>NC_079295.1:14466371-15765955 GCF_023638135.1 Falco biarmicus
GTAATCTGCTCAGGTATTTCTGCTATGCGCCTCAGCTAACCAATGTGAATCATCTTCGCACAGACAAGTTATACTGAATCTCTGAAAAACTAAGTTGCAGGCTACTTTATGGGAAAGGAGTAAGACTTGTTTCTGGTAAGGGCCATCACATACACAAAACAATGTCCAAGAGCAACAACAAATAGTACTTGTGTCTCCAAGAACTTTTTTTGCTCATAGAAATAAGTGGGAAGCATGTTTCAAACTTAATCTGGTACCTGAACATCAATTGTGACTTTCATTTTTCTTGTATCATTCACAGTAGCAAAGGTCTCAAATGTCAAATTATGCCTCCAGTTACAGATATACAGCTCCACAGAATTCATAGTCTCCCCCAAATGATATAGGCAAAAACTCAGGGGGGTAGGGGAAATGGCGCAGTATAGCAAGCTGTTCGTTGTTACTTTCTTGGGCAATGTGCAAAGCTGGCAGTCAGAAAGCCTATTTTAACTAAGTTTCTTACAAGACCATTTACTAGTTTTGCTGTGACTCAAACAAAATTCTAGTCAGTGACAGTCAATGTTTCCACAACGCTCACATGGTTTTTGTACATTCTCCTATGTTTCCTGGGTATAGATACAAGTGAAGGATTACCCGTGCTTAGCTTTTCTTATTCCATACAGAAGGGAAACACTTCTGCCCCTGCAGCATCAACTTGACCTTTCTGCCTCTCGGTCAGTCCCACTCTAGAGGCCTGACTCCACACACTGGAAAGAAGTGGAGTTGAAGTGAATGACTATTGCTTTCTTTGAGGTCTGCTGAAGACAACTTAGCCTTCATCTGTAAACAGGGACATACTCACGAAGATTACTCTCCTAGAGCCTCTTCCAGTGTGTTTCAGAAGCAAAAAGCAACTGTACATCTCCAGTATTTGATATAAGGACCTTCTATGAGGTACAAACCAGCAACACAGTTAATCACAGGGCACTTTTCTGGATACAATGAAGCATTCTTTAAAGCCTTTATATTCCTTTAAAGCAAAGAAATTCAGAGTAAAAGCAGAGTTGCTCTTCTCACCCTAAGCATGAGAAAGCACGAGAAAGAGCATGAGAAAGCACCTCAGCTCATTTGTGTTCCATAGATCAAGCCAGGCACACGACTGGGAAATGCACTAGTAGCCTCACCCAAACCTATTAGCACACAGTCAGCCTTCCTCTAGGCAGCACAGGATGAGAACATAACACCGTAATTGTATTTGGGGGAAAGAACTCTAGTTCAGATCAAAATATATAAATTTTGTTGTGACCTTATGTTCCAAGTTAAAACTGTATTACAAAAAAGACCAAGCTTTATTAAGGCAGGAAAAAAAATAATCCAGGTAGCCCTGTGAAAAACATTTCCTTTAGGAAGAAACTATGTAAGGTTTCAAACAATTCTCTTAAGTGAATGGGGAAAACAATTCTAGTACAGTAGTAAAAGTGTTCCCTTTGGTAAGAAACATCACACACGCTGTTTTAAACACACGTGAATGCAAACTGCAAAACAATATTTCTTCTAAAAATAAAGCCTCAAGGACAGTTATTTACCAAAGTAATACTTCTGCTAGCATTTAAACAATTTGGAACCATTATTAAAGCTGAAGACATCTGACCTTTGTCAAAATTATTAATGAATGTTATTTTGCAGACAGCATTAGCACTGCAGGATGTTGACTGAGACTATCAAAAGGGGACAGGTCTTTGTCAGAGGTCTGGTCGAAGTTAAGATTTCCTACAACCACTGAAATGTTTTTAAACCATAGTAATAAACTGTAACAGAGTGTACCTTATTAAGCTACTGGGATGTAATCCCCAGCAGAAAACCTACTCTGGACTGCAGTGGGAATTGGGTTAGACCCTTGATGCTCTGAAAGTCAAGAATAAAAAGCAAAAAATTTTCTCTGGTCACTTGTTAAGACACATCTTTAATAATTACATTAAACTGATTTATGCATTTTTTAATCTTATGTGCACATGAATAGTGACAGTGGGGCTAGGTAAAGCATCCTTCTAGGAGAAGCAATCCTGAGGAAAATGTTAAGAAAAAAAGAGATAGGAAAGCAATATTAATGGATTTTCTCCAACTCTCCTTTACAAACATCACTGGACTATGTAAACAGAAATTTCTCAAAGGCTTACGACTTCACTAAATTTGAGGGATTTTTCACAGGAACACCATGAGGTACACTAACAACAAGAAAAATTGCCCCTTATTCATCAAAAGACATCAGGTATCTACTCCAAAGCATAGAGACATTTCAGCTTTGCAAGAAACTATTCTAAATTTTTCTCTACATTTACTCCCAGAGACAACAGAATTGGTTTTAGGTGTTAAAAAAATTACAAGCCACTAAAACCTAAGGTTCTACTAATTTCTAGTTATAAGCATTGTTCCTTTAATTTCTCTAACAGCCAAAAAAACCCCTCCAGGTATACCAAGCTTTCAAGAACCCAGAACTTAAATAAGGAAATAATTTAAATAACTTCGGAATGCTTCTTATTTGCATTTAAACATTCACTTTGAAACGTTAAAAGTTACATTTTGGATCTTTCCCCAAAACTAACAGAGGTATATCAATAAATAACAAAGATGGAAATCAGCATTCCCATAATAATTTGAAATCAAGAACTTTTAGGTGAATATTTAATGAGGTAAAATGCAATAATAGACAAGTAACTGACTGGAATACTCTAAGTTGCATATAGCTCACACATTTTCTTCTTCACTATCAGATTTTTCTGGAAAGTGGTCTTTGTTCTAAAAGACAAAATTAATGCTTATTATACTATTTGTCAATTAAACCATATCTAAACCCCTAGTAATTAATGAAAAATAAGAAATGGGACAGTCTCCAGTGCATCTACCCTTGAACTCAACAGTTCACATTAATTACGTTTTTTCTTTCCACAAATGTTTGTTCCCAAGTTCCCAGTTTAACATGCTGTTCAAATTGTCTCACTCCTTCAGTCCTTTTAAGCAGAATTATAAAAGAACCATGCAAATATTTTCACCAAAAACATTCAAGTTAAACATTATAAGCTCAGGTACAGCTAAAATAGATAAGGCAGCCTTTAAATACTTATTTTCTCATGAGGAAATTTATTCTTTAAATCTAAGTGATGGTGATTGTTTTTGGAGAGCAAAAAAGACTGAGAATTATTTTCCTTCCAGCAGTTATCACTAACTCAACGTCTTTCATTCCAAGTTACCACAGGCACTGCAACCAAAGGCCATAAAAAAACCCTTCAAGCTCCACTTTGAGAATGTTCACCAGAACACAGACTTCTCTAATCTTAATTCCCAGGACAAAATCCTGGCCTCAGCAAACTCAATGGTAAAACTGCCACTAGTGCAGGAAGGTGAGAAGTTCTCTTGAGTAGTCCATGGGAGACCTTTTGAAGCCAGTTACCTCTGCACCAGCTCCTCTTTGAAATACACTTTTCTTCAGCAACGTTTGCCCAGCCAACACTCATCTCTTTGTGGGACTGAAATAGTTCAGCTGTTATGCCTGTCTCTGGTGAG
Source organism: Falco biarmicus (assembly GCF_023638135.1). Classification (NCBI taxonomy): domain Eukaryota; kingdom Metazoa; phylum Chordata; class Aves; order Falconiformes; family Falconidae; genus Falco; species Falco biarmicus. The sequence goes on from NC_079295.1 coordinate 14,469,912, forward strand.
TTAGTCCTCTTAACAATGCATGTGTTAACAATTCATTTGCACATATTTCCTTCAGACTACATTGATGGCCGTATTAAGTCTAGCACCCAAACACCCCAGGATGACATTGCACATCTCTAACACACATGTCATTCTCAGTTCTTGCTTCATTTAAGCAGGTTTTCCCTGCAAACAAGTGCCCACTCACATGTGGCCTCTGCTCTCTTCCACTTACGCTTCAGAGGAGAGTCCAAATGAAGTGGGCTCTCTCACTATCTATATATCAAAATATGTTCCCCAGTCACCTGAGGTGAGACATTCTTATCATCACAGTTTACTTTCCTGTATGTTTGTCCGCAGATCTTAGCCGCATCGCACCATGGTCAGCTCTTCAGTACTGCATGGAAGATGAGTCCTCAGTGGGAGGCTTTCCATACTCTATCCTGCAGCAAGAAGCCACTCAGCTCCTGAAAGAGACACCTGCAAAAGCAAGAACATTTCCATTAGTGAAAAGCGCCTTAAAATTAAAGCCTTTCCTGTGATGATCCTAACATCAAAGGGTCTTCAGTGCCACACCTTAGAAGTTAAGGAGCGTGGATGGACAGTACTTCCTGCCTTCAAAAACTACATCCCTTAACTTAAGATGACACCCATCCCTGAGACAATTATTTTGTGTTTGTTATGATGTGCTTATAGTTTAGCAATTTTATAGATGTGAAGGCAGAAAGGAATCTGATTTTTATGTCAAGCTACATCAAAAAAAGTGACATTGACTATTAACATTCATGTCAATATTTCAACTGATTGGAAAAAAAGAATAACCCTAACACATTTGTCAAGGAATAACAGAGTAAGCAGTCAACATTTTAAAACAACTGACTTGTGGGTTAGTTACAGTCAACAAAGATTTTCTTCCAAGTTGGAATAAGAAAGCCTTTCCAATTTTATTTACAGTTTTTAAGTATGTAGAAACAGACTCTACTAAAGAACAGTGGGGATTTTTCCCCATTCTAACCAAGAGATTCACAAGGGATTTATGAAGGTTTTCTTAAAAGTAAGTGAGAATCATCAGGTCACAGATGCCAAGTTGCCTTCTTATTGCAAAAATGTAAATGCTACTGGTCTACAAAAATATCAAGAATTTCCTCGTTGTACCACATGTAAGGCAAATTCTTTATATTTATTATTATAGGACAATCAACTACAGGGTTCTCTAGTATTTTATTGCAAAAACACATGAAATTTTTAGCAGCCATTCTCTAGAGAGAAATGTCAAGGTGACTGGAACAGTCCTTCACATGGATAAAAATATGCTTATAATTAGAACAGACTTCTAATATGATCATTTTGCATTTCTTATTCATGTTAGCAGATTGCAGAAAAGGTATAGATACTTGAAAAGACACAAAACTATAACTGATGTTATTTTAATTCTATATTATAAACAACCCACAGCATCCTGTTTAGACATAAAAAGCTACACTGCCTCCTTCTTGAGAGTTATGGTGAGCTATTCATTAGTAAGTAGGTATAACCACACACAAATTTCACAAGTTATTCTTGAGTTTCACAGCAGCACCTGAAGATTATCATGCAAGATGCAGCAGATCAGGTTATGCAAGAATTTGAGAAGTAAGGTGGTCTCAGATGAAAGTGGTAAGGGCAAGCTCTTGCCTGTGGACAATTAAAATTGGCCATGTAGACTCATCTGAGTCATTTCTACAGGAGTTTATGACTGTGACCCTGCTCTTGGTGCAGTCATTATTTTGGCTATGGAGTCTACCTGTCTAAGTACACTCAGGCAGCCACTAACAGGGGTCATCTGGAGACAGCTGCTTTCCCTCAGCTGATAACCAAATCTCCCAGTTCAGTCCCCCCAAGGAGAAACACAGAAGATACATCCTACCTTTCCCGCCCTCCCCCCCCCACATTGCCTGCAGACACAGGAGAGAGGGGGCAGACCCTCCACAGAGTTCCAATATGCAATTTTTATTTCACCAGTGTGAAGTTAGCTGGACCCTGGCCAGTCTCATCCTTGAGCCTCCCACAACTGCCTCTGCCACTGCTTAATTAAAGCAGTCTAAGATCTACATGGACCCTATCCTGTCTTTGGGTATTATTTGTATATTAGTAGGTTTGTGTACATGGGAACCACCACTGCTTATGCTGTCCCTTTTCTAGAAGGGAGAAAACATGAAGTTCTGTTTCTGGGGCTGTCAGTCTAGCTTGCTTGCTTGTTCTGTTTGTGATTTTTTGGTTTTGGTGGTGTTTTTGGTTTTTGTTTTAGAAAAAACAATAATGCTATTAAAAACCACTCTTTAGGCAGAGACATAGAAAAAACTATATAGACCCTGATCAAGATGCTGTCAATTTCATTGCAGAGGACTTTGAATTACCATTTGAAACCACAGTCAATCTTCACAGATATTCACATGAAAACTCTTTGAAGAAATGAGTAATAAGGCACAAGCTATATCTTCTTATAAAATTCAGTATGAAGTAATACACAAAACATTTATGGGAAAACGTAAGCACAAATTGCATTAAGTGGGTTGGCAATTAGCAGACCTGAAGAAGGGCTTGCAGGCCCAAAAGCTTATCTATTCTCCCTTCTCCCAGTTACGTCAGTCAGTTTAAAAGGAGAAACTGCTTCTCCCTACATATTTTTCCTTGCAGGAACTTGGACCTATTTTTTTCTAGAATGCTCTGGTCATTACCCCCACAACACAACCCTTTGTGGTTTGTGCAGATATCCAGATTATGCCCTATCCTGTCACATTCAGGAGAAAATTATATTTTCAGTGAACTTGCAATAATAGCCAGTCCCAAAGACTGCCATGGGATACAACGACCACTAAGTCTCATCTGAGGAAGCAGGTTTTTTCTAATAAAACTTAAGGATCAGCATCTAGCCAGATTAGAGGAAGAAATGAAGGATACCAGGCAGGAAAATAGAGGTTAAGGTAGAGGTTTAAACAGGAATGCTTACACTGGAAGGTGTGTATGATCTTACACAAGGGTTAGAAGATGAAAACTAGTCTAATTTACTGTGGAGGATATAAAGGGGACAGAGCATCAATAGTCTCTATGCAGACTTCTTCCTTTGCTTGACTTGGCCTTGCCTTATACACTTATAACTTAAAAAAAAAATTGAAAAATATATATATAATGAAGCTTTTGAAATCAAGCATATGAAATGCCTCCATTTTGCTGCAAACCTGATACATCAGCCATTATCATGTTAAGCACAGGACAGAATTCTCCGGCTGTGAAGGGAATCTTTTTGCTCTCACTGTTTTGCTGTGTCCTTCCCTGGGGCCTCACCCAGTCTCTCAATTTACTAAATTAAAGGCTATTTAGTAACAGTAGGAAGATTATTCCTATCAGTCACTATTCAGTCCAAGTCCTCAATAAGGTGTTACTGGCAAGGCTGCAAAACCTGAGAGCACAAGCTGGGTATCAGGATCCAGTTGCCTCAACACATTTCTTGTATAAAGAAATGCAAACAGGAAAGCCTCGTATCTGAGTTGGCAATAAAATGCCTCAAACTTGGGAGCAATGCTTGAAAAACAAAAAAGTTTTAAAGTAAGTATCTCATAAATGTAATTATTTCTCTCTCCACAGAGTTCACCCACTTCAATTATCATTACTCTGAACTGCAGAACTTTCTAACAAAGCAAATAATTGAGTGACTGCAGAAGAAGGGGGGGGGGCTTATTTATTTATGCATTTATTTTTTATTACAGGAAGTTACTGGAATGCAGGCCAGACAGTCATTTCAATAACAAAAAACTGGTGAATAAATAGCTACTGGAAGATTTTTCAGGATTTATGAAAGCAACCGTCCTCTACAAGAGTTAGATTACAAGGAAGAGGAGACCATCTCCAATGCAGCAGCAGGAAAACATGACTGGAATCACTGTCACTCTAGCCTAATGCACAAGTCTGTTACTTTGTGATCAAAAACCAGTGACTGCAGTCATAACCACTGTCCTGGACCCGCATATTGCACAAAGTTGTCCATAAAATTACTCATGTGCATAAGTAGTCCCACATGGTTCAGTGGCTCTCATTACCTAAGTGTTAGCAGGGGTCTTAGGTCAGGATACTGCATTCCTTAAACCAGACAGATTCCCATTGAAGTGATTAGGAGCACTTCATTTGCTGAATAGAAAGAATTCCACAGGTATTTGTTTGAAGTGTGATACAAATTTACTTTGGCCAAGTTTCCACCTTTCTTTAATGTTTGCACGAAAAAGGTATCTGAGTGCACAAACATTAGGGACCAAAGCAAATTTCAAACTCATTCACAGGTATTTGCACCAGAAGTTTGTGTACGCAGCTACTAGCACACACATTAATTATCAAACCAAATCATAATGAAGCACCAACTCAAATTTCTGTCTCACACACACACACACAGAGTTTACTGATTCCCAAGAGCATGTAAGATTTTTGTTAATTTTTATACAAAGAAATCATTGCCCTTTTGCAACTGAAAGGTGGGTTACATTCACTACTCAGTAAATCATCTGATTTGAGCAGTGAGCAAGAGCTACAACAGTGGAACGCAGTAAATTAAGCAGACATCTTGCTAAATCAGGGATTGAAGCCTTAGTGCTCTTCACTACAAATGGATCCACTGGATTATGGGTCATTAGTTCAACCACTTTAAACAAGTACAACCAAATAGGAATGTTATTAAACATTTATCTTCAGGGGCAGATTTACTGGAGAAGATAAGGAGATTGTAGAGACTCTCCATTAGCACTGCCTATTTCAGCATGCATTCCTGTCATAAGCACCTTTCATTCATAAAAATATCTCAGGAACCCAAAGCATCCTACAGATGTCTGCCTTTACATGCTGGTGACTACACCCTGGCACCCTCCAGACTTTGACCAGTTATTTCTAATACACATTATTTGATAACCTTTTGCTGCTCTCCTACTCCATGCTGTCAAGACAACAGGGGCAAACTTTTTTGAAAAATTACAAACCAAAACCTGAATTTCCTAATATTCAGTCAGTCCTAAGGACACCAAGACATGAGCTTGCTCCTAACGGCAGGCCACCCAGCATTTTTTGAAAACCAGAACAATTATTTACAAATGTAATTTCTGCCTCCTAAGGGTTTATTTAACTCTTGCCAGGGACGTCCACATCTTACCCCTGCCTCCTTCCAAGGCTTCCACTGGCTAGAGCAGGAAGGCACAATGCAAAGAACAGGGCCTGCCTGTGAGCCCCAGAGGTGGCTTAGAAAAAACCTAGACAAATTCTCCCAGATCTTCTGTGGTCTTAATCACAGGTCTTGAGCAGGCTCCCCAAACAATCTGTCACACAATGGAACCATCAAAAATTGCAGAAATATCTCTCCTAACAAGAATGCTAAGGGTAAGGACAGAGAAAGAATATTAGAAGAGAAACAGGAACTATTTACCACCTGGCTGTACAGGGGAATGGATCTTACTAACTTACTCACTGACTTGCTAAGGAAAAGGGTAGTTAGACACACAAAAACAGTCTCTCTCCTTTCCCTCTGAGGTCAGTTTGGGTTCTTAGAAATTTTTACCTTGGCCCATGTGCCATTCTGAAGTAAGGAAATAATTAAGCAGGAGGATAGTGCAGTTTTCACCACCCTGGTGTATTGTTTTAGCCCCTGCAGACACTTTTTGTCACTGCTACAAGTTTTTACTCCTCCATATTTGTAGTTTCCCCACAGGAAATCAAAACTATTTAAATTTTCATTTTAAAGGTCAAGTTCCAGAAGAAAATAATCACATGAGGAAGGATGGGTTGGGAGGTTTTTTTGTTGCAGGTTCCAAGCAAGAAGGTTGCAGTCAAATGCAGAGGGGTTTTTTTGGTCTTACATCACTACTGTTATAGTGATGGTTTCCTCATTGCCTTGAAAGAAGGCTTTATCTTTATTTTAAAACGACTATTACTAGTTCTAGGTTTGAAGCTATGAAAGAAGGAAGAAGCTTACTATAATACTCTCAAATTTTTTGCATTATTGATAGTCAAGAACTAGAAAGCTGGGCAATAAATGGAAATTTATCCTCTTTTAGTTAAGATTAAAACAACAAATCTCATTCTACCATAACCGATAAATGAATTACAACATCAATAATTTTGTTACAAAATAATTGTGACAACCAAGTCAAACGCAGCATCCATGACTATACATCTAATCTCTATAGAGCGCCAAACTTAGTCCTGATTTTATGAAGAAGGCAGGACCAAGAGCCTGAAAAAGCTTTGTTTTCCAAGAGCGGGTCTCAGGCCTTTTCATATCCCTGTAAATGGGTCAAGACTCAAGCAAGCTAGGTTGTTATTCCATTCCAGAAGTCTCAGACCTGTTTTTCAATAGTCACAGAAATACACAAACTGCACCACATATCACCTTGTGATACGAGGGATAGCTAGCTAAAAACAAACCAAAATACAACTCAATCCCTAGAATCAACTCTTGAAATTCCCAAAAAGGCAGCATATTTCAGTGCTGAAAAGTGCATTTTTATGGAAGGGTGTTGGCTCCGTTATCAACTGCCATGCCATTACTAGCTCTTAAAAGTGGAACAAATGTTAGGAAAGGTTTTATGACTGGATGGGGAAAGGCAGGAGACAGACTATTAAAAAAGGTATGGGAAGGAGTTAGCACAGAGCCAAAACAATCTTGCAGCTGCATTACATTATCCCAGTGGGAAGTTGCCAGGCTGGCAGCAGAGTTAAGCTCTATGCTCATGAAAGTGAAGCACTGATACCACCAGCTACAACCTGCATTAAATGAGCTTCCCACACCTCAGTGCCAATCCAGCTCAGTCCTGATCTGCAACAATTTTGCTGTTCCAGCCCTGGGCCTGTTTTATGCAAAGGCTGCCAGTCAATCTGAATGAACTATACATCCAAGCGGTGCAGTGATTTACAATTCATCTTTCAATCCATCATGATAAATAGTGAAGATTGTTATACATAAGCAACACTAGCAGATAGGTACTTCTCTGCAATCTGTTCATAATACTTAAAATCTATAACCCAAATGAGCTCCTATGTTATTCATGCTAATTATTTTATAGTACCACAAATGTACACAGTACTTCTTAAAGTACAAAATAGAGACATTATCTTTTCAAGTTGGGAGAGTTTACATTAACCCAAGATAACAACTTTGGAAAGGGTATGTGTAGAAATAACTGTGGTAAGAAAAAACATGTTGGAAAAGTTTCCTAGGGTAAAGCAGAAGAAAGAAGCAGTACAATGGACAAATATCAAAAGGATAGGCTATGCACAGGGTAAGGTGTGGCGAAAGCCTAAAACTGTTTTTGTGTCCTTGTCAGCATGACAGAGGCTTAGCATGCCAGCAGAATGTGTTTTTTTTCACTTGCAAACTGTATTGCCATGGTCACCCTCTAGACCTTCCAACATCATCCAAAACCTACTGCTTCTAGAGACTGCCAAAATTTGTTGAGACCTTCCCTACTGATGTAAAAGTGGAGCCATAATGCAAACAGTAGTGTGGAACTACAGAAACACAACCAATCCACTTCTAGTACTTTACTGTTTCATAGGGATGCAGGCTATGCTGTTGGTTTACAGTTGCACAACTCCAGGTTACACAAGCTCTCAGGGAGGAACAGATGTCACAATAATACAAATTTCTGTACCATTTAATTCAAAGCACTTTATAAACATTAAGAAAAACAAACCCTGAGCTGTAAAAGCAAACTATAGATGGGATCACCTCACTAGCAAAATGCAGCTGCCTCTGACCTGCAAAATTACACCACCATCCAAAGCCAGGAAAAGAACTGGATATCAGGCCACACTCAGGAGTTAACTTTTAATATTTGCGGTTATGAGAACTATTTCTGAAAATATTTCAGATATTAAATATTATTCCATGTATGTCTTGGCTCTGTAGGTCATCTTCATAGAAATGCTACAGTATTTGGTGGCAGCTGTCCAGAGGAAGGAGCAGCCTCAGAACTTTAGAAATACAGAGACAGTATGTTTGGGTTTTGCATGTACCATTTACATACGTTGTCTAATACGTTGTCATGCACCTTTATGACAAACAAGTTGCCACTCAAGAAAGGGAAGCTTTCGGCTGTAAAAAACAAAACCAACACACACACCCCACAGATGACTGAATTTTTCAGTAACTACTCTGCTGGATAACACATTTCCAAATTGCAGAGCAGCTAGCATACAGCAGCTCTCATGACATGAGAAATTCTATTTAAGAAACCAGGCAAATCTTCTGTTCACTGACCAGACAGTGGTGTTCACAGCCAGGCAGAAATCAGTTCCTTTACAGACAGCTGTTCTTTATCAGCTTTATCTGAATGCTCAGATGCAGATGTAGGATGATGATAGACAAACATATCAAAGTTGGGAAGAAGCAATACCCCAGTACTTCGTTTCCAAACTGAAGTTTTGCTAGCTTGAGGCATGTTAGAAAAGCCAGATTATGCTGTACTTTTTGTTCAGTTGTTTAAAATCAGTCTACCCTATGCTGAGAGGAACATAACTAAAGCCCTTATGCAAGGGATCTTATGGTCTGAAGACACAATGAAACTTCCATAAACAGAAGTCTAGTTGCATAGTCTTATTGCAGAAGCAGCGTCTGAGACAACAGAAATCTTCAAAGACACAGTTTGATATAAGTTTAGAGGAACAGAAAGGTCCTCTTCCCAGCACTAAATATATTCTCCCACAATCATATAACACTATCATGCAGCTGCACAGTTGCATCTGCCACCAGATAATACTTAACACTTTCAGAATGCAAAAAGCAATACAAAACCCAGTTTGTGGAGTCCAGACACATGGTTAATATTCCTATGGGGAAACAAAGTCCAAAGAAGGGAATACGCCTTATAAATTCCTTGCATTGACCCACAGGCTCCAGTTTAGTGCTGTTCTTGGTGTTTCTGATCTTTGAACAGTCTAGTAAATAGGCCAGAGTTAACATATCAGTGTTGGTGAGTCAATCAGTTCTTTGGGTATAGTTTCACACTGTCTCCAAATTAAGTAGGCATTGCATCACACTGGCTTATATTAAATATTTTTTCCACAGCTCTTTAAAGTATAAAAACAGGGGTTTGTTTTGCTTTAGATTATTCCAGAGCAGAGTTCCATGGGAGTGGATCCATTTTGTAAATATAGAAGACATGGAGTCCCATACACTTCACTGTAGTTTTCTGTAGTATGTTGTATCTACTGCCCTTTAAGGGGCAAATACAAATAATTTTTTTTGTTATACATACTGACTACGGTGCTCTGGATTACACCTTCCTGACTTGATTAGTTACGGCTCCATCCTCTCTTCCAAAAGAAAATCCCTATAAATATGTCAAATTACATAGGTAAGTGATTTAAAAAATGTTCTTAAGAACCATTAGGGAACATTTATTTGCAGACAAAGAAGGTCCCCAGTTTTTTCCCTTTCCCTGAACAACTTTAGCACTTACAATAGACACCAGTCTCTTTCCTTTTGCTAGGTTCCATATGGATGCACAGATTCCTTCTCAAAAGTATCCAGCCACAATAAAGTAGTGCTGGGGGGAGAATTTGTTGGGAAAACGCCATCTGTATTTGCAGAGCTCTATAAACGAAGATACCACCAGACTGATACATTGTAGGTCAACTCTTCCTTTCTTTAGGGTCCACTTTTCTGTAACTGAAATCACAAGGCATGAAGTCAATAGATATTTAAACTATTTAAATAGCACCAAGGATAAAGGTCATCCCTCTGATGTGATTTATCTTCACAGCAACCTACCCAAGTCTTGGAAACCACTGCCTTGGAGATAGGAGATTCTGGGGGTTGTATAGATAAGAGGTTGGTATATTCAAACTAGAGATAGCTTTTTCCACAGTGTATTTAAGTAGTTTAGAGCAAGGTCTTAGGTAAAACCAACCAACCAACCAACCAAACAAAAAACCCCACCAATGTTAAATACTCAGAAAAATGCCCACAAAGCTGCAGAGAGTTGTTCTCACTCCCACTGGGCGAGAGGCTGGTGTTTTCCTGAGCCTGTCACAGTAAAGGAGATCAGCAGTCAGGTCTTCCAGTCCCTGCTGTCTCATGGCACAACACTATTTTCAGTCATGCTCCTCGCTTTACTTTTAAGGCAAGAATAATTCTTCTGTGCCCTAGTAGTTCATCCCTGGCCTAAAAAGGAGGGAGACAGCTTACTCCTTTGCAAAACTCAAGCGCAGTTCAGTGAGCCAGGCTAAACAGCTGATCATGCCAAAACAGGTATCCCACACTGCCACTTTCTCCTAACCTACCACACGCTCCCACTGCTTCTCTTATGCTAGACCTGGCATTTGCCAAACTTCTCCATGAGTCCATCAGCTTGCTCAACCAGCTGCACACTAGCCCAGGAAAAAAAACAAACAAAATCTTCTGGAAGTGGCAAACTGGATCACTTAGCCAAAGGTCAATCAAACATGAGAAGTGATGCCAGTGAGAAAAAGAAGGGAAAGCCTGTGGCCCTCTCCAAACATCTCAGGAAACCAGTTCTTAAAGGGGTAGCAGAAACAGGCAACTCCAGCACCACCACCACACTGCCACATGCAAACATGTCAGCAAAAAGCTTGGTGAATAATAAAAAAGTAGTGAAATCAGACAAAGCTAGAGATCAAGGGCAGTATCTCCTTGACTTTCTGTGCACATTACTACACACATGTAAAAAAGAACTGTTCACATGACTTAAAGTTTTGACCAGTCCTATGAATTCTGCTACAGAAAGTCTCATTTTTACTCTATGAAACAGAACTCCAGCTTGGGTAATAGACAGCAATAGCACAATTAAAAAATTCCACCTGAGGCCAGCTCTGTTCAGCAACCAGAGAAGAGGAAGAGAGCTAATTAAAACCATGTTCTCTAAAAATCAGAAGTGGTTAGTTGCACGTACCAGATAGAACCTAGTATCTGTCACAGGCAACTGACCTCAAAACAGAGAAGGGAGCATGGGAGGTGAATGTAGCTACAACAAAACACACAGTCTGAAGAAAAAAGTGATTTAAGTCCTACTAGAATCACAGGTATTTGTGCCTAGGTGAAAAGAACAGCAGACACTGAGCTAAAGTAGATACTAAGGGCACGTTCACGCAATCCTGGCACAGATAGACCTGATGATATAATTGGGAGTTCTGCCTATTTTGAGATCAGTGTCTCAGTAATTTATTAAGTTCTCTTAACCAGTTAGTCCAGATAAGAAGGATTTCATATTAATTAACTACAGGTTTAAACCTGCAAAGGGGCATTCTGTATCTCAGAGACCACCTCACACCTTACAGGAGGGAGCTGGAGGTATCTTTTGAGAGCAAACACAGGGACCATTACTGTTCAATTTTGAGATTTTCCCTGCATTGCTGAAACCTCTATAGGCTGCTCCAGCAGCTGTAAGTTTTGCTTCTACAGCAGTCAGAAAGCTCTTGAATCATTAACATGGGAATATCAGCATTGCTATTACTCCCAGACATTTCTTTCTTCACTTTCCAATGTTTTCTCTGTCCTATCTGTCATTACCTTGTTTTCTCATTTTCCTTTTCATTAAAGACTGTTATTCAAGGGAGGAAATGTAGCACAGTCTGAGAATTCATTCATCATGAATGGAGAGAGACATATACTCCAGTAACTTAAGCAGAGGATCAGGAGCCAGGCTGCTTGTAAGACCTAGCCTGACAGTCTCCCTCTTGGTCTTTGTGCAAGTCATTTAAGGTCAAATACTTTTCCCTTCCCACAGCCAAAAGTTCAGCAGGGGGTCAATTCCTTTGGACAGAAGAGTTACCCCACCAATATTGATGCTCCAACTTGTGTGGTAGCTACACTGTCCTTGTGTGAAGGGCAAACGCTTCCTTTAGGCTTATCCTCACCACAGTTACAACACAGGAGATCATGAGCTCAAATATTTTGTGATCACATCAATGCATAGCATGGCTTTACAAACACCACAGGCAGGGACAAGCTGTGTACACACATCAGCTGGTCACAGCAAAATTTGGCTTGGATGAGAGCCTTCTCCCAGCGTGACTGAAATAAAGCACATTTTTTTTCTGATCTGCTTTAGCTGCAAACTTGTGAGTTTGCAAATATCACACAAACCAGTTCCCAGCAGTAACTAGCGCTGACTGGTTCACCATAGTCATCCATGAAGACAACTCACTGTGGTTGACATCTAGTCACATTTCCATCTCCTTCAGTCTTGTGGCATTGGGATTAAGGAGGAATTTCCACAGAATGGAGGTGTGCAGTGGACAGTGTGTGTGGACTCCAGGTGCAGTCCCCCATGAGCATCCCAGTGTACCTATCAGGTTGCTAAATCTTCTCTGCAGACACATATGACAGAGCAGCAGTGCTTCTTTCATCCTGTTTTAGTTCTCCAACTGGATATAATAAATTTTACTTGCTTAACAATAGAGTTGGAAAAAATAAAATAATTCACTTTAGCATTAATATGAATGTGTTTCTTTTTACCACACAGATGGGCAGAACCAGACAAAGGAGATTCTTCTCAGGAAATGAGCTAGTTAAAAGTAAGTTATGTGAAATTTAACCTAATTCCTGTGGCACCATTTGTTGGATGCATAGACTTGTAGCTAATTTCCCCCTCATTTTTTTTCTCTGGGAAACAGGAGTACTGTTGCTGAATTCAGAGCACCACAAAGTCAGGATTGTCTCTCTGGAAGCTTCAGATTAATGCAGGATAAACAGACTAAATCGGACTTTGGTTCTCCGCTGCATTCCTATCACATACCATGAATACCTGAAGCAGAACAGTAAGGTAACATCAATTCTGTGAAAGGTGCAAGATTCACAATCAGTTCCTATCGCTGATATGCAAGCTGGTACATTTTCAGAGCAATAAGTGTGAAGGAATTTTCTTAGGTGAATAGATCAAGTATGGATTAGATGGAATTAGCAAGATTTTTGTTCTTTGTCCCTCCCACCCTTGCCCCACCCTCCCACCCCCAACCCCAGATATTAGCTTGAGAGTCATTGCTGCACTTTTCTTTCCAGGTTAAGAGAAAAAGCAAACAACCACCTGTCTTTCAAAGCTTCTTAAACCGTCAAGTTTCTTTGTCCAAATGTTCATTACAAGAATTCTGAGCAAACTGAGCATTGTCCAGTACCTTACACCTTCAGTTCATAGTCTCAAAACATGGCAAACATGCCACAAAAAAACCAAACAAAACCACAGAGTAATACCTACATGCCTTCCCCTCCCTTACTCTTGCTCCATGTTCTCACTCTGATGCTATATCACCTCTTCCATATATGCCAAAAAGTATTTGTTTGAATGGATTTGAGCTTAAAACTAACAAAGTAAAAAAAAGGAAGGTCAGCAAACCTGAATCCAGTTCAGTAAAAAGCCATACAGGCATTTTGGCCAGGTTGAAGTACATAATATTTTAGGAAGTGTCAGCTGTAAAATATTAATGAAAATAACTCTCAAAGCAGAGTTATACAGAAATTCCCTGATCTAAACCCCTACACACCGAAAGCTGTATTAAGAACTGAAATACAGGGACTTTTGAAAACTTACTATTTTCCTCCCTTCTAAAAAAATAAGCAGAATCATACTTGTCACCTTCATGAACAAAGGTAGAATCCTACTAAACATCACCCTTCACACTATTTGAAAGAAGGAAGTTTGGGTACAAGTTTAGAGGGCACTGCCCATTCGCTATTCACTCATCACACAGGCATTAAGCAGAATGTGATTTACTTTGCTTTCAAGGCTGAATGAACTGCCACAGAGAAAGGCACCATTACTGTGCGCTAAAAATATCCAAACACGGGGAGCACAGAGGAGTTGGTGCACTGTAAATTCATATTCCAACATATTGCACACTAACTTTCCTGTACAGACAAGCCCTTAGACTAATAGGCACCTGGGAGTCTTCAAGTCTGAGTGCCCAATAAATAAAAAGGCTATTTTATTTTTTTTTATTGGTGCTCTGGAACCAAGCTCTGATGTGCCTACTCAGACAATGCTTCCATTGAAATCAAGTCTTGGTCTATTATTAAATACCATTTCTTTTACAGCTGCAAGCTTTCCAGGTTAGAGGATAGGGATTTCATATCAAGCCAAATCACTAATCTCAGTCCAAAGGGGATTGTGCAAGCATTTATTTTGATTTTATATAAGTACCTAGATACTCCTTGATTCAACAGAATTGCACTGATGCCTAGTGAAGTAAGTCCCCTCATATCTATTAATTCCCAACTCAGATAAATTAAAAAAATAATAATCAAAATTAAAATTTAATCTCATTTTCAAAACTGTTCTGGATTCAGGTTTGTTTGGGACAAAGTTGAGGGCCGCTAAGAAGTTTGAAAATCATTAACACAGCTTTCAGTTCTAGTTTCCCGAGCTTTAAAAGCATAATGGACCCTCAGAGCAGAAAACAGCGTATGTTTAAAGGCTGCACTGCACCAAGTTCATATAGCTCTAATCCTCAAGTTATTCTGAGCTGCTCCCACCAAGCACCAGTGATCTCCCATACCGACAGACGAGGCTTGAGTAGAGTCCATTGAACTCAGTGAAACACCACTACAGAAGAACGTTCACAACGTAATTTATCAGTTCCCCAGTCACAGTGAGAAGTCCTGTTTCAGGTAACCTGGCTACTCATAGCCAGGCACTACTAGGAATTATTTGCAATTCTGTGGAGCTGCAAGGAAGTGACTGCAGAGGTGAGCCCTAGGCTAACAAAACAGACCTGGCCAGCATTTGCTTGTTAGCTCTATCTGCAAGAAGCTGCTCAGATTCTGACACAAGAACCCATTTGCTCCCTTGAGGTACACCCAGCCAACACATGAAGGAAATGATCACTTACATCCATACTATTTTAACTTCTTCCTGCTACACTTTGTTTTTTTCAAATGATGGGTCAATGACAAACATTTTCCTTCTAGGCATTTCACTCACTCACAGTGGTGTTCATGGAAAGTTTGACAGCTTTATCTTCTTTCTCAGCTACTTACAGCTGTGGCTCCACTACTTTGAAGTCAACTCGGATTTGGTTGGAATGAAGTGCAGACATCAGTGGCTTAGTGTGTCACCTGCATTTGTTATCTTGCAGTAGACAATTTAATCAATTATACTTTTTTGTCTAGGCACAAGAACAAGACAAAAATGCTGATCAGCATTTCACAGGATTGTTTCTTTGCTGCTAGCAGACCATTTAACATCCGATAGACCATATAAAAAGGTCTTCCCAGGGGCTTAGAGTGTTTGGGTTGTTCTTTTTATAGTGCAGAAGGTCATTAATGAGCAAGTGAAAGCAGTGTGGAAATAGCTAGACAAGTCTTGAGTTAATAAGAAACTGTCATTCTGCTTCAGTACTTTCTCATTAAGCCTAGCAATGTTCATGTCTAAGGAGACTGATGGTACAAATCTATTTTAATGCCCAGTTTAGTTCCCCACGACTTGAGTCAGAGCAAGTTTACCCCTCCTTTTTTTTTTTTCCATTACTTTTTCAGTTCAGTGATTTTCTGAGGAAAAACACTACATTAATTTTTTTACAGATGCAGCTCAAAAGCTGAAATTCAGATTTTTAAAACAACTAGATATACCTTGACTTTTCTGAACAAAGGACCAACCAGCCCAAATCAAATTTTGCCCTCCAGCTCTTTTAAAATAGTCTATAAAGCTAGTCACCATATTATCATACTTTGCATGTTTTCCTGGACTAGAGTCTTACAACAGCTTTGTTGCCAAGTTTAAGTGTCACACAGAAATTAATTCTGCATTGCTCAAATAGACCTTTAAGTCTTAAGTATCAAGAGTCTCTCATGCTATGTTAACAATGAATCCAGAAAGCCACTTCTTGCTAAGATCTACCTTACAAGAGAAACTATTAACTCTTTAGCTACTCTCCTACACCCCACTTAGATTTGGTACTTCTAACCAGAATCTTAACCAAGTTCACTTGCCTTTATTCTTGCCAGGTATCCTTCCACAAAGGATCAGTTACATGTTTTTCAGTTTTTGTTGCCAGATCCAAGCACTTTCTCTTAAGCAGCTTTTAGCACCATGCTTACTGATCCAAACAACTGATTTAGTAGAAGCTCAGCATCACACAGATCACAAGGAAATGCACTTCACATGCTTAAATTTACACAACAGTGACCTTCACATCACACTGAGTTACCAATTAGCTTGTTACACAATTTATTTAAGTGAAGATATGGAGTAAAACATAACATCCTTGGTGGCCAGTTGCTGATGCTTGGTCACTGCAGAGTCAGTCTCTACATACTATCCCCCTAGATCATGCACAGAAAGCCACACTGGCAGTGATGCAGCATTTGGTAACTCAGGCCTAACTTCAGGCATATGGAAGTTCAAGAGACAAGGGAGGGAACAGATCAGAGCAAAGTTCAACAAAAGAAACTCATGGAAGAGTGCCACATGTTCACTTTTGTACTTTACATGTACAAAACCTTCACGTGTGTATCAGACTAGAACTGCTAACACTGAGTAATGCCAGTTCTCTCCTGCTGTTTTTAACACTAAAGAAAACAGTGTAGTGCATTAGTGAGGGAGTTTCATTCTCTTATCTGTTATTCTCCAGCATTTGTTAGCTAAACCTCTTAACTCTCCCAGCTACCCATTGCTCACACCGGGGAAGTTCCTAAAGCACACCTTTTCACACAGCATGGGTTTCATCTCATAGTTGATTTCTCTTTTCTGAACTCCACACATAAGGAATTTCTTGTTAGTAAGCCCATAACGACTGTACATCCCAGCTCTGAAAACTCCCTCTAGAGCCGTTTCCACAGAACTCATTTTTATTTTAGTTTCTTTTCCTTTTCTTCTCCTTACAACAACCTTCCAAAAAGTCCCTAGATCTTTCAAGGCGAAATACTACTTCCTGCAGCGCAGATACAGTGGTAAGGAGCTGAAGTTGCTGAAGGTTTGAAATCTCAAATCATTAAGGTCATACAAAGGTGAAAAGCATTTAAAGGACTGGAAGAGGTGAGAAAGATAAGATGCATCCCAACATACCAAAAATATTGCAGGATTCCAGTAATGTAAATTATGTAATAATTTAACTGCAGCAAACACACATGCTTTGACTGTGTTTGATTCTTTCTGTAGCTGGTCAGCTCTGTAATTTAAACTTACTACAATATAAAATAATAAGAAATAAGCCTGCAGAAGTAGCAGTGAAAATTCACACAAGGCTTAAGAGCTTTGAAGGATCAAACAGAAATGCAAAAAAAAAAAAAAAATAATAATGAACAGAGCCTCAGGAAGTTTCCTTTTATATATTGTGGTTGTCACTGGAAAAAAGATTCATATTTAAAGACTTCTCTCCATTTTGATATTTTTATTACATAGCTGGCATGATATAGTTTTGGCTTTTCTTAGCATATAATGTTGATTCTGGATACTTGGAGTAGATCTCCTAAAGTCAGTATTTCCTATTTAAAGAAGGAACTCTGGCAAAAGGTAGTTTCCTTGCTCTTCCATCTGCACTTGAACTTTTAGTGACGATTGCAAATTATGTCAGCAAAACCCTGTTTTTCATGCTGCCATCACCGTTTCCTTTTTGCTGTCTCATCAGGGCTGGCCTTACATTGTACAGGGCTCTACGTGCCAGTATCACATACAAGCTGATATCTGACTCCTTCCTCAATTATGATTAAGTCAATATAATCAGCCAGCATGGGGAAACTATGCAGGTGTTGCCTCCTTTTCCGGAGACAGAAAGATACTGGAGTTGTTCTCCCCCAGGCAAGAAACAAGAAGTGAGAGATGCGATTTGTGATGAAATTCAGAACCATGCAAAACTTGCCTGGTTTCAGATTTCATTACCCCTACACTGGAAAGGTCTGGCAAGGTAAGAGATCCTCCCCAATTAAGGACCATATATGACATCAAGAATTCAGAAAGCTTCCAGCATGCAGCAAGGTGAGAAGCTGCAGCTTTAGTCAAGTCTTCTATTGAGATTTGTGCAAGCACTGAAGTCTTACAGAGTTTTGCTCATGGGCCAAGAAGCTGCCAAGCAACTACATGTGCCCCAACAAAAGTAAACAGACCTATTTCAACTTTGCAAATGGTCATGGGTAACAGAAAGCTAGGAATGCTGTGTTCCTTCTTGGGCTTGCAATATCAGTCTTATAGTCAAAAGAAGACTGGTACACACTCTCAGAAGGAAGCTCAGGATGATAGCAACTCCCCCACACTAAGGATGCACCATTTTCAACAGTGCTGACAGTGTTGTAAGTCTCAACAGCAACTGACAACTTCAGGAAGACGGTTCATGCTGTTACCTTGAATTTGATCACCACCACACTTGACATAAGTTCCAAGACTCATAAGCACATGTTTAGTTAGAATTCACATCTCGCTCAGCCCTTTCCTGACCAACATCCCATGGCACATGAGATTTCCCCCACTCTAAAAGCTCTTTGAGACAAGTTCTGCACATGTCCTAGGTAAGTCATTAAAGGCTATACATTGCAGGAAGCATAAAAAAAAAGCAAAGCATGGATTTAAGCCTTCAACTGTTAGGTGATCCTTGTACAACTTTGTCCAGATATTTGAGTCGGGGCAGGGGGGGAAGATCCTTCTCTACAAGAGATCTTTCATCTGCTTAAAAGTTTATGTGAGCTTTCACAGTAACATGTTTCAGTGTTGTGCCCTGACAGCAAATTGTGCCATCTATATGGTTTCACACATATCCTTGGAACAATGGCTCTCTCTACTGGTGCCTTAACATGCTATACCACAGGCCCGGTCTGCAGAGAAAAGCACTGAATACCCACAGCAGGATGGCTTACTTTTTTCAGGGAAAATCCTGCTCTTTCCTCTCCTGGCCTGAGGTTCATTCTTTCAGCAAGTGTTTCCCAAGTACTGTCCTTAAACACACATTGAAAAGACAATCTACTGCTAAAGAATTGCTTACTTTTACAGTTTAATCTTGTACTTTCAGCTGATGCTAGCAAGAAGTTTCCTGGGGCTTTGTCAGGAAGACACATCTCTGTTTACAGATCCCCTTGCCTGCCTTTACTATTAATTTACCCAGCAGTTGAGGTTTGGTAATTGACAGCACGACAGTGTTGATCTAGCAGCTTCAGCCTGGCTCATAGATCATCTGCAAACTTTTATTTTAATTTTTAAAATCACTTTACTACTACTGCCTGATATAATGTTTCAGGAGACCTTTTACCTATCCTAACATTTGAAGACTCAATACTGGTTCAAAGATTTGGAAGTATAACTGTACCTTAAACCTTCAGTTCTAAAATACTACCTGCATGCATCCAAAAAGCAGAGGAAATGCATCCCCCCTCTCAAGCTGTACTATTGTCACTTTTGCCTTTAGAAAGTCTTAAACCTTAAATCTCCGTTTGGCGAGTTATTTTGGGGTTTTGCTCTGTCCCTCAATTCCCAACTAATTTGAGGATGTAAACATGAGTTCTTCATATTTAATCCTTATTAAGACATATTAAATAATTATTTTTATACCGTCCTATATATTGAGAAAGAATACATTTGACAGGACTATCAGAAATCCGTAACTCAAGCCAGAAGTGACTGCAACATCAAGTTTCAAATTTCTCTTGGGGTGAGGGAGTTAAACATAACCACTAATTTTTTTTCCCCAATGTCAAAATCAGAACTAAAGCTATTCTCTCATCCTATAGCTTGGCTACTTATTTACTGAGACCAAGAGCACTGAACCACAGCTGCAGCACAGATGTTCAGCAAGGAAAACTCTTCTGCACAAATCTGAGCCCAGTCTAACCTGACCAAGAGTTGATCTTCACTTTTACAGATCCAGACAAGCAAATGGACGGAAAACTTGAACGCAGTATTACACAGAGGGAAACTTGCTCTACCATACAACAAACTTAACTAAAGAGATGTAAGTTACACAGAAACAGCAGGTTTTTAAATTTTAACTTTCATTTCTGAAAGAAGACTCAGACTAGGTTTCTACATCTTTTGTTCCTATTTTAGACAGGCACCTTAATTACTTTATTGTCTAGCACATTGTCTAGCACAGTGAAGCATCAGAGTGGAATTTCTCAGCAATCATACCCCAACAATAGATGTGTCTAAGGCCCAAATTCATAGCAAGAAAGTATAGTAATTGTCTCCTATTTATACAGTCAGAGACCAATCCCCTGTCAGAGTCCTCAGATTAAAATATTTGACTGCTACAGCATCAAAGCGCTTTTAGGGTGCTTTGATAGGATTTCTTAAAACTAGGACTGAGAAAAAATATAAGTCTACATCAATTTTACTGCCCAGGTATAAATCAGCTCATTCACATTAAACACAAAACCATACACTCCAGTCTAAACAGACTCTAGAGGAAAATGAACAAGTTATACAGAAAATGTATAGCAGAAACAAGCTGCACGGTGACACTGCAGAAAACTTACTCAGATAGTTAGGTTTCACACGCTTTGTGCTACTTAGATGATAGAAGACAACTATAAATTATTTATATTTAATATCTGTTAAATATTTATATTTACTGTATATAAATATATAAAATACATAGATATAAATATATTTATTAAAATATTTATATATTATTGTTAATTATATTAAAAAGGCCAGTTAAGCCAGGTTTATGACTCTCTTGCATAGTGATGTGATGCTAGTAAGTACAAGGGACCCTGGAAACATGGGAAGATGACGTGTACTTAATACATATTTTCCTCTACAATTCTCTCTATAAGCCTAGACAAGTTTATCAGCATTTATTTACAGTACATGCCCAAGAAGAGGGTTTTAAGTGGAATTTATACCAAATTACTTCAAGGAAGAATCATTTTTTGAACCAAAAATTGAAATAAAATTAAAATATCCAACTGCAATTAAGATTTTTTTTGCCTTCTCTCTCAGCCTAGTAAGTAAAATAGGATGTTTTATACAGAACTTGTGTTAAGCCAAATGTAATAGTATATTCCATGCACAGAATAAACATCTGTCTTTTTTTCCTTTTCACTACTCTCATATTGTGGCTAAAAGAGCAATGTGCCATAGAACCATAGAATCATTTAGATTGGAAAACACTCTTAAGATCATGGAGTCAAACCATAAACCTAAAACTATGAAGTTCACCACTAAATCATGTTCCTAAGCACCACATCTACACGCGATGGTAGTGTTAACTCAAATATAAAATCCCTACATTCAGGTCACAACTCAATCAACTGCCTGCTCTAAACCAATCTACCCTAAGACAAGAAGCAAAACAAAGCCTTTCATTTTTCTTTTAATTATGCTATTCATTTACAAATGCACCTCTTAGAGCCATATTCAGGAAATACCTTCCAAAGAGGACTTCACAGAACATTCATACATAACTTTTTAATTAAAATGTGAAATGTCATTATTTGTGGCTTGATCTTCAGAGAAACTGAGCACTTGCTGCTGCTAAAGTCACTGGAAGCTACAGATTCACATCACTCCCAAAATAAAAATAAAAATCAGACCATGAATTTCTAAAATACTTCAAGATCTTTTGATTGTAAGTGTTACAGAAATGAAACTGTAATTATTAAAATATTCATCATTATTAAATATGCAAGGCACTTGCAAATGAGTCTTTGGATCTTCATTGCAGCATAAGAGAATGGGACTCGCTTTCTTCAGTAATGAGGAGGCTAGTGATCTCCAAGGAGAGTAGCAGATACCTGCTAGGGCCATTACAATTATACGAGTTGTTCACTATATACTACTGACAAATTATTATGAAGTTTGAGGGCTTACAGATGTGCAAAATATGGTGAGAGGTTAAGGCAGGTCAAGATTTTTCTACAGCTCCCTAAGCTTTTTTTTTTTAAGAAAAAAACCTGGAATCTAGTCTAAATTTTGATGGTTAATTTTATTGTTGCTCTCTCCCATCTCCCAGTTATTTAAAGACAGGATACAGAGCCTGAATCTGCATCAAGAGTTCCAAAGTCTCCCAGCCATCAGAAAATGCAGAAGGAAACAAAACAAGTAACTCTGAAAAGCAGTATGCAAGGGAAGGAGAGAGCTCCCAATGAACAGAGAGCAGGAAAAAAAAGCAGTTTCTATATTCTAAGTCCTATGGCAGCAAAACTTCCTGCCCCTTCTCCTGGAATGTCTTTGACTATGTATTTGTTAGAGACTGGTTTCAATCACAGTTCAGACACTGAGTGCAATGCAGTAAGCGCTGTCTGGCTTGTGGTACAGTTTCTGTCTGCTTCGTACCATCAAGATAAAGTTAAGGTGGCAAAACAATCATTCATTTGCAGATTAAATTGTATATAGCCAACTGCTAAGAGACATATATGTACATATAAGTACAGATGCTACTGATTAATGGCAGAACATCATTCTTACTTATAAACTCTCCATAGGGCCAGCAGCACTGAAAAAATACAGCTGGAGTAGCAGAGGACAAGTTCTGGCTCAAAGTACATTCTGAGATCCCATCTATTTTCCCTCACTGGTCCAACTACTAGTCTCAGGGTAAAGCGAACCAGAGGGTCCCAGTGCACAGTAAACAGCCAATCTGGTATTAGAAGGAACTGCAGGAGCCATTATATCAACAGCTGGTAACTGACAAAACCAAAACCCAACAACCCACGCAGAGCAAACAGCAATTCTTTATGCAATCAATAGACATTGGTTTAACTTTTAGCTGAATCCTAAACTGTAATTTACAGGGGAAAAGTTTACTTTATCCTTTCTTCATCTATTCACCATCAGTGAGTTCACAGAGCAACTTGAAGTTGTCTTCATGTCTCAGATAGGTTTTCATGCAGAATTTTTAGACCCAGTAGCACAGGAATACATTTCATTTGGGGTGCTCGTACAACAGTGGACTGCAGCAGCTGTGGTGAAGTCCTAGTGTGCGAATCCTCAAGAGATATTAATATTCTCTTCTCAGCAACTCTCATGAGGTAACTAACAAATTGGTACAACAATTTCAGCATTTGCTGTTTGCCAGGAAGTTAATTGATACCCCTTATCACTGTATATCATAAGCACATACACTTCCAACACTTGTTTTTTTCTAGGATGTGGGAGCTGCAGCAACTAAAGTCACAAAGAGCATCAGACAGAAGTTGATAAAGGTGGATCCAGTATCCAAAATGCAGAAAATGAACAGTAATAAAGACTGGCAACACCACAAGGCAGTATTTGTTACAGGTAACGTTAATGAACAAAAAGCAGATCTTTCAGGATCTTGCTGAATGTGATTGTATGCACCTTTCTAGTTTTTTTCAGTGGGAGATATAGCAAGGGCATATAAAGGATTAGCATGGTACAGAATGAAAGAGAGGGTCCAGACAACTTAATTTTTTGTGGTTTTGCTTGGTAGTTGCTTGCAAGATCAAAGACCAGGGAAAATTCTTGTATTTAGGGATTATTTTGTAGGTTTTGTGAGTGGTAATAATCAACTGTTATTAAAACTAATTTCATTATTATTAAGCCTCAAACAAGACATATCAAGCATCACTAAGAGTCAGAATTATTTTAACCACACTTAAAGTATGAGGGTTTTTTCTTTTTTGTTTTATATCAAAAGTCAAGGATTACAAATTGTATTAACAAGCAGACACCGTAGCTAGATTTTTTTCTCTCTAGACCATGCCTGTAAAGCAAAAAATCCCCAAGCATGTCTACTAAAGCATGCACTTACAATAAACATGGTTTGAGGTTATTTAGGCACGCCTGTTTGCATTAGGTTTGTACTTCAAAACAGAAAGTTGGATTTTGTTGGGCCTTACCCTGTAGGCAGCAGACTTAAACTTGTGCAAAGTTAACCAGCAGGCCAGAGGCAGTACAAAGCTCACTACTCACCTGTCTCATATTGCAGCTTCCCTCTGCTGGATGTCATGGCCTTCTACCATTTGTCCACAGAAGAAACTAAGTGTGAGCATTTAATCTAGACAGACAGCTGTGAGCCTTAGCATTTAGGAAAGCATTAGAACAGCAGTACCATTGGTTAGAATGAGATAATTTATTATAGGTTAGTAGTTGTCTGCATCGAAGTCTTAATGTTTTCCCCCAGGTTGTCTGTCTGAAGCTCACTACAATCCTGATCATGCATTTGTTGCACCTTTTTGACCATAACAATGAAGATTCAAAATAATATTATTGGTGTATTTGATTAACTCAAGTGCATGAAACAGAATAGAAGCCGAAACACCAAGAATAAAAGTTTTAATATGAAGAGTCACCAACTCGTATCGTAAATTCTCTTACCTAGAATGGGATTTAGATGAAAAAAATACTTTCATTCTATTCATGAGTTTTTCTGACACTTTGTCTCACCACAAAAATATTACATAAATCCAAATATAAAAACAATGGTAAAAAGAACAGATTTACCTCTGGACTGAAACATTTGTACCCTGAATGAACAACCACCACAGCATCCCCAGTGTCAGCATATCACTTAGATCAAGGGTCCTCAAACTTTTTAAACAAGGCGGGCGGATGAAGTGGCAGGCAGTCATCTGCAGCTGCTTGGTTTCTCCCCCCAACCCCCGGTGGAGGGGGGGGCCGTATCTGGCCCGCCGGCCGTAGTTTGAGGACCCCTGACTTAGATCAACAATGTACTACTGCAACAGTGATTTGGCCATATTAAGGTTTGGAAAGCTTTCTGTTTTTCCAGGAAAACCAAAAGAGAGCGACAGGGAAGAAAAGGGCCCTGTGCAGAGACGGCTCAAGGCAGAGCAAGGTGACTGGAGGCCAACAGGCTGTGGCCAGCACACTCACTTCCCTGACAACCAGCCTCACGAAGATGGCTGTGGCCTCCCCCCAGCTTGGGCCACTTGCCTCACAACAGTCACCCAGCCATCAGCACGCAGGACCAGTGGGGGTGCAGAGGCAAGAAATGGTGCTTGAGGGTGCAGGCAGGGACGTGCACTGAAGCAACTCCCATGCAAGAGGGATACAAAAGCAAGAACAAAGATTTACTCAGCATGTCTCTGCCTGCTACTGCAGCAGGGCAGCTCTGCTGCCAGCCTCCACCACCACAAGATAGCTGCCTCCTCAGGGTGGCTGTGCCCCAGCACTGAGGGAGAGCTGGGCCCCCTCTCCTCACAGGCACCTTCCCAGCCCTTCGGAGGGGCAGCACAAGGGGCTCCCCCCAAGGGCATGGCACTGGGGAACCTGCCCCCTGGCTCTCATTTTGCTGGTCCCACAGCCTCACAGGGCAGCACCTCCCCTCACAGAGCCTGGCCCTTTTGCCGGCCCCATGCCAGGCAGAGCTCCACAGCAGCCCCAGCTCATTTTTCACCCCAAGCACAGGTGTAACTGAGCTCAGGCCACCCCCACAAGCATTTATCGAAGCAACAGGCTTTCTTTCGGTTTTTATTTGCCTAAGCATCATCCACACAGGCAGGTATGGGATGAAGCTATCACTCCTAGAGGCTTTTGAAGCTTTCTAACAGGTTAGTTTGACAAGAGAAAGGAAAGAAGCAGCTCCCACCTCCCATCAGGCCAGGGCAGCGTGTACCCCAGGACAGCCAGGCTGAAGGTGATGCCAAGCCGGTTCCCCACTCCAACACACAACCAGGCCGCTCCCTCAGATCCTCCCCAGGGACAGGTAAGACATGCTGGTTTCTCACCTAACCCAGCCAACCTCCTCCTCCGGCCAGGCAAGTGCAGAGCTGTCCTTCCTACCGTTAACTGGAGCTTCCTCTGAGGAAGCCCTAGCAGAGGTGGAGCCCCCTTGCCCAGGCGGGCTCCTGTTCACGCCCTGTTTCACCCTTCAGTACGGAGGCTTTCCCTCACGCAGCGTACCCGCCTCAGCCTGACGGGAGATGTTTTCCCGCCAACAGCAAGAGGCAGCAGCACACCGGCGCCAGCGAAGTGGCACGGGACACAGGGCACTGAGGGGCGCAGCGCGTGCAGCCCCCAGCCCGCCCGTCCCGCGGCCAGCAAAGTCCGCCCTTCCCAGTCGGTGACCAGTCTCAAAGAAATCCTCGAAGCGCTCCCCGCTGTCTTCTTTCAAAGGGACAGTACAGACCAAGGTAAAAAGGCTGGTCGGGTATGCTCCAGAGCTGTGTCTTCAATCCCTGCAGCTCCTGGAAAAGTTTTCCTCAGTTCTAGTTTAGTACCAGAGAAATACAAACTGTTTGTAACCTTCCCACTTCACCATAGGGATCCTTTAGCTGACTGAGCAGCTACCAGACTTTTAGGTTTTTTGAGTCTTTACTTGTTTCTTCAGAGTGGCCTCTTCTCTGGAATTAGCTGAAACCCCTGTGCCTGCCCCCTCATATGTTACAACTTCAAAACATTTAGAAAAAAATACAGCAGAAAATATGAAGCTAGCAGAGGTTCAGAGAACACAGCTTAAGTAGAAACATACTGGGACACTAAATACTAGGAAATTAATGTAAGAGTCACCAGATATCACAAAGGCAAGCACCTACTGGAATAAAAACAAAACCAAAACCCAAAACATTTACCATATAGAGAAAACAGGCACTACTGGCCACAGTGACAGAAGTCCCACATAAGTTAAATCTCTTTAATAAGTACATAAAGCATATCTCAAGAATTTATATCCCAGTTCATAACAGATAAACCATCACTCACAGAATGTCAATTTGAAGTACATTATTAATTATATTCTTGTTCAGATTCCTCTTGGAAAATGGCAGGAAGAGAAAATCTACACAGGAAAAGGTAAGAGTAGAAAAGGCAGAAAGGTGACAGCTACAAGTGGAGAACAAGAGGAAGGAACAATAACACAAATGGAAAAAGAGCAGCGAAGAACAAGTGGAAAAAGTGAAGGCAGATCTGGAAAAGGAACAACAGAGGAGCACGGAGAAGATGTGGTTAGTGAGGATAATGTTCTCATTTGAGAATGGAACATTTGAATGGATTCATGACACAGAACTACTGTAGTCTTTACTTGTTGTCAGCCAAGCATATGAATCCAAACCCATCAGTATTTCAGCATGAAGAAACATATACATAACAATATTCTAATACAATAGAAGACTAATAACACAGAGGAGTGTGAAGGAGCCAGCAAACTGATCCAGTACCCCTGGGGAAATTCCAAAATAGAGGATAACATCACAGACCTTTTCATATGAAGCATGTGTATACATAAAGTTCCATCTTTTAGCAGCATATTAGGTTTTCCTAAGTTTAGTGTTATGTTTAAGTCTACTAATTTAACTTCCTTTTTTTAATACTTTCATCCACTTATCGTTACTCTGAATTCTGAGTATGTCCTAAAATTACAATTTTCCAAGTCATTAATGAAAAATCAGTATTGACAGTGAATCAGTCATTAAACAAATCCAGTTTTTCAACCAATTGTACCTAGCTTACAGTGAGTTCATGAAGATTATATTTCACACTTTCCATATAGCACGAAAACCACTACTGAGCATTTTCCTTGTTCAAAAACCTCAGCACGGTTACAGCTACATGATTATAAAAGACATATCATAGCAATGTAGGTTATTCCTTAATGATACAAGAATTTTATGCTAAAAAAAAAAATGCAGTCAGAGCACTTTTGCTGTTTAACTCTGCTGACATAGCTTTAGAGGAAAAAAACCCAACCACCAAATACTTAAGGCAAAGCTCTGGAAACCCCTTCAGTATCGGAAAGAAGCTCTGGTGTAATATAATTATCACATTTCTATTCACCTTTTGAAATATTCTGCTTACACTAAACAACACATTCTGACACAATCTCATTGCTTTGCTTCTGCTGCACTTTTTCATCAAAAATAGTATTTACTGGGGAGAACAGCGACCTCCTTGGGTGATTTTGAAGAGCTGCAGCCTACCTAGAAACGACTGAACACCTCGGAGGGTATCCGCCTGGTCACAGGCATCTGTAAGAACCTGGTTTATGGGAGTAGCATGTTTTGATCAAATGGGTGAAAAGAAAGGAAATATCTGACTTATAAAGCATTTTTCGAGATTAGCGCAATGTCCTACTCAACTCTTTTTCAGGAAAAGCAAGTAGGCATTCAAGTCAAACTGCTGGACTGAAAACCCTGAGTTACTTCAGAAATTATCTTAAACAGCACTCAGTGGAACAGAAGACCTTTAGTTTGTTTTACCTTAACTTCCATTTCCCCAAAATAAGGAGACTATTCCATCGCTTCATGAATGCCTTGTCTTTCTTTCATGCTCCTTACTCTCAGTGCAAGTCCTCCTGCAAAAATAGCCTATTTTGACCACCATTCCATTCACACCTAAATCTCAGCCAAAGACTTTGCCAAACCATTGCCTCCTTGCTTGTTGCATAGGTTGGGGTTTTGTTCTGGGATTTTGTTCTTGATCCACAAAGATGCATTCCAATTTTTTCTTCCAGCTCTTGTTCTCTGAACTTTCCTAGCCATCCCGGTGCTCTCCTCCATCCCTTGTCTCCACTTTCTTGTTTCACGTAAGCTGTGTACCTATATCCCATAGTCCTCACACATCCTCCTCAAAAGCACACATGTAAAAGTTACAGTTCAGGTTTTCACGGCCTTACAGTGTGAAGGAAAGTAGACAGTACATTTTTTTAATACTAATTTGCAGAACTAACCAGGCATAGGTCAAATACTACTAACCAGCACCTGTTCTCTATTCTAATTTCTCTCCGCTTTGGCAATCTGCTTAGCAATTTGGGCTAGAACCTGCTCTTCTGGCAAGAATGTTCAGCAAACCCAGCATTGCTATAGCAATTAATAATCATTTATTACAGAAACAGAAACTATAAGAAGATGAAGGCACCAGGAGGAGGAGGCAGCAAAGAAGCCACAATTAGAGAAAGCAGGCCAAGAATGTACTTGGCAGCAGCAGGAGGATTATCGTGGAAAGCTTTGGCAGCTCCAGAAGAGACAGCCAGAACAAGAAGGAGCAGGTGGTCTATAGAAAGGCTAATGCTTACTTTAGCTGCAGACAATTCATCTGAATGGATGATTTCTGGTAAGGACACAGACTTAGCCTATGTGTGACACCCTCCCAGACTTGCAGTACCCTCAGCTGCTCCTCATCCGTTAAACAGATGTGGTGACCAAAGTCCTCTCTTCCAGTCCCTGCAGCCTGAAGGGCATTTCCACAGCCAAGCTACGATGCAACTGCACAAGATGCTAGCAATAACAACATTCATGCTACATCTGTTCATTTCTTGATGTTTCCATTATACACGTTTTCTGAAAGCCTGAACCCCAGTAACCACAGCTGGAAAAAAAACCCCAGACATTCCTCTGCAACTATTTATTAGAAGGCTTGAAAACTTGAATGCCAAGCATATTAAAAAAAAATAATTACCCAACTACAATTTAAGATAAATCCATGTGTTTGAACCCAATATTAAATGCTTGTAATGTCAGTATAACAGTATTTTCTTTCTATTGCTAATGGATAAAAAAATTATTTCCTAAATAGGAAGTATGTGAGCAACTAATAGTTGTTGGTGATCTGTTTCCAAGAGGCAGAAAAATGCAGACAGAAAGAAGGTGCAATGGGGTTAGAAGAGGAACACCAGCAGCTGGTGGAGATGGCAGAAGAACACCTAGAATATGGAAGAAGAAACTGGGAGAAGACATGGTATGAGGCTGAGGAGCAAATGAAGAAAAGAGGAAGATGCTAGATTAGTTCTAGAGGAAGCCAAAAACACAAGCAGAGTTTTTAATCAGGTATGTAGCTATTAAGAAGTGAAAGGTTTTTTTTCTCAGTAATAATAATAATAATACATCTTTACACCTAGTGCTAGTCTATACAAAAATACTTTAGTCAGGAGTTCTGTCAGTGTAGTTAACATTGAAGAGCAGCATCAGTACCTCAGTAGTTAAGCTGCCTTCAATTCAAATTCCCATACACAATGCAGTTCTTTTGCTATTTAACCAGTTTCCCTATGTTTCCCCAAATTCTATCAGCAATTCACATACATCATATCCATAGTCTTTAGCTATTTTAGAATTTGTAACACCTATCTACACTACAGAAAAAAAACCCAACTAGATTTCCCCACCCAACTGAAACCATGATTACCTTTACACAATCCATCGGCGCAGACTCCAGCACACGTGCTTCCTGAACGATCCCTACAGCACCTCAGGAGACAGGAACTAGTAGGATGTACACCACATCCTACAACACTGCAAATAGCATGATAGGCCTTCTTAAGGGGGAAGCCCACATCAATTTTTGAGCCACGAAGCACTATCAGGAGTAAGAAGATACACAGTAACTATGGCTAAGCAGTAATAACTATCTCCTTCTTGCTCTATTCATACTGCTGTGACAAAACATACTGGCCCACAACAAGGTATTAGCATAAGCCATATTTTCTTCCCCAACCCATTCCAAACCTTGCTCAAAGTCAACTCCTGGGGGGAAATCCAGTCTCCTGTCCAGGCTCAGTGTCACCGAAGGCACTGTATGCACTGTGGCAAAGTCAAAGAAACTGTCAGTGAACCAGCAACGCGCTCACAGAGCGTGTAGCTTTCAAGTTAAAGTTTCAGCTTTCTAACCCAAGGAGGAATTCTGTCCTTTGTCTGCAATCTGCTTTATTAACACTGTTCACAGACAAATAGCAGATCTGCAACATCCTCTGCAGTTCCAACGAGCACTACTAATAGAAGCTACCAGACTAGAACACGCTCCAGATGTTCCTCATCCATGGAGTTTTCTTACTTTCAGCTGCTTGAAAAGCTAGGCCTGAAAACCATATGAAAGAAAGAAAATACTTGGTGCCAGGAATGAATGGGTCATTGCAGTGAACTCTTTCAGTTGCCTTTTCAGGACAGGTGCTACTTTCACTTACAAATCTAATTTCCCAGACTGCAACAGTAGTCTGTGTGTACATCCTATTGACAGCAAGTAAAGCCATTTATGTTTCATCAGCCAGTAGAAATGAATCCAGACAGATCCGAGGCGCCAGATGGTCCATTTTGTGTTAAGAGAGAAAACAGTGAAACTATCAGTTTACAGAAAGGTATGAAGACCTCAGTGTGGACTTTTGGAGGAATCCCCCAAACCAATAAATTGCAATAAACGTGCTACTGTTTAAGAAAAGGCTAATTTCAGATTCAACAATAAGATGACATCAGAGAAACTATAGCAAGATAGGAACATTTCTTCCCTGGTTAATCTCATTTTCTGCTTCTCCAATATTATCTAACAGAAATGTAACACTTGTGGATCCCAGTCATATTACAGTTTCCTGTAGAGTCTCCTGTGGAGAAAAGTAATCAAATTTTGCGGTCTCTAAATTTAAGCTGAACTTCATTAAATTAAGTATGCATTAAGTACTGGTTCTAAAAGCAAAACAAAACCAGTTTACACTACTTCCAGCTTGCATAATTCCTATAGCTCTCTGTATGGTGCCTCAGAAGCCGATATTCTCATTTAAGAAAATTTACCTGAACAGCAGTAATTCAAAAGCACATACAGATGTGCAGGTCAGCTCAGATATTTTAGTACTGTAGTCTTTAAAATAATTTCTATTTAAAGTAGGAAAAGCTAAAAACTAATACACAGTTGTAGTGCCTCTAAAAACAATACATGGTTAGTAAAATTTCATGGCAGACCAAGTTTTAGCATTATCTGGCATCCTAATGGAAGTCCAAATCCTACCAACACTTACACATTTAACTTCAAAACAAATCTCTTTTTGTCAAATAGATGATCACGTAAACATATTTACATTTAAAAGAATGCATAAATCCTTTAAACACATCAGCTTTAAGAAAAGCTGTTGAGACTGATAGTTTTGTAAAGCACTTATCAATACAGCTTTTATATGCCACTATAGTGAATATTAAATATATTAATTTCATAATTAGAAATAAAGTATTAGCTTCCACCTCCTACTGCATAACTGAGTCAGTGAAGATTGTTTCATTCTCCCACCACCACTTTTTTTAACCGCATAAAACCAACCATCAACAGCTGAACTCAGTTGTTCTAATATACAGGTAATGACATAAAAAAAGAAAAATTGCAGGAGGAAAAAAAAGATTATTTCCTGGTTTTCTCCAACATATGAAGGCCAACCTGAATTTCAGTCATGTACTTCAAAGCTATGAGCGGCTTAGAAATTCCACTCCAGACCATCTTTTCCAAAAGAAATTCTTTGAGAAGTATTAGTTCTTCCAGAGAAATTAAGGGAATTCAACTCTTGTCTACTGCTTGACTTCAGAAATTCAGGTTTTATTTCCGTGTACAACTTCCAAGAATGAACTTCCTTAAAAAGGGTACTAGTGCATCTGTGTAGCACTCATTTTACATGAAGCTCTGAATACTAATCTTTGAGGCAGAGTACAGTTTTCCTGTCATTACCATTCCATCAAGTTATAACAGTACAGACGTTGCTTTAGACCAGCAGTTCTGTTGAGGCACTAGCAGTTTGAGGCTTTACAAATCTGAGAAAAAGGTCAAATCAGTTTCAGTGGTACCACATCCACTCTTCTATAAAGAGATGTATTTTAGGACAAGGTTACACAACAGAAAGAAATCTTCCCCTTGAGCTTCACCTTACTGAAGCTGCATTCTGCAGGAAACCCTCCTCAATCTCAAGAGAACTAAATGCAGTGCTTTAACTAGTAAGCCAATATAAATGAGCATAAAAAAAGATTGGGAACAGCAAGAAGCAAAGAAAGTTGGTGAAGCAACTGAGTAACCCAGGGATCTGGATTCACTTCTCAGCTCCACTTTCAGCTTCCAGAGTGAGCAGAGTAAACTACAATCCCCTGCACCTCAGTTCCTAATTTACAGAAAAGAAATAATGGAATTTGTCTACTAACAAGCGCATTATATAAATTGAAATTAGAAGATGATCTGATAATAATCACAAGGCTGTTTTATTTCTGGTATTCTGAAGCAGATATATTTAGCATTCTAAAAATGCAATCGGAGTAAGTGCAAAGAAGCCACGTGGTTCTACATCACAGTTGCAATCCCTCTTCCCCCTAAGAATTAAATTACATAGAACACTTCAAGAAAACCCCATATTCTGACATTTTGTAAACAAAAATTTTAATCTTTAAAAAATTGCTTAGTGCAACTACGTGTACAAAAGTATTACTAAATCAGAAACAGGACACAAAAAAACAGCATGAAAGAAAATGCATTTCTAGCTTTACCGCAAGTGCCATAAAAAAAAGTAATCATCCAAAAACTAATTTCTTCCAAGTATGCCAGTACTAAAACGTCTTTAATGAAGCTGGCATTCATAGTGAACTTAATTTACTAAACCATAAATGAGTCCCATTGTCTGCAGAAAAGCTGAAGCAGGGACAGTGCAGAAATCTCACCACACTACTCTGCCTATAACCTTCCATCTCAGCTTTCATATCCTGCAACATGTTCTCAAAGTGACCATTTAGAACCTGCAATTAGGTAGAACATGAAGTGGACCCTCAATGATGCCGGATGAACTATCATGACACTTCCATATCATCCATAGAGAGATTATTTAATGGTACCATGATCATATGAAACAGACATTAAAAACCATCTTCGTATTTCCTTCCAACCTGCATTTGCAGTTTAACTTCTGTGCATGAAGTGAAGCTGTATGTAACTGTATGTGGATATTCTCCAACAAGAAAAGGAACAGCTATTAGTCTCAAATAGTCAGCTGCAAACCACACAGATAAAGTATTTTACTGGGGCAAGTAGAAAAAAGTTTGTTGTTTTTTTTTTAAAAAATGAGGTATATTTACAGAGCACAATTTTTTTCTGGCTTGAACATAGTTACTTGAAAAGCATACCCTAATTATAACCTGGTTTTGGTTTTGCTCATTTCCAAACACTTGAAAAGAAAATGCAAGTTGTTTATAAAATTGTTTTTCTTGTTTATTTTAAATGAAGCTGGTACAGACAATGTCCATTCAAAACCCACGTCCCAGGCCAAAATGTACAAACAAGAGTGTCAAAGTAACACCAGTTGTCTGCTGTGAACATTCTTGCATGAATACCTGCGTGTACTAATTGCTATATGAAGTTAAAATGCTTCTGGGCTCTTCTGGCAAGATTTAAGAATCATAGGGTTTTCAATTTTATGTCTTCAGCAAAGCCATCTCTGGAGCAAGGTACAGATGACAACAGTTCTAGCTTTTCCATTTCCAACTTGGTAATCTTCTTCATTGGGCCATCAGCACAATTTAAGCAAAATAGCTCTGAGTTATGGATACACAATTTCTCCACAGTTTAGTTCTCTGAAAAACTTCATCTCGCACTGAAAGTTATAGTCCAGGAGTGAAACAGTCACACATCAAAACTTCAGGGCAGATATGGAAGTCATTAAGAACACTCGCCCACCTGGCAGATTTTACAGCCTTCGTGCCCGAAATGCACGAACCCAGTGAACATACAAATGCATGTGTGTACATGTATTTCTAAAGGGGGAGGGCAGAAGGGAAGAGGGAAGCAAGGCTGAAGCTGGTTCACAAAAGTTCAGCACAATGAAAACAAACAATAGTGTATAATGAGCACGAGAATTCAAAATACCAGACGCTTGAAAATAAAACTCCCAGAGATGGGGTGCCAGTTTCAATTCAGTGTTGAACACCACATTACAAAAGAACTATTATTTAAAAATAAAAAAGGATTAAGGGGGAAGAAAACAAACAGAAGGATCTAAACTGTTGAGTGACCCCCCGTCTGTTCCTGATAAACTTCAATCACATCTTCCTCCTCCATCCCCAGCTGTGAGAACAGAGAAAAACAGCATTTAATTGTTATAAATCTG
Organism: Falco biarmicus; assembly: GCF_023638135.1. NCBI lineage: Eukaryota > Metazoa > Chordata > Aves > Falconiformes > Falconidae > Falco > Falco biarmicus. The sequence goes on from NC_079295.1 coordinate 14,504,583, forward strand.
GTGTACAGAATTCGGAGCAGGTCCTAGACAAGTTATACAACGGTTTCTTCCTCTGTCCCACCACAATTCAACAAAGAGTGAAACAATTTCAGTTGTTTCAATCTCACCAGCCAACACTCATGATTTTTAGTCCTCTTCCTTCAGTTTTATACATCCCAGTCAAAGCAAAAGCCTTGTTAGTGAGGTCTAAATCTGCTTGTGGAGCAGTACACATCAGCCTGGAAGTTGCTAGCTTTACCTTTCTCTAAATCCCTTCTTGGGCAACAGATGCACATAACCAACATCACAGTGAACACATCAGCTGTACAGCCACGTGAATTATATATAGCACACTACTAGCTCACAATACAGCCACAACCTACAGCTTGCAACTCAAAGCCTGCTTACAACTGTTCTCTCAAAGACGGTAACTTTTTTCAGTTCCACAGTACACAAGTTCATTAGACTTTTCAGAAGGTCATTATTATAACAGTGTTTCCTCCTGCTTTGCTGTAACAATTGGTGGAAGTCACTGGACAGCAGAAGTAACCCATTTTCTGTTTATTTACACTTTGATCTAATAAACGTGAACTAAATACATATTTATTTCAAAGTCACACCGAAGTTCTAGCTCAACAACTGGGAAGTTCACTTAGGGTTTCCCTCCCCCCAGGGTAAACAGTGACTACACCCTCCCTTCTGAGACAACATTACACATGAAGGTCCAATCAGCCTTATTAAAGATACTAGTTAGACAAATATAGTCAGAAAGTTGGCTATATTTAAAGCAGCACCTTTATTCTGGTTAACAGTTTAGCAGAACAGAGAAACTAACCAATTTGATATTTAATTTCTCCAGTGAACTACTTAACACTTTCTAGAAAGAAACTTACCTCCTTGGGGGTATGATTATCAGTAATTCTCTGACCCTCGAAGAGGAACCTGAGTGAATTCATTGGAACACCCTGAGAAAAAGGAACAGATGTAAAAGGGAAAAAAAACACTTACTGAAACTTGTACAGATTTACAAGAAAAACAATTTTAATAAAAACACACCTGAAAGTCAAAACCAAGGAGCTCAGCTATTTTGCGGCAACCAGGTAAGCTATGAAGTGATTCAAGGAGCACAACGGTGCTGAAATGCATGTTTATTCCAAAGTCTCACTGGAGTTCTAGCTCAACAACTTGGAAGTTTCCGTAGCTTTTTTTTCTTGTCTTTATGTTTATTTATAAAGTACTGACTACATCCTCCCTTCCAAGACAACATTACACATGAAGGTGCTGTCTTTTTCTGAATTGCATATCAGCCTTATTAAAGATCCTAAGACAACAGGAGGAACGCGATGCATACGTGATGCAAAAAATGGGGGAAAGAAAGAGCAGAGCTGAGGGGGAAAACAAGGAACAGCATTCAAACAGAGAGAAAGGAGCATACCAATGGTGAACAAAGTTGCAGTACATCTGTTGTACAGCGTGCCTGTGTTACAGAAGAATAATACTTCTGTATTATTCAGACACCTCATCATTTTCTTCCCTTTCAAGTTATGAGCAAAAGACACACAAGTGAAATATGACCTGGTTTGTGCATCTATGAGATCTCAAATATTGCCTGCAAATAGCTAGGCAGAAAAATTCATAGGAAAGAGCAGCTCTTCACACTGTTCCAACAATCACTCCGGCCACCTTGGAAGAAGCGTTCATGGTCTCTTTACCAAAGAAAGGCTGCCTGACACCAAAAAACATATTGACTGCCGATGAAGGAAATCACAGACTCCAGAATTCAGCCCAGGACACAAATACAGCTGTGTTCATTCAAACAATTTTCTTTCTTAAAAAAAAAAAATATTCCACACAAATGCATTTTCATCAGTCAATAAGATGGCTGCATGAACTATTTCCAAAAATCTTATTTTAAAAGTTCATGTTTTTCATAGAATCACAATTTTAATCATTTGGATACAAACACATCTGGTGTTTGATCTTTCCTTTCCCCCTACTCCAGAAGGATCATAAAAAAGAACACTTTCTACAGAAGAACATTTCAACTGACAAGTTCAACTTGTCTCAAGGTATTAAGAAAAACCCCAACCTATTATTTCTTGTATCTCCTGAAGCGAACTCCAACACAGTTACTCAAGAAAAGGCCACGCAAGGCATCTGTCCCCAAAGCTGGGGGTAAACTAGGCCAGGGCTTCTGGAAATAGTAGCAGTGAACCCACAGTATCTGCCACAGAACATGGACGTGAAAATTCATTTTTGTTCTGTAACAGTAGTTACTATTTACCTACACAATTAATGTTGTATATTTCTTTAACTTAGAGCATAATAGCTAGTGTTAATCAATCACCACATTAATGGCTGTAACAATGCCTAAAGCTGCTCTTATCCTAAGCTGCAGTATTCTACAGCTTTAAAGGAATTTCACTTGGAGACAGAAGATTTCACAGCAACTATAAAAGCATGCCTGGGCATTTTAAAATGTAATGTCTATGTTTTCTGAGCAGCCACTACATATTTTCAAACAGTAATTTTAACTTACTACAAAATTCACAACCATCTTAAACAGAAGTACCTTTACTTGTCAGAAGAAATTAGGAGATCCATTATATTTGTACTGTCAGACACCCGTCCTGCTGGTAACTAGACAGAAGCTTCAATGTCTCAACAAATGTCTTTATTTGAAAGAACACTGAGAAAAGTAAAGCTGAAGTGTTTGGCTTTTCTATTTCCTTTTTAAGGAGAACATCATTGTTTCACAAACCTGTCTTTGACAGTATGATTCTTTGAGTTTCTTGAGGTGTGTTGTCATTTTCACCTTGAAGTGAATTTCACTGCTGTCCTAAGACCAGAAAAGAAAAAAGTTACTTTCTTTGCAGTAACTGCTTGCTTTATCTATGCCAATTTAAAGACTTTCATTAAGAAAAATTTACATAAAACTAACACGGAATGCAGTTTAACTATCACCATGCATATATCTTGATGCATCATAACATGAACCTCCAGGATGATTTATCAGTCACTAAATTCATCATGCACTTCCACAGGAAGCTCAGTTTTAAAACAGATGGCATAGTATAGCTTTAGGTTCACTATGGAGATTTTGGATTTAAAAGTACTAAAACCATACATGGTTCAGCCTGTGCTTCCATCTTTACCCAGCTGATGTACTTACAAAATACAAACATACATATGCAGGGGACTTCTGCTCTAAGATTCCAAGAGACAAGTTAAAGCTTGCACTTCAAAATATATATAAAACCTTGTTCAGTTACAGTAATTATGTAGAAGTTAGGATACAGATACACTTGGCAACACAACACTAACCTAAGGAGGAATCTTAGGTCTTATTATTCTATAGTGCTTCCAAGTAACTACAACTGTCAAAATGGCTACAGATAAAAGAGACTGCAAGAGGTTCTGTGCAAAAAGCACGTGGGTCATATTCAGCTTTTGCATGTGTTCTCATCATTGCCGATTAAAGCAGCAAGAGGTAAGCTAGTTTGTGTTAGTCCTACTTTTAAGTCAACCATCTCCAGTCATAGCACAGCAACGGTGCCAATAAACAATACTGAGTTAAATCACATGAGCTAGGGGTTCTTTGCACAGAGGACTTCTGTTCAAGAAAGATCTCAACATTCACATCCCAACAACTTGAATTTGGACTTACAATCCACCATTCACATCTATCAACACGTCAGCCAAGAGAATCCTCTTCCTATCCCTGTTCAAGAAAAATGACTTCATATTTGGTGTACTACATGCACTCTAAAGACCTGATTTTTTTGATTTTGTCCTGTATTTCATTCATATCCTTGGATAAACTAACCCCTCAATGCATCAGGTCCCCTAGTTTTAGGACGGGGATCACACTGACCAAACCCTGAGTCATAGGGATAAATTACTCAAGCTTTTAAAAAACCACACCAGAGAGTACACTAACACACATTACTGGCAATTGCCAAGTAGTTTATAGCAGGGGAGGATCCACATTGGAGAACTGGAAGTAGCAACTTGCATTTGTTCATTTCTACAATACAAAAACCTCACACCTCCACGAAACGTCCACAAATAATTATGTAAAAACTCACCTGCCCAATGACTTTAAGTTTAATGTATTCCCCTTCTTTCTTATCTCCTAAGTCCTCAGCTGAAGGTTTTGCTTCCTGCACAAAAAACATTTAAAAAAATCTGATCAGTTCAGCACGTTTTTATTTTGACTGGACAGTATGACAGCTGTCATCCTCTATTACAAGAAATCAGAATATCCAAGGCACCTTATTTCTTCCTTTCTATGTGTGAAAACAGCTGCAATATAGTATTATGAAAGGCTGTCTGTGAAAAGTTGAATTAATGACAGAAGAGAAACACTATGAAGAACGTAAGAGATGAGAGAAGGATCATTTGGAAATAGATGACAGAAGCAAAAATGAGAAGCATGATTTTATACCACTACCTCAAGGTCAACAAACAGACTGAAAAAGAATAATACAGGAAGCAAACTAAGAGGCTCAAATATTTTACAGGAAAAAAAACCATAATGAGGAGAGTAAACAGAAAGCACCTATGACACTATCAATGTAGGGTGAACCATGCAAACATTTTTCAGTGTACTGCATCAACAGTAGTCACGACTTTCAAAAGGATGGTCAGCCACCTTCTTTTCTGTAACAACAAAACATCATCAAGTAACAGCTTCCTTCTCACATGTTTAAGACCACAATTCTTAAAAGTTGCCATTCTAAGAACCATAGTGTTTTAATGTCTTTCCAGAACAAGAACTGTACAAGGCAAATTTGATTCAACAACTCGAGCACTAAAGCTTATCAAAAGGGTTTAAGTGTTATGTTAGATAAATACATGAATTAAGGACATCAAAGTTTTCATGTTAGCTGCCAATAGATAATACATGATCTCTCACTTGTCTTATTAACCCCATCTCTTGTCTGTCAATACATATTCTGGACCAGGCCTTTAGTTATGTTCCACTGCAGCACAAAGGGATTTTACACAGATGCTGCCTTCAGGTCCAGATGGTGCTCGATGAAGAAATCTTCCCAAGTAGTCAGAAACAAGGATACCCTGCTAATCACATTTCAAATCTTCCTTTTGTATTTTATTGCTTAACATAGTAGACAAAATAAGTAAATATATACAGGTGCCTACCACATAAGTTTTCCCAGCCCCAAAGGGACTTTTTGCTGAGTATACAGAAATATCCTTTTTATGGTTGGACTCGAACTTTAGGATCAAATGCCAAAAACACATACTAACCTTCCATATTAAGTCCATCCAGATAGGTCTCTACCTCCAGATAAAAATAGCAGACAAGCTTTTCAGGCATTTACTTTTTCCTTACAGAGGTTAAACATGCACAACTTCTTTGAATGTTAAAAAGTTCAAGGAAGGACAGAGGGGAAAGTTTGCGAACACCTGCCCTATCTGTACCAGTCTCAGTCTGGAGGGAAAAAAAGAGAGAGGAAGTGTTCTTTGCATCAGTTTGACTCACTGCCTCAAGCCAGATCTATTCAGTTTCTGTGACAGCAAAAAAGTATGAGCCAGAGAATACAGCTGGTTTGAATACTTTTTTTTTTTTTTTATGCCCACCTGGGCACAACCTGGACTGCTGGGACTGATTCATCACCCCTTCAAGCTCAAACCCCAAAACTGACCCCAAGCTTTCAAGAAACCAGACACTCAGCCTCAGGTCTCCAAGCAAGTCACTTTTGAAGTGTGAAAGGAGTCTTCACTGGTAACACAGTCACAGCAACTGTGCTCCCCACCAGTTTTCCCTTTCTAACATATCTGAACTCTAACTTCCTGGGACTATTTGCAGGAATAATAATATACGTGTTTCCACTCCCGACTAAAAAAGAGAAAGAAAACCAAGAACCTGTGATTTGTTCTGTTAACTTGCACAAGCAGCATTTTTATTTTCCATGTGCAGGATTACTAACCTTCAGGAATCAAAGAGAACCAGATCTCTACAGGTCTGAAGCATGTAACTTCAAAACTATCTCCTGTTTTGCTATCACTGGAAGAATTAAGAACATACTGTCCCTTTTACATGGCATTTCAGGTCAGTCACTGTCTTAATTTACTTTGCATAAGAACGAAATTGCACAGCACAGAAGCATTTGTAGTAGTTTATAATTCTATGCATTGTAACAGATCTACCTACCTCACTTTCCAAATCATCTTGTACAAGGTATGACAAATCATCATTGCTACTGTGACAGTGCCTCTGGCCACTAGAGTGGAAAGCAATGATTCATAAGATGTTTGATTCCTACCCTCAGGGAAAGAGGGCTCTAGTACTAAAAACAAATAGGAGAAGCAGCAAACAGTAGAAAAAGCAGAGGGAATTGGAGTCTTGAAACGTCATACCATAAAGATGCTTGTTTAAAGCCCCAGCAGCTTCTCACCCACAAAACAAGAGTGAACAGAGCTGCAATTTCAGGAGAAGAGAAATCAGATCAAATCAATGTTGACAATGCCAATAACTGAAGCTTAAAAAAAGCACAAAATATTTCAAATCAGAACATAACAAGACCCAGCAAGTCTGAAACAGCTCCCTGCATTTTCTCAGTGAACTATACTGCCATTCAATGCCAAATGGTAAAGCCAACACAAAAACACTCAAGAACAAAGAAAGCAAGGAGACTGCAAAGTTACTAAACTACAAGCATTCACTAACAAAATCCTGGATCAGCAATCTCCAAGCAAGCCTCCAGACTTTTACTTGAACCATGAAAAGAACTGGCGTTTAGGGTATCTCATGAAACAGTACATTAAAAAAAAAAAAAACAAAACAACAAAAAACTGTACAAACAGAACAGGAATACCACAACACTCCAAGTTTAACTTTTCATTAGATGCCTAAAGTTTTAAAGGCTTCATTCCTCGGTTTTTCTAAATAGAACAGAACAAGGTTCCTAGTACTGTCTTCACATTTATATATCAACATTAAATTCATGACCGTAAAAAGCACCCAAAGTTTCCTGGAAACACACTGGTATTGCTATTACAGCTAATGAAAACACAAAACAAATATTGTTCAGCAATATATTGCAAGTTTCCTCCTCCAATTTTCTGAAGTGCTCAAACTTCAATGTCCAAGTTTTAAAAAAAAGTCCTACACTCAGCACATGTCAGATAATGTTTAAAAAAACCAACAACAAAACCCACAAATTTACTAGACGAATAGGACTACAACACACTTCCTAACACAGCAAATAAACTCTTACGTTTGTTATAGGAATGGAAAAACGCATACAAACTATAGCATTCTTTATTAGTAGTACATGAACAGATAAAAATGTCAGCATGTAGATTCCACAAAAGCAAAATAAGCGTGAGACCCTAGAGTGGAAAACCAATTTTTTTTGTTTCTGCCTAGAACCCACCAAGAGGCCATGTGTTTTTTGACATATGACCTTCTTGCAACTAATTTTACTTATCATAAAAGTTAATTTTCTATTGGAAATAAAGTAACTAAATCAAGTATGTGTCTTTATACTAAAAAGACAAGCCAAAATTATCATAATTGGTGAAAAATTATGTCATCTTAATTATAGAGTCAAAAAGAAAGACACTGTAAGAAATCTACAAGTTTGGGTAATCTAATTATTCCTGTAGGATTGATAAACAGAGCAATGAGGTTTACAGCAAATCACTACTGTATCCTGTACTGTTACTTAAGCATCTGCTTAGCTCTTGTTGCACAGTCCCCCCCCAAAGTGAATGACACAACATATAACAATGTTTAGCTTATCCATTAAAAAAAATAATCAAGGTTGTTATTCAAAAACCTTTAAGTTATGTATCCAAAAAAGCTTATCACACACAATGAATTTTACATACTTCAAGCAGTCCCAGAGAACAAACATGTATGTGTTCTTGCCTGGAGAAGGAATTAATGAAAGCTGCTATGTGTTAAAACATGCCTTGGTTCACAGATGCAGACAGCTACAGAGCAGGTCACGTGAAGATCAATCTACAAAATCTAGTTCAGATTTATTTATTTTTTTTAAACCGCAGTCACTTTCACGTATTTTACTACACTGGAAACATGTCCTAATGGGTACCAGCGAGAGCTGTGCTCCCAGCAGCCACTCTGCAGACACAAACAGCGGCACCATCCTCACCAGCAGTTGCATCGTGCTTGAAAGTCGGGGGCGGGGAGGCAGACCACCAGCGCATGTAGCGATGGTTTCTATTCACGGGGCATAATCTATCAAGGCTATTCCTCAAAGCAGACACCGTAGATACTAAGCTTAGCCTTGTCTCTGGGTACTTTTAATTTCACGGCTGGCACTAGTACTACTCTCGACTTCACAGCCCTGCAAGAAACATTTGTAGATACCGACACCGATTTTTTCCAAAGTCAAATCATCATGACAAAGTTAGAAAACAGTGCCATATGAAGGCAGTATGAAAAATAAAGCAAAACAGAACGCAAATTAAAATCGGAATGCTGTTTTAACTTTCCACCAGCAGGTTACATAGCCTAAAGCAGTAGTTGTAAGCAAAGGACTGTATACACACCACAGCAAGCCAGCCAGGAACTTAGGGTAGAAGTAAGGATCCGAGTCCCCCGTTGAGAAGCCAGAATTAGATAGGGACATTAACGATGTTCAAGGAGCGAAGGCAGGACAGAATCTTGGTGAAGGGCGAAGTGTTTAATACAGGCAAGCAATGCTCAGCTAAGACAGACTGGTGTCTTTCTTACATTCGTGTCGTCCCCGTCTCCCCCCACCCCCCCTTTGCATTCCTAAGGCAAACAGAGGACCCGGCAGGTCTAGCCCAACCCGCACAAAGCCTGCTGCGGGGAAAGAGCATCCTACCACGCACCTGGGAAATGGAAAATGAAAGCAAACAGCAGTTGTGCAGCACGGCTCACCCCTCGCTGCACTCCCGTGTTTCCAGGGCCAGGGCTGCCCCGGCAGCGATCCCGGCCTGGGCCCCCGCGGGGTCGCCCCTGCTCCGGCCGGGCGCCGAGCCCCGGGCCCCGCGTACCCCGCGCCAAAGGGCAGGGGGATTAAATAAGGGCGGGGAGAGTGAAGGGGCGGGCGACAGAGTTTGGCGGCAGCCGGAGGCTGGCACCCCCTCACACCGCCCCCTCACTGAAGGCAGCGTCACTCCCAGCGCCCGCGGCCCCGCCGGCCCCCCGCCGCCCCTCGCAGCGCGCTGGGCCGGGCCGGGGCTGCCCCACGGCAGCCAGGGGGGGCGGGGAGAGCGCAGGCAGCTCCTCCTGCGCCCGCGGGGCTGCGGGGCCTGCCGCCGCCCCCTCCCCCGCGCCCGGCGGCAGCTCCCCCCGAGGCCGGTGGCGCCCGTACCTGGTCAGACATGGCTCGGCCCCGTTGCGTGCGGCAGGCTCGGCTGGGCCGCTGCAGGCGCTCCGCTCCTTTCTCTGCCCGCAGCGCAAACACAGGCCGCGGCGCGGGCGGGATTTCCTGTGCGCCTGAGCTCACTTCCCGCCCGGCGCGGCCCGCCGGCTCCTCCCAGCCCGCCCCGGCACCGCCTTCGGCCCCGGAGCCCCCGCACCCCCGAGGGGGTGCCACCGCCCGCGGCTCGCCGCGCCGCCCCGGGCCCGCCAGAGGCGGCCAGGCCGCAGCGCGCCCCGGGGCCAGGCCCGCCGGCGGCGGCCTACAGAGGCCCGGCTGCGGGAGAGCACCTAACGGCAGCCCCAGAGAGGGGCAGGTAGGGGGGTTTTGCCCAGCCCCCGAAAGCAGGGTCTGCGCGGCCGCCTGCCCTGCCTAGGAGGGCCGGGCCGGGTCACGGAACCCTTCCAACAAAAGCAGGTTTTACAGCAAAAGTCACGCCCGTTATACCTACCCGTAATAATTTACTAAGGTTTCTACTAAAAGATACATGTAAGAACAAGACTCACTTTTCTATTTACGCACCGTTGCATTTTTTTAGTCACTGCAACCACACAAGTAATGGGGTCCACAAGCATTAAGCAAATGATGTACACTGAGGCAGTTGCATTTGCACAAACTTCTCATGATGCACTGTACTAGCACGGAAGATGTCCTACTTTACATTGGCACAGCACAGCTATTTAGAGATTTGCACAAGAAGCAACACCTACACCTTAAAAACATTACATTTAGACTTAACCAGCTGTTCAGACTGCAGCATTGCAGTACTAATATCACTCTACAACAACTAAGGCATTTCCTGCACGGTATCACTGCTGTAATAAGTGCACACTTGGCTCTAAATCACCAATAAGTAGAAAAAAAAAAAAAACACCACAGGAGAGCCATATAGTAACAACGTCATTGTGAAATAAATGGATCAACAGAAGACAGCCCCACTGAAACAGATTCTTTCCTGGATGCTACTGGACCAGTTTTTAACTTCACCAGCTACCTTTTGGGCGATCTCTCCAGGCAAAGCACAACCATCAACAGCCTCTTAAGGCTCCGTGTGCCACATTCCTTTGTTGTAACACAGAAGCAGCTGCACTGCATGCCTGCATTGCTGCATTTCATTGAACAGTGTTACAAACATAACTACACCAGGGATGCACTTTCACTAGACAGTGAAACTATGCAGTATCCAGACTCACAGGAATTAGTTTTCATCACAACTGTTAAAACAATTCAGAATTAACAAGGGAAAGGGAGGGGGAAAGCCTAAGAAGAACTAAACCAGATGCTAATACAGAGCTACAGAATTAATGTGATCTTTCTTAGGCAATGTCTAGTAGGCAGAAAGGCCAAATATGTTCATACTATGCCAAGCTCACAGTAGGAACTTGTTATGAGCTTAATAACACTACACAAAGCACCAAAATAAGTCATTCAAGGGCTTCACAGCAGCACATGATACTAACAGAACAAAAAATGACAAATACTTCCTCCATCCTAAACACCACTGCTATTCATAAATGAAATCAATTTTAAGAGCAGGGAGAGTAGCCTTATAGCAATAAGGCTAAGGTCTCAGGCTCTGGCACGAAACCTGAGCGCAATTTCTCATGTTACCAATTTTTCTATGCAGCCTTGTAATAAAAAAACAGTACTCACACGTGTCAGAATGCAGTTACCTACCCCTATGCACAGCGATGAGGACATAATGTTGAAACATGCACATCTGCATACACAACAAGTAACAGTAACACCACCTCACTTTACTCTCTTCTTATTCAGTTGGCTGTGGACACATTACCTGTTCAAGATACAAGCTACATTTGTACAGCATCTGTAAAACTATTCTTTGTTCAGCCAATAGAGGTACCAGCCCACTATGGAGATATATCAGTAAAACTCACACTTTTCTTCTTTGACAACCCAAACTCAACAAATAGCATACTTCAAATTAAGGCACAACAGAAATAATGCTGTTTTAAAGACTAAATATACCTATGCAAGCTTCTTCCCACAAAGCCACCCTTACTGTAGCAGCCACCATGAAAGCTACTTACCCTTATAACCTCACTTAATTCTCAGGTGTTTTATAACTTCTCTGATTTCCCTGCAATCACCTGAAGTCAATAAAATTCACCTCTGATCTTTCAAGTTCTGGCTAACTAGCTTCACCAAAGCAGCATGTATGGTCTAAGAGCCAAGAACTGTTAATGGTTTTCTGAAAACTACTAGCCTATGTGGTCTCATACAAAGCCTTTTCAGTCCATCAAAACTAGATTTCTTAATCTAGTTAATTTCTTAATCTTAGACATTAAGGTAAGAATAATCTATACCTTATAATACCAACATGTTTGCTTGAGAGCAGTTAGTGCTAGCAAACATAATGAATACAGTGTTTAAGTCAGACAACTGAATGATGTTTGCTCTTCACAATAGTAGTATTCCCCCTGAGGCAGCAGCACCAGTACTTTAGAACAAGGGGGAACCTGGAAATTCTTTCTAGTTGAACACAATTTCTTCAGCAGTATTACCAGTTGTAGGACTTAAAAAAATTGGTTATCTAAAGCACAAAAAGCTTTCCTTAAAAAAAATATTCTTAGAATTATGTGAATCCCCAGATTTCTCTGGCTGTTGGCTTTCTAGCGTATGCCTTACATGAGAAGCAGGAGAGGAAATGAAGCCATGCTGACTCATAGAGATGGTTGCGTAAAACGCAGCACGAACGCCTGATATAAATCAAGCCCAAGTGTTGCTTGGAGCCTCTCTTCCTGCAGGCAGGAAGAACTCTGCCTCTATTTTCGTTACAGGTAACCCTCAATGTGAAATAAGTGGGAACTTCTAAGGGCAAGGGCTGGCGCTTTTCGCCTGCGCTCCACTGGCGTGCAGCTTTTCAATTATTCAGTAGGGCCCAGATCCAGGTGCACAAGTAGGTCAGGCGCAGCAGCGCGTACAAAGACGCTCCTTGTCGAGACAGCAACCAGTAGGCGGCACAAACGGGACGGCTTCGGGCGCCTGCGGCCTCTGCCTGCCCCCCCACAGGAATGCCCGCGTCCTGGGGACACTGCGGCGGCGTGGGGAAAGAAGTAGCCTTTAAGACTTATGTTTTATATGCACGTGATTTGGTATTTCCCTGTTGGAGAAGCAAACCTTTAACATGCACGCAACTGCACAGTCGCCACAAATTCTTCACGCAGGAGCACTGTATCTGTATGGCGGCCCGCGGACAAGGCCTCAGCAACCTGCCCAGAGAGCCAACCCGGTGCGGAGGCCCGAGAGCCCGCCGACCCCGGCGCTGCCGGCTCGGGCCTGCGCCGGGGCTGATCCGGGAAACAAGAACGCCCAGCACGGGCGCCAGCCCTCCGCGGCACGGGCCAGCCGCCGCGGCCGTCCCCGCCGCCAGCCACGGCACCTGCAGCGCCCCGCAGGCACTGGGCAGGGGCCCGTTGCGCCTAGAGGAGCGGGTGGGCGGCTGCGGCGGGGCCGTGCCCAGCGGCCCGTAACGCGGGGGGGCGCCGCAGGGGCCGCCCCGGCCGCATCTGAACGCGCAGAGGAGACTCGAACCTTAACGACCGCGCAGCAGCGGAGCGGGGCGGTGCGGCCCCTGGGGCGGGGGCAGCGCTACCCGCAGCGGGCGGGCCCTGAGGGGCTGGGGGGGGAGGGCGGGAGGTAACGGCCCTCGCGCAGGCGCGGGCCCCGCCGCCCGCCACGTGGCTCGCGGGAGCGCGCGCAGAGGGCGGCCCCACCGCTTCCCCTTCCCGCCACAGCTGCGGTCGCTTCCGCTGTCGTCACTTCCCTTTCCGGCGCGCGCCTGTGCTTGACTGGGGGTCCCGTCCGGTCGCGCACGTGGCCCCCGCCGCGGGCCGGGCCCGCCGCCGGTATGCTGGTGCTGTTCGAGACCGCCGCTGGGTACGCCATCTTCAAGGTGAGGTGCGCCGTGCCGGCCGGGCGCCGTGCCTCCCGCCTGGCCGCGGCCCGTCCCCGCCCGAGGGGGTCTCGGCGCGGGGGGCGGCTACCGTCCCGGCGTGAGGCGGAGGGGAGAGCCGGGGGCTTCTCGGGGGGTTACCCGTGCGGGGGGCCGGGGACCGGGCAGCGGCGGGGGGAGCAGGAGTTGGGAGGCCGTGTGGTGAGGGGGGCGCGGGCAAGGGGGTGCGGCGGGAGTCGGAGGGTGATTAATGGGAGGAAGGTGGGGGGAGGAATGGGGGGGCTGCCCCAGCGTTCCCGCCAAGCGCCACCCGTGGCTCTCACTGCCTCCCACCTGCAGGGGTCTTTGTGAGGGGCCGTGCCCCTGCCCCCTTCGGAGGCTCTGGAGCCGCCCATGGGTGGGCACGTTGCCCGCCTTTACCCCCCCCGGCTCTCCGCCGCGCCCGGTGTTCCAGCAGGCCCCCGCCGATGGGGCTGGCGGCGGGTTCCCCCGCTGCCGCGGCCCGAGCGTTCCCAGAAGCGGGGCCTGCCCGCCGGCCGCACACGGGCAGGGCAGCGCTGGCGGGCGGTGTGCCGCCCCGCTGGGGGGAGCAGGCCGCTGCGCCGGGCCCTGCCGGCCTCCCGCTGAGGTGCCTCAGCGGTTCCACGGTGGTTCGAACAAGTCCAAGCCAAAGCTGCTGCGGTTTTGTGCTCCTCTCTGCTCAGTTCTCTTGCTCGAGTGTTGGTGCTCATACAGTTCCACCAGTTTGCTTATGGAATTTGATCCTAACACTTGTATCCTACCCTGCCAATTTAGTCTGCTTTTTTCTGAGTTTAGCTTGTGTGAACACAAGTGCAGGTGCAAAGAGAGCAAGGTGCTAGTTTTCTTAGTCAGCTGTAGAACTACGCCCTTGGTGCTCTGCAGAGTATTACGTTTACTTGATCTGCCCTGAAACCTTTTCTCCTCATTGCAGTGCAGCTGTGCAGTTCAGGCAAGGAGAATTTTAAGGTGTAAGCCTCAGGGAGAAGACAGAAATACTTCTGTCCTGTGCCCCCTCCCCAACACTTAGACCTGGGAAACTAACACGTGCAGTGGTCTCCCTGAAGGTTTTGCTCACTGGATGTTTACACTGGCTAATATCCTGCACCTTCCAAGTTACAAAAAAAAAAAACAAAAAACAAAAAACAAAAAACCTTTTGAGTAGGCTCGAACCTCTTGTGTGGTGCACTGTGGCTTTTTAATCTTTCACAGGAGCCAGGAGAGGCTTAAAATAACCCATATTTTAATTTCTGAAAGCAGGGTAGACATAAAGCAAAGGTGGGAGTGGCATAAAGAGAAATGGAAGTTCTGCAGAGGTGCTGCAGCCCCCTGCTGTAGGTGTCGCCGGCTGGGGCGTGGGGTCTGGCTGCCGTGTGTGTGCAAAGCGGCTAGAGGGCACCAGGCGCCAAGGCAGCGTTAAAGGCAGGCTGTTAAGCACTTGCTTCCTGGGAAATGCAGTGGCCTGCAGGTGGTGTCTGGGCTGGATTGGATTGGGAGAGAGGTGAAAGCGGTCTATCGGATCTGAGCACAAGTATTTTATTAAAATATATGTTTTGAGACAAGCTTTGATTTTCCATGCCGACGCTCTTTGCAGCTGCCAAGGCCAGATCTGGCGAGCTCCAGCCACTGCACATCTGCAGGGCAAGGCTCTCAATCACATAGCTTTCCTTTCCTAGACAGGGTAGCTGTTCAGCTGCAAACTTGAGTCATTGTTACACTTGTATGCTCATTCTGTATCAAAATATTCTCTTCAGTTTAGGTTGGTTTGGGTGTTTTTTGTTTGTTTGTAAAGCAGTCTTTAAAGGTTGTCACTGCTCGTTTTGTTTGGGGAGGGTGTTAGGGGTGTGTGTGTGTTTGGGGGGTGTTTTTTGTTTTTAGTTACTTGAATGTTGAACAGAATTTGTGCTGCTGAATTTTGGGAGACGGTCATGGTCACAGAATCACAGAATGGTCAGGACTGGAAGGGACCTCTGGAAATCATCTGGTCCAACAACCCCCTGCTAAAGCAGGGGGGTTCACTTAGAGCACATTGCACAGAATCACATCCAGGTGGGTTTTGAATGTTTCCCGGAGAAGGAGACCCCACAGCCTCTCTGGGCAGCCTGTCCCAGTGCTCTGTCACTCTCAGGGTAAAGAAGTGCTTCCCCATATTCGTAAGGAGGTTCTTATGTTGCAGTTTGTGCCTGTTGCCCCTTGTCCTGTCACTGGGCACTGCTGAAAAGAGCCCGGCCCCATCCCCCTGACACACGCCCTTAAGATATTTGTGTACATTGGTAAGATCCCTCTCAGCCTTCTCTTCTCCAGGCTGAACAGGCCCGGCTCCCTCAGCCTTTCCTCACCAGGGAGATGCCCCGCTCCCCCCGCCATCTCTGTAGCCTCCGCCGGCCCCTCTGCAGCAGTTCCCTGTCTCTCCCGAACCGGGGCACAGCGCTCCAGATGAGCCTCACCAGGGCAGAGCAGAGGGGGAGATCAGCTCCCTCGCCCTGCTGGCCTTGCTCCTGGCCTCGCTCCTCCTCATGCCCCCCAGGGTGCCATCGGCCTTGGCCCCAAGGGCACACTGCTGGCTCACGGGCACCTTGCTGTGCACCAGCACGCCCAGGTCCTCCTCTGCAGAGCTGCCCTCTGGGTCACCCACTTCCCTTTTCAGTACTGCTAACAGATGACCATTGCCAGCATAACTGCTCTGCCCTTATGCCTTGGTGATCAAGAACTGTTCTCCTCTGCAAGCTGTGTAGCTCTTGGTTAGTGCTTGTAGGTGTTACTTCCGTCAGAGGAACTAACACTCTAAATAGTAAGGGCAAATGGGACATAACCATGTTTGAAATCTTGAAAGACTTTTTTCGGTGAGTATTTCAGGACACAAAATATCTATAGCATGTAATTTCTATATATTAAAAACATTGATGTAACAGCTTCTATGTCTTTATTTTTCTCTATGCACCCATGTCTTTATAGAGGCTGAAAATACTGTAGGCCTCGGTAGGAAGGATGAATGGTAGGAAAGAATCAGCAGGCTGA
Source organism: Falco biarmicus (assembly GCF_023638135.1). Lineage (NCBI taxonomy): Eukaryota > Metazoa > Chordata > Aves > Falconiformes > Falconidae > Falco > Falco biarmicus. The sequence goes on from NC_079295.1 coordinate 14,520,897, forward strand.
GGGAAGGAAGAGTTACCCTCTCTTCAGAAGAGAGGTTTTTCTGTGAACAGAAGGTTTTTCTGTGCCTCAGAGTCCTGTGGGAAATGAGTTGCTATGTTTATTTTCTCAGCTACTAATCGAGTTTAAAAAAAGACAACCTCTTTTGGCTGGGGTTTAAAAATTTGCAAGGGAGCAAAATCTCATGATCCCAAGAATGATTTCTGCACCACTGCACCAAGTCAAATGGCAATTGCATTGCATTCACATTTTGTGGTTTTGTCCCCACAATTTTTGAGTGAGGTGCAGAAAATATAAAGATGTTGACTGTACTGTTCTCCTGGGCACTTTTCTAGGAATCTGCAGTACATGCTGCATTTTGTGAAATGTTTGTAGGCTTTAGGGGTGTAATTGTTAATCTTGTCTGGTTAAAAACTGAGGGGGAGCCCCTTTGTACAGAGATGGGATTAAGCCATTGCTGCCTCTTTGGTAATTCTTGGCTCAGTTTACCAAACTGCGGTGAAAAGTCGTCTTTGTAGAGCTGTTCTCTTTGTCTCTTGGGCTAGCTCAGATTAATGAAAGTAACTTGTGGGATCACGCCTTCCTTTTAAATGTCCCGGATGTGTTTGTATTTTCCCAGAGCAGTGGCAGGTTTGGTTTTGGGTCAGTGGCGTTGTGAATGAGTCTTGCAGAGGAGGTGGAGCAAGCCCAGCTTTGATAAACAAGGAGAGGGTTTTGCTTTAATGTGCAGTTTCAGAAGAGCCCAGCCATTATTGAGCAACTTCTATAAAAACACTGTGATATTGTGTGTATATTAGTAGGATAAAGCTGCTAAGAGAAAATGCTGAAACTGAGATCGTCGAAGCTGAGTTTGTTGCCTTGATCAGTATTAACTTCCAGCGGTTGGATACACTGTAAATCTGCTTCAGGTCTTCTCTACTGAATGCAGGGTTGAAGGTTGTTCAAAAGCACTTTAAACACAGTTGTGTGTGTGTGTGGTTTAATATTTTTTTTTCTTCTACAGGTTCTGAATGAGAAAAAGCTCCAAGAAGTTGACAGTTTATGGAAAGAATTTGAAACTCCTGAAAAAGCAAACAAAATGTAAGCAGCTTTATGTGGGGATGGCAGCCTGCCTTTTGGAAGGACATGACTGCCTGTAGTTATGTACATCTGAAGTTCAGAAAGTAGTATTGATTTTTACTTTTCAGTACTGTAAAACCTGAAAGCTGTGAACAATAACGTGAAGTCAGCTACTCAGAGAAACTTAAAATTGAGTATCAGTGGAAGAAATAACTTCTGCAGCTTAATTACACTGCAAGGAAAGAAGTCATTACCATGTGTCACCGAAGCAAAAAATTGAACAATATTTTAAGGAAATCTGGATGCTTTGACAAGAACATCCAAGCTTCTAATGCTGGAACTGGATGAAATGACAGGGTTTTGTGCTCACAAGAAATTAAAAAATAAAAAAAGTTTAATCCAGCTGAAACTAATAGCATATGAATCACTGTGAGTTGAGAGTTCGTGTTGTTGCCCATGCAATCGGTGAATGTTAGCACCACTGCATAGCTGCACAGGGATTGCAGTGTCTGCTGACCAAGCTGGCCTTTCTAGCAAATTGCCCTAAAGCTGGGGACAGCAGTGGATTCCTTCCAAGCCTGTCTAGGGCGTTCTTATTGGAAGATTTCTAACCAGCTTTGGTTGTAACGGATACCTCTGAACAAGCTATGCCTTGTGATTTGGATTTATCCTGCTCTGTAACAGTATTAAGAGGAGAGGCTGGAATATCCCACATCTGCCTGTTTGTAGTGTTGTTAATCTTGTCTTGGAAACATCTTGGCCACTTGTGAGACAGGATGTGGCTCTTAATGGATCTTTACTCTGATCAAAGTAATTCCTCTCTCTCCTGCCTTTCTAAAAAGGCATCAGTATAATCCTGGAGCTTCTGTTGGGCTCTGCTAATGCTTAACTTAAGTATTCAGCTTTATCTGTGACCTTGCTTCCTTTGCAGATACTTGACTCACAAAGAGCAGTAGTTAATCAGAACTGGATTAGTCAAATGCATGTCCCTGACAAGGAATTTACTGGATTGAGATAGCTTCTTAACTGTAACCGTAGATATCAACACCACAGGCTATGTGAGGGGGAGAGGAAAGCTGGGCCTAAGGATCCAGCACAGTGTGATTAAACACTGTCCAAATGATTTTTGACTCTGGTCAGCAGTTAGGGCATGGAAGAATTTTCTGTTGTTTGTTTTAAGCTCAGCTTAGAACTTGTATTCTGATGTCTAATTACAGGGGAGGACTTGAGGATTCATGGGCAATGAATCAGTTCAGTTTTAAAGTCTTTGAAGATGCATTTGGTTGAAAAGCTTGTTAAATTTGAGCTGTGCTGGCAATACATTCCAGAGAGGCAGGAGGTTCCCATTTGAAGATGAGTGGGAAGATGCTACCACCAGTCAGTCAGCAGTGACACCTAGTTAATCAGAGTGCAGTGTTGAAATTTAAATGAGTGATGTCTGTCTGTTAGATATGAACTACAAAACAAAAAGTGGGCTTAGGTTTTCTGATTATATTGGTCCGAGAAATACTAATTCACAGTTTTTTCTTTTTTCTTTTTTTTTTTCTCCTTCTGAATAAAGTTTGTGGGACCCAGCTGAGAAGTCATATAGGGCTCAAACAAAACTGCAGTCTTGGAGAGAAGAGGGGAACTATAATAGAGACAGAAAAAATGTAAAACGGTTCTAGCATCTGGTTTATGCATGTTCGTTTACACACTTCTATTTTTTTTTCTATAGAGTAAAGCTGAAACACTTTGAAAAATTTCAGGACACAACAGAAGCACTTGCTGGTAAGTGGGTTAACACCATTCTTAAAAATAAAAAATATCCCTGTCATGCACTAGTTCAGTCATTGCTTACCTCTGTCCCTTCTCTGTTTCCTTGCTTATTTTTTAAATTACACATTTTTCAAAGTCAACTGTTTTTGTTGTATTATGAAGTCATCCATCCAGTCTGTAGTGCAGTAGAGATGTAATGAGTCCAATTTTTTTCCACCGTGCTTATTTCCCAAGCAGCTCACTAATGAGCACCATGTAGAAGGTTTTGACTGATATATGTAGCTTGTTGTCAATGACGGATTTTTGTTGAAGCTGAATATAACTGATTTGATCACTGTTTAGTCACTATGACAGAGACAGACGGATGTCAGAGTACCTATATTATTACCACTGCCCTTGTCTTGTGGACATGTTTTGCCTGTGTTTAAGCCTAAAAAATGTCTGTGTTCCACTTAGAAGAAATTCAGGTGTTTAAAGAGAATTAAAAGCCTTATATTCAATATTTTTACTAATTCAGCATTTAAATCCTTGGTGCTGTGGACTAGTTTGAACAGAAATCATAAAAAGTTCTATCTAACAATTCAGAAATTGTGTGACTATTACAGCTGAATTTGCTTTATGACCTCAGTAGGTGGATGTTCCAGGTCACATTTACAGCTAAAGAGCAGTTCTTCATATTCTGATATAGTAGGGTTAGCTTATAAAGGAAGCTAAGGAAAGGAGAATGGAGACACTCCCATCATGCATGAGATGCAAGTGAAACAACTGAGATTGAAGCTTCTGTATATTACTCTCCCTGGCATATTTTTTTGAATTATGTTGCTTTTGCATAGGTTTGGATTCAGATCATGTGTAGTTAGGCTGATTTAAAAAACAAACAAACAAACCCCTCGCAGAACAAAACACAGACACACACCCCAAAAAAACCCCCACCCAACCAAAAAGTCTTGTACTACTTTGCTTCAGGTTTACTTATCTGAATGGGAGATTATTCAGACTGTCACATTTATTTTGAAAGGAAGACTACATACATGGCTGTTGTAAGTGGGTTGGGAGCTATTCGCTGGCTTGAAAGGTGGAAACTTATCTCCATTGTAGAAAGGTTGAGAGGAAACTCAGCACAGCATTTAGATTTTACCCTTGCATTTCATTAAGGTTCTGGAAATCAAAAATCACTGGCCTCTGCTCTTATTTACTGTGATGAAGATGGTGCATCAATCACAGAAGTTAAGTGGAGCACAGAGCTGACCCACAAAGACAGTTGTATAAATACCTGCTTAAAATATATTGTGTGGAATTGTAAAGCTTTTTCAGATCTATTAATACTTGAGAATGAAGAACGTCCTTTTAAAATTTTTCAGTCTACATGCTATATTAAAAGTTTGTGTCTGACTGCCCAGTCAGTGTGTTTCGCATCATCCTTTGTTGAGCTTTAGGTAGTACATTATCATCATTACAGGATGCAGATAGGCCGTTACTCAATTTTTAGGATATCATAGTTGCAGACTAAAGGACCTGGAAAATGGCTTGTTAATTAAATGATACACAAAATGTTCTCATATAGCCATGCCTTCAGGAATGTTAAACATATATCTAAAGCATATGGCATACTGTTTGTAGAGATCCTTAAACAAAATGAACAGAAATAGAACTGAAACCACATGGAGAAAGGAGAGGCGACTGGGAGAAGGGTTTCTGATTTAGGCCTCCAAAGGAGCAAGTATATAATTTTCTTCTATTTCAATTTTAGCTACTGCATGGCGAAGTAGTATTGCAGCTTAGACTAGAAGTACTGTGGGCAGTTAAAATAAAAAATACTGAGTTAGGAGTAGCATTTTTACATGTTTTAGGAGCAGAAAGAAACTACATCTTTGGTCTTTTTGTTTTATATAGCATCCACAGCTCTTGTAGAAGGCAAACTCAGCAAGAACTTAAAGAAAATTCTTAAGAAGATAGTGGCAAAAGATGCCCATGAACAGTTGGCTGTAGCAGATGCCAAACTTGGAGGTGTCATAAAGGTGATAACTGATTTTTCCATTCTTCCTTTTGTTTCATGCAACTGAAATCTTATAATTGGGTTTCAGAGATCTTGCAATTATTAGCAATGGATTATGCTGCCAGTGCTGTGTTTGCAGTTTGAAAGATAACTAATCCTTACAGTCAAATGTGTATTGCATATATACGGGGAAGATGTCGTCTTGAGTACACAATTGAATGATATGGTAAAAGTGCGCTGAGGTGTTAAGGTTTGCTTGATTTCTTTTGAATATTTAAATGGTTAGAAACCCAGCAGATTAAAAAATTCATTTCCCTAGTGATCCCATCCAGAAGAAGTGTGGGGGGGGGAAGAACCAAAGAACTAGCCAGGCAGAAATGTTTATTTCTCAATAACGGATGCAGCAGTAGCAGGGTGTGACTTACTATCCTGTCAGGAATATGCATCGTTCTGCCTTCCTCGGTCTACCAGCAATTGTGCACGTCCTTCAGTCCTCACGTACTGGGGGAAGGAAGTAGTACGGTAGAGGTGGACTACTTTTTCCAATGTCTTGTAGGTGTCAAATATGAGGTTCCCATCTTATGTCCAATTACTCCCTGTTCCAGTGAATTTTATTCTGACAACCTCCTCTTGCTGTCTTAGGAAACTGGTGTAGGCTGCAGACTGAGGATTTAGTGTTAAAGCGAATAATACCAAAGACTCTGAACTAATTATTCAGTTTTGTTCTCGGAAAAAACCCAAAGTCCCCAGCGCTTTACCTCTGAAATTCTCTCTGTGGCTAAACTGTTTCTAGTAAACCGCAAAATCTTGAATATTCAGTTCCAGTGTCTGTATAACAGATAGAACGTTAATTATAAATCTCTTCTTCAAACTGGAATTGTTACTCTGTGGGGAACTGGGGGTGTCACTACCTCGAGCACCAAAGATGACTGAAACTGTTGTGTGATCATGGGATTGTAGTGGGAAAACCAGGTATAATGTGATAAGGCTGGTGGAAGAAGGGCTTTAGAGGAATGTTATTGTCACGCCTGACTTCAGACTTCCATTCTGCAGGATAAGCTGAATTTGAGTTGTATACACAGCCCAATGGTTACAGAGCTGATGAGAGGAATTCGCTCCCAGATTGAAGGGCTTATTACAGGCCTCCCTTCTCGAGAGATGGCAGCTATGTGTCTTGGTCTGGCGCACAGGTAAGTTCCTACAACAGGTCTATTTCATCCTGTGTCTGCTCCACTCCTGTGTTCTTGGCTGTGCTGTGCTGCTTGGAGTGTCTCTGACTATGTTACGTGGTCTTATACTCCGTAAACTAAGCCATATTTGTATCTGAAATCTTGTTTTATAAAGAGCTGTCCAATTTGCACACATCCTTTTACGGAGAGGCTTCATCTTAACCTGAAGTTGTATTTGATAGCTTTCCTTTGCATGTTATGTACTTCAGAATTTGATTTGCAATGTCTGTAACAGCCAGATGGGTCATTTAAACCTCCATTGCCACTGAGAGACAAGGTGAAGACCATGATTTGCTGAGTTATGCCAGAATAAATACCCATATAATACATAATGTAAATGTTAAAGGCAGAGTTGTCTTCCCACCTTGCTATCACTGCCTCCTAGGTTTAGTGGAACAGTAGTTAAATGCAAAGTTGTTGGATCAGCATGGGGTCAAACATTCATTCATGAGTAACTTTTAATCAGTATCCTGATGTCAGCTTGTCCTGTCCACGAGCCATTGGCAAGTTAAGAGAACTGCTTTGCTGTAGCCAATTCCTTAAAAATAAATGCATGTTTGCTTAGAAAATGGGCATTAATATTGAAAAAGAACTTTGAAGATGCAAGTCCTCATTGATATCAAGTGTCTTGTACTGTAGCACACTAAGAAATGTTAAACATACATTAAAACCAGATGGTAATGGGCTTTCTCAGACAGTAAGAATCTGCTCCAGGAAGTTTATTCTGTTGTTTCACATTAGCGTTGCTGATGCTTGCTGCTGGGTAGGTAGAGTTTTGTGGATGACCTCCAGCTGCTGCAGAACTGGAAATGCTGTTGACAAATATTTTTTGTGGGGAACCATGCGGAAAGAAACCAACAGCCAGTTTCCTACCACAGCCTTCATGCTCAGTCTGCTGCACGTGGTACAGATAGCCTTAACTTTCACCCTGGTCACAGGGTGTGCACATGTACACATTGGAGCTGTTGTGAAACTTGTGTCAGTGTAGTTTCTGGCCACAGCTGAGAGCAGTCAGTGGCATAAAACTGAGCTGGTATGAATGAATGTATGGACAGCTGCATTAATACAAGAGAGGAAGAGGTGGGACGTACTTTCAGCAGGATGTCAGGATGCTGATGAAACTGTATTTCTGTCTCCTCAGCCTTTCCCGGTACAAGTTGAAATTCAGCCCAGACAAAGTAGATACTATGATTATCCAGGCAATTTGTAAGTATATTTAGAGCTTAAATTATTAATACATTCAGCTTAGGATAGCTGACTACATTGGTTACAGAGAAGTATTGCTGTTGGTTTCCTCCTAGCATCTTTCAGTAGACTGGGCATTGGTGTTCAGGATGTGTTTTCTTAATAGGGTTTTCCACAAGCAGGAACATTTTTTGGATGATACAGTAAATTGTCATCCACTCTTTCTTAGCATAGAGAGCAGCTGAAGGTACAGGCAGTGTTAGCTCAGTCCTCTGAGGACTTCACTTCCCAACATGCCTTCTGAGTAGTGTTGGGAGAATGGGCCCCGCAGGATTTTCTGTGGATTTTCTAGCCCATCATTTTGGTGGTATCTTACATAGTGGGCATTGTAGAAATACATTCTGTAATTGGGCATGTAAAACTCACTGCAGTGTGTAATGCTGCATTCCATCTCCTTGCGTTCTTAATGGAAAACAGACTGAAATTGTAAATGCACCTAGGGAAGTTCATTCCTTATTTTTTCCTTGAAGACATCTGCATCATAATCAGCATGCTTGCTGTGAAGCAGTGGTGAGGAATCCTGTTTGAAATATTAATTCCCAGATTGTTGTCAATGATGAAACATAGTTAAGCTGAAATTAATGATTTGATTTCTGTTCCTTCGTCACTACCACTGAGACAACAGATGGGAATGTTGGTATTGTGTTAGTGGGAAATATTTTACCCTCAGGGCTCTGTAGCAATATATGCTGTGGGTGCTACACTCTTCTGTTTTAAATCCAGTTACTGGTCATATCTGGTAAACGGTAAGACTGTTGTATTTCTGTTGGGTATATTTATATTATAAAGGCAACTAAAGGGCTTAGTACAATCTTTTAAATGAAGTAATTAAATACCAGATCAGTTTCTCACCATTAAAACATTTTTCCTTAAAGTTTATTAGATGGCTAAGTTTAACATCAGTCTTGTGTATAGCATTTTGGCTGACTGAGAGGAAGGCTGACCGGCTGCTGCTCGCCTTTCAGGGGAACGTGCTTTGCAGCTGTTAGTCTGTACCAAGACTGTCCCAGTGATGAAACTTTCGGGCCACACTCACAGTAATACTAGAATTCCATAATATTGTGCCTGGGATTATGCAGTTCCCTGAAAAGTAAAGACTTCTAATGTACCGCAGCTTATATTTTATTCTAGCTTTTATGGGATAAAACACTTTATGCTATTTAAATCTGTTGATTTGAGAGTTTTCCATTTTTAGATTCTTTTTTTTAAAAAAAAGTCCATTCTTCTTTCTCTTAGCACTTCTTGATGACTTGGACAAAGAACTGAATAACTACATCATGCGCTGTAGGGAATGGTATGGTTGGCACTTCCCTGAACTGGGCAAAATCATCACAGATAACCTAACGTATTGTAAATGTGTGCGGAAAGTTGGTGAGTAATAAGGAGACATGAGCCTGGAGAATGTTGCATGTTAGTATGCAGTGCATTAATGGCACTGATTTGTAGACCAGCAACTCGCTCATCCAGCTAGTCATGACCCTGTATACAATCCTGCCTTCAGCAGCAGTGTAAATACGGCCAGTAGAAAAGTAGTGTATGGTCGCGTCTGTATCTTGATGCAATTTATCATTTTTAAGCTTAAAAGAAAGCTAATGCCATATCGTCAGCGAGTTCTTCCTGGACCACCAGCATATCTTCTTAGAATTACAATTAATCAGCAGACCACTTTGGAAATTAGCTGCCAAAAACTGATACGAAGAGAATTGCTGCATGTTTGTGAGTGATCTCGGAGAGAACTACTACTGTAGTTGTTCGTAAGAGCAGAAAAGAATGACCACTGTAACATTTCGGACACTTGCCTCAGCTCTTCAAGCATGTGCTTTGTATTGAAGATTTTTTTTTTTTTTTTTTTAAATAATGACATTTGCAGTCCAGAGAGAGACTTGTGATTTTAAGGGAACTCTTTTCCCAATTATAGGAAGAATTACATAGGTTTGGTTAGTGGTAAATGACTGCTTGCTTCCTGGAATTCTTTGTAATCCTGTGACTGAGAATTTTGCAGCAAGTAGCTACTGAAAGATGAAGTTTCTGCAGTTACAGAATAAGGGCGCTTTTTTCCTAGTTTCAAATTTGATATTTCCAACCATTCTCAGCTAGTATAAGCGTAAGTCAGAACACTGACATGTATTTTGGGAGTTTGGAATAGCATGACAGCAGTCTTGACTCACTGTTGTTATTTTGGCCTTTTATCTTTATCTGTTTCTGTGCTTTTTTTACTAGTTCATCTTGCCCCCAGCATGAAACATGCTTTCATCTGTCCCCCATAGGAGACAGAAGCAATTTTGCCGCCTCTGATGTTTCTGACATCCTACCAGAGGAGATTGAACAGGATGTGAAGGCTGCTGCTGAGATTTCCATGGGGACAGAAGTATCAGAGGAAGACATAAACAATATAATCCATCTCTGTGATCAGGTATGTACACGTGGATGAATAGTAACAGGAACTCCATTTTAGCCATATCGGAGCCCCTTCTGCCAAGGAGAGGCTTTTCCTAAGGTATTGCTAACACGCGATGGCAGTGATGATTCCTATATTGGTGCTTTCCTGATATACAGACATGAGGGTGCATAGTCACTACCTCATCTGAGCCATCTCAGCCTGTTGATATCTGCACGGTCTTCCAAAAGCGGCAGTCTTACTTTTGTGTGACTTTTGGCATCGTCGTGCTTTTTTAAGTCTTTGAGATAATGGTACTGTATAGCATCTTTTTAGTCTGTCACTTTCAAAGCTAGGTGATAAACCCTGGGTTAAAAGTGGAGTGCTGAGGCCTCAAAAGGAATTGGGAGACCTATCCTGCTTTCATCTGGATTGTATGTGAACTCCCTCAGACTTTAGTGGTGCCAGTTGGATCCCTTTGTGACTACCAGGGAGTGGCAGGGTTAGGAGTTCCTGTTCCTGGTCTAGACCCTGCTGCTTTTTTATGTCTGTTCTAATTGTGTGTATTTGTATGGAACAAGTAAAGAGCATTTATCCCACTTCAAGAGAATGGTGGCAAAGATTTATGTGAAAACTGAATGTTCCAGGGTTTTGTCCTAAAGAAAATGTCTTTACTAAGTACTTTTGTTCTGCCTCGCTGTCTTTGGCATGTTGTCAGCTGCTTTATCGGGAACGTTGCTGAGAAAATAAGTTGCATAAGGGAATAAGCAGTACAGATCCAATATACTTTGTGGATGGAGGTCTGTTCTGGGAATATGCCTTATAGAAAGCTTTCTGTAACTCTGGCTCTTGGCTGTTTGCATTTTGTTAATCTCCTTCATTGGAATTCTCAGCACTTCCTCTTTTCAATATGTTTAGCTCTTAAATCTTTATTGGTCAGCTGATACTGATTCCTGTAACCAAACTCTGTCTGCCAGGTAATTGAAATCTCTGAGTATCGAACACAGCTGTATGACTACCTGAAGAACAGAATGATGGCTATTGCTCCTAATCTTACTGTCATGGTGGGCGAACTGGTTGGAGCAAGGCTCATTGCTCATGCAGGTGGGTTACGCTGATCAGCATAAATAAAGCTTAGGTGACCTCATCAGAGATTTTCTCTGACTGGTCAGTTAAAAGGATTATGCAAGGCCCTGATGAACATCTCATGGTAAAGTGGGGGAAGGTGGCTCTTGAAGAATCTGAGAATACCAGCATGAGCTTGGAAGTAGCCTGTGATGACAGAGTTCTTAGTTGGCCTGAATTCTTTTTGGAATATGAGGGCAACTTAAGTCACTACCTCTTCTGAGATGCTTACTGAGCCTCCTGCTGATAGTCCAGTCACTTCTGAGGTAAAATGGTGGCAAACTGGCATTAGACTTTTATAGTCAGACTGACTCAAGGTAGCAGCCTTATTTCAGTTATCTAAGCTGCAGTTCTGTGATGACGCGTTCTTGCTGCCAGACTTTGTTGGGAGTAGGCATTACTCCAGTGCAATATGTTTTATTGAGTCAGCCGCCTTTCCTGTTGCTGAAATCAAACCGAGACAGTTAGTTGAAGCATGAAAGACTGAAACGGGTCACCTGTCCTTCAGGAAATGAATGTGAAGCAGCTGTCATAGAAATAGGAATCAGATGTCTCTGAGATTCCTCCTTTTGAATAGTGTGGGAATCTAGCCTCCTGATTCTCTAGCTGATCCTCTGACAAATTACTGTTGCTGTGTTGCCTCTTTCTAGGTTCCCTCTTGAATCTGGCAAAACATCCAGCTTCAACAGTTCAGTTACTGGGTGCTGAGAAGGCACTCTTCAGAGCACTGAAGACTAAACGGGACACACCTAAATTTGGCCTTATCTATCATGCTTCCCTAGTGGGACAAACCAATACTAAAAACAAAGGAAAGGTGAGTTGCAGAATTGTTTACCAGCTTGGCTTTTTCCAGAGCGTGAATGTCTGCTGATGACGTGGCTTGAGCTTCACAGTGCACCTCTTTCCATGGCTTGCTTTACTGTATTGCTTCATGGTTACGTGGAAAATAACACTGTCCCACAAATCTTTGGATGTCATTCATTCCTGTTCAAAAAAGCAAACAGGATTGTCCCTTTGATGCATCTGAGTAATAACAGATGAGTAGCTGCTGAGTTATGATGTAATGGTGAATTTCTCAAGGGGTATGTTACTACTTTCTTCTACGTGATAGTAAACTAAGCTGTTACAAGCTTTATTTTTGCTTGAAAATCAGTTGTGTTGTGCTTAAGCTAGTAACTTTCGTGGCTGGCTTTTAAGGAACTTAGGCTTTTACCGTGCAGGTGTTTGAAAAAAAAAAAAAACCAAACTAGAAAGCTATCCAGACAGAAATGACACCTCAAACTAATCTGATCTAAAGGTTGGGCTAGTGTGGGATATGTATAACGAACTTGCTGTCTCAGATGCTTCCCCTCTATTTATCAAGAAAATAAGGTGTAACATTAACAGTATTTCAATGTTGAAAGAATGATGTACTAACTCTTTTGGACTAAACACTGCTAGTAAATGGTTACTTTGTTCTTTTGTTTGTGAGTGTGGTTTCCTGTCGTTGCCTTACGTGAAGTCTTGGCATTTAATACTCTTTTTCGGCTTTTCCAGATTTCTCGAATGCTGGCAGCTAAGACTGCCTTGACTATTCGTTATGATGCCCTTGGAGAGGATACTAGTGCTGAAATGGGAGCTGAGAACAGACTAAAAGTAGAGACGAGACTGAGGCTTTTGGAAGAGAGAGGGGTAAGTCTGTCAGAGGGTTGCATGAAGCTGACATTCTTGTTTATGATATGATTTTCTGATGCACTGCTTTCTGAGTCTTTTCCCTTCACTCAGTTGTGTGATCTAGTGTCACTATTACTCTACTTTCTCTCAAGCTTGGCTGAAGCAGTAGGGTTTTTAAGCTGGCTGCGTCCATTTGTTTATATGTCAGTTTTTCTTCTTTACATGCCTGTCTTCACTTACATTATACTGAAATATCTTGATTCTGAACAAAATAAGTAAGATTGTGTCTTTACGTTTTACTAAATCTCTGTATTAATTGCAAAAATGTGCTTATTATTTCACAGCTTCTTTCTCTTCACCTTTAGAAGAAAGCGCATTTGGCTTTTCTGCCCACCTCACATTTTCCACTGTGGTTGCCCAAAATCTGAACACTGGTGATGCTTTGTCTTAAGGAGCTTTCTCTGTAGCTAATGCAAGATGTTGTTCTGCAAATTGCTGCATTGCCCTCTCATCACCTAATGTATATCCTGCCTCTGTACCTGCTGTTCCATCTGTTGCCATCGGCACAGCATGCTGGGAGAGCATAGGGTTTGTTTTTCTCATTTAGGTGGCATGCCTGCTGCGTGTGATCTTGTAAATGATGACTAGGTTCAGCCTTCCGAGCTAGGAGATCTGATACTAATGCTTTGGTACTGGCATCACTAGAACAAAAAAGAAAAATCCAGAAAAACCTGCCTGCTCCTCCTTAAGCATTTCATGGGAAGCGATACTTCCCATCAAAACAAAGGCAAGGAGACATGTTAATACCAAAATGCAAACTGGTCACCTGACAAGTACAAATTTAAATCAAATCCAGTTTGGGGCCTGTATTGTGGTTTTAAGGTTGGCTTTATGCCAGGTGATACCTGCCCTGACATGCAGTTACTCTTGCAGAAAAAAGTGCAGAAATTTGAGCTGATCTTGGGAATTTAGAGGTATGATGTTGTATGTCATGTGGCTGTGGTATGTTTGATCCAGTACTAGATGTCCCTTAATTGAGTTTGGCTCTTGAAGAGCAATATTATGAAGGCACATGACTTTCTCACCCCACTTACCTCCCTGTCACTGTTCTTCCATTTGTGAGACTCATACAGGTACACAAGAGCCTGACCAATAATAAATGTTTGTCTTTACTTTTTTAATTCCTTTCAAGGGCTGTAGAACTAATGTTGTGAATTGTTTTCATGATAAGCAATTTATTTTTCACATCCAAATTTTTCTTGTAGATAAGAAGAATAAGTGGTACTGGAAAAGCCTTGGCCAGGACAGACAAGTATCAAAACAAGAGGTGAATAGTTTTTCCTTTGTGCTTGGCTGAGTATAAATAGCTCTCCATGTTTTTATTTCTGAGAAGCTTTTTGGTTGTGGGCTGAGTTGACTTAAGATCCAGAAGACTTTTTTTTTTTGTGTCTTTAAACACGGATTACAAGTCCCATTGCTAATGGGAATTTTCATTTTTCCACACTTTACAGTTGTGGTAAAACCAGTGAATAGGAGAAAGTCCTGATTTTCTAAGAGTAATTTACTGATGTAATCAGGTAACAAGTATATTTAGATACTATCAGTGTCAGACCAAAAAACTGAACAGTTTGGGGAGTTAATACGTAGCAGCTTTATTTAATGCAAATCTGAATAAATTAAAGTTGGCAAAATCAGAGCTTGAATGAATTTCTTTGTCAGGGAATCATGGCATCACAGAATGGTTTGGATTGCAAGAGACCTTAAAGATAACCCAGTTCCAATCCCCTTGCCATAGGCAAGGACACCTTCCATTAGACCAGACTGTTCAAAGCCCCATCCAGCCTGGCCTTGAAAAAGCTGTCCTAGAGACCTACTTAGTCATCTTATTCTTAGAAAAGAAAAAATCCTCACTTGTTTTGAGCAAAGCTTCACCTCCTTGTTTAGGTTTTGTATGTAATAAGTAATATGTATCTTAAGCAATATATAGGTTCTGTACTCTGGACACTGTTAGAGCAGTTTCTTGTGCCTGAAGTGACACTGTAGATTGCAACTGGGACAGCTGAACATCTGTGGATTTGAACAGGGTATTATTAGTCTGAGCTGTGACATCTGGATATTTTCCTTCATTTGGTTGCAGGCTTCTTGCTTAGCTTGGCATGCTTATTTTGCTGAACCTTTGGTGTAGAGAGGGCAAGTGCTTAGCAAAAGCAGGGCTGGGTGCTAGTTCTGTGAGGAAAAAATAGCACTGTTGCACCCATCTGCAGTCCCCAAACATCTTTCTCAAGCCTAGCTGTAACTTTTGTTTCCATATGCTAGACATTTCAAAGCATAGTGAGATGGCTGTGATTTCTGGAGCAGCTTTTGAAAAGACAGCATCAGGGTGTGTAAGGAGTTAGTAGATTAGGGGAGGAGGGTGTTGAGGAGACAACATACATGCTGGTTTTTGACCTCTTGAAATGAGGAGTCATGAATTCCTGCCAGGACATGTGTCTACTGTTAGACATGCTTTGCAAACATGTCTAGGCTTGGGGGAGAGACTGAAGACAGTTCCTGGCTGTTTGGCTTAGTCTGGCTGCCTAAAAGGGAAACCGATTCAGTCCCTGTCAAATTGTCCTTGTAGTGCTGCTTTATGGAGATTGTTTGAACTAGTGCTTTAAGGAGACTGGCAAGAATCTCTTAGTCTTGCATGGAACTGTGGATCATGTATGAATTAGCTACATCAAAGTAGTATTTCAGAAATGAATTATGAGATAGTTTTTAGAGATGATGTTTAAGTGAAGCATTTCAGTACACTTTCCAAAAAAGACATGAGTTTGCATTACCTATCTTTGGCATATTTATTTGCTGGGGTTTTTTTTTCATTTTTTCTTCATTAGCAGTATTTTGACAATGACAAGGAAGCCAGTGAGCTCTTGCCTGGGTTTAATGGAAGCAAAGCCCACTATTTGCAAAAGCCGGTGTAATCAATTTCTGTAAAGCAATATACAGTGTTAATACCAATAAGAATAATTTCTGATGCTTGGAGGACGAATTGATTGATTGTACTGTCTGCTAGAATTACCACATGCTTTCCAGTCTAGTCACTAGCCTCAGTTGGTTTTGTAACCTGTGCAAAGTGGCTACTTCAGATTCCTACTTTAGAGAAGTTCAGATGCTGAGTATGTGGCTGGGGCCAGGGTGGGGATAGTTTAGGCTTACTGTTTTAAAACCCTTTTCTCCTTCAGTAGGAATTGTGTTCTGAATAAGTAAAAAAAAAAAAAAAAAAAATCTTCATTACTATTAGGTGATTCAATTGCCCCTGAAGAGGTCCAGCTAAAGGGCATTGGGTTTCAGCGTGGCTGGTTCTCTGCAGCTTGTAGAGGAGGTTGGGACCAAACAAAGGAGCATGTCATATTTGAGAAAAGGCAGCTTCAGGTGCGGATTAGATAATTGAGAGTCCCAGAAAGTTGGTGATACAGGAATGAGCCATAGCATTATCCTGCCTTGTGAATTGTGCCCTGTGAATGTAATGCAGAGGCAGCAAAAGTAAAGCTACTTCTACTCCTGTGTATGTGTATTACCCTTAGCGTATGCTTATATGGCCTTAACAAATTGTGGGGAGCTATGTGCTTGTGACCATACAGGTATGCTGGAAAAGCTTTCAGCAGCAGAGATATCAATCTAATAGGTAATTTAAGTGCTCTGTAGAGCCTTGAACAGATATAAACCAGAAACAAATTCTTACTTAACTGATATCTTCTGTTTAGATTGGACAGTTGTACTTTGTGTGGTATCTCCTGTAGTCGTGATTACTGATGAGCCATTCATGCATTGGAGAAAGGGCCTCACTACCTGTAGATATGCTTTGTTAACTGAGCAAGATTGATTTGTCAATATTCTCAGGAGGTTGTGTTGGAAAGTTTATGTTCAACTGCAGGATCTCACCGGGGGGCTAGCTCTTCTTTTTGTTACTTAAACTGACTTGTTCTCTTCATTACAGTGAAGTAAAAATATTTGACGCTTCTGGTGACTCTACACTTCCTGCTGTTTCAAAGAAACGCAAAATTCAGGAGGTAGAAGAACAAGATGCAGAGGTTGCTGTGAAAGCAAAGAAGATCAAAGCAGAGGTGAAAGGTTAGTTGCTGCATCTGTGCTGCTGGCTTGTTGCTGTGTGCATTGTGCAGTGGGGCTTAACATCTACAGCTAGCTACAATACCTGGTTATTCTCCTTGCGTATGACAGTGTATTTTAAAAAAAAAATAATAATCCTTTATGGACTGACACCAGAGTGCAGTCAATTTACTTTAAATACATGCTTTTGAACAGTTGTAAGCATATAAGAACACTTAAAACCAAAACTCTACTCATATTCTTCTTGCAGAATTTCCTGCTCAACACGTTTGTATTTAGTGGGCCTCGGTATCTTGAAGACAAAAAAAGCTCTTCTCTGTAAAAACACAGCTCGCCTAATTTTCTTTAAAGAATACCATTTTATTATGTATGGAATTGTTTTCTGTCATATTTCAATATATAAACATTGAAAGTCAGAATTTGAGGTGAAATAACACCTGGAAATTTCAGTCTGAATTTACATAATATGGGAACAGTTGTTATTCTCTGGAGAGCTGAAACTGAACTATGGCCATAGCTGTTCTTCCCTTCTCTGATAAGTTACTGTGTGGAGAAGGATTTTGGACTGCATCTTCAGTCTGGTTCATTTTAAGAAACATTCTCTCTCTTCTTTACAGTGTGCACTGCAGCACCTCTAAATGGCTGGCCTAATACTTGCTGTGATAGTGGAGTACTCGGTGTGTAACTTGGGGGGGGGGGCAGCGGGAAAGGAAAAGGAAGATGAATTTTAAGTCACTTCTGTGAGACCCTAAGCCACATCTGGGTGTGAGCTACTCCCAGGTTTTGTCAACTACTTGTGCCTGCAGCAAGGGAAGGCTGTCAGAGCCATCCTTTTCTGGTGTTCTCTATGCTGTTGTGTTCTGGACTATCAGGGTGTAGTCAGAATTCTTGTTCTGTACCACTTCATGCTCAAGGTGCGACCTTTCTAGATGCCACTTGGTTCATGATGTCTGTGTACATGGATGGAGCAGCTTGTAGGAATCTAAACTTGAAGTTACACTGGAGGGAGAATCGTTTGTGCTGTAAAGATGAGATCTGTGCCTCAGCTTGTTCACTTGTGCTTATCATGAGACAAGGACACAGGAGTACTTTGGAGGCTTGAACTTTGCCTGCTTTTTTGGAGAATGTGGGTATGTTTAACAGCTACTGGTTTTGATAATCTTTTGAACTAACTTCCCTTACTATAGTCTTGGAATTGCTGCCTTGGGCTTCCCTTGCATTATGAAAGCAAGTGTTGACAGCTCACAGACATGAGCTACTCACAGGTGAAGTATTACATTGATTTCTAGCCTGGTCTCTTACAGTATGAGTAGGATTTTTCTGTTCATAGATATATTTATTATTCAATGGTTCATGCTTTTATACACAAACCTGCTTGTGTTTGCTTCACTTGCTTTATTGAGTATCGATACTTCCTGGTTTAGGGGTTGGGTGGAGCTTAGCAGTTCTCCTTGAGCTACCAAGAATTATTTGAGCAGTAGATAGTGTTCGGAATGCTTGTGGCCTACTGAAATTTATACTGTTTGCTTGGGGTTCTTTAACTTCCTAAAACCTGAAGTACAGGATTTAGATGTGTTGCTTCTTGTCACAGGTTTTCTTGTTGAAATGCTAGGGCATCCTTCAGATGTGTGGTTCATAGCGCCTGCTTTCTCCCAGTTCTTCATATCAGCTGGATCATTTAATTTGGATACTTGGGCATTAGAACTAACTGTGCCAGCTCTTCAGACTATGGAAGAAGTGTTTTCAGATAACTTAGTTATCTCATATCTTCTGTATGCAGAACTACTCCCTTCAGCCTTTAAAATAATACTGCCCCTATGTTTGCAAATTCTGGTTATTAAATACCACCCAGCAAAGTACATGCATTTCCCTGACACCCACTAGACAGACCTTGACCTTGCTCTTTTCTAGTACTGTGTGTATGGCTGCACAGCGTGCTAGAAGGGGGGGTGGGGGTGGTCCGATAAGTTAGTTCTGTAATACACAGAAGAGTGCAGAGGACATCCCAGTGTTAAGATTTATGTTGCATGTCCACTTAAATATGCACGAGCTTTTAACATTTATATATTTTATTTCTGCTGTTCTTGGCTCTATTCTTTTTAATGCAGTGCTTTATTAAGCTTTTCCCTAGTCAGAGATTACACATCTAGACACAGTGTTGTAAAAGAAAGCTCTGCCCCCTCCTTCCCCATGCTGTTTGTGCATGTGATAAATGGGGAGAGGAGTGCAGGCAAAAAGGGAAATTAATCTGGCTGAAGAATTCCATCTAGTTTGTATTACAGGAGGAAGGTAAGGGACGGGAATAAGCTGGGAAGCTGCCACTGAAAAGTGATTTGCTTTAATACTTGTTGTAAAGAGAGACAATATTTTGAATTGTGCTAGCCTGAAATGTAAATGTTACTGCGAGATTAGATGCGTGATGTTTTCTCTCCGCGTTTGTGGTGTGTGTACGGCAGTACTTTGGATAGGGACTGGCAGGGGGGTGCGGGTGAGGCATGACTTCAAACTACTTTTACCTTTTTACACTGAAAAAGAAACTCAAGTGGAAGGATAGAGCCTGAAACAAGATATAATTCATTTAAAGAGTTGTCTGTTAAAACCTGTTTGAATGTTGGGGGAAGGGAAATAGGACAGGTATTTTTGTGACTACAGTCTTGGCAGTTGGATAAAATGCATACCACTGACAGGGCAAACCAGTGCCCCTAGTGAAGCATTCGGCTTGTATTTAAGCATCAGGATATAGTAGCAGCTAGTCACTTGGAAAAGTCTCTCTTAAAAAGAAAAATACAATCTTAAATTAATGGAGTGAACCCTGTGAGGCACAAAGCCTTAAACGACAGCAACATCATGACCCGGCATCATGAGTTTTGCTAGAAAGCAGCAACTGAAATCTTCAGGAAGGCATCCACTGCTAGCTGTGAGAAGTGACAGTGCCTATGAGTGCACAGTGCATCATCATCTGCGGTTGTAAATTGTGACAGGTTCTGCTGCCTGGTGTGTCAGACTTAATGGCATGTAGGGTCATAACAAGGAGTTACTTTTCCAAGGTTACCACGCAGCGTTTTGCTTGAGAATGCATAGCTTACCAATCCAGCTGACCAAAACTGTTACATAGCAAAACATGGTGCGTATGCCTCTGTTTGTATGTACCGTATGACTTTAATGTAGTTTATGCTTATTTTTCAGCTACTTTCTATTTCCCTGTGTTACAGGGAGGTGAAGATACTTACTTTTACACGTTTTTGAATGCCTTCTGCTTGCACACAGTTCACTGTGAATGATGTGTGCGGCAGAATCCACGTACAATTATATTTACCCATTTCTTTATCTGGAATCCTTTGCTGTTTTGCTTCTGGCATTTTTTTAATGTCAGAAAACTGCATGTGTTAGCTGCCTGTATTTTCCTGTAGACTTGTCTAGAAATCTTTTACCCTGAAGCCAATTTTTTTGTCTGAAGCTTATGTTAGAAGCAAAGATTTAAGTGTATTTTTGACTCATCATCCTTCTGCTGCCTCGAGGAACTAAACTTTGTGACAAAGTACAATCAAGATGTTAGGAGGTTGTGTGTTTAGGTTTTTTTATAATTGCCCTGGTTTTGGTTTTGTTCCTTTTGTAAGTGGTGAGTGTGTTTCAAAATTAACTTGATTTGATTGTTTGGGGGAGTACAGTGAGAAAATTACTTTTTGAGTCACACCTCCAGTAGCAGCTGTATGCACCACAAACACCATGGGTTTCAGCTTCTTGGTTTTGTAGCTACTGAAGGACTGCTATATCATGAACTTACTCATGAGTACTGCATACCAAGAAACTTGTTATCCAGCACTGGACTCAGCTGTTCAAATAAATTTGACTTGGGTATGCTCCGGTAACAGCCTGACTACTGCATAGGTGGTCAGCTTGGTAATGATTTCTGCTTGGTTTCTTTACGCAGAGATTCCTAAGACTGTGGTGTGTATTCTAGAAAATTAGTGGTGTATCATAGTGCCTTTGCCACTGTGATAAGATAGACCAGCTATTGATGAATAGTTCTGAAAAATAAATGTAAGGGGGCATAGGTGAACCTTTCTTGGGTTAACATTCCTCTCAGCTAATATAAATAATTCAATTCCTGTCTTCCAGGAGAGGAAGGAGTTTCTGCTTTTGCATTAAATGCTTTACATTAGCTCAGCATTAAGAGATCTTAGTGTTTGCCAGTCTAAATGGTAAAAAAACTGATCGGCTTCTCAGCAGATGTCCAACCTCAAGATAGGGAAATCATCTGCAAACAAGCTGCTGCTGGCTGAACTGATTTCTAACATGGGTTTTAGTCCTTCCCCAGCTCTTGTGATGCTGGTGAAAATATTTGTCAAACTGTGGACAGTCTGTTTTCAGAAAGAGTACTTGAAGGTAATTTGGCAGACCAATGAAAACATCCAAGCTTGTTTCAAACTTTGGGAGCAGCATATAGGAGTGGCGTTTGTACTAGGAGATGCGAATAGTGCTGTCTGAACATTGTAATTTGTGTCCTAGGTAGTTGTATATTTTGATTATAGCAATGAGTAGTCATGCAGGTCAGGGCAAAGCAGAGGGAAAACGGCTGTAGAGAGATATAAAGGAGGGGCAGTGTGGTGTTCGGTATTTTTCATTATTAATACCATTATTGCATCCTCCTACATAGTGTAGAAAGGGTTTTTTTGCCTTTTACATGCTTAACTGACAACATGCCTTTCATTTTTCTTCTGTGGTACAGAACAGACAACTGTAGAAGATGATGAACCTGTCAAAAAGAAGAAAAAGAAAAAAAATAAGGAAAAGCAAGCTGAAGAAGAGGCACTGAGTGAGGAACCCCTCATCACCCCCGTAGTTGAGGTGAGGCAGAATTGCATGGCTCTCTGATCCTTTATGGGAATGGACACTCTCCAAAACTTTTGGAGTGAGGGGGGAAAATGTATTCTCATCTGTGTAACCCATGATATGCAAGGACAGCTTTACCCTGATAACTATTTCATTATGTCCATTGCCATAACGTCCAAGAGATTTGCATTACAACAACAAGGTCTGGGAAATTTGTGACTGTAATGCCTCCATCTTTCCCTTCCCTTCCTTTCCTCTGTCCACCCCCAGCTTTGGTCTTCTCTGTTAGTATGTCTTTTCTACTGGGCAGGGTGTCCCTTGGTGCTGATCCACAGGCATCTGTCTGGTGTTTAGGATTTGTAGGGAGTGGAGGCTGTTCCGGTTGAATTGATGAAGTATCATTTGATGTTTTCTAGCAACAGTAGAGTGGATGGGGCCAAACTAAACTATTTGCTCAGTTTTGAAATCTTGTTCGTAACGTGGGGTTTAATTTTCTCCCCTTGGTTTAGTGCAAGTTGGCTTGGTTTACTGCCTGGCTGCAGTGCTGAGCTGCCGGCTTCCTTTGCCCACTGGCCCCACCGTGCTGTAAACATCGAGTGCATTTAGCAGTAGAGGAGGGACATCTCTTGGGTTGTGCTTTGCTGAGTATGGCAGCTGCTGTGATGCTTTCAGGTGTAAGCTCTGTTGCCTAGCTACATGTGTTGCTTTACTTTTCTATTATGCTTTTATCATAGCAACGTTTATTTGTTTGCAGAATACAGAGAAAAAGAAGAAGAAAAAGAAGAAAGTGACAAATGAGTTTGAAGACTGATGATGAGCCGGGGGAACACTGGCCCTTGGACAGCTGCTTCAGAGTAGTGTTTCTTGACGTAATTTCTTTAGCCTCTTGCTGAAAACTGACTTTCCTGTGTTGCGAGAGGGCAAGGAGATGATTTTGATAGCTGTCTTCTGCCCTGGAACTGGATATGTGTCTCCGCTACTTAGGAGGATTGCTGGCTTTTTTCGGTTGCTTTTATTGAAAAGCTCACAATAGATCCTCTTTTCATATGCGGTCTCTACCGATAAGGAATAAACATGTTTTTATGGAGATTTTATGCCTCTGTCTCTTAACTTGTTTTCTAAACGTTATTGAGAACATTTCTGAGATTTATTGTTTTCAATGAATGATCAGCAAAAAAAAATTCTAATTGTGTACATGTTCTGTTGCAGTTTATTCTCTAAAAAATTCAAAGCTTGTAATCTCAAGTTCTCTGTAAAATTGATACAAATATATCTGCATAATATCAAAGATGCATTGAACAGCTGAAGTGTGTTATTGAGTTTGTGCTGTAGTTCTCCTGAGAGCCTTTTTTTTTTTTAATGATTTTTCAAACATTTTGGTTTTGCTGCACTGACTGACAAGATTCAAATGCATGTTTTGAACTAATGTGAGTTAGCTTCTAAATTATTTCTGTGGTGATTGTGGCAACTTTTTTTTTCTGAATAAAAAAAAGCTCAAGGCAAAGGTAATACTTCTATCTCATAATGAAGCTGAAGAGACAAATGTTTTTTATCAGTAGTAGAAATTTGTCAATGCTGCTATTCTCTGTAGGAGATACGGATGCACTGAAGTAGCATGAAATGATTGAGACATTACAGCTCTTGAAGCTTTATGGTGGAAAACAATTTTTATTTGACTATGCTTATCACTGTTTAATAAATGTGATGAAGCTTTTATTTTCCCTAGGTGTAGAATACTTAAACAAAATAGCAGTGTCTATAGTTGGATAACATTTGGTAACTCTGCAGCCAGTGTAGCTGGCTTTTTTTGTGGAATACAGGTTATTAAGCAGCTCTTGGTATTTAATGGCCTGTGGCTGGCTTACCTGTTAGTGTAAGTGGATATACTGAATCCCTAATAACATTGGTAATGTGGTTATTAATTCAGGTTGACAGGTATCAAGAACATGAACTGCTTTTTTTCTTTTTTTTTCCCCGCCTTACTACGGTTGCAGTGAGTTTAACTGCTAAAATTGAGAGGCTGGTCAAGGAGTACCCTGAAACCGCATACTGGGGCTGTGCTACCATATTGCAACCATCTCTTGTCCCAGGTGCTATGTATGGATCCTTCTGTTGCACTGTCTGCAGTCAGTGATGATTTACTATGCAGAGCTCTGGATTGCCTGGGAATACTGAGACCTGTCCAGATCATCTGCTTTGTGCTAGACAAGTAAGATTAATTTAAGCTGAAATGTTTAAGCAGGCAGCAAAGGTATTAAAAACTATTCATAATGTGATGGAAGACTTGGCTATTTAGTGCCTTTAGTTTTTCATTGTAAATGCATTTTCAAACAGAAATCCTTACAGACAAGAGTTCAGCTTCCTCTGAACTGTTAATGTAGTCGCTTCCTCAGAAGTATCAGATAAATTATGTATGTGCTGCTCAGAAACTGTCCTATATAATTTACCCTAATCAGAAAATTTATATGAACATCAGTTGCTCAGTAAGTCTATGGGATCAAAATGAAGATAAGTTGTTTTTGCATGGCCACTTTTCTCCTCCCTTTTGCTTACTATTTTGATAACAAGGGAATGAGATTCACCTCTTCTCACATAGTGCATTTTAGTGGTTTATAATTGGGAGCCAGTGTCCACTGCAGGCCAGCTTCCATCTCACAAGGCAGCCCATTGGGGCTGTAATGATGAAGCAGCATGTCTTTGCCTCTCTTCCTGCTCCAGCATTGGGAATGTTGATTTCAGTATCAAATTAACTACAGCTTCTACTTTATTCTCTTTCAATTGTTTTTGCTGAATGAAACTCCTCTGAAGGAAAAAAAAAAAAAGAGCACTGAGAGCTCAGTGTGACCCAGAAATACTGGGTGGAGAAAAGGAAGCAAGTTTTAAGCTTTTCAGTACTGGATAGACCATGCACTTAACCTGCCAGCACCTCTTTTAAGCAGGTAAGGAAGTAAGTACTCCGGGTTCTGGTTTGAACTGTTAGACTCCTTGTCTTCAAAACATTAAGCTGCATATCCCAAAGGGCTGCTGCTAAAACATTGATAAGTGTATTCATCTCGAGTGCTAAATATGACCAATGAAAATAAACGGCAGTGCTAGACTGCACTCAGTGTAAGCCGGCGTCACTGCTTCCAAGTTGCTTGTCCATTCAGGCAGATACGGCTGGTTTGCTTGTGCATGGTTTTCCACAAAGGAGGTCTGGGCATTTGTGTACAGTCTCACACCTTAGTAATAATAAAGCCTACAGGTATAACTGGGAAACACTGTAACCACTTTGCACAGAGTTGTTCTTGCCCAAAAAGTAGGACAGGCCTTTAATTGGGACTTTGATCTTTTTACAGTAGAAGTTTAGATCCTGAGCCTTGTAAAAAGTAGCTGTGCAACTGGGCATTTATATAGAGCCTGTGCTGTTGGTCACTTGTCTTTGTGAGGGGGTTGATCAATCCAAAACTGGAACTTCTATCTATTGATAAAGAAAAACCAAACAAATGAAGCCCCAAAACTAATGCTAGATTAAGGTTAAATGCTTTCAGTTGCTCGATTGCAGAAACAACAGCTAGCCAGTGACAAGGGCACTTCAGGCAAAACACTGAGATCTGTGGAACAGAAGAATCTAAAATGTTTTAATATGAGCCTTGGAGCATTTTAGCAGTATGGGTTTACTCTTACAACAAAGAGGGATGGCTGATGGTTTGAAATCATTCCATGCAGGTTTCTTGGGTGCTTAAATGCTCTGTCCCCAGGTCCTGCCATCCTGGGATATGGTGTGGGCTGCGCTCGTGCTGTTGAAAATCCAGCCCCGTGTTGACCGAGAGCTGAAGGGGCAGTCTTCCTTCACAGCCCAAGTTATTCAGTAGCCAGCGGTCCCCTTGACAGTGTGATTACAGACCCTGCCGGGATCCTCCTGGGGAAGGGGTTACATGCAGGCTCCAGTTCCCACCACAGGGGACACAGCCACCAGACCAGCCTTCTGGGAGCTGCCGGGTCCTCGTCTAGTGGCAGCGGAGCTCTTCTGTGTTGGCCGGTGAGAACCTTTTGTGTTCCCTCTGAAGGGACCGGTTTTGTGAAGTATGTGGGTGTGAGTGGCTCTGGGCTGAGGTTCTGGGGGTCTCCTACCGGCTTCTCTCTTTGTTGTTCACACTGACCCCAAAGGAAAGCTGTGCTGGCTTTTTGGCTTTCAGCCGCAGAATCAAAGTGGCAAGAGTGCCTGGTTAAAGTGTTTAGGAGTCTTTTGGGGGCTGACTTTTCTTTTGGGTTTTGTTTTGGTGTTTTAGGGTGTTTTTTGATGGTGTTTTCTGCTGGTGTTTTTCCACTTTGAAACTGTGGAGCCGTGCACCATGCCCCTTCCCTGCCCTGCAGGGAGGGCATTGGCAAGCACAGGAGCTGCTCGCCTTCTGCTCCTGCTGGGGCACCTTCTCACCAGAGGCATCAGCTGGTTTTTTAGTTGCTACACTGTGAAAGCTATTGGCAGAAAAATGAGTGTTTTTTTTCAGGCTAAGACTAGTCTTTTGGAAGACAGATGTTTGGGTGTTGGGGTTTTTTTTCTTTGCTACTTGGGAATTTGCCTGGTGCATGCCTCCCTGCGCGTGAGGATTTGTTTGCATGGGACTGTTGGGATGTGGCTGCCACCCTGCCCTGCCCTGCAGCAGTCCCTCACCCCAGTGCCTACTGGCCATAGATGAGCGCTTCCTTCCAGACATCTCCTGCTGCCTGTGGGCATCCTGCTTACTCCAGCCATCCACAAATTGTTCCTCCTACCCACAGACACACACCCTGTGCATGACTTTCTGTGTCCATGCCTCTTCTTGGGCACCAGAAGCCACTTGGGGTTTGTTGGGACTCTGTTTTTTCCAGCCACAAGGAATAGGTTGGGCAGGCACCCTGTGCTGATCTGGCCACTGGCCCTTCTGCTCTGGAGACAAGGAGTTCCCCGGAGCTATCCTGGGATTTTGTGTGCCTCTGCAGTGAGAGGTGCCTGCTGAGACTGAGGAGGAGAAGTGGGAGGTAGCTGCTCTGGGGTTACAAAGCCTGCCTGCTGGGGAAGGACAGAATTCCTGCTGTTTTTCAGGTAAAATCTCAAGCTCGCCCATCCCTCTCAGGCCATTTCTTCACATGGAAAATCCTGCAAGTCGGCTTCCTGCCGTCTGCGCCGCATCCTGGTGCCTGTGTGCCCCTGCAGTGGAGCTTTCCACTTTATCTGGAAAAAATAATTTTTTTAATAAATGATAGACAGCTCAGCAGTAGCTTCCTGTCTTCCCTAGGGAGAAGCACAGCAGCATGCTGTCTTTTAAGGTAGCTTAGGATTTTGAATAGAAATCTTGCTTTCTTAATCACCAGGCTCAGACCCTGTGCCTCTCCAGCTGTGGGGTGTGATGTGCAGCCCTTGGCATCAGGCAGCCTTGCTCCCACGGAGCCGGTGAGGCCCCGAGCTGGAGGCTGCCTCCTTGGGCTAGCACAGAGTGCTGCCAAAGGCTCCGTCCATGCTTGCACTCGTTTATGCTTAATTAGAGCATAAGATCTAGAAATCCAGGAGCTTCTGCAGTGAGCATCCATCCTCCACAGGTGAGCCTTAGCTCAGAGCTTCCACTTTCCACGTTCTTTGCATTCTGTCTTATTTCTTAAGCAAAAGGTTATTCCTCTCATAGCAGTGAGCATCTCTCTGTTCAATGACTCTGTTTTCAGTAGTATTAATTAATCTACAATAAAGATTTTTCTCAAGTTCAATTTCTCATCCCAGTTAACTGGCTAATGGAAACAGCAGTTTTGTCTCTACAGACCTTGTGCAAAACACCATGAGGGACCAACGGTGATGTGCTGGTGCCAAATTTGTCAGCTGCCCTGGAGAAAAAGGATGGGGTAGGACTGAAGTGCTGTGACAGAGAAGTGGGAAAGCTGGGCCAATGGTGGGAAAGCCAAGAAAGGCACCAGATCCAGGAGAAAGGATATAGAAAAACTCCTGTCATTTGGATCACAGCCCACCGGGTTTGCTATCTTTAATCACTAATCTTCATATTCCACATCTTAAAAAAGGAGATAATGCCTCCCAAATCCCATAAGTGTACAGGACCCTCATTATTGCATTATTTATGAAGCGTTGTGAGAGATCTGAGTAGGATGTGATGTACAATTGTTGTGAAGAAGGAGGAAATCTGTTTGACAGTATAATGGCTGCAGGCAAGGTTGTCTGAAGTCCACGATGAGATCTCACTTGATAAAGCTGCAGCCAGTCTCAGGGCAGCCATGTTAAATTCTTTCTTAAAGAAGGAATTAAAACCAGCTGTGCCAAAACACAGAACATTTCCTTTTGCACAGGGGCAAAAAAAGGTTCGCTTTTGTAGCAGTGTGGAAGCACATTTTAAAATGATCTTTTTAAAACTGGTGTGGCGCTGGGCAGGTGGGGGACAGCACTGTCAACCTGGGCTCAGGCTTTATGGCTGCTCTCTGCTGCAGGATCAGCAAGGCCATGCGGGATGGAAGGCGCTGCAGATGGGAGACGAGCTGTTACTTATACAGCTGTGAACATAACACCATAACACTGGAGATAAAGATAAAGGCAACATAATTGCCAATTACTCAATTAGTGTATTGTGACATGCTGAAGCAATAATGGGCAGTGCTGTGGCAAGGCAGCTTCTTCCTCTCTGCACCCGCCTGGGAACAGCAGGACGAGGTAAAAACTGCCCCTGCCCTTTAGTGCTGCTCTCCACGGGTTTGCTCAGTTGATAGCAGGCAGGTGTGGGAAAGGAGGTGCCAAGCAGGATGAGGAACACCAGCAGGTCTGTGCTCCTGTACCTGGAACCAGCATGATGGGGCCTCAGCCACGTGTGGTCTCCCCAGGATGCAGCTGCAGCTGTGGGGACTGGTGCAGCCAGCTCTCGGAGCCTGTTGCTGCATGACAGTGCATCCATGCAAACAGCGATACCCATCCATACGGTACCTTTAGGCTGTGGTAGTTAAAGAAAACAACCAAGGATGTGGAAACCATCCCCAGTGTGTCCTGGATATGTGAATCTGTCACAGGTAGAAAGTGTAAAAATAGAAATCCAAGTTCCAGGATCTGTACTGTAGTGTCTTTTTAAAAAAGTCGTCAACAACAAATCAAAAAAAGAAGCCTTTGTCCAGACGCTTGTTTCCTAACGCTGGATGCCAGCAGTTATGCTCCTGTGACTTTCTGGCTGGGGAATGTTCTTTTTCCAGAGGAAATCCCTTTAACTTTCAGCAGTTCAAGACTAATTGGGTGAAATAATAGCTTGGCACTCCCCCAAACAATATGATTTTTATCTTTTTTGTTGACTGCAAAAGTCTGGCTTGTTCCAGTCCTATGAGTCATGGAGGGAATGTGCATGTCAAACTACCCTGGTATCTAGGGATGGACTTCTGGTGAGATGGGCATGGGGTCCTCAGTCAGAGGTGACCATGGGGGGGGTCTGCAACATCCTCCACAGAGCTGAGGGAGTGCTGCCTGCCCCTCTCCAGCCTTTGCTAGGGCTGATGTCTTGTCGCTGATGTGCGTGTTTCTAGGCATCCTCATTCTCATTGAGCTATTCAGAGGGGCTTTTTGTTGGCTACTGCTCTGGTTTCTCCAGGTGACTCATCGTATAATAACTACGGATTCATGCTTTGACTTTGCCAAATGCTAACTATTCATCAGCTCCAACTAGCATGTTTAGATGTTTTCAGCAGAGACTTAGATTCTGATGGTTTATTTAGCCCAGAAATGAGCCTGATAGTAAACACTGGAGCTTTGAACCTCTCCAGATTTTGTTTCTGTATGGTGGATTAAACAAATCGAGGTGTTTAGCACAAGTCTCTCTTCCTTGTCCTGGAAAAAAAGACCTCGAGCCTGAGGGTGCAAAGCAGCACCCATGGCTTTGGCTGTAAGTACCCTGCCTTCCTTGTGTCCCTGGGGCTGTGCAGCCGCTGGTGCGTGGCTCTGGTGCAGGAGGGGACCTTCTGGCCAGGCCTTGCTGCTGCCATCGAGGTCGGGTTCGTGTCAGGGACCACGGCTCAACCACGTGAGGGTGAGGCGCGCTCTGTACTTGCGAGATGCACCAAGCGAACCAAGCGCAGCAGGAAGTTGTGTGGATGACCCCATCTCAGGTCTCATCTGTCTCATCCCAGTTTATCACCAGCTAGCTGAATACAAACAGGACTGCAGGGGTCCCAGCCCCGCAGCTCCTCCCTGTGCTCATAGCAGGGCTCCCGTGGGGCTGCCGGTGCTGGTTTTAGCCTCCAGATCATGGAGAGCCAGAACACCATGTCGTGCATTGCTGTTTCCCACCTCCATGTGGAAAATCCAGCTGCCCCTGAGCTCCCAACCTCACACCATCCTCGCTGTCCAGCAGGGCACTCCATCCTCCTTTTGTGGTGGCTTGGGGCAATGGGGAAAGGACCAGAAACAGATGGACATATGTGTACCAGGGAACTGCGCTGCATAAAATTCCTGCGGGATGGGCAGATGCGCAAGGCTGGGCTGAACAGGACTAGTTTAAGCTAAACTGAAACCAGTATTTCCCCCCTGAATCCTTGCCTTGCTTGAAGCAAGGTGTCCAAGCAGCAAAACCTCCTCCAAGAAGGAAGTGGTGGGCCTCCACGGACCCCCTGTGAAGGTCCTTGTTCTCCCTCTACATCTATGGGATATATTGAATTCAGGGCCTGACCAGCTGCAATAGGAGGCCAAACCTGGAAAAAAAACCAAGCAACCAAAAGAAGCTAAGGGGATGAGAGTGCAGATGCATCCGTGTTGTGTTTGGTTTGCCAGGAGCAGGGCTCACGTGGCTGCTGGGCTGCCTGTGCCATCCTTCGCCTGCTGCCTCTCTTGCAGGAGCTGCATTTCATCGTCTTCCTCCACATTGTGCCACCAGATGCTTTTCCTCCTGCTCCACGATGAAATACCCATCAGGTCAGCAGCTTGTACCTGCCTGGGAAGCGCCAGCCCGCACAACTTGCTTCCAGGTAAGTTTTGTCACCACTAGCCAAGCAGCTCCCAGTGTAGGTGGCCTTGCTGCCAGCGTCCTGGCTGCTCCCTCGGGACAGTTTGGAGGTGAGGTGGGCCGGAGCAGCTGGACGCGGGTGGGCTGTCCCACCCCATGCCAAGGTCCCTGATGCCCTGTCCCAGCACCAGCTGCCTGAGGAGGTACGGGACAGTGCAAGCAAGCGGAGCTCGGGGGCTTCCTAAGGCAGGACATGATGCTGTTTGACTTGTGCTGTTCATGTTTGTCTCTGTGTTACTGTGCCCTTCGCAGACAAGTTCTTTGTCTCCTGCGCCAGCGCCGCTTCCCTTGGGGCGTTTTTTTCCTTCTCCTTTTACCATCTTTACAGCTTGTTTTCCTTCCTGCATCTGCAAGGCTGCCTCCAACAAAGCCCTGGCAGACAATCTTATCTTGAAGCACACCAGTCCCGCTCCTTTCACTACGATGTCTCATCCGCTTGAGCGCTTGGCTGGAGCAGGGACAGGGACCCCGCTGGCGAGCAGGGACCCCGCTGGGAGCAGGGCTGCTCTGCGTGCACCCCTGCCCGTGCCACCAGCAGCTTTGCCCTCTGGCAGGGCCACAGCCAGAGCCACATCCCGTGCCCCAGCAGGGAGGGCAGGAGAGGGGCAGCTGCAGGAGCCTGGCCATAAAAAGGCACTCGGGGAGGTTTGCAATGTGCTTGCTATTTCTGGAGAGGAATGCTATTCATTAAATAGGTAGGAGAGATGACTGAATCTATTTCCCCCCCCTCCCCTTGGCTTATTCACTTGATTCAAAAGGCCTTTTATCTTTTTGCCCCTGAGTTTGTGGGTTTTAGTATTTTGGCGATGAAGTAGTTCTGCTCTGGAGCATCTCTGGGAATGGGCCTCACACCTACTTCTGGAGAAGAGGTTTTAAAACCCTGCAGGGGAAGACAGATGGAGAACTTCCATTGCTTATGCCTTGAAGCAGATACTCCTGATAACTAATGGACCTGAAACTACTGAAGAAAGCATAGATACAAATAGCACCAAAATGAATTAAAGAAAACGAACCATTCCTTACATCCCGCCGCACCCTGCAAACTAGGAAATATCTCCTCTTATGCAAGAAGTGGAAAACGCTGTACTGTCCTGGCCAGAGCAGGCTCCAAGTCTCACAATATTCACTTTGTTTATGTTGCTGGGGCAGGATGGTGAATTTAGTGGAGCTGCAAGTGAAAGTCTTCATTCTCCAAAGGCTTGCAAAAAGCTTCACATCCCTTGAAAAGTCTGCGGGAAATGGAGTTATTGGATGCAGCATTCCACACTGCAACTCTGGCTAGCTACCGTCAGTGGTGACCTTTCTGTGTACTTTTAAAGGCACTTGTAAATGGCCTCCTCAAGACTGTGTTGACAGGCAAATGCTCAAGAAGACTTGTTTTGTAGTGAGGGGTGGTAGAGCTTTGTTCAGTAATCAGCCACCTGTTTTATCAGATTGTTTACCTTTTGTTTCTGAAGTCCAGCTGATGCGCATCATTTTACCAATGAAAAGGGCTGGGAAGACCACTTTTGTCAAATACTGTGCCTAAAGCACAGAGCGGGACCATACATACTTCTTTATACTAAAGCTCTTCCAATATGCAAGATTTGGGTTTATTTTTGCTGCCTCCAGCTCTTTCTAACTGGCATTTCTCGGAGCCTCCTGCTGACTGCCAACAACAGGCAGCGACAGCAGGCACCTCTCCTGCAAAGCGCACACCTTTCCCTGGCGCGGGGATTGCACAAGGCTTTATTGGATGCCGGCGGCGGTGGATCCTCCAACAGCTCATGGTGTCGCAAGTGCAGGCACAAAGCCTGTGACAATGTAACAGCCCAGTCCGAATGTACCTGTGCAATAAAGTGCAATCTAGGGTACAATCTAAAAGTAACTCCAGGCGTTAAGGAAGAAAAATCGAGTGTTATGTCCCACACAGTACTGTGTGAGTAAATGGGCGGTCAGAAGCACCAGCTGGCATGGTTCGCTGTGAATCATTGGAGCTCATGACTGATGCTGACAGTTGAACAACTACCATTTGCTGAGGTCAAAACTACAAAAAAGGATTCTGATTGCGTTTTTAACCTACAAAAAATAATCCGAATGCATCTGAAATTAATAGTAGAATCTGTATTTGTTACATTTCTCTGATTTCTCAATCAAATTTGTTCAATAGGCAACCTAAACATCTGGGTTTCCTTGGGCTGCCAGCTGCTGATCGCCATCCCCTCGTGAAACCTTGACCCTGTGAAGTCACTGCAACAAGCTGTTTCGTTTACCCATAGGTAGGTTTCACGCCTGCGAAAGATTCAGGTCTTGCTTCATTGTTTGTTTGTTTATTTGGGTTTTTTTAGGCACATTCCTCATTTCTGGTCTCTGAGCTGCTGGCTCAATGGCAGAAAATGTAGGAAATGCTGCCCTGCTGGGGCAAGTCCCCTGAAACAGCAATTCCCTGCCACCACCTTCCCCTAGACGAATGAAGTCAGGGGAAGAGTGGTGCCTCTGCCTCTTTACAGAGGGTGGATGAGGCCCTGCCAGTTTGCTTTGAACTGCAGAGCACCCTGAGCCACCAGAACCAGTGCGGTTTCCCCCCCGAGAACGGCATTTAGGGCTGAGGTCCCAGTGTGCTGAGGGGACAGCTTGGGAGAAGGGTGAGGGAAGGAGGGAGGAAGCATGGTCCTGTGCATGTCCTTTCCTCTCTCCTGTCACCCACCAGCAGGCCGGGGGTTTTTCTGCAGGCACAGAGCAGGCAGGGGCCCACCCTGGCCCCCATGGAAGCCTGCATCAGCCACCCGTGCTCTGAGCTGGGGAAGGGTCTGGGCCAACTTCATGTCTGGGTTTGGCTGGACTGGTTCTGCAGAGTAAAACTGAGTGTCCTTGCTCCGAAGACTGTACTCGGGTGTTGGGTTTGACACAGCTCCATCATTGCATCATATAGACACGCTTTAGAAATTCCCTTCAGCTGAGCTGTGTGACTCATCATAAGATGATGGCTACAGGAAGAGGAGCGCGCTCGGTGAGGTCTTCCAACAACTACTTCTCTAAGACGGACAAAGAAGTCCAGGTGCTCTCTGAAGTATTTTTGGCTGTGCAGGTTACATAGAGAAGACAGTTTTGCTCATCTTTCCACAGATAAAAAGTGATACTATGCCTTATGCAAAGGAGGATTTTTTCCCATGAACATGCATATGAAAGCAAATAAAAAAAGAATCCAGTTTTCCCCTGGGAGTAACTCCCTCTCAGCAAGCTGCGCTGCCCTGATGTGAGAGGGGGACCACCACGAGGCAAGCTTCGTGGTGCCACCGTGTGCCCTACAAAGAGACCCAAGGAAGAGGGTGCCAGAGACTCTTGCTTATCCCAGGCTGTCCCTGCACGGAGGGGACGTGCTTCCCATGCGCCCGTGGGCTGGAGGAGACAGGCTGGCTCTGCGCTTATCCACCGCACAGACTGCACGTCTTGGCCTTTCCCATTTACGCGGGGATTAGTCATGTCAGGGCTTGGATGTTGCAACTTTGATGGCGTAATCCCGCCATGGCTTTGGTAACTCAGAGTCTTCCTGAACAAGACAGGAAAGAGTTTAATGTCTGATGTGAAAAGCAGAAACATCTGTAAAGGTGAGTATTAAAGTCTTTCAGGATGAATTGATGTGTCATAAGGAAATGAGACTAGAAATCATGCAGAGCTGATTTTCTTTTTTTTTATCTGTCATTGCAGACCACTTTTCAACCATGAATTTTTTGATAAATACTTAACATTCATTATGCAATTCCATTTTGGCATGAATTCTCCAGGGACGCACAGTCCTAATACAGCAAAACCCCACATTTCTAAAAACAAATTTAAACTACTCTTGGTCTTGTTTGATGTACTTATTCTAATCTTTCCAGGTCCCTGTAATCTCTTTGCACTAGTTGAGATGCTACAGAGACCCCAGGTTTGCTTTGGCTGGTGATCCAGCAGAGCTGGGATGTCATGCTGGTGGTGACCCACTGAAGTCCCAGGGAACAAGCTGCCGGAGGGAGCCTGTGGAGACCGTGGCCCTTGTGATTCATGACAAACTTCACATGAAACGAGCTGCCAGGACTGGGGACACCCCAGCCGCCCATCATTGTCATCTTATATGAAAAGCAAGTGGTGAGGAGCGGGTGTCTGGCTGTAAGCAAGCTGCAAGGGTTCCTGCAGACCTGTGGCTCAGACCCATCCCTGTCAATCCAGGTGAAATTCTTGTCCTGAGGCAGCTCGGTTTGGCCTCTTTTGGTTCAGGCACCAGAATCGCAGCTTAAAGAAAACACCATGTTTCTCACGCTGTGCAGGCTACCGAAAACAGCATGCTTACCGTGGTTGGTTTTGTTTGCATCACTTCTTGCTTTTAGTAAGTTTCTGTTAAAGCATATCAAACATGCTGGAGGGGTGGTGAAGTTCCCTTCAGCCTTCACAGCATCCTTCATCTCTCGCTGGGTGCAGTCACCCTGCTGCTCTTGCACTATGGGGACAAAAAAGTGTTCTGCCTAAATATTTGTGAAACTCCTTGTGCTGCAACAAACCCTCTTGAGCCTTGACAGAGGCTGGGCTGCTGGGCGGAGTGGGGGGCACCTGAGAAGCGAAGGTCTGTGCGAGTGCCAGGCCAGCCCAGGGGCTGCTGGAGGTGCAGCTGGGCAGAGGGGGTGGAGGGGGAGAGTCCTGCCAGGCTGAGAGATGCTTTGGAACGCTGCAGTTTCATCTGATATGATTTCATAAAGCTAACATTAAGGGTCAGATGATGCGATACGCTGCCTTCAGACGCTGCATACATAAGCCCAGCCCACTGTTGAGACAAAAGTGGCTTTAAGCCTTGTCTATCCAACTATCTGATCCATCTCTTTGCCTTTTGCCAGCTGGCACGAAAGGGTCTTTTATCTGAAACTACTTCTCCTTTCAGAAACTCTGAAGTGTTTGCATGACTTGAAAGGGCTATTTCCAGCGTTTTTGGCGGGGCAGTATTCTAGCTTCAGATCTTACGACAGGTATTTGAGCATGTTCCCTTGCTTTTGGAAGGGCTATTACCGCAGGTCATTTTCATAGGAAGGGTGTGTCTCCTGCTCAAAATACTAACAATTTTTTCCTGTTGTTTTCGATATCTCTTTAGAAGTTGCAGGTTGGCAGTGTATTACTCATGGCAAGCCAAGTCCAAAGGATGAGCAGGGAAGACTTGTATGTGTGATCGGTCTCAAACCAGTACGGAGAGAGGTGCGGGAAAGAGAGTGGCATCTTGGCGTGGCTGGATCTCTTTGGGACTCGCTGGGGGCTGGGATTTGTGGATACTCCGTTTGAAACTGTGCAGAGACCTCAAGGTGTGAAGCCTAGAGCTGCTGCTGGGCTTAATAATGCCCAGGGAATGGGATGAAGCTTCCAGTGCTGGAACAAGGACCTTTTCGCTGTTCTTGCGTGCCTGCCGCTGAGACACTGGTTGGTTTTAATCTAATCAGCTCTTTTGAAAAGACGTTTTTGTTGCTGCTCAGCCCAGACATACCAAGGAACATTGCAGCTCTGAAAAAAACCCCAAACCACCAAACTACAAAAACAAAGGGGGAAAAGAAAAGGGGCAGCAATGCCACTGCTGGAGCACTCAAGTGAGCAGTGTGTGGTGGGCGGTGATGATTCCTACGTTTCCTTATGGCAATACCCAAGCTACTGCACATTTGGTTTTTCAGGAGTAGCTTTGATGCGTCTCAATGGGAGGAACTGCAATACGGATCACATCTCACTTGTTTCAGGGAGCTTTGTGCTTCCCTTCATATTAAACAGCCCAACGTTCCCACTTCCCTGCACAGCACCCACATAAGGGAGCAAATCCCGAAAATTGGCCTCATGGTTATGCTTTGCAGATGAACAGTGGCATAAAGCAGAGAACTTCAGCTATCTGCTGGGGAGGCGTTTGATGCGATGTCAAGGCTATTGCCTGCTGTGCATTGCCAGCCTGCTTAAAAAGACAATCTTTGTTATGTTTTGTTTTCTTCTTTTTTTAAGATGTAGCAATTTGTGGCCAAATCACAGGGTCTCGGGGGAGCGTTCTGGCTGAAAAGATGACTTCAGAATTTGGCCTAACATAACTTCAAGATAAAAGCTTTTATATAATCACTAATTCACAGTCGCAGTTGCTTTGGCTTCGCTCATTATCATTCTTAAGTTATTTTTTTCATGCTGGGAGTTGGATTTTCCTGGCACTGCATCTGTTTTCAGCAATGTATACACCACAACTGCTGACAACTAGGCGTCGTATCCCGTGTTCCTCGACCCTGACTGTAGTTTGTTTTTTCTGGCACCGCTTTAAAGTCTCCCATCTGCACTTGCCTCCTGATGACCAGCGGCGGTCCTTCAGCTGTGTGAGAAGAGCCTGATGTTATCCTGTTGTTCTCGCACTCCTCCAGCCCCGTTTCTGGGGCTGTGCCGGGAGCACGCTCCTGCGCCGGCTGCGCAGCCCTCGCCTGTTCCTCGACAGAGCCTTGTCGGGGCCAGCCGTGACAGCGCGGCCGTCCCCTTCCAGCCCTCCCCTGTGGCTGCTGCGAGGCCCGGTCACTTTGTCCCTTTTAGCCTGGCAGAAATGGTGCTCTGCTGCTTCTCTGGTTTCAGTCCTCTTTGCTTTTCC
This sequence comes from Falco biarmicus, assembly GCF_023638135.1. Taxonomy (NCBI): domain Eukaryota; kingdom Metazoa; phylum Chordata; class Aves; order Falconiformes; family Falconidae; genus Falco; species Falco biarmicus. The sequence continues at coordinate 14,557,867 of NC_079295.1, forward strand.
ACAAAATACCGCCCTCTGCCCCGACCTCTGTTCCAGCTGGAATCTGTAGCAGATCACCTCTGCACCCTCCAGCTGCTGAGAGCTGGAGGGAGAGCTTTGTGTCCGTATCTCTACCTGCCTCTCATCTCCACTGGGCCACTTTTTTCCAAGACTGGTTGGTGCTGGCTGCCCCGTACCCCAGCTCGCTCACAAGATGCTGCTGTTCCTCTTAGCAGTGTTTTGAACGAGCACAGCCGGTTTATGCTTACATTCCTCCTGACTTGGCTAACCGAGAGTATGGCTTTTTGAGGGATGTGTGCCGTTTGGTGACGGGCAGGTATCCTTGCTGAGCTGGGAGGTCGGACGTTTCGCCAGGCTTACTCTATCATTTTACGTGTGCACAGTGTACTCAACAGATTAACAGTATGTTCATTCCTTCCCCACTGCTTGTCTGGGTTTGTTTATTTTTGTTATTCCAGTTATATTCAGTTTCATTTGTTATTTTTCGTTTTGTTTTCCAGGCCTCTTTCCTTTGCTCACTTCTGCTCAGCTTAAAGGAATCCTTTTTTGAGCTTTCTCGGTATTTGCGGGGAAAACTACTATTCCTGTTGAGTGTTTCATGCCTCTTTATCGTGCCTCAGCAGCCAGGGCACGCAGGAGCTTGCACGTGCAAGTTCCTTCCCTGTCCTCACTCAGGTGTCAACTTACTTTCATCTTCCTACACCTCCCAGCACGTGTTGGAGCTTCACCTGGCGCTCAGGGTTCCCATTAGCTCCGTACCACAGCTGCCATGATGTAGCAGCCCTCAGCCATCCCACTTTCTGCTGTCATCCACTGGCCACCACCAGGAAAGCAATATTACCCCAGGGTGGGAAATTACTGGGAATAACTCCTTTCTCGTGGAGCCCTGCTCCCACTGGCAGCAGCGCTGGTGGTTGGGCACGTAGCCCTCCCTCAGGCAGGACGGGAGCAGCGTCCCAGCCCGGCTGTGTTTCGTGGAAAGCCATTTTTCAACTGTTCTCCTTTCCTGCCTGCTGGTGCCCTGCTGGTTTCCATGGTATTTGTGGTTGTGTAGGGGTGGCAATTTCAGCATCCTGGCAGCCTTCCAGGCTGCCTCTCCATAAAACCCTGTATGGTTTCAAACGTATATTTTTTTTTCTTATTTTCTTTCATCCCACAGAGCTGCTGTGTGCTTTTAGGCAGTTAATCTATTCCATCCCTCGCTTATCTCACAGGCACGGTGTGAGGTTGTGCCCGCTCTTGCTATCAAGCTGCTTTGAGATCCTCTGATGAAAGGTTTGCTGTAAAGGTAAGGAATGATCGTAGCCATGCGATTGCTCTGATTTCTAGGTAACGGTACAGAGCATCCTACTGAAACAATAATGGGAAATCCCAGCGACAACCAGCTGATTCTTGGAGCTGAACTTAAAAGGGATGGCATCCCCTTTCACTTCTCCCCCGTTCTGTAAGGCTCCTGCCGTGTTTGCATCCATCCTCTGGGCGCTGCTGTGCCCACTCTCTGTGGGCACCTGCTCCCAGCCCAGCTGCACAGCTGCAAAGGCAGTGCAGGCGAATGTCGGAAAAGCTTGTTGCAGACCAGGCCTAATTCCTGACAATCCTCTCTTCTGTTTTGTTTAAAAAACAAAAACAAAACAAACCACGGCTTTGCTCTAAGCAACAGCTGGAGTGAGCCGAGCACACATCTGGTCTTAGCTTCCTGCAGGCTTTCATAATCGTTTCTAGCCATAATAGCCTCATTTTTTGGAAGCGAATCATTGTTGCTCTTTGGGTCGAATGAACTCTGATCAGGCTTGGACCTCCACGGATTGGAGTGAGAAAACCCCTCGCGCCTGAGCTGCGGGAGGCCAGAGGAGCTGAGGAGAGGGGTGCTACGTTTGGGTATGCACAGAGCGGCCTCTGTTCGGCTTCATTTGGGAAGGTGATTAAATGGTGACCTCCTCAGCTAGAGGCGGCAGGGCTGTGATCTGTGGCTTTGGCTGGTTTGGGCTCCGTTCCATCCAAGGGTAAGACACATTTGGCAACATGGGCTAATACCAGATTGAAGGCCCGCGTTGTTGGGATGGGTGTAAGGGCCCCGAGCTGAAGAGGTGCTCCTTGGTGTGCTAAAGGGAGAGGAGCTATGAACTGCAACATGTATTAACTATTTGTATCTGTAGAAACCACAGGAGGAGATAATACAGTAGCAACAGCTGCCCCTGGAATTATTTGTGCACATGTTTGGCTCCAAAGCCTTCTGCTCAGCTGGCTGGAGGTCACTGTGAGCACTGATAAGTATTTGCCAAATGCCAAGAAGAAGACAGGACAAGGTCAGAAGCTCTTCTGGTAGCAAGGCAGAGCGTGTTTAGCAAACACCGCTATCTCCCGAATTGGGGTGAGAGATTTCATCAACAGAACACACAGGGGATGTCTGAACACTAGCAGAGAGCAGGAGGGATCTGCTTTACAGCTTTTGGCTAAGCTGAGAGAAATACGGGACTCGCTGTTTCCTTCTGAGCCAAGGATGATCTGCCGGCCTGCCCCAGGGACCTGCTCCTGTGGGTGGGCGCTGCGAATCTTCGGAGCCTTTTCCAGTTGCACCTGGCTGCAGTGACAGCAGTGTGGCCAGCCACAGGGGTCTTCTGTCCCCCACAAAATGTCACTGCCAGCCTCCTGTCCTGTCACTGCGTATCTGTTGGGACCGGGCCAAATGAGCAGGGCAGCTGTGGGATGGAGAGGAGAAATGAAGCCCAGCTCTGGCTCTGCCACAGTTGCAGGTGCCTGCACTTGATTACCGGGACCTGGGGCCATCAGAAGCAGGGCTTTGTGACGGGCGGCCCTTCGCTCTGCCTGTCCTGTAGGGCAGGCGGGGAGTTCTGGCCCAGCGCAGCACCGTTCTGGGGTGGGACGAGCGGCTGGGTGGGTTTGCAGGTGCTCGTGCCTTCTGCATGCTGAGGTGGCTGAGGGTAGCGAGTGCCCTGTGAGCCCATGCCTTGCCCAGGCACCGCGAGTGGACGTGACCCTGGGTGGGAAGCTGAGGGCCGGTCACCCTCTGCTCAAGCATCAGCCCGGGCTGCCCCTCGGCGGGGATGGAGTGAGCCCAACCCACGGCAAGGGAGCCTGGAGGCGCCCGGGGAGGGTGGGCTGGGGGTCAGGGGAAGGAGGAGAGGATGGGGTCTGCCTCGAAGGAGAAGGGGTGGGACACTGGACTGGGGATTGCTCGGTGGCCGGAGGGAGTCGGGATGGCTGATGGGGCTGTAGCAGCTCCTGTCAGCGTGCTGGCCTTGCAGGGACCTGCTTCTTTCTCCATCCTACACCCCCTGTTGCACACACTCATCTTCAGCCCTTCCAGGCAGATGGCTGCAGTGACAGCCTTATGTCCCTGGACATCTGAAAGATTTAAGATATTTACTATTGCTACTCTGACTTTATGTGCTTCCCTTCACAGGCACAGATGGGGGATCCCCTGCGGGAGGGCTCCTGGGCAAACAGACCAGCACCCTCTTGTTGTTAAGGAAAGCTGGGGTGGGTTCGACCCGTTCTCCACACCCGCAGGATTCCTTCTATTGCTCTGCTCCCATCTGCTCATACCTCTGATGGGAGCACTGTGGGGACTGTCACACAGCAACTCTTTTACTGTAAAAATAGCTGCATCCCAGTAAAATGATAACCCATAGGGAGGTTTGGTCACAGATATTAGAGGTATGAGCTTAGCATCCCTCCTTTTGTACATCAGTACATGCAAATTCCAACTTGCTTAACCCTTCCCTGTAACTTTTTCTCTCTTCCTTTCCCTCTTCTGCTCCCCTCTCTCCTGCTGGCAACTTCTCCCCTTTTTCTGTTCAACGTTTAGCTCAGAATCCGTGCCTATGTCTGCCCTCACTGCACACCCCTTCCACCCTTCTGCTGCTGCTGGGGACGTGAGAGCCTCAGCCAAATTATGGGGGAAGAGGTACAGGGCTGGTGGGGTTTCCTTTTGCTAAATGCAACCTCTCCAGAGTTGAGGGGATGGTTAAAAGTAAATGAATACAAAAGTGAAACTGAAAAAAATGCTGGAGACAAACCCTGCTCAGACACTGATTTTACTGAACACAGTGAGGGGTGGGGGAGAGGAAGGGGGGGGAAAAGCAATATGCAAAACATCACAACTATTTTGTGGCAAATGGGGGGGAAGGAAAAGTTCTTTCAAACTTATGAAATTTAAAGCACCTCATGGCATTTCTTTCTGTCAGATTGTCCTTCCTGCTTTTGATGAGCTTTCATCTGTAGAAAAACTACAAACTCTTTGCTATGGAAACAAAGGGCAATTTTTCCTTTAGAAGTCTCTGCCCACTTGTCCCTCCATCCTCATTTACATCTGTGCCTTTCCATCTGAAACTGGAAGTGGTGGCAGGGGTTTCACAGCATCTGAGGGCTGCCTGTGCCCCCTAAGCCACACACGCAAGGCTTGCACAGCCCATCCTGTGCTCTGGAAATGGCCTCTGGAGGCCTGGCTCTCGCTCGTGAATCAAAGCTTGTGAGGCCTCTGCAATTTCAAATGTCTGTAGGCAGCGTGGGGAAGAGACCCACAGTGCCTGTGACGCTTGCTACCTGCCCCAGCGACTCAGGACCGGTGCCGGTGGCTGGACTTGGCCCGTATCGCTTCAACAAGGGGGCTCCTGATGGCTGTTTTGGGGAAGCAGTTAGCCGGGTTTACATTTCCAGATCGATCCATGAAAGGCCGGCAGGCCGTGCAGATACTGATTCATGTCTTGATCTGAAGGAACATTCCTCACAGATAAAAATAAGTTTCGGAATTGTCAGGCAATAGATGTCATGTCATGCAGGCAGAAGCATAAGAGAGAGAAATCTCCTGTTCGGTACAGTAAAAGGTAATGGTTTTACTTTTGTCTTTCTCTAGGTGATGTTCCTGGAGCTAGCCACATGCAGGGGAGGAAGGCTGAGCGGTCACCCTCCTCTGGAAGCGATGGCTCCAAGAGGTCAGCCCTCTGTCACTGCGCTTGCAGCAGCAGCCTGCCCCAAGTTAAAAGACGCTTGGGTTCTGACTCCGCTTTCACTGGGTTTTGTCTTTGCAAGAGAAGACAAAACCTGAAGAAGCGCTGCTGTTCCGTTCATATTTGATGCAGCCTTTCTTATTGCAAACTGTTGTAAGAAGTCTGAGCAAAAACTGTTCCCTCGACGCTGCTGCTGACTCCTTGAAAAACAAATAGGGAGAGAGCAAGGAGCCAGGTCACAGCAAAGGCTGAGGGCTGCACTGCCCGTGCCGAAAGACCCGGAGGGAAGGGGATGTGTGCCCTGTTACACCAAATGACTGTCCAAAACAGCAGCCTCGGAGCAGAGCCACAGCTGCAAAGGAGCTGCCAAAGAAAGGGTGAAAAATCGGTAGGTGACAAATGCAGCCCTGACTGTGCCCTCATCCCCACCGGCCACCCCGGCTCGGCAGGCAGCAAGGAGCGTGTCAGAGCCGTGCAAGGGGTACAGTGCAAGGGGTACAGCGAGGCTTCACACCTCCAAGGCCTGGTGTCACCCAGGGGCAAATGGTGCTACTGCTGCCACCGCTCAGGAGGGTTACGTGCATGCCCGGTTTGCTATTAAAATTTGTCATTTAAAACAACAACTAACGACTGCATTTTGTAGACAGTGCTTTTCTCCTTTAGATGAACGTCTGATGCTTCCCAGGCTGGCGTGGAGTTCAGGGACCACCAGCAATGAGCACACACAGAAGCTGCTTCCTACAGACCTCCACCGTGGCAAACTGAGTACAGGTCCACCAAGGCTTATCAGAGGCCTTCACTTTGTTTTCAAAGGGCATTTTTATTAGCTTTCTGCTAGAAGTATTGAGCTGATTGGAGAAATATTTTTAGGTCTAATCGTCTGTGAGAAATTAAAGAACAAAAAGGAAAAAGTGGGTTTTGGAAACCAGCCTGGCTTGCACTGCCAACTAGCTCATGTAGTGAGTGATTATAAAACCCCAAATGACAACAGCAAAAAAAAAAATCAACCCCCAAAACCAGAAGGAAAAAGGAAGGTAAGGGTAGGAGGAGAATGTATTGGAGATTCCATGAGCTCTGCTCCCAGCTGCCTGTTTTGAGTGTGAGAAGGCTCAGGTAGTCTCAGGAATGAAACCCTGCAGGTCTGTGGCGATGACATACCCCTCTGCTACGAACCAGAAGATGATTCTGACACAGCTCATTACATTTCTATTTCTGACTAAGTCCATTGTTGGATTTAATGAATAAGTGATGTTTTGAACTGATAAACACCCTGCAGCAAATTTTCCATTTTATGTTGTGATGAACAAGCCAAGAGATTTGGGCAAGCTGTAAAGGGCCTTTAACATACTATTTCAGACTTAATTCAAAGTGGGAGGTGCTTCTCAGAGCTAGCTTGAAAGTTTCTCTCACCTCCACCCCCAAAACGGAGATAAGGTTTCCACAGACTAAGCAGTGTTATCTCTAAAACAAGACAGTGACTGCTATGAACATTGTTGGTAGTTCATTATCACAGGGAAATATCATGTATTATGAAATGTGAAAATGTCTATTAACTATTTCACTGCTAATCCTTCTAGATACAAAATATTCTCTCTGCATGTTTATCCCACAGTGTGCACCTTCCTCCTCCTCCTCCTCCCTGAGCACCGAAGGCTGACCTGTCCCACACCCATCTGCTTACATTTCCAGGCCTGACCCTTGCATCTCTGATCTTGCCATTATGGGCTCCCCATAGCAAACCACTCTCTATACCAAAACCGGGGAATGTGAGACCAGCATAAAAGAAAAGAAGTTTAATATAAAAATAAATCTTTCCAGAGACTGCCACAAAAGTAGTGCAATTAATTTTTGCATCAAATTAAAGTCTCCCATCAAAAGGTAAATGAAACTGCCACAAAACTGCTCTTCTGCTATGTGTCAAAGACTGTTGTGACTTTGTTGCAGAGCACGGTTCACCTTGCAGCACATTACACAGCAACATAGTAGAGTTAGAAAAACCCAAGTCTGAAAAGACTCGCTAGCTCACACTCGTAATTTTTTTTTTTCCGAAGGCTCCACAGTTGGTGCTCTTCTCTGTGCTTCAGAGACAAAGAAAAATGAAGTCATAACAACCTTCAGATGGACTTTCATGAGTCTAAATGCCAAAATTAATGTCTGGCACAGATTATTTAACTGCACTAAAGGGGAAATGAATTCCCTCTGAGACAGGGAATTCAATTTACCGTTTCCTTAAGGCTGTTGGTAGAATTGGGAGTGTGAGAGCCTGCTCTGGTATGTGATGCCACAGGAGGTTTTGCCAGTCTTGCATCTTGGCAGGGCAGACTGACCATCGTGTGTAGTGCTTTCCCTGCCTGTCAGAAAGAGCAGAAAGGAACTGAGTTTCCTCCCACCAGGACTTTTGTGGGGCTTCAGTCACAGCTTGGTGTCTCTGTCCCTCTGTTGTGGAATCTGTTTTCCCAAGATGAAGCCCAGGCCTGGAAAAGGAGCAGAAGCCGACAATGATTCAGATAAGGTGAAAGTGATGCTGCTGGGTTGTGGGCAGGCTCTGAAGGTCAGAGTGCCTTTCCCTATTCCCAGGGAAATGGATCCATGCTGCAGAAAGGTACGTCTGGGTCTAGATTGCTTTTAAAGTCCCCAGAGGATTCACCACTTTTCTTTCTGCGTATCACATGCCCTGTACCTATGCTCTTCCCACAGCCACCCTTGTTATCCTGACCCCTAACTCTGAGGGGACTTACGGGGGTGCCTTAATGCCTCTGTGCAACACCTCGGATTGGTGGCACTGATGGGAAAATCTATATAAAATCAGTAACTGAATACTTCTAAGGGTAAGGACTGCGTGTGATTACTTGTTTGGCTGCATCGGCTGAAGCTGTAGCTGCTAACTCAGCAGACTGTAAGCAGTCAGTATTGTCTTTTTGGTTCATTCTGGCTGCAATTCAGGATGTTAATAATAATCTAGAGAGCTACATGAGGCTTGGAACCTGGCTAGCAGAAACCACCTCTGTCTCCACATACTGTTACAGGAGGCGAGATTGGGGAGATGATCTGGTTGACAGGTGCCCTAATTTAGCCATGAGTGGCAGGCATTTGTGGTGGAGACCTGTACCACATCCATTATTTATTAAGCTATTACTTAGGATCCAGAGTGACTGTATTTATTTGTAGAAAAATGTGTGAACACCTTGATTGCTGATTCATGTTTATCCATCAGAGTCTATGCTATGGGGATGCTTTGTTTTTAATTCAGGAACAAAGTATCCCCTCAAAGCTAAACATCAGGCCATGTTGTTATCTTCTTGCCCTGGCGCTTACGACAGCACTGAGAGAACACTGGCCAAGTCGATGGGCAGCCAAATATAATTTATGGCTTGCCTTAAACTGATTTGTTGACTTCATGAAAGGCCCTGTCAAAAAGAACAGTCCCCTGAGTCTTAACAATGATAACAGTTATGTTGCGTCAGTGCTGAAAAACTCTTGGATAACAGTGGCCCTATCCTGAAAAATCTTTTTAAAGTGCCTGAACATTGCATTTTCTAAAAAGAAATAGGGCCAAAGCTGTTGTTTGGTAGTTAATTTTCGTTTTCTTCATCCTTTTTTCATTTTATTTTCCACTGATTGGAATACTCCCTTAGAAGCATTACAATATTTTTCCATATTCCAGGTAATTAAAAAAAAAGATGTGTGGCATTTAAAGGTGATGCTGCCAACAAGGACATGATTGGTTTCACTTGTGTACAGTATTGAATTTGCAAGTGATATCAACACATTTGCATCTGCATCAGTGTGACCGACAGCTGAAAACATCCAAGATGCGTATCAGCCTCATTTCTCATCTCCATGTCTCACTCAAGCAGAGGAAGCAGCCTCAGTGCACTGCACGCGGATATGCTGTTCAAAGCTCCCTCGTCCAAGGGCAAGACACATGTGCCCTGCCGTGGACTTGGTGCACATCAGACTTCCATCTCAGGAAGCCTGCAGCCACCATACCCGGCCGGGCTCCTCTGCTGCTGTCCTCCATGTTCTCTGCCCCGTGACTGCCCTCCTGGCGCAGCCTTGCCCCTGCCTGGCTGTGAAAACAGCACACACAATTGCAAAAGAGCATCTCCTTTGCATCTTTTCTCCTCACTCTGTTTTTTAACAATCTTGTCTCCATTAAGTTCAATATTGTTTCATTGGGTGAAGTTCTTCCTGGTGGAAATACAGTGCTTCAGTCAGAATATTTTCTTTCAAATCTTGGTAAATTTTACATGTTTGCTCTTGCCTCCTCCCATCCCTTACCTGAAGCCACGACACAGATTTAGTGTGCTGCAGCTCTGCAAGTTGTCATTATTCTGAGTATTTTTCTGCGGGTCTTACTTGGCATTGCTGAATGTCAATTGTGAAATCCTAGCTTACAGATAACACGGTATCACAGAAAGAATTATAAATATGTTCTTGTCCAAGCACATAACAATGAGTGAGTCTGAGTGTGACAGTTTAGATCTCTGGTTTCCTCCCACCACCACAGGAAAAGGAAGCTGCTTCTGTGCTTAGACAGCAGCGATTGCTTCCTACATCTGTGTGGTGAAGCAGAGGTCAGCCCCTCCTCGGCCCTGCCAGCTCCAGAGAAACAGGCACAGTGGCTCCAGCTCTGCAGCCTGTCACCGGTGCGGGGCCAGAGGCCCTTTGCAGCCTTTGCAGTCACACGAGGCTAGGAGGGACCTGGCCCTTGAGGAGAAGAGGTTTTGCAAAATTTAAAATAGGTTAGGGAAGGAGGAGAAAGTCCTGCCAACTTCTGGGATTGCAATCCTGGGAGATGAGTCCACGGACCTGATATAAGCTCAGGCGAAGCAGAACCACAATCCCATGGCCTTCACAAGGGTGTTTGCTTGATCAGGGTCTGGGTTTTTGTGAAGCTGAGGGGAAATAATTGTATTAAAAAGCACATGTCTTGTTCCGTCTTTCTAGGAAAACACAGAACAAAAATCCAATCCATTTGGGGGAGACAAAAAAAGACATGCATTTTAAAGCAGAATATCTGTTTTTTGTACAATTTCTTGTGGAGAAGAACTCCCGGTATTAATTAATGAGCCAAAACTAGATCCATTAAAACAAGTGAGACTTCTGTCATTTACTTCAGGTTGAGCAGGTTTTGATTCATGTCATATAATTACAGTAATTTTCTTTTAGCATCTAAACAGTGAAAGTACTGTGTAACCCACACAGTTAAGTTCTTGTTTTCTGTGAACAAAGTAGATCTCACTTCTTTTATTGGTAGTACAGCTGGACAGAACATATGTTGCATAGTTTGATGTCTTTGCTGAACCAGAACACTGGATTTTGGGCCCAAAGAAAATACTCAAGTGTTGGTCCTCTCCCTTGGAGGTAAAACTATTCTGTTTGTTGTTGGGGTTTCTCTTCTTTTTTTTTTTTTTTTTTTTTTTCTCCTCTTCTAAATGTTATTTCTTCTTGACAGTTCACATTCCACAAATAACAGGAAGGATACTGTGGTTAACATGTGGTTGCAGTTCTGGAAAGTGGCAATACAAATCACAATCTAGGATTCTGTATTTTATTGTCTCTCTCCAATATCCATGTCAGATCTGCATAGACTGGAAGTATATATATCGTAACAAACTTTTAAAACATTTTTATAACCATCAGCCACATAAACCCTGCTTGACCCTAGGAATCTCAAAGTGTGTCTGTGGCGAAAGCATCACAATGATAAAAATCCTATTACAATTTATTTAATAATTCTCCTGATGATGCAAGAACTAGAGTACATCTACTTCACCTGTTAGGGCTTGTGAAGAAGAATGGAGTTATGCAAAGAAGCCTTTTATTATCATTAAAATTCCAACTCTGATTTGCAACTACACTTTTTTATTTAGTAGCATTTACTATTTTGAGGGGTGGAATTGGATTTTTGAATTCGTATTCCTTGTACCCCATTCTTGAACCTGGCGTAAGAAGTCAGGCACAGGGAAGCAATTTCCCATAATTGACCCTGTGGAGAAGCCCAGATATGAAGGTGCCCTCTGTGTGCAGAATGTTTTTAAGAACCCTTTTCTACACTACGCCCAGTAAAACTTGTTTGAAAGAGCCTTGCCGGGCCACAACATCAGATACTACATTCCAGTCCAGTTCTCCCATCAACTGCTGGCCTCAATTATCTCTCTTGTCCTATGCAATATAGCAAAGGTTAAAGCATATGAACAGCTCAGCCAGTTGACTTTATCTTTTGTTTTGAAATCATAAAAATCTCTTCAATTTAAGAGGCAGATAGTGCTTTTGCTTGTGAGAGTCTGGTGGCTGAAGCCGTATGAGATGGGTGGACTTGCCAGGAGAGGTAGAGGGAGGGAGAGGTAGGTAGTATTGCCAGTGCTGCGGCAGAGCTCAACAGGGCCTGCGACAACAGGGCCTTGAAGCAGGGGACGAGGCAGAAGCTTCGGGGTTTTTGAGACAAAGTCCGTGGCGTTCAAGGCTGATGCAATCTCAGGGCCTGCAAAAGATTTTTGTTGTTGTTTTTAAACTCGCTTTTGCGATTCTTGAGCTCAGGTTCCCCTGCTGCCTAGCTCCCTGAGGGTCCCCCGGGGGCAGCCCCCCGCGGCCCTCCCGGGAAGGTCTGGCGGAGCCTTCCCCCGCGGCAGGCGGGGCGAGGCCCGGGCCTATCCCATACAGCCCCCTCGCCTCCAGCTCTCCCGCTCGCCACGGCAGCCTCTGCCCCATCGGCGCTGCCCGCGGCCCACCCGCCCCTCGCGCGGCCCACCCGCCCCGGCCCGCCGCCCCCTCCCACAACATGGCGGGGCAGCTGCCCCCGCGCGCGCCCGCCCGCCCGCCGGGCACCGCCCCGCCTCCTGCCCGAGCAGGGCCCTTCTCTACCTGCCTGGAGGCCCACCTCTATGGTCAGGGGCGCGGCGGGCAGGGGCGGGGCGGTGGCCGGCCCCGCCAGTGAGGGGCGGGGGGCGTGGCCTGGCCGGCGGGTCGGGTGCCAGGGCTGGCGGTTGGAGCGACCCCGCTTTGTGTCTGGAGCCGGCGGAGCCGTTGGTGCTGCTGGGGCGGGCCGGCGGGGGCGCGAGCCGCGGCGGGGGAGGAGGAGTAGGGGAGGAGGAGGAGGAGGAGGATCTCCGGCCCTCGGCTCCCGCCCGCAGCCGGCGGCCGGCAAGGGAAGGAGGCGGAGCGGCTCGGAGCTGCCCCTCGCCGGCGAGCCCGGCGCGGGGGGGAAGGCGCTGGCAGCGCGGAGGGGCTGAGCCGTTGCCCGGCGGCGAGCGAGGGCCCGCGGGAGGAGGCCGCGCGGGGCCGGGGGCTGCCCGGCGTTGTGGGAGCTCGGGGGGCGGGGGAGGCGGCGGAGGGGGAGCGCCTTCCCCCGCCGCGGGGAAGGGCCTTCTCGGCCGCGGCGAGCAGCCGGGTGCCGCCGGGGAGGAGCCACCCGCCGCCCCGCGCTCTGGGCCCCACCTTTGTCGGGGTGGCCGGGGGCGGCGTCGCCGCTGCGGTGGGGGGCGGGGGGCGCGCGCCGGAGCCCGCCCGGCGGGGGGACACGGATGGGCCGAGATGCGGCCCCAGTCCTCGCCGTGAGAGCGGGGGAGGGTCGCGCCTGGCCGCGGAGCGACTGAGGCGGTCGCCGCCGCCTTCCCGGGAGCGTGAGGCAGTGAGGAGGGGCGGCGGGAGCGCGGAGACCTGTAACGGGATGGGACGCGGCGGTGCCGTCAGCCCGTAGCGGTGCCGGTTCCCCCTGCCGCGGCTCTGCCGGTGCCTGGGCGCGGGTGCGCGGCTGGACATGTTCGCTGCTCGGCCGGGCCGGTCCCTCGGCGCGGTGGAGCTGCGTGGGAAATAAGCCCGGTGCCCGGTTCCCAGCCCCAGCCCGGTGGGGAGCGCGCCGCCGCCGCCCGGCGGGGGGAGATGCCTCGGGGCCGGGAGGCAGGAGCAGGCGCTTCCCCGGCGGCCACGGAGCGGTGCCGAGCCCCGAGACATGACGGCGGGCGGGTGTAATGGAGTAAGAGCGAAGACGGCTCCTCTCGTCTGCCATTTGCCCTTCCAGACGGGATCGTAAAGCCAGAGAGTTGAGGAAGGCTGCGCGCAAGGAGGAGGAAATTCCTCTCGTCGGGCCCCCCTCCCTCCCCATTTTTTTTGCTTTTTTTTTTTTTTTTTTTTTTTTCCTCCTGCCTGGAACCTTGGCTCCCCCAGGTATGCCTGCCTCACTGCAGCACCTTGTGCTGGTGCTCCTGCTCTCCAGTGCCACCCTGCTGCTCAGCACTGCGGCTGGTAAGTAGCCAGCGGGTGTAGCGAACTAGCCATTTTGGCAGAGGGAAGGGGGGTGGGGTCCGCGGGGATTTGGGCACATCGGTGTCTCCTTCAAAAGTGCTGGGCATCGATTTCGGCGGCGAAGCCCCATAAAGTTTTGAAATCCCGATACGTTAAGTGTCTCGGAGAATAAAATCGGCTTTATTGTGTAAATGACCTGCATTCAAGACGCATGCTTTGCCTAGATCTGCATCTCTTGTCTCCTAACTTTCAGTTTTGGAAAAATATATAATCTTTTTGTTTTGCATGCCTCGCCCTTTGTAAGGTAATGCAGGAATTTTTAATATATATTTTAATCGCCAGCAGAGCTGTGCCTGTCTTGCTGTGGGATCTTTGGGCACAGCCATTTTTAATTTTATCAGCATCGGTGCTTTTAGGGGCCTTAAACATGTGCTGCAGTTTTATAACACGCTTATTGTAACCTGGGGTTGTTTGGTTTTTTTTCATGGAGGAAGGATCCGAAGCAAAAATTTAGCTGTTTCTGTTGTCACTTGTGATAATAGAACGGTAAAAAGAAACGCTGTTGGGAATGTTGAAAGATCTTGGAGAGTTTTTTGTGTTTTGTTTTCTTTTTTTTTAACAAGAAGTTGGAAGCATATATGCTAAGGGCATCCTCATTCCTATTTTCTGGATGCTCTAGACCTATTTTTAATTTTGCTCGGGCGCTCAGTGTCAGGTATGTAGGATGGTTGTCCCTGATACTGGAAGAGAGATGTGTATTGGTCTGGCATCCTTTGGTTTTCTGTCATGGTGACAGAATAGCATGTTGGAGCCTTCGGAGTGTTTACCCAGGTTTGTTAGGCACTAATACCAATTCTTTTTGCAGTATGCGTTTTCCAGCGGTTTTGGAAGACTCCTAGCGCTTTGGTGTCTTTTGCTAATTGGGATCCAGTTTGCAGTGCTTGCTTTTTTTAGTGTTATTTTGTAATCTGATGTGTATAGTCCATAAATTAATCTTTGTAAGAAAATTGCTGTATCTTGCTAAGATGACCCAACAAGCTGATGGTAGTTTCCATATTACATTTCACTGAGGTCTTAAAATTGAATTATTTGTTAAAGTTGAGTATATTTGGTGTCATTATTAGGAAAATCCTGTAAATTATGCATGTTGAGGCAGTTTCTTCATCGCTCTGACTGGATAGTCCCTGATTTTCTCATTTCTGCTTTTTAAGAGATTTCTTTCAGGAAGATATTTAAATTAAAAGATTGATGTTGCCTATATCATCCTGACCTTTGACTGCCATTATTTTAGATTGACGTCTGCAGTGTCTTTCTGTGGTAGAGGAGTGTTTTTCTTTTTTCTTTTTCTTTTTTCTTTTTTTTTTTCCCCCTAGAAGAAGGGACTTATGAAGGTCAAAAATATTGGTATTAAATCATGTATGAATCAAGAATACCCAGCATCTTAGCTGCTTTTTTTTTTTTTCAAATACAATTTTTAAAAAGCGTAGGCTTTTTTTCCCTCTTTGAAAACTTCACTGAGTTGGTAATTTCTGTGCCCTCACGAGGGAGAAGGGTTACTAAAAGAGTGAGTATGGATTTGAACCAGGCCAAGGGCTGGGCAGGTGCCGTGCAATGTCGTTCGCACGGCTTTGCCAGTTCACCTCAATCCTGACCTGGCAACAGCATTCCCAGTATTTCAGTTCTGGTTTTGCCTTGCTAAAAGTTATTAAGGATGCTTGTTTGCTTGTTTTGTGAATAGGAACCTGTTTTCCCATTGTGATTTATTTCTTAATTGTGAAATTTTAACAATCCACATTTTAAAAAACCTTGGTCATAATCCTCTGTACAAGTAATTACACGGATGATTTAAGCTTTAGTTAAAGTAACTAATGGTTGATTTTAAGTTTAGGCTGCATTTCAGAAAAAAAATGTCTATACATGGGGAAGCTACTACTAATGTGTAATTCTGCCCTTTTATGTTCATGAAAGAGCTAACACTCTTTTTTGTCTTCCCCTCCCCCAAAGTATGAACTGTACGCTCCCATCAGAGTGAAAATGCTGCTTTTGTAGCTTTGCAAACCTCTGTTAATTCTTACTTCTGATTAGTGAATGGATACTATTTCTCAGCAGTGTATAGAATTGTTTATAAATGCAAAATTGCGACATCAGAGGGATCAGACAGGTTTGTTAGTTTCTGTCTGGTGGAGAGTATCTGGACCTCCTTGGGGAGAGCTCCAAAAAAAATCTTTACAGTGGGGCTGTAGATGACAGTTTCGCTCATAATCTGGAGTATGAATGAGGAAAGAAGGTGGTTCTGCCTTCACCTTTGTGGCTGAAGATACAATAGAGAGCTAGCCCTGGATTCAGAATTACTTGCTGATTATTAGGGGGAAAATATTAATGGCTTCCTCTGGTAAAATTCATATCTGAACAGGTATCTGGTAACTCTGTATTTAAATCACATACTAGTCCTTGTAAAAAGGAATGCTACAGTAAGGGCATTTTAGTAATACTAGTCTTAGTAAAAATTTGAGGGGTTTAAAAAGCTATATTGGAAAAAAATGGTTTGCGCCACTTTGTTCTTTATTTCTTATATGACTTGATATACCACACTTTAAATCTTGTGTTTAGAACTGTGAGACAGGTTTATACACTCTTATATTTTAGAGGATTTGGATGCGTTAATCGTGAGGGTTGTGCCTGCAGAGGTGGTTCATACACCTTTGAGCTGTTCCCCAATATTGCTAAAGAATTTTGTTTGGGTGTTCATATGGACCTGATATTAAAGATACAATCTTTCCTCGTTTCACTTGTTTGCCTTCTGTGATATGCAATATTAAACCACTTTTCCTTCTTTATACATATCCAGGATAGACAGCATTCCATTGTCTAATATGTAAATGATTTGCGGAAAGTATGAAGTGAAAATTTGAGCAAAGAGAATATCCTTTTATCTTTGGGAATCTTTCCATAGGTCTATGTCTGTGTGGTTCAGCACTGTTGCAAAATTTTCGGTGTGGAGTTGGATAGAGATTGAAGTATTTTTTAAAAAATTATAATCTTAATTATTCATTAAAGTGAGTGAACTGAAGCATCTTTATCCAATTCTGTCTTGCCAGTTAGAGTTACTTCAGCGTTTCAACGTAATTTGTTTGAAGTATGAATTGTGTGACACGGGGAAAAGCCTCCTTTGGCTATTCAACTCTTCTAATTCAGTGGTTTTAATTAGTTACTCTGTGTATCTTGCACATTAAACAAGTTTTTTTAAACATATCTGCAAGCCAATTTCTACTTCTTTACTAGAGCTATACCTATTGTTTATGACTCTTTCAGATGTAACCTAAAAATTAAATTTATTTTTCTGTTTGACTTGGGAGCTCTCTCAGAAATACTAGCTTAGTGGATGGAAACAGACTGAGGGACACAACTGGTATGCTTGATGGATAACCACACGTACAAGTGCAGCCTGTATGTCAGACTAGGGCTTCATTAGCTGTCTAGTTGTGTAAAGAAATAGTGTAGCTGTAAAAGCACAGGAGCTATATTGTGCTTGGACTCAGTCTGGCTGTGCCTTGAACGTGTGCTGTCATTTTCTGAGCAGAATCTAACTTTCCCAGCCAGGGCTGTGTGTAAGCAGTGTGTAAAGTTTCATTTGGAACAAAATGTTTATGCCCTGAATGAAACAGGCTTGGTGATGCTTTATGTTGGATAGGACAGGAATCTGCATAGCTTACAAGCAGTTTTAAGTATTAAGCTTGTAGACTTAGTGGAACTGCTCACTGCTTGAATTTGAATTTAAAAATAAGTGAAATAGAAGATACGTTCTCCAAAACACCAACATTTCAGTACTTAAACTGATTTTCTGTGGGGTTTTTTTTCTGTATTTTTTTCTTTTTCTTTTTTTTTTTTTTCTTTGAAACATAGGTTCACAGAAGTGTAAGGCTGGAAGTGGCTTCTCTTCTGTTTCCTTCATTGTCTGGCTGCATGAGTACAGATAACAGTGTTTGTCTAACATGTCTAAAATCTCCAGCGAAGAGGGATTTCACAGCCTGTCTAGGTAGTCTGTCCTGTTACAGTGCTTAATTATGATGTTTTTTCATAATGCAATAGTAGTAGGTTTTTTCCTCTTTCTATTCTAATGCAAGATTGTTTAAGATATGCCTTAATTAATATGTGGCAATCCATCTGAACATACAGTGTGAAGCACACAGTTGCCAGGGTGGTAAGTTCATATGTTGAAGCCTAGTGTCTCAGACTTCGCTACAGTAATTTGCAATGGGAAGCTTGAGATGACTATTAATGTTTTAAAATGAAACTTTTGCAGTTTTAAAAAACATTTTTGCAACCTTATGCTCTTCCCAAAATTTTGATTTCTGACTTTAGGGGTCTGTTAATTGCATCTGATAGGAGAGGTCAGTCTAGGTGTGTGACCAGGAGGAGGGAAGGCTAGCAGGGCAGGAGACCTTTGGAAGGGTGAAGGATTCAATCTGGATTGCATTGGGTTGAGAACCAAGGTGTATTAGACAACCAGATGGAGATGGTGTCTTAACATTTGTCAGACTTGTTTGGAGAGTGAGTGCCTGCAGTTGTGTGGTGGAATGAAGTTTTTGCGCTGAGGGAGCGAAAAAAAGTGTAGTTGTAGGAAACAGTTTTGAACATTTCTGTTTCTCTCTTGTAAGAATGAAAGGGAGACCTAGTAGTAATTTAGATGATGCCTTTAGTCCTCTCCTTTTCCCTCAGTCTTGTAGGTTTGGAAACCACAGGGGTTTTGGGTGGTGATGGTATTTTATTTCAAGTCATTGGGGTGTGTCGGTTTTGTCAATTTCCTTCTTGGGTTTGCATTTTTTGTTTTGAACTCTAAAGTTGTCTAGCTTCTGCATGTCTGGGTACTTGGTGTTTTCTCTTTTGTTTCTGATTTCTGTGAGAGAAGGAGGGGAAAATAGGCAATGTGGACACAGAAGAGTGTCATTGCCATTTGCAAACCCTTCCATCTCTACCATTAACTTCTGGATCTGCTGGCCAATTTCAGCCATGTGTGAAAGATGCTGAAAGTCTCAAGAGATTAATTTGCTGCTGTTTTCCTGAAAATTAGGAGCTGAATAGGAGACAATTCCAAGGTAGAGGTTTCCCAAGGGGAAAGAATGCAGAGCAGAACTCAGCCCAGGTAGTTATCTTTGCTTAAAACTGGCTGCCCAGTCAGTGCAGGGATGCTGGCAAGCATGTTGGTGCAAACACCGTTCTGGACTAAGCAACAGTGTATTTTGTCTTCTGTTCACTCAAGCCTGCCATAGGAGATCTGGGGGAGAACTGGGGA
Organism: Falco biarmicus; assembly: GCF_023638135.1. NCBI lineage: Eukaryota > Metazoa > Chordata > Aves > Falconiformes > Falconidae > Falco > Falco biarmicus. The sequence goes on from NC_079295.1 coordinate 14,576,377, forward strand.
TCCCTTTTGTGGGAGGGGTGGAAGTTGGGTAAGAAGCGTGGGAGAAAAGGCATGTTTATAGGCGATTAGTCCGCTTCGTGTGGAACAACTTATGTTTCTGAGACAATGCAGTAGGCAGTTTGTTAAACTGAGCTTCCAGAACAATGCCCAAATCACTTTACTGAATGGTTGTCATCCATCTATGACTTCACAGTGTGTATGAGTAACTTGCAGTTTATGGTATGCATTGGTTTTCGCACTTGCAAGACTGGATTTAATCGACTATCCTGTGTATGCACTTATCTTTAGTTCAGATATCCCACACATTAAATTTCCTTATGATATTTTTTCAATGGCTCAGTAACTTACGCTTTTCCTGTGGTCCCTTTGAATGTTTTTGTAACGTATTATACTTTCTTGAACCGGTAAAGTTTTATTATTTGTGTTAAGCAAGAGTAATGGAAAGGTATGTACTGTCACTTTCTGGGTTGGAGGAAGTAGCGGACAATGACACAGCTCGTGGTATAGTGAACCTCTCAGCTGCTGTACTGGTACTGGCATGTAGGCTAAGTAATGCTAGCGGTGCACAGCAGCTCTTACTGTTAACGTTTAGCCAAAAGGTGATACTACATTTATGCTCCTTGTTCTACTATATGTACTTTTTCTATTTTGAGTTGTAAGCGGGATGGGTGTGAGAAAATACGGGTAAGAGGTTGTTTGTTTGTTTTGGGTTTGGGTTTTTTTTTTTGAGTAAGATGACTGGAAGTGTGATCGTAGGTCACATATGTTAATTGGGCTCCTTAATTTATACATTAGAGAATGCAGCACTTAATTAATATCAAAGTATTGGGTGTTGGCAGGGTCATCTCAAGCTTATCATTCTTGGCGTGAAGTAATTTCCCTCTGCGTAAGTCACGAAGGTCATGTTCACCTGGTGTGAGAAGCTTTAATGTAGTTCATTGAGAAGAATGACTGACTAAACATGCTCTATGGCTCTCGCTTTTTTGCCTTATCAGACTTACTGAGTTTAGTTTAGTTTCTGTTAGAAATAAAATGTTTTATTTCTGCAACCAAAGCAGCTTGGGTACAGGTAATTGAAACAAAACTCCTAGACCATCCGTATTACAGAACCTTATTTAGGTTTTCCAAGAATTTGAGCTAATCCACAGTTCTTTGCTATTCTGAAATTCGTTAGACTTGAGAAAACATATATTGGGGGAAAAAAATGGGTTGTTAACGTTCAAGCTGTTTTCTGTAGTAATGATTTTATTAAATGATCTTACAGGGCTATGTTTAGTTGTCCACTGCTAAAAAATGTTTGCTTTTGTTGGTCTTTTGTTAATGATGGAGTGGTTCTGTTGTAGTTAGTTTGTTGCTGAACCTACTTGAAAATTAATCCTTCCTTCTGGTGCTGTCCTTCAGAGAGAGGTCAGTAAAGCTAATTCTGTTGGGGTGGTTTGTGTCCTGATACTTTGTAAGTTGCAAAAATCTTGATGCAGACATACTATACGCTGTAGATGTGTGCTGTATGCTGTGAACTTTGCCAGTCCTATTACTTGTTGAAAACCCAAACTCTAGAAATTATTTTTCTATATTTGCAGACAGGGGTCCTTCTTAGTTGAAGATTAAAGTTTTTTATGGTTACTGGTTCTTAAATATAAAATTTCATTATAATTAGCTGCCTGATATATGAATGATGTGAAAGGCCAATATAGTAAGCTGAAGAAAACTTAAGATTGTAGCACTGATGTTTTTAGTTAGACCGTGGCATCGCCATATATATGCAAAGCAGGCACTTCGCCCAAGAACAATATTTCTGTATTAAAATAATTTCAGCTGCAATCAGAGAAGGATAAAAGGAACCCTCTAATGGTGTTTGTCTGGATGCCACCACGGTGTTGGTTTCATATGTTTGCATGTTTAAAGTTCTTTTCCTTTATTTCTAGCTGTAATGGGCAGGCCAGGGAGCTGCAGCGGGAGCAGCTGCCAGGACTGAAATAGCCCTCCTGGCCTGGGCTCTGCCAGCGCTGGGTCAGGGCGCACGCTCCCTCTCGCAGGGCTTGCTGCTGGTTCCACTAGGACTCTGCTGAGGAGTGGAAGAACTTGTTCCAGCCTTCTGTGCTATTCTTACTCTGCTTTGCAGGCTGGGATGAATGACTCAGTGAATCTAAATGAGTGAAAAAAAAGATGTGGAAACAGTACAGTAAATCATTTCTCATGCCCACTGCAGCATTATTTGGATTTCTCTGTAAACTGTTTTTAGGTAGAACATACACAAATCCCTGATTGTAGTGCGCATTGCACAGGTACAGTGAAGATGATTTCTAATACATATATATATGTGTGTGTCTGTCTCTGTATGTGTCTATATCTTTATGTATTAAGTATGTTACCAAAATTCAAGCATACCAATCTGCCTCACTGCTAAAACCTAGTATTTTAATATTAGCAAATTAGCTGTTTGCTTGATGATCTTTATTTCCAAGAAGTTCTTATAAACAGCTTGTTTTGTGTGACTGGTAAACTTTCCACTTGCTAATTACATCCAGATTCTATCAGAACCTGTTAAATAATTTCTCTTTTAGTTATACTGAGATGAATCTGGCCTAATTAAATTTTAGTTAAATTTAGTCAGTAGTAGTTAATGCTGTTACAGCAGAATGCAATTATTTGATCCCAGTTGTTTTAACAGTTTCAGCTAAGAATTTAAAATCTAGTAAATATTTTTTTCCTGAATTTTTCAGTGCAAACTTAGAAATACTTTAAATGGCAAACAGAGAGACTTTCTTTGCTTTTATTGTTTCCTGTTAGAGAAGTAGTACCATTAACGAAGCTGTCAGCAAATTTAGCTTCCCTTATTTTAAGAAGTAGTGGAATAGAATATTTGTGTGCAAAACAAACCCCTAATGATTATTTTACTAATCTGTATGCAGACTATATAATGCTACTTAAAATAAAAGATATGGCCTTTGGGCACAAGAGTATGCAGTCCAAATATGACACAAAGTAGTAATTTAATTAAAAAAATGGGGAGAAGATGTGTGAACCGAGGAAGACTAGTGATACGGTAATAATATGATAACTTAATGGTTTCACCTTGAAAGTGCAAGAATACTCTCTTCTCCCTTTCCTGTGTGCAGGGCAGGGGAAAAAAAAAAAGGCAGTGGGGTCCTAAGACACTTGAATAATAAGTAGTGTCATAATATATGAGACTGGTAAGCATATTCTGAGCAGAAGCGAGTTCACAGAGGAAATGTGGAGGTGTTTAAGAGGGAATGCAGTAAGAGAGATGCTGAATTGGGTCCTGCTGAGGAATGGAAGAGTTAAATGTGAAAGCAACTATTCAGATGTCAGGTACTTTGAAGCAGTCATCAAAACAAAGACCTTCATCTTGAAGCAAGTGAAGGTCTCCAAAAGGAGGCAGATATTGTCAAAGTGATATCATGGGCAACAACTTGATTTTTTGGACTGGTTTTGGAAGGGTGGGAGAGGGGTTAGTAACAAAAGAGCTGAGCTGGGGACATAATAAGGCATGCAGAGGAATAAAGAATGGGCTTTTAACACTGTGAACAGAGTTGGTGATCCAGTAACGAGGGAAGAAGATAGGCGGAAAAGTCAAAAAGCTCCGCAGTTAATTAAGATTCTCATTAAAAATTGGGGGACCAGTTGGGAAGAATGGTGAATTGTTTGCAGCACACAGGGCAGTATGTGTTACACTCTTAGTCCTTTTGTATGTCCTGTTACAGAAAGAGGCTTGCACTAGCTGAGTGAGAAAGCATCTGGCATTGCCACTAAATCCAGAATATGTCCCGAAGAATTGTGTCTGAACTGCACTGTGTGTAGCTATTGCCCATCAAAGTAGTAGCAAAAAGTTTCTGTTTGAACTGCTGAGCATGTAAAGAAACAGATGAAAACTAAAATTTTAACTTCTAAAAAATGTTTTTATGTGGCAAGCAATGCAAAACTTTACTGAGCATATTTTTATACAAAGAACCTGAATAATCCACAGTTGTACTAACTGAAATATGAATTTTCATAGAATCTCAATCCTTTTCATGACTTTACTTTTTGCATTTGGTTAGGATTAATCGTCCATAAAATTGTTAAATATTTGTGAAAATCAGTGCAGTGTCTTAGGTAATGCTTAATTTAAGTGAATGACTGGCTACTGAGTTTTAGAGATAGTACTTACGTTTTAATGTTGCTTTACTACTAACAAGAAGAGATACAGCTTCTCTCGGGTGACAGGTTTCATGATGCATATGGTATCTTTTCTGCCAATTTCAAATCTTAAAATGTAGTTAAATTCATAGTTTTCAGACACCAGGATTTGACGTACATGTAATGATGCTGTTATATATCACTTCCAGTCTTCCTGCAATATGTTCACAGATACAATGCAAAATAAAAACCAACCAGAACACATCAATGGCTTTTTAGCCAGGCTTCTAACTGAAGTTAAGGTATTTCTGAATACTGAACTTCTTACTGTATTGGCTGACTTGTCTTCTGCATCTGATTACCAAGGGGAAAATGAAAATGTATGTGACTGTTCTGTATTAAAATGGAAATTTAAATAAGTCACTTTTCCCTTTCTGTGCTGAAGTGATGCCAGTTACAGACCTCTTCAACGCTGCTTTTTTTTGCATGCTTTTGTGTTCATGCTATTAACTTAAAACCAAAATCACTTTGGGACAATGAAGTTCAGTATAGTTACATTCTGTTGTCAAATGCTTATTATACAAGATGCTAGTGTAATCCCAGCAGCCTTTTTAGCATTGCCATATTCTGAATACTTTATTGATTTGTACAAATTTACAGTTAGTTCTTTGAACTTTACGTAGATTTTGGAGATCAGACATTTTAGTGAAACTATCAGGAAGCACTGAGGAGTAAGCCTATTGCAATATCCTTGCTTCTCCGGATAAAAGTAGACATCCTGGCTGGGTGTTTACCAGTGTTATTATAGGACAAGGTATTTGTGTCTTGATTCTTTTCCTAGATTTGCCCACCCTTCTCCACCCTTGGTTTTATTATTATTTTTAGGCTGGTTAGAATAAGCTTGTAATTAATTTACTTTTATGTTACCGACATGTGCTATCAACATAATTGCAACTAAATAGTTTGAAATAATCTAGGAATGCCACAGACAAACAGTTACTGCTTTTAGCTGAAATACATACTAACAAATGAGGATGACCTATTCAGTGGAATCTGATAGTAAATTCCTTTGTGGTAATTACCTATAGCTGTTAGTTCCAGTGCTTAATTGATAACACCGGGGCTTGCTTCACTTCTGTGAGGTGTGGGGATAGGAGATGCAGAGGTAACTGCATTCCATCAAGTTTCAGTCTAGACAGGCATGAGAGCATCATTCATCCTGTACCAAACAAGGAAGGCTAATCACCTTCTTAAAAGTGACCTTGCAGCTAAAGAATGCGGTGGGCATACAGAAGGGCAAGGCAAGAGCTCGCTGTGATCACCAGAAGCACTCATCCTAGAGGTAAAGGATGCAGTCTGGATGGCAGAATGTTGGGTTTCTTCGCTTTTCATCGGGGTGGTTGGTTTTCAAAGAAATGGTTTAATGAAACGCTGTACAGTTAATTATATTTGAAGGAAAAACTTGTTATCTAGTTGAGGTGGGAGGAATTTTGAAGTACACATTTATAGGAAACACCTCTAGAGACTTGCCTCCCTCCTTTAAGTAGCAGAGTGAGCTTTGACTTCTACAAACATTTCCAAGGATAGGGCTGTGCCTTCCCCCGCCCCCCCAAGAGTATGTGTCTACTTCTAAGGCATATCAAAATTTGAAGGTGAAGTGTGATGTAGCTACAAGCTGAGCCCAGTTTAATTATTTCTGCTGGATTTGTTAGCTTGATTTCTATGTAGACGCTACCAGAATTAGTTGGGGAGGAGTACTGAGGGGAAAAATGGCAGAGCTACTGAGGAAAGCATGGGAAGGGATTTCAAAATTTTCTTGGTGATGTGAAGACTAACAGTGAGTAGCAGATGCCCCTCAGGAGGCACAAGCAGTGAGATGCACCTTGACAGCTTGAGGGTAAATGTTAAGAACTCACGAAAAAGATATGTAAAGGAACAGGATCAGTTCAGATGGAAACTAAATAGTTTGCCACCTGCTTTGCTTTGACTGCCTGTGTGCATGCTTGTAACCTGCAGTAACTCTAAAAGCTCCTGGAAAGAATTTGTGAGTGTGCACATGCAAAGCTACTGCAGGATAAATAAATTCCTACTGACTGTAATTTCATATTTTATCTTACATGGCTTTGTGGACATCGTTCCTTCTCCCTTGTCAATTCTTCTGTTTGAGCGGGAGGTGATAATACTTCCACAGTTTAAAATCCAAGTGGAGCACTTAAGGAAGGGAAGCTGCAAATGATGTATTTAGCAGAGGATGACCATAATTCTATAGTTTTATTTTCACTAGCAAAACTGGAATTACCTAAAAGCAGAGCATTAAAAACAAACATGAAATCAGTCACATAAAATCAAAAAATGCCATTATTGTGACTATCTGTCTGACCTTAATTCAGCTGCTTTGTGCATAATTGTGACAGTTTTTATGAAGTATTTTTCTCTGGGGGGTCTCTGCTTCATTTGGTGGAGAAAGGGGCAATTTAAAGTTCTTGCAGAGAGCAGACTTTTGTGGTTGCAGACCTTCCTGCTTCTCCTTTCCACTCGGATGCTGTATCTTCCAATGTGGAGATGATTCTTCTTGCATGATTCTTTCTTGATATTCTCTCTTCTTCATTTTCACTTATTCCCCTTATTTCATTTATTGTAGAAAGATGTTTTTATTTCAACTTGAACATTGCTGTTTTATGCATTTTTTTTGCCTTAATGAAAAGAAACTAGTTGTATCATGTTACTGAAAAGAGATCTTTGATAACTGCTCAGATCAACTGGGATGCATAAAGGAAGTGCAAAAGACTGAAGTTTATTCTTCCCTAAAGGAATGCTTAGCTTCCCCGGCTCTTCTGGTATGCTTTCTGAAAGTGTGGCTCTTTTTTTTTTTTTTCTTTTTTACTTTTATTGTCTTGCAGAGCACAAACTCTGAGGGTCGTGACTGACAGATGACATCCTCTGTGAATGTATAATTCATTCTGGGGAGATGCAGTAGGGTGAGATTAGAGGCAGTATAGGACAGTCATTGCCTACTTAAACTTGGCTCGGTATAGCCCATGAGAGGTGGCTCATCTACTAAACTTCTTTGAAACATGCATGAGCTTGAGCAAGTAATTAAGGAAGCGATTTCAGATATATATATTTAAATAATGCTTTTGGAAGAATCATATGAAGCTTTGGTTGGGATTTGGGGAGGGGGGCGGTTAGGGTAAAATTGTGTGAAGGTCTGTTCCAGTCCTTGGGTGATATACAGGTTCCATGCCACAGATTTCCAAACTGTTTCTCCTATAGTGCATTTTTATTAGAGGGTTCCAGGACACTTGAAAGGCAAGCCGCTAATACATTTTTTCACTACATGTAGAAGAAAACCGAAATTATTCTTAGTGTTGTCAACTACTGTATGGAGGGAGAGGGAGGGTGTGACAGTTAAAGAAGAAAGTCATCATGCTCTCTTGGAGATCTGTATCTACTCATTAGTGTGATAGTGAATACCTTTCCTTATAGTTCTGCTAGAACCGTTTTGAATTCTCATCTTTGTGTTTAAAGTTGTATTGTGCAAGACTGATGAGATCAGGCTTTGGAAGTTTGTTTAGAACTGCTGTAGCCTTTGCTTGCTCTGCCCTTCCTATCCTTCCGGTTTTTATTCGCCAAATGTATACAAATGTGAATACAAAGATTGTCCTCATCTCAAATGTCTCCGTTTGAGGAAAAAGACAGAGTTCCTCTCTCCTGTCCTGTACCTGACGTATAGTAGCATTTATCCGGTTCTGTTAAGGACCACACAAGACTTGTTTTAGCATGGGATTAATAAACCTCTCGTAGCTTTAAAATAAACGGAATGAAACTAGAGTCAGAGTTAACTAGGTCTTTAGCAATGATCCTTCTAGAGAGAAGCTCTTAAATTCCTCTTTAATGATCCACCAAATGTTTGCTTTTGGTCATCAGGAGCTGACAAATCAAAAAGTGCTGTCTGTCCCTACAGGTTCCCGTGCTGGAGTTAAATTGTCTCAAAGTGCAAAGGATGACACCAAGTAGCAAAGCTTAAGCAGCACAATCAAAATACATTTGTGAGAGCGCTGCATACCCTTTGCACTTGGTAGTGGGAGCACCAGCAGCCTTAAACACGAGCAGCTTAAATTCTGGATCCCCGGACTGGCCTGCTGGTTCATGTTCAGGGCCTTACCCAATGCAGGCTTGCTATTTCTGTGTGGAACAGAAATAGATGCTTTCAAAGGTAAAGTTGCCTCCTGCCCTTCAGGGCAGAAGTTGGTTTGGAAGCAGTTTTCGGCTTTTGCTTTGAACCTGTGACGGTATTGAAGACAGTGCATTGTTGCAAGCCCTGATACTCCATAAAAGTAGCTGAGGGAAAAGCAGCCATAACTACTATTTCCTATGTAAGATGAAGAAAGGAAATGGGAGCCTCCCTCAAGCACAGCCACTAAGCAAAATAGTTAAAAATAGCTGGTTTTCCCCTCTAAGCAATTGTCTAAGTTGCCATAAATGTTGTTGTTTCTTGGGAGCTGGAGACAAGTCTCATTCCCTGGATTTTCTGTTCTGGGACACCAGTTGTGTTTTGAGAACTTGTGCTGTGCACCACTGATTATTGCAGTACAGATGTTTAAAAGAAGAAAAAAAAAAAAAAAAAAGGCAGTGAGGCCTAACAGTGATTGTAATGAGGAAAAGCATCAGAGTACTTACTGACTATACAGACAAAGGCTGGAAGGAGGACTATAGTGAGATGAAGTATCTCCCTGTTGCTTTGCCTGCCACCAGGAAAGAGGAACAGATCTCTGGTTTGCTGGCTCCTGGTCCATTGCCGTCCACTTCACCTCATTGGGTTTCTTTCATTACAATCCCAAACTGATGTTTTTTTTGAGACATCTCGTAAATGAAAGCTGGTTGTGAAAGCATTGTACTTATTGAAAGTACACCTGCAGAGAAAAGTTGTGAAAAATGGTGTTTTTATTGCAAAGCATAGAGATACCAATTTTTAAATGAAAAAACATTTTAATTTGAAATACATTTTGGAGTGTCATACCTTGCATTTTACCTTACTGCTGTTTGGATTCTGCTTAGTTAAACTGAATTTTTTTATAATAATTTCTAACGTCTCAATTTCTTTGACTTGCTACCCCAAGCAGGCCACAGGTTCCAAATATCTGTTGTTTTGTATCATCCACTCATCATCTTTGTCTGACTGAGCTGTTCCTGTGCAGTTTAATGAACAGCTAAGACAGCTGAACAGATGACTAAATAGCTTTTTTTGGTAGTGTATACGATTGCCCAACTACGTGAATATATTTCAATGATTCAGCAAAAATGTGGTGCTTATTTGGTAGGCACATGGTGGAAGTTCCTTATTTTAGATGAAAGTGAATGTCTAATCTTAAACTGTATCTGTATCTAAATTAGCAAATCCAAGTGTCTGTACTTCAATATGCTTTCACTGTCTTTCTAGAAGCAGCGGTAAACTGAAACATTCCCTATGTGACCTTTCTTTTCCCTTTCCTTTTGAAATTATCCTCGTTTTTTTACTGCAAGAAGAAACAAAGTATAAGGACATGGGCATATTGCTGAAATTTCATTACTCTTATTTCTTTCTATCATCTTTGTGTATTTCCTTTGTTTTTTCACTTTTTTTTTCTTTCTTCTGTCAGATGTTCCCTAAGTGTTTCTTCTGCTTGTGTAGAGAGAAAAGTGGTAACGTGAGCCTTAGCATTATCCAGTTATGTTGCTGGAATGTTTTTGTTTCTAATACTAGTATATGTAACATTACTCTGAGCCCTGCCTTCCCTATAGATTTTAAGAAACTCCTAGACATAAAGGACATTTAAATGAGCATGCAAAACCCTAAGAGTGTTTTCTGTTAACCTTTTCTGAAGCTATTCATTTTTCACATCTCAGGTAGTGTGAGAGAATCCAGTGGACTAGCATATGTAAGTTCCAAAAAGTAGGATGTAGTGTTAAATTCCTGAATTAAAATATGCTAGTTGCCAAGCCTTACACTGCTGCCATATTAAAATCATTATGAATGGACCACAGACACAAACTGTAGTTTCTCTACTGTGGGAGAAACATGCTAACTAGGTGCAGATTTCAAACTGTATTAATGAAAAAATACAGTAGAATTAAAAGTATCAGAATCTGTTCTGGTACATATAGATGAAATAGAGTAGTAGATGAAAATAGAAGAATGTATGCTATAATATTGGCTCACTGATGAAAAGATAGGACATCTGTAACAGAAATAGTTATTTCATTAATTTGCTTCTTGGAAGCACAAGAAATGCTGGTGAGGTGGTAGAATGCTGATAACGTAATTTGAGATAATTTTTTTTTTTTGCTTCCTAATTTTCCTCTGTGGCTGAATGGCTGAAGCTGTAGGCACTAGACTGGTGTGAAGAATGGATCCTCCTCACCAGAGCTATGTAATGAAGGCCTCTTTAAGTGTGTGGGGAAACAAAATCAAATTTCAGTTAGCCACAGGTCAGGGTTGGAAGGGACCGCTGGAGATGGTGTAGTCCAACTCCTGCTAAAGCAGGTTCACCTACAGCAGGTTGCACGTAGGCCACTGGATAATTGTTGTATCCCCAGTTCTGTCCAAATTATTTCATCCTATGGGCTAAGAAGTTATTTTAGTTTCAATTTGGAAATTGTTGCTTGTCTTGTTGGGCGTTTGTTTGGTTCTATAAATGCTAGAAACTTTAAAGTCCACGTATGTTTGCAAAGACTTTCTCCCTTGAAGTGTTGCACCTTGTTCTGTAATGCTGATTCTTGTTATACCACATTTCAGATCTTATCAGTATCTTTGGATGAAGTAGGGGAGCATTTAATGATGGTCTTAAAATTCTGAGATTTAACTCCAATGGTTACCACAAAAGAGACTACAAAGAGTGCTAAGAAGAGAGGAAAGACTGAAAAATCAGCCTTACAGGCTGTGTTGCATCCAGATATACCCTAGTGAGAACTGTCTGCAATAAGGATATGGAAGCAATTAATTAAAAAAAAAAACAAAACCAAACACCAAAAAAGCAGAGAAAACCCCCAACCAACCCCAAAGTCAAAACTTTGTATATTGAAAACAAGCTGTCATTAAAAAACCCTCTTGCTGTATGCTTTGAACCTAGCAATTTATTTCCTACTCTTTTTTGCTACAATAGTATTTTTTTTCCCAGAGCACAACATTGTGACCAAAATCACGGAATAAATGCCAGCTATCTAGAGGATGAGAAAAGAAAAAAAAAACCAAAGAAAAGGTGGTGGGGGAGGGGGAATAGCTGCTTCTACCAAGCAGAGTTGCTCTTTATTGGAGGCTACAAGCATTTCCCATCTCTCTTCTGTTTCAGTTTCCTCGTCTCCCTGGCTTTTGATCTTTTCACTTGGTTTTGACCTCCTTTGCTTTGTCTGCTCCTCTGAGCCAGCAGCACCACTGCTGCTTTCTCTGCTGGCCTGTGTTCTGTCTTCTCTCTGCTTTTCACATATTAGCACTTAGTATTTTGGTTTCTTCCTATTTTGTCTGCTTCCCTGGCAAGAGCAAGGAGCTCAGGAGAGAGTCATGCTTTTAGTTCCAGTTGTACCAGAGCAGGTACTTGGCTGCTGGGGGAGGAATGGAAGGTAATATCACCTCAGACTGTTCATAAAGCAGCTGAGCACATTTTTACCTGCCTATGGAAGCAGCATGTGAAACAATCCTACGTCCTGGAGAGACTGTAGAGCACGTTCAGCACTGCTGGTCTGTGAAAAATTGAGTTTCCAAACTAACAGCCTCTTCTGAAGTTTTTCAGAGGCCTATAATTTTGGTACTTTGTCAAGAAAATGAGCAATCCACCCTCTATTCCCTTTCCACTTCCCCAAAAGAAAAAAAGAGCTAGCCACAAACCAACCGAAAGCCACACCCTTGGTATGAGGCAGCCCATCTGCCACATCTTAAATTCAGCTTCTTCCAGTTTTAGAATTTGTCAACAGAATACTTTCAAAAAGTATTTTAATAGGGACTTCACAAGCTATTTTTTCTAGTCTTACTCTCAGGCTCGACAGCATCATTTTAACAGAATCTGGTTTTCACTTCTAAGTAAAATAGTAGAAAAACACTTGCCATATGAAATCTGTGACCACACCGACAGTTTGGCAAATGTCTTAAGCAACTGAAAATAGAGTTCTTCTAAGATGTGTCAGATTCTTAATTACAGGCAGAGTTCCAGGCTTGGTTATAATAAATGTAATTATTCCCTCCCCTCTCAATTTAAATTAAAAGTAAGTAAATACAAATAATGTCAACCCAACTGTCCCCCAATGCTGTCCTTAATTTGCTAACATTGAAAAGATGGTTAGCAATGCAATTTGTTTAAAGAGGTCCTAAAACTTGAATTTCAGGTTATGTATATGAACGTGCTGAGCTGAAATGCTACTAAGATAAACTAGAACAGGAATAATTGTGGTGGTGGTCAGTTTAACAAAACCAAATCATGATAAAAAGCCAATGACAAATCACACTTGGTGTGTAAATGCAAGTATTTATAACCTATTTGACCTGAATTGCCATCAGGTCTTCCGCTGTTACAAGTTTGATGAGAACTTCCCTTCTGCTTGAATATTTGTTTTGTAACATTATTTACAAAATACATTATTTACAGGTAAATACAGTACCCAGTAAAATAATTTCATGGAGTTTGCAGGGAGAAATCTGTAACTCCTTGCAAAAGTTTTTTTAAGATAAGCAAGCCCTCTGTTATCTAACGACGGGGAATTCACAGCACTGCTATTGTGCAGCTTGTCCCCACTCCTGATGCTTCTCAAAGAAGTTGTGAGCTGTGGAGGACAGTACTGTTGTGATTGCTCCGTCTTGCTTTCTGCTCTGTAAGCAGAAGGACTTATATTCAGGTGAGACGTGTCTTCATGCAAAGCATAAACTTCTTCAGAGCTGCACGTGCTCAGGGTTTGTTATTTGAAAGCATGACTGTAAAAACCCTTACATCCCTGTGGAGAGCGATCCCCCTCTCTGGACTGCCCCAGTGACACAAACTATGTGTCTGACAACTAGTATTACATTTGAAAGATTGTTCTAAAGGCCTTTACAGGTGAAGTAAAAACATTTGTTGTCATTCCTGTTGTGAAGACAATGGTACAGTTTTTAAAGGCTTATGCCGATGAAGATGAGCACCTGTCTGGTGTGGATGGGGTACCTCCTTGCCCCCTCCATGTTTTTAAGAGCTTGCATCAGGCAGTTCAGTTTTCCAAGGGAGCCAGCAAGAGGTTTGATGTTTCTTAATTGGCTTGAGACTGTTTTCTCTGGGCATGAATCTTAAAAAGATCATGAGACATTGGCTGAAAGACAGGGGAGGAATCAGTGTAGAGTACTCCCTCCCCTTACGTTATCAGCGTACTCCATTTGAAGCTTAGGTGGTTGTGTTGAAGTACTTACCCTTCTTGCAGGGAAGTTTCATCCCCATCTTGTTGAAACACATTTGGTGGTTCCCACAGCAAGTGGAGACCTGTGCCAGGTCTGCCAGATGTTGCCTCAGGGCTACTGATAGGGCTTTGGCTGTCGGCAGCGTTCTGGTAAGTGGACATTTTGGCACTCGGTGTTTTGAATTTCCTGATGCTGCAGTTCCAGTCACTGCTTATGACGAAATCATGTAACCAGTAAATTATTTACAGAGGCAGGGCTAGATTGGCAGAGGTGCCCTCATTGTGAAGTGAAAGCTCGCTAAAGGAATGAAACAATAGAGCAGAATAGGAGCAGGATTTAAAGGAAGTAAAGGTTTTGTGGCAGCCAGCCAGAAGGCCAGATAAGGTTGTCTGAAGTACTGGCTGGGTTTGTGTTCATAATCTGATACTGCAGCCCTGGAAGCTTGCAGAGCTTTCTGGTTTTGTCTGTAAGGTGACTAAAATGTGTGATAATCGTGGCATCTTCTACTTATAACAATTACTACTAATAATTGCTTATCAAGAACTTGGAAGAGATTCACAGATCCTCTTCTCAAGTATTGTTAGCAAGGCTGGGGAGGCCAGGTCACTTCAGTTCAAGTCAAGCTCGTTTAGAACTGAGTATGCTGACCCCTCAGTATGGCTGAAATACGGTATTTAAAACGACAGCAACAAAACTATAGTCCTCCCTTTCTACCTCCAGACCTTCTCCCACACTCCCCACACATCTCTGGCAAAAACCTGACTGAGAACAGACTTGTTCTAGAAAGTTCTGTTGTGAGTCTTACCCATGGATTACATAGGCCTCCCAGGTCCCTGTTCCTCATCTGAACAGAACACAGGGCATGGGTATAAGGGAGGAATTCAGCAGAAAGAAACTGTATTTTAAGGGAAATTTCAGAAGAATCTGAATTTAAGTTTCTTGTGTGTTCCTGCTGCTTTCAAATACTCAGTTGCTACAAACGTCAATTTATTATCTGGTATTATCCTTACTGGCTTTAGGTTATGTTAGTACATCTTTAAAAAACAGTCTGTAGAAGTTTTTAGGTGTGCAATTGAAGTTAACTTCAAATATTTAACAGTATTTGTTACTATAACTTACTTGCCTATTTTTACAGGGTTTACGGTGGTTAGGGGTATGATCTAATTTCAAAAGTTCTGAGAAGCTGAGAGAAATGAGTGTTGTACCCAGATTCCTGCCCCCTCCCCCCCGCCACAAATGGCTATTGAAGCATGCAAAGTCTTCTGGATGTCTCTAAATATTGTTTGTAAACAATAATAGATATCTTGCCTTTTTTCCTAATCCTTCATGTTTTACTGGGATTTCATTAAAAACAAGCCATTATCCCACAGAAGGACAGTTGGTTTCTGAGCTAATATATACCACTGAAAGAAACAATGTTAATTTTTTCTGACTTGGCATGGCTTATGTTTTAGGTGAAAATCTAGGTAGTCAGTTATTGAACAATTCTGTGTAACTTACCCTTTCATGAATGAGTTACCTATCTTTGTCATTCTTAACAGCCGCAACTGAGCAGTGTTCATTGAATATATACAAAATTAGTGCAGAGCTAGAAAATACTTTAAATCTTTTCAGCTACAGGTAGTCATCTGATGGGACAATCTCTGCATTTCAGTGGTTGAGAAATGTAATCTGTTTCTGATGCTTTTGTAGCAGGCAGGGCAAAGTGAAAACTTCAGGACTGGTATGTAAGCTAGGCAGCTATCTGGAAGCAAATGTTAATTTTCATTAATTTGATGCAGAATGGTGCTTGCCAGGATCAGCGCTAGCATTGTGATTTGCAAATGGTGTTACACTATCACTATTCGTACCGTTTTTGTTTTAGGAAGCAGTTTGTGTTGGTAGAACAGATTTGTTGTTTCCTTGAAAATAAAGTAGCTCATGACAGTCTGTGATTCTATTCTAGAAGCTTTAATACACAATTTGAGCTGTACTTTTAGGTAGATCAGTTTTATCCAGAAATATATTTCTCTCTTCCTTCTCCCCTCCTCTCTCTCCCCCCCCCCCCCCCCTTTTTTTTTTTTCATTTTAGGGCACGGAGGAGTAATTTCCCTGTGGAGATGGTAGTTAATGTGGTTTTAAAGATGCCATATAAATATGTAACTGCAAATACATAATTGAATTTTTGCACAGGGTTGCTTTTTAGGAGATACCTGCAAGTAACGATAGCTAAGGTTTGGCCAGTAGGTGCCCTTTGAGGTAGGGAGAGGCAGAAGAGTGTTTCCAGTTCTTTTCTTACTTGTCCCCAGTTACTTGTCGCATTCTGGCCAGGGTCTTCAGGAATCAGGCAGGAGACTGCAGTGCTTGGAGCTGATGATTTAGTTAGCCTTCTATGGCAGCAATCCATTAGGAGATCTCTCTTCCAGCTTCTCTTCTGTCCTGCTCCTAGCTATGTGTTCCTCCTCTCCCTTGTACTTACTTGGAACTCATCATTAAGCATCTTTAAGTCACTTGGCAGAAATTGTAGTATGTTTGTGGGGCTACTGACATAGTTTTCTACCAGACTGATGAATTAGAGCAGCTCAGGTGGGGTCCTACAGTGGGTTGGCTCCAGCACTTCTTAAATAGTGGGAGCGTGGAATGCTTTTCTACTATGCCTTGAAATTTTCAATGTTACTGCTGATCATTCTGAGAAGGAAATTTTGCTCTGCCTGCTCATTGTATTTATTCAGGAACTTCAGGGCTGTTAGATGTTGAAACAGTATCTGCGTATGTACATAGATTCTGCAAGTGCCTAGGTTCCTTAATAACACAAATTTATACCATATTTTAAATGTAAAGAACCTGCAACAATTCCCTCTGCTGCAGAATGTGCTGTATTTCTTCTTTCATGTCCTTGAACCAAAGTTTCATAGCTGGCTATGTAAACTCACCTCTTGAAATATGCATCAGACTGATGGACATAATTTATGTCCATTTGTAAAACATGAGTCTTTTGGGTGTGAGATGAATGATAGTAATAACATAGAATATTATAATGTTATAACTGAACACTTCAGATAAACTTATTGTAGAATTTTGTAGAACGGTTTAGTATTTGTAATGTGCAAAATGGCTTACAAGGTGTAAGCAGATAAAAAAATGCTTAGTAATGTAAGATCTAGGTGATTAACAAGCAGTTAAGTTCATAAGATACAAATTTGTAAGACTTGCAGAAAAAAGTGCATCAATTGCAGTGTGTTTTTCCTGTAAATCTTCAAATCTGAATTTTCTCCATCTACAGATATTTCAACTTCAAAGGCAGATGAATTTATTTGCCTGCTTATTTTTTCACATTTTAGTGTAACTTTATGTTAAGGAGATTGAAAAGATGTTTTGAGTGATCTTTTATCTTTCATTATTGTCGAAGTTAATTCTCACAAAACTAATTTAAGGTAATTTTTATTGTGATCCAGTGCAATTGTCTTGCTTTGTAATCTGTCTTTATATATCAGGTCCATTTGACACTCCCTCTTCTCAGTGCCTTTACCTTATCTTAGAGAAGACCAGAGATGTTTGCATTGGACTGTAGCACAAGTAGTCTTGAATTTTATGGATGCTTGTGTGTAAGGTAAAGGCAAGTCTGATTATTGGCAACACTTGAAATTCCAAAGTCCACTGGTATTTGTCCAGGTCATTAGGAGTGAAATTACTCAGGGTCAGCACAAAGAAGGAAGTAACAGATTTACTGCTAAGAAATGGCTCGGAAATGTCTGTGTGAAGTAATTACACGCAGGAAGCTGTATGGGAATAGGAAGTCCGAAAAGGCCCAAACTGGTGACTTAAAAGATTTGGGGAGAATCCAGGCACCTGTGACTAGCAGGTCCGTCACCGATTTTTCTCTTCAGCTTGAGTGGTGGTTGTGTAACAATCCGGATCTGGTTTTGGGTATTTTGGTGTGGGTTTGGGTTGTGGGTTTTTTGTGTCCCCACAAATTTTTGTGTTCAAACACATAATTATGGTAAATTTCTCTACTTTATCCTTGGCTTCTAGGGGTTTCTAGAGGCTTGTCAGAGAGGAGTGTGAAATGGTTTTAAGGAAGGAAATAAAATTGCTAGTAAATAATCCAATTAAATTTTAATGCAGAGTGTGTATGGGCGTCTTAATTTCTCTGGGACAGCTTCTATCATCCATAGTTACTGAAATAATGAATGTTTTCTTTATAGTTTATTTAAAGGGATCTTCAGAGAACCTCTTTGCATATTCTATCAAAATTATGCAAATAGACTATCAACAAGTCCATTCACTGAGCTATCAAAAATGTATTAAAGCACTTCAAAAGAATTGAGCCAAGTGAAGATTTCCTGTTCTGAGGTGGTATCAGTAGCAGCAGATTCTTCCTATTTCTCATTTCTTTAAGAGGAAATTTGGAATTTCTTAATCTACTAGTAGACGTACATGGTACTAGGTTGCTGTGAAATAGGTGATGTTGCCTTTTGGCTCCAGAGAGGTCAAAGAATGAAGCACTGTGGAATTTACTCTGCGAAGGTTTAGTAGTTTACTCTTCTTTGTACAATTCTATACTGTCATTACTCAATATAGGACAAGGTTACAATGTAAACTTCTGTAAAATTCCCATAAAACTCCTGTGACAATCAAGTCAATGATTTTAGAATAATTTCCCCATGAAAAAAATTCTTGGCTTTAATTCTTGGAAGCATGGATGGTGTCACACAGTGGGATACTGAAGCAACCAGCTGACAATGACAATTCACTCTAACTCCTCCAGTCAGTGTTTGGTGACGGTGTCTGTATCAGTGGTCTGACCATTGATTCCAAAGCATTGGTTTCTTTGCATTTGTAGAATTGTTAACGTGTTTGATTTGCTTTTGAAGGAAGCAGTGAAGCCTAGGGTGCAGTTCTGTGGCAGCTGAAGTTGATCTAAGCCTTGACCTGCCAAGGGTGGCCACCTTTCTTGACTTCCACCTGCCCCTCGTGTGCCCTGCTAGCCAGCTGGCCTTGCCCTCTCTCCCCAGCCCTGCCGCAGCAGTGCTTCAGTACGCAGCGAGACCCTTCCCAGAGCTGGCTTTTCAACAGAGCTGGCCTCCCCCGCTCCCCTGGTTTGTTTTTTACCCAGATTGTCTCTCCGAGTTGGTTCACTGTGCAATTTCGTGAGCGTCAGCTCTGGCTCAAGAGAAGCAGCAGTAAGTAGGGGAGGGGGAAAGGCAAAGTGGTGCTAATCCCGCTTCGCTTTAAGAGGCAGCGTAATGGCCCCAGGAGAGGGAGAGAGAAATATTCCTGGATTACTGAATAACAGGGTTGTCTGGAGTTACTGAGCAGCTGATTAGAAAAAAATCTTTGTCTAACCACAAATGGTCCATGGAGCTCAAGAGAGTTGGTAGTTCACAACTGATGTGTAAAAAGCATATTAAACAACTTAAAACTGCATTGCCTCAATTGAAAGCTTGGCTTAAGCGTTGATGTTTTGGGAACGTCTTGTCTAAAGACAGAGATATTTATTTTTTTCATCCTCTATTCCCATTGGTAGCTTCCTTGATTTATAGGAGAAGGATGTTTAGGGCTTGATTATATTGTGCTTTTTAGGGACCTTTGGGGTAAACCTTTACTGAAGGAAAAAGGAACTGAATAGGTTTGAGCGGGTTGTGTGTGATACATTGACTTGCATTATCTTTTGAATTTCTGCAGTGGTTTGGGTTTTTTTGTGTTTCTTTTTTTCCTTTAACTCTGTTTCAGTCACTGGGTAAATAGCAAGTGGTGTGAATGCGTAAGTGTTGGGGGGGGTTTCTTTTTTTTTGTTTGTTTGTTTTGTTTTGCTTTATTTTAAAGGACCCATTTCTACTTGAAGCATTGCTTTGTGGTGCTTCCCAGCCCTTCTCTTTTGTTTCATGTGGGCCTCCCTAGAATGCTTAAATATGCTAATCCCTGACAGCAGGAGGGTAAAGGCTTTTTAAACTTTTTGGTTTTGTGAGCCTTCGGTTACTTAAGATAGTAAGAAAATGTAAATAATAATGATATGTAAATGAAGTGCATAATTATTTGTGAAGAAGTATAGTGCAGACATAGATTGCTTTTGCAAGACTTCTAGAATAAAGTGGGAGAGATAGTAAAGAGATAGGAGACATTTAAACACCAAACTTGCAGAGCTCTGAGGAACTGTTTCTAGCTCTACCACTGAATCATGTTTGATGTCTTTTAAAGTGATAGGTGATATAAAAGTTGGTATTGTTACTCTTCTAAAAAAACCCTACTTGTTTAAATCAAGTGGACAGTACAATTTTGTAAAAGCTTATAGTTAACCTATTTATAGTTTCAAGATTTCCTACTGAAGAGTTAATTGTGACTCCTTTTCCCCCCCTCCTACTTCATTTGTTGCTCCTTTTTGGATTATTTTGTAAAATGATAGCTGCCTTATGGACACAAGCTGTTACTGTGATTTTTGCATCATGTTTGGATAAGCTCTGAGCATTATGTACAGAAGACTGTGCAAGTAATATCTTAAAAACTTGAGATTTTAAGACAGTAATTTGCATTTATGAAGAAAATAAGGGACTGATATAAACTACTTAATGCTAGACAGGCTTTATGATTTTTAGAGATAGTTTGAGGTAGAAAAAAGTGAAGGAAATTAAAACGACTTTATCACTGTATTTATGATTTATTGCAAATTTACTAAATATCAGATTCAAAATCTTAATTCTTTGGGGCACATACAATCGAAAGTTAATGAATCCTTGATGTTAAGCACAAAGTTAAGGATATGTTTATGCTCAGCTTGAATGCTGGTCTTGAATGTTAAGCCAAACCGAGACATTTATCTTGTGCTCATAATAAATGGCTTGGATTTGCATGAAGTCAGATTTTTCTTGGCGCTTAATTGCTTTTGTTTAAAGTAGCGCTTTTTAATGGACTTTCATACAGTTGGATAATTCTTTTTTTAATGTGACCTGGTAGACAAATGTTTTTGGTCGTGAATTACCGACATTTTTAACAGGAGCCTACACGGACTAAGGCTGTAATTGTTCCAACCCTAGAGAAAGACGTCAATCTTTTCAAGATTGAAGGAGGTCATTGCTAGCAAAATGTTTTGTTATTTTTGTTTTTAATGCAAGCTATTTCATGCCATTGTCTTCCTGAAAATAATATTGATTAATAACATTAGAGGGTATTGAACCGCATTTAAAGTTTAGAATTGCTTGACATCCGTATTTGCGCATTAGTGGAGTAAAGCCCTTTGTTGCTTTTCTGTGGAAGTTGTGATTTGATACCGTTGGTTTCTTTTAAAAGATGGTTGATACACATGTGCAGGATAGAATAGGATGATTAAAAGGAGAAATACCCACTATATATCTGCAGGAGAAACATTTCTAGAGGTGGTTTTTTTTTATGCAAAATGTTATAATCTGGGACTTGGAGTGGCCTAAGCTGCTGATGCTTAGAAGCCAGAAAATTGTACTGGAAAATATTATATGTTTATGTGTCTAACATCTGAAACTGGTCAGTATTGGAAATCGTCCAAAAAACGTATGCAATGTAAGTGTAGGGTTTCAGAAATAGCCTACTCTGTTACTGGCACCAAGTGAATAGCTGGAGGGAAACTAATGTAACAGCCTGAAACCTTTTCATACCCTGAGCAGTCAGCTTGCTGAAATGCCTTTTAACCAGAAGCATAGTCTTTGTAAATGATGTGCGTTGGCTCATTGGGAAAAACATTTTGTCTCATACTGCAAATAAAGGTCTTCTGATCATTTTGCCTATATGTTAAGAATGCCGAGAGGTCAGTGTTACGAGTTATCCCTGTCTAATTCATGTTAAAGATCACACAATAGACTTCTGCTACGGAAGAGTGGTGGTACCAATAAGTAAGAAGTGCAGTTTTCAAAAGCACACAGTTGCCCTGTGAAGAAGGAAGACGTGGAAGCTGAATGGCCTTAACCTGAAGCTTCTTCACCCGTACGGTGTGGGTTGTTGCCGTGTTGTCACGTAGGCACTGGGTGCCATCCTGCCGGTGGTGGGGGACGTCCAGTTTTCTCGCAGCTCCTTCGCTCCACTGCTGCTGATCCTGCTGCTTTTCTGCTTCATTACCCTGATGTGGGCATTGTTGATGCCTTTTCACTCTCAGTCCCTCAGTCTGATTCAAAGGCTACTTTAGTGTATCTAAAGGAAAAGGTCTTTCACCTCCTGCTCTTTCAAAATACAGCCGGCATAGCAAATATTCTGTGGTGTGATTATGGAACTATGTTCAGCTGCACCGTTACAAAGGCAGATTTAAATGAAATCCAGACAAAAATTGTAGTCCAGTTCGGTGAGAAATAATAAATGGAATAACAGGTTTTTCATGATAGCAGCTTGCAAAATTACAGATTACTGGATATTGTTAAGAAGAGCAAACATTTCAGTCTTCTCCATGCTGTTAATTATGCAGAATCAGTTTCTTTTCTCAAATATCCTTACATATAAATCCTTATTTTTGCATTTCATAGGTGTGGTGTTAATTTGTGTATATTTCATAGTCTGAAATTGAAGTGAGACAATGATGTTAGTACAAACCTTTTGTTCAGTACTGTATGGTAAATTTAAAATTAATGACATCTAATACACTGAACCATTATTTAGGTATAAATGTGGTTTTATATTTCAGCTGACAGTAGCATTATGCACAAATTGAAATATAATTTGTGATTAATGTAGGAATGGATTGTCACAGCAATGGTAACCTAGACAGTGCTTTACCACTTTTGGGCAGATGAACTTATCTGCTGCCTTCGGTGTCTTTCCTTTTGAATCCTTTGCCATCCCTTCTTGTACTCTGGTCCACACTCCTGTGTTTGCTGTTCAGATTTCCCACACCCTGCTTGTGCTGTTACTGCTGTATTTAATTAAATGTTTTGCCTTTGCAAAATTATCCAAATGCAGTGCTTCATTGAACAACAGGCTATGAAATGCCGTTCATGGGAAGCAAAGTCGTCTTGCCAAGTGTCAGCTGGAGAGACCTGCACCCCCATTCCGTCTCTCCCAGCAGTGGGGAGAAGTTAGGCTTTATCTATAGCATTTATTATGGTTCCACTTTGTGCTCAGTAAAGTTCATCCACATCTTTTACTGGGTACAGTCTCTTGCTGCATTTATGTAATAACAATGTGAAACGCATGAATCCGGTTCTCTTGTTGTCGTACATGATCAAGTGGTTACCTTCTCAGTTTTGGGAAAAGCTTGCTCCATTTGGACAAGGCTTGCCTGGGTGGAGAGAGCCAAGTGCCTGTTCTAACCTAGGATTTACTTGGTATGTTCATTAGATATTACAAACAGAATGTCTTTTAATGTAAGCTTTGAAGAGTAATGCCTTTGCTAAATACTGTATACTTACTATGTATATATAATTTATGTGTGTAAAACAAAAGAGGTGGGCTGAGAACTGCTTTCAACATGAGATGGTAAAGGGAAGTGTCCAGCAGTGAAGGGAGTAAACTTCCTACGTGTTAGCCTTGGGCCTGGATGGTGCTGGCATTGACCCTGGGGAGGTGGGCTTCTTCCTTGGTTCATTGCTGATGATCTACCGAAGTTAACGCTGTTCAGATGGAACCTGGCAGCCAGTGGGATCTGCATGTATGGTTTCATGCAGGGCGTCTCCTGTGCGCAAGTGGTCTTTTTGAAAATAAATATTTTGGGCCTTGTTAGCAAGGAATTGGGTTATACTCTGTAATATGATAGTAGGTCAAACTCAGTTAAATTATTTTAATAAAGTTTGCAAATTATTGTAGGGAGAAGTAATACTTCTTTCCAAATAAATAAACCCTTAACCCAAACAGGAAAATTCTACTCCCTAACTAGATAAGAGAGAACACTTTCTGTGCACAATTCATTAGATTCTGGCTAATTTAATTTTTTTTAAAACTTGAAACTAAATGTTAGAGCAGCTTGGAAGCAGAGAAACTGCTGTCTATTATATAGTTAGGTTGTACTTGTTTAAAATTTTTTTAAAACGAGCTTGTAGTCAGTCAGGAAAGGAAATAATCTAAAATATGGATACACAGCATGAAAATTACTGTCATTTAGAAAATATGGAAGTATGAGTGGATATTATATTCTCCAGCAGATTATATTGAGTAGTGTCACTAATGTATTACTGTGGTGTTTCTTTAGTTGAGAAATGTGATGCTTGTTGAAAGGAAGAATCTCTTTGTCTTGTAGAACTTGGTTCCAGTTGTAGTGATTTGCACTACCAGTGATGCTTAGAAAAGAGATCAGAACTTGACTACTACTGATTTCATGTGCTGCACCCCCCCCTCCATATTAAATAGGTAGCTGGATTTCTAACAATTTAAATTAGAACAGTTAAAGGTTTCTTTTGCATCAAGTGTTAGATGACTTGAATCTATGTGTTCTATGTAAACTTTGTTAATTGTTGGAATGTGTTAGTACTTACTTTTCTTGAAGAGTTGAAGTGACATTGGATTACGTCAGATAAAGCCCGGGGTATAAGATATTCTAGAATGTCTGTTTGTCTCTTTATTTTGGAAGTAAAAGCCCTGCTGTCAGGCGCAGGTTTGCCGGCGGTTCTTGTCTGTTTGATGAAGGCTGTTTGCGGTGCTGTGCCAGGGAGTTGCCAGGACCTCATTAAGTGCAGCTTGGACCAGAGCCAGGTGTTCAGGGCAGGGGAGCCTCAGCATTTTCTCTCCCAGTGAAGAGGAGCAGTCCAAAAAGGGAGGGGAAGAAGGAAAAGGCTGCTTCACCCATCAGCTGCTGTGTTTTATTGTGCTAAAGGGGGTTAGTTAAGTTCTTGAGCTGTAACTTCTACTAGCTGTTGTAGAAGTTGAATGTGTTGCCTCTCATCCCTCACCTTTCTCCTTTGCATTAGTAAGACACACTAACTGTAACGGGATGTTCAAAGGTCTTCCCCTGTGTAGTAAAACTGACTTCTCTGGTGCTATAAATGAGAAACAACATCTGTCAAAGAAGTAAACATCACCACCTTAGAAAAATGCAGGCAGTTTTTCACATTTCCCATTCTTTGCGAGCTGCAAATTAGTTCCTAAAAATAAGTATTTCAGTCTATTCCTTTTCGTAAGCTATAAATGCAATCATAATTTCTATAAGGCATAAAGCTGTTTGCTAATATTAGAAGTATATTCCCTGTATCAGTTATGAGGGACTTTCAGGTAAGTTGTAACTTTTCTGAAATATTCAGTAACCGAGGCAACTGTGTTTTAAGAGACAAAAAAACATGCTTTTTGAAATGAAGTTCTGCTAGACAGAAGGATTTTCAACTCTGATGCCACTTTTTTCCTTCTGTATTTAACCTATTATTTTGATCTGGATAAGATTTAAGGCTTTCTAAAAAATACAGTAGCTCTGAGCAGCACCAATATAAAAAGCTTTTCATTTAAGTGCTACCCTGCTGAATGTTTTGAACAGCTAAGATGCAAAACTGTGCCCTGAGATATCTGTGCATGGACAACCCAGAATCATTTAGCGTAGCTGAGCCATTATAATGTGAATTGGTTTTAGCAATGGATTGGATGAGTGTGTTACATAGAAGAGGCAGATCCAGGCACATATATCTTTCTCCTGTGTATTTACCCCAGAGTGCCCAAAAATATTGCAGGGTGGGCAGGGGGAGGCATGAAAATGAGTGACAGCCTGCTGCCAGCCAGGGCTGTCAGCTGTGAGAGGTACTATTTGCTCATGTTAGCCGACTTGTTTTGCAAATTTTTGCAAAACCAACTCTTTTCCAGACTTTTCTTTAGAAATCACGGTCTCCTCCTCATCAGTTTAATAGTTCATTCAGGTAAATGATGGCATTCTTAGCACAGCTGGGGAAACCTCTTCTGCCTTAAGAAATGGTGGCTTTTGTTGATGGCTGTACCAGGTACATGGAAAGATTTTTACAGTAGTGCTTTCTGTTTTGAGAACAGAACCTGATAATGAGTCAGAATATTCATAAAACTTAACACATGGCCCCTCAGATTCCCCAGGACTTGCGATTTCAGCAAAATCCCTTTGTGGCAATGCGGTAGACAGACTGTCATGCAATTTACTGTTTGAGACCTGTAGTTACCTTTTTGTGTAGCAGGGAGTATGTCTTGAAGGTATTTGTTACTGTTTTTCATATGCTGGGCTTATTTAATCTCATGGAAATGCTATTCAATGAGATGAATTGTGGTGAAGCAGACTTTATGCTGGTGAAACACTGCTGTTTGTACAGCTGCAGATCAGTTAATAAAGACATAAAGACACAGGCCAGAATGGGGATCTGAATAGTCCTGTATTGTCTGAAAACTGTACGCATCCTTAGCTGGGTTGACTGTGACGGAGGGAGGGAAGCAGCCTGTCCCGTACTGTGTTGGGTCCCATACTATTTTCTGGGAGCAGGACAATGCAGTTGGTAGTTAGCTTTTGAAACAACATTTGGTTTACAATGCAGATGAATTGTCTGTGTTGTCTGAAAAGAATGTGCCTCTTGTTTGTTTTTTCTAAGGGATTTAGAATTACTGTAAGGATTGCACAAACTGATGTTGTCAGTACAGTAGTAGTGTCTTTTGCTAGTAAGTCTTAGGAATACAGGGAGAAAGAAGAGTATAGAAGGATGAACGCTGAGTAGTCAGCTGGCACATCAACATACAGCTGGTACTTGAGCTAGAGGGAGTTGATTACCATTTCTTGTAAAATATCAGTTTAAATTTTAGGGGATGCTAATCTCAGAGAGGGGGTGGCTATTACACTCTGTAGATTTCTTTTACAAGAAATGGTAGTTCTGCAAGTATTAAAACCAGTGCATTAAGTAGCTAAAAATTGGAAATATTGCTGACCAAGCTGAAAACCTCAGATTTTCCCTCCAGCCTAAATAGGTAAGTTGCTTTGAATATTTAGTATGTAGGAGAAGTATCGGTGACCACTGCAGCTTATTTAGTAATGCTAGAATGGGTGAAGTACAAAATAAAATTAATCATCACAGAAGCTTTTGTTGTTGACTTTTTTTCTTCTCTCTAAGCTTGAGAAAGACATGTATCTTTCACACTTATCTCAAAATATCTGTTTGATAGTTTAGAAGGTTGTAGCTTTTGTTGGCATAATCTAAACCATGCTGCAGGTCCTTACAGCCATTTTTTGTAACATGGCAACTCTACAGCCATAGGTCCTGCATGCTGCCTTTATATGTAAAGTAGCTCATATAGTCAGAAGGAAGTAATTTCATTAAAGTTTTGCTTTTTTCACAAAATATCCACAAGTGAGAAGTGATTTTCTTGAACTTGTTTGGATCACAAAGAAAAAATAAGTTTTAAAGATCTGAATAATTATGAGCTGAATCATCCCTAGTTAAAGTTAGGCAGACAAGTATATGTGGCATTTTTCTGTGCCTTGATGGCATGCCAGAAATGTGTAATCGAGTTTGCATGTCTGGATTTGCATTTAGTGACTAAAACTCCATGTATGTAATTTAGAAAATAATTTTTGTTTAGGTATTTGATTTAAGAATTTAGACAACAATTTAAGAAAGGTTTCCAATTTGTTGCTAGTCTGTCATAATTGCTTGCAGGTTATGTATTGATACTGCTTGAACTTTTTCTCAGATCTGAACTTCGTATCACAGGACATCCACTAGAAATGGCAGACACTCCCTCATGATGTTTAAAAAGGAAAAATTATTACTCAAGAAAAAGAATTACAGTTACTTCTTACACACTGTCAAATGACAATGGCAACTTAAACCTTTTCATTGCACTTTCCCCAGTAGTGACTGTCAGATTCCTTACTGCAATAGATGGACTTTACAGGGACTCCAGAGAACTGGCAGCTGAGGTTATTTTGAATGTTAAGGCCCAGGGCTCTAGAGGGGAAATAAAGATGTGCATTCTGTCTAGTATTTCTCAAATATGACCTGGGCAATACTGCTTAGTTACTTGACCGGTATGTTTTCCTCCGTTATTTGTTTTATTTTCAGAAAGAGGAAAAGGGGGACAGTATGAATTCTATTATTGAATTTTTCTAGAGGTGTGCCAAGGAAGCCCAGGTATTTGGGGTCAGCTAGGAAATTGTTTTTCTTCCACTCATAGGAACTGAGCCATCTGTCAGCTATAGCAGAAATGTGCAATAAGAACTAGAGACAGTGTTCTTTGATGTATCGGAGCTTATTTTCATTTATGTGAGCTGGAGGACAAAGGGCTGAATCTCCAGGGCTTAATGATGTTACTAGTACATAACAGTATTGCTATTTGAAAATCAAGGCTTGCAAGAATCCTGAAAATGCTGGCATCTGTGCCTGCTATAAGCAGCGGTAAATTGTTTGTCTTTCCTTGCACCACACTCCTTCCACTTCATTCAGGCCAAGAGGGTGCAAAAAGGAAGGTGCAATAAGTACCAGAAGTTTACCATCTTACTGAGGGATGGCTTCTGCAAACTCAAAAAGGGATGAAACAAGAGCCATATAAATGTAATCTTAATTATTTTTCAAAGTAGGAGCCAAGCCAGAGTATTTATTAGGAATTTTCATTGTTTTTTCTTCCATGTGTTTTTGGCAATGGGAATACAATGGCGAATTGATGCATTTTGATGGAGTGTTAATGTTTACTTGAATATTATAATGGTTGCTATAGTTCATAGTGGCACCTGAAATGATCTTTTGGTTGTTCTTGTTTCCATAATACTGAAATTCATGCAGAACATTGCAACCAATGAAGAAAATTCACAATGATCTGTCATTCATCCCTCAATGGCTGTATAAAAAATACAAGCCAATTGTGCCTTTACTCCGGTCTTTCCACTTTTTCCTAGAGGTACAACAACCCTGGATTTGTTTACAATCTGCATAGTACTTTTTTGTTACTGCTATTATTACTATTTTCAAAGATTTTGATTCAAGGATACATAGCCATTTCCACAAATTTCATCCAGGTAGTTAGGCAGAGTTGATGGGCAGCAGGTATAGTGAAACATTACAAAATACTCTGGATACAGTGTAGTGAGTCAAAGGGCCGGGCTACTAGAGAAATCTCCTGTGAAGTGTGGAATTCTGGCTCTGCGTTTGATATATGTGGCAAAACTGCCGCTGACTTTAATGAGGTCAATCCTTGGGTTGTAAAGGGACTTGAATAAATACCTTGCGTAATTCTTTTCTTGTTTTAGTGACATTTCACACAGGCATTTGGGTGCAGATGTCATGATATTGATTGTTTTACTTCTTTTCAGAACTGCAAAAATAGGTGAATTTATATGAGTCTCTATGGTCTTTGTAAGAGCAAATTTGGCACCAGATGTCCCTGCTAGTCTTTGGAGGCTTTGCAGGAGAGAGAGGCACCTTATAAAAAGCAAGATAGAGATGGCATTTTGTTCCATCTGGAATCTGAGTGTTGAACCAAGGAAGCTTCAGGAGCTCCAGTTGCTATAGTGATGCTTGCAGTGATGTTTTTCAGTACTTATTTTCTTTGAGCACACATAAAAAGTAAAGCTTAAGAAAATAAAAGTTGACAGCCTCAGACTCACTTAGTTTTAAATGGTGGCTTGTGTGGAATCTTTTAAATCAATTTATGCTTATCAAGAAAACTGTGTAAAAAGATAAGAATGTCTGTTCTGTTCATCCTACTGCCAAGAGTAAGTTTTGTTTTTTAATAGGCAAAATTCTTGTTTCTTTTAGATACTGTATGTGCCAGCATAGGATTAGTGTTAGTGTATGCTTCAGCAGAAGGTGGTGGGGGTGTGCATGCGTAGATCCCATAGGATTCAATTGTTTGAATTGCTTTATAAACAGACACTGCTGTGAGGAGCTTATGTCTGATTTTAGATTAAAACACAGCAAGACGCTTGCATGTTGCACTTCTTCCATTTCCTCCCCTGTTCCACTGCAAATGGCCTTGGCTGGGAAGCCGGTCGGCAGAGCTGAGGAGGAGCAGAGAGACCTCCGCAGTGTTTCCCGGCTTCTGCCCTGACATCATCTCTTAACGCCGCTATTTGGCACTTGACTGGAATTTAGCGACTTCAGTACAATTTAAGTAAAGTGTGAATGATTACATGTGTGTACTAAAAAGTTATAGAAGTGAGAAATACGGGTTAGACGTGGTGATGGGAGAAGCTCTGGCAGAACTGGGAGCATTGTGCTTGCCAGAGGTCCTCCAAGAGCTGCTGTGCTGGTATTAAGTAGCGGGCACTTGTAAGCAATCTTTCTTTCAGCTGTAAAATCTCTTGTGTCTAATAAGCACCTTTTCTTTCCATTGGAGTCATTCTGGTGTCTCTCACCTCTACCCAGAGCGTTTTCATTGAACTCTTTAAGAAATTGGTATCCATGAGGTCTGTATTTTCTGTCAAATTTGGTTGAATGTAGCAAGTAGGTGGTGTATGGTGGGTGGGAGAGGAGGACAGAACCTAAATAAAGAAGTCTGCGCTCTCACCATCTGGTCTCTCTTGGGTTGTGGAGTAGACCTGGTTAAGGAGGGGAGTGCCAAATTTTTGTGCAGGTAGGGACAAACCAGTACAGGGGAGACCTCCACTGCCAGTGCAGCCCCGTGCCTGTCTGCTGGTGAATGTCTATAGGCTCGAGCACTTGTGGTCCTGTTTGGTGGTTTGGCTACGGGCTCACCAGCAGGCCTGCCACAGCGGGTACCTGTGCCAGTCACGTTACTGTAGCCCTGAGAGGTCTCTAGAATGTTCTCGCCTGCCTTCCCCCTGATTCTGCAGTTACACAAGCGTTATCCCGTGAGATGACAGAATGAATTACTTCCTCTGAATAGGGACTTTGATAAGCACTTTGTAGTAATAGGCAACGTGACAGTAACTAGGGCAGTTTTGATCTTTCTTATTTTAATATTTTGGGTTACATACTTGGATGGAAGCATGAGTTGGTTTCTGTCTCTACTTATTTATAGTCAGAATAAAGACACAGTGTAATGACTTAAGGCAGAAAATGCCCAGATGTCGAGGTCAGGTCGTAGGCTGAAGAGTGCCAAAGATGGGGGCGATGGAGCTGTGTCTTGCGTCAGCTTAATGCATCTGTTAGTACAGGGATTTTGTTGGTGCTTTTTTTAATGGTTGCTGATTTCTTCCTTGTGGACTTACGTTGTGGTAGAAATTAATTTTCACCCAACAAGCTTGGGTGAAAAGAAGAGAGTGACTTTGTGACCTGGTGCCTGCTCAGGCACCAGGATGTACGTATAGTGAGCTAGAAAAAGTGTATGGGTGCTTATGGGAGAAACTGGCATCTGCTATCAAATGCATCATGGTGGGAGGGGAAGCAGGCGGCAGGCAGGGGAGTGATAAGCAGGTTGAAGAAAATCAGTGAGAGACTGAATGCTCTAGGACTTTGAAAGGTAAGACGGGGAGTACAGTGAAGTTAAGCATTAAGGGGTGAAATAGCAAGGCAAAGAACCTTACTGCTCGAGGGGTGTGAAAGGGATATAGAGGGGAGCATAATAATGAACTCTGCCGGGGAAAACCTACCTATGGCTTTAAATGTTGTGGGATGGGCTCTACACTCACCATTTGAATATTTTTTAGTAAACTCTACTCAGTGTATGCAGAGATTGCTGAATTCTGTAGTACTTCTGTTTGTATTTTTCAGGTAGAAGTTAGTAATTTTGCAAAGCCTGCAGACTGTCATGTCTCATTAACATTCTTCTCTAATGCTGAATATACTCTCAAATATTTTCATATAGAAAAAATTCTTTTTGTTTAGGACTTTATTTACATTTTTCCTTTGCTTTTATTACTTGCTTTGTATTGAATCATAAAAGCTTCAGCTGAAGGGAGTGGTGGCTTTCTGTTGAAAGACTTATTTCTGTAGTTTATGTACTCTTTCATTGGATAGAGAAAGCTTAGTCATAACTGAATTAAATTCCTTTTTTTTCATCGATGGGATGCTCCCTTCCCTCCATCACTGGCGGTCACTGGCTTGCTGTCACTGATGGGAAGAACTGCATATTTCTTGTTAGACTTAACTTCATTTTCCTTTGCTGTTGCCCTATAAAGACAACCTGGCCTGGATTTTTGTTTTCTTGCTTTGTGTTCTCTTCTCCTCTTTACAGAGAAGAGACTTACATATCTGCCAACATTTTGAATATTTTACTTTAAATTTGGCATTAATACCCATGTTGTACATCCTTTATTGGTCCAGTGTTCTCAGAGAGCACTTAGGTCATACTCATTAGAGGTGGGAGAGAGAAGGAAAGGATTGATGAAGCCGAGCATGAACTGTTTGGTTTTTTTCCCCCCTCTGTGAAGTCCAACTGATTCTGTTGTTGGGAGCTTCTTCACTTTAATTTCTGTTAAATGTTTTCTGGTCCCTGAATAATACAGTGACTGGGTAATGTTAGAATCCACATGAATCAAACTATTTCCTGTTTTCTCATCCTCGTTGCCCTCAGTGACGTCCAACTATGATTTAAAAAAAACCAAGATGTCATGGAAAATACAGCTTTTAGAAATAAAGAAGCCAAAGACAGTGTGGATGAACTTGTGTGTAGACGCTCTTAGCAATCTTTACTTGGGTGGACGGGTAGGGTGGAAGATTTCAAGAGCATTTATATAAGGGTGAAAACAGCTTGCAAGCCTGAGAGGTTTACCTTTCAGTATTATGGGATAGAGACAGCAAGCAAGACTTGGAGAATAACCACATTGTAAACAAAGAAGCTGAGGGTAAAACTATTGGAAGCTTCTTTTGTTTAACTACTCTGCCTCATTCAGACAGAGCATTTGAGAACTGTGAATGGCTGCTTGTTTCATCTCCTAGAGGATGTTCAAAGACCTTTAAATCCCCAAAAGGAGAGCGAAAGAAGACAAAGCAGAGGAGACACAAGTAAGGGAGGAATAATCTGTCTAATCTAAAAGCTTTCTGGAAAGCCATGCTTTGAATAAGTGATGCATATTTATACTTATGTAGTTACCCCTAGGCTGTCAGTCCTATCGTGCCTGGCTGTGAAATTGTGACTTTGGCTTCCTCTTCTGAGATACAGAGGCCATATCAATAGCTAGAAACTGAGATCAAGATTGTCCTGTTTTTGTCCCTGTACAGGAATCCTAAGATTCAGTATATAATTCCAAAGGACATAGATTAACTCAGTCAAAGCAAACCATAGGCAGCAAAAAATGCCATGTCCGTACTTCTGAAAATGAGGTACAGCTCTACTCTCTCTCCTAAAATTACTTCTTTAACCAGATACCAAAGGGATGAACTCAATTGGTTTTTAGTCTTGGGTTTGCTTTAGTGTCAGCCGAAAGGAGTGGTTTTACCAGATGAAATGAATTTCCTTCCACATCTGAATTTTCTTTACAGTTAATGAATTTTGAATTTCCTTTATAGTTGTATCAAGTTGGAATGATGCAAACATTCTCCCATTACCAGTAGAGCAACTCATAAAGATGTTGGAAAAACATGATGCCGAAGTGTTAGTAGATGTTAGTAGAAAACTGAAGAAGTTTTCTGAGCTTTGGTAAGCAACGGTTAAACGCTGGGTTCTGCTACTTTTCTGTTTGGTAGTAAGTAGCTCAGTCTCCAGTCAGAACAGTAATTCGTAGCCTTAAGGAGGGAGGTGTTTGGGCATAACAGACTATTTGAACACTCATATAACAAAGACACTTCGTTTACTGAGAGCTATTGGAAGTTTGTGTTTTGCAAATTTTTCTACACATGAAACAAAAAAACTATTTGAAAACATTTTGAAGATAAACCTGTAACTTCCAAATTGTTCAATTTTTCTCTTTCCATGGATTTTGGCATCGGTTTAGTTATTAGTAAGACTCGGGTAGAAGATTGAAAAGTCAAAGCTTCATTGCACAGTGTCCCTGGATCTGAATGGCAGTATTCTGTAATTCTTCCACTACTTCATTCTGTCAGGTTTTACTGTAAACGTAGTTTATAACTGAAGATTTCCTAAACCACATGCAATTTATATTCCATAAGTTCAATTTTTAAAATGTATAATAAATAAAACAATGAGTTAATATCACATTATCCTGCTATACCCTTCTCTCTGGCAACAATTGAGTATTCCTGAAAGCACCTTCCAGGCTAGCTAGCTGTCTACAGTCTATGATAATCAGCTGTAATGGCACATAGGCAGCTGGTTTGCTAATCCTTTGATTGCAGTATTAGTTTGTCTCAGAGATTCTGAAAACTTGTCTGATCCTGTAAACGTGTTTAGTGAATATAGTAGACTAAATTATATCTTGCCTTAAGACTCTAAAACACATAATCAGGTTATGAGTTGTGTATTTTCACTGTGCTTCTGGGTTTTTCCCTTTTTTGATAGCTGTGTTTATGTTTAAAAGAAAGAAAAACATACCTGTTCTGAAACTGTTTAGCAAAAACATTGAACTTAAATTCATTTAACATTGGAAGGATTTGTATTTTAATCACTAGAAATTGTTCTTATCTGGCTTATCACCATGTCAAGTAATTCAGGCTCGGATCAGGATCTTTTACTTAGAGATTGCAAATAAGATTTCCATTATACAAATCTAGTAAGAAGAATGGGAAACATACTTTGTATATATGTATGGCTCATTTAAAATATCCAGTATCCTGTACAACGCTGTATTTTTGATAAAGAAACATAACTTTTAGTAATGCATCTGCAGACATGAGTGTTTTTTCCATGTTATACTTTAATTTTCATAAGTTTGAGCCAGTTTGCTAGAAATGAAGTACATGAATTAATAAACTTGATCTGAAATTCTTTAAAGCTGCTATTTAAATGTTTACTGCAAGCTATATTGCTTTCTAATGTTTCTAGCTCAAATTAAAGAGAAAAACTTACTTTATTCAGTTCATAATAACATTCTCAGTAGTGGCTGACACAGTGCTTGATTATAGTTCTTTTTCTAGAGACAACGAAACCAACTAGCTAATACTTGTTCAGTATCCCTATAATAAATGTATAT
Organism: Falco biarmicus; assembly: GCF_023638135.1. Classification (NCBI taxonomy): domain Eukaryota; kingdom Metazoa; phylum Chordata; class Aves; order Falconiformes; family Falconidae; genus Falco; species Falco biarmicus. Next base: position 14,610,747 of record NC_079295.1, read on the forward strand.
ACCACTTTGTGCTTTTATAAGACTAAAGGCTTTCAAAAAAGGTGAAAATGTGGAGGAAAAAAACTCTTCACTGGTAAATTCTGCCATTGTGAAGCCTCTAATTTTTTTTTTCTTTGTTAGATGAGATTTGTCTTTGTTCCTTCCTTGTTAGTCCCAAATGCCAGGATGCTATTTGTGCTTATTTCCTGTCCTTAAAGTATGTCTGATTCAGAAAAAGTGTGGATTCTAAAAATCACGGACTGAAGTGCTTATTTTATCTACCTATGTCTGTGGCAGAGAGCTAGAACGTTCATGGGGAAGCCCTTGTGCAGTCTGGCTCTGTGCTTACCCCTGGGACAGCAGGTTGGTGGGTCAGGCTTGCTAGTGACCCAAAGAACCTGATGTTTTCTGCTTACGCTACCTGTTGTTTCTTGTGAGACGTTTTAGCTGTGCTACCAGGAGTGTATATATAGGGTGAGGAGTTAAGATGGTCTTTCAAGCATAATTGTAGTTGTCATCCTCAGGTGTGTAATGCAAAATGTTAAGGAAGTTGATTACAGTCTTTTCTTTGAGTGTCTATATTTTGGGAGTGCCCTTTTCCATGCTTCCTGTCATTAGCATCAACAAAGATAATTAAAAACAATCTTCTGCTGTTTATAATAATTTTTTTGTTTCCTTGTCCCCAGAAGTTTGTTTCTTAGGTGTGACGTACTGTACTTCAGTACATGAAAGCCAGTCCTTGAAACAAAAGTGTGTTCAGTAATCTGGGCTTGTCTGTGTGTACCAGCCATGCACTTTTTGACTGCATAAGTTTAGAAACCAGAAGTTAATGAAGAGCTTGTCTTGACTAGACACTGGTTTTTCTGACTACACAGAGTTTGCAAAAGTTAGTTTATATTGCCTTCTTAGCTGATGAAGATGTTACTAGTACAACAAAGATTTAAATGTGAAAGAATAAATGTGTGAAGAATATGTATCAATTGGTTTTATATAGTTCAGTGCTGTGCCCATAAATTTCTAACAATTTACACACTGTAACACCAAGAAATACATGAACAGTGACCTCTATTCAGTGGGCTGGTAACTTTGAAGTCTAGCAGAAGCAAAAGTCACTATTTTCCGGTTTTGCCCAGTTCAACAAACACCCATAAATACCTTTAGCTCACAATTCTTTTCCTACCTTCTCTCAGTTAAGGAACAGGAGTTTCTTAAGAGTAGGAGTGTTTGAAGTAGGTCCCAGGTTCCTCCCAGAATCTCTTACTCCTTGATAATACTCTGTGCTCTCCATGAATTTGCTTTCACCTTGCACTGGCCAAATTAAGGTGCCTAGGAAGCAGTCATGTTGACCATGCTCTTGACTCAAGATGACGATGGTTTGTGGGATACCATTAAATGCCTTGAAGAGAAAGACTTGAGATGGTTTGGAACTTAAACATATATTCTTTGAGGAGTTCTGAAAGGGTGGTGGGCTTGATAGCCTCATAAAACCTGTCAAGGTGGGAGCTAGTTTTTGCCTTTTGCTCCTCTTGTGATTTTTTTCAGAGTTAAGATTTCAGAGCCAAATAGAAAATATTTCTGTAGTCAGTCAACAGATAATATAATGTATATTACTGAGGGCAAAATATGATTACAGTTTTGGAACTAAATTTCCTTGTAGCTTCAGATCACAGAATGTTTGCCAGTTTTCAAATGTTTCAGCATATTGTCAGTTGTATAAGTTCCCTAAAAATGTTTGTCAGAATTTTGGTAAAATACTGTAAAAGACAGGCTGTATGGGTACTATCGTTCACATTGAAGCTATTGAAAAGTTTTTGAGAAAATGTTTTAGTAATGCATGCAATGGAAATGGCATCCCTGCTTGCTAGAAAAGTGGGTATGTTGCATATGTTAGGGGAATTTCCAGTAACAGGCTTTTTTTCAAGGGAGTCTAAAGTAGACTCTGAAATAATTAATTTTGTCTGGGAAGTTTGTCACATCTGAGTTTGGGGGAGAAGTACCACATCATTACTTTGCTTTTACTGTTGCTCTTGATGCAGAGTTTCCTGTGTTATTCCATGCAGATACTTTACTTTGACAGCCCAGATAAACAAAAGCCAGACGCTCATACCCAGAAAAAAATCCCTGAACTCTAGTCTAGGGCAAAGATAAAGAATTTGGACTTCTTCAGTTCTGTGAATAGACACCGGCCACTGGAAAAGATTATGTGTGACTAAGGCTGTGATTTCTGTTCTGGCATAATCGCTAAACAGTAACATGAAGATGCTTATTTTTCTCTGAATGGAGACATAGTTGTTTAGGAAGTGAATAATATTTAAACAAATAAATTGGAAAAATGCTATGTTTGTTTAAATCCTGCAATATACATATTCATGCTTTCAAGAGATTAAATGTAGGCCGGGATTTTTCCAGGAGAGCTGGTTAAGTTGGATGTCCAAAATCACATCGAGTCAGTGAAAGCCAGCTATGTCCTTCCCAATGTTTTTCCTGAAATCTGGGTTTAAATGACCTTTAGCTTGAGTTGAAGTAATACTTAAATAAAGTAGAAGATACATATTAAAGCTGGCTTACAATACTTTTTGTTGAAAACGTATTGGTTTTTTTCTCCCAACATCGTGAGGCTGTGAGTAGATTCTTTCTGAGCTGATACAACTAGGTGTAAAGACTGGAATTCCTGTTTGCTCATGGGGTAAAAAAAAGAGATCGTTTCATCTTGAGACAAGAAGACGACACAAATCAGACAATGTGATTGAAGCCACAGAGACGTTTTCTGCCTTGCGAAGTCCCCACAGAAAATGGTTGTCTTACTAAAAACTGTGGAAGCTCTAAGATGGTTGCAAAAAACAAGCAGAGTTGAGAGTAAATGTTTTTATGCTTCTTATTCCACTAATGTGTTTAGATTAGGTTCTCTCTTGAGTGAGTGTTAAGCGTACTCCATGTTTTGACACTTCTGTGGTATTTAATGGTTTAATTGTATAAGTTTTATGCTGATTTACTTCTACTTCCCAGTATTTGAGTACTGACAGCTTTTTCAGAGGGGTATTTGAGTATGCCTGGGCCCTTGCATTTCCACGTAGGACAAGCTGACTGTATTTTGCTATGGTGTGGAATGTGAAGGTTTTGGAAATGTCCATAAGCTCTAGAAGTTGAAGTCTGATGACAAAGATGAGTATTTTAAAGCTAACAAAGTGAATGCTAAAATGCCATGGTGTTTTACTGTTTTCACAACATTAAAAAAAAACAACAAACCCACCCCAAAACCACCAAACCTGCTGGAATCTCCTGCTGCAAAGCCTTTAGCTGTTACTTAAATGAAAAGTTGTGCGATAAAATGTCATTAGTCTTGTGTAATCGTTGAACCAAGATAATGTTATCATTTTTTTCACATACCAGAGTGTGCTTTTCACTGCTAGCAGGTGATATATTTAGAAATTTCCTATTGGACAGATTGATAACCTTCCTCTGCTACCTGTTTGTTACAAACATTTTGTTTTAATTCTGTCTTGTTAAAAATCAATGGCAATTTAGCATAAGGGAAAAAGAAGGAAGAAACCTGCTGAACTAGACAGACTTATACAATAAAAACAAATGTCCTAACTGCATACCAGCTGAACACAGCTATAAAACCACGTTAAGGAAAACACTGAATCATTGATGGAGGTATATTGTTTTTCTGGTTTAGATATATACATTCTGGAGGAAATCTTGTAAGGTGGAGGAAGCTCTGATTAGTGGCCAAAGGTCAGCTTGTTAGGGCTCCAGCTGAGACTTCAGGACGCTTGGTTTTAGTTCTGTAGTTTGTCCTTCTCTGACCCTGGCTGAGTCAATGAAATATATCCTCATTACAGATTCAGCTTGAATCTCTTGCCCTATCAGCCTCTTGATGCAAACCATGAACCAGTATTGACTCTGTTGATTCAAATTTGCTTGAAATTTGTGAATTTTGTCCCAGCAGATTTTATGCCAGGACACAGGTGTTGCTAGCTTTCTTGCCACTTACCTTGTATTCTTGCCACATGGATAAAATTTTGGTTCTGTGGTAGTGCCTGATTTGGATGAGGCTGGCACAACGAGGTGGTCTGGTTGTCCTCAGAAATGTTTAGAAAGGCTGTGGAAGTAAGGCAGTGACACATTTTATGGGCAGTAAGCTCACGTATTTTTGCATAACATCTGGCAGCATTTGGGGACTACATCATTTGTCAGCTGCTAGCAATAAATCTCTGCCATCCTGTTGCTCTCCTGCACAGCTCCTCTTGCTTAAGCTGGGTTCTTCTAAGGCAACGCTTCCTTTTGAGAGTAAATCTGGGGTAAAGCAGAACAAGGCCTTCATTAAAAAATTTGAGTTGACTAATTTTTGGCCACACCATACCTCTCTATTTACATTAATAGCAACTCATTAAATTCCTGGTATGGTGCATGCATCTAACACCAGTGAGCTGAATATGGGGCATGTGGCAGTGGCCCTGTAGCCCTGGGGCTGTGAGGAGAGGGGGTCTGCACATCCCAGACGGGGCTGACAGAAGGCCATGGCTCGTGTGCCACGTGTGGTGCAAGACACAGTTCCTGGGTGGGCAGCCAAGTGTGAGCCTCGTGCAGGACATGCGAGATACAACACAGCTGCCACATGATCTTGTTTTATTTATTTAATGCTAAAGGACCACTGTTACTTCAGAATGAAGCTGAAACACCGTGCCCAAGTACTGGTGAAGAATACACAACAGGAAAAGTTGGTATCTCTGTCGCTGCTGGTAACGTTGCTCAGCAGACAGCACTGTGGTGTCGCCCTTTCTAGGGAGTGAAGAGAGAAAAGCGATTGCAAATTTGCTTGCTTACAGGTTAGATTGAGGAGAAGGAAAGACTAAAGGACGTCCATGTACAGAAAACAAGTTGAATTTTCTAGTCTCATGATCTTTTGACGGAAGTGTCTTGTAATGAACAGAAATGATCTAGTCCTCTGCATATGCAGTCACATAACGGCTTTGAAATGGGTATCAGTACTAGCAATCGTTTTAGTTTTGGCACTAGTTTTCAATCAAAGCCTGGCTCTGTGTAACTGCCAGCATTTGAAACTGATGTTACATAGCAAAAGCAGGCAAACCCAAAATAATTTTCATCAGTGGAGGCTAAGGACATGCAGTACTGGGGATAGATTATTCCAGACTTTAACAGTGAGTATAAACTGTAAGGGGTTATTGTCAAAATATATTTTGCAGTGCATCTTGAGGTACGTAATATGTCCTATAAAATATAGGTGGAGCATTAATGGTTGTGATGGGTATTTCCTCTCTTTTTGTTAGAAGAAAAAAAGCCTGCAGCCATAGATGTAAATTTCTGAAGCATTTTTCTTTATTTTCCTGCCTACCTCCTGGGAGTTCCTACTGTATTCTCTAATGCAAATTTCCATTCTTTCTTATTCATGTCTTGATGATATTAAACTAGTGGTTGCATTTGTGGAGCCCACCTGGAAGACCTCTAACACAGGAGTTCACTGTACAGCAATAAGCTGTGCTGTCTCCCCGGCCACACGCTCCCTGGCTGTGTGTTGCACCATGGTGCTCCTGACCTCTTGCTCAGAAAGTCCCCGGGGCCATTTCTGGCTGGTTGAAGACCTTCATGCTCTCATGCCCGATCCTTAAGCAGGCAATTTATTTACCTTCCTGACCAGTTAGTGCAGTTCTCTGCTGTGCAGTTGGTCAAACACGCTACAAAGCAGAGTGCTGGAAGTGTAAACACGTGGAAGATTACCAGCAGTTTAGCTTTTTTTCCTCCCACTCTAAGTTAGTATTAAGGACCATCTGTCTGTAAAGAATGGCTTCTTTCAAAAGGCGTCTGCTTGTGATATATTTTTATATAAGTGTATACACATTTAGAAAAATTTCTGATTAAAACCTCTGAGGAGAAAAAGATGAAAAAAAGCAGCAGTAATGCTTGTTAAGTGATGATTTCTTCAGGTTTCTGTTTCTCTGTGCATCACACCAGTATTCAGCTATCGGTAGTTGAAAGGATGTACTCAAAGGAGCCTCCTGATGTACATTACTTTAATCGCCCTCCTTTTAATAGTTTGCATTATGAAGACACGTGCTATCTCGTAACTGTGCCTCGAGGGTGATGATGTTTCCCCATATTGTGTAAATAAGAGAACTCCATAGAGAGCTGACAGGGCCAGAAGAAAACAGGTTTTGTGTCTATGGCTGTTCTGATGAAAATCTCAGTAATTCAAAGTTACAGAAAAAAACCCTTAATCTTTTACAAAAAAACTGTTGAAGCCTAATGAGGTTCCCAGTTGAACATATTTAAAGGAATCCCATTACAGGCAAACAAACGCTCAGAAACCTTTTTAACTTTTTGTCTTTTCTCAAGTCTTCACCTATGTGGTCATGAAGGCAGCTGGACATAATTACCGCCACGGTACCCACGTATGTGGTCCTTGATGCTAGCAAGTCTGTTCTTGTAGGTTACGTGCAAGTTTGTCTTGACTGTTATCATGGATTCTTGTATTCGTGACTTGCATCACAAAATGTATTGCCTGGCATTAATTGTAAAGTGGCAAATGTTTGTTTGTTTATTTTTAATCCCCACAGTTAGAACATGGAGTAGAATAATTCTTTGTAGCATCTGAGTAACATTTGAGTCCTTTTTCCTTCCTTTCCCCCTGCCTTTGCACTTGATGCAGATTCCATGTACTGCACTGAATAGATGAAACGTCAGGAAGTGTCGATTAAGTACTAATGGAACTGACTTCCTATGCTATTAATGAAAACATGACTCATGTTCTCAGGATTTGCAGTTGGATTCCTGTAACTTTTTGGTATTTCTGTTTTAATTATTTTCAGTAATTATGTTTTCGTAGAACACAAAATGATTGCAAAAGAACTAGTATATTAAAAGCAATAACAGCATATTCATTTGTTTAAAATGAGCCTAATACGGACGAATCATAGATTCATAGCATACAAGATTTCTGACAGTCAGTAGATGCACTTGTAATTTTCTTTTGATCTTTGCTGTTCAGAAGTATCTTTTGTGGGGAACAGAGGAAAATATTAAAATAGTAAATGTATCTCAGTGTTTTTCTAGCAAACCACTACAGACATCCAGACTTCATTTATTTTTGTGAATCACTTCTCTGTTCTTGAGCAATTGGAAATAGCAGTACAGTTACAGGGAGAAAATATTGAAATCAACAGTATAGTATTTATCCTATAACAACTTGCTTTTTCTGTCATCTTTTGTTGACAGTAGAACTGATAATTGCTAAGACTAATCATGTCAAAACCCGAGCCATATGCCAGAGCCCTGGTGCTTTTTCTTGAGGCTGTGTAGTGGCATAGGGATGAACCTCATGCTCCCCTGAGCACTGCGGCAGTAAGAGTGAGCCACAGGATGGACTTGGGAAACTACAGCCAATTCCCAGTTCCTTTATGACTTCAGGAAAGTAATTTAATGTAGTCTGTTTCCCTAGTCTCCTTTCGAAATAAGACAATAAGGTTTCAATATCTCTTTCAGGTTAAGTCTGTTAATGTGCACGTGGTGATCAGATGGCAACCAAGCAGGAAAGCTAAGAACAGTTTGTTTCTTAGACTGTTTCTTGAAGCATCCGTACTTGGTTGTTATGCCGCTCATGTTTTAAGCAGAGTTTTGAAACTGGACAGTAAAGTGTATTTTTTTTTAAATACAGGTGTAAAGTAGGCTGGAGAGCAGCAGAACTAATTTTGGGGTTTTTTCTGAGTTACGATAAGGAAGTGAAGAGCTTGCCCTGTTCTCAGTGGCTTTTTTCCCTTGGTAGAACTTCTGGAAATGGTGCCTTCTCTTCTTGTCTTTGTTGGAGATCTCTGATGAATGAGAGAGTGGAAGTTTGAGTTAATTTTTTTGTTTTTATTCAGTTGTTTTGACATAGTTTGTCTGGTACAGAAGTTCAAGAGGAATCAAAAATAGGCATTTAATTATAAATAATTCACAATTTGTTCTGGTTTTACTTTTGTCCTTTTCAATGTCAGCCCAACTCTTGCTACTGCAGATCTCTGTAGTAGCAAACTTTTCAGTGGTGTATGATGTTGTAAGCATTCAATTGCCATTTGTTTGTTTCAAAATTTCTCTTATAGTCTTTCATTACAGGTGAATTAGAAACGAGCTGAGTGTATAATGGATTCCATCCATGTGATGAGCAAATATAGTTTACTATGAAGTTTACTTTATAAAGATAATGGAAGTACCAAAAGTCCTTCTCTTCTTACATATTGTGAGAGAAATAATAAATAGATGTTTCTTAGTTTTGAAGGTAGCCTTTAAATGTGACTTTCTCCTCTTTGTAGTCATAACTTCCATATTTCTGAAATTACACTTGCCACGTGCTGGTTTGATCAGATAATTGTGTTTAAGTACAGTGCACTCTCCAGAGGTGTCTACCCCCACCCACAAAAAACCCAAGTTGCTCATTTCATTTCAGTAGCTTTTTAATCTTTGGGGGAATACATGCATCTTTGGCATTTTTTTCTGTTTGTTGTGCTTTAGACCTAATGATGAGAGAGTTATTATAGAATTACACATTTATAGAGAAACTGTAATCCAAGTTAATTTTAATGATTTTCTGTGGTTATTTTTTGTGATGCCTAACTTGCGCAGGAGTAATAAGATGGATAGCTTAAAAGCACCTGTAAAAGAGTTGAAACAACATGATTTTTTTTTTTTTTTTTAGTAAGAGCAGGGCTCTGGAAGATGACTGCAGCCATGCAGCAGATGTCCTGTGAGACCTGTGCTGCCACTTGCCTTGGTGCTTGGGCTTAGTTTTCTTTGTACGCTGGGACATTTCATATCTGGGCAAATGTACTGTATAATCTGATCTGTAAATGGTTTCTGCGCTTTGTCGATTTAAGGATACACTGCTGGCGCATCTTGAATCTGTGAAATCTAAGGAAAGGAGTGCTGCACAGTGAACTGCTTATGGGCTCTTAATATCTGGTGGGCACACCTGTCTGCAGGGGCTTTGCCCTTCATTTTCCTGACATAGGCAGCAAATGAATTGGATTTATCAAGTGGATCAGATCAAGAGCCTCCAACTTCATAGGATAAGTTGTTTATTTTAATTGCTCTTGTTGTTTAGTAAAGATACTGACATTAAGATATTTCCTTGGGTTTGGATCTATTTGAACTGAAGACAAACAAGATAATCTGGTAGTTCTAGTCTTACCCTACCATTTTGCCTGCCTTGGAGACAAAAAATAGCAAGTAGCCCAGCTGAGTAATTCTGGTTTTCTGCCTGGTTGCTGCACACTGAGTACCTCGGGACCTGTGTCCTGCAAGAATCACATGATAGTTGAGGTTGGAAGGGACCTCTGGAGGTCATCTTGTCCAACACCCTGCGAAGGCAGGGTCACCTAGAGCTGGTTGCCCAGCACCATTTCCAGATGGGATCTGAATATCTTCAAGGATGGAGTTTTGGAAAAAGCGGGTTTGGAATTGTTTCCAGCTAAGCTGCTATAGAGAGCAGCGTTAGTGGTTGCCCTTTCACATTGCAGCTGCAGAGCTTCCAAGGGACAGGTAGATGTGTTTCAGCTCTGAATGTACCGTGCATAGCTGTTGGCTCCCACGATGTCAGACATAAAAGCTTGTCCATGAGGAACACATATCAATCTAAATAAGCAACAGTATTTTACCTTGAAGAGGTAGGATTTCTGTTGAAATAAGTAAAGATTATAACAGGCACCCCAGTACTTCTGTGTGTTCTTATAGTAGTATCTCCATTTTTGGGAGGGAACGTTTAAAGCATACTGATCTAGCCTGGAGGCTGCTTTCAAGGCCTGACTTAAAAGTATTCCAATATTAAAAGTTTTTAGAGCTAACTAGTTTCCGTTACCAGGAGGAAGGAAACCTTACTGCCAGATTCCCAGAGCAGGAATGTGCCAAAATCATGCAAAGAAATTGCAGCAGCTCATCTATTCTGTTGTTCTTCAGGATGGTTTCTGGATATCTGAATGGCCTATCCAATTTTCTTCGGCTTTACAGCTTCAAAAATGAAGCTACAGAGGCCATAGAGAAAAATAAAGTAGCTTTTGTTATGTGTCCCCTGTTCTCCAGATGTTCCATGCCATCAGGGAAGGGGCAGGGGTCAGCAGAGTATTGCAATGGGTACTGCTCCCACAGGGGTTGTACTACTCTAACTTATAATCGAAGCAGGAATGTGCAATGATCAGCATGAAAACTCTAGTTGTTGGGTGAGTAACCTTTATTTTTTGTTGGAGAAGTTTCTCACTGAGATCATCTGACACTAAATTGTGGCACATTAACTTGCGTTTTTATTAGTTTGCTAGAAAACTGATAAAGATACGCACTCAGGTTGGTGTAGCAGTGGGTGTTCTACCCTCCCGTCTGCAGGTATTCTTACAGGGCAATACATTTTGTTTAAATCAGAAAAGCTTTTGGTAGCAACTGTTATTTTCTGTAGTGTGTGGCTGGACAGCATCTAGCGTGATGGTTAACAACTTTCCAAGTATCTTCTGCATGTTCTTGCCTCTCAACGTTGATCCTAAGAGATTTTTAGATAGGTTAAAGAGACCAGAAAAGTAGGCAGTTAAAGCTGTCTGTGTCTCTGGAGCACAGACATGATGCATATAAATATATTTTTGAGTAGAAAGCAAAACCAAAAGGTTTTTTCTTTTATTTCATTAGTTCAGAGGTGAAAAGATTGATATTTTTTTTTATTATTATTATTTTTTAGAACCTATTGAGGTATTATGAAAGTGTACTTCCCTGGAATTACTTTTTGGTTTTTCTAAACCAGAGGTTTTTGATAAGGAAACCAAATCTGTGTGGCTGTTTTATAAATTCTGTTCTTTTAAATTTTTTATTCACAATAAAGGCAAATTACGAAAGGGCTTATATTGCAGCAATTTGAGCATTCTGTAAACAACCAACATCTCAGGTGACCTTAGTCCCACTCAGCTATCACATGCAATTGATTCAAAAACCTTTGTAGTGTCCCTAGGAGCAGATATTTCTTAATAAAAATGTATTAATATAAAATTTCGTATTTCAGAAAGCCATATAATTCTGTCACATTCTCTCCTGAAAATTACAGTTCCATGATAATTTTTTCGCCTTTCTATTTTCACTAAGTTAGTCGGCTCCAGTTCCTTTATGGCATTGGACTACTGTCCTTTCACACATTGTTCCTTGGCCAGTCCCATGTCATGTAGCAGAGAATGCAGGACAGATGCTTCACGCCTGGCATACTCAGCTGTTCCTGAGAATAAAACTACTACGTGCGACTGGCAAGTACTGCTTGAGGCAGCATATGCTAGCTGTTAATGTGTGACCTTTTTGTCCTCAGTAACTTGAATAACTCTACTCATTTAGAAAGGAAAAAAAATTAGATATGAAATTTAGGCAACAAGAGTTTCTGATTATCAAGCCCATTGCTTTATAATAAATGTATTTATTACTTCAAAACTCTAGTTCCAGATGTAAAGTGTTAATGGTACCCTGACCAGTGTATGGTGAGGTGGGTGAGTAGTGTGGACTGTCAGCCAGGTTACTGGAGTACGTGGAGCTGCAAATGATTGAATTACAGTGACTTAAGAGGTTCCTGTCTCCTTAGCTGAGAGTTTTACCACCACTGGGCTGACATGTAGCTCAACTTACCACACGTGCCCTATCAGACCACTAAAAAATAAGCTAAGTTGCACTATTTTAATTACTGCTGCCACAGAATAAACTGGGAGTCACTGACAGACTGCTTTTCTGGATGTTGTAGCTATTTATGGTTGTCTCTGCATGAGAGAATTATGAATTTCAATTCCTTAATGAATAATAACAGCCTTAGAAGTGAGACATGTATCTGAGTCTCTTGGCTTGTCTTTCTATTACCCAGTCATCTGTGCTGGTGACACAGTGAAACAGCGTTTTTGCAGTCAGTGTGCCTTGCTGAAACATGGCTTCTTTGGGGCCAGTGCTGCAGAATGATCAAATAAATAAATACTTAGTGAGGAGATATTTTATACGTAGACAGTGCCTTTAATAACTTACAATTAAGTATGCTGTAATTTACTAAATTCAAAATCTGTTTTACTAAAATACCAGTCTATTCCACCTTGCATCTTTTTGCTACCAGTGCTTTCATGGGAGTTAAAGAACTGGTTAAAATCTAGTTATTGAGATACATAGGACAAGTTCTTACTGCAGTTGGATGTGTGCTGAGCTGTACTACTGAATAAACTGAAGTGCCTTGTAAGTACACACCTAGATTTTCATGCATTCTACAAAGTAATTCCAAGGAAGAGTGAAAATATTCTAAATATCATATTCCTTACAAATGATGGATTTTTTGATCTTGGACTTGATGCCTTTCTGAAGAATTTTATTGTTTGAATGTGTTTGCTTTTCCTAAAGGAAAGATGACAGAGGGATATCAGCATGGTTGAGTCCTTTCGTTGAGGTGATATGAACAAAAATAGCAGTAATCATAGGGGTAAAACATATGCATTCTTAAGATACTAAATTTCTGAAGTTTGTATTATTCTTGTAAAAAATATTTTTTTTTGTGGGTGGCTTTGGTTTTGTTGCAATAAACCCCCGCAGAGATTTTTCAGGTGATGATGGGTATTTATTTTGCGCTCTCTGTATGTTTTATAAAATATTGCTGCTGGATATTCCCCAAGGAGGCTTTACAAACAGCATTGCTCCTGTTTACAGGCAGTGTTTCATGGAACTGCTGGTCAATCGTATGGGTTTTACTCTGCCATTAGTATTTCTGTGGGTGGTCATTAATGAAGTTGTGTAAAAGAACCCAAACTGATAGGTTGCTGAGCATAAAGAAGTAAATGTCAGTGTAATGGCTGGATAACATGTAGAAAAGAAGAGTTAGGTCAATAGAAAGAGTGGAAAAACACCTCTGAATTAGGTAGGCACTGGGCTGGGTGGCAGTCTGAAAAAGATCATCTTGCTTTAGGATCTGGAAACAATTAAGGAATGCATGCGGTTGCTGAAGAAACCAGCTAACAGTTGTGTAACTTGTGCTTGAGGACAAATGATGCAGAGATGATAGAGACTATGCAATGAAATTTTTGTTCTGCACCTGTGAATTTTAAACATTTGCATGTTCATTTTGAAACATCTGCTGAGGGCCTTTTTTTGTCCTCTTAATGAAAGTGACTTTCAAGATAGACCTCATTTTAATTTCTGACTGTTGGAGTACAGTTTAAAGAATGGATATGTGTAATTCAGGGTGGTTTCAAATGTACGTTTCCAGAAGACCTTAATTGTCCTTTTATTAAAGTTAATATTTTATGCATAAAATCGCTGACAGATGTTGTCCTTTCTTTGTCTAAAGCTGCGCAGAGTGAGGAGCGGCTGTGTGCTTTTAAGGACCCATATCAGCAGGACCACGGAATCAGTGAGAGCCGAATCTCCCAGGAGAATGGCACAATTTTGTGCATGAAAGGTAGTACCTGCTATGGACTTTGGGAAAAAACACGAGAAGGAGACATACATCTTGTAAAACAAGGTATGTAACATTTTAGTGTTAAGTGCAGTAGTTTTGCTACTCTCTTCACTTTTTTGTGATCTAGCCAGCCAATGTGAAAGATGTGCAGCTGCAAAGCTAGATGTTTTGTTTGTATATTGTACAAATGCATTATTTTAAACTTCCCACTTAGCAGTTTTAAATATGAACAGAAAGTTTGTTTGAAATACATGACTTATAAAAGAGACCAAAGAGCAATGCACAGTTGAAGGAGAAAGCACTCTAATTGCTTGTTACTTAGGATATCCACCGTAAGATGGCTTTCTTGAAGGTATCTCGGGTGTATGTGTTGATGTAATGATACATTTAAAAATGTCTCCTTAAGTGAAAATGTATATTCATGTTGATTGGATGTTTGTTTACAGAGGAAATTGCAGCTATAGCACAAGACTGTCACATATCACTAACGGTCAATTCACTGTTACTCTGTGGGGAAAGTGATGGTAGGGAGAGGCGAAGGGTCTTGCTGTTGCTGGAGAGGTATTTCGATTACCATTCACAGGGACTCTGCTCTTGATTACTTGGGATACAATTTAATGGAGTGTAAGGCTGAAATGAAAACTGAATGTATTTACAAGCATCCCGTGCAGTTATACATTTGATCTGGTGATCTGCCGAAAGAAGCAGTCTGCTCACCTCTGCCCCCATGTTGCCTCTTCCCTTCCAGGCATTTGTGCATAAACGTCATTAACTGCCGTTGACTGTACTTGGGAAGGAACAGTTGCTGCAGGGAGAAAGGGCCTGCATTAACCAAGAGATAAGTTGTGGTCCTGTAGAAGAGTCCAGTGATGCTAACAGTGAGGAAGGACGGAATTTTTAGAAATGATGTAAGAAGCATCAAACTATAGATGCAGTCTTGCCTAGCTCCGAGGAGGGGACTAGGTCACAGTTTCATCTAGACTGTGGGCCAAAGGGTGGTAATACTGTCTGTGGTATCAGAGAAATGGGGAATGGCGTACTTCTGCTTAGAAGGCTCAAGAGTTCAGGTTTTATCATATTGAGGTTGACAGCTGGACACCTGATGTTAGCTTTCATTGCTGCCCATGTTTTTTCTCCTTGGCTGTGGTAAATTCTGAAGAAATTCTTCAGTTTTTGGTTTAAAAGGTGGTAGTGAAGTCAGACAAGCAAATTATGATGTGTTTTCACCCCACACACTTAATTTAGGTAATGTGTGGGTTTCTATAGGTGTATTTAATTGTCTATGCAATAGAATTAATTTTATGCCTCCTTTAAAAAGAATTAATTTGCCTCTTTCCACAGGTTGCTGGTCCCATATAGGAGACCCACAAGAGTGTCACTTTGAGGCGTGTATAGTTACAACCACCCCTTCCTTGATCCAGAATGGAACATACCGCTTCTGCTGCTGTAGTACGGACTTGTGTAATGTCAACTTCACGGAAAATTTTCCACCTCCTGACCCTACTGATACAACACCTTACAGTAAGTCAGATGTTTCCATTTCTTGTCATTTCATGGTTTAAATAATTTAGAGAAGGATCCTTCTTCATGGTACTGTAAAATGCGAAACCTGTGACCTTACTATGTATATGCACCAGAAACGGCGAACAGAACAGAGCTTTTCCATATGAAGATTGCGTAGTGCTCTGCAATGAACAAATAAAACGCTCACAGGAGAATTGTTTGTATAGGCATCTGCTGAATGCAGACAACGTTTTCCAAAACGGTCTCTAATCTTGGGTACTTCAGTATTTGGATGCCCAGCATGAAGATCTTTAATTGGGTAGTATTTACAGCTATAGAATGCAAAAAGAATAGTTTGTGTTTAGGAGTGATACTATTTGAATTAACTTCAAGAGAGTAAAGGTACTGATGCTTTCAAAAATAGCGGTAGGATGCAGTCTTTGTAAGTAATTTTGGTCAAAATGGGAGCTTGGCATGCTAAAATAAAACAGTAGCCTTTTACTGGGAAAGTGCATGTGGTATAAATGGGTAGAGAGAGTTGACAAAGCATGATGCCTTTTGGCTGATAATACTGTTTGTACAACCAGTAAGCAATCACCGTTCGGTGTCTGAACCTAGCACTGTGCAATGCAGAACAGACTACTTGTCTCTGGTAATAACCATCTGACTGGGCTCCCTGAATGTGACTGGAGTTAATGCTGTGGAGGGGATTTGGGCAGGACGGGTGAGATAAATCCTTGTCCTTTTCTATCCCCCCAAATTAGGAAGACAACGTTCCTACAAAATAATCATTGCTCGTGCTTCTCCAAGGGAGAAATTACAAGCTGAATTAATCCAGTTATTGGGTGATAAGATCTTCAAATACTTCTAAAGTGGAATTTTTAATACTGAAAGATCTAGCTTGACTTGCAAAGCGTGTGTATGTGTGTGGAGGGGGATATATTAAATTTGTTACACAGCCCTTAATTCACCCAGCTGTAATTGAGTGCTGCAGCATACATTTCTACTGACTCAACTGTTTTGTGTTACTGTGTCACCTTCCATTTTCATAATACGCAAATTTGGCTTTAGGCGTAAGCAAAGTAGGTTGCTGCCTAGCGCAGTTGTCTGCCTGCCTTGACGAGGTTAAGAGATGGAGGTTGGCCATTCCAGCAGTAAGGATGGCCTCATTCACCACTATGGTGGTTTTATTTGTAAAGCTCTTCTACGGCTGCATCCGACAGAGGTAGGGCTGCTCCTGGCACTGTAAACCCCGTACACCCACAGCACTGTGGAAGTAGAGGATGTTCTAAGAAGCTGGAAGGGTGAAAAAAGAGAGATGCTGCAGCATACTGACCCCTGCAACGCTACTGACCCCTGTTCCAGGCACTGGAGTCTCCATGGTCCCTTCTTGACTCTTTTAGAACCCATTTTGGTGCTGCAAGATTTAGTTTTGCCACCTGAATGTCAAGGACAGAATTACTGCTTCGGCAGAGTTCCATTTTTATGGAACTGTTGGGAAGCTTTGAGTTCCCTGCTAGATACCTTACTTGGGCATCATATCAGCCCTGCCTTTAAAGTTGACACAATGCTTTAAAGACATTAGTAAGCTTAGCTGCACAGGCTGTGGCAATCTGTTACCATACCTTTTAGATAATTAAATTGAACATGTCACAGTCATACAGGAAATCTTTTGCAGAAGGTTATTTCAGTATAGCCCATGAATTGAAAGAGCACCATTTCATCTATATTTTTGATAAGGTATTAAAAATGTTGTGCACTGAATAGTTCTTGGATGATGGAAAGTAAGGTGTGTGGCCTCCTAGAACTATATTTATGATCCTGTAAATTTTAAAGCAGATGTGACTGGTTTATGGTTAGTTATGTGAAGCCTGATGAATTCAGCCAACAGTTTACTAAGTCTTTGTAAATGTTTCTGCTGATTTCCAGTAAAATTACGCAGAATAAAAAGTTCCTAGAATAGCAAGTGGAAATTCAGCTATAGTTTAAAAGCTAGTGGAACCTGAAAACACTACTGATGAACCTAGTCAATTTAAAACTTCATTATTAAGGAAAATTATAGATGTTCTTTTAAAAATGTTTCCTTGCAACTATATGAAGGATCTGTGGAAACAGCAGAATAGTGTTAGGCCTTTGAGCTAAATCCATCCAGAAAAATAATGGAGGAATAAAAAACCTACTTTATACAATCTTTTAGTTGCAATTTTTTGTAGGATGATTAACAGTGGTGTATTGAAAGATGTAGCTAGACTGTAAACAGTTTAAGAAGACTAAGAGTAACTTATTAAGATCTTAATACATGTTAGTTAAAACAAATCACAGCAAATCTCTTAAATATTGCACTTTTATGTCATTGTTGTCTTTTAGGATATCAAAACATGTTTATCTTGCAACCATATCTGTGTAGTATGGAATACTATTTTTTTTTTTTTTTTTTTTTTTTAGTTCATATTTGGTCAGGGCATAAATATGAGAAACCCATCCTGTCTTGTAAGAAAGCTTTTATAAAAATGCAAAATGCAAATAAGGACAAACAGGTTCTTGAAGCTTTAAATTTAATCTTTACTGTTGCTTAATGTGCAGCTGATAATTTAAACCAATCATACATCTGAGTAGTCATAATATTCATCTCTCCTATCTTAAAAAAAATCCAAGTAGATTTGAGTAGTGTCGGTTGCTAGTCCCTCCAGCTAGAATTTTGCAAATGCTGTAGGATGGGGTATAGTCTGGAGGTATTGAAAATGCAAAGGCTGAGGTAGCTGTTTCCTGGTGCCAGGAGAAGTAGAGATTGGGGAATGGTCTTTATTTCAGATGTGAAGATTTTCTTGTGGAGTTTGGAACTACTGAAATGCGGTTCAAAACCAACCTCTCATCCTGAACTGGAGCTTGTACTTTGGGGGGAAAGATATACTTTCTTATGCTTTGCTAAATCACTCATTTTTCTTCTGTCTTCAACTTTCACGAGAAATTGACCCAAAAAAATCCATCTTAACTTCAGTTAGTATGTGTACATACCCCTTAACCTGACCTAAAAAGGGCCAACTATGGCTTCCCAGGTAAATGTTTTGAGATGTGTGTTTACTCTATTGGCTTTGTCAAATATTTATTTAGAGACTTGTTAAATATCTGCCTCTTATGTCTGTAAAATGCTTCCTAAATTCTGAGACTGTTTTGAAGACAAGTTCATAATGGCCATTTAAATAGAATTTAAGTAGCTAAAGAGGTAAATGGTCTCCCTCATTGGTCATAGATACATTGTTGTAGTGAAACATTCATGTTGAAATAACATCAAGATGAAAGCAACAAAGACATTTTTAATTTTTTTTTTTTTCCTCAAGGCTGCATTTCTGGCACTGCGAATAAATCAATCTTACAGCAACTGAGTGTTAAGAATATACTTTTATATGACACGTGAGGTATTTGCATGATATATGGAAAAAATCCTTGGCATCAACAGTTGAGCATGAGTGGTACATATTGTTGCTGAAATTATGTAGGGTTTATTCCTCATAGCAACAAAAGGTGTCTGCAGGTTTTAGAGGATTTAGGAAACTTACGTAAAATAAAAGCACTGAGTTTTGGATATGAAGAAACTGCCTCACACAGCGACGAAGATGGAATTTTTTAATTCTGAAACACTGATAGATGGATTTATCTTTCCAGTGTATTATCCTGGCTTTCCTTTGCCAGCCTTCTTGCTATATATATATTATAAAAATTAGTAACAAAATAAATATATATATATATAAAAAATACATGTCTTTTAAGTGCTCACAGAATTCTGTGGAAACTTGTTGAGGAAAGCTACTATTAGAAAAGTAATTATTAATGTATGCAGCTGAATCAGGTTATTTAAGGTAGTAATAGACAGTTTTCACTTAACTATTGCTTTTGAGTGGCAGCAGTTAGACTCGTGTTGCTGTGAGCCCATGGTCCAATCTGACTCCCACCGAAGTTGTGTTAGATCATGTCAGACTAATTTTGCACAGTTGTAGCCCTGCTCCCTCTCAGTTGTTACCTTGAACTGCTTTTCTACCAGAGAGCAGCACACGATATTAATTTATAATTAAAATGCATTTATTTCAGCTAGGTTCTGCTTGCAGTACCTGATCAGCTAGGTTTGTAGCCAGTGTTTGAGCTGGTTTTTCATTTCTGATCTGCCTAATCTAAGAAAATGCTCTGTAAATAAGCATTTTCCCTTCTTTGCGCTGCATTTTTTCCCCCAGGAGATTTGGATGTACAGCAAAGGGAAAATTACAAACCTGTGCAAGGTGGCAGATCTTCTGTTTTGAAAGATGGAGGCAGGACTGATTCACATGAGCATTAAAATTTGTACTCTTGAAATGATAGGGAGTCAGTAAGGCACATTTTGCCTTCAGTGAAGAGAATAAGGTGAAGTGAATATGTTGTGAAGTGAAGTGAATAAGAAGTGAAGAGAATATGTTGTTGATATACCTTCACTATGCTATAAGGTAGGTGAGGAAATGTTAAGACAAAAATGAAGGGCCTGATACCTCTTAAAAAAAAAAAGTAAGGTACTTTGAGACAGCAAAGTATTTGATGCAAGAAGATAGTACTGTGCCTCCCAGGAAGTTATTTTAGGGTGCTGTAGAAAATGAAGACTCTGAACTACTGAAAGAGATACAGATGAATGCACATGGAGATTTCTAAATACATGTCTCTGTTGAAAGAGATTATATGTGGAGCAGCTAATAGAGGGGAAAAAACATAAAGTGGGATTTTCTTGGGCATGATTATCTAAGATACTGCCATAATGATGAAATATTTTGGACTTTTGGCCAGCTGTTAGCAAATGTGTATTTTCTTGAAATTTACATTGCCTTTCTGCCTGAAATCTAATGAATGTTTAAAAGAAATTCTGGTATTATTTATTTTTTGCTGTTTATTTGGTTACAGGAAACGAGTTAACTGCAGAGGGGGTTGTGACACAGGGTGTACATTGCTACAAATAACGATAACATTTTGGAAACGTGTGCTAATTAAGGCTATTTCGTGTGTTGTTGCAACTGGGGAAAAGGTGATAGTATTGTGGATTAATGTTGAGGAGAAGAAATAGAAATGAAACTTGTTGCAAGGAGCAAACAAAGTATTAAAGCAATGAGTGTAGAAGGCTATAGAGGAATGCAAGTCAAAGCCTTAGTTTCTGTAGAATCTGTGGAAGATTTTGCGAGTCACCCAAGATAACTGGTAATGCTTGTTGAGTAACTTCTGTTCAGTGATTCTCATTAGAAATGGATCCATCAGAAGCAGACTCTTTTAAAGATTGCTGGTAGCAGCACTTTAACATCTAAGACATCATAGCCTCCTGAGATTAAACTTGCATCTTTACTGAATTTAAAAGTAAAGCTTTGATGTGCAATTGGAGTCTGAATATGAAATGTTAGCTGTGAAGGCAAAGCCTGCTTAGACAGAAAACTGTACATAGAATTTTTTTCTCTTACGGAAACATTTAATCAGGAAGATGAAGTCAGAGTGTTTTACTTGCACTGAAATTGAAATGTTTTGAAAATGTTTGGAAATGGTTTAAAATTTCTGTTATGTACCAAACCCACAAAATGCTAAAAACTGTGTTAAATAAAACAACAACAGAGATGTTTATTTGAAAAAGAAGAAACATTTAAAATATTATTTTTACAAAAAAAACCTCACCCTTGTTTTCTTATGAGTGCATTCCTTATTGTTTTGTCAAACTGCTGTTTGGAGTGCGTTTGATAGGAGAGCTGTACCAGGTAGCTGCAGAGCTGTGCCAACAGGAATTAGCACTGTGTTATGACCTGGAGGTCTGAGAGCAAGGACCTTTGCAAAGTTACATTAAAAATCTGTTGGAATCTGAAAAAAGAGCTTTTTGGATGCAAGGTAGGATCTTATCTTTATCCTGACTTTGCAATAGTGTATTTGGGAAGTGTGAGGGCTATAACTGTGCTTTGTTTCCAGAGGCCTAAAAGTATTTTACTTGAGAGTCTTAGAGATGTCAGTTCTTCAAGTAGATATGAACATAACTTTTAGCTTATTCGTTTGATATAATTGTCTGATCTGCAGCTTTGTCATCTTTGAAGCATCCTGCATATTTCTAGTACGACACAGCAAAAATTTTATTTGAGTTTAAGGTCTAGAATGGAGATGGGAAACATCCGTTTTCTGAAATAGAGAGTCATTTTTTCCACCTCCAATAATGGTGAAAACATACGTTTTAAGCCAACTAGTATCTGTAAATACAGGTGGCTCACAGTTCTTGTATCATGTGCAGTTCTTGAGGCTCTAATTTGCATCTCTGCTGGAAATTAGTTGCTTATAGTTAGTATGTTTTATGCACTTCTATGAGTTTAAAGATCTGCAAATATCTTTGGGTAATGCAAATATAGTAAATATATTTTTTCCATTTACTGGGAATGCTGAGGATTGTCTGACTTTCATATTGTTGCATAATAAATTCAATGTCATAATTAGCAGAGATCTGTTGTGACAATGTACATTGGGGCTTTATTGTGACTACCTTATAGACATAAGGCAAAAGTAGGTAAGGCTGCTAAGAATGGGACTCTTTCAGAATGCATTAGTGGAACATTGGACTGTAAATAAAAAAGGTAGTAGATAAAGAATTGTTTTGCCCATCTCAATGCAAAAAGAGGAACTGACGAGAATGCCATACTTTTTATGTCTTTTTTTTTAGATGCTGCAATGTGTAATGTAATACATATATACAATGTATACAATATCAACATTATTCTAAACAAATCCTATGATGCTATTTAACAACCCAAATAATTTGAGAAATAGGTAGGAGCTCTCCGGAAGGCAGAATGACATATCAGTACACTTTCTGGGAATATTCTAGATCGACAGGCTTTCTGATGTAGTAGTAGTAATAGGCTTCTAATAACTATTCCACCCACTCCAAAAATTTAAAACTGGGTGCTGTTTATCTTAACACTTCAGAGCAAGTTTAGCGGAGATACTGTACGTTGTAGTCATTACCAAGCAAAAGTAAAACACTATTTATGTTTTGTGAATGTTCCACTTGTCTTCCCTGTGCTTTTTCAGACAACATTTATTTTCACATCGGATTTGTTGCTATCCCCTTCTTCCTGCCTTGTCATGCTAGAGGCTTCTTGCAGTGAGCAGGGGTGGCCACAGTGGCTGTGCACAGGCTCCTCTGCTGCTTGCAGCTCCTGGCAGAGGGCATTAGCTTCAGAATGCTACAGCTGTATCTCCCTGGGCATTCCTTGTATTTTATTTTTACCATGGTTCTACTCTGGTTTTCTTTAACAATGTTGAAATGCATGGAGTTAAGATCAAAAGGAACAAGTATGCTGCAAAGTTCAGTTATAAAGCACTGCTAGGTGCTGCCAGCTGCTACTAATAAATTCTCGCCCCCACCCTGTCACCGGTTTTGTCTGTACCCAGGATGGCAGTGGTGACAAGGGTCTTTGTCTGTGGACTGCTGACCTGGTAAGGGGCAGACGTGGGACTGGAACTGTTAAGCACAAAACGGATAAACTTACAGATACTGGGTATTGACTGTTCAGTACTATTAAGCTCATCTGTGCAGAATAGTGTTTAGAACATGGGAAATCTTTCATGTCTTTTTCTTGCTCCTTAATTAGACGTTTCAATAAGCCTCATTTGTTTCTATCCTATGTGCTAAGCTTGCTGAGAAAAACCTGGTCCCTGTATCGTGGTTTTGCCGAATACATTTTACCCTCTTGATTTTGAAACTGATATGACTTAGAAGTAAAGCTTTAGGTTCTTGGCATTTGACAGACACTCAGAATAGCCCCCTGTTAGCCCAGCTGCTTTGCAGTCTTACCCGAGTTGCTTCCATAGCTCAGCACGATGGAACTCGGGCTCCTCAGAGGAGACGGGGAGCCCAGACAGGTGATTAAAAGATGTTGGCACTTCAGAGTTGGTCATTTAATCACTGTTCCTTTTTGAGCCTTTTTCAGTAGATTTTTTTCTTTGTCTGGAAAACATTGTGATTGTGAAAACCCAACACGTTACTTAACTTTGATTTCTGGCTCCTTTCTTTATAATATGGCATACAGCGCTTCTTCAGAGAGGATGCTGTCTGGAGGTAAACCACTAATGGTATTTCAGTTTGGCACAATCTTAGAAGCTGTAGGTAAATGAAGCGTTTGTTTTTTAATAACGTGATAAGTTGTTTCTAAGAACTCTTGAATTACTTTTAGACAAAAGGTTTTGTCCATTAGATGTGGGATGGCTCCCAGGGAGGCTGGGGGCAAAGAGCCGCACGCCTCCAGGCCAGGGAGCAGAAGCTGCGGGGCAGCCCCACACTGGGTCGGCTCTGGCTTGCAGGCACTGCAGTCAAAGCCTGGACTCGGGACTGTCTCTGCTTATCTTTGTACATATACACTAAGTGGTTATTCTTTATGTGATTTGGTTTCTTCTTACTGCTTTCACAGCTGTGCTGTTGGAGCATCTTGTATTGGGAGTACAAAAACGGTTAGGAGATGTACTTGATATAAGCTATCGTTTGTCTCTTTCCTTCCAGCATGAGACAAAATCACTGCATGTGGATGGATACTGGGGATCAGGGTTTTAAATTTGTTTTCCTTACAAAGAAAGCTTATGTCCTTTTTATTAATAAAGTCATTGGCAAATTAAGTAATTGCCTCAGGTGTTTGAATTGTGAACCTCTGACTAACTCCAGAATTTTGATTGTGAAGTTTCATAACTGGGTATCTAGCTCCTGACATGTCATCCTGGCTATGGATACCTCCATTATTTCTGAAGACCTGAGCTGTTGGGGCTGTTCTGAAGTCACAGAGATCTGAGGTGATCTTTGCGTTTTCTGGCTAATGGAAACCATGTGCTTGAAAACAAAGAGTTCATGGAGCATTCAGGGCAACCACCGCAGACAGGGAAGCATCACGTCAGTGTGCTCCTGCTCATGTTACTCTTGATTATACACCAGTTGCAGGTGTTTTCAAAACTGTTGCTTTCGAGACCAAGTAACTCCTACTGTTGCTGTCCAAATAGGAGATGATGACAGCATATTCACTAAAAGCTTGATGAAGATTTGCATGAATGTAATTGTACTATTGAAAGGCCTTCAAGCAGAGATTTGAGTTGATACCAAAAGTTGATTTATAACCCAGAAAGCTTATTGTTGTTAATAGGGGAGACTAAAGTGAGGGGGATTCTTGCAGATGTTATAAAGAAACTTACATGAAATATAAGAGTAGAGTTCCTCAATCCATAACTACTTCTGTGTACCTGTACCAAGTCTTTCTTCATGTCTTTTCATCTTAGCTTGATGTTTTTGTGGTGTTCCCACTCTTCCCAGTCACGTTGCAGTTTTGTTCCCTTTCCATTATAGGTTTGGCAATGTTCCCTCCTTATGCATTGAACAGCTGTCGTTGATGTATACCATTCATCAGTATTATTATTATTATTCTCACTGGTTTGTATTTAATAAATAAAATGACCAGTGCTGTGCTGCTGTGGATGTTAATACCTAAACATTGGAGCTGGGAGACTTGAGTTTTGTGTGAGACTTTCCCTTCTTGCAGTTCTGATATTAGAATTGAATTTGTGATAGGAAATCAGAGTTTTAATGCCAGCTGTTAGAAATCTGCAGTGGGTTTTTTGGGGGGTTATTTTAGCTTCTGTGCTTTCAATATCAGGAAAAGTATGGATCTTACTAAATATTGAACATAATCAGATTTATGTAGACAGTACATACATTTCTTTCTCAGAAGTCTGATTATCAGTGTTTTATTTTGGCATATGAAGATATTTATTCTATAACACAATTGATAATTTGAAAGAAATAAGTATGTTCATTAGTCTTAAAATCTGACTTACATGAGTTTTACTTTATTTCAGTTAATTTGCATAGTATACTTCCATACAAAATTGGTTCATGGAAGAACATTTGGTATACAGATACGTCTAAAGGGATTCAGCCTCTAAGGGCAACAAAACATGTTGAAAGAGGGAAGTGTGAAGACTTTCTATTATCTTAGCTTTTTTTTCTCTTGTTTCAGAGTAGAAAGAGAGATTTGATGTTTTGAGAGGTCTGAGGAAGGACTTCTTTTTCTAAGACGTCTGATACCCACTTGCATTGAGACTGAGTAGGAGTTTGTGATGCAATTTTAAATTCCTTTGAAGGTTCCGGTGAGGTGGATTCAGAGTTTCAGCACAACAGTTCTGTGCATTTATTTTGAAATTTGAGCATATAAAATATTGTGTATGTGTTTCTTGGCATCAGGCCAATTATTTCCTAACAATTTCTGAAGCATCTGTGGTATCACTCTCTACAGTTACCTGAAAGGAGGTTGTATTGAGGTGAGTCTGCTCTCAAGTAGCAAGTGATAGGACAAGAGGAGATGGCCTACAAGTTGCACCAGGGAAGGTTTAGATTGGATATTTGGAAAGATTTCTTCACCATAAGGGTTGTCAAGCACTGGAACAGGTTGCCCAGGAAAGTGACTGAGTCACCATCCCTGGAGGTATTTAAAAGATGTGTAGATGTGGCGCTTAGGGACATGGTTTAGTGGTGGGCTGCATTTTAGTGGCAGCTTTGATAATCTTAAAGGTCTTTTCCAGCCTAAATGATTCTATGACATCAGACAGCTTTTGGCTTTGGCCTGGATTTTTACGTTCCTTTAGACTGACAACATGAGGCTCATTTAGAAATGCTTACAGGCCTGTAAATACTTCCTTAGACTAGCAAAAAATCCCTTGTTACAGACATTCAAATTGACTGCAGGGGTAAGGTGTCCTTACATTCTGTATAAAAGCACTTCCCACTTTTCTAACACTTGGACAGGAAATATGAGTGGTGGAGCTATAGCAGTGAAAGTGATTTTTTTTTTTCCTATACCAAATCAAAATATTATGATTTATCTTTGATTGATGGTTCAGAGCCCTGTCTATCGATCTCTTCACAAACTGGATGTGTGTATCTGAAGGAATACATGGCTTATTGGATGCTCTACGCAGTTGGATCATCTATATGGAGCCATTAAGACCATTGTTGCTTGGTTGTAGTTCTGTTTCACTAATTAAAGCATTAACTCGCTCTAAAAGTAGCGATGTGGGACACGGAAATAGAACTTAAAATAGAAATAGAATTTAAACCCCAATGAATTAGTACAGATGTTATAAAGCACAAGTACAGTTTTTGTATACATGTCCCTTTGACATGGGAAGTTCTACTGTTTAGAAAAAAACAAAACAACTAACACACGCACAAAACCCCAAAAGAATTAACACCCCAACCCTCCCCACCCCACCCCACCCACCCCAACAAAAACCCAAACACAGTAACCCCAAAGCGTGGAGAAAATTCCCACATTCTCACCAACATGAACTCCTGAAAGGTAGACATCGAAAATGCAGTGCATACAAATGCATTATATTCTAACTGCTGTTCTGTTCTCCTCCATTTCTGTTCTCTGAGGATATAATTGCAGCGAGTAAGGCAAAACAGGTGATGCTAGCTGAGCCACAGTGAATTACACTTGGCAATGTTTGTCCTTTGAATGCAGGTCCAGACACTGATGGGAAAGCAGAGAAAACTTGGTGAAAACTTATTGTGAAATAAAGCGCAGGAAACTACTAGAAGTCAGTGACAGATGAACATACAGAAAATATTTAAACTGGTCTTTGAAAAAGTTTTTTAATGACCCTGAAGACTAACTTGAGCCTCTTTGCTTTCATCACCACTGTCAGCAGATCATTCATGCACTTGTTAGCCGTGCAGATGAAGCTGGGAAGTGTTCCCCACCACACGTAGGGTTGGGAGAGCGGAGCGCTGCACACACCTACGTTAGGCACTCCCAGCTGCGGAGCCATTCATAGCATCTTCAGAGCAAACTAAAAAAGTGTGTGGGTGAAATAAATATGGCCTGTAAACCAAAAGCATTACACATCTCCTGAGTGCTGTGCCAGGAGCTCGGGAAGAGATGCTGTCCATGGGGCTCGCAGCTCTTGCAAACAGTGCTTGTACAGGCACACTGGCAATGAGGGAGTGCTGAGAAAGATGTGAGCTAACCCTGCTCCGCTTTGGAGGGTTCAACAGGAGACAAATTCTGTCCAGCACTAAGAGAATAGTTAGTGTGTAATGGCAGTGGGAGAGAGAGCATCAAGGGAAAGATTTTAAACTAATTTGAGATTTCAACTGCATAGCTCAGGTATGCTAACATTGTTGTTCCTGGTTTTATACAGATCAGTTAATGGGTTTATTTTTTTGAAATTATCGTTTTAGTTTGAACAGGAAACATCAAGCTGTACTGTGGGGGCAAACTTTATTCATAATAGTCTTAGGGTATTAAGATACCTGTTATGAAGACAGTAATAATGAAGTTTTGCTGATGGGGAAAACTCATTAATTGTGAATCCTCAATTTCACTGAATATTCCAGAATAGAACAAGTGAAATAAGGTGCCCAAGATACCAGTCTGAATAGCTTCTCCCAACTCTGCTGAACTTCATTCTACACTGAGCTAGTGTATATAGCATTATAACCAGTAGTAGACTGCACAGAGCAGGGAGTGGAGGTGAGCAGTGTCCTGCATTTAGAAGGACTCTGGCTGCATGGTCACCACGTTATATTTGCTGTGGAACAGAAGTTTGCTATATGTGGGGGAGTACGGCGCTAAATATTTAATTAGCTGAGGTCATATGTCACCTAAGTGTTCATCAAAGACACGTTCATTTTATGCCTGCACACTCTTACATACTAACTTATGAGTTGGTAAGTGGGCATAAACTGGTAAATTCTGAGATTTTTCTAGAATTGAAATGATCACTTTTAGTCGTTTACAGTTTCTGCTTAAGCAGGACCTGACAAATAGCCTAGCACAGTCAGTGCCACAGTGATGCCCGAAGCATGTCATGAATTTCTTCACAGTGTTAATGTATCTGTAATCATTGTAATGGGTTATGTCAGTAGCAGTGTCTTATTCCCAAAAGTGCAATTGGCGTGGTGCAGGCCTGTGTTATGATAGAGCCCTTGAGATGAGATCGGAAGGCAGGCTTTTTCATTCATTCTAGATTGCTGTAAACTGAAATAGCTACCAGGTAGGTGCTGTCAGCAGCAATTTTTTTCTTCTGGAGAAGAAAATCCGTATTTGCAAATGCCTTTTAAAGTTTGAATATTGGCTTACAGCTGTAATGTGGCTATATTTTAATTGTGCGGTAGAAATGTGCTCAAGTATTTGACAACTTGCTACATTATTGTGGTCAACTGGGCTCTTGACAGACCTTTCCTGCATTTGAAATCTTACAGCAAAGGGAAGTTTAGGAAGAAAAATAACAAGTGTATTTTGTAAGTATAATAGAAATCATAGGACACTTGGATTTCCTTTTTGAAAGGATAGATTGGGAAACAGAACTCGTCTCAATAATAGGACGGTACCTGCTCGGAGGCATAACTGGTGTGATTACCTGCAAATTGTTAGAAAAGATAAGCAAAGAAAACAAACAAAACACCCCAACCACCAAACTGTAGTACAGGCTGAAAGTGTAAACTTGATTGGTGTTTTCCCTTTCAGTTGGCAATTGTAAATCCTCATTTTTGTCCTGATTATGCATTTTCAGTTTAATAAAACTTATAGAATTGCATCTTCTTAAGCGTGATTTCTTGTAAGAGTAGCATGAGAACAATGGGCAAAAATATGCAGAAGACTAATGGTTGGGGGTGTCTTAAATGTTGGGTGACCAAACAAGTATGTATTAAAAGTGGGCAAGTTTCACAGTGTCTTCACTGAATCTAGGAATGCTTTAATGGTGTCCATTTGGGAACAAGAAGTCATTTGAAAACCTTGGCTATGACTGCTTGTATTTTGTGATGTGTTAAAGCAGGAACACCTGTCAGGAAGGAGTCAGTCTCAAGTTTAATTTTATTTTGTTGTTTCACAAAAAGAGTTTCTATTTGTTTAGTGGGACTTGGGGGTTTTGCCATTCATTTAACAGGATTTAATGGTACGCTCAGAATTTAAGTAAATCAGATTGACAGAAGCCTACTTGGTATTCATTTTTTAAAAGGTTGCTTTTCCCATTCTAATTTCTACAGTATTTGTGTAAATAAGTGTCTTGTGAAGATAAAAATCTCAGTCTGTAGTTTAATTGTACAGCGTTATTAAAACAGCTGAAACCACTACTCGGACTGTGACAACTTCAGGGACTGATCTAAGAAAATTTTTAATTACATTGAAAATATGTTTCAAGTAGAACAATTACAGAAGCTGTATCATTTAATATGTAAAAGTTTTATTCAGTCTGTGAAATCTAGCAGTCATGCAGATTCCAACATTGTTAGCAAATCAGTTCCATAGGATTATGAAATATCTCCCTGTGACCTATTCAGATTTGTGTTGAAATATTTATTCATGGTTTGAAACAAGTTTGTTACTGTAGGGCAGACAGAACATGTTATACAAGTGAAGTCAGCTGTATTTTTCATATACCCACGGCGTAACACAAATTGATAGCTTTGATACCAGCCTTTGTACTTGATTGATGTATATTTGTTTTGGCAGGGGTGTTGCCTTAGATATTGTCCTTCTTCCCCTCCCACGGTCTCTCCCATTGGCTTTTGTACCCAGTTCCCTGCTCAGCGTAACCACAGTGGTACAGTGCAGCTGTCGGGGCACCGCTGGGCTGGAGCAGGCACCTGGGAGTAGGAGGCAAGGGATGCCTCAGCTGGCACTTGTGCTGCGAGAAATGAACATCAAACGATGTCTGTATTTCATCTGAAATCAAGTACTTAGATCTGTAGAAGGATTTTGCATAAGTGCAAACTAAGGATTGCTATTTATCATTATTGCCTTTTTCATCTTCATGTTATTTTAACATAATCAGAATAATCTTTGAAGTTAGCGAAGGTACTGGTTTTTTCCCATTATATAACTGGCCAAGGTAAAGCACAAAGCAACAAAGTAACCTACCTAAGATCAGGCTATTCTGTATCAGAGCCAGAAACAGAACCCAAATTTCTCTTTGCTTTGTATTTCAAATTCTGGAAATTTTTTCTTTCCCTTAGGGGGAAAAAAAAAAGGCATTTACACATATCTAATGTATGCAGTCGTGTGCCCTCATACAAGATACAGTTATCTATCTGAAGAAGGTCACTCCAGCTGATGCCTTGGAAACAGAAGCTGCATGTCGGTGGAGATTATTGATCTTGCTAGGGTCCTCCTGAGGTTAAAGCCTTTATCTCCTCACTGGGTCATTCTCACTGTTTCAGCTTCTTACCCTGCTGAGTGCTGGCCATGCCTCTGTCTCCTCCTGACTGCTCTGTTGGGCTTGTCAGGTTTCTGCAGCCTTTTCTGTCCTTAATTTCCTTCTGCTCAAGGATGTCCCCAAACAGCTGCATCTCATATCTGTGAAGTATCTTTGAGAAGCAGATTCTTTTGCCCAGAAGCCAGCTGAATCTCCATTTAAGCAGGGATAGGGTTAGAGGGAAATAGCCCCTGCTAAAGCCTCTCAGCTGGGGAGGAAAGACAGCTCTCAGCAGGAACAAGGAGAGGTTCAGCTGCTCTGCTGGCCACCTCTGCTCACCGACATGGACACGGGATTGCAGCAGAGAGAGCGGCGTCTTCAGTGATGACCCGGTGCTGGATGGGAGCTGAGCGAGGAGTGGGAGTGAGAGGGACTGAGAGCTGCTGATGCTGACTGAATGAGAGTGCCTAAGGGAGAAGAAGGGAAGATACTGCT
Source organism: Falco biarmicus (assembly GCF_023638135.1). Lineage (NCBI taxonomy): Eukaryota > Metazoa > Chordata > Aves > Falconiformes > Falconidae > Falco > Falco biarmicus. The sequence continues at coordinate 14,641,366 of NC_079295.1, forward strand.
CACTGTGTTCCTCAGGGACCCTGGTGCGAGATAGGAGGGGGATTTTTGGCTGACCTCAGCTTCCTGCTTTTTGCTTCATCACTCAGTTCCTTCCAACAGTAATTTCATCTGGGAAATACCTGGTAAGGCAAAGTACAGTGTTAGAGGGTGGAGAAATGTAACGATTACCGTTACCTTAAAGTTACAAAAGTCTTAAAATATTTAAGTCCTAAAAAGAGAATCTGGTAAAAGTTAGAAATTATGTGGCCATGTAGAGAAGATGATTGGGGAAAATGGGAATGAGGGAGGATTAATGGGAAAACGGGACATGTGCTTTCATGTTAGACTTTGTCCTTCTAAATCATAGAATCATTTAGGTTTGGAAAAGTCCAGCTGTTAACCCAGGACTGCCAATTCCATCACTAAATCATGTCCCCAGGCACTGCATATATGTGTTTTTTAAACACTTCCAAGGGTGATGATTCTACCACTTCCCTGGGCAGCTGTTCCAATGCTTGACCACCCTTTCAGTGAAGGATTTTTTTCCTGATATCCAATCTAAACCTCCCCTGGTGCAACTTGAGGCTGTTTCCCCTTGCCCTGTTGCTTGTTATCTGGGAGAAGAGACCAACCCCCACCTGCCTACAGCCTCCTGTCAGGTAGTTGGAGAGAGCAGTAAGGTCCCCCCGAGTCTTCTCCTCTCCAGACTAAACAAGCCCAGTTCCCTCAGATGTTCCTCATAAGACTTGTGGTCTAGACCTTCCCCAGCTTCATTGCCTGTCTCTGGACACACTCCAGCACCTCTGTGTCTTGTGGTGAGGGGCCCAAAACTGAACACGGCATTTGAGGTGCGGCCTCACCAGTGCCACGTGCAGGGGGACAATCACTGCCCTGGCCCTGCTGGCCACACTGTTTCAGATACAAGCCAGGATGCCGCTGGGCTTCTTGGCCACCTGGGCACACGGCTGGCTCATGTTCAGCAGACCGTCACCCAGCACCCCCAGGCCCTTTCCCACCAGGCAGCTTCCCAGCCGCTCTGCCCCAGGCCTGCAGCGCTGCGTGGGGCTGGTGTGAGCCCAGCGCAAAACCTGGCAGCTCTCCCTGTTGAGCCTCATGCAACTGGCCTTGGCCCATCGGTCCGGCCTGTCCAGATCCCCCTGCAGAGCCTTCCTGCCCTCCAGCAGATCAACACTCCCACCCAGCTTGGTGTCATCTGCCAGCTTCCTGAGGGTGCGCTCGATCCCCTCATCCAGATCGTTGGTAAAGACATTAAACAGGACTGGCCGCAGCACAGAGCCCTGGGGAACACCGCTTGTGACCGGCCACCAGTCAGATGTAGCTCCATTCGCCACCACTTTTTGGGCTCAGCCATCCAGCCGGTTTTTTATCCAGTGCAGCGTACACCCATCCAAGCCATGAGCAGCCTGTTTCTCCAGGAGATGCTGCGGGAGATGGTGTCAAAGGCTTTACTAAAGTCCAGGTAGACACCATCCACAGCCTTCCCCTCATCCACTAGGTGGATTGTCTTGTTGCAGAACACCACGATAGGAGGAGCTGGAGCAGATGCATACCTTTTGGAATACCACGAGTGTTATTTGAATTGGCATTGGCCAGACAAACACAACCTTTAGTAACCATCAATGTTTCTAAAATGTCAGACAGGTTTAACTCACAGCTCTGTAGCACATGCCTTTTACAATTACAAAACCTTCTATGTGCAAGAAGGTACACTATACTGAGTTGTGCTGAAAGTATAGAAAAATACTCTTGAATTAAGGTAAGTAGGAAGAGCTGAGTTTTGGTACTAAAATATTTGCTACACTTGAGGATTACAGTTGAGGATTACAGTATTAAGCTGATTTAGGACTTTAGATCTGAAGTACTAGGACATAAACCAGAAGTGTAATGAAAGTTTTTTTTCAGAACTCTTTCTCACCCTGTTTTTATTGATTTTGAATTTTTACTTGAACAGGTAACTTGTCTAAAGTTGTGTTATAATTCAGATTCCATTGCATGTTTAGGGAAATGATTTTGAAATAAACACCCCATACAGTCGTGTCCATTAAATCAGTGCATTTTTCATTGCCTGCTGAGAAGGTTGACAGAAAAAAATATATTCCTGAACCTCAGTCAGTGGTGTGCAGTTTTAGTGACAGGACATCAGCCCTCTGTGTACATGGCGGCGCAGGGCTGGTGGCCGGCAGACGCAGCATCATGCCTCCGTGCTGGGGCTGGCTCCGTTGGGTAGAGACCGCTCCTCCGGGGTGCCCCCAGCACCCTGCTTTGGCTTGGCACAGCCTTCCCACCAAGGAAGTGGCTGGCGAGGGGGGGACATGGGTTTGTGGGAGCGAGGGGAGAGCGACCGGTTGGTAGACAGAATTCCTGGGCTTCAGATCTCTGGAAGATGTGAAAAATGCAGGCAGAGCTGCCATTTCTAAAAGGTTTGGGGGGGTTTGTTTGTTTGCTCACCCATATAAAAATAGGAGTTTCAGTCTTTTGATGTCATTTTTTGGGCTCTATTTTTAGTGCTTGGGAACGTTACAAATGTGAAATATTTAGCTGTTGAGCCTATTGAATTTAAAATAACTTAAAATAGCTTTGAAGAGGCTTTCTGAAGCACTTCTTTTTTTTTTTTTCCAGTTGCAGTACATGCATTATTTGATCCAGTGTTTTTACAGAGGCTGAAAGAGTGCCATTATGTTAAAGCCAGTGGTACCATTTGGTTTGATAAGGAGGAAGTCCTGTTGGTCCAAGATCAGTATAAGGAGATAATGTAAATTTTTTTTCAGCTTTTATATTAAAAAGCATTTTTCTGACTATTTTATTTTGATATTGAAGCCCAATACGTTATTAAGCGCCTAAATTAACTTTCCATTAAGCTTGAAGGCAAGGTTGAGGTGTACTCAAATGCAGTTTTGCCTCTAAAAGAAAAATATTTCTTTTATCTCTGTAGTATCCCAGGTATTTATTGATATATAAGGAACTTCAGAAAGATAATCTAAATTTGGGGTTGGTTTTGAGTTGTTATTCATTATACATACATCATGATTATAAGGATCTGTTCAGTAGTATAAGAAATTACACTGAAGGTGCCCAAACTCGCAGAATAAAAAGGTAGAAAGGGAAGTTGTATGGGTGTTTTACCAGCTCAGAAATTACTTCTTTACAAATGTGACAAGCTGCTAATTCACCTCTCCATCTAGTCATTAAAGACAGAACCCTTAGGGATGGCATAACCCACTTTACTGCCAAAGAAATTACCACACATGCTTAATTTTTAAGTTTCATGTATCCATGCAGCCTTCAGTTGCGAAACAAGCAAAAAAGGCAGATGTAATACCCACAGCCTGGCTCTGGATCAGGTGTTTGGTGGCAGCTGGTACCCCAGAGGAGGATGGATTCCACCTGTCAGGCTGCCTGGCCACAAGGGCAGTGGGAGAGCCCTTGTCTTCAAGACACAGCCCAAAAGGTGAAATCTAAACAGCATTTTCTTCAGCAGATTTTTAAAGAGAGATCTGCCCACTGAAACTGCCATCACGAATGACTGCCTTCTGTGTGTAACAGGATTCCTCTGGAGCATACTATGGAAAATAAATTTTACAGCCCAAGCTGTATGATGTTTTGAGGCATTCTCTGAGGAGGCAGACAGAACCTGTGATGCATCGCTGCCAGGTCATGATGTTACTGTAAGTCTCATGAGAATCTGGTGCTTTCTTACAGCTCAGGTTCCATACAGCGATGCAATTGTGTGAAAAATGAATTAAAATTTTAGCTCTCCTGATGTGGAGAGAAACATGAAAAGATGTGTCGTAAAGGACACTTCATGACAAGAAGTGTATAGCATTTTATATAAAAAGTTAAAATTGGTCAAATACGATGATGCTAAGTGCAAAGTGGAAACATTTTGGTGACTGTTTAAATCTTCTCTTCAAATAACGGAACAATGAGAACTAAGTGCAAATTTTCTGCTTCATCTAAGCCAATAGACTAGAAACCAGGGATTTGCTCTTAAGTCCAGGGAAAACATCCGTTTTCAGTTATGAAAGAAAATTGCCTTTGGGTTACTGGTTGGCAGGATTATTTTGTTAAAAGAATGTTGCACCATCTCCCACAAAAAATACAGTTCCTGTTGTGCTTTTCACCTGCGTTAGCACTGAGTCCTCCGCCCTCTTCCACAGAAGTTTTCTTGCTAACTGCATTGTGCATTCCGGTGCCTCCAAAAATTGTATGTGAAATAACGTTTCTCACCTTAATGGTTTAAATATTGGAGGTGGTCGCTTGATAGGTGTCAGATATTTACATTTTAGACTATCTTATTACAAAATTTGGACATGGATTTTAATTTTATTAATAGTTTGTCACGCGCTTACAGAAGAATGCATCCTCATTTCAAATGTGCAGGCTCATACATCAGAACTGGGATAATAGTTGTTTTAAAACTATAAATATTTTTTTTTATGTATATGTTCTTGTGCCTATAAAAGCTTAGGTGAATGGCTAAAGTTGTTAAATGAAATGCTGGGGTTTTTTCCTTTCATCATTCTCACCTGTGCATAGGTTTAATGGAAAACTAGCAATAGCTCCTGCTGGACCTTCATTGTAAAGGTCTGTAGAATATAACTTCAAGGTATTCTGACCTTGTAGTTCCAGCTTAACTGAAAATGTGCGCTTGAATGCATTGAGTTATATTGGTGTGTGATTGAGATTCTTGTTTACATATGTGAAATCTGACACATGTCCATGGTATCTAAAAGGCTACTAACATATTTCTTAATTTTGAGTTCTCTGCTTTTTTTTTTTTTTTCCACATTTTGTTTCCTGCACTGAATGAATTTAAGATTTACGTAAAATAATTCAAGTTGTTTTGGTATAGTGTTTATATTGGAGGCTTTCTTGTCATTTACTCTAGCATGATGAAGACTGAACTCTCTTGCTGTGGGACAGTGGGTCAGGAATGAGGTAGTGGTCAGCTGGTTGGAAAGAAATGTTGATTACTATCCAGAAAAGAGGAGAAAAAAGACCCGATGAGGTGGTTTGGTTTGGTTAGAATGCGCTGCTAGAGCACAGTAAGGGACGAGGGCTTCTTTTACACTTTGTAGATTTCTAGGACACGTTTGGTACAAGCTATGTGTAGACACAACAGATAAACAGATTTTGATTGAGATCTGTGGGCGCTTGGAAAATATTGCTAATTGTATGCTTTTTCAAAGGACTGTGATCTTATCGCTGTCATGACAGTTGTGCAGGGCTTCTATGAAAAGAAATGCGACTTTAAAAGCAAGTAGAATTAATTATACTTGAAAAGTCTCTTTTCCAATCTGCAGAGCACATTTGCAGTCATCTGCAGCTTGAAGGCCACGTTGCCCCCACACTTCAGCCTTCATCGCGCTGTGCTGATGACTGAACCGTAAGGTTTCCCCTCATGCTTCTGATCTCATCCTCAGTATCATTAAGATTCCTTAATGGAAAAGCAACTTCTGCAACAGATTGGTAATGAACATATTGAATCTATCACATCAAAGAAATAGTTGTAGGATGGCGTGAAGACTGCTTCTTTTTAAAGTGATCTGTAGATCTTTGAGTCCCTGTGTAATTTTACTGGCTTTGATCAGAGTCCATACAGCTGTAGTTGTTTTGAAGAATCAGATGTTATTGTTGTGCTGTGGAGGTTAAAGGGTTCTGTTTTCCTTACTTGCTGGAGACTAACATTGCTACTTACTTGGTGATATGGCAAGTTAAAAAAATACTAATATTTTGGTACCTATCAGCTGTAAGACCACTTGGCTTCTGATACATTGATACCAGAAATTCTGTGGGAACGAAGGTAATTATTTTTAAAACTGATCTTCATTATATAGAATAATTGTATGTTTCTCTAAAATGTTTTTATACAATGTGTATCTAAACTTAAACACACGCATATTTTCTAGAATTATTTACTACTTTGTGACAGATACACAGCTGTGAGTCATTTACATGAAGAGTAGCAGATTTCTAAAAATGGAATGAAAAGCTATAATAGCAATATAGAGATCTTGTGGGAATTTGTGTGCAAATGTCCTTTATTATATGATCACCCCCATATAAATACATAGCATTGAAACAACATTTCAAAGCCTAAGGTTTCATACCAGAGTGTTTAAAGATTAGAAACAATGTCGTTGCTTGCACAGTTTTAAGGCCAACTCCTCGTGTGTGTTTGTGTTGTGATACTGCCTTTAATTATACAATCAAATTTTTCCCCATGGGATGCCTAGTTTTTCAGTAGGGCTAACACTCAGCGCCTTGTCTTGTGGCTGCCTTAAGATGTCTCATCATAATGATGATTGCTATGGTGTCGCGGGGAGCTCTGTGGCCATCATGGTGTAGCATCGTTGGTCTAGCAGTAGAGAGTAGTTTTCAGGACAGCTTTCAGGCGCTGTAAGGAGGAGAGTATCCTTCCTTCTCTTCATTTCCCGTTCTATTCACTCCGTACCTTGTAATTTTAGTAGTAGTATCAGGAGCAACAATCTGCTGAATGGTGGAGTAGGAAATGTGAAAGCTCTGCATGAGTTCCTCACGGTTTGTCAGTTAGGCTGGAGTAATTTACCTTCACAGCACAGAATCTGGTGCTTGAACTGACACAGTAATGTCAGTAGTAGGGGATTAGTTGATGCTTTATCAGGGATGGCCACAGAGGGAAGATATATTGGGGTGGAGAGAGCTAAGAGGGGGTGGCTGTCTGTGGGTTTTACAGTATTTGCTAATGGGAAAGGAAGATAGAGGAATTAGCATCCTCTTTCTGGCTCCCAGGGAAGAGTTCTGTATGTTTACAGAGTCTTTTGCCATTGGCTGTTGTTACCTGGTTTGGTCTCAAGTTTTCTCTGACTTCTCAAAACTTTCTTTGCTAATAGGATAAATTCTAATTTTAAAGCAGAGAAACAGAAAACATATAAAAAAGGCTTTAAATTTTAACAGTTGAACTACAGAGTAATAAACAAAGCTTTTTCAAGCATAAGCACGAGTTGGAATACTTTTGCATTAATATTACAAGCTTATATCTATAGCAGAAAAGTTAATTTGAAGGAAGAATATTATTCCTCCTGATGCTGTTAGCACTGCCAGCTTTCTTCATTCTGTGTCAATCCTGTGGAAGGTTCGGAAGGCAGCAGTAGACAACCTCCATGTGTGGCAACATGGAAGCTTAATTTAAAAAAAAATAAAAATGAGCAAAGATATTGTATAAGTGCTTGGAAACTATTGTGGCAGTGATGCCTGAGAGAGAGAAATCTTGAATGTGGTAGAAGTGCCTGCAGGGAGTATCTGAAGTGCAGGGCTGGGTTCAGCCAGATGACTCACTTCTGAGTACTAGAAGCATTACCCTTCATAGTGTGCTCTGAAATACTTTCTCAATTATTTGTGTGTACCTTCAACAAAATTCTCTCTGTACACAGGAGCTGTTATGTTTGGGTTTTTGGAACCAGAAAACAAGCTCTTTATTGATGGTGAGGTCAGGACGCTTCTGGGAATGGTGGCTTGTTGTTTACCAGCTGCTCCCCAGCCAGAAGGAGGTCGTCTCATTTTTAATACGAGTCGAGCTTTGTTTCTTTTTCTTATTTAGGGGGAAAAATCAAGGGAAAAAAAAAAAGACTTATGCTTTTTGCTCTGATATTTCTTTGTGATGGGATTGGTGGACTTCAGAAAAATATTGACTAGTATCAGAATTACTGGCAGAAATGTTTCAGGGTAGAAGTGTGTATGTGCTGAGTGCCTTCTGAATGGCATCCTCACAGTACTGCTTGAAGAGTGGGTAGTCCTGTGAGTGGTACTCTCCCTTTCCCATCCAAGTGGGATAAGAAGTTGGCTCTTACGGTGTTCCAGGCCTTACAACAGTTTCTGTTGGTTTTAATTTTTTTGTTTTGTCAGGTTTTGTTTTAGATCAGGGAGCCTAAGTGGAAGTTGGAAATAAAAACCTCACACATAAATAGCAGTGAAACAAGCAACTGCACTAACCTCTGCTTTCAGCAACAGTAACATAAACTTGAGGAAGCTTTTCTGATACTTAATGCATACAAGCGTAGGTGGAATTTGGCTCAGCCGTCAACTCCTCAGTCACTGGATTTTCTAGAGTCTGCAGCTAATTCTGCTCAGCATATGCTATTGATTTTTTTATGCTATACATTGGTTTGGGAATTAATATTCAGACACCAGTCTTCCCAGTCTGAAATTTGACACTGGTGTTTGACAGCTTGTTCATCGTTCAGTTTGCATTTGTCACTGAAGAAATGCCCAAATATTGGTAATGATCCCAGAAACTCAAATGCGGTGGTTGAATAGTAGTTACGTATGTTTAAAGTCAATTTGTACTATGACATGATGAAAAAATACTGAAGGTGTGGGGCAGCTGTCTTGGCATTTTGTACATAAACTTCAAAACCAGAGTCCACTGGTTTGGGAATGGGGTTGTTAACTGTTTCAGACCAACAAAGTCTTCAGAAAAATCTTTGTTTGTGCTCTGTGATGCATCTAGAACTACTGATAAGAAGTGAGATATCAAATAAATTTTCATGTTCAATTTCCTGATCATAAGCATTCATGGGTTTTTTGGACAGGACTATGTTCATGGAAGAAAACATGCAATTTGCATAGGTGTGTGTTTTACATGCCTATTTAAAAAGTGCCTTGCTTGAAGGTCAGTAATTACTTTTATTGACCCACACTGATGTGCCCTCTGGTGAGTTAATTAAAATGCATCTCCAGTTAATACCAAGAGAAATACGGCTTGTGTGCTTATGTATATGTATAATAAAATATGCAGTATTTTACGTAAAAATAGATAAAAGAGGAAATGTGAACCTCGAAGAGTGCCTGGAGAGGTCCTTTCAGGTTTTGGCTTTGCTAGCATTTCTCGTACAGGCATTTAAAAGGCAAGGCTGGTGAAATATATCCGAAGAAAGAGATGGATTGAAAACCTGAATTATTTAATAAGACTCTAGTTAAGCTTTGGAAGGTTTTAAAACTGGGTCAATAAGTGACATATCTTTTTTGTTCTATTTAAGAAAGTTTGATAATCTGACAACATCAGAAGTTATTAGTCATACAAAGCAGATAGATAGCAGATAGATGGCAGATAGAAACAATACTTTGTGGGGGTTTTGGGGCCATCTGGGCTTTTTGTTACAGTGTTTCGTGCATTTCTTCTTATGTAGATTTACAAGTAAAAGACAGTAAGGTTGTCCTTGCTGGGAAATGACTGGCCATCATATGCAGCGTTTTACCCACTTGTATTGTTTTGAGCTGCATGTTACCACTCCATTGAGATGTTCAGTTGCCCTTATTAAGAAATTTGTATTTATTCTTAAAATAAATGTTGCTCAACAACCTGATAACAGTAACTCACCCTGTAGGACAGACTTTGCTTTTGGAATATTGACAACATTATTTTTAAATGTTTATAAGAATCAAAAATTGGTTCGAGATAAGCCAATCTAAGATTTAAGAAACAACTTTGCTTTAAAAAAACCTAAAACATTCTTTCCTGTTGAAAGCCAAGGGAGCGCTCTGAGGTTACCTGGCGGCTGCACGGCTACCCCCTAAATAGAAAGAGCCCCCAGAGGGGATGGTCTGTCAAGGAAGGAGAAAGCAATGGTCCTTTTTCTCTGCATGTTTTTCTACAGCTGATCGGCACAAAACGTTGTTATTTGGAGATTTTCTAGTGGCTCTGCAGCCTGCATAATGCCACCATTCACAAGCTTCTAAGGGGAGAAAGAGCAAGTGTGCCAGTGCAGCCAGACCTGCTAAATAACCAGTGTTGCTGATGCCCTTGCCCTGGGCCGTGCTAGCAGTGGAAGAACAGCAAGATCCTGTTCCAGGGTAGAAGAGGCATGTTGTTAACCCTTTGTACAAAGAGCTAAAGTAGAGCAATCAGACTTGGGTTTCAGATAGCATTTGATAAACAGTGGTGATGGGAAGGTTGCCGATGGCTGCACTCTAGGTCTGTTATCAAAGAAAATAGAGCTGAGATTACAGCAAAAAGCTCAGCCCCTCAAAACCTGCATTTTCTTAGTATATGCTATGCACTATCTTGAACTGATGCAAAAGTCCGCCACATTTAATATCTATTTTAAAAGATAAGCCAATAAAATGTAAACTCCATTCACAAAAATTAGTAATTTCCTTGCCAACAGTTATTCAGCTTCTTACACTTGTGTATTATTTCATATAACTTTGTATGATGTAAGTTTCCTTTATGATGTTTTTTAATATATATGTGTGTGTGTGTGTATGTTTTGAATTCAGCATTTGGAGGAGAATTGTAACGTGTTTCTTTTAATCTCCTTGCAAAGAAAGTCACAACACTTCTTCCTCAGTACAGTGCTCTGTGGCAATAGCTGCTTTTCTTGGTGAAACTTATTTTATCAGAATCAGTAGCGCTGGTATTTCTTTTGACTGAACAAATTTAAATGTGATGGTGTTGGGATTATCACAAGCTGCTTCTTATTTAAAGGATTTATCAGATATAAGCTGCATGTTATTTTTGGTGGGTGATTTTTCACATACTTCTATCACAGCTGAAACTCTCTGGTTATTTTCTTTTACCAGCTTTTTATTATTTCCTCTTAACATTATGCTTATGTAAAAGTGGAAGCTGTTGTCTTACAAATTTGCTTTCTCTTCTTATCTGGTTCTCTTGTGTCTGTCCACACTGGGAATTGGAATAAATTAATCATGTTTAATTTATCTTAAATGCAGTTCAAGTGAAGTAAATTTGTCAGTTTATTCAGCTAGTGTAGACTGGGATAAATTGTATTGCAGTCTCACCTAAAAGTTTACCCAATGTTTAAGCCTCGTGTGCATTTTATATTTTGTGGTTTTAGCATAGTTAGGGCTCATTACAGTCTTTTAAGGATACTTTTAGCAATATATAAGACAAGTTTAGACATGGTTCCCAAACTTGGTTTTGAAGCCAAAGTAAATGAGGCCTTGTAGTGCCACATTCCAGTGATTCTGACATCAGAGGAATATCTGCAGTAATAAATTTTTATAGTAAAGTCGCTGAATTTTTATATGGCTGCAAGAAGCAAGACTGGAGTCTGACATGGAGAAGGATTAAGCTAACCATTCAAGACACTAACAGATCTTTTTCATGAAAACTTTTTCCCCCTGTGGGAAAAAAAGCAACAACCAAGATATATTTTGACAAAAATCAAATGTTAATTTAAAAAAAGGCTCAATAAAACTGGTTATTTAATCTTGTTTAGGTTTTTATTACTGTTTCAGGTTTCCTGATACTCTGCTGCAGGTTTCCTGATATTCTGCTGCAGTCTGTGGAGGTATCTCTGTCCTTTTTTAAATTAAGGAGTGAGAATTATGCTAAAAATTATCTTGAGCACTGAACAAATTAAAACCACAAAATATTTTTGAAATATTTGCACAAATCGACTTGTATCTAATGTATGTTGTAGATATTTGAATACAATAATCAGTTTTCATCATACTTGCAGCACTATTAGCAACCATTTTTGAGATTTTCATTCGGGGAAAAGTAATAAAAAAACCCAACTTGTAAATGTTACAAACCTGACTCATACCGGGGAACTGGATTGTGGCACAGATAGCAGAGCAGGAGTGCATCGACTTGGCCTTGTGTGGCTGGGCTGAACTTTGCCAGCTAGATAGAACATTCACTTTCTGCTGTTGGTGCCTCTCTATGGTGGCAAAGAAAGGCTGGGAAGAGCTGCTGACACACGGGTGCTCAGCTGTGTTTGGGCCGATCCGCTCTTTTGACATCCCTAGGTTTTAATAAGAAAGTGTGCAATGTTTTACAACCCAGAGTACAATTTTTTTTTCTCATTTTTGTAATAACAATTACATGTTTTATATTGCTGATTCTTTCATATTTATAATTAAAGTCTTCATCTTGTTTTCTTTCAGATTCTTCTCATTCTTTTCATCGAGATGAGACTATAGTTATTGCCCTTGCATCTGTGTCTGTACTGGCTGTTTTGATTGCTGCTCTGTTCTTTGGATACAGGATGCTTGCAGGTAGGGTTTAACAATCCTATTTTATTTTTTTAAAGATTGTTCTTTTGACTGTTTCTCAAATTTATACTTATGTCTTCTGTTCTCCCCAGTCCCTATTATACGCTTGTACATAACACTCCCTTCTCTCCCCTCTGACACTTTATGGTGATAGCCCATTCATAACAGACCAGAGAGATTTATCATTTCTCCAAGCTGGCATTTTGGGACCCATTTTTCTTCCACAAATTCTCTGCTCAGCACAGCTTAATTGAGATTGTGGGCATGCTTTACAGTTATTGCCAGTGACATTCAATTATCAAAATAGTTGTGTAGCAGATAGCCTTAAGTTTGTAGCTATCAGCACCTTCACTGCTGATTTACTGACTCCAAAAAGATTTTACAGGGTTCCTTTTTACTTGCTATGTCCTTGCCTACCGTACGTATTTTTGCCGAGTCCCAGGTAAGTTGTATTGTGTTCACTGTAGCATGGCAAAAAAAGTAAACTGTCTGATTCCCTCCCCTTCCACAGGAGACCGTAAACAGGGTCTGCACAGTATGAACATGATGGAGGCAGCAGCATCAGAGCCCTCATTGGATCTGGATAATCTAAAGTTATTGGAGGTAAATGTTCAGCTCAGTCTCTTAATCTCCGTTTTTATTCAGTGTAACGCTTGTGGTCCTCTCACCTCCCAGGTATAGTTACAGAAATGAATGCGTCAGTGCTCCTGTAACGTTTCCTTCTAAATCATAGTTTAAAGAAGAAATTAAAAGAAAAAAAGGTTACCGCAGTTACATTTTGCCTGGTTTTGTTAGTAATATTGTTGGTATTATCTAGAACGTGTTCTACCTTGAGAAGAAAATACTGAACACTGGGAGGTAATGGGGGGAAATTGGGATGTGCTCTATTTCAGCATCGCATCAAAAGATCCATCTTTTTGCTTGACACTGATTGCTTTTAAGTACAATGTCACACCATAGTCATTTGAAATGCTTTAGTAACACTATTGGAATATAGAATTTACTGCAGATAGGGTAGTATGTTTCAGTAGTGGTGCATTTATGTAGGGTCATTCTTCACAGTGGGCTACTGTCTATCTCCATGGCAACTAGAGGCCAACCAGAACTTTCTACTCAGCTTGGTATTAGATACATCATCAGAAAACAGCAAAATGTTATGCTTTCAGTTGGTATGCTTGATAGAACTTACGGAAATTTTAAAAGCTTTTAGCCAGAAATAAATCAATAGAATGACTGAGAGAGATTCAGAGAGTGGTACTTTTTTTTGCCCGTTAGAAATCACACCTAGAGATGCAGACTGCAGACATGCAGCATGGTGTGGGTTAGTGGTCACAGCAGGCTAATCAGCAAAGAAGCTTGGGTGCCTTCTGCCAACAAAAAAGTACTTGAAGCAGAGTTTACAAGGGTGTTAATGATGCGTATTGTAGAAGTGTGCAAAGCCCCAGATGAAATTACTCATACTGATATGTGGTCTTGGAAAAAGCAGTGACTTTGTTGGTGGAGAGATCTGCTATGGGGTCTTCTGCCCTCTTCCATAAATCCCAAGGAGCTGACTCCTCACCCCCAGTCATGGGGTGCCGTGGAACAAATTGCCTTAACCCGTGTTTGCCTTTTGACATCTTGAGGTGGCGGGGAATACATTTTGAGTTAGTACCTTGAAGTGACTCGCTGCTGCTTTGCAATTCGCTGAATAGGAGGACTGAGAAACGGAAAGTCTATCTGTTAAAGGATACTTTATTGTTGCAAACTTTCCTTTTAGACAATTTTATCATCTTTAGAAACATTACTTTTGTAACCCTTCTGCTTCCCATTTCTCGTCCATTTGTAAGTATTTTAAAAGTGAAAAGGTACTGCTCTGTGAAATCCTTACACTTTCATGTCTAGGTCTTCCTGAAAATTATTTGATTTAAATAGATGTTTAAATTCTTATGTAGTTAGAAATTTTTGAGCTTTAGAAACTAGGACTCTTTCTGAAGGTGGTCCTACTTTTTGGTTTAGAGGAGAGATCACATCTTTCTTCAGTTGCCATGGAGATGGGAAAGGCTGTTCTGTGGACTTTGTAACATAGTGGGGGCTCAAATAAAGTTTCACAGGTAGTAAGGAATTAAGTATTCTTTTCTGTTAAAACCTGCGTACCTCTTTTGATACCTGTTTTGCACTACAAATGGATATATTGTTATTACTAACCTAAAAGGTACAGCTTATAAAGCTATCTTAGACCTAAGAACTTCAGCTTCGTGTCCGTGATCTCTGAAGTTAATTAAAATTTATCTCATAAGTTACAAATGTTTAGTAGGCAGAACTTTAATAAGAGAATTAGCAGCACAAAACACATAGATTTTATTGATTCTATATATGAAACTGCCGAATAGATTATCATTTATTTACTGGGTATTCAGACTATAGATCAATTAATTAAGATCTAAACTGGCCTGTCCTGAGGTTTCCAGCTGCAAAATAGCTTTTATGATAGTATTCTAATTCTAGTTTTCAATACAAAATATTGACTATTCACTAATTTTGATAGTATAAGTCAGCACAAAAGTTGGCGTACAATGTGTAGAGTGAAACCTCGGATTTTGTCTTCATTTGTTATTTAGTGAACTAATTATTTACATTTTTTTGCAGTTGATTGGCCGGGGACGATATGGGGCGGTGTATAAAGGCTCCCTAGATGAGCGTCCAGTTGCTGTGAAAGTATTTTCTTTTGCTAATCGTCAGAACTTTGTCAATGAGAGGAACATTTACAGGATTCCACTGATGGAACATGACAACATTGCCCGCTTCATTGTGGGGGATGAGAGATTCACTGCAGATGGCCGTATGGAGTATTTATTGGTGATGGAATATTATCCCAATGTAAGTGCTTCAAAGAAATCAATTGGGTTGGTTTAGATTCCTAAGAATAGCCATATTAAAAAGGATGTACTTTAGCATTTGCCAGTGTTTTTCATTGCTTCTGCTTGCACAGCAATGTAAAAATAGTCCATATAAATTATGATTTTAATGAACCTTAGTGTGGTTTACTGTAATAGGCTTTAAGATTTCCCAGTGAGTGCTACCAAATGTAGTCTTACAAATTTCTAGCTGTAGTGTTTGATCTTGGTTGTGGTGCAGGTTTTTTAGTCAACTGTGCAACATTCAAGGACAGAATTTGAAGAGTTGTTGTACTTACAAAGGATTTAATAAATTTCAGACTTCTTGGTATGAAGGCATTATCTCTGTTACGGTAGTTATGACCTCACTAAGTAGCTGTAAATGTTGGGGTTTTTGTAATGGAACATAATAGATCCGATACTGTTGGCAACCTTTTTTGTGGTACTGTAAATCATGTTGGCTTTTTAGCCTATTATCTTCTTTAAAGCTTTCTGTGGCATACCGTATTTATTTTGCTGTACCATATATTGATGATGTAGGACAAGTCTTAAGAAGGCAGCTTTACTTTCCAGAACTGTATCTTCACACCTCCTTAACTAACTGGATTCTTGCATCCCTCAGATTCATTGAGTTCCTAATGTTCTCTGTGTGTGTGTACACATGCATAGAAACAAAAAAATGTTTTAAAAATACACAGCATAAATGTGACTTTCATGAAAAATCATATAGTTTAATATATATCAGGGTTATATATATGAAAAGGCAAAAAATTATATTTCATAATTTGGGTTTTCACTTGTATATGGGAAAGAACTTTAATTGTTCAGTTAAGTAATGTTTTTTAATGAGCTTTTTGGTCTCAAGTATGAACTCATACTATTATTTGCTTCAGTGTGTAAAGGTGATTGTTGAAGCCTGATTGGTGATGGGGACAGTAGGACTAAAGCTGCTTATTCAAGTAGCAAAAAGAAGCAGAACAGCAATAAACAGCAGTAATGATGGCCTGTCTTAGCGTGTTTTAGGCTCTATGTATATGCTTGTGTTGAAAATCAAATGTGTATGTCTATATAAACATCTAAATTATGCGTAAAATTTAAGGCAACATAAACACTTCACAAATACATGAAGAGTATCTTTACTGAAACTTTTAAGTGAGGACACACTTGGTCATGTTGGCTTTTAAGAGATGGTCATTTAAGAAGAGATTGCAGGAACTAGGAACAACCATAGAAAAAGCTCAGTCATGCCATACCAGATGGACAGTGGCGAGGCACGTCAGCTCTGGCCTGTTCTGGCAGAGTAGGCTGATTTGCAGCTAATTGAGTTAAGTGAAATCAAGCAAGTCTTCTGCTCCTGTGAGGGCATAGCGTAACTGCCTTAAAAGGTGATCTGGTTTTGCTGTTTTCTTGAATGAATGAATTTTCAGCTGAAATGTAATTTGATTGAAAATTGTCTTGTTGCTTATATAAACAGGATCTCTTAACTATCTGATTAAATGCACAGATGAGGTTTATGACATCGTATTATCAGAGTCTTTCTCAGTATGGTATTAAGAACAGCAAGATTAGACTAAAATCAATCCACTGGTGGTTTGGAAGTCATTGGAAAAAGTGCACAGCAGGTGTAATTAATGCACAGTGTGATCCTTAATTCAGAGAGCAGATGTTCTGCTGTATGTGGAGCTAACAGCAGAGAAGGAAGCCTGCTGTGGCAGTCCTCCTAAAAGGGAATTGCACTGTTCAAACTGAAGTCATAAATCTTATTTCAATAAGGAGTGGCCCACCGAAGTCGTGCAGGTGAAATGCTCCCCATCCAAAACATCATTCTCCCTCAAAATACTTTCCTCCTCAGAAATATGAACATGCAAACCGGAACATTTTCACACAGAAAATTGTTCTTGGTGTTGTCTTGGTGAAAGCGAGACAGATAGGTTTGACCCAAATTGTGTTGTTATCCAAACATGCCTTCTGACCAAAGGAAGTACGTAAGTAATAAAACGAAGGATATGTCTATTTATCAATCAGCATGCTGTTCTGATGGTATTCTGAGGTGTGGCAGGTGAATAAGCAGTGAGTAATTTGCAAGGATGACATAACAGGAAATAGGTAGCAGCCACAGATGTGCCCCCCCCCCCAGTAGTCAGACATTCAGGTCTTTTTAGAACAACAGAAAAATTGTTGTAAAACACATACAGAATCTTGCGATTGTTAAAACAAAGCCATCATTTTTATCAAAAGTTATAATCAGAACAAATGTCCCCAGTTTAACATAACTCATGACTAACAAGAATAATCTTAATTACAAATATATATGTCTCTAAGTCTTGTCGAAAGCTTTTCCTGGCTGTCATTTATATTGAACTTCACTGAAAACATAAAATCACAGCCCTCAGCTAGCTTAAAAAATAATTGATGGCTGGCAAGCTCTACAGCAGAAAGATCTTGAAGTGGGTTTGAGATCTTCACACACCGAATGTCAGTCACACCATGACAACAGTCCTGTGGCCTCCGTTAGAATGGGTTGGAATCTCAACCCACTAAACCAAGAAAATCCCTTACCACACCCAAAGCTGCTGGCATTTGAAGGCTAATAAGAGCCATATGTATTTCTTTAAAAGCTTTAAATGCTGAGAAAAAAATGTAAATTTCTGTAACTAATTTCTGGGTTGATTTCAAGTTCATATAACAGCATTTTAAACAATGAAAAAAATGCTTGTGTAAACCTGTATGACACTTGGTCTGTGTTTTCACCGAGGAGGTTATTTACTTAGGGGTTCCTTGTTCTGCAAGGCTAAGTCTGAAAAGCTGTAAGACTTTTGTAATTCTATTAAGGAGTGTCAAGAACTTGAGTTTAGTTTTAGCATTGGATTCATAAAATGTCTAATGCTTCGGTCACTTTAAATTCTGGTATCTGTGTGCCTCCATCTGAGCTGTGCATGTGTTACATACCTGAATGTCAACTCGAAATGGATTTGAATGGCGCATACCAGCTTTTTTTTTTTTTTTTTTTTTAAACCAAATATTACATAACTAATTCTGCAATGAAGTGGTTTTGGTTGCACCTATGAGAAGATATTACACATTGGTACCTCTTTAAGATTACAGATTTAAATAGGCAAAACCAGGGTAGTTTGTAGACATAAAT
The DNA here is from genome assembly GCF_023638135.1 of Falco biarmicus. Taxonomy (NCBI): domain Eukaryota; kingdom Metazoa; phylum Chordata; class Aves; order Falconiformes; family Falconidae; genus Falco; species Falco biarmicus. The sequence goes on from NC_079295.1 coordinate 14,659,387, forward strand.
GTATTGTAATATGTATGCACAGAGAACTGGATGACTTTGTTCTATATGCATGGGGATATAGTTTGTTTAAACAGAGTACATTGTCATTGGGACTATGTGCATAAAAACTGCCCAAACGTGTCATAGTTTTCAGGTTCTGGCTCTTGTTTCAGATAATGGCCTCAATTTCTACAGTATCTTAGTATCATCAATGACACCCTTCCTTCTGGTTTTCTTGGAGATTCCACCACAAATTACTAAAAATACCCCATTTTTCACATCTAACTTCTCTTTCAAAAAAAGGGGAACATGACATTCTTTTTTTCTGTTTCTTCGGTGCATGTGGCATTCTGAATTCTTTATTGCCTCTGCATTGGTTTTTTTTTGCTTTGATACCTAAATAGATTATAGCAGGGGAGATGCCAGCGAGAGATGTTGAATATTCTTCTGTAAGTGCTAATGGTTTAAAGGCCACTGTTTAGTAACCCAAGCTGTTAAATGTCTGCAGTTACCTTTCTTCTTCTGTTGTTCAACAAGACTTTTTCAGAAGCATAAATCAAATGTGTGCTTTGCTTTTGTTTTGTAATTAATATAATTATTCCTAAAGGCAATCCCTGTTATTTTGTGATAAATTTTCTGTTCTGCTACTTTAGATGAAACAAATGGCAGCACTTGAAATTAATGAAACTTTGGTCCAGTCTGGTGTTTTAAAACATCTGGGTAAACACAGTTGCAGGATTACACCTTTCAGGAGCAATGGGTAAAACTGACTGTCCTAAAGATTTTGAGTTGTTCAAGTGGGCAATGATTTTAATCCAGATTTATTTTATTTTTTTTAGGGTTCTTTGTGCAAATATTTGAGTCTCCACACCAGTGACTGGGTGAGCTCTTGTCGTCTGGCACACTCTATAACTAGGGGCTTGGCCTACCTGCACACGGAGCTACCTCGAGGAGGTAAGGCCAGGAGGGGATGCCAAGACGTTCAAGATACTCTTATTTCTATCAGGTAGTAGATTCCGGCTTTTCTTTTTTCTCCGTGACGGTACGGTGAGTAGGGAATGATGAATAGAAATAGAGATTACTCAGAACTTCTGCTGTGTTCTTCCCTTCTGAACAATCCCACGTCATGGGCTCCATCTATGACACTTGTATGAAAACATGGAGTGAGAGCCAGCACAGCCCCAGAAAAAGGGAGGAGGAGGAGGAGGAGGAAGCAGAGCAGCGCGGTGCTGCTGTATCATGGCAACAGATGACTGAAGACCTGAAGTGCTGGATGTCTGTCTAGCAGAGAGCAAACAGATGGGGTGTTCTGTTTGTTCTTGCAGTTCAGACACAAATCACCAAAGCAATTTCTAGTTTGTGTGAACTGTATACACAAAGAGAAATAATTAAATCCTCTAGCTCCGTTGTAGTTTGATTTATCATATCCCTTGATTTTTGTCTCAGGGTGTGGGCCCATCTTCGCTGCATGCAGACAGTACTGCTGGGCTTCCAGTGTTCTGTTAGAGCACCAGATGTGACAACCTACTGATTTATATCTTCTATCTCTGCTCATGTGCTTCAGCCAGCGTTGCAGCAGCTGAAATATCATGATTATAAAGCAGATATTCTGAGATCTGTGATGTATCAGGCTGCAGAATATGGCCTGGCGCTGAAGCATTAGCTTTTTGGCAGTAAATGAAAGGATGGTGTCATTAATTCTGATCTTAAGGTGCTAATGTTAAGATTAAAATTCCATACTGTGTATCCCAAATGTTAAGCATCAGCTCTAGCAAAGAATGACGACTGAAGATGCGGCTAGATGTGCCAGGCTGAAAATACCTAAATCAGTATTCCTGTGGGCCATTGAAACTGCAGCTATGATCTTAAGTTCATCATTTTGAAATGTGCAGACAGGTGTGTCCATTAGCAGCCAGAAAATGTGTAAACCTTCCATCATAAAGAAGAGAGAGCCATAGGCTGATCTATGAATGCTAGGAAGGAACTCATGGAATAGAATCAATTCCACAGTAAAGCCGGTTCTATACTGCTGGCTGCTTTACCAACAAAATAAATTTGCATATAAACTAGGAAAACTGAAGTTATTCTTTGGAAAAGATCAGAGCACTTGCAAGATGAACATGTTCAGACTCTCTGGAATAATATTGTCTATGTATCTTCTGAATAGGTGCCAGTTCCAATCGTAACATAAATAGTTGATGCTGTATTTGACACGGGACTGTGGATATGAGAGAGAGCATTTGGAATGGCTGTCAGGGCTGTGGCTGCAGGTCTGTGCTTAAGTACACAATGCCTCCCCTGCCAAAATAATGCCAAAATACCCTGGCAGGAAGCTTATTGGCAAACATTTAAACTGTATATAGCCTAGTATGTTGTATAGATACAGTGAAACTGAATGCCCGTCAGTTTTCTATAGATAGCATACTGTGGAGCTTATTATAAAGAAGCAAAAATGTTAGCTTTCTAAAAGAAAAGTTGATTTTCTGTTTGTAATAGCTGAGCAGACATGATGAGGTCCTCTCATTTTGCCAAACAGTAGAACTGCTCAAATAGTAACAAGCACTTCCATATGTCCAAATAGACCATTACAAACCTGCAATATCCCATCGTGACTTGAACAGTCGCAATGTACTGGTAAAGAATGACGGAACATGCGTAATTAGCGATTTTGGACTCTCCATGAAGTTAACTGGAAACAGACTGGTACGCCCAGGTGAGGAGGATAATGCCGCCATTAGCGAGGTAAGTACAAATGAAGATACACCAGTGTGTAAAGGAAGACTAATTAGTGTGCAAGTAACACAGAAATATTTGTGCCTGTTGTTATATGGTTAATGTGAAGGTGGTACAATTCCTGTGAGGGGGAATTGCGGCAATATGAGTGAGAAATAGCTGAAACCTTGGTAGGAAGAAACTGGTTTTATTCTCCAAAGACTAACCTAGCATTTTGAAAGGTGATAGATTGGCAGCCCTGGAGACTGAAGGTTTCTGTGTGATGTATGAGAATGTGCAGGGTAGGTTTGGTTGACGCGTTGTTGGCCGATGATGTGGTACAGATCCCTTCAGTCTTGTACTGCAAGTATTAACTGAAGTCCAAACATTCTCTGATGGGTTTGCTGTTAATTTTTCCGATACGGTGACGTAGCGCATTCTGCATCCTACAACCATTTCTGTGTGTGTCATCTGCAATTTTCTGGACTTTAAATGGATACAGCTGGGAGAATGAGTGCATGTAGAGAGACATGAACCAACTGAGAATATGAACAAAATAACAGGGGATGCCTGAAAGAGTAACTTATGGGAAAACATCAAAGAATAAAGATTGTTTAGGGAAGTGAAGACAGACAGAGGTCTTCAAATATGTAAACAGCTGCTGCAAAGAAAAGGAATAAACTGTTTGCGTTCATTGTGGATAGGACAGCAGGTAACAGGATTATGTTGTAGGAGGGAAAATATAAGTTAGTTATGAAGAAACCTTCCTAATCTGTAGAAGGCATCCAAGGTCTGGAACAGACTGCTGAGGAGGGCTATATAGAATTTGCATCATTTTATGAATTTAAGGAACAGATTGGGAAAAACATCTGCTAGGAGTGGGTTAGAATGGATTCTGGGCAGAAAGAAGAAACAAATTTCTTAAGCTTTCTTTTTTATGATGCTGTGATTCAGAGAGTGGGGGTTTTAGCTGTTGTTTCCTTTTTTGTATAAGCATAGATATACTGTCACCTGAATGTAGGCTACTAAAATACAGAAATACACTCTTAAAACAAAGCATGAAAGTCCCTAATACTTCTGTGTATTTGTTGTCTTTGTGCTTTTACAGAAAACCTTTACATTTCATTCAAAGAATGTGTTTCACAGTGCTTGTCACCTTCTCTTAGAAAGCATGTGCTACATTAACAATGCCTAGTGTCGAGGTCCTTTTATTAGATCTCCTCTTACTGAACAAAGAAACGGGGAAACCACTGTTTAAAATGCAGGGATACGGAATAGTCCTGGGACAAAATACTTACTGGGACATCACTACTTACAAGTAGTGATGGGTGATTGCTCTAATCAAACATATGTCCTAATGAAAATTAATAGATATCTTCCAAGACTGTTAATAACCTTTGAGGATGCAGGGGACAGCCTTGCTGACAGTCCAGGAATAAAGAGAACAGGTTCCTCGTCAGCAGCGTCCTCTTCCATTATGATACATGCCTTGGTGTTTAACAGAGTAATTCCAGAAAAAAAAAACATTTCTGCTATATCATATTGTATATGAGAACATTGAATAAGGGACAAAATTATTTTGTTTTGGTACATACAAAAAAGTGACAGAGCAGGGGAAGGGTTTTGTTATGACTAGGCTCCTGAATCTAGAAGCTGGGACTTGCATTTTCCTTAACTGTAGAAAATATCAAAGTAGGTTATTAAAAAAAATTAATCTCCATAATAAATTGAATTTGGAAATTGCTTTCTGACATGAAGGTTTCATTTTATGTTTCTCCAGGTTGGTACGATCCGCTATATGGCCCCAGAAGTGCTTGAAGGAGCAGTGAACTTGAGGGACTGTGAATCTGCGTTGAAACAAGTAGATATGTATGCGCTAGGTCTTATCTACTGGGAGATATTTATGAGATGTACAGACCTCTTCCCAGGTAAGTAAAAGAACTGAAAAAAATGTAGTAGTAGAAAGTGGTACCAGCAACCAAAGCTGCTCCCTAGCCATAGCTTTTTAAAGTGAAGAAGGGAAATAATTTTCTCCATTGTTTTTGCCATTAAGTCAGTGCCATCTAGCGTTCAAGACGATTGTTATCAATACAGTGTATCTGAGTGTGAAGCATGGTTCATGCTGAAAGACTTCAAATTACCTGTTTAAGCAGTTTGCAGGCCTTATGCAAAGTTTAATTTGAGCATTATTATTATCGCCCAGAGTTTACAAACACTGAGAGCTGGGCTGATGGCAAAGGCAGTACTTTCAGTTCTTAGAACTGATAGAAGTGCCTGAAGTGTCTTTCAGACTTTCCTCGTGAGAGAATGAATGAGAAAGTGCTGTGGTTTAATTTAGCCTTTAGTCAAGTCATGCTTTTATTTATGCTAGTGATGTTGAAAAATCAGGGGAATCCTCCATACCTGTAATATAAACCAAGAGGAAGTAGACTTCTAATTTTGTGTCACAACACCATCTTCTTCCCAAGATACAGCTTACAGAGTTATTCTGACATGCACCGTTCTCTCTGTAGTGAATGTACTGCACTTCATGTGCAGAGACTTGTAATCTTGCTGGGCTTCCTCCCAGATGAATATATCCAGTCAGCAGTGTTTCACAGAAATTAGGTGTCATCCTCAGGCTCTCAGACATTCGAATGTGCCACTCAACCAGCAAAAACTAAAGATGCTATCCTTTGAGAGGTTGCTGAAAAACAATTTATTTGCAGTTCAGCTTTTTTGGTGAAGTTAGATTTTTGAGGAAAGTAGAGAACATCTCAACAGACCAACTTCGATACTACCTTTCATCACCTGAAAGCCCTTGCTCTGCCTTTTAGTCTGTGATATTTTCTTTCTTCCCTTTGCTAACAGGGGAATCTGTGCCAGAGTACCAGATGGCTTTCCAGACAGAAGTCGGAAACCATCCCACTTTTGAAGATATGCAAGTCTTGGTGTCTAGAGAGAAGCAAAGACCAAAATTCCCAGAAGCGTGGAAGGAGAACAGCCTGGTGAGAGACAATTTTCAAAGAAACAATCTTTTCACCAGATACAGAGTGACCTCACTTCTTAAAAGCAATTTTTTAATACATTCTTTTTTTAAAAAAATTGTTAGTATTTAAGGTTTGGGAGCTGCTTCTGTCTGGACTTGTTAAATACTGAATTCATTTTTTGAAAAGCCATTTACATAAAAGTTAGATTTCTTTTAAGGAAAAGTACTGTGATTATTATTGGGTGTTGAAGTATGATATACAGAGGGTAACTTGTTATATTACTTGTTAGACAGTATCTGTACTATTGTGCATGAAAGTGCCCATATGTTCTCTGTGTGCATGAGAAACATAAAGGCATTTTCTGCCTTTTGACATCTATAAACTAATAACACCCTAAAACAGCTAGCAAAAATATAGATATACTCTTCCAAAACTTAAATCTATAAAATTGTAATAAGGTTTTTCTGCAGTTGTTGTATAGCTCTCAGAATTTGCAGAGGCTACAGCTTCTAGCAATCATTTCATTATAACTGCATTAGGAACTTTATATGGCTTCATTTGATCTGCAATTTTTATTTTCAAGACTATAAACATAGTAATGTTGTTTGTTGTTTTGAATTAGTATAGATATGGCTTAGAGCCTTTCTTGCTGCTGCAGGCCAACAAGTTACGGCAAGTCAGCTGAACTCTGGTAAGAGTCTGTGTGCTTGCTTTCATCTGCAGCAAGGGTGAGGTAATGCAAATCCCCTTAGTTTAGGGGGGGTTGTTTGTCTTTTTTTACAAGCAAAGTGAAATGCAGACAGTTACTGGGTTCCACCTGATACATGGTAACTTCTTTAAGCTAAAATAGCTCAATTGCAAGTATGATAATGATGTATTTGGCTGTTATTTTAAAAATACTTCTGGTTATTCCCTTACTGAAATTACACCCTTCAATCTTCAGAGACTTTGCTAGTTGATAAGTGTGTAGCTACTGTGCAGATAGCGGGGAGCCTAAGGCCTCATCTATGCTGGTACTTGTAAATATGTATGAAACCATTTTCAGAGAGGAACATAGCCTCCAGTATTAACACTGTTGTAAAACATGTTGTAACCGAGTTGAGAACTTTGTAGAGAGGTTTTTCACAGCCAGTCTGGGGTGGGGGGCAAGAAAAACCCTCAGCCAAACTGTATAGGAAATGAAGCAGCAACTGTTTTAACTGTAGCCATGTTGGCAAATGCAGTGTTGGAAGAACCAAGCTTGAGAGCTGTTTCTGAAGACAGTTATAACTAATACAGTTCAAGAAGGTTTGTTTTGTTTTGCAGACTACCATTTTAAATGTTAATTATGTTCTAACAAACTGATAGACTCGAGCAATATTAATGATCCCCATTTTAAACTGCCTAATGCATTCTTCCTGTTGTCACTACTTTTTTTGCAAAAAGTCAGAATAATAATAATGATGGTAAGTCCAGCTCTGAGGATGAATCTACACCATTGCTTTAAGAGAAAAGAAGAATAAGTAAACAATCTGTAGTTCTCTCATGGATATCAAACAACCTACTCCACCCTGTGCCAGTCTAGGATAACATCTGAATGAGCGAGCACTCTAGGGGAGATACTGTAGAAAACTACGCTCCAGTTAACCTCAGCCCGGACCCAGGTCCTAATCTTCTGTGTCTAATGTATGGGATAAAAGACTTTTGTCCGTTATTTACAGCTATGCTGACATGTTGGGTTATAACACTTTGCTGCAAATGCATCCGTTAGAGAAATTTTCCATTTTCATTGGAGAAATATAAATAAAAAGCAATGCTTTATTTTTTAGGTCACATAATTAAGGCACTCAAAAGATGTGGAGTCCTGTATTTATGATGACCTATGCAGTTTCAGCCTGCTTCTTGAACATATGTGTTATGATACAGAACTTAATTGGCAGTATTGTTTTTCACAGTATAAGTCAATAATCTGTGGAGATCATGTGCATAAAATAATTCAAGGGCTGTGAACTGAGTTGAGATGTTAGCAGCATTCTTGTTGCATTTGCCAAAGCCAAAGCAGGGCCCAAGCTTGACTTCAAAGGTCAGGACTGTATGATATTAGTACCTATCCCTTCTATCTTTTTTTATGAGTGATAGAACTTCTAAATAGTGCATTGTAGTATAGATCTCTTTGAACCTGAAATTAATAGACAACACATTACTGCAGTAAATGTGAAGCTCTAGAACTTCAGTTTTGTTAACTATATACAGTCATCACTATGCTTCTTTCATGATCCTTAAAACATCAAAAGGAAAGGATCTGCTAGAAGAGAGGCAATGTTAAATTAAACACTGGTTAAATATACTGCTGGTGAAACCTGTAAGGGAGAGTCTTACAAAGGGGTAGGACAGGAGATGAGGAGTGTCCAATGACTTGGATATGTCTAAATTGTGACTAAATCAAGTCCTAGAAGCCGAATGAAGGCTTTTATTCTGGGAGAGAAAAGGGATCCAATACACTATGCTGTCATTGTCCCTGAGTGTGCTTCTAGACTCGTGTCCCTCAGCTAAGAGGGGTGTAATTGCTTATCCCCCCTTCGATCTGCTGTGGGAAGGGAGCTGCAGGGTTTGCTAGTGTGGGAGCTCATCCCCACCTGTGCAGCCGTAGCTGCATCACTGAGCAGCAGTGACTTGCCAGATGCAAGCAATGCCAGGAGCCCGCTCTGTGGGTGAGGAGCTCTTGGCTAGCATGCAGAGCTAGTCCTGTCTTTCCCTGCCAGGAGTGAGCAAGGCAGTTCTGGCACAGAGGCAGTCGGCAGGACCCGCTGAGTGCCTCAGTGCCCAGCTGGGACTGCGCACAGTCATTGGTGCTGGAGAAGTTAAAGCTGGGCTGTAGATGTGAGATGTTCTGGCAAACCGTATCCTTTCCATGGGCCACAGGCTGGCAACAGGGGCCACTAAATGTCTGCCTGGGTTTTGTACTCGGCCTGTAATGGAAGCAGAAGTGTTCGGTGCTTGTAATTTCAGTTGTCTCCTCTCCAGGTCTCTGACCATATGGCTGCACGTTTTAGAGGTCTTGAGCTCTAATCCTGACTGCACCATTCACCCCACAGTGTGGTCCTGGGAAAGTGTGTCTGTTTCTGCTTCTCCATCTGTAAAGCAAGAGCAGCGATAGTGCAGACAAATTCACTGATATTTAGGGGGCATGTGGATGTTACAGTAGCGAACAGAGGAAGAAAAGCATGATGAAATGAGCAAGGCTGTGTTATTTGCATACAGTGCAGGGAAGCAAGGCAGAGATCATTAGCTGAATTGTGAGGATAACAATGACAGCATTTCCAGAGTATCATCAATCCTTAGTGCACAGCTTTCATAAGGTAGGGAGAGCGAGCTGAGTATGCAGTCATCAGAAAGGGCTGGCTGAAGGTTGTATGGGCATTGGTGAATGTAGCTTTTCCTAAGTCGTCGTCTTCCCAGTTGGGGTGGGTGTGTGGGATATGATAATTCTAGACCTGCACATTGCTGCTGTTAGGGTAAACTAGCTTTGAATGGAATTGTCTGTCTTCTGTTTCTCTTTCTCACCAGTTTGTGACTGTTTTCATGCATACAGAATGCCGTCATAAAATAGTAAATTAGAAGCACAATATAAAAGGAAAATAATTTAAGATAAAGGGGTGTTCTTTGTCTCCTGGCAGGCTGTGAGGTCACTTAAAGAAACGATTGAAGACTGTTGGGATCAAGATGCTGAAGCTCGACTAACAGCGCAGTGTGCTGAGGAGAGGATGGCAGAACTCATGATGATTTGGGAGAGAAATAAATCAGTTAGTCCAACGGTCAACCCGATGTCAACTGCCATGCAGAATGAGCGGTAAGAAGAGAAAACATTTGGGTTTACTCAGCAGCCAATGCCCCATGCAGTGCTCAGCTCACTCCAGGAAGGAGGCTAGAGCACTCTGCTAGCTTCACGTTTCTGCACACGTGAAGTGGGTGTGTTACGTGAGCTAGTCTATATAGGTGTATTGCATGACATGATCCCTATTACCTGTGTTCTTAAGATCTCCTCTGTCCCCAGAATTCAGGCACTTTTTATGTAAACAGCGGTACTGCTCACAGAGGAGCCTTTTAAACTGAACATAGGCAAAGTGTCTAAACAGGCTTGCAAAGATACGAAGGGACTATGAATTGTCTTTAAGGACTCTTGCTAAATGATTCGTAAAACTTCTGCTAAAAACTGTGAATTTGCAGGCAACATGAGTTCAAGAAATCATTTAAGTCTCAAACCTGTAGCTTTTCAGTTGAAGAACCGCAGGGCCATCGGTTAAGTCATTGCTATTCTGACCCAAGGGAGAGAAGTGCTGCACATTCTCTGCTTATACATGATCCAGAGGGAGTGAGAATTTGCAGAACTGACATTAGTGCTTACTAATATACACTAGAGATCTGGATTTGAGAGAAGAGTAATGTTGCTGTATATGGCAGTGTTTATTGTCATGGAAAAAATTACGTTCAAATTGCAGAATACCTAAATCGTTAAAGTAATAGATTTTTCATGGTTTAGGACCTTGTGACTTTTTCTCAGCATCACTTTCTCCATCTTGTGTGTTGAATTCTTGTTGCCCTCCTTCAGTGTTGTTTTTCTGCAACCATACCAGTACCTTAGCAGTGAACTGGACAAACAGCATATTGGACAAATGGAAGAAAATTACTGTTATCCAACTTAGTTGTGTAAATAACAGCCATGACAAAATTGCTGTCCTAGTAAAACCAATTTTCTGGTACCCAGGATTTTTCAAGGAAGCTACTGAAAGATCTGAGTTTGTACTGTGTCTGTCCTTAGTTTATGCATGAAAAGAAATTGAAAGACATTCAGCTCTCTTAAATGAGAGGCTTTGTAATATGAGGTGATTTTTACATATATGATCTTAATATCACTTATTTTTTCTTAAAGGAATCTGTCACATCATAGGCGTGTATCAAAGATAAGGCCATATCCAGATTACTCTTCCTCTTCCTACATTGAAGATTCAATCCACCACACTGACAGCATCGTGAAGAACATTTCTTCCGAACACTCAATGTCCACTACACCATTGACTTCAGGGGAAAAGAACAGAAACTCCATTAACTACGAGCGGCAACAAGCACAAGCTCGCATCCCTAGTCCTGAGACAAGCATCACCAGTTTGTCCACCAATACTACCACCACCAATACTACTGGCCTCACGCCTAGCACGGGCATGACCACCATATCCGAAATGCCTTATTCGGATGAAACAAACTTACATACTACAAATGTCGTGCAGCCGGGTGGGCCTACCCCTGTTTGTCTGCAGCTAACAGAGGAGGACTTGGAGACAAATAAATTGGATCCGAAAGAAGTGGATAAGAACCTGAAAGAAAGCTCTGATGAGAATCTGATGGAACATTCGCTTAAGCAATTCAGCGGGCCAGATCCACTCAGCAGCACTAGTTCCAGCTTGCTTTATCCACTGATAAAACTTGCAGTAGAGGTGACAGGACAACAGGACTTCACACAAGCTGGCAATGGTCAAGCATGTTTGATTCCAGATGTCCCATCTGCTCAGGTCTATCCTTTACCCAAGCAACAGAACCTTCCGAAGAGGCCTACAAGCCTCCCTCTAAACACCAAAAATTCAACAAAGGAGCCAAGGTTAAAATTTGGTGGCAAGCACAAGTCAAACTTGAAGCAAGTGGAAACGGGCATTGCCAAGATGAACACTATCAATGCTGCAGAACCTCATGTCGTGACAGTTACCATGAACGGAGTGGCTGGGAGAAGCCACAGCATAAACTCTCATGCTGGCACAACCCAGTACGCCAATGGCACGGTGCCATCTGGCCAGACAGCCAGTTCGGTAGCGCAGAGGGCCCAGGAGATGCTTCAGAACCAGTTCAGCGGAGAGGATAGTCGGCTGAATATTAATTCAAGCCCTGATGAGCATGAACCCTTGTTGAGGCGGGAGCAGCAGGTTGGCCATGATGAAGGTGTTCTGGACCGCCTGGTAGACAGGAGAGAGCGACCACTGGATAACGGCCGAACAAATGCCAATAACAACAACAGTAACCCCTGCCCAGCGCAAGACACAGCTGCAGTCAGTATCCAGAATGTAGTGAGAAATCCTGGGCAGACCCAGACTAGAAGAGCGCAGAGGCCTAATTCACTGGATCTGTCGGCTACAAATAGTTTGGATAGCAGTAGTATGCAGTGTAAGTGCCTGCAGGACTTGAACAGTTTCCCTGACACTTTTTTACTTAATAACTACGTGTGTCTGCTTGAATAGAAAATGCTTCTGTCTCTCCTGTCCTTCCTCGAAGCGTACTTACTAAATCCCATATAAATTTAATTTCTGTCAGCACAGTTTAAATCATCTTGATAAAGTTCTGTCTCCATCAACCCCAGCACGTTAGGTCACTATCTTCCTTCCACATACATGGAGTAAATCTGTCCCTTTATAACCTGTCTACTCTGACTCCAGGAAGGGAGTGATTTCTAATTTTCATTATTCCTTGCAACGCACCTACCTTGGCAGCTGCAAAGCACATTGAAAAAGCTTCCTATGTCTTCCTTCAGGGGCACATTACACCTTCTTTTCCTTATTTCTGCTCATTCTCTTAAGAGTAGCTGGCTCTAAGCTGCATTAATTAAAATAATTTATTATAATAACTACTTATATGCTTCATTACTTGTAAAGCAACTGATTTTACTGTGTAGCTCAGCCTAGACAGAGGGTCAGGCATTTTCTACTTTGCTATCTGAGCTCCAACAATTTTAGCAATCCTTTGTCACCTTACCATGTACATATTAAAAATTAATCAAAGTAGTTAGAGAAGAAATTGATTTTAATAGACTCCTTCAGAATAACTGCCTTAAGAGTTTTACTGCCAAAGGGGTTGCAATGGGGCACTTTCCTTTTTACAGTAAGAAGGTAATTGTGTAGTTACAGTTAAATCAGGTACTTCCTCTGAGATTCACCTCGGGCCTGTTGGAGCTGTTGGAAGGTGTGCGTTTTTAAGAGTGCATTTTTAAGGAGAATATATTTCCAAAATGCACCGTAGTCTTTGAAAAGTGCTTGCAAACCTCTGACTGTGTTTAGACAGATGCTGGGATACTAGTGAAATAATCTGTGGTGCCAGGCATATTTGGAAAGAAAAGGTTTAGAAACAAAACAGAACAAATCTTTCAAGAAATGTAGTTGAATATTCAGCAGTAGAATGTTAAAGCCTTCCTTTTAAGTAGGAAACCCTAATTTTGTCTTAACATGTTGACTTGAGTTGAAATCTTGAGGTAAAGAAAAAAGATTATTGCAGTAACTTTCTTTAATTGAAGGTTAAATTAAAAGAAAGGGTTTGAAGGTTATATAAAGTTTTGTAACAGTCAGATTTCTGCTGCTGAAATTTTGTCATGATTAAAGTTGCTTTCGCCAGTTGTACAACCAAACATCCCAAATCCTGACTTAGGATCTTAACGGAGAACGGACCATTTTGTCTTCAGGTGAAATGCTTTGCCAGGTTAAGCAGGATTAGGGGACCTATGATTTAATTATGCTATTAAAAGTTTAGCCTTTGCCGTCCTGTAGTAGCGACATTTTTTTGTACCTCCCATTACAGGTAATATAAGATACTATGATTGCAAAAGCCCCTCAAAAGTCAAATGCTGATTCTGCTGTTTGATGCCAATGTGCATTCAAGGTAACACAAATTACTTCACTGAAGTAATTTCTGACAGAGAACAGAATCTGACCCCTTGTTTTAGTGGCAGCTACTGTGGTTGATAGACCTGCCATGCCTCTGCCACACAGTTGATTCGTGTGATAAGATTTTGTTCTTTTGTTCTGTTTTGCATGAGTAACAACCCTGGACTCTCCAGTCTAATCTTATCTTCCTCGTAATACTATTTTCTGCTCTGTTTTTATTTTTTGTTTGGGTTTGGTTTTTTTCTTTTTTTGGTTTTGTTTTTTTGGTTTTGTTTTGTTTTTTCCCTCTCTTTAGTAGGTGACTCTTCACAGGATGGCAAATCGGGCTCAGGAGAAAAGATCAAGAAGCGTGTGAAAACTCCGTACTCACTTAAGCGGTGGCGTCCTTCAACATGGGTCATCTCCACCGAGCCGCTGCACTGCGAGGTCAACAATAACGGCAGTGACCAGGCAGTCCACTCCAAATCCAGCACTGCTGTGTACCTTGCGGAAGGAGGCACTGCCACCACAATGGTATCTAAGGACGCAGGAGTGAACTGCCTGTGAAATACTTTAAAAGCCAACAAATGACCTTTTTTTTGCATTATTTGAAACAAACGTGCAGAAGACATTTTAAAAAAAACTGCTTTCTCCTCCTGTCAGCAACCCGTACCAAGGACTCGCTTTAAATAGATTTCAGCTATGCAGAAAATTTTTAGCTTATGCTTCCATATTTTTTTATTTTGTTTTATTTTTTGAATGTTTTTGCACTTTTATTTAGTATCGCTAAAGTTAAGTCTGTCTGTTTTGACCACGGAATATATATATGTGTATCAAGAATGTGGTCTCAAAATATTTTTTTAAAAAAGAATAACAAAAAAAAGTATTGCTGATAATCAGTTTGGACCAGTTTCTTAAGGTCACTAAGATCATAAGCAGACTATAAGACAGGTTTGACTGCAGTGGTGTCTTGTAACCATGTTTTGATTTCTGTGCACAAGGTAGTCTGTATATTTCTATGTTACAAAGTGTATTCTCTTTTGAACCCCTCGTTTTTCTTGTGTCATGTTGAAATGTGCAATAGTCTATAGTTCACAGTATGCTTTATTGAAAAGTGTGTTTCTAAAACTGCCACGTTCCCCGTTTTGTATTTGTTAATTTTTCCCTGACAGTTGAGCAGTCAGCTAGTCATGACAGTGAACTTTGCACACCATAGCCAGCTTGAAGCTGCCTATATCACATTGTGCTCTGAGGTGACAACGCATGAATTTTCCCCAACTTGAAAGGGCTTTTAAAAAGGAACAAAAAAAAAAAAAAAATCCGAGCTCAATACACTTCCTTTGATCCTTCCAAATCAAAATGTGTTTCCTTTATAGTAGTAGATGCTAGCCTGTGAAGTTCTGAATAACAAAACGTTGAACAAATGTAAGAAAACCATGTCAGATGGTTTTTTCCTTTTTATTTTCTGTGCAGTTTTACCCCCTGTATTTATGTAAAGGCTTATTTAGATCACTAATGATGTACTTTGAAAAATACGTTTTATTCAGAAATCTTAATAACTGTCATACTTAAAAGCTCTAGTTAAGACAGGTTGCGAACGTGTTCTCTTTACACAGAGGAAGAATCATGAATCTTACTTGGTACAAAACAGTTTTGTGATGAGTTGCAAATTTGTCCTGATTTACCTCCTTACAGAGAGTCTAGGGTAAAATCAGCCTGATTACTTAAGCAGGTAGGTGCATCCTAATTGTCTGTTGTTGCTGGGTTGAGGTGAAACTTGTTCTCCCTTCAGAGTTTTTAGAGCCTCTCATTCATCTTTTTAAAATTTACTGCATGCTTTTAAAATTCATGGTTATAAGTGTTTGCAGGGGAGGGTTGGGGTTTTTTCCCTCTGCTTAGACCCTTCTTTCAGTTTGTATGTACATTGATTTTAGGTGTCAGTGGACATGAATGTAATACCTATTGAGTGAGATAAATCGGTTTTTCACCATCTCAAGTAAACCCTACCTTTTTTTAGAATTATTGTTTTTACTGTTTACTCAAAGGAAATTAATTTTCTTATTGGTCAGGACCTGCTTCCACGTAATAAATACCCTTCCCCCTGAGAAGTATTCTTTCTGATTGAAAACACTTCAGTAAAAACTATTGAGATAAACAAGATATAACACATGTCTGTCTTTGGTACTGAGTAAAGTTTTATCACTTTATCTGAAAACTGATGATGTTCAAAGAAAGAAAATCTATTCAGCCAGCCTGCCAAACTCCTGTGGCAGGATACTGGCAGCAAACAATTGTCTCCCCCAGCCTGTCTCCTTTCAGCTGACTGAAACAGATGCTCTGTGCTTTCAAGCTCATTTGTTTCCTTGCTGTTACATTATTTCCTCCCCGCACCTCAAGGTAAACTTTGCCAGCCCTGTTTGTCTATATCTGGTGATACAACTCGCGTAATACATGCCTTGCTACATCTGATTCGTGCTGTTTCCCAAACTCCCTTGTTTATGCTTGATTGCTATGGTTTTCTCTTGTAATGCTTCTTAATGTTTCTTAGATTCTCCTAGATATCTCCAAGAGATAACTTTAAAAATCCAGACTTCGATTAAGTGTAGTTGTAGAAATACAAGCCAGGAGACACAGTCTGGGCTTCCTGTGTTCTTCAAGCACCAGTTCAAGTAGCACCTTCCGCCTCTGAGGCATAATTGTGTTATCTGCCCATATAAATACACAGTTATATCTCCCCTCTTCAAAAATACTGCCTTTCTCTGGTTTTACTTCTAATTCACTCTCTGGCTTCCCATCTGCTCCAATCTCGCATCCCAGATGTTGAAAACCTGCCAGTTGCTCAGCTGGGTTTCAAGACCTGAATCAGAATTTTTGGCATTCTGTTCATAATGCTGGCTGGGGTTTCCTTCTCTTTTGGCCTTCTTTGAGTCTCCATTTGAAATACGGTATGCTGTTTTGTGATCGTCGCTTTATCATGCATATTGAAGATTCTTCACTCCTTTCCCAATGACTTTTTCCTTTGCCTTGCATGTATCATCATCAGCATTTCAGAATATGGGCTGAAAAGCGTATTTAGGACACTCTTATCTAACTTGAAACACTCTGGGGAGAGAAAAGTTATTTGCTCTGGCTGCTGCTTCTTTCTGCTAAGACAGATTTGTACCAGTCTTCTAGCCTTTCTTTCAGGCCGATCCTTTGTAAGAAATCCAAGGTTTTTATGCTCGATGCAATCAAAATCATTATAATACCAGATGAAAATGTTCTTCTACAGTTTTCCTTAAACATCCTTAAAGTAAACCTAATGGTTTCTTTTCCTTTATCTGTTTCTGTCTCTTGCTGGAGGGCTTTTGGGATGAATTATTAGTGGTAGAAAGTACTGGCTTTGTAATCTACCGTGGATAAATAGAATTTGTAACATGATAAAAATATGTACTTTATTGGAAAATACCGTATAGATTGAATAGAGAAAAAATATTTATTTGTAAAGTTCAGTCAAAACAAACTCTTGAGCAGGTACCACAATATTGTAATTGTAAACCTACTGTAAAACAGCTAGATGAGATCAGATTAGCAGTTTGGTTTTAATGCTTAAATTAGTAATGCCCCTTTTTTGCTCACAGCACATAATCCAATCTCCACAGAATACTTTCTCTGTAAATTAAATGATACTTTATTTTATCTTATACCATGGGGAGTCATCCTTAACCAAACAAAATACATGTAAGAGAGAGAATTCTACAGATCGGTCTCATGCATAGTTGATAAATGTACTATAATCAGGGGAGACAAACGTGTTTTATTTCTTTGTGGGTTTGTTTTCTTTTGGTTTGGTTTTGGAGGGGTTTTTTTAAGAAGAAAGGATAATGATAAAAGTTGATAATTTTCTATCAATTTCTCATGTATATTGCAGGCAAGATAAATATAGCAAAATGAAAATAGAATGATAGTGTAAATACCTATGAATTGTGCCGCTGTCAAATAGGCAACAGTAGAATATTTGCTATGGTAATTTATAATGTATAATTCAAGTAAAATTTTAGAGCAAACATTTGTGATGTTTGTATATATAAGCCAAAATCCAAAATCTTACTGGTTTTAGAAATCATGTGCTAATAGAAGCAGAAGAGTTGCTTAGGTTAATGCATTGTCTTTTTCTGTTTCCTATAGTAGAGATGCTCACCAACATAACGTGATTTTCAGAATGTGAATTCTAACCATTTGAACATGCCTCATAGTCAGATGTATTTTCTTCTGAAATTGGTATTTACAAATCGGATTATCTGCAACACTTACCCTGAATTTACTTATAATGCTTTATAGCTTCATGTGCTAAACAATTAGTTTTAAAAATTCCTTTCTTGAAACTCTAGGATGCTCTTAAATTGCACAGCTAAAGATAAAGGAATTCCTCATTTAAAAGAAAACCTATCGACATTGTCATCATTAGAATATTCTCAGAAACAAAGCGTGTTTCTGTTTGTATTTTGCTTTCTTACTGCTGTTCATTTGTGTCTTGTTTCCATGTAGAAAATTACCTAATTTTAAAAAGCAAGACAGTTTCTTTTTTTTTTTCAGTGGACTGGGGACAAAAAAAATGCAAGATGGTTGCTGGCCGGTTTCAGGAACCAACCAACCATCCTACCAAAAAAACCCTCCTTATAAATATGTTCAGAAAGTACTTATCTTCCCATCTGTCAGCTTTCTCTAAAAGAAATCTTTAATCCTACCTGCCTCAGAAAGGAGAATAAGGAAGTTCTGTATTTGTATGGAATAGATTACTGGGCCAAGTTTAATAATAATGAAATTGCTACTTAAAAAATACATATGTACACATTGTATATGCCATAGTTTGTGTTCAGTGATTTTGCTCCAACGATACTCCTTTTTTAAATGTTAAAAAAATAATAGTCCGCTAATGTAACATTACTAAGCCTATGTTCAGATTATAATTTTCTTTCATTAAAAGTATTCAAAAGATCATAGCCATTCTGCTATTGAAACATTATTATGGAAAGTTCCAGCCTAATTAGGGAGAATTTAAAAACTCACATATTTAGTTCATACAGGAGAAATTCATTATGCTGTAATTTTTACTTGTGTAAAAATGATGGCAGTTCCCATTGCTGAAAGTGGCTGTTTTTAAGTCATAAAAATAATAATTGCCAAGCACAGTAGCATATACGTGACCTGGTGTCTGATTGGAAAATTTGGAGCAGCTTATCAAAGAAAATTGAAATAGAATTGATTAGTCTGTGAAAGTTAATAGACTGGACGACTTAGTATTTTGCATAAATTTGGATTATTCACATTTTTCTGTCTGGTCTCCCACTATCCGTTTTAACAGATAAATATATTAACCTCCATTTTTAATATGCTTATTATTTTTTTGTTCAACTTCTTCAGTGAAAAAGCTATACATATTGCAGTGATGCCAAATGTATATTTTTTTAATGTAAATTCTGTATGTATTTAGATGCATATGTGTGTTGTGCATAAATTCCAGGATAAAATTCTGTGAGTTACAGCATCAGACGGTAGCACTGGTAGCAAGTATAAGGTTCTTTTTCATATGCCATTTTAAGTTGTCTTCAGTGCATCACAGTAAGATTGGGATCAGTTTGTGACAGTCCGGTAGCACACGATCTCTCATGACAGATTTGTTCCTGATTGCTCAGATGGAATGGATTTACGAAAAAGAGAGAGAAAGCTGGGGGGATGCACGTGACAAACTTTACTGAAGCTGAGCAATTTACGGTACCTCTTTTAAACATCAAAAAAATAACCCAAAGTACTTAATAAACGGTGATTTTTACAAGGCTTTTTTGCGTAGTAGCTGTAGTTAACGTGTGTGGTTGCCATTTAAACGTAGTATTTTAGTCCATTAAATCCAATTACATTTTAGGCTTCTATCTTGTCATATAAAACTGTAGCTGTAGAAATACATCCCTTTTTGGATCCCACCTCCCACCCCACCCAAGTAGGCTCAGTTTTGATGTGAAATAGTAACAAGTCAGATTGCTCATTTTGAGGTTTCTTCTGTACTGACTAAAATGGGTAGCAGAACTTCCACTTCTGATATAACAGATTTAAGCGCTTCCGCAGATCGAAGTGGGAGTTGTGAAATCAGCATCCCATCGGCTGGCGCTTGGGCGAGCTGCCGCTGCAGTCAGAGGAGTCTGCCACTGGTTATGGGCACAGGAGGGCTGGGTTCCGCCAGCAGTGGTTTGAAAAACTTCTTGGGAGGATTAGCCCTTGGGAATGCTAAGGTGGGATGCGGGACCACCAGTGAACCCTGGCTGCTAACGCGCCAAGGTGTTAGCTGATGTCCGGGCTGTCCGGCGGGTCAGTGCCAGTGCGTGTTGAGAGGGTGGAACTGCACCAGTGGGAGCAGAAAGTTTCAAGATACAGACTCATTTACACCAAAGCCCTTTAGTGTTGATCTGGACTTTGTGCAGGTCCAATTTAGTGGCCGCTGTGGTGTGTTACTAATACCAATTATTTTTTATGGCAGTTTCTATATTATTTCGCTGTGGTTTAATATACATAACGTGCGTAACGAGCAGGAACTAGGCAGAGTTACGTTAGGTTATAACGTATTGTCAGATACTTCTAAAAGCCTACTGATCAACAGTCGTGTACATTTGCAAGTCATTCAGTTGGTTAACTTTAGTGCATACATCCTGCTTCAACAAGCGCAGTAACTAGCATAGTAAGGAAGGATTTCTTCAAAGTTCTTGCAGGCTTCTGCAGGTATGTCACATGTGCATACATCCATCGGGGCATAGCATCTTGCCTGGTAACTATTCTAAAGCAGAAATAATTAGCCTCTATAACTCCCTAGTTTTAAGGTCTCCCAAAAGTCAATTTTTGTAGCCCATTCTCTTGTTTTTAAGACAGAGCAAAAATGTGTGTGGTTTATTTCTAGAGCACTTGATTCACTTTTTTTTGTGCTTCAGAACTGTATCATGAAGTATCACACTTCAATCTTGTTTATTCAAAAGTAAAGAAAGTAGTTAATGTTTCTGTAGTTTGTAAAACAAGTCACAAGAACAAAGAAACAGGCAAGCCCAAGTTATAGCTGACTTTTGTTTGTAACTTTTGAATTTCCTAATTGGTGACTCTTCTCTTTCTTTCACACTGTTGAAATGTATTTAAAACAGTTTGTATGTAATGTTTCTTGTCTGCTTTTTGTCTCTAGAGGAAAAGTGTGCTCTATTCACATTTATATAAGCTGGAATCATATTTTACAATCACTGTTGATTATTTTCCCCCCAAGTGCAGTATAAGAGGAAAATGAACGTGGCAAAGACTGATTTCTAGGGTTTGGTCTTCTGTAGAAGCTGAAATAAGGAGATGTGAAACTGCCATTTTCCTTACGAAAGACTGTAAAGACAGCATTACATTACTTTCTGAGCGAGCTTTTCTGGGGAAGAGGGGGAGAAACCCTAGAATATGGAGTCTCATCAGAACCCTTTTGTTAACGGGTATTTTTGATTTTTCTGTCAAATGACTGAGGAAATATCATGTATGAATTTATAAATAATTGCTTTCAGTTATTTCTTTTGTATAAGCTGCCCAATACCCTTGCTATGCTGTATAAGTTGTGTTTCATGGAACAGTGTGAGTATGAAATAAAAAGCTAATTTTTGTTTTTTAATCATCTGTGGATGCCACTATGAAAGCTGACATTGTTAAAGCCACTACAGAGTTTTCTATGAATACTTGTAAGAATTGCTTTGTTATATATAAACCTAAATAAAGAGATTGTATTGATACAGAGACATTGGATAAGAACATTTAAAAGGCTATTCTTTAGCTCTAAAAGAAAAGGCTTGCTGTAAAATGGTGCATTATTCCATTTATTAAAGATCATATTAATGACAAAAAGCATGGTCTTTTGTGGGTTTTTCATGGGGTTATTGTCTACGAGTAATAAGACATGCTCGCAGGAGTGAGAGGAAAACAAGCTCCTGCTGCAGCTGTGTTTTGTTAAGGGATAAGGAACTGCTTCGTAACAGAGGGCTGCGTGGGACTTGCAGGCACCTGAGGCATGTGGCAGATGGCACACGGCAGCGTCACCAGGTAGAAGTGTGAGATAACTGGGGCTCGTCCCTGCGCATCAATGCGGTGCCTCTGCTTGCGTTTTGCCCATTCTCACCGGGCAGCGGGTGGGGTGCTGGTGTTGGCAGCTAAACACAGTTTTGTAGGCATTTCAGAGCAGCAGGCCTTACAGGTGGCTTCTTGTCACACCTTGTCTGCCTGCTAAGTGCTTAAATGCAGAAAAACGAAGAGGGAAAAGGAAAAAACAACAAAACAAAAAAGAAGACAAGATAAAAAGGTGTTAAAATTCCTCCTATTTTGGTTGGGCTGCACTTGGCTAGAAGTCAAGGCTGGGGGCAACCAGGCATGTGGGGAGGGGAACACAGCAAGCAACAACCTCTGTAGGTGGGAAAAGAATTAAAATAACGGCTCCCTGTCCTTCCCACACGAACTATTGCACTCCTTCCCCTCCCCGTGAGGAGGCAATGTCAGGGCATGCTCGCAGGCAGGAGCTTTCCCAGCCCAGAGCGGCTGTCCTCTCCGACAGAACCAGAAGAGATGGTTGAAGTCAGTAGCAGAACCGTGCAGGTGTCCCCCGCTGACGGGCCTGAGCCAGGAGCTGGCTGCTGTGCCTCCTGCAGGGAACGTGCTGGGAAGAGGCGGCTCTTAGCTTCACCACAGCCTCCTTTGTTTTGCTTCCTGGTGTTTTTCAGCTCCTGATGCAAGACCTTCGTTTTGAAGGAGTTGTCTGGGATTTGTTACTTTGCAATGAAGAGCTCTTCCACTGCTTTCCCTTCTTCCAATCATGCTTGTGAGGCACTTCAAGCTGAGCCATTACCTGGAATCGCTGCCACACAAACGGTAGCTACACTCTGCCTGTACGCAGGTGATGCCGTTCACTTGACCTCATCTTTTTATCTCCAGTGTGACCGTTCCTAAGCGTGAGGGAGTTGGTGCCCCACAGCCAGATTGCCGCTAAGGCAGGCAGCAGGGTGCCGGGCTGTCGGATGTGGATGCTTGTCCGTGTGGAGAACAAAGGGAAACGCATGCAAAATGGTCCCGAGAACTGAGTATCACCCCCACTAAGTCACCTTCCTGACCAGAAGGAAACTATTAAGTCTTCCCTTTAAACAGGAAACAAGCCCCACCTCTCCCTCCCTTTCCAGCCATGCAAAGCTAGCTGGGCTCTGGGGCAGCCCCTCTGCCATGTGGAGGGGACTCGGGTCTCCTCGGTTCTCCTTCTGGAGCTCAGAAGAAGGGCACTGCCACCACCCTGCAAGCTCACTTGAGCAACAGCCGCCACAGCTGCCACAGCTTTGAGGCAGCCTTACACAAAGCGCTACGAAACTCAGCTTAGTGCCACGTCACCGGAGCAGTGAGCCCCTTTTCCTTTGGTTCCACTCCCAGCGTCCCTGGGTTTGCCTTGGCCTCGGGAAGGGGTTCCACATCAGCACCAGCTCCACAGCATGAGCATCCCAGACCCCACAGTGCTTGTGTGTCAACACGCACCTTGCACCTTAGAGCACTGTACTGTGGGACTCCGCTGGCTCCAGCGCTTCCCATCACACACAGATGGGTGGGACCCATCCTCCACCCTGGTTGCTTCATTGTTTGTATCTCTTCTCCATACTTAATTCTTGTTATTTTTCTCTACCCACAGTGAGGATTTTTGCAAGCAAATGAAGTGGTGCCAGTCTTACACCTCTGTAGCCAAAGAACTACCTCCAAAATGCAAAGGAAGGAGGCAGACTGAGGAGCTGCATCTCTTGTTCTCATAGATCAGGAGGCAGCAACACAGCGAGGCCAGCAGCGTGCGGCTGAGCGTGTGGCTGAGCACCTGCCTGCGCGGCAAATCACCCCGGTCCCACAAACGAACCTAGAAAGCCCTGGCTGCAGGGGGGGACGGTGGCGAGCCCTGCTTCCCCTGTGAGCAGGAGGCAGACTCCGTGTTCCAGGCTGGATTTGCAGCTGCCTTGCGGGTTTCTGCCTTTAGAAAAGGATTAGGAGTTGAGGGCCGTTGCTACAAGGAGAAGGTCCCTCCCCGAAGGAGAGCGCTCTGCTTACTGGCAGTGGCTTGCTGTCAGCTCAAGACGGCTGAGCAATACGGCCCACAGGAGACAGAGGCTGGCCGGCCAGGTCTTATTACCTGCGTGTGGGGCTCTAAGGACAATCCTACAAAGCTCTTTGTATCCAGAGGCCTCAATGACATTGGGGGGAGCCTGAGACCTCTCAAGCCTTCCCAGAAATGGCTCCAAGAAAGCTGGGTTTCTCCTGAGGTTGTAGCCTAGTCAGGGAGGGTCAGGAGGCTCCAGGGACGCCAGGAGCTCTGAGAACCTCATGAAGCTCTGGCTTCCCTGGGACACAACAGTCCAGTTCCCCACTGCCCTGCTGGCCATCCTGCCTCTGGAGTGGGGCAGAGAGGGTGGTGGCAGCACTGCAGCAAGATGGGGAGGGATGCTGACCTGATCCATGCGGAAATAACAAGAGTTCCTGCATGCCCTTTCCTCCATCGCTAGTGCCCTGGATGGAGGGGCTGCTGCCACCAAGAAAGGCTGGCGGGCAGCTGTGACAGAAGGAGATGTTCCCTCTCCGGCAATCACCACTCCTTGCCGACAGCAAAAGCAGCCAAGTCCTGCCCTACCCCGGCAGGTGTGGCTGAGTCTTATTCCCAGGGCATCCGAGAAGCCTTGACTGAGCTCTGCAATAACAAAATGTAACTGGTGAATTTTACTGATATATTTTTTACTGGGTGCGTGAGCTATGCAGGCTTAAGCAATAGTCTCCTCATAGATTTCCTTGTGTGACCTCATATACTCACCTCAGCCAGCTCTTTCCTGCAGAAATAACAGCCACTTTTATTCAGCTTTTGCTTTGCTAAATGGGAAATGAACGTAAAACAACAATAATTATACTCCCCTTTGTTCCAGAGCAGTGATGCAGCTGCAGAATGTACTTTGTGGAACGCAGCCACGTCAGTCTTCCATTTGTTTCCATTCAGGGTTTTTTTCCCCATTTACTTCTTGCTAATTCTGATGTTATGGAAATTCTCCACGTGCAGGAGATTATAGACATCTGCTCGCTGCCATGACCCAAGGCACGTTCTATTGGATAAGAAGGTTAATTTTCCACAGGCAGGAAAACTTGACTATACCAAAATGTTTGTATCTGTATAAATTCAGCTTTTCACGTTAGCCTGAAAGGTTGTCATTCTCCATCCAACAAGAAGTTGAAACATTTTGATTCCTAGAATTTAAATGCACTTGGGTCTTCTGCTTTTATGTCAGGGGATCTTCTTCTTTCGTCTCTCAGTACCATAGGGAAAGTCTGTGAGAAATCCACAAATGGTGATCTGAGCCAAAGTCATGCTTTGGGGATCACTCATCCCTCTTTTACAAAAACAACTAATAACGCTGCCTGAGGACAGCTGGTCTGTGGAAGATGATTAAGGAAAGCAAGTCAGAGCGTCTGAGCAAACAGCATTTCTAGATGGGGCTCGCATGGGCACTGGAAAAATGTTAAGGATGCAAATGTTGAGAAAGGTTGGAAACACCTGACCCAGGCACATTTCAAGTCCTGATGGGAAGGACAGGAGCCTCCCAAGACCCTCTATCATGGTCCAAGTGCCTTTTGAGAATGAGGACGTATGCCCAGTACAGAGTAGGCATGGTTTGGGCAGAAGATGGGCAAAAGCCAGCAGGCAGTGTCTCAAGTGCACGAGGTGGATTTGAGGAAGGGGAAAGAACATGGAGGAAGGATAGAGATATTTGTTTCAGGAGTCAGCAACACAGCAGGAAAGCATTTGTCTTTGGCCCTATTTCTTTGTTCTTGCCAAGTGCTAATAGGAAAGGATAGCACAGGGCATTGTGATAAAGAGGGTACAGGGGTTGTGCAGCTCATTCTATTAGCATCACTGCTTGCAACAGGCCTGCAAGCAGCTCCTAGGAATGGTACAGGCTTTTCCGCTTTCCCCTATTGCTTAGTGTAGCCTTTGTTTGTGAGAAGTTCGCACCACAGGCCATCAGAATTCCTAATCAGAATGACCAGAAATACGGTTTTCATACAGTACTTTCATGTGCATGCAACTGTGTGCAGAAGTGAGGTTAGTTTGTGCTCTGTTCCTGGTTTTGTTACTGACAGTTTCAGTAACTGGTATTTTACCAGTCTGCCATAATGAAATTATACATGTTTTCTCCATCTCTTTTCTCCCTTTCTCCCTCTTTCTCCCCCTCCCCCTTTCCTCTTACTGGAAAGGTAATAATTGAGCCCTGCAGATACATTGTGAAGAGTAACTTCCGGCACCTTCAGGTCTCTGGATTAGTTAAAAAATCAGATCTGACACAACTCATTGCAGCAAGCTGTAGGTCTGACCCTAGCCCAAGCAGTAGCCACTGCTGCACACTCAGTTCTACTGCCGCAGCCAGGGCACGTATGTGTGGCTGGAGAATCTCCTGCAGGAGAGAGGCCTTGCTGGATCTGTCCTGAGGTGGAAAGAATTCACTGGGAGCCTGCATTTCTGTTGCCATGCCAAGGATTTTCTTGGACCATTACATTTCTGAATCAGGCCTCAGAAACAGCTGGTTTAAAATCACTGTTAAGCAGGCTAATTTTATTTACTGTTTGCTTCTGGAAAACCAGAACGCAGGTCAGTCATGTGTTTGAGCTTTACTCTGTGATCGTGAGGGGTAGAAATGTGCTTGTAAAGCACAGGCAAGCAGCAGTTCCCACCCGCTTACATAGGCCATGAACTGAGATCGCAAGCGAGACGTGAGGTATTTGCAGGCAGAAGCAAGCAGCAGCATGAGAAGGGCTCGATTTGGGCACCGTTAGCCACAGCAGCCAGCCACGGGAGATACCACAGGTCCTCCTGCTGCAAACCAGCAGTGGAAGCAGGAGGAAGGGCAGGTGGGTTCCTGGGCTACCCCTGGTGGGATGCCAGCTGGGGGGCCTCTGGCTCCGTGCTGGTGTGTGGCAGAGCTCAGCTCTTGCACGTTGGGTTTTTCCTCGGCACGCAGGCAGCAGGCCGGTGTGCTCTGCCGGGGAGGCAGGAGGGTGGCCGTCCTGCTGTGCTTCCCCGGCAGCAGAAGGGTCTCTGCGAGCTGCAGGCACGGTGGGGGAAGCCAGGCGACACACGGGTCAGGTGGGCGCATCAGCTGCTTTGGGCAGGCTGCTGGGGCGTCTGTAGATGGACACCAAGCAGACCTAGTCCGAGGATTTACTGGTCCCTGCCCCAAGGACCAGAGACAAGCTGCAGGCTGGCCGCTGTGAAGGGTCACCCAGCCGTGCCAGCCGTGCTCCTGCCGCAGCCAGCCCGACCCCTGCCTGAGCGCGGGAGCAGGCTCCGGCTGCTGACAGCAGCAGGGATTGGGACCCAGCTGCGCTTTCTTCATCTCCTCACAGATGATGTCCTCTCTGTGACGCTCTCCAGGCGGCGAGGCCAGGCCAAATGCCACGTGCAATGCATGAGGGCAGGACGGGACAGTGGAGGCAAAACCGATGTCTGGCTGAGGTGTAACCAGACGAGCTAAAAGCCCCGCTGCCTCCCGTGGCTGCATGCAGGGAGGATTCACAACACTGCTTGATCCATTCTTTCTAAGTAGGTGTTTTCCCAAATGAGAGAATCCCATGCTTCCACCTCATCACACACCCGGCTGAAGTCAATCAGCTACAGGGCTAGTATATGTATGTGGAGAGAGAGGCAAAACCATTTTCTTGCTGCCTCTCAGTGCATGGATAAGCCATGCCAACACACTCTTCACAATCCCTTTAGCTTTTCTAATTGTTATAAAAACAAACAGAAGCAAAATAAGATTGTAGGCCTCAATCGGGAGTGAACTTTCTGCTCTCTGAAGTGAAGAGTGTCTGTAGTTCTATGCCTATTCATCACGAACACGGGATGTTTATCATCCTACAATACGGCCGTAAAATCTGTTATTGAAATATTGTCATTTGTCAAATTAATTACATCAACAATTCAAATAAATATTTTACAGTATATAGTTCCATTATACTCACAGTACAGAAACTGTGCCGGTGGTCTGTAGGAGCAATCAGTGTCTAATGCTTGTAAACCAAGTGTTTCCTTCTATACTTTGTACGCATTCTTCTGCCCTGAGACTAGAAATACAGTGACATGTTAATCTCTATATACAGCACAAATACAGACAAATCTCTGTGTTGTATTTGCAAGTTCTGTAAATACATACTAAAAATATTAAGTTTTTTTAAGATAATTTAAAAGGAAAACTACTTGCTTTCTAAAAGGAAGGAAATTTTCATTGTGGAAGGGGAGGAATGACGTGCAAATAATCATTTAGCACCTTTCTTGCAGGATACCTGGAGGAGATTAAACTGTCTTGCTTACATGAAGCAGGCCACTTCTCTCGGTGTTACGGAAACCAAAGAGTCAGAAATGTGCTGGACAATATGCCTTTTCTGCTGCTCACTGCGCTCCCTCAGCAGAGCCCAGGAACAGTTGCGGTCACCCTCAGCTGGTGGGAACTCCTGGCGAGCCGAGCTTGGCTCCAGTCACCATCCTCCTGCAGCAGCCGGGCACTCACGACCAGGGTATTGCTTAGTGTTGCTGCTGTCATTTAACATGTTGTCAGAAAGTTGATCTGTGTGCCTGTAAAACACAGGTTGCATGTAGGTGCACTTCGCACTGGCTTCTAAAGAAATTAACTTCACACTTCTCCCGGGTAATGATGTGCGCCATGACCACGCAGTGGAAACATCTCTCAAGCCTGCAGTTAAGTGTAGCACTGAGGAACTGGGTCTGTTTGTCAAAAATGTGTTATCTTAACACCAGTGAGGCACTGAAGCCTCAGGATGTTATTTATATGACAACTTTTCGTAAAGATTGTACTTCATAAAATGTGGCAGGAACGCATTTTGCTTGAAGTTGTCTTTTGCTTATTGCATGTAGTTTGATTTATGTCCAAGGTCCCATCTGTTGTTTTTTATTGTTTTAATCTTAATACCTTATTTCAATCTGCTTGCCTCCTCAAATCCCCCCAGATATTCTGGAATATTAATTAGGATCTTACAGGGTTTGTGTGAAGCAAATTCTATTATATTTGTCCTGTTTTTAATTTTTTTTCCTCCTGTTGATGTTGAACACCCACATGAACAAGCAAAACAAACTCACTCTGCAGGGAAGAGATGAGAAATGCAATGAAATATCCTGGGGCATAATCTAATGTTTAGATTAAACACTCAGAATCTTTAGTCTTTCAACCTTCAATATGGCTTGCATCAACTGTAGGTAGAAAAACAATTTCAGGCAGTAGATTGCTCCTTTAAATGTGCTGTTTTGCATTAATTTAATTTTGGAGTAAGAACATAGCTGAAGCTACTTGGAGCACAATCATTTTCTGTAATGTTCGCTATGATTAGTATTATTTTTAACAGTACGTTTTTCATATATATTACCATGAGCAGTGGGTGATTCTACTCATAAACTTTCAGTCCTTCGTACAACAAAACTCCCTGAGTATTAGCTGTTTTCATAGCCACACAGAGGGATTTGGGCCTATGAACTTAAACCTCTGACCCTTGTTTCTCTGCTTTTCATTTATGGTTACTATTTTGACCACCTCCCTGACTTGTTTACGTCCCTATTTTTAGTAGGTTGCAAATTTGTTAGTGCAGCTCTGTGTGTTTTATCAGTCTGCCTTTGAGGGCACTCTTGATATGCTTCCAGCACTTGGACTGATGTGTTTGTACCTGCAGCTTTTACTACACACCGTATTTTAAGAACGCACCAGCACCTTGCACATGAGGGGACGCCTGCAATACCTAGATTTACTCTCCCCACAGTGAGTACAAAGCAGCACAAAGTGTGCATCACCCCCGGGGTGTCACTTCAGCACGGGATGTGAGCACACTGGGACCTGCTCAGCTCCTGCAGGCCAACGGGCCGGTTAACCTACCAGGCAGAGAGGAGCTGGAGACGAGCGATCAATGGATCCTTGCACCGTGTGTATGTGGGATCACACGCGACTCCAGTGAGTTTGGAGTCACTAAAGTGACTGAGGTCACTAAAATGCTGGTTCAGGCGATACTGATAGAAGGCTCACAGCCTTTGTGGCGAGTTTCATTCCTACTTTTTGGATCACTGTTGGCACCAGCACATTAGGTATTATGATCAGAGTAAGGGCGTAATGTATGTGAAGAAACCCCAGCCTAAAGGTTGCATGTGAAATGTGGAAATGAGTTCAGAGTTGGCCTGGGCAGCGTTTGACAACGTCTGAAGGCAATAAGGAGTTCAACAGCTGAAACAAAACCCAGAGCTTGCAGGGTGGGTGTGCATGTGTGAATTACAAGGAGAGTCTGGGGGTGATCAGGATCCAAGTTATTTGGGGCTGGGGTTTTGGTTTGGGTTTGTTTGAGTAATTAAAAAAAAAGTTTCAAAACTATTTTCAAGTAACTCATAATCCTGCTGTAGTTGCTTCCATTATTTCCATAAGGTGTAGGAGTAAGATCCTGTTGTAACACATTTGTTACAGTTTAAACAAATTAATGTATGAAGTACATGGTGTTTGATTAGGTCTCAGTACATGACTTTACATGTTGAACTTTCATGTCTAATGCTGGTAAAGCAATAAAACTGCTTTAGAGTTGTACAGTATACATATGAGCAGTGTACATAAACACGTTGCTTTATATTCTCCTAACAACTGCGTGGAGCAGTGGCATTTCTACAGTGCCCAACAATGTGGGAAGTACTCTAATTGTCACAGATATCTTCTGCATTCAAAAATCGTGACTTGGCTCTGTAATATGCATCATGCAAATAAACATGAATCAATACCTTTAATTTTTGGCCTCTTCAAAACAGCAGCAGGAATTAGAATGACTTAAAAATTTCTTTGTGGCATGTTGCTTCCAAACAACCCCAGTATTTCTGGGGAGGATAAACTGTCCAAGGGATGAAAGCCTGCTGAGCAACCATACTGGCACTGGCAGTGGGTGCTGTCACAGCAGGAATGACTGCAAAGGGGATTGCATCTTCTGCTTTTGACTGAAAACTGCAGCAAAGAAGTGAAATAAATGCTGCATAGGTTAACCTGTTTTAGGATAACTGTGCACTGTCCGGGGCTGCTGTCATGGTGTAACCCAGCAGGCAGCTAAATACCATGGAGCTGCTCGCTCACTCCCCTCCCCCTCACAGCAGGATGGGGGAGAAAATCGGAAGGAAAAAAAAGTTAAATTAGTGGTTGAGATAAAGACTGTTTAATAGGACTGAAAAGGAAGGGAACATAATAACAACAACAACAACAGAATTAGGATACACAAAACAAGTGATGTACAAGGCAGTTTCTCATCACCTGCCAACCAATGCCCAGCCAGTTTTCCCTTCATTTATATACCAAGCATGATGTCATATGGTATAGAATATCCCTTTGGCCAGTTTGGGTCAGCTGCCCTGGCTGTGTTCCGTCCCAGCTTCTTGTGCCCCCCCAGCCTGCTCGCTGGTGGGGTGGTGTGAGAAGCTGAAAAGCCCCTGACTTGGTGTAAACACTGCTTAGCAACAACTGAAACATCAGCGTGTTATCAACATTACTCTGATTCTAAATCCCAAATACAGCACTGTGCCAGCTGCTAGGAAGAAAATTTAACTCTATCCCTGCCAAAACCAGGACAATATCTACCCCTTATTCTATACCATTTATGTCGTGCCCAGGTTCCACACTTTCCAATACATCCCAGTTAATCACCACCACCTTTCCTGTCTTTTGTTGATCACATCCATTGGGATCTAATAACATCCATCTTGCTGTTTTATTCCTAAAAAACTGGATGTCTGGTGCAGGTCCCTTTACTTTGTTTTATGGCAAAACTGACTTTCAGGATTCAGACTATTTTCTCCCCCTTCACAAAAACGTCTTCTGCTGTGCTGCCCCACAAGATGAGTCACAGAAACTGTGGAAGGACAAAGCAGCAGACTGGTTCCATTTATTTCTCCAGGCGTGCTGGGTTGCTGTGGAGCACTATGAAGCTCATGTTCTCTTTTTCAATACATACATGGAGTCACCGAGGGAATGAGAAGACCCCTTCACCTCCAATGCCAGCAGCACACAGCCCATACTGTTCTCCACTGCTCAGCCATTCCTGGCTCAGAGAGGACCATCTCCCAGGTATTTCACAAAGCGGGTTATCTGAGATTTTGATGCGCTGCCACATCATATCAGCAGTGCTTGTGATGGAAAGGACTGGGAAAGTGGCATTACGCATGTAATCTATAAGGTGACTTCAGTAAATTGCACACTTAAAAAAGCGATACCATGGGACTGATGGTGTCTGCCAGGCTTCTGGTGCCTCCCCTTGATGCAGCCGCTTTCAGGGGGGTAGCCCTGGATAATCCTCAAGACGGGGCACAGCTCTTGCAGCCAGTTTTGGTTGACCCATCCATCTACCCTGTGGTCCATATTACTAGTATTTACAGTACCTGTTAAGCAAGCCTAACGTCCTTCAAAAGACATTTAATTAATCCAGAATGCAAAAACTAACTTCATTACAACCTCATCACTGGAGACGCGTCCACCCCGCTCTCTTTTGCCAGTCCGATTTCTCATAAAAAGCTCTTGACTCTGACAAGGGCTTTACCTTCCAAGCCTTTAGGTGGGCCAGTGCCTAGGCACCTTGCGGAAGGGCCTGTGCACGTCGTCTGACTTTTGGGGTTTGTGAAACTGGCCAGCCACAAGGATGGAGCTCGGGGCTTTTGAAGGGAAGCTGGCTTCAATCAGAAACAGCAAAGGAGACTGGGGGAAGAGGAAGAAAAGCCCCAAAGCCAAGCACAGCCAAGCTGAAGGAAAGAATGCTATGTGATTTCTTGCCACACCATTTGTAGCACAGCAGTGGTATGCAATTGCAACATGCAAGTTGCAGTGCAGCACAGAGAAGACTTTGGGCAAGTTGTGCTGGCCCACAACAGGCACCTGCAATAAAGACAGAGACGATTCCTTCACGTCTTGAAGGTGCTGAAGCACGTTTACCTTGCACCTACGTAACCCATATGTGAACTAAGGCCTGTTTTGTGCCGTGCTCACTGCTCTGGTGTGTGAACCAGGCTAAGCGGGTGTCGGCGCTCCAGCGGGCTATTTGAAGGATCGCGGCGGGGACGCTGCTAACCCAGGGGAGCGCAATGACAATCCTGGCGGTTACGGGGACACGGTGAGATCTGCCTGGATATTGCCCACGTCGCCGGCGCCACAGCGGCAGCGCCCAGCTGGTGGCCAGGCGATTGGGTGTCGCGCTGCTGAGCCCCCGGCCCCTCGCACCGTGCAGCCAGAGCTACGGGCGACCGGGGCGGGGGACCCGCTGCTCGCGCCCGGCCGTTCCGCGGGGCCAGGCCCCGGGAGCGGGGCGCCGCCATCCCGGCCGCGCTCCCCACGTGACGGGGGCAGCTCGCCAAGGCCCGGCGCTGCCGCAGGATGCCGAGGGGCGCTCTCCCGGCCCCCCGGCCACCGTCCCCCGCCCGCCTGACCGCCCGGGGCCCTGCGGGACCGGGGCCCCACGGCACGTGCGGCACCGCAGCGGCGGGGGCCGCGTGTTGCTTTAAGCGCCGCTCCCCCCCTCCCCGCGCAGGCTCGGCCAGTCCGGAGCGCGCTGCGCAGCCAATGGGCGCGCCGTATCTGCGCGAGCCGAGCGGCGGCGCGCCCAATGGGAGGGCGCGGGGGGCGGGGCGGGCGGCCGGGGCACTATTGTTGATGAGGCGCACGGAGGCTGCGGAGGCAGCGCGGGCAGCCCCGGGCCGGGGACGGCGGCCAGGGGGGGACGGGGCCGCCACCGGTGCTGCCGCCGCCGCCTGAGGCGTTGGATCCCCGCGAGGACCCGCCCGCGCCGCGCCTCCCCCGCCACCGACGGCCCTCCGCCAGCCCCGGCTCCCAACGGACAATGTCCCACCAGCGCGTGAGGCGCAGCGGCTCCCCGACCCCCGCCACCTCCCTCGGGGGAGGGGGCGCGGCGGCGGCGGCGGGCGGCGGCGCGGGAGCGAGCAGCCGCCTGCAGCCCATGCGGGCCACGGTGCCCTTCCAGCTCAAGCAGCAGCAGCAGCAGCAGCAACATGGCAGCCCCACGAGGAGCGGCGGCGGCGCGGGCGCCCTGGGCGGGGGGCTCCCACGCGCGGCGCCCGCCTCGCGCAGCGTCAGCCCCACGCGCGCGGCGCCCACCGGCAACGGCGCGCGCGGCGGCCCCGCCACGGCCACGCAGACGCCGGGGGGAGGGGGCAGCGCCGCCGCCGCCTCCTCCTCGCGGGGCAGCCCCACGCGTGCCGGCGGGGCGCGCGGCAGCCCCCCGCGCTCCCACCACCTGCCGCCGCCGCCGCCCCCGCCGCCGCCGGGCTGCGGACCCTCGCCCTGCTCCTCTCCGCTGCCGGAGGGCAGCGCCGCGGCGGCGGGCAGGGTCCGGCACCGGCGGCACTCGCCGGAGCAAGGCCGGAGCTCCCCGGAGAGGAAGAGCCCCAGCTCCCCCGTCTGCAAAGGTGAGCGCTCCCGGCGGCCCGCCCCGCCGCGCACCTGCCGCCAGCCCGGCCCTCACGGGGGCGCGGGGCAGCGGCGAAGGGCGCCCGCCGCCCGGGGGGCTGCGTGAGGCGGCGCGCCCAGCGCTCTGCGGGGCGGGGGGCGGCGGGGTGCCCGGCGCCGTGCCTCCGAGCGCGCCGTGCTGCGGCGGGGCCCGGGGCCGTGCCCGGGCTTGTGCCCCTCCGGTCCCGCCCCGGCTGGCAGCGGCGCGGCGGGCTCGCCGCCGTTGTTGCCGCCGGGCGGCTGCCTGGCCTTGGGAGGGGACGGGGCAGCCCGGCGGGCCGCCTGGGTGCTGCGGCGCCCGGTGTGCCGGGGAGACAGCCCGCGGTGGAGCTGCGCTCCGGGCGCACCGTACGGGCGAGCGCTGAGCTTGCTGTCGGAGGGCTGCTGCAAAGCCTGCGCGTCTTCTCGCCTTTCCGTGCATCTCCTGCCGGGCGCTGCGGGGTGTTCATCCGGTGGCCGCAAGCTTGCGATTGGAAAACTAGCTGGTGCTGTTGGCATTGCGCGTAGACGTAGGAAAAAAGTACTCACTCTCTCCCTTAGTAGTTACGTTCAGCACGAGCCCTGCAGAAGGATGTGTGAACTTGAGAGTGATGACGAGCTCACTCTGCAGTACAGTGCAGATAGAAAATAGTGCGGGAACGGCGTGCATTTTGTAGCAAACTGCTTTTTAATGTTCCTGAAGAATTGAAACGTACTTACTGAGAACGGTGAAATGTAAGCAATATGTAACATCTGGTTGAGGATAATAGATGCTTACATATGTAAGTCCTTTTTCTTCTTAGGGTAAAAGTTTACTCAGAAATGCATGAGTGAGGCTTTGTGTTAATATCCTCAAATCTGGAAAAATCTGTGACTTGAGATCCTGAAGCTTACGGTTACGTTTTTATGGAGTTGCACGTGGTAATCTAAAGAGTAAAGCTGACTAATATGCAGAAATCTAGGATCAACATGATTCCCTGTAACACTGCTCCTTCTCCTGATGTTGCTCCCTCATTCTAAAACAATGATTATAACCAGACTGCTGTGTCGGTTTTTGTTTTGTTGTTTGGTTGTCTTTGGGGTTTTTTTATTATCCTGGCTTTGAGGAACGGTGCCGCCAAATGAGACAGCCATAACCAATTGGTGCAGTACTGAAGGTAATGTCTGTGTGACTTAATTTTTATTTTCTTTGTGGGGTAGTGTTTTTTGGGTGTGGGTTTTTTGTTGGGTTTTTTTTTGTTTTTTTTTTTTTTTTTAATTCAGACATGCCCCTTCAAGATTACCATATGGTTGCTTGTCTGTAGTGTAAGAAAGCAGTGCCACAAAGGCGGTTAGGTTCTGAATTAGATTTTTCTGCTTTCTAGGTCAATGTGGTGGTTTTTTTAAGTTTTATTTTCCAAGGCTTTGGATTGAGGAATGTGCATATTCTTCATTTGAGAGTCCTGTTAGTCGGTCATCTGAAAGACTTTATACACATCACAAAATACTGTCTTTTTCCTGTGAACTTTATAGAAACTCTTGCCCAAGATGCAGACTCCTGGCCTGGAGAACGAGGAACAGGATGACTTAGCCTTGAGATCCAGGTTCAAAAGCTGTTTGTGTAGGCATGCATCAGACCACTTTAGATGGAGAAGTTGCACCGTCTTCTGATCATTGCACAGAAACTTGTTGAAACCATGCTAACTTCTTTACTGGATCTAAGAACTAGCATATAGAAAGAAACAAGTCATTTGATTACTGTTCTGTGTTAACTTCACTAGCGTTTTACAAGATGTGTGAAAACAGAAGAGTAGCGTCCATTTAATTGCTTCCGTGTGTTCACATTTCTGAACAGTACTTGTATTGGCCCAAAATTAAAAATTAAACCTGTTCTATATTGCTTAACTTTGTGTGGTGTAGTCCAGTGCTTGATAGAGACTGAGTTAACTTCAATTTTTTTCTTCAACTAAATGAGAAAACTTAGTGGTAGCTGAGAACATGGAAGTGGAGCTTCATTTTTGCTAATGAGGCTCTGGTTGTGAAGCCATGCAGGCCACTTCAGAGTATCAGTCAGAATCTATGACAGAATAACTTGGATTTTCCTATTTTTGGCTGATGATAGCTTTTGTTCATTACTACAGCTGCAGCCTTGGTTTTTTTTGTAGATTCAAGTGAACCTCAAGGTTAGACAAATGATAGCTTCTGATCTTTGATACTGGTTCAGTAAGTTGTATGCTTTAGACACAGCTTCATGTTTTTCAGATTTTCTTTTCTGGGAAGCAGTTGAATAGCTTTGAACATAATCTTCATGATCCTGCTATCCTGCTTAACATTTGAGAACCTCAAGTTGTGAATTTACAAATGTGACTTAATAGATTCTTTGGGTTTGTTTTTTTTGTTTGGGGTTTGGTGGTTTTTTTTGTGTACGTGTGTGGTTTTTTTGTTGTGTGGTATTTGTTTTTTTCATCCCAGTTTTCTGAAACGAATTGCAGCTAAGTCTTGGAAATGCTAACTGAATTTTCTGTGATGATGAGATAATTATGAACTGAAGAGTCTATGGCATAATTAATTTCTAAATTTCTGTGCTTTTCTTGCTGCTGCTCTCCTAAATATATGACTCAAGACCCTAGATCTTCCAGCTACCTAGTTTTCATCTTTTACTTTCCCCCTCTGCAGTCTCTAGCACTTGCTTCACAGACTTCAGCTTCTACTTGCCTGTTAATGGGCTCTCTCCTTCCCATCACTGTTGGTGGCCTCACTTCTACACTACGAGGTCTGTCCTGCAATCTCCAATTTTGGTTCAGTTTTCACATATGTCTCTTTACCTGTCTGCAAACCACCCCTGCTAGAGGACATTATTTTCACCTAGCAGTAGACTCAGATAGAGAAATGTGTATGCTTTGCCTTTATTGTTATTTTTATTATGGTTTATCTACTGAGCAAAGATCGAATGGGATCTTGTTGTTCGTGTTTTTATATAAAACATCTTCTCAGAAGGGTTCCATCTGTTCAGCTCCAAAAATACTATAATGCACCAGGCTGTGTAAACAAGAAGGTTGGGACTAGAGCCATAGCAGTTGTTTTCTGACCCTTTCAGGTGCCTTCAGATTGTCAAGAGATTTCTCTACTGGATGCTGAACTTTCGGGTATATTCCAGTCAACTTTATTGGACATTTAAACTCACTGTGAAAACTGAGGAAAAATTGATTTGTTTTATCTGGAACTACATTGCCCTTTAATTGGTTAGAATACTATATGGAAGAGTAATCTTAAAGCCTGCTTGTGTGAAAGGAAATGATGAATACTGTTGTAACAGTATATTGGAAAGTCTTGAAGAGTTCAGATGTGAACACCTCCTTGGGTTAGGGAGAAGGGATGGAACTCCATTACACTCTTAAATTTCACTGTAGAATTTATTTTAAGAATTTGGTGAGTGACACAATAATAGCTATGGACCTGTCAACATTAATTACCAAGGTTTTGCAGCAGTTATAAAAGGTACCGCTGCATGGTAAGAGAGTGCAGAAGGCTTTGTGTACCATTACGTGCCTGCATGGCTTACATAAGCTGTTTAACAAATGCTAGATGTAAAGAAAGTGAATTCATTATTGCAGCATCATAATTTAGGTTTCTTGTGGCCCACACTTCAGGGGAGTTTATTTGGATTAAAAATGTTTTCATTCACTAGGATGAAGTAAGTTGAGCGTCTTGGGCTTTCTGAGGTTGGTTTTGTAAAACAACATTAGTTCAGTCATTCTCCTACCAAGGGATTGCTTTGAATTACTAGAGGGAAAAAAAAATACAAGTAGTTCTTTTACATTTATGTAAAGACAATAGCCAAGATTGCCTTCCAAAAGGAATATACGCACTTCTGTAGTGTGTCTGTTCTTACTGCTGTCTGAATGTGTGGAATACTTTCAACGAAACACGAAAAGTAGGTGAAGCCCCTGCGATCAGTTGTGTGTGTTTGAGTTTTTGGGAAGAGACAAGTATGCATGGGGGAGATCCCATGAATGTCCTTTCTGAGGAAGAGGCTGACTAAAATGGAACAAAAAGGTCAGCTGTTATGCCTAGGTGCCAGAGAAGCTAGTTAGGTCTCGCTCTTTCTCACTGTTTTGGATGTTCTACCTGTATAAAAAGCTTCGGTTAGAACTCTTACCAGGGAATTTTGTGAGGTCAGTGGTGTTCTGTACTCTTCCAGCGGCGCTTTCTGTTGCTTCTTAGTTTTGTTTTGTTTTCTCTTCTCATGGTGTCTATTAGAAGATGTTTGTTGGGAGTTTTTATTTGCTTTTCTGAAAACTTTAATTTCGGATACATAGAAAGATATCACAGGACTGTAAAATCAATCTGCAAGTTACACTTCAGCAGCAATCCTTATTTTACAGTTCTAGCAGCAGTTCGGAACTTTTCCTGAAAAAGGAAAAGATGACTTTTCAAAGTGTTTTTTCTCTTCGGACTTTCTTATGTGTAAGACCTTCCGTGGTTTTTTCTTTCCTCCTTCCTTTTATATATAGGAATTTTTTCCTGTGAGGTATCAGATTCCAAGTTACGTGTTCTCTCTCACACTGTAATTTCCTTTTTCAGTTATAATTGTAGTTGTAGGACTTCTATGTTAAGACTCCCCACCACAAGCCACTGCTCTCTTTCCTACCTTTCGTTTAGCTGTTGGTAAGCATCTACGTTTGTACAATTTTGCTCTTCAGTCACGTTGTTAGACTGCCTTAGCTTAAATTGCCTTTGGAGGTGCCTGGCCTCACAGTTGCAATAATGTGTGTGATACTACTTTACCCGTAGCAATTTCAGTTGGTTGGTTGGACTGCAATGGCTTGTGAAGACGTGGTAACTTACTTGTTTTCCCACATTATGGACTTCTGGACTTGGTTGGTTTATATTATGTGTGTACTGTTTATGTTTCGTTCTATTATTTTACTTTGTTTGGTGCCAGATTGCAGAAAGACTTTGTTTCTAAATAGATTTAGACTAGTGGTGGATGGATAGGAGGGTTGATACTTATCACAAATATTGGTTTAAAGAGATAATCAGGCCAATTAAGACTAGATCTAATATTTAAGAAGCGTCTATTTGATGAAACAGCTCCATTGTTTTACATCAGCCACAGCTGTTGTAACTGTTATCTCTATGGAGGCAAATCTCTTGTTATGTAGGTCACATCAAGGAAAAATAGCAGCTGAACACTTGCTTCAAGTATTGTAGAGGAAAGTGCAATGAAAACATTGTGTATGTTCCCATTGAAATGTTTGGAAACTGTAACAGGAATTGTGTGGTAGACTTTGGTAATTTGTATTAAGACATGTTGTGAAGGTGGAAAAGTAAGTAAAACCATATCCAAACATCCTTGCGTCATCTAAATAAAAGTAATTTGAAAACAGAATTCTTTGAAGGAATTGTTAAATTGGAGGAAAATAGGAGTACTTATAGGCTTTGTGCCTTGAAATGAGCAGCTTCCCTTGAACTTAAATAGTAAACAAGCTCTTCAGTTTTCATTCTCTCTGTTTGCCCAGAAAATATTCTTTCCACTTTTTTTGTGGGGGATGGGAGAGGGCAAGAGTTTCTGCTGCTTCAGTTTTGAAGCCGTCTGCTACAGTGGCTTTGCAGATGATGTGACTGACTACATACACTTCCTGATTTTTTGTGTTTTTTTCCCCTGCATCCTTTCTGTTTCCCCTTGGTAAAAAGAGACACTTCTTCAAGAGGAAGACTAATAATTCAGAAGAAAAATAAGGAGAGTATGGCAGCTGTTTCTGAGACAAATGATGTGTTTGATACAACTTTGGAAGCAAGTGTAATTTTTAAGGAATGACACATTGCATTAGCATGCCGCATTCTCCCATGGTACAAACAAAAGGAATCGTTTTGAAATCTTCTGACATAAACAGACCCTTCAGTGTGCTGTATGGTGGTAGCAGTAATAGTCAGAGAATTTCTTTGTATGGGGGTCAGTCTTAGGTGCATGGTACTCCAAAATTGAACTTTGCTGCTACTCCCTGAGAGCAGATCAGCTGTGAGCTCAGTACTAAGATTTTTATCATTGTTGGTACTAGTAGAAATAATAAATCAGAAGAGGTTTCTGGACTGCTTTATGTGAATGTGGCTGATTATAATGCTGGTAATTATTTCCTTACAGTCTAAATATCTTCCACATTTTTAATGTGTACATTTCTAATGCAAAATTTACATGAGGCTCTTTAGTACAGAATGTCACTAGACTTACATTGAAAGACTGCTGTTCTGTCAGACTAAGATGTTGCCCACACCACTGACAACTCTACGTAATGGGTTTTATTAGTATTTATGTATTTTCAGTAGATTGGAATGGCTTAGAAATTGAATTCTGGACTACTGATGGCAGTGTTTTCTATTTTCTGACTAGCAGTCAGACACTAATCAGGCAGTACTTCTTTTGCTAATAAACTTAGGTACAATACAAATTGCTATGCTATTTATGCTTTTAGTGCAGAATTCATCCTAAGGCACAGTCAGGGAGGACACATGACTGAGTTTTTCCAGTGTCCTTGTTGTAAAACTTCCATCTGATCTCTCTGTCTCGTTTGCTGTCTTCTAGCGGTTTGTTTTTGGCCTTTGTATTCATTACAGGTAAGATTAATACAATTCTTTTAGGTATGATTCTGTGGGGAATAGATGAATTGATGGTGAGCTTAGATCATTGTGATCTCTGGATTTGCATTTTACATCTAGAAGAGCTAGTAACAAATAATGCGTGAGCGTATATGTATATCTAAACACTGGGTCTTTTCTGCTTGTCAGTCTCTTTAACAAACCTCAGCTACTATTTTGAGGAACCTTTCTTCACAGTGTTTACATTTATTAGCTTGCAGCATTGTCTTTTGCTGCCACTTAAAAGTATCGGTGACAGATGGCATCGGTGCAAATTTTTGGTTTTAACAATATTAATCTTCCTCTACTTGTTATATTTAACCTATTACAGTAAGGGTTCCTGTTAGTATCTAAATTCTTCTGAAAAGTGATACTAGTATAAAACACAGTGAGAATGAGGTGTTGCAGGAGGTGTAGCGTCAGGCAATTATGAATGTAGTTACCAAGTGGCATGTAAAGGGAGGAGATGTTTTGATTATGTTGTAAAATGTAAATCATTACCCTTTAGTGGACTTCTGGATCTGAGGGTTAAACATAACGCTTTATGAATCTGCTGTATATTGTATGCTGGGTGGTTAATAAAAGATGTCAGTTCATAGTGTCCCTTGAATTAAAGTAGGTGAAGGGTAAAGGGCTGGTGGGGTGAACTCTAAACTCAGCATTAAATTGAAGAAGTTCAGCACAGATTTTCTTTGTTAGCCTTTATGTATGAGGAAATATAGCTATTTTGATTTCTTCCAAGCCATCATCATATAAGAATCCAATGACTGTTGTACCTTTGAGGGAATAAACGGTAGTATGGGAGTACCAATGTGACATAAGAATGTGTTTAAGGAAACCATAAAAACACATTTCATTGCTTATCAAGACTGAGTAGAGCCTGCAAAAGGAAACCTAATTCCTGTATTAAAAGTATTTTGTTATTTACTTAATAACATAGTAGTTCTGATTTGATATGATTTCTTGTAGACAGTTAAAATAATTAAGTTCTGTCTTGC
The DNA here is from genome assembly GCF_023638135.1 of Falco biarmicus. Classification (NCBI taxonomy): domain Eukaryota; kingdom Metazoa; phylum Chordata; class Aves; order Falconiformes; family Falconidae; genus Falco; species Falco biarmicus. Next base: position 14,700,855 of record NC_079295.1, read on the forward strand.
TTTCTTTCTAATCACATGTTCTTATTCTAGCTGACAAATCAAGACCACCTTCATCAAGCCCTTCCAGTATTATTCGCCGGACTTCCTCATTGGATACGCTTGCTGCTCCGTACCTTGCTGGACAGTGGCCTCGTGATAATCATGGACAAGCTGCTCCGTGTATGAGAGACAAAGCCACACAGGTAGGATAGATTTTTGTCTTCAGAGTATTTAAATGTGAAGACAGGATTTAGATGTAAGAAGCTTTTCCCTTGAAAATGTTCACTTTGGCTTTCTTGCTTGCAAGTTCCTATTCACTTTCAAATTGCAGGAATCTGATCTTTGCTATTACCTTGGCTATGCATGAATTATTTGCATTCTTTAAGAAAAGGCTGTGAACTGTCATATCTGTTAAGAATTCTACTCTCTTCTTGCCTCAGAAAGGCACTAGCGTATTGCACATCTGTTTTCTCATTGTTCTTAGTGTGCAGTACACTAGATTGCACTGGTGTTAAGTACTATTTAGTTTAAATTTATACAAGGGAACTTGGTGATTCCTTATGTGTCTGTCTTAAAACTGAATAAAAAGGCTTCTGCAGTGCCTGTATAAAAGTTATTGTAGCCTTTTCTATGATAGGCTGTTCATCTTCTGATTGTAAAAGACCTTTAATGTTTATCTGGGATCTATGCACCAAGTATAGAATTACATACATTGAAGAGCTGCCTCATTGAACCATGAATGATGTTGAAATTTAGCTCAACTGGAAAGTATTAAAGTACATGATTTGCCAATAAACTGCAACAACTTGACAATATTTCACAGGCTTTTAATGGCTCAGTCCTATGAGACCTGTAAGGATAGAACCAACAAATATTGAATGAAACTGGCATTACAAGAGTTACACACCTACCGTGACAGTTGTTTTATTGTTTCCCTTAAAGGTTGCTGTTGTTGTTACATGGTATCCTACTATATGCAGACGGGATTCAAGATGGATTTTTCCATAAAATATTGCAGTGTTTCATTTCTCCTTCTGTGGATGCAGTCTGGCAGTGGATTTCTCTAACTTGTGGGGTGAAAGAAACTGACAAACATACCAGATTTTAAATGGCTATTCCCAGAGCATGGTTTCAACAACAGGTCTCCACCAATTCCAAAGAACATAAGCAAAATGCAGTTGGAAGAGCAAGTGACAGCGTGTGGGATGTAGTTGATGAGTTTGAGCCTGCCTTAGGTTTGGTAACAATAACAAAAATGGGGCCAGGTTGGTTTCAGTGTGCTGTCTGCTCAAATGTGTAAGGTGTTGAACAGATGCTGTCTGCAGCATTGGTTGTTACTGTATGGCCTTCTCAAGATCTGCAATGTTTTGTAGAAAGGGCCGTAATTCGAAGAGCAGATAAGTAGAAAAAGGGAGGTGTTTTCTAGGGGAATATGCTGGTGTGGATAAGGTGGAAATGGAGGAAAGGAGAGCTGATGAACAAGCAAAATGGTTAGAAGATGGGGTGAGAGAGGTAAATCATAGTAAGAGGAGGAGGATGAAGGCAGGTGTATGATATACAATGAATTGCAGTTTATGCTTAGCTATTAAAAAGCATTAAACAGCAGAACTAAACCAGTGTGGGTGCCTTAGCTATTTTCATATTTGATTTATTAAGGTAATAATTTTTCAAAATAATTATATTTTTATACTGCTGCCAAAGTATTTGCTATATTCAGTTCATCTCTTTCAGTTTAGTTTCGGCTTAATCTGAGTCATGATTGGGCTTTTGTAATTTCTGTATTCTTCAGATAGATTAGATATCATCCTTTTTGGCTTACATTTTTCTTTTCTTTTTCTTCCAATTCTGACACATCTAGCTGCTGTGGTAGTGGGGCTTTCATATATAAGTGGGAACATATTTGCAAAGGTTAATGTGAAGACTGCAAAGGGCACTGGATATTTCTGCAGAGTAAGTATATTTAGTGGTGATTGATGGTAGTGTACTTACTGCTAGGGAAACAGAATGATCCGTTGTACTTCTTAATTTAAAATCTATCAAACCAGTAGAAAATTATGGCATGCAGCCATACATCTGTATGTCCAAAGCTGTGTTGATATGACACTGATGAGACACTGTAGATTTTAATCTTTCTGATGTGCTTGAGGGCAACCATTTGAGGTAGGGACAAGTTTAAAATGTGATTCGTGGAAGTTAAGTTTCTCAGGATAGTATAGACTCTCCATTTGTATTGTTTAGTGTTGAAAATGGGGTGTTTGGATGAAGTGTGACTCACAAGTTCTGGCTCCAGTGTGTAATGTCAGACTTATCACAAAGTCTGACATGAAATGGATGTATTCAGATTTCAGAAGTTTAGTGACGAGGAATTGAATCAAGATCTTAAGATGTAGAAGACTTTTCAAGTTGAGTAAGCAGGGTATCTTGATTCTGCAGGTTTATGACAGAGAGAGTAGCGTCATTCAGGAAGCAGACTGGGAGGAGACAGCAATCAGTGACACATTTTGGCTTGCAGGCCTTTACAGAGATGCCTGTAGGTCATAGCTGAGAACTGTGTAAGAGATCCCAGGTCATGCAGAGACTATGTATCACACTCCTACTTTGACTTATTATTTTGATGAAACCTGTCTGTAAAACCAGACTGAATTATGTACATGCAGAATGTTTGTTGCCTGATGAATAAGTGTATTATTGAGTGTCCTAGGGTCTGGCTGGAATTCGTATGTACAGATAATTTTATGAAGTGCTTCTAAAACAAGTGTTTGTAACCTTGTGTCTTTTTCCTTTTGAATTAAACCTTTTTGGCTTTGCCTGTCATAGTTTGAAATACAGCTGTGTCAAAATACAACTTAAAATGAGACAACTGCTTTGTAGTTTTTAATTCTTGAAGAATAATTGATGGCAACTGCAAAGTTTTTGCCTCTAAGACTTTTTTTTTTCTCTTAAGTGTTCTGCTATCTGTGATAAACTTAGCCTTAAACTCATTTCTCTTTGTAATTCTAGAACAGGCAGAAGGATGTTGTGAAGAGTAGCTGCTAATAAGGAAGTACTAGTACTTTAAGAACCGAGAGAAGTAAAGTCCCTTTTTGTCTATTGGTGGTTGGGCCTGTGTTTCTTGAAGATAAGTATTATAAACAAAATACAGAGAATGAGTAGGAGGAGACCTGCTAAAATAGTATTACATTTCTGCCTTGATGTAAAGGTTTCCTGTAATTTAATATCTTATACCTACTGTTGCTCTAAAAAGATTTCTAACTCTTTGTGTTGAGGATGAGCATAAAAATCAGTGTTTAATCCTTTTAAATTAATCTGATATTAATTTATGAAATAAGTCTTGAATATAAATCAAATGTGAAGACTAATTAGAGTGTTAATTAGGTGTTCTGGTAGGCAAGCACAATGGCTGTGCTGAGGTGAGAAGTTAGAATTAGTGGCTAAAACATTGTTCCAGGAGCTAGAGGATAGGATGAGATTCCAGATTGACATTTGAGAATTGGCTAGACAAACATTGGTACTTGGGAATGGGGGTTATCATTTAATCTATTTTACAATGAAGGTAAGCGAGTGCTTTTCTGGAAACATAGATTCTAATGGGTTCTAATTTTGCTATGAAAAAGGAATTTCAAAGCAATCCGACTAACTTCATTATTCAGATTTGTCCTTGTTAGTTTTTGATTTGGAATGATGATAGTGGAGGTTGCATTTATATGAAAGTTATATCTGTAACTGAAGCAGATGGGAGTTACAACCTGTATGTTCAGAGTTACACCTCCATTTTCCCTGCAAAATGAGATTAAATAACAGCACATTATTGAAGGCTCTGTGAGTTTCTGTCTTCTGAGTACAGATGGCCTGAGTAAGGTCAGCTTGTGGCTTGCAAGCTGTGGGTCTCAAACGTAAGAACTGTTGCACGCTGTAGATATGAAGGCTTTGAGGCAGTCACAGCTCCTGTCTGCAGGAGAGAGACATCAATGACTCCTAAGGATGAGTTAGCTACATCGCTGCTGCGTGCTGAGCACTGCATTGTGGCAACAACAAATTTAATGGAATTCACTGCCTCTGCGTGTAAGCTGCTTCCAGAAATCCTTTCCCTTGCTTCATTAGGTATGTTTCTTGTGACTGCTGAATGATGATGAATGTTTTTACTCTTCTTCTTAGATCCTTTACAGTTCGTTGCTTTTGAAGGCTGTTCTGGACCTGGTTAGGTGGGAATAAACTGTCCTTAAAGCATGCAGTATCATCACAGGCTTGCCTGTGCATTTTGTTACCTTGCATTAATACACTTTATTTCAATGATACTTTGGAATTCTCAAAACTTTTTCACCGCAGTATGCTTGCAGGTTTCTTTAATAAATGTTAATAACACTGTTGGTTTAGCGAAACTGGCTTAGTATTATCTGTGTTGCTTTCTGCTTGGCCTGAGACAACTGTGAAACTGAAGCCCGTTGAGGTGTTAATAAATAAATTACCTGATTTGCAATAGCTCTAGTGGTGCTTATATGCCTTACCTTCGTTTCTCTCATTCTTCTGAGCAAGAACATGGTTTTGAAGCTGTACCGGGGCAGGCTTTCACAATGTTTACACCAAGCTACCCTTGCTAATGTGTCAGAAATAACAAGGGCAGCATCTATCCAGGAAATAAAATACGCCATCAAATTCAGCACCATCATACTGGCTCTTCAGAGCCCTGTAGCAGCTTGTGGTACATCTGACTGTTAATACTGCCTTATGCTCAGTAATTTGGAAGGGAAACTAGCACATTCCTGTACTAGGGTAGGCCTGGAAGTTAGGGCTTGTGCTTTTTTTTTCTTAAATTACATAGTTTCACTCCACTTTTTCAGTTTTGAGTGAAAAAATCGTAATACTGTTCTCTGTTCTAATTTGTGTCAAAATATTCTGCCAGAAAGTAGGAATTACCTTTTTTTAATAATTCCTATAATCTTCTTGCTGCAGACAGAAAGTGCCTGGGCTGAAGAATATTTAGAAAAGAAGAGAAGCTCGCACAAACGTTCAGCATCATGGGGGAGCAATGATCAACTAAAAGAGGTCAGAAATGCTGTTATTTAGAGATACCTTTGGATTAAATTTTCTACTGGTATGCACTGTTACTGTGAGTTTTCAGGAAGGCATGAATGTTGTACTGCTTTTTTTTTTGCCGCTATACAGATTGTGAGTTTGGTAAAAAACCACCAAAACGTTAATTTGGTATTCTTTTTCGTTTAGTAATGCAAGACTATTAAAATTTTTAATCTGAGTATGTGGGAAAGTGTCAAATGCAGGTGACATTCTTTATTAAAAGAGGAAATACAGCAGTGACCAAACTACTTTCTAACTTTACGTACGTCAGGTTCTTTCATTAAACCTTCAGAGCTTCAGCTGAACTGGTAGCTAATATATTAGGTTTGCAAGAACTTGAGTCTGATTTAGTGCTGGCAATAATTATGAGCATTGTGGTAGTAAAGAATTTTAACTAAGTGATGGAATAATGAAACTATGTGTATCTGAATACATCTGGTGAAATCTAATGTGAATTTTTCCTTCATTAGATTGCAAAATTGCGTCAACAATTACAGAGAAGCAAACACAGCAGTAGGCATCATCGCGATAAAGAAAGACAGTCTCCATTTCATGGTAACCATGCAGCCATTAACCACAGTCAGGTAAGGGCATATTGGGTAGCTAATACTATTTTTAACTCCTTTCAAGGTTGTGATTTCTCTTAAAGGGAACTTGGAAGTATGACATACAGCTAAATATGTTGTAGCTAGGGGTGATTTCTATGAAATAGATTAATTTCATTTGACTTCCTTGAGTGTATGGGGTTCCAGAGCTTTTTATTACTTGACTGGGTTGGCTTTGAACTCCCACTTTCAAAGAATTTTAGATAATTAATCTTTCCTTAAAACAAGACTCATAAAGTGCATTCTGCAGACTGTACAAAAGGATGACAGACAAGTTTAATCTAAATTCATACATTATCTTTTTCATTACACGTTTGCATGTAGAATATGGCGTAGAGCAAACTGGTGGTATAAAGATACACTCAAAATTGTACTTTTTGCTGATCATGTTTTATGTCTTTACAATAGCAGTTGTCTAATTCTGTGATGGACTGATTTAGAGAGCTTACCTGACAAAAAACTATTCAGTGGGATTTTTACCTACTCTATTAAAAGTATACTCTTGATGGCTTCGATCAGCCTTTGTAAGATCATTTTTTTCCCCATCATTTATCATGTGTTGAGACTTAAGTAGTAATCACTTCACAAATTGTAATGTTTAGGCTACCGCATGTTCTGTGTGCAGTTTGTCTCAAGACTGGTAATGAGGTCAGGTTCACAGATAATAATTTTAACTTGATAGCAGGTTGAAAAAAATTACAGGCTTTTAGAGACGCATCCTTTTTCAAGTCTGTTTTGTCTTAGTAACTTTGACTAAACTTCCCTATTGGTTTTCTTAGTTTTTCAGAAGGGTTTTTTTTGCCCCTACTGATACCTTGTGAACCCATATTTGATACTCACACAAGTTTTTAACAGTTGCAAAAAGAACAAATCCCTCACAATTGTCATGCAGATCAGTGTAGTTGAAAGAAACTGTGGAACTGTCAGTGTTGTGAATTAGGGAAGTACTTCAGCTGTGAAGCTTCTCTGCAAATCTAATCATATTCCCAATTACTCCTGAAATGCAGTTAGCATTGTTCTATTAAATACCGTACACTTCTACCAGTTAATGAAAACTGTTTCCTTTCTGTTGTTCCATCCTTCTGGAAATAATTTAGGCCAGGGAGGGAAGCTGTTGTGACATCAGCATGTGTCCTGCTCTACAGGTACTTACTCATTCTGATAAAGGATGAAATAAAAAGTGGAAGGGAGAACCATACGTACAGTCCTGAGCAGTGGAGTGCATTTGTAGATGGAAGTCAGGTGTCTGAGTGAGTCTTTTATACTTCAAGACAGGAAATAAGAAAGTAGAACAGCACTGTGAATTTCTCCTGTACTGTTGCTCTTAACTCCTACTGTATACAAATCGGTAGCATCTTTTTGTCTCAGACCCTAACTTATCCCTGCTGTAGTTCATTTAATTAGAAGTCATGAATTTTCAGGACATAAGTGCTTCCTGAATTCAGTTTGAATTCTGTGCTACTGAAGTACTGTATTCAATCTCGAAAGAGAAGCTGTTTCATCCATCTCCTCTTCTGTATAGCAGAAGAACAGTTTGAATTTGAAACAGGCTGCCTAGTACAAATTCCTGCATTTTGATCTGCTTTACTGAAGTATGGGTGCACTGTAGTGTGCTGCTGATAGTGACTGCTGTAGCTCAGGACAAAACAGTCCAAAATGATGAAAGAAGAAAGGTAAATAAGAGGTTTTTGAGAAAGCCTATGAAAATTGGTGAGACATGTTTAAAAAAAAACAAACCAACAAAACAGGTCAAAATACTTGGTGCAGGTTATCCAAATTTGTAGAACTTGTTTGAAGATTTGTTCTGTACTTGTGGGCACTTGAGGCATTCCAAACAAACAAAAAAATGCAATGTACTGAGGAACTTTAGGTGTAGGCCTTTCAGTATGCTGGAGAATTACATGCAGTCTAACAGGTTTGGCTTGGTATTCTACAACCTGTAGGTTTCTGAATGCTAAGGTATTGTCGCTTTTATATTAGATAATCTTTGTGGGTTTGAATTGTGACAATGAACAGTGATGCTCCTACTCTGAAAAGTATCCCCCCAAAACTATGTGTATAATTTAAAAATCATAATTGCTTCATGCTCATGAAACTTTGTTGCTTGTATGGAGGCCTTTTGCGTTCTGCCAAATTTTAGATTACATGAATAAAATATTGCGCAACAGATAATTAGGTTTTGGGCTTGTGAAATGGACTATAAAATATAAACTGAGGCAAAGCAGCTTTTCCAGCATTGTGTTACAAAACAAACCATTGTTTTTCTTGGTAAATTTTGTGCCATCTGTGTCGAGCTACTTGCAAAGGGGGAAAGTTACAGAAGGCTTCAAAAAGAGTAAGTGAAGGTTTAGATTAATGGCATTTAGAGGCTGCTTTCTAAGTTGGAGTGAAAATCTGTAACTGTAGGCATCAAGGACAAAGTTCCTAGGCTTTTTCATTCCTTTAGGGAACTGCTAAACTAGAATTTCTGGCAGCAGCTCAGTTCCTTCAAGATTTGTGGGAAGGACTGTGTAGAAACACTTGCAGTTAGTGACGGGAGTATTTAGAAATTTTTTTTACATTCCCAACTTGAAGGAAAATTGCAGTTGTTGACTCTAGAGGGTCACACATGGATTTCTGAGCTCAAGTTGTTGGATTCCTGACAAGACAGAGAAAATGTGTTAGGAAATTGCCTTGGTAGTCCCTTCACAAGAGACCAGGTAAACTCTGTTTAACATTTTGGAAGTGGCTTACTTTTGTTGTTAAAACTAAAAGAAGCGATTCCACTGGATTTATTTCCTCTTTTCTTCCCTACTAATTAACACATAAGCTTTGCCACAATTCTTGGGCTTTACCCAATTTTTTACAGTGGTTATTACCACCTAAGCCTCCAACTGATTATTTAGTTGTGCTTCTTCTATGATTTTTGTTTGAAGAAAGAAATCCGCACTATCTCTGTGGAATAAGTTTGTTAGCTATTCTTTCTCTCTACTTGGAATCAGGAAATAGTTGGCGAGTAACTTGATCAAACCCTTGCTGCTAGCTACTTCCCCCCCCCACCCCCCAGAGCAACTGAGTGGTGTTTGTTTGCTTGTTTTTTCATTAGGCCGGGAATGTTCCATTCTACCTCTCTTTACAGGAAGAGGGGTTTGGAGAAAGGGCATGGTCTCCTCAGGTGATCTCAGGATGCTTCTGAGAAGGTTGCATTTTGAATTAATTGCATGGTACTGAATCTGTAAACAGGAGCCAAACCAGTGGAATCTTCCTTTGTTCTCGTTGTTAATGTAATGGAGAAACTAGAATGGAGACCAGAGCTGTAGTCAGATGGAAGAATAAATGGATAAGGTCTTTCAAAATACACCGGATTTTTAAAAAGTTAATCTTAGTTCTGAAGCAACTATGTATTAAAATTTGGGATTTTATTCTTTCTGTGGAAGTAGTCCTAAATTTTTTGTCAACCTTGTATTCTGGCTTAATATAGTTACTATGCTGGTCTTCATTTCAAACAGTGCAATCTTAAGTTTATGGAATAGGTAACAGCAGACGTTCATTATTATTGTATTATAATGAAATTAGAAGTGGTAAATCCAAAGGGAGTGAAATTGGGCTACAGCTGACTTCAGAAGGAACGCGAGTATGTTCTAAAGGCTTCAAAATTACTTTTAAATGTTTACTGTTAAATTTTCACTTTTAAAGTGATGTCAAGCTGGAGGCGGACCATATCAAGGGAGGCTTTGAGACTAGATTGTTGAAAGCTTTCTCTGCTAGAAATTGTTTTGCAACAAAATTCAGGATGTCCATGTCTTTGCTTAAGGCATCCATTGTAACAAATCCCTATAGTTTCATTTAAATCCTTGATATTGAGGTGTAGGTGTGTTCTGTTTCAAGGTTCACTTTTGGGTAGAAATCAGTAACTGTGTTTTTTAAGTAAATCTACATTGGTTTCTCACTGTTTCTGGTTCTTCAGGCTCCCATCCCAAAGAGTGCTCTTGTTCCTGTGATACCTATTACCAAATCAACAGGATCACGATTCCGAAACAGTGTAGAAGGACTGAATCAGGAGATTGAGATAATAATTAAGGAGACGGGAGACAAAGAGGAGCAGCTTGTTGTATGTATCTGCCACCATGACTGCATTCTATAATAATTTTTTTTGCCTTTGCCTTGAGGTTTCTTAAGTCATAAGCTTTATTTTCCACAGTTCTTGAATTAAATTTGTCTGGAGTTAACTCTGCTTTCTTTAACAAAGGTAGTTGAAAAGTCTTTTGGAAAGCAAAAAGAAGGAAAGAGTTAAAGCTTGAATCTGAACCTTTTCCTCTGTGATTACTGTGATACAAAATAAGAACTCTCAGTAAAACAGGGGAAAAGACAAAAGGTCTGTTCTCAGAGTTTTTGTAGTAGCTTTTTCTTTTGGCCCATGCTGAACTGTTCCTATCTCAGCTGAAGCATAACGTGCCCGTTTTTAACTTTCATTTTATTTGTAGTTATTTTTAGAGATAAATTTAATAATAAAGTATCAGGCCACGAAGATGATTAAGGGACTGGAACATCTTTCATATGAGATGAGGCTGAGAGCTGGGACTGTTCAGCCTTGAGAAGAGAAAGCCCAGGGGGGATGTTACCAATGTGTATAAATATCTGATGTGCAGGAATGAAGAGGAGGGAGCTGGGCTCTTCGCAGTAGTGCCCAGTGACAGGGCAAGAGGCAGTGGGCATAAATTAAAAAACATTAAATTCAATGTGAACACAAGAAAAAATTAAAAAAAAAAAAAAAGTGTGAGGGTGCTCAAAACGAGAGCAAGTTGCCCAGAGACGTTCCGGGGTCATAGTTTGTGGAGATACTAAAACCTGGCTGGACAGAGTCCTGGACAGACTGCTCTAGCTGACTCTTGTTTAGCAGGGGTGTTGGACTAGATGATCTCCAGGGGTCCCTTCCGCGCTCAGCCATTCTGTGAAGTCTTGAAAAATGTTCTTAGTTTCTGAACCTGACTTATTTTCTGTTGGAATCTTGTGTAACAAATAATTTTCGACTTCAGGCAGTTTTATGGAACCTGAAAAAACCCTCAGCATTTCTGGACTTAAAGAAATTCCTAGCTAGACAAGAGCGCCTATCTGATAGCTTTTATTTTTAACAGCCTCAAGATGTTCCAGATGGGCACCGTGCACCACCTCCGTTAGTTCAGCGTAGTAGTAGTACTCGCAGCATTGATACCCAAACACCTGGTGGAGCAGACAGGGGTAGTAACAACAGCAGCCGCTCCCAGTCAGTATCTCCAATCTCATTTCTTACCATCTCTAACGAAGGCAGTGAAGAAAGTCCGTGTTCTGCAGATGATCTTCTTGCCGATTCCAGAGATAAAGGTACCATGTAACTTTAAAACTTCAACAATGCTAAAATGTAAGCCACTGCTATGTGCATAAACACATAGTAAAAGAGGGGGTTTGTTTCCCACATCCATGAAGAGATATTAGAATGAAGTTTTTTCTTTTGTAAGTGATCTGTTTTTTTCCAAATTGCACCAGATACTGTGTGCACACATCTGCTGCTCTGTAACTGAAGCTGGATAGATGTGACTGAGGAATGTCCTTCCCAAACAACTTTGTCTTTAAATAATGGATTCATCAAGTACATTAAGCAAGCTGAAGAGCGAGAGTGTGCAGTGACAGGTGGAACAGCAAAGTAGGCTAGTTCTGTTGTTTGTGTCAGGTATTTTTTGTAATCTCAGGCAAAATGGGCAACCTTCCAGCATTATAAATGTGCCCATAAAAGTAAAACTGTTTGGGGCTTTTTAATCACTTTTTTTTTTTTTTTTTTTAACCAGAGGTCTTCTGAGATACACTAGGAGAGTTTTATAATTTAACATAAGCCTGTTGTGGTTTTTAAGGAATGTGGCTTTTGCCCATTTTGTTTGGCTAGATGGGACAGCACAGGACTGTATGTTCAGGTCTACAGTTGAAAACTGAAAGTTTCTAGGAAAGAACAGAGATTGCAGAGAAGTCTGAAAAAGTGATATGAGGAGAAATAGAAAGGAGGAAAGGGACTGAGATAAGAAAGCTTATTTGCAGATGAAGACTTGGAGGCAAATTAAAATGTTTCTTAGTTTTATAATGTTGGTAACAAAGTGGGTTTCAATTTGGGGGCATTTAAAGATAGTTATTGGGGTTTTTTTATAGTGTGACACATTTAAGTAATGAAATAATCTTTTCCTACAGAGAATGGGAATAATTCCCCTTTGCCAAAATATGCTACCTCACCAAAACCCAACAACAGCTATATGTTCAAGCGTGAACCTCCAGAGGGCTGTGAAAAGGTGAAAGTCTTTGAGGAGAGCTTGTAAGTTTGTTTGTTTTTTTTTTCCTACATAAGAAATAATATTCAATATTCAGACTTACCCACTGGTTTATTGATTTTTTTCATTATTATTATTTTTTTGTCAGATCAAAACTATTAATCCAGTTACTAAAACCATGCTAACAGCCTGATCTCTCTTATTTTGTGTGACATATACTGGATATATGCATGTACTTTATTGCTGGAATTTTGTGTTAAGATAAAAATTTTGAGACTTGGATTTTTTTCAAACCAGCATAACTTGAGAGGACTCTCTCTGACCTGGCAGGTAGTGTGGGAGGAACTCCATCAGGTACAGAGAGATGTAATAATTAGCTGATGCTCCTGCATTACAGCTTCTATGTCACAGCTTGATGGGTGCATCCAGTAATTTGGACTCTGAATACCATATTCTTTCCAGCTACATCTACGTAATTGTGCAGCTTGTAGTGACAGAGGAGTGAATTTGACCCTGGGTATTTGATGCTTTGGTTATTTTGAAAAAGCAGACTTTTGTAATTGGAAATAGTCTGTGGGTTTTGTTATCATTTTCAGTGGAGTTTTTGTACCCTTATGTCACTTGTATGCAATAATCTTAACCTGTAGTTAAAAATTCCATTTCATCGCACAAGGAGTATAATTTGGTTATAATCCTCTTATGCCTGTATTATCTCAACAATGCTATCTAGTATAAGTAGTAATTAAAAAAATTATAGGTACCTTTGTGTATTTTCCATCTCTGATCTCTGCAAATGGGTTTTTAAGAGATCTGTATGGCCCCTCCATAGCAATGTGGAAAGGGTTACGCTAACTTAAGTTACCTGTTTCTATTTTTGGAGTGTATAAGGTATGTTGCCAACAGACAGATAGTCTTCACTTGTTTCAAGAACATGTTCTGCTGTGATTTGACTTGCATTTCCATTTTTTTGGATGTCCTTGCTCCATAGCTGTAGGACTGTTCTGTTGTGGAGTGAAACAGGCTTCTACAGTTGTTTTTACCTACCTATGGCAGTTCTTAAGACACTGCAGTCTCATGCAAAAATCTTTCACGTCTGGTACTTGCTTTTCACATGTATGTGGAATACATGAGCATAACTTTAAAGCTCAACCTTTGTTTAATGTTACTTCTATTTGAAGTTCACAGTATTTTCATTTTGGAAAAAAATTCATAAATGGGGCTGAATTTTCTGGATAATTGGAGAATCGGCTAACGTGACAATGTACCCTATGTACCCAATGAACAGAATTGCTTTTGAGAGTAGAGTACCTCCTACAAGAGTATGCTGAGAGATTGGCTTCTTTGGCCTAGTAGAATGAAGGTAGAAGTGCATACGGCTGTCATGGAAGAGAGGGGGAGGTTATAGGCTAAAGGACAGTGCTGGCAACAAGTAAAAATGAGTGTAAACTTGTGATGGTTATTTTCCAGCAGAGAGGAACAGATTCCCATAGTTTTGTCCTAAAGTAGAGTTAGACTAACTTAGCAGATTTACATTGCAGGGTTAGAGATAAACGCAGAAGGCATTCCAGTGCTGTCCACAATTTCCACCTGTGTCTTTCATAAATCATGTCTCAGAGTTGGCTGAATTATATGCTGAAATGGCAAAACTTCAAGGCAAGATTTAAATGTGTTCCATGCTTCCTTCCCAGGTTACAGGTACTTGATCATTAATGCCACTTTGGAAATAATACATTTTACTCTTTGCATAGAGTTTTTAAGTAAGATGGGCTCATCTTTTGCAGAGATTCAGGCCACAGTCAGGCAAACATGCAAAGGAGGCAAAAGTTTGGAAAAGGGCATCCCCCTGCGATCATGAACAGCTCCAAGATAAGCAGTATTAGGAATGCTGCCCTGGCAGCTTGCTTTCACGAGGCTTGCTGTATGGGCGGTGGCGGGGGCAGAACTTTTTGGGTTGTGAAAGTTTCTGGAGAACACGATTGAGAATACTTGGTATATCCAACATATGAGAAAGAAATGGACAGAGTTTGTTATCTACAGCATGAAGGTAGTGGCTTCCTTCTGTGTGGAGACAGCCTGCCCTAAGGACGTGTATCTTGTAGAATACATAAACAAGCAGTTTAAACTATCTTGCTGTTTGCTGCATGGTGCGAGTCACTAAGGCATTACTGAGTAGCTGAAATACTTCAAGCTTAAACCTCAACCTGTCTCTAGTGGTGTGTTCAGCCATACATACCTGCCATTGCCAAAATTTTATTGCTCAATGTCATTTTGAAACTATTGTATTTTATTTCTAGGCCAAAACCATTGCACGAGATTCCAGCCTTCTACTGCCCTGACAAGAACAAAGTGAATTTCATTCCTAAAAGTGGCTCTGCTTTCTGTCTTGTCAGCATCCTCAAGCCGCTTCTCCCCACACAGGATCTCACACTTAAGGGCACTGCACACAGCCTGTCTGTCTCTTCTGGCGTGACGCCCAGTTTGTTACAGCCCATTACTATGGCATCATTGTCTGCAAACACAGATCAGGACAGGATCTCTCGTGGAACAAGTACAATAATACCACAGACCTCTATACTCCAGCAATCAGGACATATTGAGGAAGCTGAAGGATAGATTTAGCTTGTCTTGACGTTTTTCTGGGCAACTACTGGGAAGAAATTGGAACCAGTTGACTGGACCTTTCTGATCATGCTATTTGCATTGTTTTAACAATTTATGGCACTGTCATAATTGAACTGTTTGTATATTTGACAGTTTGGTAGCACATTGAGAAGTTCAGGAGGATGCAGCAGCTGATACTATGTTGCACTTTCTGCTTATGAAGACTCCGGGTGTGTTTCTCTCCGACTTTTTTTTTTTTTTTTAAACACTGGTGAAAACAAAAGCTGTCGTAATCCTTTGCCATTTAAAGGACCAGTTGTTGTGATGCTGTGTGTCCTTTGACTTTTTCCCATTAAAACAATAATCTCAAGACCAACCAGCTGATCCCATTACCATTGTAATCTACAAAGGGAGAGGCAATAAGATGGTTTTGCAAGATGTCTTTTGTATGAAAATGTGTATTTTGTAACAAAAACTTGCCTTTTCTGGTGCATAGCAGATGGTGTTTAGAAGACACTTTCTCCCGCCCCCCCCCCCCCCCCCTTTTTTTTTTTTTTGTAGGGAAGGTTCTTTTTTTACTTGGCTGTTTTACAGCTACTGGGACCAAAGGATTGCTGAAGTATTTCAGCAGTCTCAAATTATGTGACCTTGCTGAACAGCCTCAGCCCTAAACAAAATAAGACAAGTTAATATGTTTGAAACTTTCAAAACAGAAGAGTATTCAAAAAACAGTGTTAGTATATGGTGTACTTTTTTTTTTTTATATTGGAAGCTTGTGCTTCGGGTAAGTCACATTTTTAAAACTACTTCCTTCACAGAATCCCAGCAATGTTGGTTTATTGAGTGGAAAGTTGCATTTTAAAGCAGTTGCCCCAGTATTATTCTATTTGTCCATCGGATTTTTGTGCAGGGGTGGGGAAAAAACACGTTACCCGTTTACTCTGTATTCTTTGTTTCAGAAAATATGCCACTTGCCTCTTATAGGGTTGCTTGGCTGCTTAATGGAGTTAGTCAGCCTGAATCATTAATCACTCTTGGCACAAATTTGCTCTGATGTGACTCATCACTGTATTATAGACTTTGGCCACGTAATACTGAAATACCTGTGCATGGTTTCCTCCCTTTTGTCATAGTGGTGTTTTGTGTGTCCGTTGAAGGTGATTGTTTGTCAGGCATGGTATCTGTTACACAGAAGTTTACAGCAGCAGATACATTCTCCCTTTTTGACTAGCAATGTAGGCTGATGTGTAAAACAGAGGATCTTTTTTGATACCTGCTCTGTCCTGATATGCAACAGTTCATGGTTCCTTTGAAATTACAATAAAAGATGAAAATGAGGGGGAAGGGCAATTGCAAGCAGAAACTGTTCAGGAACCTCAGTGAGGTTTCTTGTGTGTTCCTGGAGTGCACTAATTGGGTTTGAGTAAATACAATATAGATATGCAAAAAACTGTAGTGACCTGCAATACCAGTGTTGTATCAACTTATACAACAAGCTGACCTTGTACCTCTTACTGAGTTAAATTCAGTAATGTCAAAGTAACTGAAAACCATGGACAGTCTCTGGGTCTGAATATTGGGTTGTTAACACATGAGCAGTTCTTGCTGGCTTGCATATACGTCGTTTCCATGGAGCAGTTGCATACTCAGGTCCCCTCATAACTGCACCTATTCAAAGATGATACTGCAAATATAACAACTTTGTTCAGTGCTTAATATGCTAAATTTGGTTGCAGACATTTCACTTGGGAGAAAAAAACCAACCCTGCATACCTGTGCAAATAATAGTCATGGTTTTGGTGCACATTTACTGTTCCTTTAAATCCTACATAAATAACTATGATAGCAATGTACTTTGCTCAACAAGTAAGTGTAAATCACACTAGCATGTGCCATTCCTGTGTTCATAGGATAACAAACCCTTTTTAAAACATTATGCAAAAAATTCAGCAAATGAAAAATGTACCAGGAAGTATTAAAATATTAGACCTGTTAAATTAGCAAACAAGCAGAACTTGGTTTGCTATCTTTCTTTCCATCAAAATAGACAGGATTGTGCAGATGGGACTGAAGAACTCTGTTCTGAAGTAACAGCTCTGATTTATGCTGAAGAAGTTGTTGAGGGACAGGGTTTTGAAATAATGTGGCTTTGTGCATCAAATTTATAGAATTTGGCCAGTTGATAATTCTTTTCTAGGTTTGTGTATGTTAATTAGTTTCTTCTGAAACAGTTACAGTGCAATTTGAAGTCTAAAAATTACTGCTTTAGATAGGTTTTCAGGTGAGGGAAGTGCTTGTAAGTCTGTTTTCTATTTCTGTAACAGTAGCATGTAAAGATCTTCTCCATCAATGCCAAACTGCCTAGTGCTTTATCAGGAGATCTTAACTGAATGGTTAAGAACCAAAGGGCTAAAGTTAACAAATAGCCTTTATTACAGCCTTGAGACTTAACTGACTTCACCAAAACTGCATTCTGATGTTTTTCATCACAGTGACTCTCCCGAATAGCAGTGGGCTTTCTTACCCTGGGACTTTTTGCACCTGTTGTTGTAGTACTTGAGCATCTCTTTGGTAGTTTACATTGTATGTTATTGGACAGTGTACTGTACAAATTAGTGAGCTGCTCTGATAAAAACCAAATGTATATTTGTGAGGTTTTTGCTTTTTATAAAAACAAACTGCATTCAGGACAATATTCAGTCTTTTTTATATGCAGGACAACTCTACTATTGCTGTGGCAGCTTTCCTTTATTACAAATCCATGCTAAAGACTCAGAATTAAGAAAATATGACAGCTCTTGTTCAGAGACAAGCTTTTACACGTGTGCATACAAAAATTAGCCTTAAAATTTTAATGTGCTGTCTTGTGCCATAGCAGAGCTGTTATATATTTAAATCAGTTTCAAAATAGCTTTGAGAGTACATGAACCTTTTTAAAAATTCTTTTATGTATGGAGTGGGGTATTCTGTTTTTCTGGGAGTTGACCCATGCATTACTCAAGCACAGTTTTACTGAAAGACTTCATGTTCTTTTGGCATACTTTAAATCCTAACTATGCATAGACCTAGTCAGTTCCTTGATTGCCTACTTTGTAGCTGAAGAAAATGAAAGGTCTGTTTTTATGCACAACTTGACACACTTGATATTCTAGTTTTCTTGGTATTTTACACTTTTAGCCACACTTAAAAGTCTGGTAGCAGTGTTCAGTAATACTGACAGTTGATTATGAGATATAGTAAATGGTGTTCCTCCAGTTAAAAATTCTACATAAGTCACAAGGATGGAGGTGGTTGTTCTTGTGATGAAGGTCTGTGGTGGCAGCTATGACTGTTGGAATTCTTGTTTTTTAAAAACTGAAGGCGCAAGGGAAGAGGACTTCTTTGTTAATGTTTGACCTGCTTCAACTGTTCTTTCCTTGTTTGGTGCTGTAATCCTGTAGCAACAAATTTAAGTACTTGGAAAAGTAGCAGATAATGCTTGAGTACATATGTCTTGGAAAGAAATTCTTGATTGCACACATATAACCCAAATGAGGAAAAAAGGGAGTGAAAATTAAATATTGTATACTGTGGAAGTAAATGATTACTGTGTTTGATTCACGTAAAGCAATAGCAGCTTTTAAAAAGTATGTTTGGTCTCAGGGCTATTTTTTTTGGTTGGTTGTAAAATAAAATTTACTGGAATTCAGAATCTGAGATTGCTTTGGAAAACACTGAAGCTGAGCCTTTTGGGAAGAAAAAAAAAAAGTCATATCCATTAACCCTTCTTCTGCCTCAGGCCTAACTCCCTGTTGCATAGAATTCAGTGATACAGCAATAATCCATTGCTGAAGTATTATCTGTTCTCTCCTGGCCTACTCTGAAATGCTAGCTGTCTTCATAGTAACTCACTGTCCATGTTTCCTTGCTGAATGTTTTCTTGCTGAGTACCTGACAGCTTCCCTTTGAAACTGAAAGGGCAAAGGAAAATCCACAGAAAGTCACCAGAGACTTGTAGTTACAAAGATCAGTGCTGCAGGGTGACTGCTTGGATATCTTGATTTCCATTTGACTCATCATGCACAGGCATGCGTATAGTCTGCATAGGTCTGCTGCTTTTATCTTTATGGTCTGAGGCAGGACTGGTATTTGTAAGAATCTTTTTTTTGTTTGTTTGTTTTCTTTATGGACAGATTTGCAGATCTGTTCTCATCTGGAACTGATGCACACTTACACGTATCTCAAGAGCAAAGCTCGTGTGTCACTCTTGTTCTCATGAAACGAATATAAGCTGCAAAAAAGACCCTTGACATAAAAACATCCAAACACTTGAAAATGTCAGGACTATGTTTTCTCCGTGTAATTCCATTGTTTAAGTGTGTGCCCTTCATCAAATGTCATAGCCTAGAGATGTCGTTATGGCTTAGACCCAAACCAGGTTGGCATGTATTAAAAGAAAAATGTTTGCTCTTAGAAAAGGTAACAGAAGGTACGCCCTTGCTAACCTAGGGAGGTGAAAAGCACTGTGGAAAAATTGGTTACATGGTGATCAAAGAGTTCTTCTGAAATTGTTTTTCTAAAGCTTGTGAGATGTACCTGTGTGTTTTCTTGACAAGAGTTTGCGTTCAGCTCTGAAAATGGTTTCTGCTTTTATTTGGTTTATATAAAGAATGACCTAGATGCATTGTTTCGAAACTGTTACTTTGCGTGTCAAGTGGGGAGAGAATGTTAATTATTCACAAGTGTTTTGTGAAATTCCAGTCCTGTACCCCAACTGAACTGCAACGGTCCCTTTCTGAATACTCCAAATGTAAATGAAGTCCTGTTACTGCTTGCTTGATTTCATTGCATGGTATCAGTAAATACTTAAGGTATGGTCTTTGTTTAGTAGTTCTTCATTGGGATTTGTATTTGACTGCAGAGACTTCTGTAGTATTGACGACAGGTCTTATCTGAATTGCAGAAGAGGACTTGGCCTGGTAACACTGCAAGTTAACATTTCTTACACAAATTCCTTTTGAAACAATTATCTTCGGAAAATACAGCTAAAAAAAATAAATCAAAAACCTTTCTGGACACCTCATCCACCCTAATTGTCAATGTACTGATAGATAAAGAAGAATATTGCTTGGATTTATTCTAAATTATTTCATTTATTGAAATATGCAGCTTTTGAAGGTAGCAGCAAAGGGGTGTCCAAAACGGCCATGAGATTTGCCTTTGTATGAAGTCAGCTGATACGTTTTTCTGTGTTACGCTACGATAACTTGTGGAGGTGTTCTTGCATATGTGGTACTGATAGGTTACTCGTTGCACGTAAGGTGATTTTTATTAGCAAGAAGAAGGGATATTCTGCAAAAAGGGCCTATTCTGAGGTGATGTACACTGGTGTACAACTGGAGCAGCTCAACTAATTTCAGTGGAATTCTTGATTTACACTAGTCTCTTTGCTATGTGTAGTTATGCCAGTACTATTTTGCACAATATTATTTTGGATTTTGAGTTCTGATTTGTGAACTGTTTCTACTGAAAACAGTGAAGACTTTACAAACTGCAATAGTGGAATGTTTTTGGGATATTTTTTTTTTTCCCCCTGAAATAAAAAGTCATCACTTTGAGCTACGGGCTAGTCTTGGATTTATTTTTAGTAACGAGGTGTTTTGTGTGCTCTGACAGCTTAAAGATTTGCCTGAGGATTTACCCTGAGGGTAGTCGGCATTTTTACTTCAAATATAATATGCACTTTTAACCTTTATCCCTATCCTTATTCCTCCAGTGCGTCCTCTGAGAGTAGTCCTGAGAATCTGCCTTTCCCCATCTTCATCTGCAGTAGGTTTGATCAGTTCCTGAGCACTTTACAATTCTGCTGTTAGAGGAAGATGCCACAAGCCCTGGATTTTGGGAACAGAGAGATTCAGCATGTGTTCTCCTGGGAATGAAGGTATGGGAACAGGACTGAGAAAAATGACCTGGATTCCTGCTGGTAGGTTCATAACACTGTTCAGTAGAACGCAGCTGCCGAAGCCTACCTGGGAAGGTACTTAAACTGTTCATTGAAATAGTCTCATATTCTGCATGTTTCTGTTCGCTCAAAACAAGCCTCTTCATGAGCAGAATTCGGGTCCCGGGCTCCTTTATGTTAGAAATAATGAGCTAGTTATGTATTTTGGGGTTTCTTGTATTAAATTTGTCTAATTTATCTGAAAGGCTTGGAGCAGTTCCTCTTCTGGAAAATGATTGTCGGCTATATTTCTTTCCAGAATGAAGAGAGAGGTAGAAGATTTCCCTGAATTTTGAGGAATTGCAGGATTTCCTGTGTATACTCCTCAAAGCAAGGCTGGCTTGTGCTTTTCCATCGGTGGAAAGGGTTGGGCCAATAAATGCAACAGCAGCAGGAAGTTTCACAGCCAGAGTCCATGGGTAAATTCGTGCCCAACTCAGACTACTTGGCTGAAATGTAAAAGAGGAATTCACAGCTGCTGAAGCCTGGAACCAACACAAGAGTCTTTTCTGTATTTGATATTTTCTCACATTTTGTTCTTTTTCAGCTGTTCAGTTGTCTGTGGATATTTGTCTGTGTCCAGGTGAGCAAGACTGATTCTTTACTAAACAGGCTGTTGACCACATTCTCTGCTAAACCATTTTTTCACCACTAATTACAAACCTGGTATTTAGGGTTTCAGGTATGTAAGGATGACTTTACTGTAAATACATCTGGTGTTTAAATTCTTTTTGCATCTTGTACTACATACAGGGAAATGGCAAGACACGTTAAGAAGCTTACAAAGATAATCTACGAAGACAAGGAGAACTGTAAGAGTAACTGTGTGGTGAGCGGTGACAGTCTTCCAGTTCTTGATTCACTGTTCTCGTTGTGAGCAGTTATGTTCCTCAGTTAGATAGCTGCTCATTTTGTTTCCTTGGATTGTTGGAGAGTGATCCAGGCAGGAGACTGGTTAGGAGAATTTCTCAGGTATCTCTCTTTTTTTTTTTTTGAGAGGTCTAACTGCATACAAAATTGGTATAGAAATTGTATGCCAAGGCTGCATGTGTTTTATCCTACCCCCTTGTCCTCTTGGTGCTCTGGTCAGCATTTGGAAGTTGTGTAAGATGATTGTTCCACCCAGACTTTGAAACTTTTCAGATACTACTATCCTAAAATATTCCTCCTGTATACAGCATTTACAGAAGCGCTGTTCAGCTGCCAGACATGTACTGCAAGCAAAGTAGAACACTTGGTTAAATCCTGCGCTTAGGAGCAGGGGTACCGAACTGCTGTGGTGAGGCTGTTGATGAAGACGCTGTTTGTTACATGGTAGATTGTGGCTGCCTTTCCTAACTGTAGATGTGTAGCTGACCAGTGTAAGCAGTGTTTCACTGTAAACACTTAATTTCCTTGTTGATGAAGATGGCTGCTGGGGAGGTTTCCCTGTTCCCTAGCAGTGGGTGCTCCACTACACGTTTGTGAACAGTGAGCACTGCTAGAATTTATCAGGCTGTGTGGGTCAGATAGGCAGGAGTTGAGAATTGTTTTGTTTGCACTCCATCTTTCAGAACCTCTGAAGTTAATTACGAGTTAGAGCAGAACTTGACCTATGATGTTGGTACTGGGCAAATAACAAAAAGGCTACGTCCTGGCCTAGCCTAGATCTTTTGCATGGCTTTTGCAAATCCAAGATTTTAATCGTGACTTAAAAATATTATTCTGTATACAGAATTCATATAAGCACTGCTCAGCTGCAAGACATATTCAGGTGCTGTGTAGGGTAGATGAAGAGCTGCAGCACAATTTGGTGTACAATTTGCAGGTACAATTACCTGTAATTGCTGCAGTGAATGCAGTTAACGTCAGCTGGGAAACTACAAACAAAGCTGAACAGGCAGATAATTATGAGTGAGTTCTCTCTTGAGATGAGGTTTTTGTTTCCATTTTCTTTTTAAATAGAGCAGTTTGTTCTTTTTTAAAAAAAAAAAACAACCACAAAACACACACACACACACAACCCCCCCCCCCCAAAACAAACAACAAACTCTAGAGCATTCTCAACCTTCTGTGAGTTGTAGATACTTAATCCCTTGTTAAGAGGTTGCTTAACAGCATGTTCCTGTGCTGTGTGTGGAACAATTCCTTTTCCTCACACAAAGAATGAACTTTTCCTAATGACTTTTGAAGGAATTTGTAAGCCATGTCTTCAGCCCATAAAGTTGACCTTCAGGTTTCTGGGAGATGTTTGCTAAGTCTGAACAAATTTCTTCAAATAAAACTGCAAGGGGATGTCCTTGCCCCAGGAGTAGGATGGATGGCAGCATCTCCTGCAGGTGTGTAGCAGCTGCCGTCCCAAATCACTAATATCCATCCACACCAGGAGCTAAATACAGGGAAAGCGGCAGGTCACTTAGTTCAGGAGTCACAATACAGGGTGATTCTGATCTTAAACTGCAACCTCTGGACAGCATCAAACAGCTATTCAAAAACCATAGTTTCACAAACATGTCTTCAGCTGCATTGCTTGTTTGAAGCAGTATCACCTGCCTGCCTGTTCTTCTCTTCCACAGCATCTTCAGTTATGCCATACCTCTCTTTTTAGAGCCACAGCCCCAGTTAAAGTCCCCTTTACAACCCAGTGCTGTTCAGTCAGAGCTGATGGGATCTGAAATGGAAGAGCAACTAGCATAAACTAAAAGAAAAGTTCAGACTGCGTCCTGCAGTGTAATTCTCTATGGCCGAAGGCTTACTGGAACCCACAGAGGGTTGATGCTATTTTTTATGCTGCAAGAAGTTAATTAGAAGTTAAGGCAGAGCTTGACCAATGTCATCTTGTACTAGGCAAATTCATAAAAGAGCTACATCCTGACCTAATCTGAATATTTTTTGTGTGTATTTCTTTGGCAATATCAAGATTTTAATGGTGGGATTCCCAAGTGCCCTCATCTTGGCACACTGGACCTATATTTCTAACTGTGGTAGAAACTGTGTAGAACCTATACTCAGTCTCACTACTGTTGCCGATAGAGGTCCTGTGAAATTGCAGATAGTCAGCAGAACAGTTCTAAAGCTTTCAAAGTGCAGGTAAAAACGAAGTCATGGCTTCTTCAGAGTTGGGAAGTGATAGCATCATCCTATCTACCTTTGTCCTAAATACGGTTTTGCTGTCTCAGAGGTGTGAGTCCGAAGCATGTGATTTCCTTGAAGATAGAACAATTTTTAAAAGTCCATTGTATGCCCTGGAGTGTTTTCCTGGAACTAGTATTTGCCTGCTAACCCCAGGGATTTTATTTTTAGAAGGCCATGGGATAAAAGTAATTAGCTAGATCTAGTCCCATCCCGTCGTCCTTTTTTTTTTTTTTTTTTTTTTTTCTCTTCTCCTCTCTGTGATGCATCAGAAAACAAATCTTTTCTGCATTGAACTTCACCAACTTAATAGGCTTTCAAACAGCTACCAAATGTCCCAAACCCAGGGTGTTAGAAACTGATTTTTCTTTTAAAGCTCATTGTAGGATCCTTCAGTGTTGTTCTCCTTGGAACTTAAATGTCCACCACCATGCCAGATGATGGGTGTATGTTTGGAGCAGGATTTTAAGCATTCCTTGTAATGGTAAAATGAAATCAGTCTGTTTTGAAGACAACTGCAACGAAATACCATTAATACTTGCTCGTTGGGTAACTCTGTAAACGTTAAGCAGTTCATCTGCTGAATATCTGGTGGCATCTGGATTCAAAAGGAGATCCAGGTCTGCGAAAAGACTGAACCACATTGATGCAGCTTCAGTCACAGCCGCAGTCATACTCTGAACAGCTAGAAAAAAAAAAGATCCAAGTAATGTTTTTTTTAAAACTAGTAAGATTTTTTCTTAAAAAAAAAAATTTAAATTTACCTCAGGATGTTTCCATAGGCAAACAAATAACAACTGAAGCTTTTTCTTGTCTCTCAGCGAACCAGAAACGCTGGCCTGACTTGCATTGATTGGTACGTGCAATGAAGTGGGAGACTGTTGCGTTCAACCAGTGAAACAGTTCAAAGTATGTTACAGATCAGCTGGAATTGAGGACTTAGTGAAGTAGAAACTGTTGGTGTTTCTTACCGAAAAATATTTTGTAATCCAAGATAGAACACAGTCTGCTTAAACCTTTTCTCCGTCCCTCAGCATGAGTTCCATAACGTGAGACTGAGTACAGCCAGTGTCAAATACTGTGTTTATGTTCCTTTTTTCTTTTCGTACTGGCACGTTTTCTGGCGCTAGTGGAACTTAGAGTATGCAAAGTATAGAACAAATTCTCTCCCTGTGCCAAGAGCGTAGTGCTGCTGTCTTAACATTGTGTCATCTAGCGCTTTCACTTGGAAGTGTAAAACGTGGTTGACCTCTGAAAGAGAGAAAAAATGGATTTGTGGTAACTTCTCAAGTATAGTGGGAGCCTAAAAGGACTGTAGGACTAGAGGTCACATGCTGGGTGGTTTGTTTTTTCTCCGTTGGAAATTCAGATGATATCACTTCTGCTGATTAACTTTTTGAGAAATAATGATTTGGAGATCAACTACTGTGAAATAGTTACTAGATCCAGTACAAGACACAGGCTATGTGGTGGTGACTCATTTGCTATAAATTGGTACTTATTCCAGTTGTTTGGATTTTGTTTTTCCTTTGAGCAGCTTAAGGAAATAATGCCCAAGTAGACAGTATTAACTGCATCAGGTATTACCCTTTTCTGATTTTTGTGTAGTGCTGGACGCTACATATTTCATGCTTAAAAACATGCTTTATGATATGTACAGTTATTGTAGGAATTGGAGATTCTTGCTTTTGGCTGAAGTACCGATACAGATTTAAGGAACGCTAGATCTATATTTGTCACGTGCAAGACAGTCTCACCTAAATCTTAAAATCTGGGGTTTTTTTAGTAGATTTACTGGAAAATGTGCAAGAACTCAGTTTATTCTATGCAATCCAAGCCTATTTCTGACTCTATTTTCTTTTATAGTAGCCTAAAAAAAGCAAACCGGTTGAGTATTTTAAAACGTATGTTTGAAGAATGTGAATTCAAATTACAAAATTCTGAACCCAACAGATTTTTGAGAAGTGTTTCAGAAGATGCAGCCCTCTTCCTGGAGAAGAGGGTGGTCCACACACAGTTGCTTCCTGCCTGCGTTAGTCAGTAGTGGAATCAAAAGATGCCGAGGGTGCAGAGAGGTCCGTGCTTCTGTTCCTTGCGATGCCTGTGTCTCAGGTTATATGGTGGCTGAGTAGCTTCCCCATCTAGCAGCTGTATTTATCTCTGAATATTTTGACGTTGTTCTCAACATGCGCTTATGGTCTGAATGGTGCAAGCATTTCTGTGCCATATTGTGATTGCTTGGTAATCTAGACTTGCCCCTAATAACATTACAGTCATTTTAAACTGAATTATTTTGCTAGGAGAGCATTGCTGCTGTTTACAATGGAAGTAAGACCTAGTCTTTCCTACTGAAAATATTATGGACCTATGATTTTTTGCAGATTGCTTAATTTTGACATTTTCAGCGCTGTGAAGATAAGAAGCTGGAGGAACTGGCTGTGCTTTCTGATCAGGTAATTGACTCCTGAGATGGCTGCCTACCTTGAAGACTTAAAAATGTATTTTCACTTTGCTGGATGATCTCTCCAATACTGAAAGCAAAGGATCAAGATTCCTGGAGTATTATTAGGATATATTGAGTAATTGGCTCCTTGTCCTGTTCTTTCCATTTTCTAGTTGCTAATACATTACAGAATTTTACTTCTCTTCTGTTAGTTCTCTAGTTGTCTGCTCTCCTGCAAAACTTAAATGTGTAAAGTAGGACAGTGGGATGTAATGTCTTCATGTGTAAACTTACTCAGATAACCGTAGTATAACCTACTTTCAGGAAGAAAAATTAATTTCTATAAGTAACAAAGTCTTCATTTGGTTGGTACTGGATTTCAGGTGGCATTTCTTAAATGAGTGCATGTTCTCATTTGGAAGTCCAGGACCTTTAGAAACTTTTTCATGCTTTGGAGTAACAAATTCTCCAAGTGGTGTAGAACTGGTTGTTGGCCACTGTACAGAGGACAGAGCAAAGTTTTTGCTCTCTGTAGCTGTATTGGAACATTTTAAGCCATAATTGGCTTGATTCATCCTAATGTGGGGTGTGTAAGGCATTGGCCAGCTGTTCTCCTCTTTTGCAGAAGACTGTCACACGTGTGCCTCCGACTGGGAAGCATTTGAAAATGTATCCTAGCATCTCAGGTTGTGCAACTGATGGTCTGGCGGGCTGAAACACTCCCTCTTCCCCTTGCAGCACATTGTGTGGAAATACTAATGATGTTAACATGTTTCAGTACACAGCATTTGGGTTTTTTGAACCATCTGAGCTACAGCTGAGGAATAATGATTTATATGATACTTATTGTTGCTGTCTAAGCTTATGGTATTAAGGCTGATGGCATGGAAAAGCTGCTCCATCTGCTTTCTCTTCTGAAGAATATTACTAAGAAATGTCAAAGAGTAATTTCAAGCACAGGTGTTAAAGGCATTTTTGTTGAATTTTCTTTTTTCTGGGCTTAAAAGCTGAGAATCATCAGGGTTGCTTATCTGCGCATTGTTTCTTCATTGAACTTCTGTCTTCTGAACTTCTGGAGTAACTCCAGAAATAAAAATAGGCCTGAGCTGAAAAAACACTGCCAGAAGAGCTGAAAATTAAAGCCAGCAGGCCAGAAGAAATTCCCAAACAAATGTGTATGCATGGGGGTGATCAGTCCCATCATTATTTGTTAAAGAATTAATTATATAAAAGTTAGATGACAAAGTATTTGCAGTAGTATTGTTTAAAGGTTACATTATCCTTGCAATAATTGGGTGTTACATTTTGGAAAGTTCCTTTAAAAAGGATAAGGAGAGATTTGACTTTGAGTCTCCATTGTTTGTAATATCCTCTTTCAGCATGAAAACATTTTCCGTTCCCATCAGTTTTGTCTTTTTATTTGGCAAACATGAATATTTTTCCTGAACTTCAAGTAGAATGAAAAATTGTTATTTTTGTTGGCTTGCAGACATTGTAGCTTCCCCTCCAGTAAAACTGGCAGATTTATTTTTAGAGATGTTGTACCAGTACCTTTATTTAGTTGTTTAGTGAAAACTAATTAAACAAGCCTACAGAAAAGGTTTAGTTTAGGGCTTGCTTGCAAGATTTGAGCTGTACGTGACAGAGAATGTAGTTCTCTGTATCTGCGAATATGCAGTAAGTTTTACTCAATGGTTACGCAGCTATCTGCTTAGTGCTCTTGGCTGTCTCCACCTCCCTCTACTCTAGCTCCAAAGGGACTACTTCTGACATTCCAAACTGCTGAGCAGCTTTCCGACAGCTGCCATTGAAATCAGAATGAAAACAAAACTCTTTTCTTTGCCTTCTTCCCAAGTGTGGGTCAGGTGAAGCCAGAACTGGTTTCCTGCATGTGCCAGCTGTGCACTGCTGCTCCGTCGCTGGTGTTGGTGGTCACCTCTGGTGTGCAGCAGTCCCCTTACGGAGATAGCCAACGACTGAGAGCTGGAGTTGCACTTTGAGAATGAACAATACCATAGGCTTTGCAGTTCTAAGACTTGGGGATGTGAGCCTCTCTGCATGGAGGGAACTGCTTGGCATGTCTGGTGAGATGATCTGGGATACTTAGTGATTTACCACATCACTGTGGTGTTGGACCTTAACCTGTAGTATTCGCACATCTAGAAAAACTATCTTAGGTGTCTTTCAGATGTTTAATAAGTTTTAACTTACCCGTTGCTGGTAATTAAGTTAACCAGGTGAAAGATTAAGCACCCTTTGTGTTTTCTGAAAATTTTTTTAAAGAAAATACATTATAATAAAGCTGCTGGTCCTTTACCTTTTTTGATATTTCCATCCACTTGGTCTGCATTACAATAGATACAACAGTCTGGGCACACGTACAAAGATCTCGCTTGATAGCTTCTCTGTGCTCTGCCTGCTTCAGCAGCTTGGCCCGCAGTAGCCTGCAGGACTTCAGCACTATAGAGGACCTGCTGCTGCCCTTCCTGCTCTGCCTTGCTGGTGTGAAACTGGCTGGCTCCATGGAGCAGCTCTTTGCTCTGCACCAAAAAGTTGTAACTGACCCATGTGGACGTGTAGCTGATCACACGTGATAGCATTTCTTCCTCTGCTAATCTGCTGTGCTGCGTGAGGATGAAATTCGCTCTGAGAGCAAGTTCCTTCCTGTGTGGCTGCGTGGGTCCTGGCACGAGGGGACAAAGAGGGTTTAGGTCACTGGGGATGTGCACGATTGGGATGGATCGATACTGTCCAGTGTGCGTTGTCTGTTAAGGTGACTGTTAATTGCTGTGCTAGCGTGTCAAGTTTCTTGAAAGAAAATTGCTATGCATTCATGTGTCCTACCTGTCCCACTTTCTGTTGTGACAGAAGTTTCTTTGAGGAGGTTAAGCTGAATGAAATAAGAATTAATTGATCAGAGAGTGGTCGTGATGCAGGTTGCACTGAAATTTTAGTTGCTCTACAGAGAAGGAGAGCCTGCCTCTCCCTTGCGCTGCTTTTGTATTTGGCCAACACCAGCTACTTCAGTGGAAATACCTCTGACTTTGTATTGACGTCAGGGAAAGGAGGTTATTGCTATAGAGGTATGTAACTTTTTTAAAATTTGGTAGATACAAATTAATGAACAGTCATCATTTACACATGGACATAATACTAACAGGAATGTGGAAATTGAAAACTGATGTAATGTGAAAGAAGACGACAGCTATACTATTATAACTAAGGTGAAAAAGAAGAAAAATTAAAGACTGCAAGTTGAAGGAAAATACTAGAAATCAGCAAATAGTCCTTTTTTTTTTTTTAAAAAAAAAAAAAGAATTCTGGGAAGCAGCTATTTCTTTCCTAATAAAACATGCACAGAATGTTTGATTCTTCTGGACACCAGCTTATTTTTTGTGTTTACTTATTGATATTTCTGGAAATGTCATTTTTCTTCTTTCCACATTCTTCAGTGGGGCTGTTTTAAGGAAGACTTCTGTAACTGCTAGGAGAAATATCTTTCTTAAGAAAGAACACATTGACCTATTGTTTCATCTCTCCAATTTACTGATTTTTGAAGTGCAAGATGTGTAATGATGATGTTCTCTCAATCCGCTTGTAACAATGGTTCAGTAATGTGTTTAGAAACTGTTACTGAAATTCTGGTTATACTTCATAACACCAGAACTGTTTATATTTCCTCAGGAAGGTGATGATATGTCAAAATTTTGGTCACGCTTAAGAAGATTCCATTTCTAAGTTTCAGTGCTGTATAGACATTTATTAATTTCATAATTTTTTTTAATTCTATAAAAATAATCTTTTATAGACGGGATTTTAATATGCAATAAGGCCAAAGATTTAAAAGGGGGAAAAAGTGGTGGTGATGGGAGGATAAATATTTCATGCTTCAGTATAGATTGGCAAATGAGCACGAGGAATGACCTTGAACATGCTGAACACATTTTAACTGCTTAATTCTGGATTAAATGCTCTTTCTCCTGTTCTGAAACTTTGCATCTATAAGAAAGCCATTGTCTTAGTATGAAAGACATTTATGTCCTATGCAACAGAATGATGTGGATGGAAGTTCACAGGCTGTTCAAGGACTTTGGACGTGAGCTGAGCCATTTTGCAGAAACAAAGGTTAACAAGGGAGGCAAAGAAGTCACTGAGCAAATTTAAAGCTGGCTGCTAATTGCTGTGTTGTTGAACAGTCTGATTCTACAGTATGTGGATCTCTAACAATCGGCTTCCTGTTTGATTCACTTTAAAAAAAAAAACCAAAACAACACACACACAAAAAAAAAAACCAAACCAAAACTTGAAATACCTCAAGCTTGAAAAGCACAATCCAATCTTACAGCCATTGCTTTGTAAAACTTTGTATATTCTAAAATTGGAAGACTCACTACTGAACATGCAGTTCTCATGTCCAGGTAATAGCGCCTGTGATTTTTTTATAGAAGGATAATTGGAAGACTCAAGGATGAATGAGCATGGAATATTTTACTTTCTTGGCAAAAGAGAAGGAATTAGGGCTCAGCCTTTCCTTAGTGTACTTTACAGAAGGCTCTGCAGAATTCTTCACACCTTCTTTTTTTAAGTTGAAATGAAATTCTTAAATACTTGGTTTTGCTCTACAGACCATAGAGTGGTCATTCCAGAAGACAAGACAAAGGCGGCAGGTCCCTAACTACCATGGTAGACTGGGGACGGCAGGTGAGCCAGAGTGATCTGGTGCTACAGCGGCTGCCTGATAGGCTGCCAGGGAATGGGACAACAGGTTACAGTGATTGTTTTAAAGCAGGCTCACCTTCTGGTAGATGCCCCTTCAGCTTCTCAAACTCAGACTTGGTAGCCCTTACTTCCATCTGTATCTAAACCCACGAACATAGGAAGATGCAACCGTAAAAGTTCTGCCTTTGACTATTACATGGTATACTACCTGCAACAGCTTCTGACTAGAGAATCTATAAATTCAAACCCTCTTAGGAATCTGTGGAACTGGCACATACTCTGTTACAAGGGGTTTTTCTTACATGCTTATATAGTAAAATGATTGTGTCTATCCTAAAGAAACTGACCATCTATTGGAGAAAAGTGTAGAAACAACGAATAGTAATTATAACCTCGTCATTTCCTGAAAGTGAAAACGTACTGAAGATATGCAGGTAATGTACAGTTACCTAGTAGTAGATGTGTTATGTTGACTTTCAGTCATTTTATTTTACAGAACTTTTGTGCACTTTGCATGTAACTACAACGTCATCCTGGAGGCGAGTGTTTGGGGCAGAAAAGAGAGTTGAATTTTCCTTCACCTTCTTGTTTGCTCAGAAAAAGCACTGAAAAGTAGCTACTGGAGAGACAGAGACGGAGAGACTTCTAGAAGGCGAGTATCTACATGAGTAGGAAAGTTGTTGCACGGCTCCTTATGGTGACTTGTTTGTGGTGATAAGCACATTCTTCTGACAGTAGATATTTGTTCTCCAGGTGTGGAGGGGGTGTGTTTGGTTTGGTTTTGTTTGCTGAACCCACTCATGAGATACAATTGATATCAGTGGCTAAAAAATGTACGGAGATGACATGGCTTTGCCTCCACTTAAATCATGGTGAACTTGTTGGCAACCAGCACTTTCTGTAATGTAGACAGTACTTGTATGGATGAGTGAACGTTCACTTTTTGGAGTTCCCTGTTTTGCTTGCAGTTGTGAGGATACAGCTCCTGGATTCACCTTTCATCTGCAGTGATGCTCCTCTGTATTCCATGGAGGCTGGTCGTTCCTGAATGTTGGTAGTTCCTGCCCAAGGTGAGACAAGGGCCAATCTGAAGGTAAAGGAAGAAAGAATGGTAAAATAAAAGAGCCCAAGTGAGCAGAATGTTTTGGGGAAACATGGAAGAAGTGGGCTGAGTTTAACTACAGCAGAGTTAAAATAAAGACTTCAGCCTTCATGTTTTATCAGCATTCACACACAGGCTGGTCCTCATTGCCTTCTTAGCACATGGCAAGAACGATAATAAATGCTGAGCTAAAAGATGGTACGTGAAGTTGATTTTCTTCATTCTGTGCCCCAAAGTGTAAAAGTACTAGACATGCACGTTCCATAAATGCAACCCTGTATTTACAGCAGTAACAGGAACCTCTTTGCACGCTTGTGGCCAAAAATGCATCCAAACGCTGCGAATGCCCAACTTAGGTGATGCTTTTTTTAACTTTTATTTTCTAATTGGAATTCCTGGCACTCTGCATATAAATAGAATTCAAGTGTCATACGGTAATGGCGAGTCTTACACTTTCACCAACTCCCAGTAGACAAGTGGGTGAAGGATCTGGCTTTGATAGCAAGGTGTGTGTGTGTATCTACCCAGCAGCAGTATTGAACTCACCTTCAATCTGTTGACTGAAAATGTCCAGCAATAGCTTGACTGTGTGACAGCAGCTATTGCTTATTGGTGCCTGGGCACTTCAGCAGTAAGATCCCTCCTGCAGAACTGCATAGGGCTCTGCCAAGTGTTAGCGTATCAGGCTGAAATTTTGGATTTGGTGTATCTCTGTGGGTGAGCTTATGTTACATTTGGTCTGAGGTGGCTGTGCAGCCCCATCTGAACAGCAGAAGGATGTATGGGGAAGAAATAGAACGGGCACGCAGTTTGAACTGTCTCAAATGATGGGGAAGAGAGGGGTGTGTGGAGCTCCCTTTTATCACCAGATCACCAACATGCACTAGCTTGTACTTTATATACCTCAGAGTTGAGGAAAGTGGTTTTCTCTTCAGGTACAAAATGGCTTTTACTTTTGACATGTCCCTCCAAATACCTTTGTACTGTATATATGCATATACTTGTCATATATGTACATATATGTTATCTGAATTGTACCTTCAACTGACAATAGCAGTGCATTGAACTGAGTGAACACGGTCTATTAAAAAAAAGTTGAAAACCTTCACTGGGCAGAAGAAGGGAAAATCCTGGACAACTATCCTTTTTCCAGTGTCACTTGCATTCTGCTCTGCCTGAAACATTAATAAGAGCCCTAGCTTCTTTTCTTCCTCAGATATGGCTATGAAAAGTAGTAATTGAAAAAATAAAACATGTGGCAATTCCAATGTATTGACTATTTTTATCATGAGTACTCTGGGGGTGAAGGAACAAACGCATTGTTCAGACTGGTAAAATGCATAAAAAGACCTTCAGGTTGTGACAACATTTGCAGCTAGATGTGGCGTACGTGGGGCTGGGGGAGGAATTAATTAAAAAATGACTCACTAATGTCCATGTCAGCCATCATGTGGAACAATGGCAAAATGGTGGGTGTTGGGAAGAAAAAAATGGCTAAGGGATATATAGGCATGCTGCAAAGGAAGATTAATATTTTACCGTACTATTAAATCTGGTATTTTTTGCTGGTTTTCTACTTAAATTGAGCTCTGGGGCTTAAGGCGGCACTCCTAGCAATGTGACATTTCAGGTAATTTTAAAAAGGGAAATTTTTCTGTTCTTTTTTTTGAGACTCACGAAAGTCTAGAAAAAATTATCTGTGATATTTACGTATTTTTACATATATATATATATAAAAAATTCCCTAAATAACAAGGCAAAAAGTTTAAATGAGGGAGCATGTGCATATGTTTTTATGTATATATTCATGAACTTTTTGAAAGAATTCTCAGTGTGTAATACTTTTGAAATGCTCATTACAAACAGCAGACAGCACTTCGAAAGGCTACCTAGTTGTAATGTAGTTCTAAGTATTAATTTCCAAACAATTTCCTATAAATATTCCTAACATCTGTAAAATACAGCTTTTTACTCTGTCCAAGGTGTTTGTGGGTTTTGTTTGGTGTGTGTGTTTTTTTGTTTATTTAAGGATTAAGCAGTAAAGGTGTAAGGGAGGGGGAACATTTCCATAAACTTCTTCCACCTTAGTAATCCTGATGTGTGTAGTATGCTGTGATTTATAATGAGTAGCATGCTTGCAATTACATACTATTATGCCAGCATTTAAATTTTTAATTGGAAAGATATAAAATCCTTTTTAATCCATAAAATTTTTTAGTATAAGGTACCATTGAAGTTTTCAAGGATTATAAAGTTTTTCATTAAATCTTCACTAATAGGCCCTGTAAAGTTAAGTAGGTTGAATATTTAACAAAGGAATTTGTTTTCTTCTCTTTGTGAAAATGCAGCATTAATGTATTTTTTTCATAAAATCTTAGACCCAGTTTCTCAGAGGTCAATGTGCAGCAGTGATTGTCTCCAGAGACTGTAGATGTTTTAATGTATTGTGATGGTATAGACTATATAAATAGAGAAATTATTTATCTCTAATGTTACATATTCATTATTTATTTAAATAGTAAGAGCAACAAAAGGAAGAGCAGCCTCAAACCAGAATAAACTTCTCACTACATATGGTACTAAAAGTCCCTGTCAGTATTCCTCAGTATTCCACTGCTCAGTGGCAGAGATCTGTGCAGGCCATGTGAATGAAACAAAAAAACATTCAGAAGGAAATGTTGATTCATTTTTTTGTGAACAGAGTAAGTTATACTATAACATTAAATTATGTAAGCATATAAAAAAATTGTGAGTTTTAAATGATAAAATTTAATTTGTAACAGCATTCTTTTTTCTCAGAGCAGTCAAGCTTTCCAGCAAGAAAAAGAAAACAAGCTGCAAGTCAAGTTGAACAGAATTCTTTTTCAGGGGTCATGGAGGTATTTCTGGTGAGAGGGTCTTGTGTCAGTATGGTGTTTCCCCGTGTCAGTATGGTGTTTCATGGGGTGGCAGTGCAGCAGAATCACGTCCAAGGACTAAGCCAGATTTCTACTTGATACAAACAGATGACGTCTCTGTTTGAAACAAGAGTCGAACTTGATTGCTGACAAGTGCTGAGTGTAAACATTTTGTAAACAATTCATGAAATACGATCAAGACAAAAGTTACACCCATAAAACAGCAATGGTTCATGCTGTTTGGGCCTTTCATTGAAGGTAATGAGGACCGCAGGCACGGAGGGAGGATTAGCTTCTGGAGAATGGGTACTGGCTTAATTTACAGGGGTGCAGATACCAGACTGTGCCCGTAGACCATGGGTGATGCCTCTTCACGGAGCCCTGCTGTTTAGCGCAGGCGAGCTGTTAGCAACCAGCGCTGGTGCTTATCAGTTGAGCATCACCTGTGCTTCCTTCCACTGACTCCCTGTCCTTCAGGTGCTTGGTAGTTCTTCTGAAGGTGGGAAAAAAACTAATAGCAGAGACACTGGCAGAATAAATGTCAGTGATCAAAGGTGTGACAAAGGCTGATACTGCCTGCTGTAATGGCCCTAATGTTGTAATATAGTTGGTAATGTATGTGGGAGGAGAAATGCAGTGGCGATGCATTAGGCACCTGGAGTGCCTGCTCTCTCAGGACATGCTGGCCTAAAGGTCAAACCCAATATATTTAAATGGAGGGAGACTTTTGCCTCACTGATCTTGAAACACCTGTGAGGAATAAGAAACTAGTAAGATACTTCAGTTCTAAAACATGGAGTGGGTGGCAAAATAAGGAGAATAAACAACAAGAAAAGACTACTGCAGAGGGAAATTAAAAAGCTTATGTTTCCCTGTAAATTTCTACAGTAGCAGCCCCGCAAACTGCTGTGTCAAAATTATAAAAAATAATTGTAGAAGGCCAGTAGGAAATGGTGAAAGCAATACTTGAGCCAGCTAAACAAAATTACTAGCTTCAAATGTGTCTGTCAAGGTATGAGAGATACAGTTCAGACATCCCAAAACTGAAAATATTTTTCAGTTGCTGCATTATACTGCAGCAAGCTGAGAAAAGATTAGAAATAGTGATTTCATTAATAAAAACAGAATTTTCTGGTACATAGTCTAATATTATCATCATCATTACAGTAGAATTATCATTATTCTATGATCTGGTCAGATAAAATTTTGTATCTCGTAATCCTCTGTTTACATCTAGCAGGCAATACTATAGATACTGCAGAGATTCAGAATGGTGTGTGGTGGGATGGTGCCTGGGTTGCAAACTGCTCTTCTGGCAAAAATGATGGCTTTTTAACAGGACGCTCTGGACTCGCGCATTCAAATTGCAGCAGCCTAGAGAATGGTAAAACTGAAATAGGAAAACAGTACTCTCTTCATCTTCTCATCTTTGGTGAGTTCATGCTGGATTCTGTGGTGCCAGTATCTCAGGCAGCATTTTTCATACTAAACATCTGTTGTTTTGATTCCTTTGTTTAAATAGATTGGATTAGAAGTGGAGAAAAACCATCATCTCCTCCCCCACGCCATTCTGCTCCAAGGCTTAGTTACTATGAAGACAAATCTTATTTATTTCCTTCCAGAAAGAGCTTCACTGACATGCAGTATTAGATTTTTTGGAAACTGGTTCTGACTCAATTTTCAGCTATGTCAATATACAAGATCTAATTATTGTAAATTACATTCAGATAAGACTGCGTGTAAGCTCCTCTGTAAATCTATATAAAGTCCATTGATTCTGATAGGCTTCACTGTCTTAACTGACATGCTCTGGAATTACAGCAGGGTGACTGAAACCAAAATCTGCTTAGAACTGTGCTGTTGAGATCTAGGAAGCATTTTGTTTAGTGTTTTAACTGCAGGTGATAACTATTGGCCGTAGTGCAGTTTTCTGAGAAGCAACAGAGACTGTCCATTGAGGGTCTTTATATGGCCTTAAACCTAAAGGCAAAACCTTATTATGAATTAATTTATTATTCTTTTAAATGCTGTGGATATATCAAAAGGACCACTTGCATGTTGATGCAAGACAGAAGAAAGTTCTTTTGTGTAACACAGAGAATATACTTGATCCCTGTTCCAAGTAATAAAAACCTACTGCCAGCAAATTCCAACATTTCATCCTGTGCATGAAGTCCACCAAAATAATGATCTCCTAATCCAAGAGTTGTGCTGAAAGTTAAGGTCTCATTTGAAATTGAGAGTGGAAGAGTCAAACATCACTGTGATCTTAGCAGCACGCAGATGGATTCTGGGCCCTGATGGAACAGAGTGTAATTCTGTCAGATTTGGACTTTATAATTATTTTTTTTTTTTAGGGACAAAAAGAGTTCCCAAACTTGCATGAACCTTCCAAGATTCAGGCTAAAGTTGATGCAGAACGTGAGAGATTGAAATTTGTGCATTTTCAATTAGAAAGCAAATTACTGTATTTACTTTAACAGGGGACATTAGAGATGTTTGCTGTGAGTCCAAACCACGTTGTAGTATGATCAGCTCTTCCCACGAATGCACACACACGCCACACCTTCCAGACTCTGGTTCAAAGTACATGTTTTCAGCAGATGCCTCTGGGTGTCCACATTCGGTCAGCCACATACCTTCAGGCTTAGAATCACACAAGTGAGGGGTTTATGTCCCCCCAGTAGCCTTCAGTGCTGCAAGTACTTTAAAAAAGGAAAGTGTAGTTTGCCTGTTCTTGTCACCCTCCCGATCTCCAGACAAGCCCTGTGTGACAGAGTGTTCCCGATCTGGCCGGCAGACTCCATGGTAGCGCTTGGGTTAGTGCAGGAAACTCAGAAGTGCTGAGCGGTTCCACCAGACTTCCAGTGCACGCAGGGGTGTGTGCACAGACGTGGCAGTGACACCATTTAGAGAAAAATTTAAGAAAGTTCTCTTTGCTCAATAGGTTCAGAAAACTAATGCAATTCTAACACTAGATACCTTTTTCTTGGGCTTCTCAAATGATACAGGTGGCTGAGACTGCCCTTTTGAAAGTAACCGGTGCTTGTTAGTGGCAGGAAAAATGATGCCATTTTCATGTGTTCTTATTCTGCGTATCAATTCATACTGACACTGTTCACAATCCTCAGGTTTAACTCTGATTTGGCACCCAGCTCTGCATCAGATGTCGCCAGGTATTCATCTTCATTCTTTGGTGGGCTTGTTTCAGTTTCCAGTATTTCTTCTGCATTTTTTCAACCACTGGCCAATCCTTTGACCTGTCTTGGGTGCAGAAATCCATGAGATAGCTCTGTGTGTGTGCATGTGTGACAGGCTCAAATGTTTTTCAGCTGGGACAGACGTAGAGTTAAAGGAGAGCAACTAAGTCAGTG
This sequence comes from Falco biarmicus, assembly GCF_023638135.1. Classification (NCBI taxonomy): domain Eukaryota; kingdom Metazoa; phylum Chordata; class Aves; order Falconiformes; family Falconidae; genus Falco; species Falco biarmicus. Next base: position 14,739,008 of record NC_079295.1, read on the forward strand.
AGCATTTCCTGAGTGTTCTTCCAAGTGATCTCAGCTACGGTTCACATGCAGTTTACAGCAGCTGTGGTCTGACCGAAGATCCCTCCTCTAAATTTATAGACCATAGACAATAGAAAGCATGATGAGAGGGACCCTTTTGGAGGAGCGATCTAGATTATTGGGATGGTTTGCTATAACTGGTATATCATATTTCCCCATGCAGCTTTTTGTGAATTCTGGTTTGCGTTCAGAGGTTGCAAACATTTAAAGAAAGGTCTTTGCTGGAATTATAAGCTGAAAGTCTCAGTAGCAATCACAGGGCATTTATGTTGATGTTTAGTTTTACAGACATCTAAACTCGTACTAAGATCCCCTGATGGTCACAGGCTACTAGTTGCCCAATGGAATAAATCGCAAAGATATGCAAAGTTGACATTTTGAAGTTTTGGATATGAATATTGCAACTGATACAGAAATTTACATTTTTGTGGTTTGAGTTAAGTTTTCAGCATTCCATACGGTGCATGCCTTGATTTGGACGGCTTGGTAGACTCATCCAGATGGAGCAGCTGTCTTTCCTCGACCAGGCTCAGCCAGCGTTTTGCTGGCAGCTGAAAAGCCACTCATTTCATGCTATTTACAGGACAATTTAAATTGGTTTTCATGACAATGAATTTTAACCCAAGTTTTGCCCCTAATTTGGGATCTCTGCCAATGTGCTTACATCAAACAAAACTGGTGACTTAACTCAGTTGGCCTTTTTTGGGGGTATGAATTGGGACATAAGCCAGTGTAACTGGTTGCTGTCAGACAGTGGTGTGTGCAGCGACTTGTGGCTGTGTCTCCCACCTGGGCTGCCCGGGCAGGTGCCAGCTGCCAGGAAGGCTGGGGCTCAGGCTGGCCTTGGTGCTAAACCAGTGAAATAGCCGTTCTGTTTGCTGGGATGTTGGGCTGGAAATCAAGGGTAGGTTGTAGTTCTGCCCATCAGAACAGGATCATCAGCTTTGCTGTCTGCAATGCTGTCATCTTAGCCACAACTCTCCCCCAGAGGTGCAGCAGGGATGGTGTGATGGGGCATCCTGCCACGGTTGTGCGTTCTCAAAGCATGTTAGGTAAAACCTACAGGCAAACAAAAACTAATCCTACCAAATGTGAGTACCTTTTTTTATTTTAAAATACTTAAAAAAAACCAAAACAAAAAACCCCCAAGGAAACAAAAAGATGCAATAAAACAAATAAAAGCATTAAATGAAGCAGGATGATAATCCATAGTATCTTCTGCTGGGCTGGGGTACGTGGGGGCCAGCTTGGCAGCCCCGTTCTGACAAAAAGTAGAAATCAAAAGTCAGGTGTGTTGACCTAGTTCACATTAAGTATTTAATCTGATAATTTTCACCTTTCCTACAGCAGGGGAAAAGAGTACATGCTGAAATTTCAGTGAGGTCATGGAACAGATCTGCCCAAATCTGATGTTTCTTTTAAAAAAAATAATAAATGTTTAGAATCACACAATCCTGGAAATAACTTTGTAGCCTCCTTTAATTCAGTGATGAGAAAAACCATTAATTTCTGAAATTCATTAACTTTATATCCACGTTCAAGTAGGAAGTTGATAATTAACAAGATACAGATCAACTTAAGAGTGTGTGTATTTTTCCACTGGGGAATCTGCACATGCCTATCTAGCGCTTTCTGTTGTAGAAATGTCACAGAACATGCAGGAGAAAACCTCGTGTCAGGATTTTTCATTGAAGTGTGTTCCTTTTTCTGTGTAAGTCTTTCCTTCCAAACTCTGTGAAATATTTTTGTTTAAATTATAGAAGTCACTTTAAACACATGTAGATCTATATCCTAATGTATGTGTGCTGAAGTCTGGGGGAGTGTTGAGCTTACACTGGACATTAATCAGCTTGCGCCAAAACGCAGTTAAACTTCATGTAAGTTTATTTTCATTTAGGAAAAACCTCACCACCAGGCTATGGGCTGTAGGTTGACAGGAACGGGAGGCACCACAGCACTGGCTGGAGATCTGCATCCTGGCCCCGAACTCATAAAAACTGCAGCCTGAGAAGCCCCTGTCAGCCTGTCCCCTCCTGTCACCTGTGCCTGCAGGGTGTGCGCTGGCTCCGGAGCAGCTCACACCCAGAGAGGGTCTGGGTCTGGCACCAAACCGTTTGACTGGGGAGCTGGTATTTTGCATCTGGGGGTCTCAAAGAGCGACTGGCTTGTGGGCTGAGGCTGCCCGCAGTGCTGCTGGTGAGCTGACGTGCTGTCCCTGGTGGTTATCTGTATGGCTTATGCAGAAGGCGCTTACCCTGCGGGTGGCGCCACGGTGAGTGGCATTATCCACACATGCGGGTTTAGGTTGTATGTCACTTCCACTGGAATGCTTAAGTGTCCTTCCCTCCCCCCTTGATTTTAGTTCAGTCTCCTCATTGAGAGAAGGCTGAGAAATTAAAGATTAGAAAACTAAACAAAATGCCAACAAGAGAGAAAACACAGTGCTCTGCCAGGGCTGGCTGTGGGGGAGCGAGGGCGCTCATCCAGAAGCAAAGATTAAAGTCTCAAAGCAAGAAGCTGAAAGAACCAGCTGGGAAAAAGCAAACATTAACGGAAAATGCAAGTGTGACACTAAACAGAGGACTGGGCAGGTGAGCCCTTAAAGTCTTAAACTAACACTTTCAATGTGTGTCTTCAGTGCATGACGTTGTTTGAACTGTCTTTAGAGGCAGGGCATGTGTGCTACTAAAGCTAACAGTTTCTGCCAGCTGTCAATGCAGAATTAAAAGTTGAAATATAACAATGTACTGCACAACTCTCAAAACCGAACCTACCTCCACCCCATTGATACAAAAAATAAGTTTACAGTACTCGACTACTGTCTTTATTCCTCTCACTTGTAGTATCACTGATGTTTAAGGAAAGCTAGGAGTTAGTACATAAAATTTCATTCTGGTTCCATATTATGCTACCTGGGCACTGCAAATATGCAGAAAGGTGGGGGGGTTGTGTGGTTTTTTGTTTTGCTTTTGGGGTTTCTTTTGGGGGGTGTGTGTGTGGAAGTATTGTGAGTAATGTCGCCATCAGCACCTTGCTTCTGGACTGTGTTTCTGGCTCAGTTCTTCTGAGAAATTTTAAAATCAACTCGTGCTGGCTATTCTAATTTCACATTATTTTAAATGAAGGAGTGTGTTTGGAGAAATAAAGATATTCTTACTAAAATGTTTTAAGATGACAGATTATATAAAGAACTGTCACTCAGCCAAATCTAAAAAGTATTTTTGTAGGTTCTAGAATAACTTGTAGATGGTGATACAGATGCATTTCAAAAACGTTGTACTTACGCTGTATCACTTCATGTTAATATGTGCTACTTAGTTGGTTCTTTGTGTGTCTGACATTCTTCCCAGTAAGAGAACCCAAACTTAAGAGGGTGTGAAAACCCTCCCACTTCTGAACTGTGGTCTACCAAAACCTGCCTTTCTAGTTACTCTCTATATTTACTACAGGTGACAAGTGTAGTAGATCTCATGGATTCAGTGTTTGAAACTTAAGAAATCCCAGTTGGCATGAATTATTTAAGTCTAAATAATAATAATCATAATCTCTCTCCATTAAGCTGACAGTCCAAGTGATGTGACCTTTTTAATAAGTATTTTTTAAAGCTGGGAAAGCAAGAAAACTGTATTAAGGTTAACTATCCTGCATTCACAGGTCTTTAGACATATGCATGTAAGAGCACCCACTTACTTTTATCAACTACTTAATTGGCTGGAGGTGCTCCACAGCTATCTGACTGCAAAATACAGCTACGCTCAAGCATAATTTACCTGAAAGAAAAACTGAAGAGACAGTAATAAAATTGGCATTTCTTATAATACAGAAAATAGCTCAAGACTGTAAATTAAATGGTCACTGTGAGTCTTGAAATGAAAAACTTCACTTGGTTAAGACCTCCAAAAGTAAGGTGTACTGGATTAAGGATTAGCTAAAGAGGATATTACTCTTTTCTGTTTTCATACTAAAAAATTATTAGAAAGTTTTTCAAACTTTCATGAATATTAAGCTAATGATTGCTAAATTAAGACTGGCTAGCCACAAATGTGTATGTGAAATTAATCTGCGATAGTAGGGAGGAAGGAATGCTGCATGTTCCAGCACATACTAAATTCCTGCTCAAAAAATGCTTTGTATTTTTGGTAGGTTTACAAAACAAAACATTTATTCACACCATATTTACATGTTCCAGCTTGTGGAGTAAGTAGAAGGCAATGTTTTAAAGGAAAAAAAATAGAATTAGTCGCTATAATCAGGTATATTGCTTTATAAAGGATAAAGCACATACTAAGAACGTGCACATGGATTAAGATGATGGCAAGACAACATATTCCTTGTAAGTAGCATTTGTAAATAAAGGTTGGTCTGTTAGTTGCAGTACATTACTTGCAGAGCCAAGGGATCAGAGCTCTTTCCCCTGTACTCTTGCTGTTTTCTCCATAGTTTTGCTCTTCTAGTTATTTCCTAAACAGCTTACTCAGAACTTGTCCATATTGTAAACCTGGAGGTCAGAGTTTTCACTCTAAACAAAAATTAACCTTGCAATTTAATCATTTGACTTGATTGTGCTGAACAGGTCTTACATTTATTGAAAGCTAAGACAGCAGTGAGGATATTCAATTTTGGTTTCCACATTGTGAAACTTATGTGCTGGTTTGGCGTCTTAATAAACTGCAGTGATAGCTTTTTCTTTTAAATATTGAATTAAAAGCAAGACCACCTGCAGAGAAAAGGAGCTTGTTTGGATAGTCCTTGCCCTATCTCAAACCAAAAGTTATTGCAACTTTTTATATCCATTCTTTCTACGGACAAACTAATTTTTCTTCTGCCTTCTCTGTGTGATCCTCCACTTGTTTCTGTACAGTATCACAGTTATCGTACTGCAACATAACACATACCGTAATACAAGGCAGGCACCTTCTTTGAAAGTAATTTACAGCCCTAATTTATGAGCAAAACCAAAACGGAGTATTTAATCTGCTAGTAAATCTGTCAAGTTCCTTTCCATCATACCACTTGTGCTGTAAACATACTAAGTCTTTATTCTAGAAAGCAGCCTGGGTTCCTCAAGTAAAGGCTTAATCAAAAAACTGCCAACAGCCATACTGAAAGGAGGGCTGAAGTCTGATTTTTAGCTGCAGTGAGGCACTAAACCAATGGCTGTAGACAACAGCTTTATTTTTTTTTTTTTAAGAGAAAGCAGGTAAGCTCAAAAAATAATTTAGTCCAGTGAGTAACTTTTCTGTATCAGGAACAGTTTACTCCTTATTAAAAGGGCTATACAAAGTCACTTAAAAGATGTTAATTCGAAACTGTCAAAAAGGGAGGAAACTCCCTTTGCTTTGTTTCACACTGATCACATTCCTAACTGCTTGTTGCTATTTTTCTGTGACAAATACCAATACAGGTTACCAATACAAAAACCAGGAACAACAGCTCTCTACACTAACAGAATGACTGCTGCAAAAAAAAAAAACCTTTTTTTTTTAATTTATTAAGAAAAGTCTTCTGGCTGTTAACCTTCATGCTCCAACATCAGAGGCTGTAGCTGGGTATCTGTAGCAATACAGTTTGTTGTCTGCACCTCCACTCAACAGCAACTGATAGAGGAAAATAAAATTGTGATTAATACCAGAACTAAGCAAAATACCAAAACAAAAGTTGAAGACTGATTTTTTTTTAAGACATAAAAAGAAGTAATGAATAATGAACTGCTACTGCATGACTAAAATCCAGAATCAAAGTGCAGAAGCAACCTTGTGTCTTACCCTCTTCCTCCTCAAAGCAGAAACAAAGTTTTTGCAGGATTACTTCTAAATTTACTGAGAACAGGAGCCACAGAGAATCCTGAACCTCTAACAAAATGGTTTTTTTCCATTTTATACATGTGTGTACCACTACAGTAGCAGAGCAGTTTGCTATAGATGATTATATAGTTTTCCCCTTCTACATGTACTGCCATGCCCCAGCTGTCAGTTCATGCTACTGCTTTAGTCTCCATGGCAGCAAATGGTGCTTTGGAATATGTATTTTCCCAGTGAGGTGTGCTGTTCTCATGCCTCCTTGTTTGGAGTATCGGTGTAACACCCACTTAATACTACAGAGCTTATACTCCCATCCTACTCCTTTGTACAGTAGCGTGGGCAAATGCTGCAGCACATATGACAGTAACACCTAGTTATCGATGACAGCACAACTAAAACTTCTTCTATCTTTAAGCATAACAGAAAAAATAGTCCATGACTGCTTTTAGCCCTCTTCCTAAACCACTATGTATATAAATTGAGTAACTTGCTCTTCAGATTCTTACCCCTGCTTCTGTCCAGTCCACGCACAAAACCTTGTCTTCATGTGCAGCCAAGTCATACAGAGGAGCTTTGCAACTGGGGAAACACACTTATTTATAGTAACACATTTGAAGTTAAGTGAGCAATCACAGAAAACAAAGTTGGTCCCAGGAAAAAATACTATCATGATGCTATCAAACAGATGAGGTCTAGCAGTTATGAACACTTGTAGAGAGTACAGGTATCTACCATCTGTGACATTTTCACTACTTTCTCCAGAGCTGATTGCATCAGTGTTAACCTCTCCTGCATCCCCAAAGAGAAACACAGCAACATTTTTCACCTGCTGGCAAACTACCTTGAGACTGAAATTTAATCAATCTGCTGATTAGGAACAGTTTATTATATAGTTTCTTCCATGTGTAGATGCTGTGTGTTTTCCAGAAAAGACATTTATGTCTTCTGAATGCAAACCCTTTCATCGCTTGGAAATTTGTAATGAAAGGTATGAAAGAGTATGAAGTGAAACTTCCCGCTGTTAGGGTCATTCCGTAGAGGAACGGTAAGCAGACCACCTGCGGTCACTAATCCTAGTAGCAATGTTATGGGTGCTGCCTTCTGCATGTCAGCCAATAGTGCTGTTAATGCCAGGTAAGTGCCGTGTTGGAAAGCCATATAGCTCTTGCAGATATTAAGTCACAGGTCCTCTGATAGACTACAAGTATTTTTCTCCCTTTTGTTATACACTTTACTCCTAAGACCTGGAGAATTTTCACAAACGCCACAGAAGTTTCCAGTGCCTGAAACTGCTTTTGCTGTTTCATTAGGTTAACTTGACTCTACAAGCTTACATGCTTTTGAACAGCAAAGAACACATTTATTTTACCTCCTTGTGTCCCAGAGTTTCACTATGTTGTCCAGAGAACCAGAGATCAGCTGATGCTCGTGGGTAGGTGACCACTTCACAGATGTCACCCAGCCTGTGTGAGATGTGAGAGACAGGAGAACCAAGGAACCATCTGAACAGAAGAGAGAGAGAGGAGGCCGGGGGGGGGGGGGGGGGGGGGGGGGGAGATATCAGTAATGCATACAAAATCCAGTGAGAAAAGCAGTCAGCAACGTATTTGTGTTCAAGGCAAGTGTTTCTGCCACCACTAATTCTAACTTCAAAAAAATCAAAGTGAACTTTAAAGAAAGCAAACAAAAATATAAGCCACAGAAGCTGGGGACACACACACACAAAAAAAACCCCAAAAGCCCAGAACTAAAAATCAATTTTCTTGCCACTAAACTCCGTTTTCAAAGATTTTTGAAACAAAGGATACAATACATGCTTTTATTATTAACATAAGAAGATAATGCTGTTAAACTCTGGATTAGATTTACAGAAGCTAAACAAGTAAACATGTCTATGAAAAATCTGATGGCTCAGTCATGTTATCCGCAATCCTGTCAGGTGGGGCACCACTCTGTCATAACAAAGTGACTACTGTTTCACTCTAATGATGGTCTGACCAACTTAAGTGTGAAGGTTAAAAAAAAAGTACAGGCCCGCAACTGCAAAGTTGAACATTCATTAGTAAGTTAAAAAAAAACCACCAACCCTAAGCTGCGTTACTTTAAATTATTAGAAATTAAAAGAAGCCTTGCACCAGATTATGGAAAATCTTGGTATTTGATAAAAGCCCCCAAACGGCTTCTTTCAAGCAGAGGGACTAGGAAACAGTTTGTGAGGTGTCTCTCAACAGGGAAAAGTTTTGATTTTGGAAAAAATAACCTGGAGAACATTCAAGTTTTAGCTCACCTTTGCTGCGAGGATCCCATAGCCTAATGTGTCTGTCAGTGCTCCCAGATGCGAGGCGTCGACACAGTGGTGAGTAGGAGATGGAATTAAACACTTTGTTTCCTGTCTGTCAGAAAAGAAAATAATAACTCAGACTGGAGCTACTATTTTGCAGAATTTTTTTGAGCTGGACTTTAACTGAACCTACTGATAAAAGTATAATGATCTCACCAAAGTTGATTTGAGATCTCCAGTCTCAGCATCCCAGAGTTTAATAGTGTGGTCCCATGATGCACTGCAAATTTCTTCAGCATCTGACCACAGCACAGAGGAGATGGCTTCTGTGTGGCCAGAGAGGGTTGCAAGGGGAGTCTAGAATTTAGAGTGGAGAGGGGATTAGATTGAAAGAATACATTTTTTTAATGATATTCAACAAATAAGAATACCTGTCTGATCAGCCTGATGCATACCACCAGAAGTTTTCCTATAGTCATTTTTAACAAAGGGAAATTATTTTGCGTGGCCACACTTCCAATATAAAATCCTGGACAAGCTGGAGTTCATCTTACCCTTGTTAGTCCCAGCTGTTCAGTTTTCTGCTTCTTCCGTGGTCTGTTAGCTGCTTCTTCCATTTCATCCTCTTCATCTGTAGGTACTGTGACAAAAGACAGTCAGACTTGACCCGGAGGTTTCTGAATTGCATTTCCGTAAAAGTAATTAAGCGAAACGCCATATTTACAGTACCTAACCCATCTATGATGCATGAATATTTTAACCCTATGCCTCTGACCAGACTAGTATTATATCCATTCTGAGAAAAGGAAAATGAATACAAATTAAGTGATGTTCTCTAGGTCACACAGTTTTAAAGTGAAGTCCCAAATAATTTTTAAGACCATCCTCGTTCACAGAAAATTCGAACAGTAATTCAGGTGTGTGACAAACACAATCTTTTATTTTTTTAGATACAGTACCTATATATACACTCCTAAACTGACTCATCAGGACTTGGAACAGTGAAAGAAAGCATTCAGCTCAAATGGGATTAGTCTACATTCCTAGAAGAGACCTGATCAACTTGCTGTCCTCCCTATTATGGTGTCAATAACAGAACAGGAAAATAACCCACAAACTTAATTTGTAAGAAGTCTACACTCCAATCTGCACACTTACATAAATCGATTAAAAATAAATGAAAGAAATAAAGTACTGTGTTCTGAATAAAATAAGCCATCAGCACACAGTTGACAACCATATCTGAAATTGTGTTACCAACCAAAACAGTAACTTCATATAAAGATGTATATGGCCTTACAAAGCTTAGGGGAAAAACAAGTTCTTGATAGCTTTTACTATTACAGACTCAAATTTTCTTAATGAAAAAAACTATTCAGTATCCATCTTTTAGGTTGTTTTAAGTAGAGTTTTTGATTATTTTTTTGGAGAGCCAAGAATCCCAGCTTAACACTTATCTTACCTGCAGACCAGATCTTTAACATCTTATCCCAAGATCCACTGCAGAACTGTATGAACAGAAACATTGTTAATATTGATCCAGACAGACCTTGTAAGCCATACTAAATACACTTCTTGCTTGAAAAGTTAATCAATGGGTTATAACGCATGAAAACCAGTGCTGGGCTCCTCCAAAAAACCAATTTTGGCATAGATAAACTATTATTTTTCCTCCCTTTGCAGAAATATCTACAAAACAGAAATATTTCCCTCAACACCGAAAAGTTTTATTTTAACCTGTCTGATATTGAGTCAAGCTGGGAGCCATGACTCCACCTTTGGTGTGAGTGCTCTTTAAACTGTTGAATTCCTGGATGAAGAAGGACCTTTTCTACCACCTGGTTTTTCTGAGTACCACTCCGGAAAGTTTTTTTCCCCACCAAAACTGCTCTGAAAATTTAGGTCATGTTTTCAAATAGTTCCATTATAATACAAAATTCATGCGTGTTAGAAGTAAAATTTACTTTAAAATAAACGTTGAACTTCACTCACAGAAGTCAAGAGCAGCATTATAATCTCTTGTGCTATCTAAAGTCACCTTCACTTTCTGTGATACTAGAGGTTAAGTGCATCACTTCAACTAGTGTTGATACAGCACTCCTAATCCTCAGTAACCACCATTTATAACAGGACTGGAAACTTATCAGCATGTCCATCATAGTAACTAGTACCTATGCAGGGACAAAAAGATTATTTTTGAGATATGGGCTGCTAACATCTCAGAAGGCAACAGTTTCTTTCCCGGAGGCACTCACTTTAGTTCTTGTGCTATCAACAGCTACAGAGTCTACACTCCCAGCGTGTCCCCTGCAGCAGTGAAGGGCTTTCACTTTGTTTTTCTCCACATTCCATTCCCATAGCAGGACAGTTTGGTCCATAGAAGCACTGAGTAACAGGCATGATAAACTATCTGAGGAAGGGGAAAAAAAAAAAAAAAAAAAAAAAAAAAAAAAAAAATCATGCTTGCACCCAACTCTGCTTTCCAAAGTCTTTATAGTCTATATATAGTAATTTTAGTCAAGAAGTATCATAGACGAACTCATACACATCTCCATTTACATCATGTCACCCTGCAAGTATAATTAATGTAACTATACATACCAGTATTTGCTACAAAGACTACAAGGTGGTTAGACAATGTACATGTCAAACCTGACTCATTACTGTTGAAGGCCTGCCTTACACCATGACTTCATTTCTAACACCAATGACAGAGATCAAAAACATTGTAGCATTTAAATAATTAAATATTCACGGTTGAGGAATGCTGACATTTCTCCAATAAATCTATTACTACTTGCCTAATATATACGTATATACACACTAACCTTGCTTCACCCATGCCACGTCCTTCACTACTTCTGTATGCCCAGCTATTGTCATGATGCATTTTCCTTCCAAAGACCAAATTCGAGCAGTCTGATCATAGCAGCCAGTTAATATCCTACAGGGTACAGAATTTGAAACATTGTTTTTAAAACCAGCAATGTTTTTATGAAAAAAAGCCTCAACCAGAAACTCGAAAAATATTAGCATAGTAACTGGTTAGCTGAAACAAATTCAAAATACAGCTAATTTGTGTGTTCAAAAAAACCCCTTTTTGTTACAGAGCAAAGCTTCATTAAAACCTACAATTGCAAGGCTAGGAGTACAGACCAAAAAGAAAAGCAATAAGAGTACTGCATATTCTGGTAGGTGAGACTTAAGATTGCTTATGTTATTTAAAATAAAAAGATAATTTGTTGTTCATGGTACGTTACTAGAGGATCTCAAAGCATTTTCCAACTCTTACCTAATATAGGAACACTTCCTAGTTGATTGGAAAATGAATGTGAAAATACAGCAGAAAAACACAATTATGTTTGTTTTTTTTAAAAAAGAAAAGCTCTGCAGAAAGGTACGCTATCATATTTGTTAATACCAAATGTCACATTTGAAGTCAAGGGTTTAAGCTAAAGAGACATAAGGAAATCTTGCTGTCCTTTAAGATAAATAATAAATAGTGTATTAGCCATTTGTATTAACAGCATCTCTTGTTCAGAGACTCTAGCTGTTTTCTATTTGTGTTAAAAGTCGCTATCAGCATAGAATACAGGTGTAAAACTGAATTACTTATAAAAGCAAGTAGCTGACTGACTTGACAGGTTAAAAACAAACAAAAAAGAGCAAAGAGGGGAACCCCCCTCCCCAGATTATTAAAGACACAGAATACCACTCCATTTGACACCTCTGTGTCCTCTGCACACAACAGGAATAAGCAAGACAAACCAGAATTGGCTTAATGCAGTACCATTCTTCAGTGGCTTGAACAGAACTGATCCAGTCATCGTGGAAGATGCACTCCTCTGGCTGAGGGGCCATGTATTTCTCCACATACTCTATTTCCACCACTTCTTCCTGAGCTCACAGACAAAATACTTACTTAGTATGGTTTTATTTTTTTAAAATCAGTAACATTTAACTGTAGTGTGGTGCAAATATACAAGTTCATTGGGCAAAGATCTTGTTATCCAAGTCCTCTGCCACAGTAGTGGAATTCAAGTCTTCAGATAGAAAAAAAAAAAGTTAATTCTATTGTTTTCCATACTTTTTATCATATTGCTCTTAGTAGCAAGCTGGAAGAAAAATCGAATAAAGTCACTCTTCCCAGGTTTCTCTTCTGTATTTACCCGTAAAAATCTGGTGTCTAAAATACTTCACAACATTTTCTAGAGGCAATACCAACCTCCCCTATTATTCCCCAATGTAACTAATGCAGTAGGAGACAAAAATGTATTAATGATGGACTGAATAAGACAAGAATTTCCCCTCTGACCTGCATAGACAACAGACTGGATACCAATGCTCCTTGCATTGCTCAGTCCCATACTCTCTAATCACTCTGCAGTTTAGAATGGATTTAAAAATACAGGGCATTCTCTTGGGAAAGTCAGAAAAGAAATAAAAGCCAGCAAGGAAATCTACCTAGTCAGGATGACAGTGTAATACCTAAATCAGGTTGAACTAAACTGGCTGGCTGTTCTACTGTCCAAGATGCGGTGAAATCAAGTATGACTTACCGTGGAGATATTTTCCATTTCAATGTGCGTGCCCAGCGGCATACGCAAGAACTGGCCATTGATAAGGAAGTCAAATTCCACATACTTGTGATCCGCTGAAACAAATTAGGAAAAATGCATGCTCAGGTGTCACTGTTCATTTCATACCATCAAGAACAGCATCACTCTATGGCTGGTTCAGGAGAACAGAGCCAGCAAGAGGTTAGAAAAGACAAGAAAAACCCCACCCCACCCCCAACAAAACAGTATGTTTCATCTCCCAGTTTTAAGTGGGCAGCCCATGAATTCCATAGGATTATGTAAGAGTAAGGGTGATTTGCTGTTGGGGTTCAAAAGGTTGCCTCTTATTGTTAATATATTATTTTCTAAATCCTTTTCTCTGTAGCTACATTGAACCAAACCGCCATGATGCTTCATCACTGTTCTGTATGGAATTTGCCACTAGTAGCCCACATCTTTGCCATCACTACCTAAAGCCCTGTATTTGAAGCAACAGTAGGGAACTGAGATTTTTTGGTGTGTATTTCTCTCTCTGTACTGGCACAGTTGACAAAGGCCCCACATTTGACATGAGCACTGTGCCACGCACCGGTTTTCTATTCAAGGTCGCTTGCCATTTCACGGGTTCAAAGCGACTTGCAGGAGTCTCAGCAGGTTAAGATGCAATTAAGTCTCATTTCTTACAGAAAAAGGGATTTCTCGAAGACATTGCACAGGTGTCTTCCCCCGATAATCTTTCAGGGCAGGCCCATTTCAGCCTGAGAGCTGAGGGTTGAGCTCTTCTCAAAGGCTTTCAGGAAAAACAAACCTTCGGTGTCATGAGTTCTTTTGCCAGGTTTGGGGAACGCTGCCCTTCCCGCCCGCCGGGGCGGTGCAGTCAGGTGCTGGGCCCCTCGCCCAGCCTCGGGAGCGCGGCTGCTGGGCCTGCCCGCACCGGCACGGCGGCTGCCGGGGCGGAGGGGGCCCCGCTCAGCCCAGCCAGGCCGAGCCAGGGGCGGTGCGCGCCGGGGCCCGCCCCCCCGGGGGACCCCAGCCCCAGGGCACCTTCAAGCTCAACCGAGGCGCTGAGCTGCCGCGCCCGGGGCCCGTGGTCAGCGACCACCGGGGTGGGACCCGGCTCCGCAGCGGGGCGGCGCTGCAGGAAGGGCGAGGCGCGGGGCCAGCGCCCGCTCGGGGGGTCCCGTAGCTCCCGCCCGCTCCCCTCCTCCTCCTCCTCCTCTTCTCCCTCCTCCTCCCCGGCACCTACCGTCGCCGGCCGCCAGCAGCTTGTTGATGAGGTGGCTGAGGTCAGCGGTCTCAGAGGCCGCGGGCACCGAGAAGGGCACATCCTCCACGGCGTACCTGCGGGCACACAGCGCCGTTACCAACCCCGGCGGCGCCCCCGCCCCAGGCGCGCCCCCGCAGCCCGCCCGGGCGCCCCCTCACCTGCGGTTCTCGGTGCGGAACCGCGCCGTGAGCTGCGCCATGCTGCCGCCGGCCACGTGCCGCGATGAGCCGCGCCCGCCCGCCGGGCACCGCCCCCCCGCCGCCGGTCGCGCCCCCGCCCCGGCCCGGCCCGGCCCGCCGCCGCGCCACGCGGCCCGCCGCCGCTGGGACCGCCCCGCCCAGCATGCCGCGCGCGCCCCGGCCCGCCAGCCGCGGCTCGCGCGAGGCCCCGCGCCGCCGCCTTCCCGGCGCCCCCCGCGCGCCCTCCCCCTGCCCGGCTCGGAGGGCGGGCGCGGCGGCGCGCGTGCGCCGGGGGGCGGCCTGCATGGCGGCGCCTGCGGGAGCCGAGGCGAGGTTGAGTAGGCACGTTCCGCATTCCCCTCCGCTCTCCGCGGGGCCGCCGGCGACTGCGCCGGGCTCTTCCCTCCGGGCGGCGGGCGGGACCCGCGCTTGTCCGTCCCGTCCTCCCCTTCCTCCACCGCGGGACTGTGGTTCGGAGGGGCGCGACCGGCGAGGGCGGGGCGGGGGGGTGAGGTGCGCGCGTGCCCCCTCAGGGCTGAGGCGCGGGAGGCGCTTTCCGCGGGGTGTTCGCGGGCACCTGCGGCCCGGCGGTGCCGTGCCGTGCCGTGCCGTGCCGCCGGTGCGGGGCTCCGCGGGGCACCGGCTTTGTCCCCGGGGCGGTGAGTAGTTCCCGTGCGGGGCTGCGGCGCTGCTGGAGCCGGCGAGCTGCAGTGCGTGCCCGTTCGCCGCGGATGGCGGCGTCTTGGCGTTACCTGGGTTGTGTTTTCTTGCATGTATAAGTGGCACATCAACAATAAACTTCATACTAAAAGTAACAAACCCAAGACGCAGTAAGCTTTAAAAGAAGCTGTAAGTCAATTTGAATTTTTTGGCAAAAGGCTGCTTGTGTGAGTACCTGCTGAGTGCTTGGTTTATATATACATATAGATATAGATATTTTCTTCTCCCCTCCCGCCTTTTTGACAGTTATTTGTGGCCGGCCTCTCC
The DNA here is from genome assembly GCF_023638135.1 of Falco biarmicus. Lineage (NCBI taxonomy): Eukaryota > Metazoa > Chordata > Aves > Falconiformes > Falconidae > Falco > Falco biarmicus. The sequence continues at coordinate 14,754,121 of NC_079295.1, forward strand.
GGGAAGAGTCGTGCTATCCCTGTGTGGCGACTCGGGTTGGGGCAACTTGGAGTGGGCAGGTGTCAAGTTATGATGTTTTGTGAGACTCAGAAATCTCATCTGTTTTTTAAGTACACTTAAGAAATGCTTAAGATCTAACGTTGTCAATGTAACTGACACAGGTGCATTTTCCAGATACTTGTAACTACAGAAAAGTGAGTTGAGAAACCTTTTAAGTAGGAGTCCACAGATGGTCTGTGAATTCTTAACAGTATCTGCCTGCTCTTCTGTGAAAGAGAGAAAATAAATCTCAAACCTGTTGCACGTTAATGTAAAGCTAATTGTAGCTCATTTATTTGGGGGTATCGCTACACCCTAATTTCCTCGCTGTTACGTTTTACTGTAATTCGTGCCCTTCATAATGTTTTACTGTAATTTGCACCCTTCATAGTGGTGGTAGAGAAATGTCTTCAGAGAGAGCATTTAATTGTTGTAAGCTATGCAATTATCTTAAATCTTTTTATAAAATCTCTGAAAAGTTCCATGGAAAACACAAAAAAGATTGTTGGTGAGGCTTTCAACTGTATATTTCCTGTCAAGAAGTATAAATTAAAACCAGAATTGGGAATATTGCTGTCAGAAGTGCTGAAAACATGAACTTGCACTGTCAAACTTTGATTTACTTTTTTTCTTTTATGTTGTTGTTTTGTTTTTTGAAACTGGTATGCTTTGAAGACTTGAAGCTTGAAAAAATCTAAGACAACTCCCTCCTTCCTGCCCTAGCAGAGTATTCCTAGGCAGAATGTGCTTATTATCACAATGGACTTACCCGCTTTTTACAGTTTAGGTTTCTTATAACTAAAATCTTACAACATTGACTCAGTGTTAAAATAATGAGTTTGAAAGGCAGCATTTCCCTTTGGGATCTGGCTGCATGTTGCCTTCACAAGGAGGCCTTGTAATTGAAGGAAGGCAGAAGTAAGCATTTGTATGAGGCCTTAAAATTATGTCAGTCTAGAACTGGTGTGTTTTTAGGGACTGCTGTTTGTAGTTAATAGGTATAGCTATTACCATAGAATAAAGAATCAGAGGCAAGAAAATACAGAAATCTAATACCCTGTCTTAAGGCAAGGCAGAGGTGTGACTGGTCAATAATAGGATTTTAAAGTAATGCTCATTTGACTTTTCTGTTGGTGTCTTTAGAAGTTTACATATAAAGAATCAGTATGTGGGCTTCTGGATTAGAAAGGAGGTTGCAACCATTATGACAAAGGTTCACCTCGGTGAGCACTGAAATCCTGGTCCGGTTGGGAGTTCCTGATGTTACACAAGTTGTGTCTGTGAATGGCGATCAGAGAACCTAGTGTATGCAAAAGGTGCCCCTGGCTTTGACAGCTGCATTATCGTGGGAGTTCTTGATGGCTAAATAAATCAAGATCTGACAGGTTTTTGTGTTTTACTAAACAATCTTGAACTGTCAGTGTGTTTGTCTTTGGAATTGAACCACTGGTGGTAATGTAGGCTAGATTGTGGTGCATAATGTTTGCTCTCTTCAAGATACGGTCTGTAAGAACTTGCATGAAATGCTCATGATGGTTATCATGTTTACCTGTTCTAGCAGTTTCTGTGGCTGCTTCTTCTCTGTAGAGTTGAACCAAGGGTAGCAATGGCCATAGATTTCCCTTTATTTTGAACAAAGTGCTTTCCAAAGGGAGACAGAGCAAAGGAAGCAGTCCTATAGCGTTAAAATGTGCTAACCCTTGATTTGGAAACGGTCTTGGGAGTGGTGGGCTACGTGGAGGGCAGCCTGTGGAGTGGGTTGGGTAGAGCTGCATTAAGGCTAAAGCTGAGGCATGGAGAGCTGCCTGTTGTGTGGACAGGGGATGCAGCTGTTGATCCCGTTTTACGCCAACATTAAACTCCCACTTTTCTCCTTCAACCCATTGTTAAATGTGGGATACAGTGGTGTTACATTGGAAGTTTTTGTGGCACTGATGTAAAATGTTTATGAAAAGAAGGGATAATTGTATATTATTTACTCATTCATGATAAAATATCCATGCATGCATATGTATACAGGATTTAACTGTCTTGTTCGGGGAATTTGTTAGCAATATTTATACAACTATAAAGTTTATTAACTGTGTATGTACTTGTAAGTACCTGTAAAAACGTGTTTCTTTAAAATGAAAAATTTTTTGTTGTTGTTTGGGGTTGCACAGCACCTAGGTTAATGAAACCTGGGTAATTAAACCATGAGTTTTGTTGTCCAGAGTGATGTGTGCGCCAGTGCCTGGGTTAGAGCAGTGATCAGACAAAGTCACAGGGCAAAAACATACCACGGGGATTTTTTAAACACAAAGATAAAACTTTGGATATTTCTGGACTGTTTATAAGAGGAAGCTGGATAAATATCACTGTATATTTACCCTACTGCTGTAATTTTCCCCCTGAACTTTATTATTAACCAATGTTAGATACAGGGTATTGGGCTGCTCAGGCCATTGGTCTGTCCTGATAACAGTGATCCTTGTGTTATGTAGTCAGGTTCCAACACGCTCTGGGTACGTGCCATCAGTATCTCTGGAGCAAACTTCTTCAGTTTATCTCAAAGAGCTGAATGTGCTGCTTTGGCAAAACTGACGTATCTTTTTTACATCTTTTAACTGAGGGGAAATGGTTGACTGATGATGAAATCTGGTTTTCTCTCTGTTTTTTTCATTTACTGCCAACATGCTTCAGACATTTTAACTGAAACATCTCATAATTGTTCTCAGATCCAAAGCTACAAAATATTTGGTACACGTGAGGTAACTTCATTTGGAACTTGGTTTGGAGTGTCATCACTTGAAAGTTGTATGGAAAAATAAATCTGCTTTAGCTTAAAGTATTTAGTATATTGAGCATATGAGCAGCTTAACTTCACAATGTTGTTTGTATCAGCAGGATGCTTTAGTCAGCTTCAAAAGCCAAGGAGATGTGGATTTACTTTGCCCATTGTCCTTTATATCTTTGCAAAGCAAAATAAATTTGTGATCTCAGGGTTGCACGGTTCTTTTCAAGTCACTCTCAAGCCTTTTACATTCTCTTTACCAAAGCTGTGAACAGTTGAAATATCACAGCCAAGAAGGCCCATCTCAAGGAATTTACTGTGTAGTGTGAAGAAGATAAAGCTGGTAGGAGTCATGTGCTAATATAACGCTGCCTGCCTTTAAAATAATTACTGAAGGGAAAATCCTGAACACCTTTCCCCTTCCCTCACCCCAAACTGCAGGAATTAAGTTTTCTTCTATTCAGTTTGGCTATTATGTGCATAGTCTAGTATATATGTACTCTAGTAACACAGGGGCCAGGTTAGTAATTTTGGCTACTTGCTTATTTATGAATGTTTGGGATTGGTCACTGCTTTAAAAGGTGTACTGTGTGGGTGAGAGCATTATCTTGTGAATGTGGCAATTCACTGTCCAATATTCTCTGTTTGCTTGAAGGTTTATAGTGGGCAGCTGAGCTCCTTTAAGTCCTTTTCTTTAGGATAGGAGGTAGATCTCCAAAGTGCTGGGAGCTCTGTCTTTGTCTTTCATCACATGATTAATGCCAAATTCTGTTTGATATACCTGCTGGTTTTCCTGCCCTAAGCTTGCAGCTATAGACTAACAATAGTGATTTTATTTCATTTTTATGGTGCTAGAAAACAAATGTGATTTACTTTAAGATGGCTGCATGACAGAGTTGAGTAACGCAAATCCTATCGATTATGGAAGTAGATGACTAGTATTTTTGTAAAGCAGAGCTGGCATATCTGTAAATATCAAGTGTTCTTTAGATGTGTATGGTTGTTAGTTGAGTGCTTGTGGACATATTTAGATGAAAATCGTGTGAGTGTATATGTGTGCTTTGTATCTGTGTGTGCAATGACAAGTCAAGCAAGTTGTCTTATACAAGAGGCTAAACTATACTCCTGGAGCAACACACTGACATTTTTTTGCGGGGAGTAATAAAGTGATAAAGAGGCAAAGACTTCTTGAGGGCTTTGCTGTTAGCTTGCAACAGTGTTAGATCTTGCAAGACTAAATGTGTAAGAGCAAAAAAACCCTGCAGGCTGAAATTTTTATAACTTTTTCAGGTCATCTTGTAATGGAAGAAGGTGGAGCTGACCATGATGTTGCTATGGAAGGATCTAATGATTTGTTCATAGACAACTGTAATGGCACAGAAGAGTCAGAAACGAATGATCGGGTTTTTCAGGTGAGATAAATGTCCTTTCTTTCTTGATGCTTTCTTCACATTGTTTTCTGATGAATTTACATGTGTTTTTCTTGCCTTTATAGTAATACATTGTGTTTTATAAAAAAGTACAAAAGTTCCTGCCCTTGGGTTCTTGTGCCATTCAGTTTTGAACTGATGAATATCCAGATGTTATTTTTAATGACAGCCTTTAGTAACTGTATTAATAGATCCTGTTACAGTGCTGAAGAAATACGTGATTTGTTATGTTAACAATATTAGACAGTACTTGATGACACGCTTTGGAGTAGGAGGGGTTCAGAACACTTGAAAATCAGGTCAAATTGCTTAGTGACCAAACGTGACAAATAAGAACCCAGGGACACAGGACATCTTTGTAGGTATTGGGGAAGGGGAGTCTTTAATGTCTTTGTTATCAAATATTGCCAGATATTCCTAGTCAGAGAGATTTCTGTGCATAAATGTTCTTCTGCAGATTACTTCAGCTAATGTAAAATATTCAGGTAGTGATTTAGTAGTGTGCTTATTGTCTCTGTGTAATGTCTTTAACACAACTAATGCCATTTATTTGTTGCTGGTTTTCTGATGTAGTTTACAGTAGACTGTTTCAGCACAGAAGATTTATACCTGCAGAATTTTTTAGAAGGTTATTTGACTTTAATATTAAATTTAAAAACATTTCCCCCACCCTTTGGATTTGTAGCTCACAAAGTTTTGTAGCAGAAACATCAGAATTGTTTGCGTGACTGCTACAAAAGATAAAACGAATTGCACTCCTGCTTGCATTGGCCAAATGACAGCCTGACATGATATTTTACACAAGGGCTGCCTATTTTCCATTATTTTCATGTTTAATATTTGTGTTCTCAGAGTTTCAACACGACAGATACTTGTGCTTAAATACTTTAATGAAAATGGGATGTGCTGTAAGACCTTGATTCTGCAAGCTTGATGAAAATAAGCTCTGATTACCTATTTTTTGAGACTTGCAAAATCTGAATCTTGATCTTATGCTGTATAATTCTTGGACTTGAATTGGAGGGTTTGTTGCTTATTTTTCTTCTGTGGTAAGGAATTAAGAAAATATATAGACACTTTTGCCTTCATAACTAAATACATGTATCTAAAGACCTAGTGGAATAATTTCTAGAATTTCTTTTGAAGTCAAATCAAGTTGGTGGGTGTTTTACAGTTCTGGTTTTGGTATAAGTTCTCTCAGTTTCTGAGTAGATTTGAGATGTTTTAAAATGATGAGTGGGTCTGGGGAACAGATTTTGGGCACAAGGGGGTTTCTTTCCCCATAGTAGAGAGGGTTGCTTCTAGGAAAGCAGAAATATGAATACACTTTCAGCATGGAAATGGAAAACAAAAATGGAGCTGCTAGTGTCAGCTAATAGCCTCTTTGTCATAAGGACAAGAGCTCCCTCCAAATATACAATACAGCACACTGGTTTTAAAAGTTCTTTTCTTTCTCCCTTTTTTTTTTTTCCCTAAATAGAAATTGCTACTCAAGATTAAAGTACATTTTACTGTTTTTCCTCTGTGAAAGCAATTAACCTGCATGGATTCCAGGGATCCATTGTTCGGACAAAGTAACTCTCCTGCAGCCTTGCCCATCACAGTACGCCTCTCAGGAAGTTCTCCATCATCAGCTGTGCCTGTGCGGCCACCCCAGCTGCAGCCTCACTCTGCAGAGGAGTTTCACTTGGTAGACCAAACTGGGCAGCCTCTCTATGAACTGCAGCCCCTAGGAGGGCCCAGTGCACCGATGGTGAGTGTGTCTGAGAACAGGGCAGGTGGTGTATTCACAGATGAGGGAGCTCTTTGAAGAACTCTTTTACATGGTGCTTGCTTGTTGTAACAACAGCTGATTCAGACTTTATTTCTAGCAACAAGATGAAACTTTTCAGTGGTTCAGTTCATGCTCTAGTTGCCCTTCCTCAGGTAGGCCAGTCCTGTCTCCAGCCATTACTAAGTTTGTTAAACACCACCTTATGTCTTTTGTCTTTATCAAGCCCGGATGTTATTGTGTGATGAGATCTCATATTTCTATCACTGCTGCTTTCTCTACATTCCCTGGATGTAGAGAAATATTTTGGGGGAGGTTGGAACATGAGCAATAAGCTAACCCATTGTGTGTCTCCCAACCAATAATTTGCTTAAACTGTTGCTTTGTAATTCTTAACATTTATTTTGTAAAAAGGTAACTCACCCAGGGGGTTTGGTTGGCATGTGTTGTCACTAAAGAAACTTCACCCCCTTAAAGTGTAATAAATCAGAAATAAGATTCTATTTTGTATTATTCTAGGTTTTATAACATTGTTGGGAACAAGTCCTTAGTAATTATGGGAAAATATGCCATAAAGAGTTGTTTAAGTTTTCCAGAATTCTAGGAGATTTAATTTTTTTGTTGTTTTTAAAGTTCTGGAGCTTTTTCTGTCCGCTTTTGCATAAAATGCTGCCTATAGAGGTCAGTTTCTTAATTGTAAAGGTTAAAATTTTTACATGTTTGTAATTAATTCTGCTAGTCCATGAAGAGTTTTGCAATGATTCCAACTATGAGTGTTTTTCAGGTTTTTGATAGCCTTAGTAAGTGTTGTAAGTTTCAAATAAATGTGTCATTCATTGTAGAATCTTGTTAGTTTGGTGTGGTTTTTTCCTTTAATCAATTAAAGGGCTATTTTAAGAGGGGGAAAGTAATTTTGACGATCACCATACAAACTAGTTTCATTCATGCTTTTGTGTGATTGCCTTACAGATGATTGTTGCCAGCCAGTCAGAAAATGGACAGGTGCTGCATGTCATTCCTTCTGCCCAGCCAGGAATGGCCCAAGTGATTATTCCTCAAGGTCAGCTTCTGGATGTGACCAGCACGCAGGGTGAGTTTAACCTGTGGAACTTGAGGGTGTGTGTTCCTGTGGCTAACTATAGCCTTCATGATCTCATTCTAAGCACCTTGATTGTATGTGTTTCCTTCCTTTAGTCAGTTATAAGACAAAAATGCATATTTACTGAATCTCCTTTCTGATTATGAGTCTGGCACCCCACACACCATGTTTTCTGCTGGGCAAAAGCCTTATGAAATAAAAACTACTATGCTTACTTTAGATATGTGATGGATAGATTGAGACATCAAGCACAAAGCTGTTTCTTGTCTTCCTTACCTTTAATAAAGATATTTGTGCCAAGTCAGACAGCTGTATTATCAGCTTCAAATTTTCACTGTCTGTTTACTTCATTTTGAGTGAAGTAGTTTATTCATGTAACGCAATCAGAGGAATTAATGTTGTTCTGGTCTGCCAGAGATCACTGGTGATTATGCATTTTCATGAAGCCAGGAATGAAGGACCTAGGTAGAAATTCAGTTCCCAGTGAGGTTTTTTTCTGGAGACTTGCTGTGTAAAAGACTTTGTAGTTACTTGATCTTCAAAAGACAGTTAGGAAGACTTATCAGTAGTTTACTATGGACTGTCGGTCCCCAAGTTTCACTTGCTTGCACATGGTGGTAATGCATGGAGTGGCACAGGCTTCAGAGAGATCATAGTGTTTTAAGGGCGTGTGTATGCTCCAAGCTTTGAGCCAGAGTGATGTTACTCTGATGTGCACACCTGTAAATCTTCAGGCACAAGCTTTCTAGCGGAGTGATTTCTGTACTGTGTATCACTTTCTCTCAGAATGGGGGAAAAGCTTTCATAACTGAAGGGCAAAAATCCTGCATCTAAAGAGAGCTCCCTTTTTATGTTGAAACCAAAGTATCAAATGTCTGTTTTGACAGTTTTCCCTCATGTTTTCGTTTAACTTATACACACAGGCTTCAATCTAACAGTACTTTTTGGCTTATGAATGCTCCCTGTTACCAAGAAAGGCTAAAACATTTGTTCTAACTGCGTGTCAGATTCAATTACAGGAGGCTTTTTTTTCTTGTTTAGGTGTTCTTCTCTTAAGTACAAAGCAGTGTCTTAATCTCCTTTTCTCTTATTTTAAAAGCAAGCAGTGTGTGATTTGCAGCTGAACAAAATAATTGTGCAATCCTATATCAATTTGTGGAAATGTAAAGCAGAGTAATTTACAAGTTCTTTTGATTATTTGCTTTGCTGTGGAAGGATTCATTAGCAGTCGTGTGATTATCAAAGTCCTTGAGTACAAACAACCTTGTCAAGTGTATCTTCATGTGTGTGCCAAGAGTTTGAATGTTGATTCACAACTATTAAACTACTTTATAATCTACAAATCTTATTACATATGTCAAAATGCTTGCTTTTCCAACACACAAAATTTAATCATAGCTTGTCTTTTCCCCATTCTGACTTCAGTTATTAACCAGAAGACTGTTCTATTTTTGTAAAGATGTTGCGGAAGAGAAGTGTGGTGATGGGAACTTGCAGACTGTGGTGGTGGCTGCTATAGCAGACAGTGCAAGCAGTTACATTCTACATCCACAGGCATCTCTCACTGTATCGAAAAAACCAACCACCAGGTAGGTCAGGAGTTAAAAGGGTGAACAATCACTTTGATGTACTGTTAGTGCTGTCTTTTTTTCTTGCAGTTTGTTTTTGCATTCGTTCACACAAAATTACCATAGAGTGGAGGTTATGAACCCTTAGTATTAGTGAATGATGTGTAGTTAACTGTTTAAAGTTAGCTTTTGTATGTGCCAAAGCAGTGGAGAAAGCAATTAAAGCACCTGTATTTCAGAGAGAGTTGGATGTATTCTGACCAGAGCAATAGGTGGGCATTTAAAATAACACAGTGCAAATCACTGAAATTACTCCACATAAACACTGATACTGCCAACCAAGAATTCAAAGTGATCCAGTGAAGGAACTGCAGGGAAAGTTGAAATTTGAGGGAGCAGTTTCTTGTAAGAGTATATTAAAACCTATATAAACCATCCTCCCACAAGAAGAGTTGATTGAAGAGATTAATTTTTTAGATAGGAATTTTGGTAGTTAGCATTAACAGGGAGAGCCTAATCTGTGTTCTCTGGGTAACTTCTTCAGTTTCCTTTGATAAAATACGAGAAAGTAGCTGCTAACTATGTGCTTCAGTGGAACACAGAGGCAGATTGGTTAGCAAAGTTTCTAAGGTTAAAATAGTTTTTAGGTTTCTCTTCTCTCGATGTCCACCTAATTCTGTCCCCATGCTAAGCTTACTATTTTAATTCCTGAATACCCTGGAATTCTTCTCTGCTTAAAAAAAAACACCCAAAAATGCGAAACCAAACATAAAACAAGAACAAAAAAACCCAACCAAAAAAACAAAACCAAAACCCAAAGATGACATTTGCTCAGTGGACTGCAGGCTGGCTTTGCATTGGTTTATGCTCTTTTGAAATCAAGATGTGGAAGAGATTAATCTCACTACAGCACAAAATTATGTATATTCAAGAAACATTTAAAATTAAGAGAAACAGTTTGTGAATGGATTTTGTGAACACAGTCTGTACGTGTTAGAAAAATAAACCCAGAAAGGAGTGGACAAGAGTATGGACAGGAGATGATGCACTTGAGTTCTGGAATAATAAAGATTAAGTAAGCGTTGTTTCTGCCCCAGGATTTAGGGAATGGAGAAACTAGATAATTACTTAAAATAGTTATTGGAGCTGGTTTTCAGTAATTTAAAATATACTAAAATGTTTAGCATTTAACAAGTGTTTGATATTGGATTTAATCTTTAGCATTCTATGATCAGTCTTCACAGTAAAATTATTAAGACAATCAGCTGATCTATTTTACTGTGTTTTGTGTATTATCAAGCAGCGATATTGAGAATACTGAATGCTCAGAGGTCTTCCTGAATGTAGGAAACGGTGCTTTTTTAAAATACTTGTATTTGCTGTGAGTTATTTTAACAATGAAATAGAATATGAGGAAAATGAGCCCTAAGTTTTTAAGGCAAATTGATACAATATCTGTAGTTTGATCACATGCTGTAGGATTATACATAATGTGCTGATTTGATGTTACTTGTAGGTTAGACTAAATTATTGCTTTTCTGGATGTCTATATAGACTTCTGCTATTTATTTTTATTTTTATTTTTTCAGGGTAGTGGAAGATCCCTTTCCCATCCCTCTCCAGCCATTGCCACCAAATACACCTGCATGGGCACGCCGTCTCAGGAACTGTGAGGTGGGCTGCAAAGAATTCTGACTTGATGTTTAATCATTTTAGATCTAAGATGTTGATGCTATGCCATGGAAGGAATAATTCATAGTTGTAGAAGTTGTGTTCAAGCTTCGTGATATTAGGAAATACTACTGGTACTAGCTGGTACTCCTAGCACATTTAAACACATAAAATGCTATGGAATCCCTTCCTTTTTTGGAAATGCTAGAATAACTGACCATCAATAACTCCTGAAGCAAAAAATGTGGTTCTTAAATCTTGATGCCATACAGCAATGGGAGAAGCTGTTGTGTGCCATGTTAAGAGTTCACTCTGGAACTATAGTGCAAGCTCTGCTGTCTTCTGCTGAGCAGACTGTTTTTTGTTGTCCTTAGTGATTCATTGATTAAATAATAAAATTGCTCTTGTATGGCCTAAGTCTGCAACTGTTCATATTAGTTTGTGTTGCAGAAATCAAGATCCATGTGACTTGCCAGGGTCAAGTCTGGGACTTTGAGCACCTTAATGTAAATGTTTTACTAAGGATTTCTATTTGAGGTATTCTCACAGGGATGGGATTTTGTTGTTGGGTTGGGGGGGGGGGGGGTATTTTTGGATTTTTTTTCTTTCTTTCTCTCTCTTTTTTTTTTTTTTTTTTTTAATCATACCAACATGGTTACCTGTGCTTGTCTATTCCCTGGAATGGCTTTTGACCTAAACAGGTCTTTATTTGCATATTGTTTGATGCCTGCAGAACTGTCCTGATGACTGGGATGATCTCAACAGCTAGAATGTATCATAAATCACTCAAAAGGAAGGGAGGGGAGATGGGAAGATTCTTGAGAGATCACCTACCCCTTCTTCCTGTTGCCCCTTCCTCATTTTACCAGACTTTTCCTGATAGATGTTTATTTTACTGTCTCTTGATACTGTTTTAAAGGAAAACTCATACTCTGTCTAGCTGGATCACCTCTTCAGATATCCGTACCATTTGAGGTTTTTCCTATTGACTTGGCCAGTGCTAACTGGAAATTGCAGTTGCAGTGACTTGGAAATTGAATTTCTTTATGTATCCCCTCAGAAATAATTTTTAAATTAAGTAAATATATGAATCTGTTCCTCTTTTTTATACGACTTATTTCGTACAAATAGTACTGTTCATTATTATATCCACTTAAACATTAAGAGGTCAGAAAACTAATAATGCTAATTCTTCTATGACGGAGATAGCATTTTCACATTCATTTAATTCAGTTGGCCAGTTAGTTGTTAAAGTCCAGTAAGATGTATAACCCTTATTACTGTGTTTTTAGCACTGTGTGGCACACACTTTCCTGTCTTGCTATCCATGTAGCTGATGTGAATAATCTATTTTTGGTTTCATTTTGTAGGAGGACTTGTATTATCTGCTTTATTTGTCTGAGTCTATTATGGGAAATTTCACCTGCTGTGTTTAAAATTCACAGCAGCAGCATTTATAGAAAAGGAAATCAAAATATTGTCTGTTTGAATGTGTTCTGAGGACATAAACATCTGCCTGTGCTGTTCAGCAATACTATTGCCTGTATGCATGAATCTTCCCTGCTCCTTTTTAAAAAAAAAAGATATACTTTTGCTGTTCTCCCCACAGAGTCAACCCATCCAAGGAGGAATAACCCAAATTCTCTTCCTCCTTGTGTGTTATCAGCTGAGTTGCTTTGCTGAGTTTGTCAGTTACACAATGTAAATCCACCGGAGACTGCTAAGATGCATGTGCCTTTTTGTGGGCACAGACTAGAGACAACAGGATTTTGAGGTGACACTTACCTTTCAGGTGTGACTGTCTTGCAAAATGTTTTGTTACTCATAACAGGATTGAAGGGTCCAACTGGAATTTGGAGATCTAGTAGAGGTGCGGATAAATATTGCAACTCACAATTCCACTCTTTCAGTTGCTAGCTAGAATAGAAAAACTTAAAACATTGTTGAGGTCTGTGTGAATTTCACAGAAGATGCCAGCAGGTGAAGCCATGGCAAAGCCTGGATACATACTGCCAATTGTATATCCCAGGAGGCTGGCCAGGAATGAGCTCTGAAGGGCAGTGACTCCTTTGGCAGTTAGTACTTGCAGGCAAACACAGAGCAGTAAAAGCTGCAGCTGTCCATAATTAGCATTAAGCTGTGTTTGGTGTCAATTCCCTGACTGCCTTGAAATGTTCAGCTTATGCTTGCTGTGCCTAGACAGTGTAATGCCTCTGGTATCCTGCTGCTGTTGGTTTACTCAAGGAAAACCGCAGTCTTGGTGTGTGTACCTCAGTGTAAGGTCTTACGTACCCTTGCTGAGATGAAGCTGCTGGGAGAAAAGGAATTGTGCCTTTTTTTGGCTTGAACCTTGGCTGGAATTAAAGGGTTGGAGGGTATCTGATTACTTCAAGGTTATTACATTGTTAATAAAAAGTGGATTTTAAAAAAATAGTTATTTTCTATAACCTACTTACTTTTCACTGGTCTGATCAGAATGCATTTCCAGCATGTATCAGAATACTGAAATAGTGTAATTTAAAACTGAATCAATCAACTGTACAAAGCTCAGCTTATCTATTTGTGTGGAGCAGATGGTCTCATTTGCCCATTTGTTCCTACTTGGTAACCTAGAGAGCAGAGAACCTATGTGCTGTATGATTTTCTTCTAATCCTCCTCTCCTTCCACCAGTTTTGGGAAAATTATTATCTTGTGAAGAAGTAAAGACAGAATAGGATCAGTGCCTTCACCGTTACTGATACTTTTCTGGCACAAAAGTTGTATCAGTCTTCTCATCTCCCTAAAATAAGGTCAATGACCTGTTTATAGTGAGAGGTATAAGTGGAAAGGAAAATGTTGGTTATGCAGGAGTGGTACTCTGTAATCCTTTTTGCGAAAGGTGGCACCCTGGGTTTCTGTGAAGAAGGTATTTGCTTTGCTTCTCTGGATTTTTCGGATCAAGTTTTGGACAGAAATGTTGTTTATAATTTCTGGCTAAACAATTGCCAACTTCTCTTCCTCACTACAGCTGTGTGAGTGCAGCCTATATAGACTTAGCTGCTGGAGCACGTGCTTGCAGTGCAGAGAGCTGCTGAAGTGTATGCAATTGGTAACTTAGAATAACTCATGCAGCTGGTGCGTATGTAACCCTTTGCTTTTGGGCTTGCGCTGGCAGCAGCACTGTGCTGGTCCAGTTCATTCACCAGGTGTTCATTTGTTCTTTGTTGATTCTAGGTCTTGCTAACAACAGACATTCTGTTTTCCTTAGGTAGAGGCAGGTTTTATGCAGCTGTCACTAAAGTACATAATAATCTTGGAGAGACACTGTTGCTGGTTTTGTTGTCAGTATTATTTAAACATCTGGCTGCTCTGTCATTGAAGACAGCAAAATAGATCTGTCAGGCTTAAGTACTGATTCACCATGCGTTTGCCCCACAGATACACTCTGAGTTGGCAAACTACTCTGCATGTTACTTCCAGCTGCTTGGTCAGCCTGATCCTGAGCTGCATATGAACAGAAGTGAGCATGGCATGCTGAATTTGGCTGAAAAGCTCTTCTCTGTCCCAGGGCTTTTGCTGCTTGCTGGCTGGCCCTGGCAGACCAGCACTGAACCAACTGTGATGGCTCAGAGTAGCTGAACAGCTGTCACAGGGGATGTTGCAAAGTCAGCAAGTTGTTTGTGTTTAGGGTTTTTTTTCCTTTTTTTTTTTTTTTTTTTTTTTTTTTTCAGGTTAGATGCAGTTTTTCTGGAGATGCCCAGAGCTTAGCAGAGTTCATTGAAACTATCATCAACTTGCACATGGCAAATCTGGTATATTATGTTTCTGTCTAACGTTGAGAATCAAGAGCATCTTGAAGACTGGGAGGGATGAAACATTCAATTCAAAGTCAGCGCACTAAGTGGGTGAGGCAGTTACTGGTGGTACAAGCAGGTGTATTCCACTCTGGCTCAGTGCAGCGTGTGTGTGTTGAAGTAGACACATAGACAGTTTTTTAGTGCTTCAGAGATTCTCTGTGGCAGTCAAGTGAAAATGTTTGCCTAAGACAAATTTATCTAGGAGGTGACTACAACTGAAGTCTGTAATGGGGGAAACAACAGGAGTAAAGTTGTCCTGTGGAAATCAGAGTTGGCAGTAACTGTAGTCTTTTCAGGGGTTCTTGGTGTACTTAGGGCCCTGGAGGGCTGACAAACTCCTGACCTCAGTGGGGACTGCTCTGGTGTTAGATCCTATGCTAAACCTATTTGTGAGGATACTAGTGTGGTGGAAAAAAACCCCACGAAACACCAAAAGTTTGGGCCTGTGTCCTCACCTGCCAGAGTGCCTGACTGCTTTTGTTTTCTTGTGTAATGTTCAGCAGTCAGCTAGGTGAATAATCCTATTATTTCACCTCCTTTCCATGCAGAAAATTGGGGACTCGTACCGCGGCTATTGTGTGAGCGAGACAGAATTAGAGAGTGTTCTAACGCTACACAAGCAGCAAACACAAAGCGTGTGGGGGACGCGCCAGTCTCCAAGCCCAGCCAAACCTGCCACACGGTTGATGTGGAAATCTCAATATGTCCCATATGATGGGATCCCCTTTGTCAATGCAGGTAACTAACTTTTATTTTAATAACTACTTTCAAAATTTCAACATCAATTGCCAAGTAGGCATAAAGAAGGATCTTTATGATGTTCCTTAGTGTTGATAAAGTCAAGGCACAAATGTAAAAAAAAGAGCAGCTTGGGCACCTCCGTGTCACAGTCCGAAGGAGCTTATTTCCCTGAAACCACAAGCTTATGTTCTGTTGTAATCATTTTCTTTTGCTCTTTAGAAATAAGTTAGTTAAGTACTATTTGATAGGAGTTCTTGCAGCAAGATCTTTAGGTGGAAGTCCCATCTGCTCTATCAGGACGTGCAAGTTCTTACAAGGGTAAGAGCTTGTTCAAGTATCATTGCCTAACATGGAGATCCTTTGAAGAGTTTGTTCAACAGAGGCCAATAAACTATTCAAATGGCATCCTTTAAAAAAAATAAATAAATTAAAAAACCAAACTAAACATCAACATACCTCAGGAGATAGATTATTGTTTTTTAAAATTAATGTGCAGACTTCACAGGTTCGTAATAACATATTTAGCTCATGCAATGCCTGTGTGAAATTACTAAGAGTTCATTTGGGTAAGAAATTAACAGGTTTTAATTGTTGCATAGAGATCATGGTTGACTGGAATGTAGGTTATGTGCTTGTATTCTTGGTTTTGTTTTGTTTTTTGAAAGTAACTGAAAAAGTGAAATGTTAGCACCAGTTTTAATGCTTCAGCCATAAACTGTAAGATACAATAAAGCTAAGAACAAAACCAAAACAACTTACACTTTATTTTTTCCCCAAAACACATCTGAGACCTCTTTAGTTTCCTGTTAAGATCTGTCTGATAAATGAGTTGCCGCACAGTAAGATAGATAGAGCAAAATCACACACGGATTTTTTTTTTCTTTAAATTGTTGTAGACTAATAGAGATTCAGATTATTAAATTGTAAATTTTTTTTTCCTTTTCTCAGACTCCCAAACGGGTATTATCTATATTTCTAATGTGTTGCCTTTCCAATACATTTAGGTTTAGTTTATAACTCCTCTATGAAAAGCATTCATTAAAATCCTTTACACCTGTAGAGTAGAGGCTGTAAATATGATTTACTGAGCTGGAATTTAAATCCAGGGTAACTGAATTCTAAACCATGCAGGACAAAAGTGGTGTTCTCAAGGAATTTATCATTTCTGTGTAAGTGGAACGAATCTGTAATACCTTCCGTGCTGTGCTTCACCTGTGGGGAAATACAGAAAAGCTGGTTAGCTCCCTGTAGCGTAAAACATCCACTAATCATCAAAATCTTGATCATGATTTTTAATAAGAGTTTTGGATAGTTGATACTCTTGTAAAAAAGCCCTATCAAATTGCTTTTGCGATTCATATTAGCAAGGACTAGTTCAAAACTCCTGAAGTCTTTTCAAGCCTAGAACTTTGGTTTTAAGTTTGTTTTTTAAAAATATACAAGATATCTGTTTGTTATACATAATTATCTTTTAAATTTCCTTTTCTTTATTTGCATTGATTTTATATTTTTTTCTTAATGTCACACTCTAAGGCAATAAATAGATCATTTGGTATCTTATGGAAACGCATTATGTTGCTGTTGTGATACTTAAAAAGGTTTTAGTTATATCACTTGTGGTATAGGCAGCTCCTTGCCTGCATATTGGAGTATATGAATTATAAATAAAAGGTAACACAACACAGAAGAAATTTGGAAGATCCTTTCTTGACCACTTCAATGCTATGCTTGTTACCCCTTTTGTTAGAGGTCTGACTGGAAAAAGTCACTTACTTCAAGTTTAGAGCTAAGCAATGTTTGTTTAAGCCTGTCTGGTTTTGTGTGGGTATGCCACAATGATACAATCTTATTTAACAGAGAAGATAGGTCAGACTTGCAATTAAGAATTTATGGGATGGCATGGTCTGAAGTATTGATTTAAGACAGGAGGCTGGACATAGCTGCTGACCTTTTGTCATGGTTTAACTCCAACTAGCAGCTAAGCACCACACAGACACTCGCTCGCTCCTCTGCAGTGGGATGGGGAAGAAAAACAAAGGGTAAAAATGAGAAAACTCATGGGTTGAGATAAAGACAGTTTAATAGGTAAAGCAAAAGCCGCGTGTGCAAGCAAAGTAAGGAATTCATTCACTTCTTCCCATCAGCAGGCAGGTGTTCAGCCACCTCCAGGAAAGCAGGGCTTCATCACGCCTAACAGTTACTTTAGAAGACAAACCCTGCCTTCCCCCCTTCTTCTTCTTCCCGCTGCTTTATATGCTGAGCATGACATCATAGGGTATGGAATATCCCTTTGGTCAGTTTGGGTCAGCTGTCCTGGCTGTGCGCCCTCCCAACTTCCTGCGCACCCTCAGCTTCCTTGCTGGTGGGACAGTGTGAGAAGCAGAAAAGGAACAGGGCTCTGTGTGAGCACTGCTCAGCAGCAAACTAAAACATCCCTGTGTTATGGACACTGTTTTCAATACAAATCCAAAACATAGCACCATACCAGCTACTGTGAAGAAAATTAACTCTACCTTAGCCAAAACCAGCAGACCTTTGATTTCAGCTGTGGATTTTCTCAGTTATTTTGGGATTCTGCT
This sequence comes from Falco biarmicus, assembly GCF_023638135.1. NCBI lineage: Eukaryota > Metazoa > Chordata > Aves > Falconiformes > Falconidae > Falco > Falco biarmicus. Next base: position 14,771,629 of record NC_079295.1, read on the forward strand.
TCCCTTATGTTTATTATTAGCATTGTGCTCCTTTGGTAACTTACAAGGCTGCTCCTCTTGTAAAGTGTTGGTGTTCACCAGGGCAGAATCCAATATCTTGCCTTCATATATGTTGCAGGAGTGTTGTGAGGTGTAGTAAGTTTGCGAAATGCTTTGAAAATGCTCTGTGTTCCTGTGGGAGAAGCATTTGCACTGTATTTGAATGCTTGCTACGCTGAAGTGTTTTGTCTTCTGAAGAGCCTGGTGGTACACAGGAATAACTGTTTTGGATCTTTCATCTTTTCTATAGTTACTGCTTTACTGTAATTATTTCAGTGGTTGCTTGAATAAATAGAGTACATTACTTTCTGTTCCCAGGAAGCAGAGCCATTGTAATGGAGTGCCAATACGGGCCAAGGAGGAAAGGGTTCCAGCCCAAAAAAGCGGGTGAGCAGGAAAGCGCCTCTGGCCATCTGTACAAAGCCACTTGTCCAGCAAGGTAAGAATTGTCTATAAAGCTGGAAGAGCAACTCAGCATACTAAGAAAGCATTCTTTCTGTGAGCCTTGACGGCACTGTTTGGGGTGGTAGCTGATAGGCACTGTAGCTCTTAGCTTAGTGTCCTTGATAACTCGATGTTGATACTCATTTAGATGGGAGGAAGAAGTGCTGTCCTGTTAAACTGATTAAGGCTGAGATTTGATAGGTTGCCTGGATGCAAAGTAGCAGTACATCGGGATGTGAAATGCAGGTGGGAGTCATTCTCTACCTGAGCATTAGTTAGTTATCGTGGTGTCCTTTAGCAACCATTTTTAGCCCTGAAACTTTGTCATCTTATTTGTTGTTTTTCCTTCAGGCTTTTAATTACACTCATATCAGTCAATCATCCTAATTTAGCAGGTGTCCTATTTGCTGAAGGAGTTCCAGTTCTTCCTGTTCACTGGGGACTTTCTCCTTATCCAACACTAATGGTTTTTTTTTTCCTTGTCCTTGAGACATCCTCCTGGAGGGGTGCTTGTTCAGTTTTTACTGAGCTAAGAGTGTGTTTACCTGGACAGCTGCAGCAAGATACATATGTGCTCAATTCTGGCTTCAAGCTGGGTAAACTGCAGCCTGTTCAGAAATGGTGGCGTGCTTTTACTATACTGAGGGACAGAGGTGTTTTGATGAGGTGCAAAATCACTCTGGCTGAGTGGTTTCTAGACCGGAACAGAAGTGTGTCTGTCTGTCTGTATCCATCTTCATTCTCTGTTGATGTGTCCTTAACAATTCTACATTTCGCTTAGAGGCTCCTTACCCCCTGCAACACTCTGCTTGAACTTCTTGTATACTACTGTCTACATTGATATGAAGTAGGTGGGGGTTTTGCCTTCCCCTCCCTGAGGGCAAAGTGTACTGAAGGAGAATTTTGGTTTTTTTTATCCCACCCTTGGAAGGATCTATATTAAAAAGGTTCAGAAGTTTCCGGAATACAGGGTTCCTACTGACCCTAAAATTGACAAGAAAATCATAAGAATGGAACAGGAGAAAGCATTCAACATGCTGAAGAAGAACTTGATAGATGCTGGCGGTGTCCTCAGGTGAAGCTTCCACTTCTTTCTTTATCTTGACAAATGAAGCAAAAAAGAGGAATAATTTGCTTGGTTTGCTTTATTTTTTACCTAATCAATTTATTAAGGCTCTTGCTTAATAGCAATAGTAAAAAATCCCAGTGTCAGCAAGACTTCTGTGGCTCTGGTGTATTAATTTGGTAAATGTGTTCAGCACCAAGCTGTGGAACTTCAGCAGATGTTTTCATGCAGGGAATAGACAGAGATAGTTGTATTATTTGGGGGGTTGAGCTGGTGTATTTTGCAATGAAAAGTGTGAGATGGCCCTGAGCTTTGAAAGGCAGTATCTTCCAGTTCAGGGGCTGTAAAAACTTAAGTTCTCTAACTAGGTTGTTTGTGATTGTCAGACTGTTCCCCCAAGAGACTCATTTTCTTGCCTTTCCTTCTTGCCAGGTGGTATGTACAGTTACCCACTCAGCAAGCCCACCAATATCATGAAATGGAAACTTCCTGCCTCCCTTCTTCACCCTCCCATTTTTCTGTGTCTTCTCCTGAGGAAGAGGAGGAAATTGTTAGAGATGAGAACTGTACTTTGCCCTCCCGACTTCATCCTCAAGTGGCAGACAAGATACGAGAACTGGTGTCTCAGGGAATAGAGCAAGTCTATGCAGTGAGGAAGCAACTAAGGTACATAACTGTCCGGCATGCTCTCAGTCTATATTTAGTGCTGTATTGACTTTTGCATTTGATTAATCTGGTTTACAACTAAATGTCGGTGCTGATGCATTACTGGATATATTTCCCATATGTCATGAGAATCTGTTTTTCCCAGCTTTTGTCTTTTCTTTCCATTTTGTTGTAGGTAGCCACTAAAAGCTGCTGTCCTCTTTAAAGTTAGTTTAATAAATGGGGATTTTTAATTCCAAACTCTGTAGCAGCACAGAGAACTGCGTCAGAAGATCACCTAACTTGCTCTTGTCATGCAACAAGGGGAGGGAGAAGGTAGCAATGTCTATAACAGGGGCAAATAGCAGGATATGTTTTAACTACGCATAATGTTCTTTAACATGTGACAGAAAGTTTGTGGAAAGAGAATTATTCAAGCCTGATGAAGTGCCAGAAAGACATAACCTGTCCTTCTTCCCCACTGTGAATGACATCAAGAACCACATTCATGAAGTGCAGAAGTCCCTGAGGAATGGCGAGATGGTGTATAATTCAGAAAGTATCCCAGCAACAGTACGTTGGCATTTGTGTTCCTTTTTGATTTTTGGAGTTAAATACTGGAAATCTTACTTTTAATTTTTACCTCTTAGCTGTATTTCATCCAAAATTCTCCATGACTTTCTATTTCCAGCAGCAATATTTTCAGTGGAATCCCTGGCTGAGCAGGATTGGATTAAATGTGAATAAAACTTTCTGACCTTCTTCAGTATTTATTCTCATCATCATTAGATCGGTATTAGTTGATTGACAAATTATACTATACTAGCACTTCATGATGACTGAATGAACTGGAAGACGTGGTCTAGAAAAACTGGCACGCATCAGGGAATTTTATTCATGACTTTGTCATTGTCTGTGTTTTGGAGAAGTTACTACTACTTTTCTATATCTGAAAAATGGGGGTGAAGTATGTCTCAGATGCACTCTAAATTAGGGCTTGCACAACATTTTGAATGTGTAAATATTAATAAGTGCACTTTATAGCAAGTTAAGTAAGCATGAAATAGATACTTCAGAATGCTCAGTAACTCTTAGGTGTTGTTCCTTGATTTTCTTCCACATATTGAATAATAAGTGATACACAGTGATCCTAATTTTTCCAGTTACGAGGCTCACTGCTAAGGAACTGCTGATTTAAAATCAGCTTTGACAAACTGTACTGTTAAATCATGCTGTGTCATCAGTCTTTTCCCTCTCCGTGCATTGCTCTTGGCCCAGGTGAGTGAGTGATACTTGTTAGTTAGCCAACTGGTTTCACTATTTTCTGTTTTAAAGTCTCTGAACTGTCATGAGCAGACTTTAGCTTTCCTAGGATAGTGCATATTAAAATCCTTTTACAGTTGTTTGTTTGGGGTTTTTTTGTAAACCAAGCACTCCCAAAATGCGTGATTATAAGAAAATAAGAAAATGTAGTTTTAGACACTGTTTTCCTACAGATCCTATATTGAGACTATGTTCCTGTAGTAGACAAATTTGCACCCTTTCCAAGAACTGAGATATTTTTCCTTTCAGCTGCAGTGGACCACAGACAGTGGGAATGTTCTCACAGAAACAGTGACTGTTACATTTGCATCACCACCTTCAGATGGTAGGACTGTATTAATAACTTAGCTGTCTCCTGATGTGATTTGTTTTACTAGCTATGTCACAGAAGTTTGGTTTCCTTCCAGAGAGGTGGCTGTCATGTTCTGTCACTCAGCTGAACTTAAGGATTATTTTGGTGTGTCTGGCATACTTTTTTTTTTAACTATTTGACTGCATGTGTGGAAAAATAATTGTGATGGGATTGGCAGAAGTACAAGAATTATAAGTTTGATTTTTATTTAGCATCCTCAAGCAACTGAAGATTTTAACAGGATGGTTATGGGGAAAGAACATTTTACCTTGGATGAAGGTGCTAATAACACCTGTGTAGAGAAAATTAAATACCTACTGAACAGATAAATCTGTCAGGGCACAGAATACCCAGGAGCCAACTAGGTACTTGTTCCTTGGTGGTTTGTGCTTCACACATGCTTAAACATCTTGCTAAAAAGGACTTGAATGCATATTGGGATTCCTGCTTCTCACAAAGTCATTGGCTTGATGAATTCCACTGCTAGGATCAGGCCCTGAACAACAAACACTGTATTTCTGTTGTCAGAACTGAGAGCACTCTTTTCCTTTTTCTCTAATGCTTAGAATAGAAATAGAAACACAGGTGTTTAGTGGCAGCAAGGCTGTGAGATACGTTTCTGCAGCTCTTCATGTGGTGTAACTTCTTTACTGATGCGTGAAACCATAGTATCTCTTCCCAGTGATTGCTGAGCCACCTAACAAAGCATTAAACTTCCTCCCACTCTGCTGCAAAACCAGTGTAGACAGTGTAGATTTCTGTAGAAACTTGATTTTATGCATTCATGGTCAAGGCTCTGGGTTTTTTTAAAGACACTAGTTACTTTTTGTTGTTGTTGAAAGTGGTTCCTGCTACTATTACTTGGACTTCAAAACATGTACTAAAACGAAATACAGGTGTGTTTAACTAGATCTACTTGCTACCCACATAGTTAAGATTACACATAGACTGAGATGCTCCACTCAATCATGGTTGCTGGTAAATTTAAAATTAGATTATTCTGTCCTTTTCCCCAGGTTTCAAGAATATTTTGTCTAGTGTGACACCAAAAGATCCTTTCTGCATGTTTGTGGATGCTTTCCCCCTCCCTTATTTAATAGGTTTGATATGAAACTCAACAGAAAAGTGTTGGTTTTTAGCAGGGATATGATTGCAGCAAGGTAGAAGAGTTTCTATACTTTAAGATAATGCTGCAAACTTGTTAGATGTTTTTAATCTTAGTGACGCTGCCAGCTTCTTTTTTCCATTTAACTAGAACATAGTAGCAGGAAATACAAATCCCCAGAGATTTGGCTGACTGTGTGATTTCTCCTAAATGACTTGGTGAACCTGATTTACATGGAGCAGTTCCATGTACACCAGTGCATTTACAGCTAATAAGAAGGCCAATGTTGGACTTAAATGTTTTGTTTGGGGTTTTTTAAACTCTTATTTTAGCTGTTGCTGCTATGGATCACTTTGAACTGAAAAGCATCATGTATGCTTGGTGCTCTTAGGGTAAGAATTTCAGTGTTGACAACTGTCAGAGGACAAGAGGTAAATTTTTAGCCTCAGTTGGAATAGTGTCCCTCTCTTTTAAGGAAGTCTTGTTTTTTAGGAAAAAAAGGAATTTGCAATATGAGCGTCTAGACTTACTGCACTTAAGCTTGCATATCTGTACTTCCATTTCTGTGTTTTTAGGGAGAGACAGAGAATAGTTGTGCCAGCTGTGATAGAGCTCAGCAGGGATGACTTTTTGTATGAACTGTCTGAATGCTAGAGAAGGTTCAGGAGGACCAATTCTTCCTTTCTTTGTCATTCACAGATAATTTTCTAAGGCAAAGTAGCCTATCAAATGTAGAAACATCCATCCAGTGACATACTGAATTTTAAAGGAAGCTAGAGAACTGGATTTGTTTAGTTTTCCATCCATGTGCACCAATTCAGTAAATATAAGCAGATACTCTTAATTCCAACATGTCTTGTCTCCCCGTGTATGTGTGGGTATGTGTTTGTACACATTGCAAATTGTATTACGAGTCTAAGCTAAAAAAGAAGCCTGAGTTTGAAAAAAATCAGCTCTCAATGTATGTGAAGTGGTGGCAAGGAAAAATAACACTGACTTTTCAAACTACTGTTTGTATAATTTTTTTTATTTCAGCTTATGCCAAATGAGGACAAATTTACATTTAAGAAATCAAACAATAACAGAACTAAAGCCAGCTGTTTGTTTTCTTATTGTGCAGAACTCCATATCTCCATGTGATGCAGCTGTCATTGTTCTCTCCTAGGTTTAAGAATCAGTGTAACTATCAAACCTGTGCTCACTTTTATGTCTTTTATGAAGTATAATGACAAGTGAGATAAAGTACCTGTGTGTATATATATATATATGTTTGGGGTTTTTTAACTTCCGGCATTCATACCGAACGCCCATGCAGTGTAAGGAGTGGGTAGATTGGGAGTTGAACTATTAGCTTTATTCTAGGCGTGTTGGTGTAGAATACAACCTGAGGAAAGAACTGCTATGAATATTCACATACGCACACAGGATCTCTGTATGGTATTAAAAAGACCCTAAATATTTGAAGTACTTGTGTTCAAGGAGATGTACAATGTGTATTTTATGCTCAGTTACAATAAAGAGTTAGAGTTTGCAAACCAGTAGATGTGTTGAAAGTGTTACCACTCACTTAGATTGCTGGGAACTTTCATGTGATTTTCTGTTAGAAAGCTTTTTGCGATTGACCGTTCTCAATTTTTTTCCATTCACCAGGCTAATCTACACACACAAGACAAACTCTTTTATAGTTGTAGCAGTGAAACTGAAATAAGAGGCTAAGCATTGTCTGCTTGTGTCTGGATAAATCTTAACTAAAATGTTCTGGGTAGCTCAGACAGGAAATGGAATGATCCCGTGACAGGTTTTCTTGCAGAAATTGCTACAAGTGAATCTCGGGTTTTACAGGTCTTGAGGAAATTAAGTCCGTCATTCTTGCATTAAGTAAGAATGTTGAAGATATGGTGTAATCTGTAGGCTGGAAAGGTTGCCAGATATAAATGGACTTTTGGTGTGATAGTGCATAGAAATTATCTTAGTTCCACAAAGATGTTTGGAAGGGAGTGGTGAGACTTGAAGGATTTCCTGTGTAGATTTTTATTTTGGAAGACAACCCTTTCTTTTGATGCCTGTCTGTTATTGAGCCCTTACTGAGGTGTATGTATTGTCAAGTTATTTGACTGCTTTTTTGATAGAAATGTTCCATCTTTTGTGTTATAACTAGAAATTCAAATGATAGTGTAGGGTGCAGTTACTTTGCTGTTCAAAACTGATTTATTGGTGGTGTTTTTTGTTTGTTTGTTTTTTTACTCTGAACTGGCACATACAGTCATTCTTTACAGTATTGTCTTTCTCTCATACCCAGCCTTTTTTGTTTTGCATCCAAGTTCTTCTGCAAAGAGAACAGCAAAGATGTATATACATGTCTTTATATGCCTGTATTGAGATTGAAGGGGGTTGTTCAGTTCACAGGGGAGGCTCTTAAATGGGAAGAAGAAATTTGTCATAACTATCTGCTTCCTCTCTGTGGCACTGTAGGGAGCTCAGCAGCAGAGTCAGTCATCAACAAAGCAGAATCCAACCAGAGCGGGGAGTCCTTGCTACCAGAAACAGCTCAGCTGTTGTCTTCACTCTCTTCACTTCAGCCCAAGATATTTGCACAACTTCAGGTACAGTCAAGTCGTTTACAGAACATCAGATGTTCTGCGATGGGAATGCTGAAGGTGAGCTGAGAACAGCAAGTTCCCTCTCAGCTAATTATCCCAAACACTGGCTTGGTAACATGGACTTTGAAATAGCTGTCAGCTCTTACTTTGACCTGTCTTGCATGTCACATTTAGCATATAGCTGTAGTGCAGGGGATCCCACTACCATCTTTTGACACTTTGAAGTTAGGGTCTTTTGTGAAGGCAGAACCAGGAAGATGAATGTAGTGGGCTTCTGCCTCAAACCAAGTACCTATTCATTTTTGACATGGTCCAGTCATTTCATAATGAAAATGTTGCAAAACTGAGGGGAGATTGTCAGTCTTATTTATTTCCTTTAAATCCTCCTCCAGCCTCTTAAGAAAGTATGCCAGAATCCTAAAACTGCTCCCAGTTCAGATCTGTAAACTTCCAGGTTGAAAGGCTGAAGAGGGGGATAAGGGTATCATGCTAAAAGAACTTCTTCTAAAGTTCATCTCTGTTCAAAGCTGGCTCCGTTAGCCTTCTTCCCTAACTATGTCTTTGAAAAGCTACCTTCACGCTTCCTGAATCCCAATGAAATGAATGATCTCTTCCTTAGAAACACAGTCTGCAGTAAAATGCTGTTTTGCTTGCTGTTCCCCTTTCTTTCTGAAGACAACTTGGCTGCACCTCACACTCTCACTCTCTCTCTCTCTCTATTTTTTAAGCAGTACGCTTGGCTCTTAGTGCTCACCTCTTGTGTGAATGGGCAGGATTGAGGAATGATTGGAAACTGAATATCAATCCAAAACTAGAGCTTTACAGTCATAAGTAGTCTTCTAGATACTGCTGGATACCCATTGTTCTAATTGTTTTCTAATACAACTTTAGCCTCAGGTTGCTGGGATTGACTGTTCAAAAGAGATGATGTATAGGAAGTCAGAAGCTATCCAGTTCCAGCATTGCAAAATACGTGCCATTAAATGCAAATTACTCTTGCTGTAAATACTGGTATGTTAGTTCTTCTGCCTTCTCTTTCGCAGGGATTACAGCTGCAGTCAACTTGTACCTCCACAAATGGATCAACAGCCCTGATAGCTGTAAATAACCATTCCCCTCCCAGCCCTACAAGTCTCCTGGAATCCATAGGGAGTGCAATAACCAACCATTCTCTAGTACTTAGTCAGGGACACAGTCTGCAAGCAGGTGCTGGCCTAGCACAGCATAGCACCACTGCCTCTGCTTTTGAGACTTCACCTGGCTCTGATCAGAGTCTGGTCACCACAGGCCAGCTGGTAGCAGTTGGAGGGGTAGATGACTCCAGAAGCCTAGAAGGAGCAGTCCACCAGATTCTCTTAGGAGATGTACAGACTGTTCCAGTACGGATTGTGGACAGCCATCCAGCACTTAGTAAGTTGCAGTCTTCCCAATAATACGTAAATGGAAAATATGGTGGATTTTATTCTCTGTGTCTTGAAGAAAGGAGAGAAATGTGTTGATAAGGGGGAACTCCAGCACAGACTTCTTTCAGCTGATTCTAATTAGCTTTTACTGTGAAAACATGATGACTGTAAACCAAACCAAACCAAAAAAACCCACAACAAACCAAAACTTAGTTTTTAGTGTAAGAAGATGACTTCTTAGTTAAACTGCTTATCACTTTCTTTGACCAAATACCAATTTATTTGATGAACGCAATATTTTTGCCAAAAATCCTAATATCTAGCTAATATTATGATCGTCAAAATATTTTTTAAAGGAAAAATAAGAATAGAAAATAACCAATATTGAATCTAGTTAGAACTCTTTGGACAGAAATGTGGGGGTTTTGATGGCTTCTTTCTTTGCACCATCCCAGCAGATTTCTGAGTATTTTTTATAATTTTTACTAGAATCCTGTAGTCATCAATATGCTTTAGAAGTGTTCAGATCAAGTTGTATGTAATTGCTTGGAATTTCAAACTTCTGTTTGAAAATATTTTTTAAAAAAATGCATAATAAATGCCATAAATAACTTTCTCTCTATTGAAATAGAAGTCTCCTTAAAACTATTGTTATCAAATATAGATACAGTCTTTGAATTCTCAGCCATGGAACTGGATTGAGAATGAAAGCTTGCATTCTAAAAGAATGCTTTCTGATTCTTGGTGGAGAAAGTCAATTAGATATGGAGCATATATAGATCAGTGCAACATATCCGTTTGACTGTCCAGAGAGTCTGAAATGTTAGCTGTGCAATGCTTTATTATTTCTATATTATATTTTCTTGTCATCAGTGACTTCTAAAAAGATGACTTTTGAGTAGTTTTGCCAGAACATCTATGCAAGTATGTGCTGGATCATAGCCTACACCTTCATAATGCCATAGCAATAATTATCTCCATATGTCCTGATGACTTTTGCAGGTCAGCAAAACTTAATTTGTACTAAATTCTGTAATATTCTGAAAATGGAAATATAAAACTACATGAAGAAATAAAAAGGAAATTAAGGGTTCGTGAGGAAATATAACAAAATTTGTACATGTTAAAGTAATACTGGGATATTTTACTGTGGCAGTATTGTCAAAGTTAAATTGTGAAGGGATTTTCTGCCTACTGTACTGACATATTTTTGTAACTGGTTGTTTTCCCTTTTATAATTGAATTTGACTACTTTCCTGAGAAATTCTGATTTCATTCAGGGTAAAAGGATTTCAGAGAGGTTATCCAATGCACCTCTTCCATTCAGTCGTTTACTCCATTTGTTAAATCTAGATGTGAATGCCTCTCAAATATTTTTGTAAGTGATGAGTGTTGTAAGTCAATTTTTAAAGAACTACTGTTTTACAGAAAAAGAAATGTGGTCAAATATAAAAATATATAAATGCAAGGACTAAGTTTTTTGGGTTGCCTTTTTTTTTTTTTTTGCTGCTCAAGGTCTCAGTCTATCATCTCCAGACTGAATTTGGAAATTGTGAGAATATTGGTGCCAATCCTAAGTTATATGGAGGAGTTGCCTGTAAAATTAATAGATTTTTTTTTTTTGCTTTTTTTTTTTCTTCTTTTTTTGTTTCAGAGACAGGTTCTTTGTCTAGAGAGCAGGGGGACAAAAAACAGTCTAGACCAAAAAGGAAATAATGTCACAGATTTTATGTAGAGGAAACACCATATACTTGAACTTAGCAGTTCAGTCAGTGTGTATTTCAAGATACTCTTTTCTTCTCTGTGTGCATACACTTACACAGTGCACTTGGTTAAAATTATCCTGTATGTTCTGGATTTTCTCTTTTCCAAGTGCTAACTTAAGAATAAGCTAATTCCTGCTGAAAATGTATGTGCAGTCATAGAGAAGTGGCCAGTTATGCCTGAAGTGTAAGTCATTCTCTAAATCAACATGCTTTAGAGTTAATTTTTTGATCGATAAGCACCTTTATTCCTCCTTTCCCCTAGAAAAGAAGAGAAAAAAATCCAGTAAAATGGGAGCTTTATTTTTCCATGGGGAAGACGAATGACATTTTGTGTGAGACTAATTTTCTATCTCCAAACATACTAATTTTTTTATAAAATATTTTAAATATTCCTACTCAAGGGAGCCCTTACTGCAGTAAATTCATGTCAACTTGCAATGTCTTATACCACAGTAGATGACATAACTGTCTGTCAAACTAAACAGTAGTGACCTCCTGAGTTCCTGAAATATTTTTCTTTTAAATGCATACAGTTATTTGGGCTGAAGCATTGTCAGTGGAGTTTGAACTTCAATGTATGAATTTTGTTTTGTTTTTAAGCTGAAGAAAATACAGAGGGTGTTGTCTGTGTGAGCCAAGTTAAACAAGAGCCAAGAGAAAAGGCATTGTCTATGAAGCCAGATAAAATCAGAGACTGCCATAGTTCCTCACCTATTTAAATCTGTGAAGCCTGGAAGGATTTTTCAAATCGGAGAACTCTTAAGTGTCTTGGAAGCAAAGGCGGGTGCTCTCAAAGTAATGCCATTCTTTTAAAATTGTATTGTGACATTCAGACTAGGCATATTTTACACTAGTTCTGACAGACAGCTCTTTTGATTTATGATGGATGTGGTTTAGTGCCAATTCCAGGTCATTCAGTTGCCCGGTGGAACATCACCTCTCTTATATTTGAAGTTTTGAGTAACTTGGATGCTATCCAAATGGCCCATTTTGGTCAACATTTCTGAAGGTCTTCCACAATTTAATTCCTTAGCTTTAGAATGTGGATCACACTGGGTTTGCTTTTTTCCTTGAGACTCTCGACTGTTACAGCACTACAGACACCATAGAATCTGCCAGCTCCAAGACCACAGAATCTGACAGCAAAGTGTATCAATACAGCAATGGTTTTGTGACAAAATGAAGGTCCAAGATGCTAAATTTCAAAGTGATGAAGGACATAGATGCTTAAGAAAATGCAGCTTTGACATGATCATAATGTTAACGGCATGAAGATCAAGGAGAGGAGAAAGGTGAGGTTGCCAGGTGAACGTAAGGTTGTATAATGAAGAAAAGTATGTGAATTGTAATTCTGAATGTTTTCAACTTTGACATCTTCTAACTTATGTTCTGGCTTTATAATGAGGTTCATTGCTGCATGCACCCTTTGCAGTGGTACTGTATTAGCAGTTGGTCGTAACAACTAAATGCAGGAGTCTTGTCTCACGGAAAATGATTGATGCTGCCATTTCAGCTTATCTACCTTTTGCTTTATGCACTTAAGCTATTAGCTCAGACAAATATGACTTACGCTGCTGCTGTTTGTGATGTAGGGCTTATGGATACATGACTAACGAAGAGAGGCTCAAGAAAACAAAGCAAGTGATACAAATCTAAGCAATATGTGCAGGTGTGCTATGACTATAACATTCAGAAAACAAATTGATCTTTTTCAATGGTGGCAGCTTCCAAGACTGAAGCGGTCTATATTACTTAGAATAATTACCAGGAATCTTAAAAACTGAATATGATAAAGAAATATCTTTTAGTAATATTTAAGCCAAATCCGTAAGTGACAAGCACTGAGTTACATAATCCGTGACAGACGTGTTTCTTTAAGAAAAGAAATATACTTACAAATAACCTGGAATCCATTTAAAGCAGTAAATGAAATTAAACTGATGCCAACGTAGACACCAAGTGAAATGATGATATCATTTGTTAGCTTCAGATGCTGAATTCTTAGAGCAGCATTCAGAGTATTTTGAATACAGGATTATCAGCAGTTCTGTTATTAGTTCCTACTAACTGGTTGAGAACTTGATCATAAAATTTGATTAATTTTTTTTCTGCATGAAGTACAAGAAAACAATCTGAGGACTTTCTCTTTTTCAGATTTAAAAGCAAACAAAAAAACCCAACCAAAGGCAGGAAAGAGATTGGTTCATTCATGTAGAGGAGAAAATGTTAGTAATATTATATGAACATAAAGATTAACATTTTAAAATTGTTAGATTTATTAACATACACTCAAGGCATTCACGAACATAGTCTAAATAGTGGCCATTTAAAATTAGTTTTTAATTTTATTTTGAGTATTTAAAGCTAAAACTTTCGAAAGTCTCACATTGAACTTGGGTTCCTAATGCCTTTATATGCAGCATCTGTTAGGTAGGTGCTTCTAATCTTACCTTAACATAGATTAAGTTCTGTGAGGTTACTAACATTGCTAATGCTGTTCTTTTAAAGCTAATGTTTATGGGTTAGCTTAAATCAGAATTTTCCAACAGGATCATGCTATTATTAAGTAAGAGTCAGTATTTTATCATGCAAGTGCATAGAGAATCTCCAGTTCTTTGGAGTCTCTTGTATTTGGTTTCTGCACTGACTTGTTTTGTGGTATGCCTTACTCATTTCTGGTAGGTAAAATCCCACAAGGTTCACCCTTTTGGGCTTTTTTCTTGTTAATTGTGAGAATATGTTCAAAATAGATGTTCTCTGCTTCAGTCATAGTTCTGGAGCACACAGGCAGCAGTCACCTTTACTTTTCCAGCTTGGTAACTATATAACAGAATGGGTACCTCCTTTCATGCTGCTGTATTGAGTGATCACCTTTGTTTTTTCTTAGAGGTGAAACAAATGCATTCCCAAGTATATCACCTTTCTCAATATTACTCATTTTTTTTGAGAATAGTTCCTCATTTTTGAGAATGCTTGTTCTCAAAAGAATGAACTGCAGCTAAAGATTACCAGCAAGAGGTTATTTCAGTTTTAGTTCTCTTCAAAGCAGACCATACATTTGTGGTTGGAGTAAAAGTATGAGGAAAGAGATGTTACATTTCCATCACGTCTTGCTTAGTTCCCTCATTAACAGATCTTTCTTTAACAGCCACTGTTCTTCGCATCATGAGCTACAGTCTCATCCTGTGCTGAACAGTATTTCTGATGGTATTTCTATTTTGGGTTTAGTACTCACAGATGGAGGAAATACTCTTTTAGTCCATCTTGAATTGCAGACTGTGAAATGGATTTTATAATCAACCCTGATCTGCACAGTACCCTGAAAACAATAGAACAAAAAGTTGGGAGAAATTTAAAGAAGCAGTAAAGAATTAGTTGCTTTTAAAAGCTGGGGATGAGAGTTGGAACAGTACGGCTCATCGAAAAATTTTGAAATGCTTATCTAGCCAATACTCACGCTTTTGTTTTCAGTTCCTTCATTTTCACAGAATTTCAGTTCTTTGTCTCCCAAATACATATTCCAGTTTATTAAATAGTGTTGGTTTTTTAATTTAGTGTAACCTTTCCTCTTTAAAGAGTATGTTTACATTTGTTCTGTACATGTTGCTAATGGAGGAACACGAACTCCTCACGCATATCCAGTCTATGTTCAGTTTAACATCTTTGTTCACTAATGTCCACCTAAATTTTACAGAAAAGGCTCTATTACAGATATGGAAAAAATCACAAGTAAACCACTTTCAATGCAGTCAAATTTGCTTGAATAGAATACTCAAAGCTTATTTTTCAGAGAAAGCTATATAGTTTGGTGCAAAGTAGTTGGTTATTACTTTGGAATAGTAGTAGTTTTTCTGATGTTTAGTTTGTTTTCTTGTGTTTATTAAGTTCAGGTGTTTATTTTGCAAACCTAGAAATCTTGAGCTTCAACGGTACTGTAAATGAACAACTTATTCTCCAATTTATGCTCGTTGTTGGTTACCGGTAACAGTGCTCAGTGGGCTTTACAAGAAGGGCTGTGCTTATGTATGTGCATGCAAAAATAACTTTTTGCTAAAATGTAGAGAAGACTTAAAAAGGCATGCATCCATAGCTGTCGTTCAAGGGTGGCAGCCTCTTGGATGGAAACGGTAGTGTTAATGAGTCCTTTTTGTGGTATAAAATTGTTGTAGTTTGTACAAAATTTAGAGACAAATGTCTGTATATGTATGTGTGTGTGTATATATATATAGTAACTTAATGTATAATATTCCTATTCAAATGCACACTACTTTTAAAGTAATGGTCTGTGTTGTGGTTACGGGGGCTCATGGGGAGAAATGCAAGAGCTATTTCAGGGCAGTGCTTTCTGGGGATGAAGAACAAGTAGTACAGCTCCAGGGAGACCAGGTGGAAGAAGTTCCTGAAGGTGTGTGAAAAGCAAGGGTGCTGTGGGGAGGGCTGGAGCGGGGGCTGTGCTGGGGGGGCTCCAGGGCCCTGGAAGCAGGTAGCAAGCTCATCACAAAGGCAAGTGCAGCTCCTGAATGTGTGCCAGTAGTGGATGGGGTGAGCTCATGGCAGGAATTTAAAGGTTTGAAAGAAAAGGGAAGCCTATCCTGCCCTCAAAACCAACAAAGCTGCTTGAGTTTTGGTGAGTACCAGAGGCAGGTAGATGACTTCCCATAGTCTGAGATGCCCATTCTTCTAATATGAAGAAGCAGCTCCTCTTGGAGCTTTAATTTAGGAGCATAAAGTCTTTTCCTTTACATGTTACCAAGGTAAATATACCTTTTCTTCCCAACTGAATTAACTTGCTGTTCTCTTCGTCCCTCTGACTGCAGCTCTGTCTACCTCAAGCGTGCTCAGTATCCACACAGATGTGTCTTCCTTCACACTTAGGGCTTCCACCCACGTCCCATGCCCTCAGGCCCTCTGGTTCTCAGTGTTTCACTGTCATACTGTTGGAGCAGCTGGTGAGTTCACTGCATAAGTAAATAATGGTGAGATTTGCTTCCTGTCAGTTTTTCTTCCCATCTCCCCAGGATCCTAGGTCCCTATGCTCCTTATAATTGCATTAAGGTTTTTCCTGGCTTGCTTTTGGGCTTGTCATCCTTAGCTGGATCAGTATCAGGCAGCCACATTTCACAAGACGCTTGTTACATTCACAGCAACTGAGAAGATTTGAGAAAAGCATAGTTTCTGCCAGCTGTTAGGGCTATATATTGAGAAACTGACCTCTCATTTTATACTACTTGAGTTCCTGATTCTGGCTGTGGATAGTAGCTGGCTTTGACTTGTCTGGCTGTTGGCGAACTTACAGTTTGCTCCGTTAAGCCTATTCAAACAGATTTGTTCTCAGAAGATTAAGCAGGAAGAATCTGTTCCATTAGGGATAGCAAGCGTGATATAGCTGAGGATGGTGCTGTGAAAAGTTACTGCTTTTCATGGATCTCTGATGAGAAAATTCTTGATCTGCCCTTCCCTTCTGAACAAGGCTTCCATAAGAATAAACTTCAGAGCCTATCCCATCAGTAATGATTATTTTCTCCCAGCAACAGCGCACCTCATTAATGAATGAAACAAGCATTGTGTAAAACAGGCTGTGTTGATTTTTTTTATTTTTTTTTTTAGGTCAGAAACTATCCAGGAAGCAACAACTAAGGTATGATGTGGGGGGAGAAAGAGGGGAAGGCAAAAATCTTGTCACATGACAGTAGTGTATGTGCGTGCATTTGGAGGTTTTTTCCAGTGTAAGCTGTTACACCCTAGTATCTCATTCCATTTCTGACGCATATGACAAATGAAATGTTTATTTTCTGAAAGGATTTGATGTGTTTTCTGGAGAGTCTTCAAAGGAGTGATAATAAACAGTACCGCTGTTCTGTAGAAAATATTAGTGGGCATTTTTCGTCTAGGACCCCGTCCTATTCCAGTACAGAAGGGGTTTTGAAAACTTGGAAAGCTTTCTGAGGACAAGTACTGATTGTCCTTGTCCTAAGGAGTCTTCCCTGGACAGAAAAATAGGAGCACTGGATGCTGTGGGAATAGTTCTCATCAGTAGTCCGTTAGCCTCTGCTAGATAGAGGAAACCTTGCAAAAGGCATGGGTAAGTTAACCTCTTTATGGAAAAAGTTAACTTTGAATAGTTAACTTTGAATGCTTAATAGTTCTAAGTGATATATGCATAGAGGATTGTATGTATCAGGTGAGAGGGGAAGGAAAAAAGAAAATGGAGACATGAATATAGTGTTTGCATGTTAATTCTTTAATAGAGTTTTAATTATACCTTACTGTGGTTAAATGGTGCAGATATTTTAGGGCACATGTAATCAGATCTTTTAATGTGGATAATTGGAATTCCTGTTTTTACTACAACCATCCTTAGCTCTGCAGGGCAGCTCAGTTGGTCATTTGGCTTGTACTGGCCTTCTGTTAATGACAGTCTGCCTGTTTAAACAAGAGCATGCTGTTCTAAGCAAATTAGATTTCTTGTTCTTCTTGATCTTTTTTTCTAATAGAGATTGATAAGGCTCACAGGAGGATGAAAATCTGTTTGTAGTACAGTGAGTTCATAAGAGTTGATTTCTGGGTCCTCAATATGCAGGAGCTAGAGAGCAAAAACTTACATACTATTGCCATTTGGTCATTTTTCTAATGTACTTGGATTTCTACAGTGGGGGACAGTGTCAATACAGCATAAATTACCACTAAAACACTGTTAAAATTTTAGCTCTAACCTTTGGTTAAATGTTGATAGTTCAGTGGCTCCAGGAGAGACCAGACACTTACTTCTGTTCTTTGTAGAATAGTCTTTGCCTCTAGGTACTATTTAAAATGTAATTGGGTATGGCAATTAAATGGCAGTAGGAATGCCATTTGAGAGAAAGATGTGTTTTGGCAGATCAATGGGAAAGGGAGAAGTTTAGTCCCAGCATCCTCATTCCAGACTGACATTCTCTGTGCTGGTCCTGAATGCACCCCTTGAGAAACAGTGATGATTTGTCTTTGTGTTCTGACATAGCTGTTCTTTCTGCTTCCCCACTCAAGAAGTTGCACAAGACTGGAAGGGACATGGAGATCATGAAGAAGGTAAGATCTTATGGGAGGACCTGCAGGAATGGAACAGAGGGGATTAAAGGCTGATGACATGACTTCTATAAAGCCCGCATTATTTGGTGGGAGGAAGAGGATTTTTCAATAGAGAATAAAAGTAATTCTTCCTTTTCAGAAGTGTTAGAATCACTGTGTCTCTCTGTTCTGCTTGATGAGATGCCTACTGTTTGGACAGATCTCAATGTTTTTATGAGTATGTACCAAAATGTTAATGGATGCTTATCCATGCATTGCCGTCTTCACATGTCATACTGAAACTGTAGGCCAATAGTGCCTCTTGATCTTTATATTGTCTGTATACATTTTCTTAAAGTAAATGAAGCTTGTTTTATAAAGAAACAGTGGAGAGCTTTTGTCTGAAGTCCTTTCAGATGTATGTTTTTTACAGAGTAAGCTTTAACTTAAAGTGAATAATGTTGTATTTCTTAAGAAATTCCTTATGAGGAAATATTAGTGTATACTTCTAACCCTGTAATAACCTAAAACAACCAAACCCTTTTCCAATTTTTTTTCTTCTTTTTATCCAGAACAGAAAGCATTCAAACTGTCCTTCAAAAACACCATGTTCAGAGCCTGAAAGGTTTGGCACTTTTCTTCCTCTGAAGGTGATCTTCCACCTATGCTGCAAATCACTGTGTTCATCGTCTTCCACAAAAAAGAGCAGCAATTATAGAACCAAAATCATGCAGGGGAAGGAATGGGGTGGGAAACGGGGATGACATCAGAATTCTTTCTTACCACCTCTCCCATCATGAGGGCACTTCCTTTTCACGTGCATAATCTGACCTGGTCACTTGACAGCATGTCAGTAACAGTATCTGCAAACCACAGTTTGTTTATAAACATTTGTCACATCAAGACTAGGTGTGGCAAATTTTCTTTGTGCTTGGAATTTGCATTGGTTTAGTGAAACCACTGGTGGTATAAATAGTCAAGTCTCTAGAACTGACAGAGCTGTGAATTTGGTCTTAATCTGAGCTCTAACTGAGCTAGGACAAATTCTGAGGCTATGCCCATGTGTTCTGCAATACTTGTTGAGCAGAAGAAAAACCTGTTTCTTCCAGCTCCCAAGAAGAGCTGCATTTGTGTTTCTACCTGACACACAGCTGCTCATATTTATCTCTTCATGGCTTTTGGAATTCTGCTTTCCAGTTTAAGAGAAAATAGAGGTCTCCTGTATGAAAAATTGATGGACAGCGTAGATAGTCTGAGTTGGGAGTACCTAGAACTGTCACCCTCAAGTATGGTGTAATTTAGGAATGAGAGCTGGTAGAAGGAATAAGCAACTGCAGAATATCATGGTAAAAATGGTCATTCTTGCTCTTAACGTAGTACCCTCCTCACACAGTACCTTTTCTTAAACATCTTGAGAAACACTCTCAAACAGAGAGGTCAGCAGTGGAACTAAAATGAATCTCAGTTTCTTCCCTGCTCCCCCCAGCTTACAGTTCAACAGTGATTTTGCAAATTAGCCACAAGTTTGGCCTAAAACATATCTTCTATCCTAGATCTAAGCGTGGAGTGTTTAATTCCTAAAGGACCATGCTAAAAATTTAGTCATGCTTTTTCAGGTTGCAGTTCTTGTAGACATAAATGTACCTTTTTCTCACAGATATTTCTCTTAAAAGTTAAAATTAAATGGGAGAGAGAATTGGAAATTGATTATTTATGTTTCTTATAGATGACACTTCAGTTTTCTGAAGTGTCCAGGTTTACCCCCTTGGCTTCTACTTTTAGCTCTTAGTTCACTATGTGTTGGATGTTTTCTCAGGACCACTTACCTCTGAGAGTACTCCACACAACCAGCAAGAGACCAGAACAGAGAACAGAAGAGGAAGTTAATTTTGTGAAAAGCTGCTTGCAGGAGTTAGAAAGCCCTTGAAGTTACAGCTCAAGATTGCAGTTTCTTCTGGTTGAAGTGGTTCACTTTAAATGGTAAATATTTTTTTTAATATACAACTTTTTTATTGTTGATTTTGGTGCTATTTATACTCTGAGCTCACATCTAATAAAAGCTGGAATGGTAATCATGTATATTTGCTTTTATCTTCAGTGCACTAGTCATCTTCTGAATGCGAACTGATGTAACAACTCCATGTTCTTGGCTGTTGACAAAGCTCTTATCGCATCTGAGGTGTTTCGTACATGGAATGGGATGGAGAAAGTGGGAACCTTCTTGACCTTCTACTGAGAACAGATGACCTGTGGAAAGAAAGCTTTACCAGTTTTAGATTGCTGTCTTCACAGTAATTTGGTGGGTGCACAGGTTTTTCATGTCAGGTTCTAGTGCATGTCTAACTTTGAACATAATACAAGCCATAAAATTACTTTCCCCTGGCCTCACCATTTGTTTTTGGGTTTTGTTTTGTTTTATTGTTGTTGGTTTTTTGTTTCCTACCACTGTACATACTCAGCACTTTTTGAGAATGGGGGAATTGTTTTAACATGTTCTCATCTACCACTTTTCTGCCATTCTCCCATTGCCTCTTTCTCCTAGCACAGAAACAAAACAGAGCAGCGCAGAAACAAAAAATTACTTCTTTAAATAACCTGCTCTGTCAACCTTAGTTTCCCATGTTTGGGGATTAATTTCCTCTCTGCTTTATTGTGCTGGAGGTTGATTCCTTGCATGAATGAAATGTAAGATGCTGTTATCTTTTGCTTGACGAGGAGGAGATACTGGGGTGAGCTCCACTACCACCTTAACTCCAAAAGTTCTTGCAGGAAGCACTTGCTACAGGTTCTGCTCCTGCACCTGCATTTCCATGCAGGCCAGCACAACTGCAGGGCTGTGCTGATGCGAGCAGCATACTGCACTATGTGTAGCAGCAAATTATCAGTACAAATAACTGTCCTTTGCCCCCTTATATTGTTTTGAATCCAGATTAGTCTGTAGGCCTGGCCCATTGTGCACCCCACAAATGACAATTTGGGCAAAACTTGAAGGGGAGCACAGGAGAGGGTCAGGAAGTTCTTTAATGTCCAACTTTTAGGTTATGCTTCTGTATTGGGTGCAGGTGCCCAGATGTGGGTGGCCCTGTGCAAGACACAGCTGGTTCCAGCCAGCTCTGCATTGGACCCCACTGCAGGACACAGCTGAGCTCACCAGCAAAGCTGGTGGCACTTCTGTGGAAGCATGTTTAAGAAAGGGCAAAATGCTGCATGGCAGGGAGCAGTGAGGAAGAAAGTGAGAGAAACAGTTCTCTGAAAACCACGGTCCGAGAAGGAGGAGAGGGAGGAATTCCTTCAGGTGCTGGAGCAGATTTCCCTGCAGCCCACAAAGGATCCCATTCTGGAGCAGGTGGAAATTTTCTGAAGGAACTGCAGTCCGCAGAGAGGAGCAGGCTTATGCTGAAGGACTGCAGCCTGTGGACATGACCTATGGTGGAGCAGGCGAAAAGTGCGAGGAGGATGGAGCAATGCAAAGGAGCTGTTACAGACTGACTGCAACCCCTCATTCCCCTTTGCCCTGTGCTGTTTCAGGTGTGGGGGAAAGCAGAGGAGTTGGGGGGTTTAAGGTTTGAAGTTGAGCCTGGGGAAAGAGGGGAGCATGAGGGGAAGGTGATTTTTAATTTCTTTTTACTTTTCACTATTTTAATCTATTTGACTGGCAATAAATTAATTTTCTTCACATTGAATCAAGTACTTGACATTTATATCTGGACTCAAACCACAATGGGAAATACTGAAATCATTTTTCTTTGATCAGTGCAATCCAATATTGCCTTTAATTTTTTAAGTAGGACACAAAATGGATCAGATTTTAGTTTTTAAGAAGTCCATCTGTGTGTAGAAAGGAGCGCACCTTGTTTGAATCAGGGAGTGCATTTTTGGATGTATTCTGGTTAGGCCTTTCAAGTTCTGCTCATTCACCTTTTCACTAGAGTAAATCTCAGCTGCACAGTCAACTCAGGAACAGGTCTAATCCATTGCATTTCTGCTGAAGAAGAATATCAGTCATATTTTTACAGGTTTGAGCATGAGAATCATTCAGAGGAGAGGATGCTGCAGCAGTAGAATCTACTTGATCTACTTTGGTAGTGGTGTTCTTGGAGATGTTAAGGATGCAGCATCTTCATGGCATTGTATCTAGCTGTGTTTCAGAGAGTAGCAAAGTTTGGGGTGAGTGACATCTTCGGTGAAAGTACTGTTAATCTTGGGAAAAGAAATAAAGAGTTTGGGAATGCGATTTATATTCCTGTGGTAATTTCAGAGATTATTTTCCTGAATGAGAAGAGAACTTCCTTTAGAAGATAAGTTTTGTATGTGAGTTCTTACACCACCTACTAAAAATATCTGGCACTGGTCGCTGAGTGTACCTAGACAGAGTACTATGTGACATGACACACATGGTTTCTAATATAGGCACTGTTTGGAATACAGAACTGATGGATGGCTTCCTAGCATTAGCTAAATTAATTTCTTACCTTCTGTCCATGTCTTGCTATGAAAGGAAGACTGTAAAAAGGAACATGGTAAATTGTTAGTTGTCTGTATGGAGGACACAAAGCTATTTGTGGTGGATAAAGAAGTCTTTGGTAATGAATTAGGTGAGCTTCAGAAGGGATTGCACTGTCATTATGACTTCATCAAGTATTTGCTTCCAATGATATCACTCACTTTTATTTTCTTACTGCTGACTTATTGTATAATCTATTCCATAAGCTTTCCTGGCTATCTTAAGGCTGTAGAAGAAACGCATATAACAATTCTCTTTTCTCTTGAAGTTCTGTGAAAGGGAAAGGAATTCCCCTTTTTGCAGCTCTCGGGGACAGCCATGCCTGCTTGGCCACTAGCTGCTCTGGAGGAACACATGATAATCCATATTCCCTAGTTATCAGAACCTCTTTTGCACTGAAGTACTCCGTAAATCTATGAACTTGGATCAGGCAGAGTGAACTTGTCAATTATTTAAAAAAAAAAAAAAAAAGCAGGCAAACTACCCTGGAACCAAATTTAGTACCTTCAGGAGTGTGGCCTAAGGTTTATCAGTAGCAATTGTAAAAAGATCATTGTTTTCATAGTGAAACGTGGTTTTATTTTGCCAGTTCAATCTATGAAAAAAGTGTCTCCATTCCTTTTATTTCAGACTTGTGAACTTCTGAGAGACCACTAGCAAGATTAGCTAATAACTGCAAAATGGAAAAGTTTCAGTGTGGACAGGTGGTAACAAAAGATAGCATAAAGTCAGCCAGCATAATTATCATTAGTAAGGTAAGATCTTTCAGACACTAACCACAGGCTAATACTTCTGGTGGTATGCTGATACTTATTCTGATCTTACAAACAAAAACAGTGATTGTGAGCCATTGCAGAAAGAACCGGGAAATAAAGCACTTTCTAAAATACGGCTCTGTGGTGATTTTGGTTTCTGTTGGCTTTGTCATGCTTTCACTTAGCGTTCAGCTTCTTCACATACCCTGTGTAGGATCTGTTTTATCCCATCTCATGTAGAAAAAGTTAAAATAAGTTAATAGTTAATACATAGAGCATTATACACAAATTCTTCATGCAAGATATATGATATTTCCTATATTTTCTAACAGAAATAGTCAAAATCTTTTAATATTATTGGTAATTATGAGAAGAATTTGAGAGTAACTTCATGTTCTAGATTCACTCTTTTATCTGTGTTTCTCTTTTGGAATTGATGAATTCCCATTTCTTTAGGAGCAGTTTTTCGCAATGAAGTGACTGTTTTCAAATGAGCTATAGTTTCCTGACTGCAGCAGAAATGGCTTCAGGTAGGGAAACTGGAACTGTATTGAGTTTTGAGTGGACAGAATTTCTGAAGAGGCACTGGAGCCACCTCCACACTCACAAAAACATTAGCTTTTGTGTATAATGTTATAAAGGTTAACAAGGTTTCAAGAGAGGTTTGACAAAAACTAGCATTAACTGATACATCCTTCTTGAAAGTTTCACTTCTAAAGACAACTTCCTGAATTGCTTTAAAGCACACTAATAGGAAACATGAGGAAGTTTTTCTTGCTGTGTTCATTCTCAGAATGATAAAAGTACACACAACAGTGTGTGTACTACAAAGAAGATAAACTGACATTTCCTCCATTCCTTTTGAAAAAGAGACTTCGAATAAAAAAGTTAAAACAATGATTTAAAGTGGAGAAAAAGAAGTAATTCCTTCCAAATACATTGTTAATCTGCAAAGGATATGTCCACAAAGTAGTATTGAAGTGAAACATTATTTAGAATGACAATTTAGACTATCCATAGTTATGTTACTGGTTTATAAGCTGAAGCAATCGAAACCTTTAGCGTAGCGAGTACAAGCTAACCATGAACTGATGGGGATAAAAAATAATGGCATATTCTTTGAGGATCTGTGGAGGGTAACATCCTTTGCACTTCATCCTGAAATAATCCAGTACTAGCAACTTTCCGTGACAGTTTGACTAAATGGGCTAGCAGTCTGATTCATTTGTGCCGGAAAGGAGTGTTAACATTGCCTTAAACCACTAGGATAAAAAGCATCATTCTTTTGGGGATTTTCATTTTTAATTTTCTCTCTTTATCTATATTTACTTTATTTGGTGTTTTAGTATATTGTATGAGGAAAGAAAGCAAATTTGGGGGTTTTGGATGGTGCGTTCTCATTGCTAATTCACATCTTGAACTTCTAGTCTGCATTTATGACATTATCACTAATACGGGGACAAACAGTGTCAGGCAGGATTAGAGAATTAGCACAGAGTGAGGTATCAAAAACATTTCTGCTGGCTTTTATTTTTTATTTGGTTTGAGTGGCAGTAGATAACTGACAATAATAATTACAGGATCTATGCCGTATTGAAAATTTTTTGGCATCTACAGGGTCAAGCAAAAGAGACAGGCTGAAAGTGCTGCTGTTTGGAAAAACAGTTCAAGAGCTATTGAGCATTGGCAAGGGACACAACCCTTATCCCTATATCCGGCAGATGAGAGAACAAGGAAGGAAACAGAAGATGGATGCGAGCCCTGTTTTTGTTCTGGTTGTTCCTATATTAGATCAAAAGATTTCTAGGAGAAATTAGTGAGCAGCACTGCAACCGAAAACAGAGGTGAGAGCTTGGTGATGGCAGCTAGTTGAACTCCTCTAGGTCATTCAGCTATTCCTGTAGCACTTGGAGTGAGAACGTACTTTCCCAGTCCTCCTTCAGGCTGTTTGAGAAGGTATGTTTTATCCCAGACTGTCCATTCTCTGGTTCTTGGCTTGCGGGGGCAATGACCGCTTAGTCCAACAGGTTATGAAAGGAGGTGGGTGTTGGATCAGTGCTCTCTGCTCAGACAACATCAGTAACAGTTCTAAATGTTGCTGGTTCTTCGTGCAGCAGGTTGCTCTGTCCGCATCAAGAGACAGCAAATTTAGGAAGTAGCTATACTTCTGGAGGCTGCAAAAAAAGGACATTTGTGTGTGTATGTGTAGCCTCACACAATGCATACACATATAATCATGTATATATTTTTATATCAGGCTCAGTCATTTGTTGATAATAACTTCCTATAAACAACTGTTGGCACAAAGCCATTTTCAGTCATCCTGTAAAAAGCAAATAGCTTGCGTTCATGTGACAGCTTGATGAGACAAGAACCTTAGAAACTGTTGATAGTATGTACAGCTGTTTTACAAAGGCAGTCATTTAAAAATACATATTTCCTGAAATGTTAGCTAACTTGTTTGTCTGTTGAAAGAATTTTAAACAGCATGGCTGTTAACTTGTATTCCTGCTTCTGTGCCAAGCAGTTGGTCATTCAAATCTACATTATAAATTAGTCACGTACTCGGCAATTTGGGGTTTTTTTTAATCTTTGAGTAGAGAATATAGAATTCAGTCTGTTTCAAGTCTGACATGCATTATAGAAGAATTAGATGTTTTGTTCTGATTAAATATTTGATTTTAAGAAATGTTGATAAAATTAGTAACAGCTGTGGTCAATGATAGTCTTACTACAGTGAATGTGAAGTCAGACCATAGGAAAGAGTCTGAATGGTTTGTGAATCATTGACTGCTGTTTTTTCCAGCCAACATCAAAAAGACGTTTTCAGCTTGTATCAGCTAGTATTTAGGCATTGCTTTGTTCTGCAAACAGGTCGAGAGGGATTGCAATGGGGTGGCCCATGCAGTCATAGACAAGAGATGAGGTGGTGCATCTAAGACATCACAAAAAGTAGCAATCAATGAAGGAGAGACAGCACCAAAGTTCTAAATGTAGATGAGCATTAAGAAATACCAACATTACTGGGCACCACTTCTTCTGGAGCATCTGCACTGCTGGACTTGTGCCTGGCCTGACCTGACCTGCGTCTCCGCATCAGCTGGTTTCCCTGCACTTCACCCTTTCTGTCTTTTTCCCTGCCTTGGCAAAAGGGAGGGGGAAGCAGGAGGACACTTGCTCCACTTCCAATCTCTCTGCTCAGCACCATTCTGTTCTTTTCCTAAGAATAGGCACAAGAGATTTTCCTTGTATGTGGGTCATTGGGACTCTGATCACAACACGAGTCCATGAAGATAAAGCATCTCAGACTACATGAAAGGAGAATCAGAGATTCCGGTACTTGCAGTGCTACTTATTCTGCAACTTGCAGCATGGAATGAAGTCTGTGACCCTCCCAGCAAGACTGCGCCAGTTTGGGTTTAGTAGAGACATGTTTTTCTTGCACTAACAGCCTCTTCAAAACTGAAACTTTGTAGTGAGTTTAAGAGGTGCTTGATCTTTGTGGAACAATGGTAGTATGAAGGAATCCTCTTTCACTGATGGACATGTGATGTATGTCAAGGACAAGGCTTTGATATCAAAGACAGGACACCAGACATGAGTGTAGAGGAGTCCTTGGGAAGTGTCACAGACAGCTGAAACCTGCAATGCCTGCCTGGACTACAGATTATGGCTTTTTCCTGAACAGGGGAGCAGGAACTGTCTCCCTTGACTAGTGAGCACTATTGTAAAGATTGGTGTTGCTTCTACATATTATTTTGGCTTGCAGTTTTGGTCAGCACCTATGTATAGCTGCAGATCCATTTGACCTTGCCCCTCTCTTGTCAGGAGTTTTGCCTCATTCTGTTTGACACTCTTTGCTCCCTCTGTGTTTTGAGAGAATTACTCAGCTACAGAGTGAGGCTGCCTGGGACCTTGGCACAGCACAAATACTGTAGTCAGTAGAGCATACAGGCTTTAACACATTTGTGCTTGTCACCTCCCACTTCTAAAACCATTCCCAAATGCCATGAAAAAGGTGTCGGCTGCACCTCTTCTTCTTTCCCTCAGTCTGGGAAAGGAGACTTGCCAACACACTCTAGATGTAAGATCTAAACACTAGCAGGGGGACCCCTTTCCCACTCACATAATTCACTCGAGGGACACCGTTTAGGTAGTCTTGAGGAAGGGGAGCTCTTGCACAGCCAAAAGAATCCTCTGTTTTGCTCCCAAATACTACAAAATGTAAGTAATGAGTAAAGAAAAAGTGTTTTAAAAATCCAGCCTTAATACTGTGGCCTGAGATACTCTAAAGGATTATTTCACCGCACTATTATCTAAGTTCATTGTTTTCTGTTCTCCTCTTTTTATCTCCTTGGTGACAGAGCTCTTTTTTTGCAATGAGTGCTGTGGTCTCCCTCCATAGAAATCTTTACAGCCAGAATTACCATCTTGACAGCTTACACTGTTCTCCTGTGAAAGCTGATGATGAGGGTGGACTTCTGCAATTTGTACCTGCGTTTCATGGGTAAGGATGTAAAATAAGATCCTGCCTTTTCCCTTCGTAATTCTTAGGGTGCCAGTGCTTAACTGTGTGCACACAACTAACTTCAAGGACCTTTTTTTTTCTTTTTTTTTTGTCAAAAATTAAGAAAAGGTGTAGAATTCCCTCATCTTACTGATACATTTGCTTTCTGTTCCTTCAGGATGGCAAAGGTACCAACTGCATTAATCCTTTTTGATGCTAGAGGGAGCTCACGGCTTGAGCAGTCAGTGAAACACGGTATCTTGGGCAATTCTTGAGGAAACAGATGGGAAGTAAAGTGGCGCTGATGACAATAATGCACCTTTTTCCATCACTGGCAAAAGTAGAAGGACTGAGTTTATCTGCTTAGGAAATTACACATGGCTTTCAGAGACACTCAGATAATGAAATGCTGTAGCTGCAATTTCTTCTGTATCCGAGCACCTCTCTGTCATGGCTGGATTTATCTTCACAGCTTCCTCTGAGGAAATAAGCCCCCTCATACCCCTGTTAGTACCTGGCAGACTAACACAGAGAGCACTCATGGCAGTGCAGCTTTTAGACTGTACCTGCCATAGTGGCTTCAGTCCAGCATCAGTCTTGTGCCTAGGCAGGGAAGCGCTGCAGTGTCTTCTTGAGAAGTCCCGATGTGCTGCATTTCTGTGCTCAGCCAGTTCTTTGAGGCACAAATGCAGACCTGTCACAATACCTTCTCGCCCACCCTAGCAAGGCTTCAGTTGGGAGAGGCTGCTGGGTGGGCAAGGCTAAGAGATGTGTATCTTGGGCTGCTCTGTGTTGTGCCCTCTCCCCAGCTGTGGCTCAGCCAGCAGCAGTCATGGAGCTGGAGAGAGGCCACGGGGCTGAGCTGTGAGTGCCCGCTGTCTCAGAGTAGGGGGAGCTGACAGCAGGCGTTTCAAGCACATTCCCATGAGATACCATTCAGCAAACAACTGTTCAGTGGGTTTGAGAGGATGAAAGGCAAATACACCTTGGACTTAAGGTCTTCTCTGAGACAGTGAAGGCTGTGGCAACCTGGTGGGCCTAAGGCATCCCAGAAGCACCTCAATAAGATGAACAGCCAGCAGCAGGCTGTAAAGAAGGTTGTTGTCTTGCTGGCCAGAGGTGAGGAACAGCTCACCAGGTGTCTGCAGAAAGCATTAGCCAGAACAGAAGATTGGGAAAGGAAGCTGACAGGATTTGTACCATGGAAGAGTCCTACTTCGAGAAGGAAGTGTAGAGAGTAAGCAGCATGATGGTATTGCTGTGTGCAGGGATTGGATGATCAGAGAAGAGAGTGCCTGCACATGCAAACAGATGTAAGCAAACACACTGCAGATGTAGATATAGAGATACATAGATATGCACAAAGGAGTATTTCAAGGGGAATTTTTGAAAGCACCCAGGAGGAAACTTGAAAGCACAAGGTGACATCCTGAAACATGTTGGTTGACTCTTTTGCCACCTCCTTGGTTTTCTGCACTCATGATCTGTCACTGTAACAAGGTGGTTGAAATTAGCCAGCAGAAGCTGCAATCTTTGGAGGCTGAAATGCAGCCACACTTGAAATAGGCTAGCTTAAATATCTTAGTTAAGGTAACTTTGCATAATCAGAGCAAATTTAATTTACATTACATCCATTTGATTACTCAGAGTTCTTGACATGTGGACTTCTAATCCTAATGAGCTACCTGTATCCTGTTTAATGATATTTCAAAAAATTCTTACTCCTTTAGAAGTAGCTCAGGTGTCGCTGTGTTGCTCAGTGAGGTTACTGAAAGCATGAGGGCAACAGTAAGTGGACGATTATATTACTTCAATGTCTGAGGCAAAGCAAAATTAACTGTTCTGCTGAGTTTTGGCAACCAGGGCTCCGTGTTTGTTTAGGGGCAGATCTGCCCGGGAGAGGGTAGTGATGCACAGGCACACACTCCAGCAAGGGGTGCTGGTGGCTTGTGCAAACACAGGCTCTTGATAGCCACCTCCTGCACGTACAGCTGAACTGGTTTTCTTCTCACTTAGTGTATTCTAAATATGAAGTGTTTAATGCAAGATAAACAAGTGTGATACCACTGCATGAAAAGTGTGAGGTTTCTTTGACCCTTTCCAGTTTCGGGGTGAGAAGTGTTCAGTGTCATGATTTCTTTCTTTACTTGCACATCAGCGAGGAGGGAACAGTATTCTTCTGGGGGGGCTTTCAGGTGCTGTCAGGCCAGCATTAATGTAACTGGGAGCTTTTAGCCTGCTCTTCGCCATAATAGCCATGGTGGGGAAAGTACAATATACCAGATAGGAAGGGCCATAGGGACAGGTGGATATTAGATATGACACAGAACAATCACTCAAATGCAAGTCACAGTAGGGAGATTTCAGTGGAATATTACAGCCAGAAACATGCTCTCCTGCTGGAATAGACGCTGTTCAGGAAGCCATACAAGGGGGCTCTTGCAAAGGGCTGAAGATGGGAAGGTATTACAGCATGTTGACTTCATAGATATCTGGACTACAGTTTCCCTGACGTTAAGTGCTGATGATTACTAGGATTAATAGCTCAGTCTAGTTTGTGGAATAGAAGATACTGGGACATACATGTGTGCAGAGGGCTGAAGTTTTTCTCCTTGGTATCTTGTAACACAGTTGCATAAAGCTAGATTCCTTAGGCTTTGCTCATAAGGGATGTGTTAAGTACCAAAAGATGCCATTGCTTGCTCTTATAGGTGACACTGTAGAGAATCCTCTGGACAAGGCAGTCATGTTCCTTGATCACTTAAGCGGTTCATCTCCATGAACATCAAAGGCATCATTTTTATTTTGCTAGATCCCTTGTAAATTCTGTCAGCCTTCTTTTCCCCTTCTTTTTATTTATGCTCTTAACAATAGAAGTTGAAATGAAAAAGGCTGAGACTATTATAGCACATGCTATTCAGGATTTACAAAATGGTTGATTATGTTCTTGGATGTACTGTGAACACGAGTACAACGATGGCTTTATGGAGTAAAGAGGATTTTAGCTTTTAGGACAGGATTTGTATAGGAATTGTGAGCTATGGGGAAAGTATACCTGTGGGTTACATTTATGCCCTTATTCCTCATACCACAGAGAAAAAGAGCGTTAAAGCTGCTCTAACATATCTGACTGCAGCTGCACCTGAATGGCTACAGCATCAGCCAGAGACCTCAGGAATGCAGCAGCAACAAAATCTTGCTTCTTTTCCCCCTTTGCTAATTAAATTAGCATTAAGATGAAGAGTTGCTGTAGAGGAGCACAGAGGCAGACACTGAAGGTCTGGCTGTAACTTCTGAGGGGAAAACATGACCAAGTTTCTAGCAACAACAACTAGCAATAGCCAGTTGTTAGAGACATTTTTTTAAAGTAAAATCAGCAGATCACATTTGTGAAAGCTCTGGCATCTCAGACTTCTAGAAGAGATCAGTTTCGGGTGTCTCTGTCCAAACCTTTCCAGGGGAGTTGGGGCTGGAAGTCATTGCTGTATAACATCTGTTCACTGATCTCTCCAGCTTCAGTATTGTGTTCCTACAGTATTAGTTGCCCAGCAAGAGGCTCACATAGGCTATATCTATATTGTATGCAAGCAGTGCCTGTTGAGAAATCCCTGAATTGGCTCTGCACAGTTGTGCTGCTCTGCAGAAGGACTGACCTAGGCTGTGGGTGCAGGATGGCTGTTAGCATGGTGCCAGAAGTAGGTAAGTGCTGCACAGCACTGAGGCGTCCGTATTACAGTCCAAAGCTGGCAGGATTTGCTCTGGCTAGAGGATCTCTGTGCTGAGCTGCCTCTCATAGTACAGATATTCCTCTTGTCTGCTGTATTAAAGGCTTCACAGGGAGAGTGAGCAATCTCCTGAGGCCAGAATCAGGTCAATGCCTCTGACTGGGAAGCTGGAGAAACCGTGGACTGCACCAAAGCAGGCCACAAAAGGCCAAGAAACCGGAGGGGGACAGGACATGGAGAAAGATGGGCCTGGAGCAAAGGCAAAACGGGGAGTTCATAGGCAAGTAGAGCAGAGCAAAGACATGTCAGGAAATGACAGTACTGAACACTCAGCTGCATCCCTTAAGGCTGCTTATACCCCCATACCCTTGGGAGGCTGAACACTGTGCCCTGGTGATCCCAGTCTTTGGATTGTTTGGATACAGAAGCCACATCAGACTGGTCAGGATATGAGTTCATGTCTCAGTCCCCATCAGTGTAGAGTTTAAGTGTTCTCAAATGCATCCTCATAGCAACATCTCCCATTGCAAACAGGGAGATGGAGATGTGGGGACAGAAACAGCTTGCCTAAACTCACAAACGAATCCCAGGGCATGTCTGAGGAGTAAAGGCAGAAAGTCACCACCCTTTGCCTTTAAACATTTAAATGCCTTTAAACATTTCCAAATGGGGCTGCATGGACAGGCAAAAATGTCACACAATTGCTGCTGTCCCTCCTGTTTTCATGGGGCTTTAGCCTACTTGTCTGTTAAGCAGGTGAGTACTTCTCCCCTGTACGGCTCTTGTTGGCCAGGAGGAATGAAGAGCAGAGGGCAGGTGCAGCAAGTGCCAGCTGAGGGCATTAGAGGGAAAGGTTTTTGCTAAGCTGGCAAAGCGAGACCTGTTTTGTAGAGAAAGAAGAGCTGAAAGGATATGAAGACAAAGCAGGGAAGTGACATTGAAGTAAACCGGGATGTGTTTGCAGAGATTAATAGCTGCTTCCTGTTCCA
The DNA here is from genome assembly GCF_023638135.1 of Falco biarmicus. NCBI lineage: Eukaryota > Metazoa > Chordata > Aves > Falconiformes > Falconidae > Falco > Falco biarmicus. The sequence continues at coordinate 14,803,896 of NC_079295.1, forward strand.
TATTTCAGTGTGTCTTCTGCTTGCAGTAGTTTACAAACATACACAAATGATTTTCTGGAAAGGCATCTTTTATTTGTCCTTACTTCTATTTGTTTTCCCCTGGGTTTCAAGGCACAGATGCAATTGAAAAAACAGCTCAAATCTACATTAATGAGCTCAAACACAATTCAGGGCACAATCCAAAACTGCACAGCTAATGCACACCTATTCATTGTTTTAGTAGGATTCATATCAGATTTTGGTTAGATAGTTTAATTAAAGTGTGACAGGATAACAGCAGCAGAGTGAACAACCTGTGAGGAATCCACTTAGTCATTGTCTGTTAACCTCAAATGCTAGTAGAATTAATACAGAAAAAAGAAGGGAAAACTAGGGAGAAAATATCCTGGTGCTAAACTATAGGTATTAAAGAGCAAATCTAAATAAAACTGACTTGACGAGGTCCAATGTAGTCATTTGCTGCTCCCTGCAGGAGCTATACCTGAAGGAGAATACACTGGACAAACACTTGCTGACAAGGCCATGGCTGTCAGACTGAAGCTTTTGCTCCAAGACCTTGCTTGCTGTGTTCCCATCTCTTTCGTACTAGATGCCTCACCTTCAACTGTACTATTCTGGGTGAAGTTCCAAGAAATAGACCCAGCAGCCTCTCATTGCCCATCCTATCTCTGTCACTGCTACGAGCTCTCCTCCCTTCTACCACAGGACCAAGTCATTTCAGCCTGCCATGCACAAGCTGATCACTGAGTTTGCCTTCATGAGGGGGTTTCTCAAAACTCCCCTTCCTTGTGATAAATCTCTTTGTCTGCCTTGACCATTCTTCCTTTCCCATGCTACAATTGCTTTTTCTGTGGTACCTTTATCTTCTAAGCCATAACCCAACTTTTTTTTATTTTTTCTTTTTACCTCTCCATTTCCCCTTGCTTTGGATATCAACAAGATCTCAATTCTCCCTTCTGAGTCGCTATTATTTTTTGTTCAACTATCACCTTCATTTACAATAAACTGCTAGTGGCAAAGAAGGATGACATTTAGACACTTACAAAGCAAAGCCAGTCAGAGGCTGGGCCGTGTGCTCCTGGTAACCCATTGCTTTATTTATCAGTGTATTAACTCCCTCATTTAGATTGCAAAATCCATAGGCAAAAGCAGTTCCTTTGTATATGTTTAATGATTATTCTTCTAAAAAGAAAAAGAGAATATGAACAGAAACTGTGATTAACATGAAGAATGAAATGCTAGGACTTATTTTCTGTTTCAGGAGTGTGGTCCTCCAGACAGTTCAAAAGAGGGAGAAGGGATACCACTGATCTCAGAACACTGCAGCAAGACTGAATCTGGAGAAAGAACTGTATCCACATTCTGCCGTGGCAAGAATGGCCTCAGGTATTGTTATTTAATTTCCCTGTGCCTCAGCATTCTGTGTGTAAAGGGTGATTGCTCTCTCTTTGACTTGCAAGGTTGTTCTGAGATGTTTTGATCCTATAGAGATGAGTCAGAGGAGCACTTATGAAAAGTTTCTTTTGTTACAAGAGATGTAGTTACTGGTGAAATGTTGAAAGGAAAAGGCCAAAATCATGAAAATTTCAAAGCTACCAAGCCCTCAGGAAAGAAGTGTGAAATCCTGTGAGGAGTCTGTTTCTTCAAACCAGAGTCTTGTGGTTTAAGCAGTGAGGAGTTCCCACATAATCTTTCTTCCTCTGTTTGGGATAAAACTTTAGCACCAGGATATTTGCTTAAGTAGAGAGGGTTGGGTGGGTGCCTGTACAGAGAAGTTTGTCATTCCATACTTCAGCTGAATAAAGCCATTTCTTATAACAAAAGAGGCAGCACTGACATTGGGTGGCTACTAGTGCAGTTTCTGAAACTGGTGACATGCACGTGCACAGGTACACAGGCACACAGGTGCTGCTTTGTCTCTGCAGTCCGTGGTCTGGCTGTACCATACAACCATCCATTGGGGTGCTTCATTTGAAGGTTAGGTAGAATAGCACAATGTCCAGGGATTGGCTTCAGTAAAAGATCTGCACAAACTCGAGGAAATAATTTCCTTTTCTTGTTCTTCAGTTTCCTCATTGGCTAGAAATGAGTCGAGCAGTTCTCGGCCTTGTACCCACACCACCTTGTACTCTGTAGTTGAAAAAGGCTATATTATTCATATAGGCATGCATCGTTACAGTTCACTGTTTGAATGCTGGCTTTTGCAGAGACCTCTTGAGACATCTTGTCTACATTTCACTGTTTAAGTGACCAGCGTGCATCTGACCCTGTACTATTGCAAACTGCCTCAGAAGTTGGCCCCGTACAACTGGTGTTTGAAGGTGGGGACAGTCTAGGAGCCCCTCAGAAGGATTCTAAAATGGTCCTGACAGCGGCTTTGAAGGATCTCAGGATGGAGGTTCATGCTGGCTTTTGTGTCACGCCATCTCTCCATCACCAGAAAAGCACCCACAGCCAGAAGGTAGGAGGTATGGCCCCATGCTAGATCCCAGCCTGCCTCCTTCAGCGGTGTGGGGAGGGGAGGCTGCTCCCGTCCTGCCTTCCCAGCAGCATCTCCCAATCACAGCTGCTGGATAACGGACAGCAGCCCCAGGTTTTGCTGCGAGAACTTAATCTGCACTGTCGTCCCTCATTACTGCCACTCAGTGCCGTTGTGTCCAGCCATGAAGGGTCACAAGATGACATGAGAGAGGTCGGGCAGGGGGTGCCTGGCAAGCACCGGGAAATATGGAAAGGCTTGAAAGAGAACAGCGACCCAAACGATGCTCCCAGCGGCCCGGTGGGGATGGGGCTGAAAGCGGCTGGGTTCGCACCAAGTTTTCCCGAAGGTCACTCTGCAATATGGTAACTCCCAGCTCGGCTGTCAGTGCCCATAAAGGCAGCTCTCCTCACAGTGCGGGGGTGGGGAAGGGAAGGAGGTTTGTTTAGAAGCATTAGTGTGCCCCTCCCCCGGCCCCATTAGTGGCCCTTATTAAACCAACACAGACAAAGAGCAAAGATGCCCTCGTTAATGGAGAGTCTGCGATAATTACTCTGCTCTGCCGCTTCTTTTGGGGCCTGAATGGCCTTTGAATAATGTTTCTCTTGCTGTGGTTGCAGACAATACCCTCGCAGACTGCTTTAAGCGGTGCCAATCCCATTAGCAGAAGAATAGCAGAGCTTTGTGGTTGTGTGAGTGTGTGTGTGCTCACGGGGAGGACTGCGGGCTGGCAGTGGGAACTGGGCTACGCTGCCCACTGCTTTCGCTCGCCTCTCTTGCCCTCCACGGCCCAAGGAAGCAAAGCAGGGAAGTACTGGGTGGAACTCCATCTCAAAAACAATCCCTGTTTAAGTAACGCCTGAGCCAGGGGGCTTGCGGGAGCCGTGTTGCGGCTCGATGCAGGAGCACAGAGACGGCACATCTGCTCACCAAAGGGGAAGAAGGGAAGAGCTGGGAGGCAGAAACCCCTCAGGACTGAAAAAGAGGAGTGCCCCAGCCTTTCCCCATGTTCCCTGGCACGGCTCTCCCCTCACACCCACACAAGACACCAAAAGGGGATGGAGGCCCAAGGGGCTCCAAAAACAGAATCCAGCTGTGCTGCTTCTTTACAGAGAAAATGAGGTGACAGGCATCCCTCTGCATCCAGTTGATTACAGAGCATGGAAATGGCTATACTGCCCAATTTCGGGAGGGTTAATTTTGTACTGCACACCCCAAGCAGGAAGCTAATTAGTGTGTTTAATAGGTAGCTATCAGCCAAACTTGGAGGAGTTGGAATAACTCTACCTGAGCCTTTCTCTTTGATCTCCCCTTCTGCATGATAAGTGAAAATAGTGTATAGCCGGGCTGGCTGCAGTGTTTAATTTAATCATCTGATGATACTTATTTTCACAAACATGAACTCAAGGAACAATTATCGGAAAGGCTTCATCTTGTGCTGAACATGCCAGCTAACGGCCTTTCTGTGAGGTAATAGCTTCTATGTAGGGAGTCAGTAATTAAAACGTGTGAAAAAAGGCCCCTTCTTCAGAGGCAGCCGGGAAAAACAGTGGGTCTAATGCTCAGCTGGTGAGAACTGGCAAGTCTGTCAATGGCCACAATAAATGAGCATTGCTCCTTCCAGCAAAGAATGTGCCCAGAGGGTTCTTGAGAGTTTCCTATTTTGAGAAAGATGTTTGAATTCTTGTCAACAGGAGCCAAACTCAGGAATACGTGGTACAATGATCTGGTCTTTGAAAGATGATTCGGCAGGACTCATGGGAGATGTTCAGATCTAAAGGAGTGCACTCGGCCCTGCAAACTCTCCCACAAGGTAAGCAGCTAAATTAGGTTTCTAGTGTTAACAGATAGAACCATTTTCTCCCTCTTTCAGTGTTAACTCTCTAGACTTCCAGAACCATGTTCAAAAAGCTAAGAAAAAGCTGACATTTGAGACATTCCAAGTAGAAGGAAGATGACTTCCTTTATGTCTTCGTCATGTGGACATATAGGGTTCAATTTGTTTAATGGTATAGTTAACCACCAGATGGCTCTATGCACTCTGTTCAGTTTTGGGCCATATGTTGATGGTTGACAAGCAAGGGGGACAAAGCTGGAAGTCAAGCTGTGCGGAAAGTTCTGTTGAATAGCCACCATCATATCTTTAATCACTATATCATGCTTGAAACAGCTTGTGATTTCATGTTGGAGGATGGTGATATGCTTAAAGAATGAAAATTGCAAAATCTGGAACTTGTATTCTTAGATAGATACAGTAATAAAAATTTCCAAAGTTCAGATTTCTTCAGAATTAGAGTGTGTTATCCTGCAGCTTTGAAGGATGATGTTGGTCATTTGTTCTTTTCCACTGGCACACAGGCGGCAGGAAGAGAAGTCTCTACCAAACTAGAGGAAGAAAATGTCAAGTCACCTGTTCTCATATTGAGTTGTTTTAAGCTATGGTAGAGGGATATGTGATGAATCACAGGTACAAAAATGTGATTTAGAAAGGGGGATGGAATCTCTTCCTTCTGTCAGTAAATGGTAACAGTTGTTCATTAAGTGCTTCTCAGACAGAATAGAAAATTAGAAACTTGAATGCAAACTGTTCCCTAGCAGCCAAGCATAAGAAAGATGCGCATTAATTGCATTTTGCCTATGAAATGGAAAGTGTTACCCATCCCAGTACTTTTGCAAATGGTTTCCAGCAGGTAAGAACAGAGTGAGGAATATCTAGAGCTGGGAAAAGTGCTCTTTAGAGGGCTGGGAAGGACAAAATTAAGAGACCATCATCAGCCTCTTTCACTATGTGTTCCCCCTCTTTCCTGGGGGAACACGGTGTTTCCTGCAGACCTCCACAGTGCACAAGGCAATGCTGTGAGGATGCAGGGGGCCCCTTGGTGCTTGGTGGCCCCAGGGAAGCATCTGGCAGGACATGGAGCGCTGGCAGGAGGTGCCTTTCCTCTCTCTTGCACAGCTAAGTGCTGGGAATTGCACAATGCAAACTGTTGTAATACTTGGATGTGTTTGGCAAATGAGGTCTCAAGTAACCCCATGGAGCACGGTGAGTCTGTAGGAAAGAGAAGGGTGCAGGAATCGTGCCTGACTGCACTGAATGCCTGGGACTGGACTTGGCTGCTAAGACAACTGGGATTGTTTTGGGTTCATGGCACATGGTTACTGTCCTTTCAGACTTACGGCTGCCAAGTGTCTCTGGGAGGCTGTTTTTGAGCAGAAGGGTGAGCGTTCTTGAACAAGGCTCTTCTCTTCTGTCCCCTAAAATGAAATGACATCTATGCCCTCCTGCAGCCTGAAATCACTTTTCCACTACAGGTGGAAAATTATATATGAGCCACTTCCCAGAAAATTATCAAAGTATGAGCGTAACATTAAACACAGGGAATTTCTCTTCAACACAGCAGTGAAATAAGAACCAGGAAAGGGAGGGATTTTTATACTTCTCTTTGAGCGCGGTGCACACTGCCTACCTGCTCTCCTTCCCTGACATTCCTGTTCCCACAGGGGATAGACTGGTGTGCCCGGTGCCTCCCGCATGAGTGTCTTGGGCCTGGAAGGGGAACTCGTAATTCATAGTTGGCAGAGAGGCAAAGTTCTGAAGCATCGTCAGACCCAGGAGTCCTAAAGAGCCTCTTCCCCTCTGAGGAGCCCAAGAGATAAATGTCTCAGTAGCATTTGAGAAAAGGCAGGATGACAATAAATAACATGGCAAGTGATGATACTGCCTTGTCCCTGTCCCTTGAGTGATTGCAGTGTGTACTTGTGTACTGTTGAATTAGAATAAAAACATCAATCTTTGACTCTTACCCAGTGAAGAAGCCGTTCATCTTTAGGAGGAGTGCTTGAAATGTATGGTGCTCCAGTAATATATAATTTGTAAAGGCCAAGATTACATAATTTTCAGTCAGATAAACTGTTATTTTTTTTGTGCCAAAGGCTCCGATTCATCCCTACTGTCACTGAAATGAGGTAACCCATACGAACACAACTTTGTCGGTCGTGCCAGTCGCATTTCACAGTATATGCTAAGTGGTCGGTGTGTGAATATGAGAAGAAAAACTACAGATGGAAGCTAACCTAACACATGCCTTTTGTTGTGAATCCTTTTTACAGACCCAGTTCAGCGCCGCATTTTCATGCCGTTACATCTCAGCACTGACCTTGCCGTGCTGCTTGGAGCAGCGCCGCTGGCTCCCCTGGGTTGCGGTCAGTGGAAGGCAGCGTGGCGCCCGTGTCGTGATGCACATGTGGTGCTGCGCGGAGCCTGGCTTTGTGTGCTTGACATCAAAATTCAGGTGAGGGCGTGCTGGGTGGTGTGCCATGCTATCCATACCAATGAAAAAACTCATTTGTAATTGTCTTGTAACTTTTTGTTTTCTTTGGGTGACAGGTTGGGCTGGAGATGGTTTTGCTGCCCTGGGGGGATCTGAATTCACACGCTGCGCTGCTCCCTGCACTGCAGCCTTTGTGTCTCGCTAAGCGTGTTTGCACTTGGGATTGTTAAAAATCCATTTAGGATTTTGCATTTTCTGCCTCTCCTTAAGTCGGGTGTCAGCTCCCTGAGAATCTCGGTTGCTTTAGATGCGTGGAAAGGTGCAATTTTACCCCTTATGTGTGTGTAGGAAAACCCGAAGATTTTGCGATTATTTATTTATTTATTTATTTACGAGGAAGTAAGCAGCTGGTGGGTCACTGGGACGCGGAGCTGCTCTCCCACCGTCAGTAGCTGGCGCAAGGCCGGAGGGGCCCTGGCCGCCGCTACCGCCGCCCGGCCACCTCCGCCCGGGCCTCCCCCAGCGCCGGGGCTGCCGCCTCGGCGGGCGGCAGCGGCGGCAGGAACCTTGGTGCCGCGGAGCCGTTTCCCGCGGCGGCCGGGACGGCTTTGCGGCAGGACGCGGCCCCGCCGCCCGGCAGCGAGGAGGGGCCGCGCCGCGCCGTGCCGTGCCGTGCCCGCGGCTCCGCTCCGCGCCGGGCCTCCTGGGAGCACCGGCAGAGCGCGGCCCCGGGGCGGCAGGTAAATACTCCCTTTGGGCTGGGGTCGGTGCGCGGCTTGCAGGGTCTGCGAGGTCCCCCGGCTCCCCCGGGGCGGGCCGCCGGGCCGGGCTGGCCGCAGCCCTCACCGCGCTGCCCACCCGCCGAGCGGGTGTGCGGGCTGCGGCGCGGCCCGGGCGCGGCCCTGGCCCTGTTTGCATTTATAGCACGGACACGTCTGTGGTCATGTGCCCGTCTGGAAAGACACGTTCCCGTGCGCAGGGAAGGGCCCTGCGCTTTGGTTCGCTGCCGCTCACCACCTCGGCGGGAATGGGGGCTGCTCCCCGCCGGTAGAGTCAAACTCCAGCATGTGTAGGCACAGCGTGCAGGCATGCCTCTCTGCTGTAATAGCTCCGAGCATGACATAATGCCGTGGTCTTCTTACATTGCAGTGAAATCGCTGCTTTTACAGAAGCAAGCACCCAAACCCAGCCAGTGGAATTAGATCATCTGGAGTCAGATAGGCCCGACAGGACAGTATCTGTATGTGGGCCGTGTGTGCTAGGTGGAGTATCAGCAGAGATGCTAGAGTCGCCGGCACTGCAAGGTAAGGGAAGGGGAAGAAGCTCGAGATTAGGTTTGTGTAAGGAATCATGACTTGCGCCTGAGCTGTTCTCTGTTCTGCAAATATGCACTTACGGCCCCAATCCTGCAAAGACGTACAGACAAATCTAATGTAGGCACTGTGTAGTCCCGCTAAGGGACTACAAAAAGGCACAGTATATTAGAATAAAAGCATCTGAATCTTAGTAGGACCAATGCTCATAGATTGAAGCAACAGTAGTTTTCATCTCACAACTTTCAAGGCTGATTTATCCAAAATGAGTGAATTAAATTTGGGATTAAAAAACCTCCAGAAGTCTAAAATATGAAATGGGGCAGTACGTAGTGGAACAAAGGATCTTAGTAGTCTACAGTAGCTAGATACATCATTCCTGCAGAACTTTATCAGAGTGAAGTCACAGTATGTATTAACATTTTTCATCAGGTGTTTTGAGGTTTCTGCTGAGCCTCTGCTAACCTCTTCTGTAATGAAGTTATTGTTCAGTTTAGAAAATAGCATTTGTGCTGAGTAATCACACAACTCTAGCGGTACATGTGGTTACAACCAGCCTGTGGGGTTAGCTGCTGTGGCAGGGCTGCCAGGACCTGAGGGTTTGGGTTGCTGTGGTAGTTTGTAGAACTTCAGCATTATTTGGATCACTGCTTCCTTTCCTTTCCCTGCCCCTCTTTCCCCAATTAATTTAATGCGCCAAACCACTGTGGTCCTGGCTGTTTGAAAGACAGGAGGAGGGCTTAGTTTGAGGTTTGAAATGAATTTGTTGTTAAACACTGTATTTCCATCAATGTCAGCGTTCAACCACTAATAGTTATGGGGAACCCAGGTCTCACTGCAGAAAGGCTTGTGCTGTCCCAGCTGAGCTCTTTGAGTACCACGGTTAGAGATGAGTTGGCTGCAGTCACAGATCAGGGCTACTCATAGCTGTGTGCTGGGCAGATTTGGATGTTGAGTATATTTTCTTATGGCCACACCATGATGTCAGGGAAGAAATGTCTCACATGTTCTTGTGGGAGATGCTGTGTTTCTTACCCTCCTTCTGGTCTCTGGGGCAATTATTAAATTGCTGTTTATATTAGCTAGTGCTTCATCTAGAAAGGTCCAAAAGTATCTTCTGAGTCCTAGTTATAAGGAGATAAATGTTGACTTCTGGCAGCCCCCGGTCTGTATGTCCTTCATTTCTTAAATGCAGCCACCTCAGGGTGCAGCAGGACGTGGCTGCACACAACAGCTGAAAGCTCAGCAGCCTGATTTTCAACAGTCTCTGTAAATGGGTCCTGGAGGAGCAACATTCTCAAGAACAAAATGTGCCTTTTATTTCTGTTCGGAATGCATAGGGACAAACTGAAAATACTTTAATTTCTGATCTCTTTATTTCTAAAAAAAAAAAAAAAAAAAAGGTTAAAGTTTTTAGGGGCTGTCTGTCTTTTCCCTTCAGTGTAGTTCTAGAAAGTGTGGAGTAGGGACATACTTACAAAATTTCAGTTTGCATTAGCCAGAAATGTTTATTTTTTGAAAAAAAAAAAAAATTTCACCTGGCATATACAAAGTTCCCCCACATCCTAGCAGGAGACAAGCTGGTACATCATGACAGATACAATTAGAAATATTAGACTGAGCCATGTTGGTTGTTGTTTCTTGAGTGTCCAGTTCAGTCGTGTTTCCTTTTGTACTGGAGGTTTGTATCACCCGTCTTGGATACTCTGTTACCTGGCAGTCTCTGTACTACTTGTGTTGAACTTGGGAGGTAACCGGCTGTTTTGTGTTGTGTGTCTGCCTTGCAGAGCGGGGAGGAGTTCTTGTAGTCATGGGAAACATGGAAAATGCAACTTGTAGAACTTCACACAAATCTGTAGACACAAAGCAAATGAACCCAAGGATAGAGATAATTCACTCGTGTTGTTATTTGAGGCTACAGGTATGTTTAAGACAATGCGTTCGTGCCTCAGGCCAAACCACTGCAACGCTTCATTCTGTTTGTCCATGTGGACTTACTGCCTGAAGTGGGTTTGAAGTGTTTGCATCCAGAGGATCTACAGGCACGGTGCTAGACCTCAGGAGAGCCTCTGTTCCCCTCTGCCTGATACCCTGCCTTGTAAGGTCAGCCAGCCAACAGGGAGCACGCTCAAGGGGGTAGCCAGATTTTCGTCTCGTATAACGTACAAAGGTGCCCACATGCTGACGGGTTTGGCTGGCCTGCAGCCTGCACAGTGTGTCACCATCACCTAACTCCCCTCCAGTCAGTCTGCTTTGCTTTCTGTTCATTTCCTTGCCAAGGGTCGAGTCCCAGTCCAGATACTGAGTTTTCAAATGGTTACTCACCCACGGGAAGTGATACAGCCCATGGTTACTCGGTGGTGCTCCTCAGCCAGGAGGGATGTGTGTCAGATGGCTGCAAGGCAAAGGAGTCAGTGATAAAGATCTTGGGAGAGCTGTGTGGCAGTCAGTCTCCAGAAGAGAAAAGCTTTCTGTGGTCCATCTTCCTCTGCTGGGTCCTCCTCACCCTCTGGACTCACTTTGTTCTGGCGCAGCAGGCTGTTGTGTGCTTTCCAGCTTAGAGTTTCTTACATTTTAATTACTGTTTTCAAAGTGCAGTTAAAATTAAAGGTAACATAGTCTATAAGCACTGTTTATTATTCATTACTGTGTGCTCATCACTGGATGAGGTGTTCTTTAGCTGTGGTGTGTTAGTTGCCCACATAGGGAGGATGCCTGGGGAGCCTCCTTGTTAAAGGCACTGGGTCAGATCAGAAGCTGGGGGAAACATGTGCTTCACAGAGTGAGACTCATGTATCTTTGCTAAGGGTCTGCTTCCCCTCACAGAATATGGTGTTCTTCTACCTCCCTGGTTTCACCTCTTTCTTCATTTCATCTTTTCTCAGTTGGTTGTTTTGTTTTCTGTAGCGTGAAAGGTCACTGCTGGCTTTTAGTTTGACTATGATTGCAGGTTAATTGTACCAAGTTAATTGCAGCTGTTCCTGCTCTTTGCCTCTCCCTGGGTCTAGCAGACAGGATGTGGGAGCTCTTCTTCACTAATAAATGTTGGTGGTTGATTTCATCCTTAAGGGCAATGAGACTGTAGCAAACAGGTGGGCTTACAACATGAAAATGGTTATGCTTACATTCAGTTATCCTCTCTAGCACCTGGCCCTATAGCCAAGCATTCCTGATGAGAAAGCTTCTTTCTTCAGTTTTTGTGAGCTTTTCCTGAATATTGTCAGTGGTTTTGTGCAGGAACATTAAACAGAAGGTATTCATGTGAGACACTTTAAAACTAGTATTTTCTGAAAATTTGAAGCAATTAATTTCTCAGTTGTGTGTGGGGGGAAGAGGCTTTTGAAGAGGGGCTTTAACAATGTGATCTAAAGATAATTATTCATGCCATGCTGAACCAACCATGGACTCACATGGCAGCCTTTTTGAAATGGTGATTCCCTGTTCCATATTAAATGTTTCTTGTAGTTTTATCTTCTTTCAAGGCACAGTAAATTTCATCCAGACATTTAAATGATGGATGTGACAACCTTGTGTGCTGTGTTGCTCACTTGGTGTACACAACAGTAGGTCACCTGGAGTTTTGGAATCACTTGGGGAGAGGGCTTGCCTTGTGCTGAGGGAACAAAATACAGCCAGGATACAAGAAAATGGGATAGTTTGTACGGGGACAGTGTGCCAGCTGATGCTTGCTCCCTGGAATTGTCCTTATGAAATTCCTAGTTATCAGTTGCCTCTCCAAATTGAGTATGAGAGGCAAGCAGGAGCGTAGCTTTCAATTGCTGCTCAAAGAACTGGCCAGTGTATGTGTGGAATTCATAACTGCTAGGAGTGTGTTTTGAACCAGGACTGGTTACATATGGATGGCATGCAGCATGATGGATCTGACCGGGGACAGTGTATGCTGAGGCTTCAACCACAGCAGCTGTAATACTGTGCTTCCTGTACAATGAAGGGAGAGAGGGCTTCTGGCTGGGGAGAGAACTAGATGCCATCATGCTTTGAAAAAGCTTCTGGTTAGAACAAGATGGAGAATGTTTGCTGAGTAGGTCTTGCTGTACTGTAAATAAATAAAGCAGCATCTGCCATCTAGTTGCAGCAAGGTGATGCTGGAAAGAGGGCACTCCACAATACCTTAAGGGCCTTGTGCTGCCACTGCCAGTTCTTCAACTACTTCTGCAAGTGTTCTGCATCAGTGATGTATAGAAGTGCATAGGCAGTGGTAAAAGGCTTTGTGTGTGACAGTCAGCCATCTGTGCATCCTCATTCTTTCTTCTACCCATTCAGGTGTGCCCAGCTGATAAATATAGCTCAACTTCTTAACTAAGAGGTAACGCCTAAGTCTTCAGTTCCATAGCTTTTTTCTGGGATTCTGCGCAGCAGAGCCTGGTTTTCAGGGACTGTCACTGACCTAAGTGTGTCCCATTTAGGTTCTGGGCAATACCTGGCTGACGTGACCGATAAAGCTAGTCAGAAATCCTTGTAGCAGCAAAACCCGTAGGCTGTGATTTTTCAGAGTACCACTGGAAGACATTCAGGTCATAGGCTGAGGTTGCTCAGGCTGACAGGCGAAAAAACTCATTAGGTACTAGCTGCTCCAGCCTCAGTGGGTTGTGCTCAAAGAGGGTATACATCGATCTTTTCTTATGACCTGTTGTTCAGACCAGGCTTGTCACAGCCCATAAACTGCACTGTAGTGGTCCGGGCCTGCAACACAACAGAAATAAAGGTCCCTGAGGCTGCTTGAATTTTTTCTGCTACCAATTTGTTGCCCAATTGAAAGAACATCCCTTTCTATTTTCTTTGTTGGCATTGGAGTTTCAGCCCACAGTTGCAATGCAGCATGAGATAAGGAGAGCTGGTTCCCACAGCAGGTTCCAGAGTGCTGAGAAGGGGATAAGGCAAGCTCTCCAGTAGCTGAGGCACCCTTGTCCTCTATTTGCATACAGGTAACTTGTAAAACTCCTCTTCTGCTCTTGAGATAAAATTCTCAGAAGCACCCAAATCTTTGCCAGGAATTTGAGCCTAAGAGTCGTTAGGAATCGGTGAGACTTGGAGGACTTTTAACATTATTATCTGCCTTTTGCTATCTTTTGCTGGCCAAGAGCTCTGATTTATGCATTTCCTCCAGAACACATTGCCTGTGAACGTCATTGGTTGTTCCTTTCTAATTTTCTCTCCAAATACAAGAGAAAAGAGGGATTTCCTATTTATCTGTTGTTTATCACTCATTGTTTTATACATCTCTGTTACCCGCGTACTGAAGAGGAGGTCCTGTGAGCACCAAAACCAACAAGATTGCTTATCAAGTTGTGTGATGCCTCCTATTCCACCTTCCTGCTTTCCTCCTCTGCATTCTAGCGTTTTCATATCCATCTCACACTAACCACTTGTGCTGTGGCTAATTTGGAGAGACCCATGTGGTGACACTGACCTCCATAAGGGATCAAGTTTTGCCTGCTTCCCCCTTAGCAGGAAGGTGAGTTTGGGCCTGTTTCCTGTGCATTGATGAACAACAGTTCAAGAACTGCATCTTTAAGGATACTACTGCTTTGTCACATCTAGTTGAACTTACCCATGCAGCTTGAAAGAGAGAGAAGGAGAATAAATGGCAGATAGGCAGGATGGTGGCACAAACCCTGTTTCCTTAGGAAACTAGACTGAAAGGTGCTTCTTTTATATATACTTTCTGTATGGATTGGTGAGCTAAATGGATCTCTTCAGTCACTGGTTCCTAAACTCATGCTGGCTCTAGCTTTCTCTCCTGCCTGAGCTAGAATAACAGTCCTGAACATAGTGTGTAATCTGGGGGTATGCAGTGAGTGCCTGTAGTGGTGGTGTGAATCACCTGCAAGATTGCTTCCTACCCTTGCCTTTTCTGTGCATTTTAATTTTTGCTATGCAATGCCTGGGTATTTTCCTTGTCCCGTGGGGATCCAGAAAAGAACATCAGGAAGTTAAATGATCTCTTCCAGTGTACATGCTTTGGCATTTGTCATCCATGATTTTTCTTTGCTGTCAGACTGTGCTGAAACCTAGGTTAAGTCCCTGTGGCTTCTCTAACGGAAGTAATCTTGACTAATGACTGAACTTCTGTGATTCATGTGGTGCAGGCAGCAATCCTTGCTGTTTACCTCAGCCATGTGGGTAATATGGCCACTATAAACTCACGATAGTAAAGACTTTACTCATGTTGTAAGTGCACATTAATTACCTGACCGCTGCATGTTCATGGACGAAAGCTGTATCTGCACTAGGCAGACATACAGAAAAAGCATGTTTCTCAGCTGCTGCAATCCCTGTGCCCAGCAGTTTTTGCAAAATACAGTACACCATGTTCCTTCACCTTTTTTTCAGTAAGACTAGTTCCCAGGGGCCTGAATGAGTTGTTAGGTTTGTACTTCCCATAACAAATCCCTGCTTACAGTTGCGTATAGCTTTGGCAGTCTTTAATAGTTTGGGCTGATGCTTCTCTCTTCCTCTCCTATTCACTGCCTTAGACTGACTGTCTTTGGAAAATTTCAGGTGTTTCCAAGAAACAATGCATAAGATAATATATTTTATAGTAGTTTAAAAGGAGTTCATCCTATCCTGTTGTTTGCCTTTTTTTCCCCCTTCATGTGAAGCAAGTGATTTCCGCTCGTTTCCTTCCTGGAGGCGATTCTGATGGAGCTGTTTACTGCCATATCAAAGTTTGCTTTCATTTGGCACCAGATTAGTGCAGAAGTCTGAATTAAATTTTTGTTGAGTGCCACTGTCAGAAAATGCCAAATTGTGTTTATGGAGGATATATGATCACAGAATCCCAGTGCTAGTGGGAATTACTGGCACAATTCTTTCTTTGATCCGGGGAGGTTCTTGGCGGTATAGGAAGGGATGAGCCTGCCACCATTGAGGTCACATTTCACATCTTTATTGGGCAGGAAAAACAGAATAGTTTGGAAGGTATGAGTGCTGCAATTTGTGAGCTGTGTGATGCAGGGGCCTGTCATCTTCTCATGACCTTGTGATTCAGCATCTTACTGGATGCGAGGTCAGTTTGTAGTTCGGCATCACCACACTTGGCTGCAAGACACTGCATAGCTCCTGTCTCTCAGAATCCAGAGAAACATGCGGCCACATGAAGCTTCCAGCATTTAAAAATGAACCTGTTAAATGTAAGTGCCAATTTTTTCCCCCTTGCTTTCCACCTTTCCTAATGATTTAAAGTAAAGAACAGAGCAACATTGCATCTACTACCACTGAAACGCTTCAGTGGAATGTCACAAGCCCTTCTGGAGCGATTGCTGCTCCAGTCCCTTGAGTGGGAGCAAGGCTGTATTCTTTGCCAACCCCTGTGAGGCAGCATCTTTGAGTGGGCCAGCCTGTAGCTTTCACTGTTGGTGTATGATTATGTTAGTGCTGATTTTGTTCAAATGAATGCCTGTTGCAGTTTTGCAACTTCAAAATATCATTCTTGCTTTAAAGACATGTCATAGCAGGATGTAGACTAAGTGGATGGGTTGTACCACATCATATCGCTTAGCCTGTTCCTGGAGCTCCCAAGCTCTAGGGTACCAGTGAGCAGAACGTTGTTCTGGGGTTGCTGACAGGAATGAGCTTCAAGAGTGAACTCTGTGCTGCATTAAGCTGACAATGCAGATGTGCCCAGGATGTCTTTATTTCCCACTGCTGTCAACTGACACAGTTGCACAGCTTTGCCGAGGGTCTGTTCCCATACCATTCCAATTCGAAACCACTGCAGATATGTTTTCCTCAGCCCTCTGGTTGTGGTTCTGGCTCTACCTTCAATGTCTTACTCTACATTTACTTGTTGAAAGTGATCTTAGTCCTGGTTCACCATGAGGCTACTGAAGTGAATCCTTGAAGTGAGATATGGGGAAGAAGTTCTCCGTGTAAAGGCTCAAAGTTTCCAGGGTTATTGAAAGTTATTTACTTGGAGTGCGTTTGCAGAAATCATGGTCTGAACTGCTGATGTCAAACACAACTGTGTCGTGGCTGTCCAAAACTGAAGCAGGGATGGGAAGAAGCCAGCATGTCATTACAGAGGGAATTGGTTTGTGCTACAGGATTCTGTGCCCCCTTCTTGACGGGCTGCTGGCCTCCTTACTCCTTGCTATAGGAAAAGAATGCTCATTAAACAACTTTGCTAATAGAAGTTAGGCAAATAGACTGTCCTGGATTGAAAAAAAAACCCCTTAAATAGAAGTATTATCTGTGTTTGATGATGTTTAATAGATGTTTTTTCCTGCTAAGTGTAAATCTTCATGAGTCCTGGTAGCACTTCAGCAGCGTTCACAAGCTAATGAGCTGTTAATTATCAGGCCTGCGCAGGCTAATTAGTTCTGTTAAGAGTGTATTAATCTAGGTAGAGCACTGAGCTAATGCAGCTTTGCTGCTTCTAGGATTGAGCTGATGGGGTGAAAGCTGGGATGTAGATCTCTGACTTTGGGCTTTTCTGCATGTACAGACTCCAGGTACATGATTTCTCCTAGCAGCTGTTGAAGCTGTTCTCCTGCTAGCGCAAATGTCCAGTCTCCGTGTCCCAAGAACTTGCCCACATTTCTGATTTCCCTAACTGAAACATGCCTACCATGCAGTTCCCTCAAGCATGGCAGCACTGTGGATAGAACTTCAAGAGGGTGAGGTTAGAAGGCTGCAGGCTTGGTGAGACAGAAGTCAGCAATGAGACACCCTGTTATTACACTACAAGGAACAGAAACCCCCCTTCCTTCCACCTCACAAGTGTGCGCTCAGGTGGGTCAATACAGTTCTTCAGTACTTCTAGCTTTAAAGCCCTTTGCTATTCTTATGTTATGTCCAGTCAGTCAACAGCTTGGAAGTAAAGATCTGCAGATTTGTGATGGTGCGGGTTATGGCATGTTTTGTTTTGCTGGTAGAATGCATGGTCTTTCTGGGGCTTAGGTTGCCATGTGGTTTCATTTAGGTTCCCAGTGATACTCTAGAGGGAAACTCTTGTGTGCAGTGCTTTGCAGCAGCCTAATAGCATTGATTTATTAGGCAAATACCACAGTTCTCTTTATGCAGACAAGTAGGCCAAGTAGCTGCTGTAGAACTCATATTGGTCTCCTAAAACTGGGAGTGCAAGCAATCTGAGAGGAGGTGGCAAACTCTCTGAGGCTGATTGGCCTATTTTACTAACCCTTCGTTTCTCAGCCTTTTCTTACAGCCTGAAGGGAGCCTGTACCAAGCATTCCCTAGGTGACTGCATTTGTGATGTTGGCAGTGCCCCTCAGTGCAGCTTTCTAAAGCTTGGTTAACAAATGGCATCCCTTTTGTTCCCTTTACCTTGTGCCCCATCATGCTGTCTCTAAGTTCCAGTTCAAGAAGTGATAATACAGAGTTCACAGAAAGTGAACAACAGAAGCCCCAAAGGGGTTCTTCATACACAACCAGCGTGGTGTCAGATGGAGAAAGTAAAATCAAGGGGACTGTGAGAGAAGTGGTGTGATTAAATGTATTTACCTGGGAAAAGGCCCTTCCTGACATGATGTTTTGCTTTGTTTTACAGGTATTCTCCGTCACTATGAGCTTATTTCATAGAGAGACTGTAGCCCGATTGATCAGTGGATAGTAAGTCTCCCATCTGAAGACGGGTTGATTTGGTTCCTTTCTACCACTAAGGATTGTGGC
Organism: Falco biarmicus; assembly: GCF_023638135.1. NCBI lineage: Eukaryota > Metazoa > Chordata > Aves > Falconiformes > Falconidae > Falco > Falco biarmicus. Next base: position 14,821,610 of record NC_079295.1, read on the forward strand.
TGGTGAATGTATTTGCCCCACCATCTCTAAGTTGATGGTGTGCCAAGGACAGATGTCAAGCATCTCCTTCTCTGGATTTCATGTGGTGTCTTCTTAACGCATTGCGACGCCTTGGCCCCACTGGCAGCGCAGGATATGGAGGCTCTTGAAGTTGATGACATTAGCCCTGCCTTGGAAGTGACTGAAGACTTTTTCAATAGTTTTGATACTAAGCTTGAAAAGATTGTGCAGCCCTCTGAGGTCTACGGTGTACAGGAGGTGCCGGAACTGGTTGGGCACGAGGTATTTGATCAGGTAACAGGGAGCAGGAATCTGAGGAATGTCGCCTCCTTAGCCAAAAGTAGCCTCTTATGGGATCACTGCAAAAATGGCCTCTTGGAAACCAAAGCTCAAACAGTATTCCCTGCCAAAGACCAGCATGTGGTGCAGAGGGGAACAGCTGCTGACAACCTTGCTTGGGCAGGGGAAGGGGAGACCGCAGCTTTTAACATCTTCAATATCTGCCAGCGGAGGAGAGACAGGCCCCGCTCAGTGAATGACATCCTGGTGCAGAATGAGGAAGCCTCCACATTCAAACCAGGGCACAACAGGTCACGCTCTGATATCAGCCATGTAAACTGGGGAATGGTCTTCACCGGCACCTCCTTGCAGCAGCCACCTGCGCCTGGTCAGGTCAATAACTGTGCTTTGCTCTCTTACCTGGCTTTAACCAAGGGAGAGGACATTCAAGGAAATACAGGTTTGTGCTGGTGCTTTATTGTTTCTGTTGGTATGAGGACTTTCCTATATGTTTTTAATATTTATCTTGAAAGAGGAGCTGCATGTTCTAAAAAAACAAGAAACAACCCCCCCAAAAAACAACTGTGAGGTGGCTCTTAAGAGGATAGAAATCAGCATGGCTTTGTTGTCAGAGATGTAGCTCTGTCTGTTTGCCTGCCTAAGGATCAGTTTTCAAACCAGTCTTGACTTCGGTTCCTTTCATGCTTTGAAAAATGAAGCTTGTTTTACTTTTTGCTTCTATTTTGTTCAGCTTGACTCAGGAAAAAAATTATGTTTTTTTATAATTTCCTTACCTGATTTTCCCAAACTATTGGGCAAATGGCAAATCCAAAAAAAGGCAGTTTTCATAAACATTGAAGAGTGGCCATCAAAAAAAGGGCATACAAAGCTTTACTGTGAGGCCTGAGATCTCTGCTCTGTTTTTTTAAGAAATGCTGGCTATTCAGTCCATAAACAATTAACAAAAACTCAGGCATGCAATTTGTGCTTGTCAATATTAAGGCATCTCTGCCAGCTTTGTATGGGGTACAGGAAGTCTTGTTATCAGATTGAAGCAGGCGTCTCCAGTGAGCCATATGAAGCGGTGTTTCAGCGAGTGATACTTTTTCCTCTTCCTTTCCCAAGCAGTACACTGGAAGAGGTTGTGCTCAGGGCTTCGGAAACACTGACCCAGTGTCTCCATCTCCATGATTTATTTTGCAGAAGCCAAAAGTGGACTGGGCACTTACTGAAAAGAAAAGCAGTTAGTTCCACAGAGATTGTTATAATCTAAATAAAGGCAAGACTTAACAAAGGAATTTAAAAACCAAAAGGTGGTAAAAGCATGTGTGTGTGTGTGTGCGCGCTTATGGTGGAATGACTCCAGTTATGAATAGGTGGCCTGTTTAGGGTTAAAACAGGTCTTTGGGGTTAGGTTTTCCAGATAAGTCAGCTATTTTGGAGCATGGAAAGCAGGTGTCTAATTTTGGTGTTTGTGGATGTGTGTGTATATATATATACGTCACAGCACTCCCAAACTATCAAGCTGCAACAAGGTCTTTTACCATCTCATACCAACATACTCTTCACGCCAGTCCCTCTGCTGCCTTCTCCTAGTCTCTCCTCATCCAGGGCACGCTCACACTCTCTGCTTCTTCCTTGGCTGCCCAACCACTTCACAGAACCAGCCACAGCTGCACCTTGCCTACATGGGCCAACCCGCTGCCCCTGAAGCCAGCCCACAGCCGTATGTTATCAATATTAATTAACCCAGCTTCCTTCCTCTACAATTCCCCCCCCTTTTTTTTTCTTTTTAACAATTCATACCTCATGTATTTACCAATCATCACAAATTTCTTACAAATAAGCTTTTCATACAGTCCTCTATAACTCCTCTACATATACACATATGTATATATGCATACACGAACCTCTGGGTGGTTGTGTTATATTGTGACGTAGTTGCTATATCCCAGAGAAGGGTGCTTTTGGTTGACAAAGGCAGGTATACCTGCTGTTGTTTTTATTAGGGAGATACACTGCTTCCCACAGAGTGCAGTCTCTGTTCTGTGTCCTTCCTGTGAAAGGGATGCAGAACAGGAACGCGCCCAGAAGCCTGGAGACAGAGCTCTCTGTTTTTGTCAGTGGTGTCCTGGGTATCTCATGGGTTTAACTTAACATGTAGCACCTTCATATGCTCACAGAAACACCAATAAAATCTAGCCATTAAAGGTCAGTACGTGTCCCTGACAGTGTTTTAAGCTTAAAACTTTTTGCCCAATTTCCCCACGCAGCCCTCAGAAAAAGATGGGGGTTCTGTAACGTACACTGTTTATGATAAGAAATACCCAAGCCATTCTGTATTTAAAGACCTGTTCATGTACTTACTCAGTTAGAGTTGTTTCAGACGGCCACTGGATCCCCAGCCTGTAAGAAGCAAGTCACCAATCCAGCGGGTATGAGCAGCAGAGTCTGAGGCCAAACTGTTCTCCCTTCTGTCAGTCCAGGGCTCAGGCAACTGCAAGAGCACATTGGGGTGCACCCTAATGTGTTGCATTTCAGTGTGGGGTGAAGCAAATTACGTTCCCCCTCTCCTTTACACACAGATGCAAGACAGTGTGATGCAGCTGTTCATAAAAGGAAGCAAAATGAAAAATGGAAACGATGATGTAGGTTTTTCTTCCCCTTCTGGCAAACAAATTTTATTAGGAACTGCAGTGCTGGGACATCATTGCTTCCAAAGTCAGGGACCGCATGCTGCAGTCTTCGTCCCCTCCTGGGTGAGAGTCTCTGTGCTTTCAGAAGCTGGGCTGTCTGCAGTGATAATCTTCCTTCCGCCCTGGCTCCCATTTAAGCTGTTTCAGTCCACTTTGCTTAGAGGCTACAGACCACAGGGAGATGCACCAACCTTCTGGAAGCCCTAAAAGGGCCTTGCTGTGTCCAGAGTCAAGTCTGTAACAGGACTTCAAACCAGTGTCTAGAACAGTTTGATAGAAAACCTGCTGTCATGTAACCATGAGAGGAAGAGAAAAGACAAGAAACGTGCTCTGTGTACAGGTGGATCTAACTGTGGGATTCCTTAAGCTTGGTTGTATCCAGGGTTCAGTCACCCCATCGCAGTGTGCACCCAAGGCGTACTGCTTTGGTAGTAGCAGTGGAGCTCAGTTGTACTTACCCCAGCCCCTCAGCAGACACTTAAACTGTTTAAATGTGGTTAATCCAATGAAGATTCGAAGAAGTTCTGTGCTCTGAAAATACGCTGTTTTAACTTGTTTCCTTAACCTGTTCTGTTTAACAGCTGCACAGGTTTTAGAAGGAAGCCATGGTATTTCTTCCCTCTGTGTTTACAGGAGAGCCTGCCATAGAGTTTGCTGCTACTGTGAGCTGAGCTGAAAAGAGAAAAGCAAGAAAGTAGGTGTTGCAGATATGTGTATCTGGAACTGGTAATTGTTTTCACAAAAGACTGAAAAATGTGTTTTAAGGTTGACTGAAAGCTGCTGCAGTGATTGAAGGGGTCATAGTGGCTGCAGCCTGTGGAGACATCCTTTTCCAGGGCTTTAATACAGATGAAATGAACGCATATGAAATACTGAGAGCAACTTCAGCCACTGCTGGTCAGGCCTCATTGCTGTAGAAGGACTTCCATCTGGAGCCTGCAGAGGTCTCCCCGTCCTCCGAGGCTGGCCAAGTTGCTGCGTAGATTAACTCTTCACAGTTTTTTTTCCTTACCTTTATTCATAGTATATTTATTACTATGAGCTTATCTGTTCCTGTTGCTTGCTTTTTTATAATACAAATAAAATGAAACTGGATCCTTCCCATGTGCTGTGAAAGAAAAGGATCTGAAAAGAAGCTGTGCCTTTTGGGGCGGTATCTCCTTAGGCCTGCTGGCAGGAACAGCTAGTGTACTAAAAGTGAACGCTGTTTGTGCCGGGGAGTAGGGTCAAGAGAAACGAACGCTGTTTGTGCTAGGGAGCGGTGTCAAGGGGGAAGTGGAGCTAGCAAAGACGGAAGTTGTACGCCTATTCAAGGCAGGCTTTTGTATTTCTGGACATGTGGCCTGGGAATCAAAGGGAGAATGCTGCATCTGTAGTATTCAGCGAAAGCTTGCTTAGATCACTAAAACACAATGTGAGCAGTTATCTTTGATAGTCATGTGGATGTTTTCATTCAAACACAGCTGCTCCCAAGATTGTGGGATGCTATAGCACTTTTCCTGGGTAGCTGTTTTGTTTGCCTGCCATGCCTGTGAGCTTGGGGAACCCTACAGCTGTCATTGTGCTGAGCACCTGCACCCTGACAAACTGACTGCAGAAGGCTGGCACCTTGTGCCTCTCTCCACAGGCAGCTATGGAGGTACCCAGCCAGCCCCACTGATTCTGGCAGTATGTTCTGCCAGGAAGCTGAGCCTACCAGATGTTTGCAACACTATGGCATGGCAGAACAGAGATATCAGAGAAAGGTGATTGCCTTAAAACTGGCCAACAGGCCCAAATTCTATGGTCTCTGATCAAGGCCAGAATTTCACCTCTTTCTTTTGACTGACTGGTTTAAAAAAACACCTATTTTCCCCCCCTCTCTTCACAATTCTTTTATCAGTCTGGGAGCCTAGCCATCATTTGGGATACTTTAAAAGTATGACCTTGTAGTCAGTTTTTGCAGGGGATGTTTCAAGAGAGGCTTGGGACTCTCTTCATATAGCTCTTGTACATACTGCATACTTTTCTAGTGTGCTTTTATGGAGGTAAGACATCTAAATTGGTGTTCATGAGCATCACGCCACTGATTCACAGGCTGGGGACTAGGAGTGATCCTTGAGTTCTGAGGAGTTGTTTTCCAGTGTTACTTTCTCTTGTTTGAGTGACTGCACAGCTGTTATGTTGGGGTGTTCTCTTTGTTTGCCAGGTATCCTCACCTTCAGCAGCAGCAGTAGTGGTGGCTGCTACTAGCTCTGCGCCTGTGATGTTGGCTCATGCAGCATTTCGGGGTACATACCAGTGTGTGGAACAGGTTTGTGGTGGTGGGTCACAGCAGCAGACAGCAGTGCCATCAGTTGTTGCTGCTGTTGTCCTGCTCAGGGAGGAGCTGCAAAGGCAGCTAGCTGGAAGGAGGAGCTGCTGCCGAGGTGGAGGTGGCCAGAGATCCTGAGAGGTGTGAAATACCAGAGGTGTGACATGCAGCCTTCACATTTTCTCTCCAGTGACGGCCAGGTAAAGCGTAGCTCCTGACCTATCTACCAGGGAGGTTTCTGAAACCTAGTTGCCATTTGTGATTTTGCAAAACACCCCTGTAATGCTGTCCTTTTTCTGTGGTATGTAGAAGCTACATAGCCAGGGCAGACCAACAGGTCATTAATTGCCACTGGGATGGCACAACATTATAGGTCTGTGGTTGTTGTGCAGAAGATAATGGTGCTGCCATTTGAGAAGCAGATGGTGCAGAAATAACACTTCTGCACCTTCCCCTCTGGAGAGCAGGAAGCCTCAAACCACTTGGAAATAATCCCAGAGGTATCAAGCCAGTTGGAGAACTGATGCCCTTTCCTGTGGCCGATTTATTTTCAGCATTAGAAGGTAGTCAAGAAAAAGGTAGCTGTACTGCAGAGATTTGAGGCCTTTCAAGATTTGAGGAGGCAAAAATGTTATTTAAAATAGAATACGAGTTAGATGGCCTCCACTGCAGGAGTCTGTAAGTGCCAGGCACTGTCTGTGCATCTAGCAAGAGAGAGCCCCTTCTCCCAGGAGATCACAGCTTAAATATACCACACAGTAAGGGTAAGGAGGGTGAGTAAGGACAGAGGTGAGGTGCTTTGCCCAAGATCAAATGGGAATGTAATTTGGATCACCTGACTTCAACTCATCTGCCAGATGATACTTTCCACTAACTCCCCTGGCTAATTCAGGGAGTGCAGCACTTATTCCCTGCAGGCTCACTCCTGATTTCTCTTTGGGCTTGGGCACCCTCTGAGCTGGAAGGGCCCTGGGGGCTGGCAGAGAGCAGCAGCAGGGGACTAGGCTGGACAGCTGCCCCGAGTAGAGGGAAACATGACCTACTCCACTCCCTTGCCTGGGAGGGTGCAGAGTGATGAAGAGGGGAGTGCGGTGGGAGGGGATGGGAGGGGCTCACATACAGTGGATAAATTCACAGTGCAGGAGGACTACAGTAAACAGTGCTGGTGAGTTTGGTTGTGAAGCTGTTCTGGTTGCAAGGGTTATTCTTTATGGAGGTTTTTGCTCTGGAGTTACGACACTCCATAAAGCTAATGAACAGAGTTTTCATCTCCTGGGGCAGTGCTGATTGCTTCCAGTGATGTTGTGATGACTTTCATAACTGAATTTTCTGGTTAGTTGCTATCATTCCCTTAGTGATGTCAGCTAACTCTCCTAATGTGAACTGACCCTGTTTTCTTAGCTTTGGCAGTCACTTTATACCCTTTCTTCCTTCTTTTTAAACTGAATTGAATAAATATATAAAAAAAATCAGCAAATCCATCTTTCTTTGATATTCTCACTTCTTTTGCAAGTGCTGCTTGCATCTCCTAACTGGTAGTAGGTAACCGTCTCTTTGAACTCATTATACTTTTGTCTCTGCCAGAGTTGAGTCCTGTTCTGGTTTGGTCTTGCACTTTGGATCCAACCTCCTTCTCCACTCCACTGCCCTCTTGGCACAGGCACTGTGTCAGTAGGCACAGGATGCTGGTGCATCTGCTCAGCAAACAGTATGCAAGTGTTTGACTTGCTGCAGAGGAGCAAAAAGGGTCGGATGGAGTGGCTGGGCAGCTATGGACTTCAGCAGTTTCCTGTATGTTCCTTGTACAATGCCACATCTGAAGGGAAAATCATAACAAATAATTTGTTCAGTTCTTTATCTGTTTAGGCAATTCATTCAGTGAGGAGCTGTTTTTTCATGAACAGCTATGCATAAATCTAAAATTAAGGGTTTGCAAGTCCAACATTATCAAAGCAGGTTTTCCTTTCCCTGTGTCTAAGGAAGATGAAAAAGAGTGAATGCCCTTCTGGTGGGGAGGGGTGCTGTTTCTTTATATAAATTAATGCAAACTCCTGCCTAGTTAGAAGTCCTGTTGCTGTAGTGGTCCCTTGGAAAGAAGTAGCATTGGGAGAAGCAGCCAGTTTTGGCTTGAGGACAGCCATCTGCTGGAAATTTGTGGCTAAATGTCAATGCCGTTATTACAGTACCAAGTGGAATCGGATATACATGCCTGAAAGAGCTATACCTGCAGAGCCAGATAGGAAAATAGGTGGGAAGAAAAGACCGTATTGTTAACTAGGAGGGAAATGGATATTGTGGATCTGAGTCATACTGGCTGAGGCACAGTTTGTCCCTGATGTAGCAACCCACACCAAGGACGTGACTAGCCCAACCCAGTTTGAGAGCATTTTGGGTCGCAAAGGTGTCTGCTAAGTTCTGTGGAAATCAGAGACAAGGACTATTGACAAAAACTCTGTAACTTACACTCATCTCTTTACTAAGCATTAGAGAATCCAGAGGGGACTGCCACCTCAAGAGACAACCCCCTCAGAAACAAGGCATCTCTGCTTCAGCCCTTTTCCAGGTTACTTGTTATTATTGTCATCAGAAATGCTTCAGTAGTGGAAAACAGGGGAAGTTTTCCTGCCATACCAAGAGGGACAGCCGGTTGTTCAGGAGCATATATCTTCTGGACGTGCTGAGACAACTCCCTCTCCTGTGGTGCTGGTCGCACCAACTGACCCCAAGTGTGGAGAGCAGTGGATGTGTGCTCGGTGCGGAGTTCCTAGCCGGGACAAGTGGGCAGCTCCCAAAGGAGAGGAGAAATGTAGGGGAAGATACTGCCCTATCCCCAGCTTCTAGATCTCTCTTTGTTTCCCTCTGCCTTCTTCCCCCTCTTCCCTTGAAATTAGAACTCCAGATGGCTCAGGTGTGGGCCATTTACTGTGATTATTTCCCTTTTTTTACTCTACTTCAATTTACTCTCCCTGTCTCTGTAGGGAGCAAAAGAGATGCAGTTTCTGTTTGGAAGGTGGATGGAGCATTTGCTTTCTAAGTGGAAAGGTATTATCTGGCACTCTGCACATTGAGGAGATAAAGGAGTAGAGGGTTGTAAGGTGTGTTTGTATGTGCAGCATATGGATTCAGCCTGTTTCTGCCAACCTCTATTGCCCAGACCTAAACAATACGAAGCATTTGAATTTTAATCAAATTGGCTGCTGGTTCTGTCCCAGTTAGAGCCAGAGCCAGTGCAGCTGATTCATGGGAGCTTGAAGGGAAGTAGTGGGGTGAAGGCGGGAGAGGGGGATGCCTCTGTGAAAAGGCAGGGAGAGATAGCCTTTCTGTAACTCAACAAAAGACAAGCAAACCTGCGTGCAGATGGAGGAGTGGCTGGGGGAAGGTTACGAGTTGTCCTATTATGGAGAAGCTTGAACTGTCATCTGTACTTGATGGAAGCGAGAGAGATTGCAGTTGGAGCTGCAGAAGGGCTGCCTCCCTGATTGGATTAATAGAAAGGGAAGATGACTCTAGAATGGCTGCCCATTATCTGCACTACAAAGGGATTAGTGTGGGTTTCAGAGAAATTAATGGCTTTTGAGTTAGCGCAGAAATACTAATGAATGTCAGGGCCAGAGATGTACAGTGAACAAAATCGGTTCTCTTTTAGTGCGTGTGAGTGCATGCGTGTGTATCTATCCATTTGGGCTATGAAAGTGGTTTTTCTCTGCCATTTTGAGTTTTAGATTAGGCTTTCAGTTTTCATATTTAGCCGAAATACTCTTGAGTAGCTTATTTGTCTGCAAGGCATAGTTATATTGATTTCTTTTCCACCTTTTCAGACCTAGTGCCACAGTAGCAATTTTTAAATTGTTGTTATGATTTTAGTCATATATGCAGGAAATCTTTGTAGGTAGAGTGCTTTGAATGTGGTGTTAAGTGCAGGCTCCATTCTGAGTATGTGGGTAATGTGGGGAAGCTGAGGCTGAGCTGGCAATGCAAAACCTGAGTGCATCCTTCTTGTTAGTGTGGATGGGTGGTAGCATCCTCCCCCTGTTTTTTTAAACCCTATAAGGTTTGCATATCCACGTTAAATATATCAAACAATTAATTCTTATGTTTGTTCATTAAGTTTAACTGAAACTTGTCTGCTTAATCTTTGTAAATCCTTAAAGTTGGTCTTCACTGAAGAGCTAGACAAAGCTTTTTATTTTTACGCTTGCTGTCCTGAATCCTCCTCCTGCCCATACACGACACTCACAACCAACTATAGCAGTGCTTTCAGCCAAGGGTGGGAGCATCTCCTTAGAATGTACATTACAGCCCAGGTTCTGCTTTCTCACCAGTTGGTGTCAGAAGCCCCTTGGACAGTAACTGAGTCCCTCAAACACTCATAGTTCCTGGCCCATTAGCTGGTGGTGGGGAAGAGCAGCATGGCCAGTAACCCTGGCCATGTTAGCTGGGAAGCCCAGTACAGATTGGGGATGCGGTGACTTCTTTACAGGCTCTTCTTTGGCTCTTTGTTCCAAGCTTCATCAAGCTTCTATTCTGTTAGATCTGCGCTGAATGCATCCTAGGTACACTCGGAGGTGATCATGTCTAAAACTTGTTAGAGCGTGGCCTGTTAACATGAGTAGTAATTGGTTAAGCTGAGATGCTGAAAATACTTTGTGCCTCCAGCTGTCTGCCCTATGCTCTTTCAAAGGCTGTCAGCCTGAGGGCAGAAACCACTGGTGAAACAGCTCCTGTGTTGATGTGGTTTGTAACACTGCCTGTTAAGGTCAATTGATGCTGATTTTGTTTTGACCTAATTGTGCCAGGCGGTGGATGAGGAGCTGTTCCCAGGTGGCTACCTTGCTCCTGCATCAGTAATACTGTTCTCTGAGGGAGATTGTCAACCTCTTCACTTGTGTCTGTTAATTTTGTCAGTGTTTGTAAGTGAAGCAAGTGGAACTAGAAGTCAAATGGAAGCAAAAATTTGTTCCTCAGGGCTGGGTTGTTTTGGGGTCCAAGTGTTAAAGTTGGTGTTAGAGCATAATAGTGTGAATGCCACTGAATTTATACAGAGACTGACAAAAATTGTACAGAGCCACATGTCCTGCCCAAGGTGAAAATACAGTTTGCATGTATTGATGATGGTTGAAGTGGTGCAAATCAGATTGGGGCAAATCTTGCGTGGAAACCTTTTTTAAAACTCAGAAATGCTTTAGATAATTTCTTTTAAATTCCTATCACTTTGGTGCCCAGACTGACTCATATATGGCTGGTTTTCTGGGGGTGAAGAAAATTCCCCTTGAGTTTGCTTTGTGCCAAGGTTTGTGAAAGGGTCTGAAGCACCTGAAGTGCTGAGTCACTTAGATATCTGTGTGTGGGTCTGGGAAACCTCTTGCTTCTCTTTTTTGGTCATGTCTGCTGGTCCTGACCGTGATTCCCAGAAATCAGCAAAGCTCCTCTCCAGTAAATGGAGCTGTGCAAAATGTTCTGATCCCAGGTCGTGCTGAGATGTGCTGTTGCTGGTCACAGTTCTCCATTCCCCGTGTCTTAGGTAAGTCACTGCCAGGTGCGGTGCCCAGGTGCTGGCAGCGGAGCTGTTCCAGCCAGTTCCAGTGGCCTCAATGCAGGGCACAGTTGTGGGAGCCACCAGATGGGCCTCTTTGACAGATTGCATGTCAGAAAGGACAAAGCACTGCCCAGCAGTGTGAGGAGTGAGGAAAAAAGTGTGAGAAGCAGCCCAGGGTCAGAGGAGAAGGTGCTGCAGGTACTGGGGCAGGGATTCCACTGCAGGCCCTGGGGAGACAGACCGTGGTGGAGCAGGTATCTCCTTCCAGTCCCATGTGGGACCCCATGCTGGAGGAGGTGGAGATGCCCTGAAGGAACTGTGCCCATGGAGAGCTCATGCAGGAGCAGGTTTATCCTGAAGGACTGCAGCCCTTGGAGAGGACACATCCTGGAGCAGGAGAAAAGTGTGAGGAGGAAGAAAGAGCAGCAGAGAGGAACTGACCACAACCCCCCATTCTCCTTCCCCCTGGGCTGCTGGGGACAGGGGCAAGGTAGAGGGGTTGTGTGTGAAAGCATGAAGTTGAGCCTGGGACAGAGAAGGGCAGGAGGGGAAGGTGGCATTTTAGTTTGTATGTGTTTCTCACTGTGAGATCTATTTTAGTTGGCAATAGATTACTTGATAATACTGTATTCTTTTGGACTAGATTCTGGGAGACTTGCAGTGTTGTTGCTCTGTCGCTATCCAGGATAATCTTAGAAAAATTGCTTTGCTCCTTTGTCCCTCTGTTTCCCTGTCCCCTTTTTTGTGAAGTGCTTTGGTACCTCTGGGTAAAAAAATTCTGCATTCTCTTTGTCTCAGATGTGGAGTCAGTGCTTGTATTTAATAATTATAACCTATTGTGTGAAGGCTATTTCTGTGATCCTATCCTCCAGATGTATCATGTATGGGTGGGAGAGTTGCATGAGCCGGAATGACAATTCAAAATGATTATTTAAAAAAAATTAATGATAATGTTCTCGTTTTGTTTCCTCCAGAACACAAGCCAATGTTCCCAAATATTCTGAAGAAGGGATATTTAGAAATTAGAAGAGACAATGACAGCTACTGGCAAACCTGTTACGCTGAGCTCTCCCCATACAAACTGTACCTATATTGCTTGGACAGCAGTGGCAACCAGACTCTTCCCACTGTGTATCCACTCATGCTTTTTCAAAGGGTCACTGTTAGTGGTTGCATTGAAACCAAGGTGGTGGACGCTGTCTTGTCAGACAACTCACAGCTGCAGCTGAAGGCGGAGTCCTCATGGGAGGCTTTGGACTGGGGACAGAAACTGTGGGAAGTGGTGCGTGCTTCTGTGCCTGCTTTCACAAGACAGCAGGAGAAACTGGAGAATGTGCCAAAGCCTGAAAATAACAGTGACCTTTCTCAAACCAATGGATTGTTAGAGAAGCCTATGGAACTCTTCCTATCCATGAATTTGACTGAAAACACTAAAGAGTACCAAAATATTCTCAAATCAGGGACTCTTTATAGGTTAACTGTCCAGAATAACTGGAAGGCATTTACTTTTGTCTTGAACAGGTCTTACCTCATGGCATTCCAGCCGGGTAGGCTTGATGAAGATCCTCTGCTGAGCTACAATGTCGATGTGTGCCTGTCGGTCCAGACAGATACTCAGGATGGCTGTGACTCTTGCTTTCAGGTCATTTTTCCTCAAGATGTCCTCCGCCTGCGTGCAGAGACCCGTCAGAGGGCCCAGGAGTGGATGGACGCACTGAGAGCAGCAGCCAGCACTACCAGAAGTTTAACTCAGAATCCACAGGTCACACTTAGGAACAAACCTGGAGATCGGCCCTTTGGAAATGATCTTAGAAAGAGCAAGCGCCAGTCTGTGACCACCAGCTTCCTGAGCATCCTGACCACGCTGTCTCTAGAGAGGGGGCTCACAGTTCAGAGCTTCAAGTGTGCCGGTAAGCAACCAGGTTCCTGCACCCACTCCCCTTCTGCAGTAAAAGAAAATCACTTGGAAAAGCATGTTCATGTTTTAGCAGCACACAGCCGTTCCCTGCCTCTCACTATGGCTGTAGACACTTAGGTGCGTTAGCCTTTCTTTGCTGTCTGTAAGATATGGAGGAAAAGCCTATGGGGATATTCAGGGATTCACCTGGATGATGAGTAATGCTGGAATGTTAGATCCTGCACATACAGTGCTACTGAGCCAGTGCCGCCTTACAGGGTGACCGAGCTGTTTTCTTGATTCAGGACACTGGAAAGGTGGTCCAGAATCAAAGGGATTTGAATTCTGGATACGATGCAACTTTCCAACTTTGAGCACTTCTGTTTCGTTTTATTAGTGTGTCTCCTCTGGGTCATTTTTGGAACTCATTTTCAGCTCTGAGCCTTTTGGGGAGACTCCTCAAAGCATATATGCTTCCCTGAAACACCATCATTTGGTGATATGTGTTCTGGCACTGAGGTTCAGGCGTGAGCTCTCTGCTTGGTTCTTCCCTTGAGGCAAGGGTGAAAACAACCTTCAGCCCCAGCATCTAATTGTAAATTTCAGTTAATTTGACTGCTGATTCTAGTCCTAGGCAAGATGAGTATTTTATCCAGTTTGGGAACTAAGTGGAAATAGAGAAAGCCCAAGTAAATGCAGTTCAGTGTCCTTTTACTTAAGCAAGGGCACTTTTGTGGAGCAAATTGGGGCACCTTGTGCCTAAACTATAGTCTCTGGCTGGCTTTAGTTATGCTCACTTAGCAACTGTCAGCTGTATCAGAAACAGCTTTTCTGGAGGGTTTTCCTCTTTTGTTATGTGAACTGTCAGGGTCCTGCCTCCTCCCTGCTCTGGCCTGGCGTAGGGGTCTGGTGTGGAGGTCTCCTGTTACTCTGGAATCACGCTCAGGGTGCGTGTGTGTGAGTATGCGTGGTGTCTGTGTGGGCTCAGGACCTAGTGGCTGGCCTGAATACCTTCCAGGGGAGACCTGAGCCCCAGAAGTACTGGGTTGCCCTCAGAACTGGCAGTGGGTTCAGCTAGGTTCATCCCTTTCTGGTAGTCATCTGCAGGTGGTGTTCCTGCTCACCTCTGCACAGTGCATGGCACCCGCCTGGTAGCTGGAGCATCGTGAAGGCTGGCCTCACTGCAATTAATGATTTGGTCACAGTATTTTGGGCCTGTGCCTGAAATCAGTTCTGTTTTTTTACCACAGGCTCTTTGTGTGACTGCATGTCAATTTTTTCAGGGAGTAATTATGTGCCAAATTATTGCTGAAACTGAAGGTGCCTATAGGTCCTGTGGTAACTGATTACCTGAACACCACTGGACAATGGTCACTTCTTACCTTTCAAGGTAGTTGTGAGAGAGAAAACTGCAGGGAGACTCTGGGAATGGATCCAGTAAGTATCCCCAAGATGGATCCAGCCCACTGTGTTACCCAGCAGACAGCCTTGTGAAACTCAAGAGGACAGCAGAATTAATGGCTGCATTTTAAGATAACATCCCAGTTGACATTAAAATTTTATTCCTTTCTCCTAATTTCTTTTAATTCAAAGCTCAGTAGAGGAAATCTTTGTAATTTTGCTTCATCCTCTGACTGAGGTGCAGGAGAGTTTCAAATGAGCATTTCTAGTGATCTCCTCAAAAATAGGATCAGGACCTGGGATGGCAACAAAATGCATGTCTTAAATGTGGACTAGGTTTTAGTCTTGCATTATGTACTATGGGAGCAGAATTCTGTGGGAAAGGGTTCATTTCCAACCCCAAACGTGGGGTCGATGCATCTGCACTCACGTATTCCCCACAGAAATATGGTACTCTGACCATGTGAGGCTTGCGTGGAGTCTTTTCCTGATGCATGTGAGGATTCCCAGTGCTCCTGTGGTCTTCTTTTAGTTTGCAAGACTGAACACTCGTGCAGGGAAATGCAGAGTTGTGGAGTCTGTGAGAAGCTGGCCACTGGGATTCCCCGTACCTGAGGGTGGGGGTGCACAGCATTTGCTGTAGGAGTGGACACATTGCCGTCTGCCTGAGACCCTTAAAGCTGGTCTTTGAAACTGGAACTTGTAGCTGTTAGCACATCACAAAGAAATTAATAATTGTAATTATAACTGGGAGAAACTGAGGAAACTTGTGTGGCTCAGAAAAGTTTGTGCTGAGAAGACTTCGGAGGCACACCAGCAGCTGAGAGCCCTTCCTTGTGCCTTGCTCCCTGCAGGCAGTTTGTGCTGTTCCCTGGCATGGGCTGCTGTTTAACCTAAGGGGCCTGCTGTTGGTAATTACAGCTTGCAGGCATTGAGAACTGGGTTTTCCCCAGGGCTGCTGGGAGGGGTAAGCTTGGAAAAGGATGAGGAGGGGGGAGGAAGAAAAGTTTTGCTGTGAATTCTTCAGCCATTTAGTGCAAATTCCTGTAATTACCGTCTTTGTGTCCTGTCCCAATGGCGCATAATACAGCAGAAGCCTTTCCTAATTGAGACCTTACAGGAGGTACAAATCCCTCCTTTGTTCGGCCTAACAAATTAGTGCCAGAAAGTGGCAAGGTCCGAGTGGGAATCAAAGACAAGCAACACAAAGATGGAACTTAAGGCTACAGTAATAACCCTCTCTAGTCCTGCAGGGGTGGGAGGGAAGGAAAAGTAATGACCAATGAAAAATGAAGGGTTTTTTTGTTATAAATTCCCTTGACATGACAGCACCTCAGGGCTGCTTTATTTATTTAGGAAAAGTGATTAAATAGTAATACAACAGGGCAGACCATTGTCTCTCGAGCTAGCCCCCTTCCTACAGACCCCTGCTGCCTTGGCTAATTGATTGACAATGAACCTCTGATAAAAAAGGTTGTTGGGAGGACCTGATGGGGACAGGGGTTTTTTTATTTTATTTTCTCTTTGCAGTCTTTGTGGGGTTCTCCTCCCCGATTTTTTTTCTGTTTGAAATGCCCTCTGCAACCCCCTTTCCTTCTCTCCCTCCGTAAAAGCTTTTCAAGGGACCGCTCCCAGACACACAGCTGACACTCAAAAGCAGGTAGGGAAGAATGCGAATGTCTGTGCCTCGCTATTGACAAGTTTATCTTGGAGGCTGACTAGCACTTTTCAACTCGTGATATAAGCCAGGACGGTGGTGTCAGATGTAGTTATGGGACAGGGGGAACAAACTGTTGATGCACTGGAGTCAGAAGGGCAGCTTGAAAAAAGTTTTCTTTTGCTTGATCAGCAGATGCAAAAGCTTTTCCACACGTTTTTAACTCTTTGTCTTGCTGTTGAGGGCAGGGCATTAT
This sequence comes from Falco biarmicus, assembly GCF_023638135.1. Classification (NCBI taxonomy): domain Eukaryota; kingdom Metazoa; phylum Chordata; class Aves; order Falconiformes; family Falconidae; genus Falco; species Falco biarmicus. The sequence continues at coordinate 14,837,625 of NC_079295.1, forward strand.
TTCTCCTGATTTCCAGGAAATGAGTGAATAGGCCGCTGCTTGAACAGTGGAGAGGCTTGGTTTTTGAAAACACTTTTACCTTTGCTGCCATTATTTATATTTTTGGCAGGGAAGAGCAATACATTTTGGAACATGGGGTTAACTAGCAACTGGTAGCACTGGAATGGCAGCTGCCTTGTCCTTTGTGTGTTTGTATAACTGAAGGCTTCATCTTGCTGTTGCTGGGTACAGCTGTGTTCCTGTGGGAAGTGTTTGGGGCTCTGAGCAAGAGTGGCATTTGTGAGTGTCAGTCTGCTCAGGTGAGACTTTGGAGGGACCTACCCCTTACCTTCAAATGGATATGAAGTGAAAGTTGGTTGCAAGTCCAAGCAGGTAAATATCAGGGTTTATGATTTCTAGGAGTATGTAGGAAATGACACATGCATTATGTTAGGAGGATCTGTTGGGGTGTGTGTGCTATTTTTATGTCTTTATTTCACCTGGATAAAGGAGAAATTCCCAAATAGTTCATGTTACAAATTTGAGATGATGTGGCTTCCATCAAAACATGTTTGGTAAGCGCAGCACCTTGCAGACAGTGCTTGCTGGTTGTGAGTACTCCAGTGGCTGTCCTGTCTCCCTGTTGGGCCGGCTATGGGCTGCTGGGACAAGGTGGGCATTTCTCCTGCAGGTCTGTAAGGAGCCCTCATGTCCTCAGGTGCCCTTCACTGCTGCTGTTCCCTTGGCATGTGCCTTCACGTTTCCATAGATGGGGAAGACAAACGGCCTTTGCCCTTGCCTCCTGTTTTTGCATAGCTCCTGTTCTTTTGATGTCTGACTTCCTTTTCACCTTTTATTTTTTCTCCCCCTGTCCTATATTAAAACAAACATTTCTTCAGAGAAGTCAGTTGTGTCTGCCAGGAACTCTTGTTGCTTAGACTGCAAGTCCTAATGGATGTGGGAGTTTGTGCCTTCTGCAAAATGTGCTCTACATGCTTTTATTTGCCTGTATGGTTCCTCTTGTGGGGTGCCTTCTGTCTTCATTTCCCTGCTTTCTCCATGTCTCCTCACTTGCCAGAAGGATAAATACTGCTATTAGGGCTCCACTGGCTTAGTTGGCTGAGCTGAATGAGAAGCCGAGGTTAGTAAATGGGCTATTTCCTGAGCTTGCCGCCCTGTCAAATTGAGCAGCAGGTGGAAAGCTGCTGGCTTTCAAGGAGTCATTCTGCCTCTAGTGCCGTGATCATGTGTGTAGATGGGGAACAGCCCAGCGCAACGTGCCCAGCTCGTGCAGCCTCTGCTCTAGCTCACCTAGTCTGGAACCATCCCCTACTGCAATAAACGTAAAGTTATTTCCTTTTTTTTTTTTTTTTTCTTCTCCCCCCCCCCCCCCCCCCCTTCATGAGAAGGAAGTCTTTTCCTAATAGGTTGCAAGCCAGAAAGTGTGATTTTAAAAAAAAAAAAAAAGGGAAAAAAATTAGCCAGGTACTATGTTGACTTGTTCAGCTTCTCGAAAAGCCATATAGTTGAAACTTCTCAAATCCAGATAGTTGAAAAGCAGGGGTGCTTCGTCCCTGAGTTTAGTAAATACAGTTTGTGAACTGTCATCACACCCAGCACCTATTGGTAGCATGTCACTGAAGTAAAAATCCTAGGGGACAAATCTTAGCAAATGTAGCACAATAATAAAATACCAGAAGGTCCTTTGGAAGGTTGTCAGCACTCTTGTCACATTTTTAGTCCCAAATAACAATTGTTGTTACCTGTCCAGGGCTTTTAGGATTGTGCTTTCTAAGTGCTATATGTATTTTGTGCTTGGTTTCATTTCAATTGATCTCTTTGTTCCAAGACTTCAGCAGCTTTTTGCCTTCCCTGTATTTGAGACTCTGTGAAGTCCCCTGGGAATGTGTTTTGCACTCTAAAGGTTTTATTGTTAAGTATCTTCGCTTTAGACCACAGTCTTCTAGTTTTGTATTTGACATTCAGGCCCAGTTTCTATTGATTCCGAAGTAAAACTTCCACTGCTGACAGTGGTATTTCTAAACTCTTACTCTTTCGTAGCTAACACCAGCTGAGCAGAAAAAACATCCTCCATGTCTAAAGTAGTATTTGGAAAATACGTGTCTAAAAAAGGCCCCTGACTTGTTGGGAGGAGTCGGGGGAAGGTTTGCAGACAAGGGTGACTTGAATTTGTGTAGCACAAAGTACTTAATTTGCAGTGGACCTACCTCTGTGTTTCAAAGGTTGCTGGTCCATGGTGCTTTGCCATGTGGCATCTTGTCTGGGGAAAGATCAGACCGCATGGTATCTCTCTTACTTGCTTGAGTTGATTAAACCTGTTATCAGCGATCACAGATGAGCATGACATGATCACAGAAGCTATTTAATCTTCACTGGTAAGGTGAGTGAGCTCTTCAATACAGCTTTAAGATGCTTTGACTAGGGGGAATGGCAGCAAGAACTATTTTTTTTGTCTGAGCTGGTAGAAGTTAGATCCCTCACCTTCCTGGGATTTGGCCGTCACCTTTGCGGTGATGTTTTCCCCTTCATAGGATTTGGTTTGGAGTTGCCCTGCTGCTGCCCAGAAGAGCAGTTTAGATGAATACTTGGCCAGTTCAGTGCCTGTCCTGCCTGATGTGCACTTTGCAATCCTCAGTTGGTGTTTTACTGACTTCTTTGCCTCAGCCCTTCAGTCAGAACAGCTGACACAAATGTCTTGGCTGATGAATCTACATATTCCCCCTGTCAGATTTTAAGGGTGCCTGTGCTGCCTGTATGGGGATAGGTGACCCCATTGCTCTAATCTGCCTCTGTGAACAATCTGGAAGCTTTCAGTATGTTTTTTTTTTTCCTTTTTCTTTTTTTCCATCACAAATAAAATATCTGTGCTTATTTCTTTTACTGTTAAGAGCTCAGTTCTGCTGTGTGTGAGTATGTCTCTACCCTCAGTGTAGGCTCTGTGTTTGTTGTTGGCTGTGCCATGTTTCTTCCTGGCTTGTGGGTGCTAGGTGTTAGTTCCTCTGCCCCCAAAGAACTCTTGGTTGCTTGGGGGATTTTTTTGGTCCATTTATTGTGTGAAGCCAGGCTTGATGAATCTTTTGGCATAGAGTTTAAAGAAGAGAATGCCAAAACCAGGGAGTCTAAATGTCCAAGTCTCGCCTTTGTTGGGATGGAAAAAGCTACTGGAGAAAAGGAAGCATTTTCAGACCCCAAAACTCTTTAACACCTCCATCTCCAGTTCTTCTCTTGAGAACCCAGAGTTTCCTCATGAGTTGTGTTACAAGAGACAGCTTTACTTGTTGGGCTAGCATCTTTTAAATCAGTCAAGCCAGCTTTTACTAATAAAGGCCTTGCCTTTACAGAAAGGCACAGGCAGGAACTAGTTGCACACCACTTTCTGCAGTTACAATTTATACCAGGTCCCTGAGCTAGTTTGGGACATACCTGTTAATTTAGTTTCCTAGGAAACAAAGCTTATGTTATAATGCTGTTTGCTCACAGTTTTGCCCCTGCCCCATAAGATTTGAATCTACCTGACTGTTTTAACAAAATTTGGAAGAGGATAAATAGCAAAGGTTTGGGAATCTTAGAGGTTTCACAGAAGCTGGCATCATAGGGAGCCCCTCTTAATGTTGCTCTGGAAAAAAACCTGTGGTGTGCACTGTGCATTTGCTCAGCATCAGAGCATCTGTGCAGGTGTGCAGCCCTGGGAGACAAATACAGAAGGAAAATGGCTGCTTTAGGTCCACTACTGGAAAACCAGGGCATTTGTGTGTGTGTTGGCAGGGTTCCCCCGCCTTCTGTTACGTCCCACAGCAGTGTATCATCAGCAAAACTATTGCATGTGGATCAGGTCAGGGGAAGTGTAAAAAGTTACAGAACAAACCACAGGCCAGCTGTGAGTCTGGCCTTCTACACTGTCACTAGACTCTGATACATAAACTGTGCTGTGTAAATCTGAACAGTGCCTGTGCCCAAGGTAGTGCTGTGGTAGTGATGTGTGACCAAGAAGAAATATAGCCAAACAGCATCGGCAAAAAATACATAACCACACTTAACGCACAGTTCTTCCTCATGTTAAAAGGAGGTACCAAACCAGCTGTGTATTCAAACAGAGACAGAGCTGATTATTTGTAAGTACATTTAATAGTTGCTGTATCAAATAAATTAAACTTAGCAAACCAGATAGCCTTCAGTGTAGGTAAATGAGTGAGCAGTGCCAGGGATAAGTGGTCTTCAAACTAACTATGGAGCAGTAATGAAAACTGAGCTAAGCAGAGACTCTCTTTGCTAAAGGACCTGGCCACAGCTGAGGACACTGGCCCCAGTGTTTGCTCAGATCACACAGGTACCTGGTACGCTCTTTGCTGTTCTCTTGTTTACCTTATCAGTATGTAAAACCGAATAGGAGTGTAATGGACAGCAAGTTGCCCATGAGACAGCAGTATGTCCTTGTAGCCAAGAAGGCCGATGGCACCCTGGGGGGCATGAGGAGGAGCGAGGCCAGCAGGGTGAGGGAGCTGATCCTCCCCCTCTGCTCTGCCCTGGTGAGGCTCATCTGGAGCGCTGTGCCCGGTGCTGGGCTCCCCGGTTCGGGAGAGACAGGGAACTGCTGCAGAGGGGCCGGCGGAGGCTACAGAGATGGCGGGGGGAGCGGGGCATCTCCCTGGTGAGGAAAGGCTGAGGGAGCCGGGCCTGTTCAGCCTGGAGAAGAGAAGGCTGAGAGGGATCTTACCAATGTACACAAATATCTTAAGGGCGAGTGTCGGGGGGATGGGGCCGGGCTCTTTTCAGCAGTGCCCAGTGACAGGACAAGGGGCAACGGGCACAAACTGCAACACAAGAAGTTCCTCCTGAATACGGGGAAGCACTTCTTTGCCCTGAGGGTGACAGAGCGCTGGGGCTGGGACAGACTGCCCAGGGAGGCTGTGGGGTCTCCTTCTCTGGAGACGTTAAAAACCCTCCTGGATGTGATTCTGTGCAACCTGGTGCAGGTGAACCTGCAGGGGTTGGACTAAACCATCTCCAGAGGTCCCTTCCAGCTCTGACCATTCTGTGATTCTGTAATCAACTGTAGGAATGGGAGTACCATTATTAATTATGCTCAAATTACCTACTTACTCCTAGCTGGCAGACTTCAAGAGCTGGCCCAGAGAGTGTGTTCAGTTCCCATTCCTGACTAAGAGCTGGCGAATTACTGAATCCTGCCAATAAGTCATTCCACAGGAGCTCCTATTCCCTGCTGTCAGGCAGCGCTTCAGAGTCTCAGCAAAGCAAAGCTGAACAGGTTTCCATTGACTCAGAACGGTTAGTCCATCCTTTGGAGTCTATTTAAAAAAAAAAAAAGAAGAATCTGGGAGCTGGGGAATAGTGAGCTGTTCCTTATTTCTGGAGAAGCTGATCTAAATTATAATTAAAGTGGGATTTGTACATTGCTGCCATAAATAATGTGGGATTTGTATGTTACTTAGATAAAGTCTGTAAGAAGCTCACAAAAAAGTAGGCAAGGTAAGTAAAGTGTGGGACTTTGCTTGGAGGTTTATGAGTTTTTGATTATTTCTTTAGGAAGATAATTGCTTTGGAATAAAAGTAGTGCTGGGAAAAGGACCAAGTGTAATGCACATTCAAGCCTGGATAGGCATGAGGGGAAACTGAGCTGGTTTGTTAGTGTGTTTTCCTTGTGAGTTTGAGTTTTCCCATGGTGGAGTGAATTGGAATAGGTGCAGAAACACAAGGCCAGCAGCTGAAGTAATTCTCACCTTCTCTTTCTGATTGTGCTGAGCAGCTAGAGCAATGTTGTATGTCTGATTTAACACGCTGAAAATTCATTGCTTTGGTTCTCCTGCTTAGTCTGTTTTATGGCTTTATCAAGCTGAAAGCCTTTTGAAGTCTGTGGGTCATTTTCTTCATATTGTATGTTGTTTCTAAATGAATTAGCTTGTGAGCTAATCTGTCACAGATTTAATTATGGTACACAATCACGAGGGAGTTGCTTTTTCCTGATACTAAGCAAGGAACTTCACTGAATAAGGAGACCAGTTGTGTACTTAATTCTAATTTGGTCTTCCACTTTTTCTGTTTCATTGTGGAGCTACTCCAATCTCTTCCTACTGAAAGACTGAAGAAATAGGTATATGGATAAAAAGAGTACTTGTGTGTGTGTCTTCCTTGACCGTAAGAGTATGCAACACCCTGAAAGTGGCAGAAATGGTGTTTTCCACACTTTGCAGAAGAGGAATTGTATTCCAGTGTCATGGATTCCTCCTCCATACTATCCTCACCACCATCTTAAGTCAAGGAGAGAGACTTGTTACAACAACTTTTTAACCTAATCTTCCTGTGCTTCTTGCTTCCCAAAGTCTTAGCATTTGGAGATGAGCCTCTTGATGTTGATACTCTGCTCTGCTTACAGACATGTTGAGAGAAGTTCATCTGTACTCAGCAGCACTTTCCTGCTGCTATTTTTTCTAACCCCTATTTTCTTTGCTTGATTTCAAGGCTGTTTTGTTATATTTTCTGTGATGAAAGGTTTGAGATTACTCCTTCCCTCACTTTGCTAACAGTACACCTACAGCTACACTTATTCCCTCTGTAGCTTGCTCTATAACATTGTTTAGGTAGGGATGATTTGGGATACTAGGGAAATATTGCACTGTTCTCCTTGCTCTACGCTCAGGGTTTGCCAGACCTTTGTACAGATGTTATAGAAATAATATTCTGTGTGAGAGCATTAGGAATAGGTGAGAGAGGCTTGGTGAAAGTTGTGCTGTTTTTTACCCCCATCTGTGGAAGGTGCTCTCTAACCACAGGGAAGTAACAGTTTTCTCTGCAAACATGGAATGGTCCCTTTCCCCACCCTTAACTATTTATTGTGTTGTGTTACTGCCTCTGAGGTGGTCAGCTACATCTGACTATCTTGCTGGGAGGGGTGCCTAACAGTTTAAAGCCAGGAATCAGTACTAGCTTTGCTTCTGGTAAACATGATGGCAGGTTTATGTACCTGACCGTCCAGGTGCCAGATTTCCAAGAGCATTAAGCCACAAGCTATTTCTTCCTTCTCTTCTTTCTCTCTCACTCTTGCTTTCTTTTTTTCCATCTTAAAAAAAAAAAAAAAAGTAGCATAAGTGGTCTATGCCACAGAAATATGTTTGTCACACTACATCGCTTTGAACTGCATAACATCAAAGAAAATCAGTGCTTTGATAACTTGATTTGAAAGGATTGTAGAAATAGCCATCATTATGAGTCACAACAGATAGGAATGGAAAAGATGGTGATTTTCAAACAGCAAAGCTTGCAAGGTAAGGGAGAATGTAAGGTAGGTGCCAGTGCTCCATTCTCATCTAAAATACAGCAACCTTGCAACTGTTTTGTAGCTTTACAGAATGTGATTTTACTTGAGGATATGGAGTGAGAAATAGTCTGTGTAAAAATGTGTTTCAGAGGAACAGGAAAACAAACATGGGCTCAGAGAAGGGCTGGGATAAGGGAGAAAGCAATGATGCTGCTTGGGTAGGAACTTCTTCCACTTTCCTCTCTTTATAAAACCACCCTTCCTGAAGGCAAGGGCATCCAGGATTGCTTGCTGAGATCCTCCTCACCCCAGAGACCTTTAGTTCTTATGGGCTGGACATAGGGAGGAGGAGGTGCACTTTGGTGCTTTGTCATTCCTCTCCTGAGGAAACTCACCCCATGGACTGGAATGAGTTTCTGGGTGCAAGAAATCAGGCCTTAAAATGATGACTTCTCAACTGCAAACGTTTTAGTTTAGGATGATGGCAATTCAAATTGGAATTTAGCTTATTCTTACCTTCAGTCTAATGGATAGGAGCTAGGGTACTGAGGCAAACTAAGCAGCCTGTGGAGTGGCAAGGAGCGCACAGTGGCAGTTAGGTGAAATCAGTGTGTCCTGTCCCCATCCCCATCCGCCAGATGAGTTGAGTGTTGGCTAGCGAGGAGTGTGGATGAAGGTTTCAGTGGCATTGAGTTAGGAAACTTCAGTCTCATTCAGACACAGCTTTACCACTAGTACTTCATCAGCTGGTCAAGTCACATTGAACTGGAGAATGCTACAAGTCACTTAGCAGTCTCTGTTTCATTCGATGTGAGGTGATGGCTGTATGTAATGAAAGCTAAAGTTGGAGCCAGTTGAGGTGTAAAGACAGATGCTTCAGTGCTTTTCAGTGATAGGGAATTCAAAGGCAACAAGTGAGGAGAAAGATTCAGACTCTTCATTTCTTTTAGCAAGGCTGGCACAGAAGAATGTGCTATACTGAGGTACTGCTAACACAAACATCCTCTCTGAGGGCTTGTTCCTGTTTAGCTTGGGAAAGAGGGATGCTCTGTTTTGTAGATCTCTTCATCTTGCTCCATGAGGAGTGGGCATACTTCTGTTTCCTTTACAGAGGGGCAAGATTTACCTCTGTTGTGCTTATAAAAACACAGGCTCCATAGCAACAGTTTGAGTACCTTCTGCAAGCATGTTCCAGTGCTACTAGTCAGATTAATTTCATGTCAGCCAAACAGGACTGGTATTTCATGTCTCTTTAGCTGATCAAAACCTTTACCTTTTATGTATGAATGCATTTTAAAAATTGAAAGAATAGTTTTATATGTACTACAGGGCACTGATACTGAGCTTACTACCAAGTATGCCTGCTGACTTCAACCATAACAGCATAGTGGAGCAGTACTGCATGGAAACACTTTTAACAGACTAGTCAGGAAACTGCCTTTTTGAAAAAAATACAGAAAAAAAGAAACAGGAAAGGAAAGACAGGAAAATGCATGCTTTGCACTGAGGGAAATACGAAGTTTTTGGCTTCTTTAAGTTCTGATCCCAAGCCACAGTCATAGATCACCTGTTTTTTTGTAACACACTGCTGAATTACCTGAATTGACTTTACCCTTATAAAAGGCATACCCGCATTCTTTCTGCCCAAAAAATGTTGCTTTCCAAAAAGTTTTGCTAAGATTTACTGTACAAGAATTATTTCTATAGTGGTAATAGTTTACAGTCATAATGTCTGGGTTTTCTGCTTGATTATTAGCTAAGGTGAGATCACATTTTTGCATTATGTACGTTGAATTATACCACTTGACATACATGCTTATACTTACGCTCTGATTTTATGGATGGTAAAGGAGAAGACACTATATGAGTAGCTCTTTCATCAGCTGACCTGTTGATATATTTGCCTTTTTCAACTGCATATCCTCACTTCAGAAAAAGGGAAGGGTGAGAGAGATGGAGACAGAACAGGTTCCACACTGATTCACTTAATAGTGTGAAATCAATGGCCAAATGGCTCTGGAGTGTGGAAGAGGAGGAAGTGAACTAATTGTGTGGTCAGGTTATTGTAATTGTTTTGATTAGAGCAGAGGGGACATGGTAGCATCAGCTAATGGGGAGAAGGAGGAGTTTGATTAATGCCTAGAGTAGTTGAACTGTAAACTCTCCTCAAGTCAGGGTAACTTCTACTGGGGAAAAAAGATGTTCTCAGTGAGAGAAGTTACATAGTTACAATAAACAAAATCAGTTATACTGACAAAAGCAGTCAGTCAGTTGACTTCTGCCTGAAAAACTCTCTTTAACCAATACTTTTGCTGTGAAAGTGATGTGCAAGGATTCCGCTAATCAGCATTACTAACCAGCTCCAGTGGAGATCGTCTGAGCATACAGCACATGCTGGAGTGGGGCTCTGGTGCTAATTGTGTCTGTAGCTGTAAATGTCATACAAGGACACTAGCATTTGAAGGAAAAGCAGAAACACTGTCATGTGTGCTGTTTCAAAGAGGTGTTAATAACCATAGATATCTCATTGTATCTTATCCAAACATTTTTAGCCTCACTTCCTGAGCAGGTTGCTTAATGGGACTGTGCTGTCTGTCTTCAACCCTCCACTCTACTATTTGAACCTGTTGGTTCGTTTTAGTCACAGTTGAGAGAAAGACAGGGGTGTCAAATACGTGGAGTTTCGATGTGTTTCGTGAAAACAGGTGGTCAGGTGAAGAAGAGCTCTGCATTAGTTCTTTCCAACTAAAGCAGCAGTTTTTGAATGCATTGTTTTATCCTAGGGACTCCACACAGGAGGGCATGGGAAGACGCAAGGGATCCAGCTGTGAAAAAAGTATCAGGCAGACCTCAGACTGTGTAAGACCCAGAGTAATCCAATTGTAAGGAAAAAACCCCAACCAACCTGCAGGAAACTGAGCTGTGTCACTACTGCTAGTCAAGGACTACTCATTCTCGATGTGACTGCTGCTCACAGTTATTATTCATGGTCTGACTGTCATTTGCCTTGGCTGTGCTAATGTGGCTGAATCCTACCTGCCAAGTCAGCATCCCTTCTGGCTGTCAGCAGGAGCTGGCTTGCATTCCTCCAAGCAGCCAGTGTTGGCCTGTTCCATTGTGGGGAAAATGGGAGCTTTCTGGAGCAAGCACACAGTACTTCCGTGGTCTGTTATTTTTTGTCTAAGCTGCAGGTCATGGTTTTCAGACAGCCATGGCTTTTAAATGCCCAGTGTCTCAGAGTTGGTCTTCTCCCTTTGTTTATTAAGAAATGCTAAGTATTCTTTGACTGCTTTCTGAACTCTCTGTCATAGATGCCCAAGTTAGTTTATGCTTGTTCAGTGCTAGTTCAAGAATACTGATATCTGTTCCTCTGTTTTTTAGGGAATGAGGAATGGCGCATTGGTAAAATAAATACAATTTAAAATGGTAGAATAACTACTTTTCTTACTGCATCTGAGTGTGTACCTCTGGCATGATGTACAAATCCAGACTTTTTCCTCTCACTCTTCTCTAGGCTGTCAGCGCTCCATAGGCTTGTCCAATGGGAAAGCCAAGGTGTGCAGCTACAGTGGATGGTATTACTGCAGCACCTGCCATGTGGATGACAGCTTCCTCATCCCTGCACGACTGGTTCATAATTGGGATACTTCCAAATACAAGGTAATCTCGCTGTAGGTTGGCTTGCTAGCAAGTCAGCTGAATTGCCCTTCAGATAGAAGCACAGACATGGTAACAGGTTGAAGGTTACAGGCATTAACTGCTAATACTGTCATCTTTGTCCCTCTGGCCAGAATAAGCCATGCTCTATCAACAAGACAGATGTTTTCATCACAATTTCCTTAGCCAGGCCTACGACATTCCTCTGCAAAAGTAGCCATACTCTTTCTTGGTGACATCTTTTCCGTCATTGCTTATCTGGCTGTTCAAGAGACAGGGAGGGACAGAACACTGAAGCCTTTCTTTTAACTCTAATCTTTGCAATTATTGGGCACTTGAGGAGTACCTGTTTCATGAGTGCTAGGGACTATGGATTGCCGCTGCTTGGTGATGGAGGCTCAGTTGTGGAAATGCCCCCAGGAAACAAGCGTACCCACATGTGGTGTTTGCAAGGCCCGGTATGTCCTGTCTCTTGGCACGAACATTTCAAGCACACTCGAAGTACACTGCTATAGTACTTGTTTGGACCAGACAACCAAAAGTAACACAAAGAGAAAATTCTACAGCTGTTCACTTGCCACACAAGCAGCTTTTCTAAAACTTCCGTAATCTGCTGTTTGCTGCTGCCTTGGCTGCTGGTTACTAGATAGGGTCAACTGATTACATGCCTTAAAGCATTATGCCAGCAAACACGGTAGCAGTGTTGTTTTGCTATCTTGGGGAACATACGCTGAAACAATAACAAACTCATAAGGAATCCAGACCATGCTAGAGCTTCAGACCTAGCAGCCACTGTTAGGAGAGGCTGTTTGATGTTTTGTGTCTGTGAATATTATTATTATGGGCTATTTGAGAAGGAAAAACCACGAGTACATGCCCTATTAGAGGAAAAGCAGCTCTCTTGAAGAAGAAAATTTGTCAGATGGGGAGATTATTAAAAGGTAGCCAGAGCCTGCCATCAGGAAAATGATAGTCTGGCGCCATGAAATGCAAGATTCTTTGGAGTTACGATGTTCCTACATGTGGAGACACTCCCCCCCCCCCCCCCCCCCCCCTCTTTTTCCTAGAAGCTAGGGATAAATATTTAAGATTTCTTTCTTTGAATGCTTTTACAAAGGACTAAACTTGCTCGCCTATGGTAGTATAGTTAGACCTGATATGGGGCAAGTGGATGGTAAGGCAAAGAGCTGTCAGTAATACTGCCGTGAAAACAAACTGTTTTGTTTTCTAAACCTGCAGGGTGAAAACTGTGGTCTATGCTCAGTTTCCTGTGGTCTTGGTATAGGCAGCTGAGGCACAAAAATAAATGGGACTTTCAAGCTTAAGCATTTATTGAAGGCTTAATCTACTGTAATCTCACTTTAATAGTGAGAATTTACTAATTTGCACTTTTTGTAAACAGGCAGAACAACTGTGATGTGGCTTGGGAGCACAAGCAGATTCTGTGCAGATACCTTACCAGTCTCTGTGCCAAAGTGCTCAGAGGGGTGGATTTAAGAAAGGAACACCATCCCTTGGGCAGAGCACTGCAGCATCCCCAGCTACTAGAGCAGAGACTAAGGCAGGGAGGGAGGGTGAAGAAGACTTCATGTGCCGCAGTGGCACTGTAACAACTGAGCTATCGGTGGTTGGTTCTCTTCAGTTCCATCCCATGCATGTATAGCATTAAAATAACAAGTAGTTCTTCTTACTTTTGTGAAACCTTTGGGGTTTCCCCCTTTCTGGTCAATTCTGCATACATATGCTTTTATTTCTGTCCCTGCTATACCTCCATAGGAACTAAGCGGCACTTTTTTGAGGCAGAACACATACTGCCTGCACTTCTACATCTGCATTTCCTTTCTCCATTTAGAGGTAAGGTCTGATACTTCTTCGGAATGGTCTCAAAGGCAGCTTAGTGCTGGCTGCTGCACTTAATAGTTACAATGAAACTACATTGAATCCTTGGTAGTGTATTGATTCAACCTGCTGATTTGGCAAAGACAGATACCTTGTCCCACTTTCTTGTGGCGAACTGTGTCCAATTCTGGGCTCACCAGTTGAGGAAAGACAGGGAACTGCTGCAGAGGGGCCAGCAGAGGGCCACAGAGATGATGGGGGGAGTGGGGCATCTCCCTGGTGAGGAAAGGCTGAGGGAGCCGGGCCTGTTCAGCCTGGAGAAGAGAAGGCTGAGAGGGATCTTACCAATGTACACAAATATCTTAAGGGCGAGTGTCGGGGGGATGGGGCCGGGCTCTTTTCAGCAGTGCCCAGTGACAGGACAAGGGGCAATGGGCACAAACTGCAACACAAGAAGTTCCTCCTGAATACGGGGAAGCACTTCTTCACCCTGAGGGTGACAGCGCTGGGACAGGCTGCCCAGGGAGGCTGTGGGGTCTCCTTCTCTGGAGACATTAAAAACCCTCCTGGATGTGATTCTGTGCAACCTGCTGTAGGTGAACCTGCTTTAGCAGGGGGTTGTTGGACCGGATGATCTCCAGAGGTCCCTTCCAACCCCGAGCATTCTGTGATCTTGGGAGTAATAATTTTCTTTGGGCTCATTTTTGAAGGAAGATCACTTTGATTTGTTAGCATTTCACCTCCTGTGATTGGCCAGCATGCCCACAGAAAGCTGTGCAGCAGCATTCCAAAATGAAGCTAAACAACAAAGCTTCTCCTAAATGCACAGCCCTGCCCCTCACAGGTACCTCAGCAATGCCTGCAAGTGGAGCTTCTCCGGTGGGGGTATTTGCTCCTGGCAAGACTCATAGCATACCCCAGAGAGGTCCTGCAGGAAATAAGCACATACCACATTTGATGGTCAGAACTGAAACAAGGCTTCAGTTTTCAAAAGCTTGTGTTTCACACAGCCTGAAACATGCCTGTCAGTCCACCAAATGGAAGCAAAGTGAATTAAGAGTTTGACAGCCTGCACTTTTTCCTGCCTGCTGCCTTTTCCCTGCAGGGGTTTCTGGGGTCTGTCCTGCCTGTCTCTGGCACAGCAAGCAACAATAGGTACTCTACAATGTGAGCTTTTATCATGGTACAGTGTAATTGAACATGTTACATTTCTTTTCTGTTTCATGGACTCCTAGATATTTGAGCAGCTGTGGTAAACTTTCCTCAGTTAAGTAAGTTTTGCAAATGGAGAGGTTCTTGTCCACTTTTGGCAAGACGAGTCATGAAAAAACAGAAGCAGTAGAAATCTGTGGGGTTGTGTCTTCCCATACCCAGGATCTTGAAAAACAACAATGCACTTAACACCTGAAAGCACATGGGTAGGAGAAGAAAAATCCCCTTGACTGCAATAAAAGCTTTTTGAAAGGACTTGGCAGTTAGGCAGGCATGTTTCTTCTGTCATAACTGAAGCAGCAGTTAAGTCCCCCAGTTCACTTTTTTTTTTTTCTCCTGTCTTACTACTGTTCTCATACTTGTGTTTTTCTCGTGTTTGTGTGAAGGGAAAAGAAAAGAGGCAATCTTGTGAACACCCTTCCCCTTTCCTTTACTTAGACCAACTGTTTTCTCCATTTGCACGCAAAAACCAGTAAGTATTGCACTCTGGTTCAGGTGGCTTCCAGCTTGTGCAAAATGCCAGACAAACACAGAAGGAAAGGAACTCCTTGTGCCAGAAGGCTTCAAGGGAGGCTGACTTCTGATAGATTGAATTCTGAACTGTTAGGTTTTCAGCCTCTAAAAAAGAAAGGTCTGGAAATGTTAGCATCCGTCCTTGTATGACATTTCAAGCTAAAACCCTGTTGCACTTTGCATCTTCTCACTCCTTCTGGCTTGTTTAATAGGATTGTCTAATCTGTCCAGTGAAACTGGGGGACTGTGAGTACCCTAGTGCATGTACTAGATTGTTGGCTGGTAGCAAGCTGAATTGTTATGGCTGCCTGACCCTTCTCATTATAAGACGGCATTTCAGCTTCTTGTAACTTTGCTATGGTTGGCAATGTGAGTTAATGTTTTACGTGACTTGTGTGCCTGTGTCAGGCATGCAGAGTGAACCGACACCTTCCTGTCAGCCAGTGATGCTGGGCGAAGCTACTTTTCCTGCAGGTACATTGTATTGGCAAGGAGAGAGAAAGGTTTGCTTTGCTCCTCTCTCCTTAAAGGCTGCATTTACCATGCAGTGCCAGAGCTGCACAGTAATACTTTGGCATCATAGTGCACATGTATTGCAGATTCACTCAGGTGACCTCAATTCTGGCATTCTTTTGTTTCTATACTCTTAATGTTGTAGTCCCAGGAGGGTTGTCCTATACAGGGTATAAGTGTCCACAGGTGTGAGTGTAGTACTATAGAGTAATCGTCCTCTGGTTCCTGAGGCAGCAGGGCAGGTGGATGAGGAACCCATCGCTTTGGCAGGGATTTAAAGCAAGGACGTAAGAGTACAAAGACATCACCTCCCACCAGGTCCTCCTGGTGGGAGGTGCTAGTCACTGTACCAAGTATTCGTGTGCCTCCTAGGGAATCAACGAATATGTGGCTTAATTTGCACATCGGTGGAAGAGGAATAATATTTACTATAGATACAGCGTTGTCAGGGGATTGCTGAGATATTACCGCTGAATAGTTTAATGATTGTAAAAACAGGTTGTTTAACTGTAGTCTCTTTTGTGCGCTGCAGTTAGCATGTCTAATAAAACATCAACATTGCTAGTGTTAGAAAACTTGACATATTTGCAGTTTGTAGAGTTTTGTTCTACAAAATCCAAGTTGCCTGTGTTGCTCCTCACACAGCATGTTACCTGTGCTTCCATTCAGTAGCACAGTTCCTTGTATGTGCATTATTAAAAAAAAAAAAAGGAGGGGTGTGGGGAGAAAAAAAGAGAAATGAGTGAGGTATTTAATACAGGTAGGTGAGATATTGAATACAGCTTCAGGGCATGGGAAACCTGTGGAGTTATGGTGTGCTGTATTTAAAATTACATGCTGTGTTACCTGTGTAGTTATTGGTGGGAAGGCTGGCTTTTGCATTATTTCTTATATTTTTATTGTGCATTGTGGAAAGGTTACACTTGGAGCTCGCTTTCCCTGCAAGTACCTAGTGACTTCTGTAACTTGTGCTGGTTTCAGAAGTGGTGCTATTTGTAAGGATGTATATTGCTTTTCCCTTCTTCCTACCTTAATGCACCGGAAGGGAAATAACATCCTAAATCTCAAGAGGCTATGGTGTGCCCTTCTCCCTTTGTTAGCCTAATTCATGCCTCCCTCAACTCAGTGTAAACACTGATTTAAAGGTCCAGGAGGACTAATTGAATTGTGGAAGGAATAGCATTTCTATAGCACAGTTTCAAGTGATTTCCAGCTCATTTCAGATAATCCCATCTTCTCTTTTCCAGCTGTGATAAAATGCAGAAATAAGGAATGAGAGGGAATTTGGCCTTCTCACCTCAGAAACAGGAGTGTCTTTTCTAGTGGGAACAAAAGTCCCATTACTTTGTCTAGGTTACAGTACCTCTTTGCAGGTGGGGGTATAACACAGCACAAATTTCTCACAGATGAAACACTGGGAGTAAGCAATACCAGTAAAATTCAACTTTATTTATCTGTATTTTTAAAAAAAACACAACAGTTTGATAGATGTGTTTCTGATTATTTTCTTTTTATATAATTTTAACCATATTTGCTGAGCATGAAACAAATGGGAGCAATACTCTACACTGGAGTTCTGTACCCTGGGATAGTACAATGTGATTGGATTTGCAGTGTTTATGTTTCCTTTTATAATGTTGTGCTTTGGCACGTAGCTAATCACTTGCTTCTTGCCAAAAAGAAAACAGCAAACAGAAAAATATTAACAGGGAATAAACTTGGTAATCAGTGTTTAGACTTGAAAAACATGTAGTAAGGATGTTAGCCTGCAGTGAAAACATGTGTGGCTGCAGATATCGCTGTACTTTGGGTAAGTAAGTAATTATCTCATACACTCAACTTGGATGGGCATGATGAAGTTTGACTTGGCTATAAGTAGAGACAGCTGGATCTCTCTCAGCTCTGTCTTCATTTGTAATTGGTAACAGAGTTAAGTTTTCAGATGCAGAGAATAGCTCACATCACAGAGGGAAAGATTGCTTAGGAAGAGCTGGGAGGAAAGCCTAGCTAAACTGCTTTATTTTTCAGGTGTCAAAGCAAGCCAAAGAGTTCCTGGAATATGTTTATGAGGAGCCATTGATTGATATCCAGCAGGAAAACCCCATGTTGTACAAGCATGCTGAACCTCTGGCAACTGTTGTCCGCCTGAGACAGCAGCTAAAATCTCTCCGAGCCTATTTGTTCAGCTGCAGAGCAGCAGTGGCTGAAGATCTGCGTAGAAGGTAAGAACCACAAGGATGTAGTTTCCTTGTCACATTGCTTTTCTCTTTTTTTTTTTTTTGTCACAATCTGCTTCTGAAGGTGTGACCTTATTGTGCTTGTATCTTGTGTCTGACTTCCCTGGGCAGCTGGGTTGTCTGCTTCCAGAGAAAATGGTTTTATAGGGTTTGAATACCTGAAATTGTTCTTGGCAACTATTAGCCCAGGGGTCACACGTTGTGGTAAGCATCTTTTATTCTTCCTCAGTCCTCAGGCTTCCTGGCTGTGCGTGAGTATTTTCAGTCAGGTGTAATAACTTATGCTCCCTGCCATGGCATCACAGTGTGGTAGTCACTGTTGGGACCTTTGAAACACCTCACTGTATGGCAAAGCATGAGAGAGGCCAGAGCCACCCACCTGTCCAGCACTTCTGCCCTCTTCTGTGACATGATCTCACACAAAGGCAGGGGCCAGATGTAGTCCACTGGTATGTGACCCAGCATATGATTTATGACACCAGAGCAATTGTGCTCTTGCTCAGCCACTATCCTTTCCATCCATGACATGGCTGCGCTGAGCATTTTGTTTACTGGAAAATACATGATTACAGCACAGCAGAAGATGTTTCATATAAAACAGTAGTTTTATTAAAAATGAACTTCATTTTAAAAGGGCTGTATCTTAAGTCTATCCAGCTGCTGCTGCATTTTTCTAACAAGCTAAAAATGAATAATCTTGAAACCATCAAACCACAGTTGTGACCTTAAAAAAGCCAAGTTACTTGTGTTGTGGATCTCCTCAAGAGAGGGGGAGATGTCTGTGCCCATGCTGTACTGTGAGGTGAGTGGCTTCAGGCAGACGCAGCTGACCTGATGGTAAATGCATCTGTAAGCATTTGTATACCCAAGTTTGTACGTAAGACAAGACTGCAAATAGGAAAGCCTCTGCTTTGAAATTATGAGCTGCCAAAGGGCAAGAAAGCAAGTGGTAACAGTGCCTGTATTTTGAGCATGGTGGTTTTAGGGATGGGGGACCTGAATTCTCTGGGAGGGAGAGGAGGCTTGCACTAGTGCCTTTATCCCAGGTAAGGAGTGAGACAGTATGCTATTTGGTATATAACCTATGTCACTGCTTTGATGAATTACCTCTTAACAACTAAGAGAAGGATACAGCAGCAGGTTTCTGGAGAGCACTACTGAGTTCTTGTGGCAGGGACATTGTGTGTTACTATGAGTTTGTGTCTTACTATCCAGTTCCTGTTATTTGATAGGGCAGGTTACAGCATTTTAAAAACTGGGATTATTTTTCTTCTGTTCTAGAGGATGGTATTATCTTGCAGAGCTTTTTTGCTGTTCAGCTACAATAACTTTTCCTGCGCCATCCTCTTCAATTGCAATAAAACTAGAAGGGGAATAAGGTTTGTGAAGGCTGCTGTTCAGAATAAATGGCAGAAAAGAAATTATGCTTTCTGATTAATGCTGAAGAAAAGAACACCCTGATTAAGATAGACAGGAGGAGGCACAAGACTGAATGGACTTGGGTAAGAAAGTGAAAGAAGAGAGATCAAAGGAGGCCTAAGTAGAGAAATGAATGGACTAGAGACAAAGGATGAGGGAAAGCCAGGAGAAGGAGGAGATTCAAAGAGAGAAGGGATCTCAGGAAATTAAGAGTTAATGAAGAAAACAGGACAAAAGGGGAGCCCCAAAACCTGCTTCCAAAAAGGACAGATGACGAGTGCTGAGAAAATGGAGAGAAGAGAGAATGGAGAAAATTTAGCACAGAAATGTGTGCCATGGTCTTCTCTTGGGGCAGGGAGGAGAGAGGAAAACCTGCCTGTATCAAAATGAAACACCCAGAATGGCAGAAGGGGAAACTGGGAAGTAGTCCAATGGTCCGTTTTCTTATCCATGAGTTCCTTCATACTGTCTTCAAGTAAAGCTCTCTGTGGTGGAGAGGAGGACCCCAGCCGAAGAAGAGTTTGGTTTTGTACTAGGGGAAGGATCTCCAGTTTGGTAGGACTTGTTAAAAGGGCTGTGAAAGCCACTGAAGGAATGTACAAAACACATCTTAGATTCTAGCTCCTTCTTGGTCTGTGAAGGCTCTGTCAGGGTGGGTTTGGTGCTCAGTTGTGCCCTCATATCTCCTCTAAGAAGTCTGCAGAGATGGAAAGGAGGCAAAGTTCTTTTCCCAGGATTTATTCCTTGCTCAAAACAGTCCCAATGGCTTTGTTTTCTGCATCTGTTATCCCCGGTGCAGACATTCACTGTCAATGTGATTGCTTTATAGATCACAGCTGAAAATTAAACAAAGAAAATACGTGATTTAAATTTCCCTTTGGCTCATCACGTGGGCAAGTTACAAAAAAAGGAGGAGTTAAAACAGTACAGTGAGACAGCATTCCTAAATTTAGTACTGTTTGCTAGTTAGAAATGAAAGACTGGGGGAGAGAATCTGGTTATCAGTCCTGCTCTAAAAACATTCTTTTTTCTGCTTGGTCTTTACCTTAGTATGTGAATGACTATTAATCACAAGAAAGTGAACACTGCATCTTGAAGACCTGTCAGACCCATATAAACAGACTGAAACAAACTGTTAATATTGCTGTCTAGGGAGAACTAAAAACAGTCTGATTAATTGTATTGGCACCTTGCTGCCTTTGGGACACTGATAGAGCCTGCCTTATTAGGGAAAAGCAGATCACTCTGAGATTTCTTTTATTAATGCTATTTGCATTATCATCATCTTTAAATCTATACCTTGCCCTTGAACCCAGATCACAAAATGAAGATGGGAATGAAGTTGGAAACTGTTGGTGTCCTCCGGGAAGACAAAACTGTTTACAGTGCTTGCAAGTCACTTTTTCTGAAGAATTCCAGATGGCTATAAACCAGGTTAGCTCAGGATCCAGTTGGCATAAATGTGGAAATGTTATTTATAATGCTTCGTGTGCATGGATTAGGTACTTGGGAACTTTGAAACTTGGCATCTAGCAGAGAACTCAGGGCTGAACCACATTGTGAACTTTGAAGAAGAAAGTGACTAAGTAGAAAGAGAGGAATTAAAAAGGAAGGAAGAAAGGAAAAGAAGTGGAAGAAATCCTGAAAGTAGCTAGAAAGCTTACAATAAAAGTGGTCTTCATCAGTTATAATGATTTATTCTCACCTATTGCTCCACTGGATTCTAAGTTCTTTTTATATTTGCAAGGAACTCCAACACGGCTGGGAGGAGAAATAAGGCCCTCCACCTGTGCGAATCAGCAGCATTCCTCTGCCATTAGCTGAGACTCCAAGCCTGTTGCTGAGCTCCCTGTTTTACCAGGGACCTTGTTACGCCCAATTTGCTGTGGCTGTCACCTCAGTATTGCAACAGACATAATTTGCCTCAGATGTCTTTACTCAACAAGTTCTTGCTTGTTTTGGTTGCCTTGCTTGTGTGGACAGGATTCAGGCAGAAATATACAAGACCAAAACCTAGAGCCAACTTAACATTAGTGCAAGTGGAGCTGTACAGGTCCCACCAAGACCTGCAGATTAGGGATGATGAATGAATGGCACAGACAAGCAGGATGGAGCCAGTAAAACTGATAGCTGGGAAAGAGTGAGAATCTCCAAGTCCATTAAATAATGAGGTTATTCTGTAAATCTGCAAGTTTTATTCTGGTTTTGCTTTTTTCCTTTTATCTCTAGACGTAAGACAGACTAACAGTGTGTCCATATGCCACAGCCTGTTTTCCTCTGTTCTTGTCATGGTTGAAGGCTTTTCAGGTCAAGGAACTGTCAGAATGATTTTTTGAGCAATCTTCAGGCACCTCCATATCTACTCTAGGGTAGGCTAACCCAAGTCAGCCTTGGAACTCTCTCTGGGCTCTCTTCTCTCTCAGCCAGCTATACACCTAAACTTGGAGTTCAGGTGTTGCTAGCTCAGATATTTTAGACAGATGGCAGTGACACAAGGTAAATGTTCTGCAGCACATTCCCCTATACATTAGTGCTCATTGCAGTGCCCTCACTCTTTAAGTAAATCTTCTGAATGGTGGTGAGAAATTATATGGAAAAACTTCCATCTTGTTACTCATCTCTGTTGTCTGCCAGCTCCAGAACAGCAATACATGAATTTTACCCTAGCAAAACACCAGTGCTGCATACATTACTTAGCATCTTACAGGAAGACCAAATTAGAGCTTGCTGTTGCAGCAGGAGGTTGAACGTACACCTCCAGTGCCACAGATGTATGGTCCTGGCTGAGCCTGGCAGTCTGTCAGCATGATGCAAAACAAGCCTGAGGCTGCACCTGGAACACCGTGTTCAGTTTTGGGCTCCTCACTTCAAGAAAGACATTGAGGTGCTGGACCATGTCCAGGGACAGGCAACAAAGCTGGTGAGGGGTCTGGAGCACAAGTCGTATGAGGAGCAGCTGAGGGAACTGGGGTTGTTCAGCCTGGAGAGGAGGAGGCTCAGGGGGAACCTTACTGCTCTCTACAGCTACCTACAAGGAGGTCGTAGGCAGGTGGGGGTCGGTCTCTTCTCCTAAGTAACAAGTGATAGGGGAAGAGGAAACAGCCTCAAGTTACAGCAGGAAATGTTGAGATTGGATACTAGGAAAATTTTTTTCACTGAAAGGGTGTTCAAGCATTGAAACAGCTGCCCAGGAATCCTTGCAATTGCTTAAAAAACACACAGATGTGTTGCTTAGGGACATGGTTTAGTGATGGACCTGGCAGTGCTGGGTTAATGGTTGGACCTGATGTGTCTTTTCCAACCTGAATGATTCTAAGCCCAAATTCAGTTAACGCCGAACAACAGAGTCCTGTCATTGCCTACAGTGTGGGGCCTTAGGCATACCACTTCTGACACAGGAGCAGATGACTTTCAAAATATTTGTGTGGCAATTGGGGAGCCTGTCTAAACACATCACAGGAATCCTGATTGATCTTATGCAATCACTATACCACCAAATACCTCACGTATGTGAAGCTGGGACTATGTCATCTTTCAGACCAAGGACAAGAGAAGGTCATTAAGTCACGCTCAGACTGTCAAAGGAGACTGTTTCCTCCATTTTCTTAGCAATGCGTAGGCCATTTGGAAAGTGGAAAATCCTAAAGTGGGAGAACAAAGACATATCTCGTGAAAGCAGTAGACTGCAAAAAGAAAGTTTAAGCAGGAAAGGAACAGAAGGGTGTGGATTCATAGCACCCAGGGCTCTGAGTTAATGGCAAGACCAAGAGAAGAAGATTTGTTGCACAGGTGATTGGAAAGACTGTGAGAGAGAAACTCATTCAAAGAGGGTATCTGGCTATCCCGAGAGGATCCGGTGTTAAGACCAAACAACAACCTAAAGTGATGAAAGGTGAGAAAATAAATGCAGAGATGGCACGAGCCATTTGTTGTTTTATATAGATGCTGCATGTGTGTAGTCATTGCGGTAGCTGAAATAAAGCATGCCTGTTGATGGGGCTCTTAGAAACAGACCACCTCTTTGCACCAGCTCTTGTGTCTTTTTGAAGAAGTAGCTGTGTATGCAGGGTCCTTGCAAGTTAGCATCTTAAAAAGCGTTTGGCTAAGGCTCTAGGGGATGGAGTTAAGGTGGACTTTGAGCTTTCATTCCAACTAGGGATAACAAACCGAGCTGGAGCAGCAAGACCTGTGCCAGAGCAGCCAGGGTGGAGGCAGTGCTGCTGTCTGTTCAAGCCAAGGGATGGTTAAAAGCACAAGCCAGTGTTCTACCATGGTAAACATCCAGCTGAGGAGCATGCCAGGGTATATACAATACATTTTCCAGAGGACGGGTGGGTCTTTCAGTTCATGTTAGCATTTTCTGGTCTAGGAGCACACTTGCATCTTCTTGTCAAATAGATCAGTAATACTGGACATCTTTCAAAATGGTGGTTTCCATTCACTTTTTGAGACTAGATTGCTTTAAAAAAACATAATGATTTAAAAAGAGGTTCCCATTAGATCTAGACACGATGTTAAATCTGACTTGTGCCATTTTTATCACTGTGTTTTTATATCAGAACTTCCAGCAGCAAACTGCAAGGGTTCAGAAGTGCCTGACAAAAAGACAGCATTTTCTTACTCTTCACTTCAAGTTATAAGCTGTTTTGATTTCAAAATGAAACTGTGTGCCTCTAATTCTCTGCATCCTGCTTTTAGTAACAGCGGTACTTGATTCCTGAGTTTGATATGTAGTAATTCTTGTCTTTCACAATGTTACCGTAACCTTGCTCAAGTAACCACAGAGGAGAGTTAATGTGTACTGCATTTTAGCTGAAAGTTTATGTCCTCGTTCAGGATTGCTGGTGGATGATAAGAGTAACTGTTTTAACATAGGGGTGCTCATGGGGAATTTCATAACAACATGAAACAGTAACTTACCTGGACACGCTTGCTAATAATTCTAGCACTTAATGCGGACTGAGAATATGTGGGAATGTCTGCTCCTAGAACATAACCAGAAGAGTGTTTGTACCTCACGAATGTGAAATGGTTTACAAAAGCTTTTTTAGCCAAACCCATAGAATTAGAAAAAAATCACTAATGTGGTATAATACCACATGAATTAAATAAGTAGCGTTTTGGTTTAATTCGTTAATTTATTACTACTTTTTTGACTTCCAAGTTGTTGGGTTTCCCAAGGCTCAACTTACTCGAGTAACTTACTTCTGCTGGAAAGTTGGGGTTCTCCTCGCCCAACATACTTCTGTTAATTTCCAAGGAAATACAAAATCAAAAGCTTGACTAAAACTATAAGAATGAGCAACACTGGAAAAAATCCTACCTTTCCCCCTCGCCTCTGGTGCTGTTATCTACCTTAAATTAACAGATTCCGTGTCAAATGAATTGCAAGAGAAAACTTAGGAAGAGATGTTATGTACCCTGCTACATATATTTGGGGTAGCTGGCAGTTTGCTGATCCCCCTCCATACTTTTAAAATCAAGTAGTAACTCAGAAAGATGTGAGCTCCTGTCAGTGGGATCAGAGATCCTCTTGCCCTGTGTCTAGGGGGCGGAAAAACTGTGGGAGCAGCAGTAAGCAGCATGCGCTTGCCTTCCAGCTGCTTTAGTTTGCAGCGTGGTGCAGTAGTGTAAAAGTAAATTGGTGGTGGTGTAAGTCACGGTGCCAGGGTATGAACTGTGCCGGTGCCTGGGTACCTGTGGTGCTGTGCCAGCTGTGGGTGTAGCAGCTTCCTCAGAGGGGTGGAGAGGACGTGTGAGTGTGGCTGCGTGTTAGACTGGTGCATCTGCGTCTCCCGTGAGTCAGAGCTCAGTCATACAATTCTCAGCCTGGTCAAACAAGACACTCCTGGCTGGCACATGAAATCGCGGTGCCAGCTTCCCCTCCCCGCTCCCCTCCCGTCCTAGGTTTCAACAGGCGTTTTGGTACAAAAGAGACTTGGTTGTGCCCACCTGCCAGCTAACTTGGTTTCTTTTGATTGCGCTGTAAAAAGAAGAGTTCGCTCTGCTTATCACGTTTGTACTTTGGTTATAGTGTCAGGCTTGGGCAGATTAATTGGTTGTAGCTTTAGCAGAGCTGTCAGGGTATTTAACCCATTGGAGAAAAATTACCTGAGCTGATGATGAACAGGCTTTAAATGCAGAGCAATTACTTAGTGCTAACAAAGCACCATGACTACGCACTTTGTCCACATGCAAAAAGCAAAGTCTTATCGGTGGTTCTGTTTGCAGGAGGACACTAAAAGATAACCTTTGTTTGTGCAAATACTTACTTGATAAGATCACCCGAAAGGGGATGAAATTTCTGGTTCTGTCTTGCCTGAAGGTTATGCTTCAAAGTATCAAACAAAAAGAAATAATAATCACAAACCAAGAATGCTCAGTTCTCTCTTTTAGGTTGACTGAAAGTCTCTGATGGTGAGTTTCTTCCCTGCTTGCACTGATTGCTTTATTTCTAGCACATAACAATAAAGCAATTTAGAGACCTTTAACCAACAGGACTTTGGATTTCATTGTTCACAGGAACTGGCAAAGCTGGAGGGCTGGTTAGCATTGAACTTGGTTTGTTCATTGCAGGCTTAACCCTGACTGGTAGCCAGGGTTTATAGCACAGAAGCCCTGTGACTCACAACTGTTCTGTTTTGCATCGATGTTGAAACTGGTTTGGGAGTTTCCAAACTGTGAAAGCTTAGGAGGTGCTTTTAGTGGACATGCACTCGATACCATTCGCCTCTCAAGGGTCACAGGTCACATTCTGAGGCAGCAGAGGTTTGCGTTTTTCCTGTGATGAGTCTTAACATCTTGTGTTTGACCTCTGTCTAGCTTGCTCCAGGTTTTTTCTGTGTTAAGATCTGACTGAAAGGACACTGTTTATTGAATGGTTTTAATAGAACAACTTTAAATAAAAAATCCAATTTGTTGTAACGCATCAATTGAAATATTTACAAAACTGACGTCTTTCATTTTGCTTTCAAATAACTTATTAGAGATTTCCCATTTGGTGTTTGTAAAGGACCTTTATATCAAGGGAAAAATAAAATGCAAGCAGATGTTTTGGTCTTTTTGGATTAAGGCCTTCTATTAACCCAAGCACGCTCAAAGATCCATCTCGTGCAGAAAGTAAATATGTGTTTTCTAGTGAAATGTTTCTAAGTGTAGTTGTCTTAACCTGTTCTGTGGTCTGTGTCAGATTTGTAGGTATGACTGTGATTTTAGGTTGATTTGGTTGCCACGTAGTACTTCTTTGTCTGGACACTAACGCAACGGCATGGTGTTTGTGTGAGCCCATCTCGCCTGCTGAACTCTACTGACTTTGGCTTCCTTTGACCAATTTCAGTTGCAGTTGACAGAGGGCTGGAGATGGCAAAGCCATTACCTTTCTACTAATTATGCGAGAGGAAGTGTCTGGGCTGAGAAGTAAGAGGTGCTAAATTCGTCCTGTGTGCCCCCTACTGAAAAATACTTTATATAAAGCCACCACCTTATTAGGTTCAAAGAACCTGTGCAGACAAGCAAGCTATTGGAAACCAGCTGTCATTCATTTTCTTGCTTGGTCTGTGTGGATTTCCTGCCCCAACTGATTTGCTTGCATTTTATCATGAGATTTTTAGAAAATGTGTTTGAATTTGACGTTCTGGTGCTGCTTATATTTTTGTTCCTCATCCAGTGACAACACTGGCAATAATGTATTTGAGAGGTGGCTTCACAAGTTACATTCAGGTAGCTGTTAAGTTTCATTTTTCCTTTCCAAATGGGACTAATAGAAGTTTTCTGGAGGTGATCTTAATTGCAGACATGCAGCACAGCAAGATGTGATTTTGAAACAGCTGCTCAGCTCACCACAGGTGTGGTGAAGGTGCATCATTTATATTTTAAGTGATCAGGGACTGAGCTGCCTACTTGAAGGTGATTTCAGTGATCTCCTACTCATGGACCTGTGTGCTCTCCACCTTTGGTGATGTGGGCAGGTGGCAAAGGGAGTGTTTTGCATCTCCACACGTATTGGGAGTCATACAGGAACTGGTCCGGTTGCTTAATAAGGAATTTGTAAATGCTGTTGAATGTGGGAGCTCTGTCTGCTCAGCTTTTTTCTCTTGCCCATCACAACCAAATTGTGGTTTTTTGAGTCAGTAGGAGGACTGCAAATCTGAAGCTGGACCATCCTTACTTACTGAGGGTTTTTTAATGTGTAGAGTTTCTATAGCAATAGAAATAAGCACTCCTGTCACTTGAGTGCCTGGTATGTGCATGTATATATGTGTCTTGCATAAGACTGGGAGGGCAGTGCCTGCTTCTGTTCCTGGAAATAGATTTGGAAGGAAGGGAGGAGTAGTGTTGGGTGTTGGCTCTGCAGGGCTGCTGCTGCAAGCTAACATACCTCAGGGAGG
Organism: Falco biarmicus; assembly: GCF_023638135.1. Classification (NCBI taxonomy): domain Eukaryota; kingdom Metazoa; phylum Chordata; class Aves; order Falconiformes; family Falconidae; genus Falco; species Falco biarmicus. The sequence continues at coordinate 14,864,675 of NC_079295.1, forward strand.
GGGGCAGGTACAGGGAAAGAATAACTGTCGCCAGGACTTGTGCTGGCTGACACCACCTGATAAAGGAGGTCCCTCGATCATGAGTTTGCTTTTCATCTGCACACTTTTTATTAGGGGTTAGAACTTGCAGGAAATAAAATGCAATCCTTGAAGGCAGGGGAACATGATGTTAGTCATCGATATTAGTCATTGACAGTTTCTGCCTTATGGGTTATTCAGGTTATTTCCTGAAAAAGGAAATCTTTGATTAGCTAGTTATTTTCCTTAGCACTGCTGTAAGGGCATCAGCAAATAATACAGTTCCTAGCAAAGCTACCACACTGCTTAGTGCCTGCCTGTGTGATCGGGAGGAGTAATGGGGAAATTTTAATGGAAGAAATTGTATCAGAACTGAAAAATACTAATGGCTTCAAAATGCTGTTCAGAGTTGACTCCTTAGCAATCATTTTTAATAAATCGTATATGTGCAAATGAGGAATCCCAATGTCATATATTGTCTAATACCTGGAATTTGATTGTTTTCTAGTGGTCTTTAACATTGTGCCAAATGTATTACAAAGGTGTGATACAGCAGAGCCACTGAAACATGGTCACTTCTAATAGGAGCAATGGTGTAGCCTACATAACTCAAAGCGGAAAATGCAGTATCCCAGTGAGACTGCAGCTGAGAATTAGGTGGGTAGAGCATACATGCTTGTTGAGTCAGAAGGAGCAAGGACACAGTCCTGCTCCAGAAGAGTGCCGTCAGATGGCAGTGCCCAGTTGTCAGTGCCTTGCTTGCAGGACTCTTCCCCTCCCACACCAGTAAAACTTAGATATTTTTTTTTTCCAAACATACAGAAGGAGTATGAGACTTTGTACCACTCACCTTAATTGCAGTGAAAAGGCCAAGTCCCTGGAACACAGCTTTGAAAGCATCAGTTTAAGGTAGTTGTTTAAGACAACTGATGGACTAAAATGAAGAGAGGTACTTCCGTTATTTCTTAGATTCAGTGTTCTGTTAAAGGTTGCAGTTGGTGCTGTTATCCCTGCTGACCTGTGTTTTAGCTAATTACGTTGTCGTAGTTTCTAAAAATCTCTTTGAGTTGCTGTGTACTTTTTCATGAGTCTCATATCATGACCATGTAAGTTCACATCGTCCTTTCAGTACCTTTTGGTTTTCTGAACATGTCCAGTGGTCTTTCTGTTCACTGCCGTTCAGTTCCACCATTATAAACCAGTCTTTGCCAGAGCTTTGTTCAAGCATTTAGTAATGTCAAGAATTTGATTTCTGTATTGCGTTAAAATTACATGATTGTAATGTAGGAACTGAGTTCACAATTTCTTCTCTAAGCAACAGGTAGTGTAAAATAGTTGCACCTCTTCAGATATTTGGTTGTGTTTTTTGCAGGAGTGATGCGATTCTCCACTCATCATGATGCCTTTGTGTGGTGTGACATTTGTTCTGTGTAGATAGAAAATAAAGCTGGTCAGCTAGTTGTTTCTCTGTGTGTGCACACAAAGATAGACATTTTAATTAGATGCACTTTTCGTCTTCCTGACATCTTTATGGCAGATTCGTAGGTTTTCATAAACTTTTCTTGCTAATATCTGCTTACTTTACAAGGTTCATTTTTCTCTAATGTTACTTTAACCTAGGTTTTCATTTTACTTCAAGTCACTTTAATTAGGACATCTCTTCTCTGTTCAGGTTTCTGTAATTTAGCTTTACTGAACAGGTCTGTCAGTGGATAATCAATGGTCTTGCCTGAAACCTTGGTTTATGTAAGGAAAATATACCTTTCTCAAATAAGTCATTATAAAATCTATACCAATCTATATATTTCTGTATGCAAAAGGGAACTGATGTCAGTCAGCTTTGCTGGAAGAAAAGTATCTGGAAAAAATGTATCTGCATGACGTTTTCCCCAATATAGTTATTTCAGTTACGAAACCATAAATCACATCTGAAATTAACTCTTATAGCTTTCTAGCAGACCAGGAATCTTGTACTAAAAAACCTAAGAAATACTTCTGATGCGTAGTTTGAGTTACTTGGTTTTGTTACCGGATTAATTGTTTGAAGAAACACCTTCTGTCCTCAGGATGAGCTTTCAATAGCTTTAAATGTCATGGTACATGCTTACCTGATAGTTAGAGAATGACACTGGCACAGCATTCGTTCTTATTATGGAACTGTGTGCCCGTGAGGAAAGCTGTAAAAGTAGCTGGTTCTTACAGGGTGACATAATTCCAGTTTCTGACAAGCTCTGTCTCTAGCGTCATTATTCTGCAGTCTTGGTGGGGAGAGGAAATCTTTTGAGTTTCCCCATCAAAAAGGCGTGACACACACTTTTTTCTCTTTTCCAGGATCTTTCCCAGAGAGTATCTTCTCCAGCAAATCCATCTTTATTCCCTTGCAGACCTTCAGCAGGTAAGTTTCTTTAACTTACACATCAAGCTTGTTCTCGTCTTCAGTGCTAACTGTACAGTCCCCCTTTTAGCTAGTAGTAGCATAAATAGCTTTACTTCCAAGCCATCTCTGTGATTTATAGTTTAATGTAAAAAGAGGTTAAATGGGGCATTAGTTAGGGTTGAGAGAGAGAAAGCCAAGAGCATCGGTGTTGAAATGGAGCTGGAAAGAGGCTGCAGAAGAAAAACGTAGTCTGCAGAGAGAACTTTGCTGTGAGGAGTTTTTCATCTGATCAATGAAGGCTCATCTAAGGCTCAGCGTACAAGTGACAAGTAGTATTTATTTCTTTGCTTGAAGGAATAGTTATTCAGGAATTTATGAGTTTGTACAGTCCTTAGGGCAACACACTTATTTACAAAATCTGGTAGGCAGTACCATAAGAGGGGGGGAAAAAAATACAAATAAAACAACAGAAAAAACTCAGCCAGCCTGCCGTACAGAGTTAAGCCATGCAATGTTACTATGGCAGATGTGACCACAGAAGAGGTAATATACCAGCAAAACATGTCCTTGCATTCATACTGATTGAACTAAACAAGCACCTTGCAGTACATCTGCCCCAACAGCAGAATTTTATTACGTACCAGATTGAACAAGAAGAAATTGGCAAAAAGAGCTGAAAAGAGAGGACAGGGAATATAAGGTGAATGTGCTGCACCACTCGGATGCACAATGGAGGGAGCAGTGAGTAAGATGTGCTAGCTGACCTGGGCCTGTCTGTGTTTGCACTCTGATGCCATTGTCAGTGATGTGTAAAACACGTTATTTTAAGTTTATTCCACTGATGTTTCCCTTGTTTGGTGGTGCCTTTTCTGCAGGATAATGGGTCGCATAGTCAGTTATGGGTGTTTACACATTTAAGTTGAGGTAGTTCAGGTTCAGATGTCCCTCAGAGCTGGAGACTACAGAACTGCAGGAAACACGGAAGTCACAGGGTAGAAATGATTCCATATATAAAATAGAAAGGCCAGTCATCTGAGGTCTAAACCTGTTTGCACATCTTTTCAGCATGTTCTGCTATCTCATCTTTAATAATCAAGCCATTAAAAAAGCAAGCTACTTAACTCCAGAGCTGCAGTCTCCCTGGTGGGCCTGTCTATTAGCCCCAGTGCTTTGTAAGCTGCTTAATCAGTTCCTAACATTGGTAGTAGATATTTTAGAAGCAATCAGCAGCTTATCAAGCACCCTGTGGGAGGGAGGGAGGGTAGAAGTCACAATTCATCCATTGATTTAGCAGTTTGCTTTCGCACGTTTCTTTGTGTTTGTGTTTGCAAGACACCTTTTCTTCCCTTGAGAGCCTCAGCCCCAAACTTATCATATTGAGAGGCTATATAGTTTCATTACTATTTCTGCTGGGGTGGGTTAAATTGCATTTACCTTTTAATCTAGTTATATCCTTGTTGTCAGCCTGGAGAGGCTTTTCCACATTTCAGAGGTTCCAAGTTTGAACTCGGATTGCCTGTTTCTGTCGAAACGGAGCCGAAGTGGAAAGGGCTTCATTGAGAAAAAGAACCCAACCACCAGAGAAACGCTAATACCCTTACAGCTCCCGCCTCCCCTGTGGTTTGCCCCTTACCACTGCTTTCTCCCGATTGCTCATCATTTTCTACCAACCTGCAGTTTGGGTGGTTTTTAATCCTAAAAGTTTCCCCTCCTTTTGATTCCTCTGCAGCCTATTTCCTCATATCCATGGGCTGCTGTATCCTGCTGTCCACTGTATCCTGCTGTCATGTAGATTGCATGTGTTTGGGGAATTAACTAAAAGGTTTATTAAAGATTAATGGAAAGATAAGGCATGGTGAGTGAATTAGAAAAGCAGAGAGGGGTAATCTGCAGATATAAGCAACCTTTACCCTGGTTAGTCCCAGCTCAATTCTGATTTGTTTCCTAGCCAAGTTCTCTTTAAAGGTGCTGAAAAAACATGGGTCATTTCCTACCAAGCAGGTGAGTTTCAAAAATGTGGTATGAAAGTCTGTTCTTGGGTGCAAAAAGGCTGAAATGCCTGTTTGCTGGTAGATGAAGAAGCATATAATACTATTGTAAAATGAAACCCAATTTGAATCTATTTCTAAGCTTCATAGAGCTCCATGCCTAGACCTTATGGATGTGGCAGAGTACATACTTGAGCTATCTGATGGTCTGGGGATGGATCAGTTTGGATAGGGCTCTAATGGGAAGACCTTAACTGTGAAGTTAAAAGCAGAGCGGAAGAATTTGAAAAAAATGGCCTTAATCTTGGAAACTCACCACATCATGGTGAGGTGGTGGTTTTGCTAGTTCTTCACAGATGCTTGTAGTACAGATGTGAGTAGGTCTGACCTTTAACCAAAGAGGCAGCAAGTGATCATCTTTACTTGTATGTGCATGCTTGTTTAAAATAAACACAAACGCACACACGTACCCCAGCAAGGTTTCACTGCAGACCAGGGACCCAGGGACTACAGTAAAGTTTACAGCAGGTCTGTCGATGGGCATTCCTGTTGGGTACGTATTCACAGAATCCTCTTGTTGCAGTTGTTGGAGGTGTTTAGCAGATAAGATAACTAATCAGGTGCATTCAGATTTAGGAAACAGAAACCCAAAGTGTGACAGCTTGCCTGTTCTCCCCTATTGTCTTCAATGGCTTTCCTTTTCGACCCTCCCTGGTGTCATCTACTCAGGCAGTAACCTGCCCTGTGTCACCCGTAGCACCATGCGTCTCTGTTAGCCATTTTATCCAGGGCTATTCCAATCAATTAAAGCTTTAAAGAGGAAGACCTCCGGTTGTTAGGAAGCCAGTATTCACTCCTGAAATTGCTGGTTTTAGCAGACATAGTACACTGGAAAAATGGATTACTTTTATTTATGTGCAGTATGGTCCCTGATGATGCAGTCACAGTCCGGGGCAGCTTCACCCTAAACCTACTGGACTTATGAACTCTGCTCCCTGCAGGCATTACTAATGGACGTATCACTGGTTTTATGGACAAGTGGACACAGTTCATGCAAGTTGGAGTTAAAACCTGTCCATTCATTTTGTGTGACTATGGGGCTGCTTTTGTTGAGACTAACAGTTTTTACACTGTTAAACATTGATTTGGACAGAAACAGACTCAGACAAGACTCTTGCATTTCTTAGGAAAAGTAATTCTTGTTGTTTACATTAGAATCCATATTAATGGGAGCTTTTAAAGTAAAAGACTTGAGGAAGCTATTGTGATGAGTTCAGAATTCAGATGCTTAATCCACACAGAGTTAACTAATGTCTTGCCTGTTTTTTGTGTTAAATAGGAAGATACACAATTGTACGTAGATTATTGTAGTGATGGTCTTTACGGTGGAAACACTGTTAATCATCTCAATTATTTCATCCTGGTTATACTACCCCTAAAAGATATGTTAAAATAGAAAGGATCCACGTAACAGCAGAGATGACTGGATGTCAGGGATGTAAATTGTGAGTGAGGTACGAGATTTAAAAAGATGATGATTTGAAGACTTGTTTACACGGGAACACTTGGGGTAAAAAAACTGAAGTGACAAGATATGGGAATCTAAAATGATGAGTTGAATTACATTGAATCACTGTGTAAATACTGTTATTCAAAATATAAGCAGCTTTCATTTGGTTTATCTCCATTTACTTTGGAAGCAAAGTGAGCTAAATTGTATTAAGGCCATTTTCATTCTGAATGTGTATGTCCAACAGGGATTTAATGTAGTATAATTTATCTATTTTTACATTGTAGATAAACTAATCCATTAAAATGTAATTAAAACATCCATTTACTTCAGATCAACTTTCCTGACTATCTACCTGTAGATGAACCTACAAACAATGCGAAGAACAGTGGAGAGAAAGGATGAACAGGAGAGACCTATTCTCACAATAATATAGCGTAGGTCATACAGTGACTATGATGTGCATAAAAATCCTTAACTGAAATGCTGCTTTGCAGAGCACACAGTGAGCATGAGGAACTTAATGCCGTAGTAATATTGCTGAGGCCAGAAGTTTATCATCTTTGAGAGGATTAAATATCCATAATGAGAATGTCCACAGTTACACTATGGTAGATAAAGAGATTTTAAGGTTACAGAATAGACATATTGTTTATGGAGCGGATTAGGAAGATGTCTTCCCTATTGACAGATCAATGATTTCATCTTCCTCTGACATATACAGTACTGATCACAGTGTCTGATAGCATTTCGCACTAGATGAACAGCTGGATCTAACAGAAGCATTCCCAATAGGAAACTCCTAATGTTTCTGTTCAGGAGAAACTTTACATGTTTTGTGTATGTAAAGTCCCCTAACAAAAATGTGGGGAATAAAAATGAACTTTCATGAAACAGAAGTTGTACTTAATTTGAGCCTAGTATATTGTTAAAGCAGGATTAGGAAGCCTTAGGAGAACAAAGAAATTGATAGGTGTTGCTCACTTTTCCAGGCTTTTAACCCATTTCGTACTATCATAATACCTCATTTTCTTTGGATTTTCCCTTTATTTTCCTAGAGTGAGGTGGAGGAGATTGGAGGTGCTCTTTCTAGGTTTTTGTATGTCCAGAATTTTAGGTTGATTTAGACAAGTTGTTTAATAAGTCCCAAACATAGCAAAGACAACAAGGACATGTGGACTTTTTTTTGCTCTTTACTTGCTGGTGTTTTCAGAAGTAAAACTTCTTTTCTGATCACTCAGTCCTCGTACAATTACTGAGAAATGCTTAGCTTAGATGTATAATGTACAGCCTAATGACTTCCAAGCCCATCAGTGGTGGTGTCCTTGTCCAGCAGCTCCTTTTTGTTGACACGTAAAAAGGATGGGATGTGGCATCCAACCCACATGCCTGTGCTGGTGAAAGATGGTTGTGTGCATGTGGCTATATTGAGTGACAAAACTGGGGTTTGGCTTACATGCTTTGCACTTGCTCTAGTTCTAGAAGTGTTACTGGGGTAGATGCGTGACAAACACCCCCCACCCCACTCCCTGCTCTTAATGGATATAGCCACAGCTGTAAAAGCATTAGCCCAAACTCAGTGATACCAATGAGGAGGTCCATTGCTCTCGTTTGCTTCATTCAGTGATTCAATATAAACTGTATCAGCTTAAACTTTTATTTACCAAAGGGGTTTACCCTTGTAGCTGTACCAGCAGATCCTTTAAGTTTAGGCAAGCCCTTTTTTGGCTTGAGGTGCAGGAGGTAGCAAATGAGAAGGAGAATGTGCTTTTTGGCAGGCCTGGCTGTGCTGAGATGGCTGAAGATTTGTCTGTCGCAGTTCTCTGTGGGAGTTCACCATGCTCAACAAGGGCAGCAAAATGCCAGGCACAGCTGTGCCGTAGCTGCCACGCTTCAGAGTTCAGTACCATAGTGAAAACATTGATTTATTCCCCAGCCTCACAAGCAAGAGTTGACACGGTATGTGTGACAGAGATGCAAGTCCTCCAGTGCGTCACTACCAGTATTCAGCTGACCATGGGTTGGAAGATGTTGCTCAGACTAGAGCTGGTTTAAAACAGTGGTGGGTTTTAACTGCCATGTCATGTCAGGGGCAGCCGCTGCTCCTAAGTATTGGGGAGGAGGTAGACAGAAACAGATGGTTGTGCGGGGAGGTGAGAGATCTACACATCATTAATTTGCATGGTGGTCCAGTTCTTATCCTCAGGCACATGAGATCTGGACTCTTTCCCGCTCTGCTGCAGGCTTTCTCTGACACGGGACAAATAATTTTTAATGGGATTAAGGTAAAATGGGTCCTACTTTACTATGCATATGTTTAAAGTAGTCATCCTAAGCACAATTGAGTTCAAAAGGGGGAAGCCCAGCACTTTGGAGGGCTAGTCTGTCTGACCTATTTTAAATATGTTGTGTAATTACAGTACACTAAGATTTTGAGGCATTTAGATAATTCTGTGCTTGAACTGTGTAAACATGCATCTTGGACCCTAATGACATGATGCTAATAGCCATCTTTATGCCCTTCTTTTACAACCTGTGCCTGCTTGACTGTGGTAACTGTATTAGCAGAAGAGTAGTCCTAGAATGGGAGAAGCACAGTATATGCATTTCCTTAAATATTAAAAGTTCTGATAGCAAAAGATCAATTAAGCAGCTGGTATACTTTCCTGTGGCTATGGCTCCTTTATCACTCATTTCTGTCACTCCCTGGAGTTTGCTAGCACTGAGCTGTCTGTCAGCAGAACAGGAAACTTCAGGTTAGCTGATATTTCAGGTGTGTGTATAACTCCCTGAAGTGCTGACAGCTCTGCTTACAATTAGTGGTAATGGCAACGATCTTACTGGTGTTTCCTTTTTACCACAGCTTCACTGGGGAAGGGAGTTGCTGTCATTCAGAATGGCTCGTGGTCAGGCAGAGAGCGTGGCAGAGCTGGCCAGGCTCGTGGGTGAAGACCTGGCCAGGAGCATTTTGGCAAGTGGCAGCCAGGAAGACAAGTTCATCTGAGTTAGGTGTGTTAAAGTCTTGGAGACAAAGTGTGGTGATACAGCAAGATTGTTAATAGATATTTTTAAGAGCAGAACTGGTTTTTTGCACTGCTTGAAACCAGAGTTTTCAACAGGGCTTATTAAATACGTGTGGTGCTTTTCCATGTGAATGTATAATCGAGGCTGCTTGGGGTTAAGTGTGGCTTTTTAGAACGAAACTGTTTAAAACAACGCATCAGTGGTGCCAGAGGCTTGCAGGAGCTTCTAAGATGAGAGGTCCAGAGATATTTTAATTTTTTCAGCCCCTGAAAGAGGCAGTAGCAATAGAAGCTACCCCTTCTCTAGTCCTTTGTGCTAACCAGGTTTCTTCTGTTCTTTTTTGGCTGTGCGGAATGGAGGTCAGGCTTAGCAGTGTGGAAGATAGGGCTCTAACCTCGTACTTCACGTAAAATGTCTATTCAGGAGAGGCAGCTGGGCATATCTCAAGGAATAACATCCCAAGAAACCATATTTACCGAGAAACCAAAATACTGTCTCAGGGGTACCTGCTTGGATGAGAGAAGAACATTTCTTTTTTAGAGACTTTTTTAAAATACACTTTGTACTCGCAGAGTAACCCTAGCCATTTTCTTGGTATGTTGCTGTCTTGTTCTAAAATCCTTCAGAGGACTCCGCCTTAAAATGCCCTGATCCAGTCCTGTGCAAGACAGGAAATTTTCAAATTTTGTGATATCACCGTGAAATAACAACTTACGCAGTGGGCGTGTAGAGTCAGTTATCTCTGCATGCAATTGCCTGCTTAATCTTAAAAAAAAAAGACGCACATATATTAGCTCATATACTCTCTGCCTGAATGCATATTGTGTATTTGCTTGTGTGTATAGAGTCCCGTATGTTTTTAAGCTACGGCAAGCGCTTTCTGTTCTCTACCAGCCAAATTCCTGGTATTTTTTCAAGCTTGTTTGATTAAAACAGCCTTTAACCTTTGCTTGAATACCTGTTTCTTAAAACAACCTATAACTCATCCCTGCAACAGGATTAGGAGAACTTGGGGTGTGACAAAATTGACATGCAGCTGCCTTGGAAACCTTGGGGGAAGGAGAAAGGCGGTAAGGTGATTGAAACACAGTGAGTGTGAAGGCAGAAGTTGTAGGGCTGGAGCCTTGTTGCAGGGCTTGCTGGGGAGCTGGCACGAGTGATTTCCAGGCGTGTTTTTTATACTGAGACAATTCCATCTCTTTCTCACTTGTGTCAGCTTGCACCCAGAGATGTGCTGAAATTTCAGGCTCTTCTTCCTTTCCAAGGGAGGAGTGGGGGAGGGCTCGGAGAGACCTTGTCAGCCTCTCTGCCTCCTGCTGTAAATTCACTTGGGCTGTCAACAGTTTGTTCCTCTCCCCCAGCCAAGGTAAAACTCCATCTTCACCTTGCCCCCTGCCTATACGTGCTTGTCACAGATTAGCAGCATTTGCTGCTGACCTTGTTTTGTTTTTCCTCCTCTTCCCAGTGCCTGTTATAGTTAGTAGCTAATTTGTGGAATATCACTTTAATACCAAATTAAAGTGCAACATGTTGAGTGGTCTGGTTTGGAGGGACCGCAAACAGCTCTGCTGTCAGTGTGGTCTGCCTGGTGCAAAGAAGCCAAAGGGAGCTTGTGATTTCTGTTTATTCAAATTCTCACTCATTTCTCATTTAGTTTGATTTATTTGGTGGGTGGGTTTGTGGGTTTTTTTGTTCTTTGCAATGTTTATCGCCAGGTTTCCTTTCAGGTTGTTCTCTGCCCTGGGTGAGTGATGAGTTAGCACAGCACAGTGTGTGGCTGTGTGATGTTGCTTTGCCTTGTGTCAAGGCCAGCGATGGCAAAATGGTGACATGTATGTCAGAGCCAGTGCCTTGTGCTGATGTCAGCAGTGGATGAGTGGAGTCCCTAGCCTCACCTACTCCTGTCCACCCTGCTGCCACCCATACCATGAGCTGAACAGGCCTTTGGAACAGCCAGGGACCTGCAAAGGCTGTGAAGGGAAGAGGAGAGAGAGAGAGGATGGGGTGGTGTCACCCTTACTGTCTGGAGCTGGGGTTGTGGCCCATAGCATGGCTGTAGCAACAAAAAATGGGGCTCTTCTTGAAGTTACTGCTGTGTTCTTTTTTAATTTGTTTTACGGCAGTGCACAGTGACTGTGTGTGCATACAAATATTAAGAAATTATTCTTGCCTTAAGTCACTTGCAATTTAAATAAACAAGACAGGCAACCTGAAAGAGATGACTGGGAGTCAAAATGGAGCAAGGAAAGCTGACTGGACCAGTATATTACACAAAAGACGGGGCAGAGCTGAGATCTGATATCTACCTCCCTGGGGCTTTTACTGCATGATCATCCTGCCTCGTTCCATTTCCCTTTCCTCTGAACTAAAGATTAATTGTGCATTGAAATCATAACAAGGATTCACGGTGTTAGGAATCTGGTGAACGGAAGGGGAAAAAATCCTCAAGGAAATTAGCAGTCCATGAGCATTGTCTGTTCCCTAGAAATAAATGACTAGGAACTTCCCAGCCAGGGGAATGTGTTTTCCCTTTCTTTGCAGCTTGCATTATCCTTAGCTAAGCATATTGTGGCATGCTTGTCTCCATGTCCATGTTTTCATCACAGAAATCCTGACCCTGCTGAAATCTCTCACAGGGCAGAGATTCCATTTACCCTTTGCGCTTTAATGCCCAATTTCCATGCTTAAGGGATGTGGAAAACACTTGCTTATTCTCCACTTAGCAAACAGGTAAAGGCAACCATTGTAGCTTTCCTGCATCCTAATCTGTTCTTACTCTTCCCAGTTTGTGACAGTGATCGCTTGTGACAGAGAACAGAATGCATCAGAAAACGCATTCTGAAACAGGTTGCACAATGTAAGGATGGGAGGTAGAGTGTGAAACAAAGGTAGTTGACTGGAGCAAAAGAGGTCTGAGGCAGGAGTTAGGAACACCTTTCCAGCCATTTTGAGTGCTGGAGCATTGTGGTATCTCTGTGGTGAGAAGTTTTTAAGCAAGTCAGTCATCTGACGGCTGTGCCGCAGGGAGAGGAGTAAACTGGAGGTTTCTAGAGGTGTTTTTTCTAGCCTTATTTTCTTATATCATTGGTAGTTCTTTCAAAAGCATATTTCTCATCTGTCCTGGAGGTGAAGAAAGATTGCTGAGCGTTTAGTCCTCCTCCACAAAGTTTCCAGCAGTGGAATTTGGAGGGCAGTGAGCACAGTGGTGAATCCAAGCAGATCTGTTCAGGAGATTTGCCCTTTCATTCTGTCCAGGAAGTATGCTCTCTGTGGTACTCCGAAGTCTAGGCAAAGCTGGAGCTTTCCTCTGAGCTTCTTAGCAAAAGGCTTGGTTCAGACCAGCTGTTTCTGGAGAGGTAGAAAGAAAACAACCAGGAAGAAGAAGAAACCTTGTCTTTAGAGGATGGTGGAAGGCTGTGCACGATTATTGACTGCTCCTTCAAATAACTTCCTTCTGCCAGACGTGCTTGTGACACTAATGCCACTAATTAAAGTACTTTCTATCCCTTCAATGTATATAATTGGTGGTGGTGAATGAGCTTCATGTCTACCACCCCTTCAATTTTCTCAGTGCCTCTTGGTCTTTTCATGTCTCTTCTGCATTGCGTCAGTGCCTGCTGGCAGATTCTGTCTGTGTCTGTCTCTGAGAGAGAGCCAAGTGTGGGTCTGGCCTTGAGAAATAATCATAAATTGTGTTCTGTCAGGAGGAGAGGCCGGGACAATCCAGTTGAGATTTGAACCTGTAATTCAAGGTGTTTTAGGGATTTCATATCACTTAACCCATCCCCTCCAGGCATCACTTGTGTCTGACATGTAAATCAGACTGGAGGAATAAGTGAAACAGATCGCTCCGTGCTCCAGAAGGCTACGAAGGAAACCTGTGTCTTTAAAGAGAGTGCCTTCTAATAAATGTTATCTGCAGAGAAATACACCAGCCCCTACATAGGTAGTTAATGTTACTGCTTCAGTGTTGGCTTATAAAACAACTTTATCACCTCTGTGATGATAATGATTAACAAGCTGATTTACAAGGGTGGGGTCACAAAGCCATTTTGCAAATTTAGCTTGTCTCACAGTGGCCCTGATACAGAATCTGAGTTTTACAGTATTTTCACCACTTTACCTGGAATACGTAACCCTGGTGCGGGGGTTCTTAAAGCAGAACGGTAGCAACAGATAATCTATGAGGATGATAACCAGGGTTTCCTCCTGTGCTTCTGGTAAGGAGGAAATCACAGGTCCAGGACTGAGGATTCAGGAGAGTTGAGGACATTTCTAGCTCCCTTCTCAGTGTTTATTCCTTGGTCACTTAGACACAGTAAAGTGATGGGGTTCCTGGGCACGCTGTTACATGATGCCTGTGGTTGTTGGCTGTCCCTTGTGCCAGAGCTGGCAAAATATACAGATGTAGGTAGATTGCCTTCTTTTAGATTCTGGAGAGTTTCTCTTAAAATATTCTTCATCTGTTGATTCTCCATTCTCTTGGATCTTAATATAAGAAAAAAATATTTTTTAACAGCTTCTGTTCTTCCTTTTGTTATCATATGTTGGAAATTACTCAGACTAGTGAATTTAATCTAAATTATTTTAATGCCGAAACCCTTGATGTTGTTTAACATACCATGACACTTTTCAGAATTTGGACTTCTTAACCTTGGCAGAGGTTAAGAATCGAGCAGAACAGTGTATCTGAAAGCTCAGCAAACTGTATTCCCTTTACCGCCTGTCTGGACAGTCCTCATGTAGGTGATCAAAGGTATTTATGATCTCCATGCTATGTAAACATCTACTGCACTTTCAGAAGTTGGTAAAAATGTGCAGACAGAGCAGGAGACTTGATGGCCCTCACTCAAATTCACCATATAGACTCCTGCGGGGATGGAGGTCTTACTCTTTACCTTTTACTTGTTAGCTAGCATTGCTGATAGGAGCCCTGCCCTCAAAACAAACACTCGCTGCCCTGAGAAATGTCTGAAAACTGTACTGTTTTTTCCTCTCCTGTCCAGAAAGTTCATCATGTCTGATAGATGTCAGTGTTGATTTATGTGGTCACGATGCAAATGTTAGGTATTTCTGTGGACGTGGTCTAATAGGTGGGTGGAAGGCTATGGAGGTGTTACTTGAAGCAATAGTGGATTACAGCTGACTCATTTTTCCTTCTGTTTCTATGCATTCCCCCTCTAGTTACCCCCAAAGCCCTTGTAATATTACCTCTTTGGGAATGACATAGTCTGAGTTTAGAGAGGACTTACATACTTACCTTGTGTCATCAATATTTGATTGCTTTTCATTGACAGTCAGAGGCTTCTGTTATGTCTTTTCTGATTTGAACAACTGTCAGGGACTGGAACAAACTCTTAACTAATTTTGTATTAGGGCTTTTTATGCCTTTTTTTTTTTTTTGGTCTTGTTCTGTTTTCCAAACAGAAAATTATCACAAGCCATTGATTTAGGTTACCATCTCTCTGGGTTAGAACTCCCAACAGAGATGAGAAGTTCTGCCACTGTTACCTTGGCCACCTTTCTGGTTTGGCTTTTAGTATGAAAACATACATATTGCAACACTGCTGTCCCGTGAGACCAGTTTGTGCAACCCTCCTTCATGCTGGCAAGTATGTTCACATACAAGGAGTCTTTGTTGACTGAAAAGGGAAGACAAAGTGGCTTGACTTCTCTCTGCTGTGTGTAATGGGCTGGGGTTTTGAACCCCTTGTCTTGTGCTGCATGGGAGAAGGAGGTTTAGGGGCCAGGGCTAGGGCTGGGGAATGGGGGACCTTCAGAGGTGGGCTTCTACTAGCATTCTGCTTAGCCTGGGCAGCTTGGAAGAGGGATGGAGTCAGTACAGAGCTGTAGCACAGCGTGTTGGAGGTGAGGGGACTGCCTCTCCTCTGGTGCAGGACAGCATCGTGGGCTCAGAAATGTGTCATGAAGGTAGGGCACAGGGATACCGGTGAGAGTCCCCTGGGCAACACGTGCTGCTCCTGGAAGTTGTCTACGGGCAATGACCTGTTGTGCATACAGTGGGCCACTAAGGAGGATTCGCCTGTGGAAGGTGCTGTGATCTATGGCCTTTCCAGTTCTTGCTCTCCAGAGGCAGCTGGCTCTGAAAAGATCACTTTAAGAGAGCGAGGGAACTATGAGTAACTTCCAGTTTTTGGACAGCAGGATCAAGAAACCTCTGGGGGCCAGCAGCCCTCCTGACAAGTAGTTAAACTTTGACTGGTCACATATTGCCTTCATGATCATATTAATGTGATGTATCCAAAGAGTTTTCAACTTGTACCATAGCCCCTGCTGCCTTCCATCTTCTGTCTTCCTGCTGAATCAGGAAAAACATAGCCCAGTGCATGTGCTTTGTGTCTTCCCACCACCCAAGGCTCTTGCAGTGGTTGCCAGCATTGGCTTCTTTGCTAGCGTTTGGCAGTCCCCACGTTTCCCGCCCCCCCCTCAGTCATACAGAGCATAATTGTTTTGTTAGATTTATATTTGCTGCCTAACTGAACAGTAGCACAAAGATATACAGAGAAGAAAATTTTATTTACCTTTACTCATAACTTTCACTTGTATGAAAAGCCTCTATTGTAGAAATCGTCTAAAATAGTTGTCCCGGCACCTCTTTGGCATGTGTTCAGATTGTGTGTATACACTTTAGTTTCTCCCACTGCTGCAGACAAGGCTCTGCCTTCCCCTCTTGCTTGCCAATACACCTCAGCTTTCCCAAGCCGGGTGCAGGAGGCTGGGCAGCAGGGTGGGTTGCTGCCCTTGCTGGCTTTCCTGGCTTCTCCTCTCCCCTTCCTGGCACTTGCAGCTGTGCGCTGGCCGGAGGGATGCTCTCTGGATTATGGGCACGGAGGCTTCTCCATAACGCAGATTGTCCCATTTAGGGTGGGAGATAGTGGCAGTTAGTGTAAAAAGCAATGCTTGTTTTGTGGGTTTAAATAGTAAGTGCTTTGAGGGCAGGGCCTGCCTTTTATGTGTGTACATGTGGGTGTGTATTTTTATACAGTTCCTAATGCGAGACACACAGTTAGCAGCAGCAGTATGCAAAGCCATGGCTTTCTGTCCTGTGGTAGCTTAGAGAAGTCTTTTATCCAGACCCATAGAAGTGGACAGTGATTCTGATGTGAATTGCTGGGGCTATTGAGAGACACAGCTTGCTTTGGGTCTCCAAAGACAACTATCTGCCTCCCGTCGCCACCAGGCAGCATAGCCTAGTATGCTCCAGGTACAGCAGTGGTAAGCTAACTGTAAGAACATGGCCCGTGTCCAGAATCCTTTTGGGATGGGATGCTTGACCAATTCAGGAAGAGAAAGCTGCATTCCACCCTCCATCAATTGATGACTAGGGTGCCATCATCAGTCGCCTTTCACCCTTAATATGGGGTGACAAAACGCTTGCACTACAAAGAATTCAATTAGAAAGCAGACCTTGCTCTTCATGTGTGCTGTAGATAGGAGAGAATCTGAACTCAGAAAAATTTTAATTTAAGCTTGATGGGGTTTTTTGGTTGGTTTTTTTTTTTTTTGGTTGGTGGGGTTTTTTTTAAGAGGCACAAATATATTTTTAAGCCTTTCCGGGTGCATGTTGAGGCTGTATTATGTTACAGGGATACATCAATGGTGAAATTTTTGGTTTCTGTTCCTTTGGCATACTCTTAACTTAGTTTTCTGCTAAATTTCCACATTTCTTATGAAATGTGATGGACTGTCCTGCAACTTGTACTGTGTGATTTCACTGTTTCTCTGTTTTGTGAACTTACTTTGTAAGCAAGTAGAAATGTCCTTAGGAAAGGTTCAGGTCAAAGCTTAGGAGTGACTCCAGCAGTGAGAACAGATGTGTGCTGGGTTAGGCTGCACTGGGGGCTGTGGAGTCTCCATCTCTAAAAGGCTTTAGCAACAGATACAGCTGTAAAGAACGACACAGGTGTTACTGGCTCTGCCAAGGCTGCCTCTTCAGGTGTTGTCATCATTGTCCTGATTTGCCCCGATGTCTGGATAATGAATTACATTTGTTTAACACACTTCTACGTTTTAATCACTTGTGTTTCCTTGAAACTCAAAATCAGATTCCAGCATCAACTGGGAGAGCATCCTGGGACTCTGCCATAGTGGTTCTGGGATGTCTAAACTGACTGACCCTGGATCTCTGGCTGTTACAAGAGAGTGCTTAGTCACAGGAGAAGTTCTGACACCTTTGATTATATGTCCTATGCTTCTTTTCCCAGGCCATAAAACACTCACTGTGGAAGTGTTATCATGAAACTCCTCTTGGGGACAGCAAGTAGAAATCTTCTTTTTGCTTGCCAGGGTAAATGGAGATGAGGATTTTATTCTTGCTAACTACAAACACAAATGAGAGAAGGCTGCAGGCAAAAGTCATGTCCTGTGCGCAGCCTTGAGGTCTCTGATGAAACAAAATGACACAAAATTTACAGATGCTAAAAACAGTGATAACATCAGTTTGATGTTGCATTTTGTCTTCCTGCTATAATGCAGTAAAATGGCCTGTAATTCATGTTGCAAAATTGGCATGCATGGCTCTTTGAAGATACCATCTTCATTGTACGTCTGCAGTGGCCAGAGTTACAAGCCAACCCACTACAGTGCTACAACAAGCCATACAAATAAATAAATAGGGACAAGTAACACCAGCTCCTCAGGGGCAGCTGCCCACTCTCAATCTGTCTTGCTTAGGTTGTGAGCTCTTCAGCATAGGGAAACTTTTGTGCCCTGTACAGACTTAAATTCACCCCTGGTGCTTAGGAAGGTAATATATTATGTTAGTTTTGTTTATTACATTATATAAAATGTGATTTTAATTCAGAGATTTAACTTTTAAGTCCTTGCTGATAGTGACATTAGTACAGACTTAAAAGTGTTACTTTGCAGCTCTGTTGTCAGACTGGCATTTTAAGTTGAGCTCTTGCAGTCTGTCAGAGGTGGTTGCTGTAGCATGAAAATGCTTTGGAAAATATGTATGTATATTGTGGGTTATTTATTATCTTTGTATGTGTATTTCATCTGTAACTGCTAAATGGCTTTTTGGAGGGTGATTGTAGCTGTGTCACTAGCTGAGTGGCTTCACTGTTTCTTTCCTCCTGATTATTGAGTACTGTCAGCTCTTGTGTCTCTGCCCTGCTCCCAACTTGTTCGGCTTTCAGACCCTCTGTAACTCTGGAGTCTGCAAGCAGAAAGTTTCTCTCTTTAAAATGAAAAACAAAACACAGCCTAGGGGAGCTAAACTAACTTCTGACCATCTGTTAGAAGGTTAGTAACATCATTACCTTGAACTATACCTTCATTTCATATTTCATGCAGCAGCTTCTCTGCATTGTTTATGTTCTAGTTGAAGGGGATCTTCCTATACCAGGATGCAATAGGAACGTCATTTTTCCTCTAACATGAGCAGATGTCCTATCTGCAGTACTAGCAATAACATTGCCGCTTCCTGTTGTTGCAGATGTTGGTAGCCGGCTGGAGCTGAAAGCGAAAGAGAGGGCACATTTCAGCTCATGCATTCAATGCCATCAATGCTATCTATGCACCTCCTTTTCCACATGTACTCTTCAGCAGCCTGTCTCGGCTAGCAGGCAGGAAGTTGCCCTGGAACACAAATTTATTTCCTTTCTACTTTACATAGGGGAGGAGTGCTTCCAGTATCTCTGTTGTTCTTCTCTCCCTTGACCTTTGGTTTCTCTAGATTGGTTTACATTAAACCCAAATCACAAGTGGTATGTTACGGTGTTTAGGGAAGGGATGCCTGAAGCGAATCTGGCACACAGTTAAGTACGAATCTCCTCACTTTTAGGATTCAGGGCACAGCCCTGTGCAAGTCCTCCTCAATCAGCAATTATGGCATTCTTTTTCCTTTTTATAGAGGTCACTATCAAATCCCATGACACATTTTTATCACTAATCTGGCAGGCTGCCATTCAGACCACAGGAAGCTCTGGAGAGAAGAATATACACTTAGGGCCTTATTCCATCTTCATTATTCCCTACACCAGCAGAATTCCTTAAAGTCTCTGGAAGTTTGATCTGAATGGAAACTATTTTGCCTGAATAGCACCCCTTATGGAGGCATTGTCACCGAGTCAGAAATTTAGATGAGTGTTGTGGCTAGCAGTTTAATCTATACTGCATGGCTGTTTTTTCACAACAGTACAGGGAGTGCTAATCACTTCTAATGGTCTAGCAGGATTGTCTGGCAGCGAGGGACTTCTCGATTTTGAGAGCTGGACACTGAAGGAAAAAACCCCAGTTCCTATTCAAGACTTTATCTGAGAATTTATTCATTTTGGCAATGAGGGGAATATTGTATTTTAATGGTTTTCAATGGGAAACACAACCTCACTAAAGGAGGAAAACCAGGGTTCCATTCACACAAAATACGCAAAAAAACCTTGCACTTTGGAAGAAAAGGAACAAAGACAAAACTTTGATTTGTGCATAAAAAATAACAAGTGAAAATCATAAATGTAAGGCAGTATCTATAACTATCAGATGATAATATGGGAGGCTTAAACTCTTTTCTGATCTGCTTTTTTGTGCCTTAGTAAATGAATGCATTGTTGTACTTAAAATTACTACTAATCTTGTATGTTACTGCCATATAGAGACTTACAGAGAGATAGTAACTTAGTTTTTACATTTACATCATTGTCAATTCATTGGCTACTATTATCACTTGTGATTTCATGGAGCTGTAATTGCTGAGATGTAACTTTTCAGTTGTTTTAACCAGCAGCACTTAGCTGCATTTCTGTATTAATAAATACTGTCTCCGTCCTTCAGGGAGTTCTAGTCTTTCGGGGGTTTTTTGAGTTCATTCAATATTGTCTTCTCGTTTCAGGTTATTGAAGGAAAACTGGCTCCTTTCTTGGGGAAGGTGATCAAGTTTGCCACCTCTCATGTATACAGCTGTAGCCTTTGTAGTCAAAAGGGCTTCATCTGTGAGATTTGCAACAATGGAGAAATACTTTACCCCTTTGAGGACATGTCTACAAGCAGGTACTGTAATGTCAGTCTTACATTTGACTTGCATATCATATTCTTGCGGATTCTCAGCCTTGTATGCTCTTACTTAAATAACTAGGGACTGGATCTCACCCATGCACATTTCTGGGCAGCTACACTAGATTACAGGTCCAGGGAGGCCACCACAAGCAGACTTGGAAATAGATGGGAAGAGCTACTTCCCAAACTCTGTAAATCTCAGAACAGCTGTTCAGAAAGGGAAGAGTCCCCAGCAGCATCACACTGTGATTTATCCAAAGCTCCTCTGAGTTTGAAAGGTGTCTTGAAAAGCCAGATGAATTCTCTGGGGTGATCACAGACATCTTTCTGGACGTCACTGAGCCCATGATGTGCTGGGATTGTCCATTATAAAAAAAATAACCATCTATTCTGAAGTGTTTTCCGCATGAAATGTTATGGCTAGTTCTCTGTTTTTCTGTGTGCATACTCCTCTGTTGCCTGTGTGTACAAGATTTTATTTTTTTTTAAATGACTTTGCTTTTCTCAGGTGGCTACATAATAAGTATAAGCATATGCCAGTCCTAAGCTAAACAAAAGAACATTTCATATTATATGGAGTACTGGATGCCAGATCAGGGACAGGAGTTGCATGGAAAACCTAGTAGCAAAATGCAGGAAACCAGAGCAGACTTGGCAACACAGAAGTGTTACTGCTGTTTTTCAGAAATGTCTTGGATTTTGAATAAAGGAGATTTTAAAAATATTTTCTTTTAACTCAACAGAAAGACAGTATGTCTGACAGCACAGCCTTCCTCCTTAGAAAAGTACTTTTTTGGCTGTTTCAAATACAGTAATTTTAATTTGTTCTCCAAAGTGTTCCATTGAAGGGGAAAAAAAATGAAGAGCCACCTTTGGAAACAATCAGGACCAGCCTGTTAAAAGGGCTTCATTAAGAATCTGATTCCCTTGCATGCACAAAGATGTTAAATTACAAGCAACCAGGGACTAGTCTTTGGGGATTTTCAGCCTGACCTATTTCAAAGGCTGTTTGTGCATTCTTTCTCCAGACTTTCATTCTAAAAGATGCATTGACAAAGAGGTGGACATAAGCTAAACAAGGTGTGCAGCTGAGCTCTATAAATGGCTTTCAAGAAAGAATGTACCTAGGGTGCATGGTGAGATAGGCTGAGTTAAAAAGAGAAAGACTAAGATGACATAAAACATACAATGTCTGTTGAGGCTGTGTAAGAGGTGACTGAAGATATTCCTGAAAGATTGATGAGAAGGTGTAAGAGCATTTGGGAAGACAGGTTTACTTGAAATCTGTGTGCATTTGATTTGTCTGGGGGATTTTTGGTCACAAAACCATTGTTGGATGTATATTGTTCCCCCGCCCTTCAGCTGAGATCAGGCATACCTCACAATTACAGAGTTTAAAACCTTCTGGAATCAAGTAGTATTTGTCAGCAGTTCAGTGAAAGCCAAAAGAAGCTGCTCTGGCTCCTCATTTTATGTGAATTAGAAACCAGAAGGACTTCTGTTCATGTTTTACAAATGTGAAGTTGTGGTTGATGTCATGCCAAAGACAGTGGTCTTTGCTAATGATTTTAATTAGAACACGATCAACATGAGAGGTCCTCCAATATTTTTCCTTTTAACTTTGTCAGAGGTCGTTCTGCTTACTCCTTTTGTACTCCTTATCACTAAATCTTGCTTTTATCCCCAGAATTTTCCATTTCCCTTCCTAGTTAGTTTTCTCATCTCATTACTGCTCATGTGTGTGCATGTACCTCTGAAACTAACCAGATTATTTCAGTTCCGTATTTTTGCTCTTGTCCACCTTCAGACTGTAGGCAAGTCATGCCAAGAGAGGAGCTCTTATATGTTTTACTGTGCAGCTTCATCAGCTGCAAAGCAGTGAGGGAGAAGGCAGGCTAGAGGGGGTTTGTGTTTTTTCCATCTCTTACAGTTGAGAGATTTCTGAGGTAGGTGTGCTGACCACTACAGCGACAAGGGTAAGCTGAGGTGAAATAATGTACAGAGTAACCTGTGGCAGATGGACTGGCAAGTCACGAAACGTTCGTGTGAAGACTTGCAATTACACCTGAAATTTCTGATGACGTGTTCAGCTTTCCCTGTTTGTTAAGTGTCATACAGAGCTCTGAGTGAACAGTTAACTGAGATTTGGGATTTAGTTGTACTGTTCTGAGTCCACAGTGTGCAGTGAGAATTGACTACAGTTCACTTTCACCATCCTGGTTTTCTGGAGTTGGTGTCTACAACATAATATTCACATTTTATACTCAGTACTGGACTGTCAGGTACCTTGGCTGTAGCTGCTGAGTTTGGGAGGGAGGAGCAGCTGAGCTCTGAAGACCATGTTTTCCTTCTTGCTTTTGAATGTTGCTCATTGGCTTTTGAGCATGCTACTAATTCTGCCAGCAAATTGTGCTGTTAGGTTAGAAATATTCAAAAGTGGGTGTATGACAGCTTTTGCAAACTTCATCTCTCTGTTGAAATGTTTGAAAAGTGGTCTGTTTGCATGTGTGCGGGTGGTGGTGGGGTGTGTTGAGCTGGCATTTGTTTTTCTGGCTACCTCCCTGACCTTTCTTGCTCTTTGGAAAGAAGAGTGACAGCTGTCAGAGGGCACAATTCCGAGGTGATTCTCAGCTGGCTGTTACTTTTCCATCTTCATGGTCTCTTAGGACAGCTTTGAGGTGAAGAGATTGTTTCTCTCTAAAACATTCTCAGCAGTTTCTGGAGCAATCTTCAGTAGGAATTCATGAAGGATGGATCTTCTTTGGATAGATACAGCTGAGAGAAAAGCAGGGCCCCTCTCGAGGGCTGGAGTTTCTCTTTGGTCAGGTTATTTGCTTGAGAGTCATTTTTGTCAGTCCTTGAGCAAACAGAGTGAATACCTGGGTTATGCACTCCTCAGGGTTTGAATACACATATATTACATACCCTTCTCTCACTAATCAGCATGACACATTCCTTTGTTGGCAAACGGTTCCAAAACAAACACAATCAGTTCACTTAATTAGCGGGTCTGTGGGCTGTGCTTGGCAGGCTCTTTACATCCTGCTGAACAATACAGCACAACAGTTTTCTGCCTTGAGTGTAAGAGTGGGCTCACAAAGTCATAAGCTTTCTAATGATATTTCCTTTCTGTGGCTTTTCTTGGGAGGTGGCCATTCTGCACAGAGCGTAATGAAAGCTGTGATTCAGTAGTTAAACAATTTCTAAAAATTGTCCCATCCTTTTGGGTGCCTCTTCCAGTCAGTCTGATTCCTCTGCCCCCCATTTCCCTCTTTTCTGTCTTCACCATATTTATATAACAATTCATCAGGATTCTTTCTAAATGTCACAATTTCAGCATCTTTTTGAAGGCCTTTAAATAATGAGGACTATATTTAAATCCTCCTGAGTTAATTGCAGTTTCATGGAGCAAATTGCCAGCTAACGTAAATTTGCACAGCTCTGCCTTTGCTGGAGCTCTGGCAACTTAACCTGAGCATCTACCTCCTGTTTTATTTATTGGACCAAATTCGCCCTGGGCTTAAATTTAGTAAATAATCATACAAAATTACCCTATTATATCACTAATTTTATTTTTACAACTGTTGTGAAATATTTAAATATCCCTGGTTATGAATTGACTTGTTAGACCTATTCTTGTCCATTTGTTAGCAGCCAGGCTATGCTCTTCAAGTTATTCTGATATTGCTTATTTTTCATTACCATGGTGAAAAGTTTTTATTCCTTTCTTCTAAAATTAAAAACAAACAAACAACAGAGGTGAAAAGAAAATGCCCGTGTAGTGATACTGCTGTCTGTAGCATGTGGTTGTGTTTGTTCTATAACCTAGAACAATATTTAACAAGTTTTAAAACTTAAGCAATAATGAGGAAAAATACCATTGGAACAATAATAGATTATTCATTAGAAAGAGTTTTGTGACCAGTTAGATAATTAAGTAATTATAGCTGTGTTTAAGATTGATATATGCTACCCAGTTAATAAAGTTTTGGTCTTGCCTGTGTGTCAGCATCCTAGGGACTCCTTTCACAGGCAGTTTGTTGTGTTTTGCTGGTAAAGCTACTTGCTTGTGATTTAGTCAATTCGTTGCCTTTTATGTGGTGACTGTCGATGTATGTGAACCCTGGAGAGTTGCTCTTTTGTGTTCATATGCATTTATCAAGGCTAAACTGTTTTCACTTTGCAAAGTTAATTTGTTCTACAGATCAGTTAAGGCATGTAGACCTTTTAAGATACAAACCAGAAGACCCAATTTTAAAAATAGATGTGCCACAGAACAGGCTTGACTATATCAATCAGCTTGGATGCCTCTATAATCTTCGGCCACCATCCTGATAAGACCTATGAATGTACTTAACTTTACACATAGCAGGAAGTCTTACTAAAGGCTCTGAGGCAGCGCTTAGCTCTATGCGCGTGCCGAAGTCTTTGCAAGATTACAGCTCACTGTGTTATGGATGTTGTGTCACTGGACAAAACCAGCTATTTGATACTTTGGGAGAATGTTAAAGATAGATATTAGGTGGAGAGACTGAAATACGTAGTGCAGAGCATTTCCAGGAATTACCTTGGCACAGGTCAAAGGCATCACTCAAAGTACATTGTTTTCCCTCTTGCTCTGAAAAGTTCATTTTATACTAGACATCCGTTTCCCAAGCCCAGTTTACCTGAGCTGTGCTAGAAGTTTAGTACTTAATTTTTGAAAGAGCTTAGCTTATCGGGTGTTGATAGTTGGTTCAAAGCACCCTGAAGTGATCTGCTCAGCACTTTCTTTAAAGAAACTTACTAAGTAGGTGTTAGGTTCTCTCGATAATTTAATTTCATCTGAATCTGTCAAAACTGGTCAAAATCTTCTGGCCCAGATCTTCTGATTTTTGTCTGTGCAGGCTAGTGCAGTAGTGTTACCTAGAACACATAAAAAGAAAGAGATAAAATACACTGGCTTTTTCATCAAGCATTGTATTTTAGAACTGAATTAGCTTTATAGGTTGTTTTTATCTGCTTCATTTCAGAGTGGTATTAACTAGAATATTCATGGTAAAGGCAGATTCCTATTTCAAGTAGGAAGGTCTCTGCAGTGCTGCCTTGTACTGCTGGCTGAACGAGGCAGCCGTCTTGCTTCCAGTTTCTTCTTTGCAGCTCTCTGCTCAGCCTTCTTCCTCACTCTAGATATTTCCAACTTGCCAGTCAAGACCTCTTAGTTCTTCCTTCTCCTTCCTCATGCAAATTCCCCTTCTAAGACAGACTTAGCCTATAAAAGCCAACACTGCCAGCTCTAAGCACTCAGAAATTCTACGATTACCTTAAGAATCTTTTTGTTTCTGTACTTACTTTATTTTTTAAATGTTAAGCTGTTTTTTTCCATCTTGGGTCCATATAGGCATGTCTTCAACGCTATGGCAGAGCTCTGAAGTCCAGATGCCTTTACCTTTCTGTTTTAATAAATGTAATCACAGGATTTCCAGACTTGAGACTTACAGAAAAAAGCAAAATTGTAGACTCATGCAGTCAAATTACAACAGTTGAGGGCAGTATGTTAATATTACTGTTAATAATATGCCTTAATCTTTGCTTTTAGGTCTTCAACCACTACTTTGTGAATACAGTTAATTAATAATAAGACAGGTGGAGGGGCGAAGTCCAGTTCATGCTGTTGCAGCTAGCAGAGGCAGAGGATATGTGTCTGAGCAATGTAAACACTTGAATATCTGTGGCATCTCAGCCTCACCAGTGGTTTGCGAGTAGCGGATCTGCCAGGGCTCTTCCCCTTTCCAAAGTAACCTAGCTCCACTCACTACAGTGTAATCATGAGTTTCAGATCAAATTTTTTAATACTGATTTTAGTATTTATATATTTATATATATAAAAATAGAATATATTTAGTATTATATTGTGAACTGCTGTGTACAGGCCACGTTACATGGCTTGGGATCTCTGAACTTAGACAACTTGCGAGGTGCAGTGCTGAGGTTGACAGTCAGTCCTTAGTTCTGCTGGAGGCAAGTATGAAAATATACATAGATAAGTGTAGCATAAATCCCTGCAGCCGAAGCTGGGGGGAAGCTGAGGACATGCATCCCTCCTTAATCAGGAGCGACAGAGCTCTGTGAAGAGGGGTCTGGGAGCTGCAAGATCCCTTGGCTCCTGCTTGACCCCACTGCTGTGCTCCGGTGTGGTAATTCAGCCTGCGTACACAACCGTCACAGGAGGAGGATAGCAGGTGGTTAAATCAAGCTGTTCTTGTTCAACCCTGGCCTGTAATGAATTGTTCTCTGAGCACCCAAACTAAAGCCCTGCTCTGTGATTTCTCTGGGTCTAGCAATGGAGGAGCTGATACTGAGGCTCCCCCCGCCACTGGTGGAGCACTGGGGGTTTTCTCTCCCTTCCCGTGAGCAGCCCTCTTTTCCCCTCATTTGTGAGGCTTTAATATCGCTGACCACTTTGCACATCTGTTGGCTGCAGTCCACCTCAGCAGTGGGTGCTGGCACAACAGGACTTGGGGCAAGAGATGGCTCAGACGAAGAGGCACCCAGTAGCAAGCCCTGGGTGGCTGAGCCAGGATAGAGGCTTATTCGTTCATCCTCCCCACCCTGCCTGGGGTGCTTTTCTAGCAGCTCAGTCTAACCCATGCTGGGTAAAAAGGAGCAGAGCCTGGGCTGGCAGTTTTCATGCAGGGACACCAGATAGTGTGTCCTTTGGCTACCCCGGGTGGCATTAGTAGAGCAGCAGTGGTAGCGTTGGTCACAGACATCAGGCTGTGTTTGGGCTTGTCCCCTAGAGGTGCAAACCATGGGTGATCTACCTGGTGAGTCCCATCAGCGCAGGCTGGCAGTTGCTGTACAACCCTTGCTAGCTGCCGCCTGTAACCAGCTCACCCCTCAGCTCAGTTCCCCCAGCACACAAGCTGGGCTGTTACAGTTGTTATTTCTGCTGTTTGTGTACCCCCAGGGGCCAGGACCCAACCATGCCATTGTAAATGAGGAGCAACTTCAAGCTGTGCTGGCATGTCAAGGGTAACCCCCATCTGATGAGCAGGTATAAGGAAAGGAAGACTCTGATTATGTTTTGAATCACTGCTGGCTCCCTGAACACTGAATTAATCATTTAGAGGGAATTTCAGATGTAAAGATTTGAGGGGCTGGATATTGAGCACTGTTCTGGTTTTGTTTGGCCTGGGTTTTTTTTTTCCTCTTCAGAGGCAAATTTTTCAAAAGCAAGTCTGAAGTATTAACAGTTTTTAAGTATGGTGTTTAAAAAAACCTACTGTATCTGGTAAAGACCGTGTGGCATACAAGGCATTGTCTTAACAAGCTCCTTCTAGGGACAAATCATTGTCATATTAGTGCCAACTTTCTTCCATTCATCTACTACATGGGCGTCCCTCCCTAGGCAGGTTCCTTGCTTTGGTTCCTAGGCAACTGTAATAATAATGCTGCACGTGTGTGTCAAGCATTGATTGCCCTTGGGGCTTTTTTTGTGTTGTAAGTGAACACAGGCTAGTCCATTTTCCTTGTCTTTGTGTTCTGCTAGTCTCTGAGAGTTTTGAAGGGCACATCTGTGATATTCACAGCTGAACAATTCAGAAATACTTGCAGACAGGCACATGTGCATAGCATGGGAAGGTGATCATGCTGGAATCCCTAGGCAAGGCTTACTTCAGCTGCTGTGGTTTGCTCTTTGGGGTTTTTTGATAGCCAAGTTACAGGTGGCTTGGTATTTTGGATGCTTGGTGAATGTATAGCATCACCTAAAGAAAACATAACAAACAACCATGTTTTATCTTGGGTTTACTGTGCATGGAGGGAAAGAAAAAACCCCGAAGAGTTCTAGTCGATGAAGGGTTCAGCCCTAAATCAAATCCTTACTGAAATTCCTTTCAACGGACTACTCATTTGAGCAAACGTGTGCAAGGTCTGGTAAAAAGGAAGTGGTTTTTTTAAAGGAAAAAATGAAACTTAGCATATAAAATTGTAAGAGAAAGGATGGTGGGTGAATATGGCACTGAGTGAGACAGGGGAGCTCTGTGCCCCTCTCAGCTTTTCTAAGAGCTTCTGGCTGACCTTGAGCAAGTGAGTTCATCTTTTTTCCCATTTGTGAGGTGGGAATGGTGGTATACCTGTCATCCACCACTTGTTCATTTTGGGGACAAACAGTATAACCATGACTTGTTAGATTCCCTGCCTGGTGTTTGGAAGCTGGCTGGGTACAGCCCATGTGTGTGGTACTGAAGCTGTCCTAGTACACCCTGCTAGTCCCAGTGGCTTCATCCCAACATGGTCACGCTGGTCAGTCTGTCAACATGTGAGGTACCTAGGAGACAAATAAAACTGTCTTTTAGGTGACATCTTGGACCACCAGTTGACCATCCCTGGTTTATTTTGTCTACTTAAGGTGGAAGGTCTTTGAGGCCTCTTTGTTGTTACACCCTCTCTTTGGGCATCTGCTCTTACCCGTGGCACCTAAACGGTGGTGCAGTACAGAAGAGAAATACAAGTTGTCAGTTGGTTGTGCAGAATCTAGAATTACTTGAGCCATAAGCCTGTGAAATACACTTGGGAAGCATGAAAAAGAATTTGCCAGAATTTACAATTTACCAAATGCTGGTATGTATGTGTTTCAAATGCTCAGACTTAATGGGAGACACTAACATCGGCACTTCCTCAGCATACAAGGAATGATTTTTATGCTTTTAATGTAGACAGGCTTTTCTTTTGTAACTAGTAATAATAAGAACATTGTAGTGCCTGGCTGGCTGTGGAGAGCTTTGCCCTTTCTTGCACTTTCCAGTGTAATAGAAATTATTCAGAGAATTGAATAATTCTCTGCATTTTTGTTACTCTGGTGTTCAAACAAGTAAAACATCCTTAAAACACTCCCTATAGTCTCAACAGAAATAGAGTTAATCAGGAAAGAAAAAAAGGGAGAAAACACTGAACCGGAGAGGAAGCTATTTCAGATGCCTTCTTAGAAGGCTGAAAGTCTGTGTGAAAACAACATGCAATGTTCACCAATTCTTCAAATAATGTTTGAAAAATAGCAAGATGCTGTTAATGTGCAGTATCGCAATGTTATTCATTAAAGAAGGAAACATGAAAGGCCTGAATGGCTGTGGGCTCATCAGCTTATTATCAGTGGTGTATAGAAGTCTCACAAAAGATGCAGGGACTTTTTGGCCTCTAACCAAAGAAGAAGTCAGAATTCAGATATAGTACCTGAACTGTGAATTACCTATGACAACAACAAGGGTTAAGGAAAAGATAGCCGAGTGTAGTGAACTATTACATGGACCTTTTTTAGACCCGTGAAATGTATTTTTTCTCCAGAGAAATAAAAGCAGTTTGGAATACTGAGGCTTGAAAACAATAGTAAAGAAAAACTGTGAAACTCACATATGGAGATAAAATTACATGTCAGGATTAAATACACAGCAGTCTGTGCATAATATTCCATGAAGGAATATGATTTTGGTGGGGTTTTTGGTATCACATCTCTGGTAACATTCTAAATATAATGGAAAATTTCTTGCAGTGACATTAAGAATGGTCAACCAGTTGACATTTCCAGGGTCTGTTAAGAATGGCTGTGTTTGACATGATGAAAAGCAAAGCTGTAGAAGGCTTGGAGTAGTACAGCTCCATCACTTCAAAGGGAGTAACTTACCACTTGCACAAAGGCAGAGCAAAATCAGCATTGCTCCCCTGGGCTGGTGACTGAGTTTCTTTAGCAATGAGGGTTGCAAGCATGTGGTGAAGGCTGACACAGGTATCCTCTCTATCTGTCCTTACGGGGAGCAAGAGGCAGCTTTGTTCTCCAGCTTGGAGCACTGTTCTTCCAGGCTGTGTTTTGTTGTCATCTGCACCCTGCAGATGGGGCTGAGAAGTATATCAGCCTTCACTGGAGAAGGCAGAAAATAGGTCTTCAGAGTGGCAGGCAGGCAGAGGTGGTGGCACCAGAATGGACTGGCAGTGGTCACAGTGGCTGCCAGTTCAGTGCACTGTGAGACCTGGAGCTGGCTGTTCGTGCTGCCTCTGGTTAGTGCCCGACAGCGTGGGGTCCTGGTCAGAGCTTCAGCTGTTGCACCAGCTCTTATAATTAACAGCACAGACGTTTCTTCTTGCTCTTTTTGTTCTGAGCAGTGTGAGAAAACTTTGTTAATTCTGCTGCTAAGCTTATTTCTGAAAAATGAATCCACGTTAATTTAAACACCATCAATCTTACTTTTTTCTGTGCTGATGGCCTTTGACTGGAGAAGGCAGGTGTGCTGGCTCCTCTCTCATCCTGCTCCATCAATTTCAGCAACAATTTCTGAGAGGTTTTGTCACCACCATGCACGCTGTGGAGAAATATTGAGCGAGTGTAGGGAGTGGCAGTGCAAGAGCGCAAAATTACACTCCTCATCAATCATTCCCTCTAGCAGCGTCCAGGGCACTGCAAATTGCTGACTAACAAGGGAGAATTAGCTTGATAAAATCGCCATTAGTGTCAGTTCAGAATGATGTAAAGTTTTAAAGACATTGCTGTCCTTTCTTTCTCTCCCTCATCCATTAGTGTGTCTGTTCTTGGAGATCCCAATCCAGCAAAGCACGTAAGCACATACTTAATTATAGGCAGATCAGTAATCCCAAGGAAATCACTGGGATATGAGTCTTAAGCATGTGTTTATGTGCTTCACTGGATCAGGGCCATAACACACACTCTGAGTACAGAAATGATAAATATCTGTGTCAGCCAGTTTCTTGATTCAAAACCAGATTTAGACTTACTAGCGGGACTTAAAAATATGATGATCAAGTTTTATTGCAAGAGAGCATAGATGTTAGTAGATATACAACATTATACTTAGTTTTACCAGTTTATGCTAGCTAGAAATGTGTCCCTCTAAAATTCTGCATAGCCTTCTCAAAGCCCTGCAGTTACTAAAATCTAGACCATGGTTGGGCTTTTGCATAAAACTTAAAGTGCAGCTACACCAGGAACAGGATCGGGAGTATTTTAAAAGTTACGGGTGAGATGCAGATGCAACCTAATATAACAGGTTGTGTTAGCTTATGGACTTCTCTCAGTACTGCCAGACAGCATGCCAGGTACTACAGTTTGCCTTAGGGCTTCTCAGTGTTTGGGGTTTATTTCTTCATGTTTTCAATTTTTCTTCACAGTCTTGAGGACAAGAATCTTGTTTCCGAGAGGGAAAAAAAAACACACAAAAAAAGCTTAAAGCAAACAGACAAAACCCCACTAATGATAACAATGGGTACTTGGATTCTTATATAGTCATTTGACTACAATAGCTGCAAAAAAGGCAAAAAGCAAGGCATTTCAAGACTTCCCCCAGAATCACTAGGGTGACCAATGCCCCTCATTTGTATTACAGAATTGCTTTAAATTTTGGTGTTTTGTTGCTTTCATTATTTGATTATCCCACTGGAATCTAAGACTTTGCACGTCTTTCATCCTTTTTATTTTTTTCATCTGGTTACAAAGCTGTAGTGACTTAACTCATCATTACAGACAGTTACGTGCGTTGAAAGGCTGAGAATATCCAACTGTTTAGTTGTAGCCCGCTCCATGATCACCAGATGTTTCATTGCTCCACAGCCATCTGGAACTGCTGGGGCTTGATCTGCTGTGACATTACATCCATTGCCTCAGAGTGCCCCAAAAGTAATCTAGTCATCTTGTTTGAGCATTTGATTTTTTTGAAGTCATAATATCACATTTGAGAACAGAATAGCACAGCTTTGAATGCCAGGAGCTGTAATTGTGTTGATCTAGTCTGATCTTCCACAGGACGCAGAGCAGAAAATATCGCATACCTCTGGTTCATATTTTGCTTTGTGGAATGACTTCTTCTCCTGCTGTTGAAGTGGACTGTACTTTACTCTTTCCAGAACAGCTGACCACTGGAACTTCAATCGGGAAAATGTCATATCTTGGCTGTTACAGACGCTGGAATATATCTTAATGGAAGTGAATATTGTTGCTCTTCATTTACAAACCAAAGCAGCAAACTTGTCTTTCATAAAACAAAATTGATGTCTATTCCGTGATAGACCTGAATACTAGTTAATAAGAAGATAAGTGTTAATCCTTCTAAAAATTTCTGTCTGAAGTGCTGGGCCAGATTCTCAGCAACTAACTGCAAATGGATGCAAGTCAACTTTTGTGGTCCTGAGCAGCTTTAAACCAGCAGAGGTGTGGGCAAGACGGTGTCTTTTGCAACTCCACTCTTTTGAAACATAATGCTCTTTGAGCTACCAGAACTGTCTGAAGGAATGTCCACTGCCCACAATCCATGTGAAGTCCATTGCATGCTCTGGTCCTATTTTGTCATTCAATTTTGACACTAATTTGTGTTTGCAGGTGTGAAAGCTGTGGTGCTGTCTTCCACTCTGAGTGTAAAGTGAAGGCTGTGCCATGCCCCAGGTGTGTCCGTAAAGAATTGCAGAAGAAGCAGAAATCCTTCTGGAGGCGACTGAATATGGATGAAAACTTCGAAGAGTCTTGCAACATGTTTGAGTTGTCTTATCAGAACACATGAATTTCTTAAGGCAGTAGCCAGTCTGAAGAGAATCCCTTTCCCAGCTGCCAGTTCAAGCAGCTTCTCAGCTTAGCCAGGCAGAAGTCTTTTTGCAAAATATTATCTGACCTTCTTCATCTGTGAATAGCAGCTGCCAAAGTGGCCATAAAGCCTTGATGGCTTTGAAATACCAATGGCTAAACTGCATTTTGCGTTGAAGTCCAGCCTCTAGCTGTCATACAAAATGTGGTTTACTTGAAATGCTTTAGGTCTAGCTAATTAGGCACCCAACTTTTTCTTTTCCACCTCTGGAGAAGATTTTTCATCAAGGCAGTAAACACTTGCTGCCCTGACCACATTATTTTTTATGTTGTTCATTTAGAATTGATGAATCATCTACTTATTTATGTGTATTATTTATTTATTATTAGCCTCGGCAGAGGTTCTGGTGAGGTGTTTCACAGAACCCAACAGGGCAGGAATGATTTTAAACCCACCTGCTCCTGATGTGAACACATGGTTCCATTTCCTCGTGTTTCCAGAGAACTGTTTTTAAAGGATCAGTGCATTTACCTGTCACTTCTCCTTGAGGAAAGAAGAGTATCTCCCATCAAACCTTATTTGGGGTGCTTGCAAACATAAGATGCAGAATAATGTTTCAGCTCTGTTTATATATTTATAACCACCCCAGTGAATTATTCCATATGCAGATAAGCAGGGGACTTGCTACTGTTTATGTTCAGGCTGGGTATATCGGTTAAGCTCTGTCACTGAAGTCCGCTGAGTTTTACACTGGTTATTCTCGACCTGTGTGAGGCCACATCCTCATCTCCAGTAACATGTTGTTTTCTGACTTCCTGCTAGTCTCGTGTTTTAAGACATTTTAAGTGTCCACATTGGTTTTGTTTTTATTTCATGAAGTTTACTTTAAATGTTTCTCTAACCTGAACCTGTTAGACTGATAGCCAGGAAAGTGGTCTTGCCCACGTTGGTGAGAAAATGCCTCCAAAACTGTGAAACACTAGTCTGCTGTGTTCATCTGCAACTTGTGTCCTGTGTTCTCTGCGAGCACTAAGGGATTTTATACTTCTGTAGTGACTTCCATGGTGGAGAGCGAAGTTCCTCGAGATACGATTCTGCTCCACACACCTGGAACACAGGGAAGTATTAAACGTGGTGAATTACATATATTGTGAAAGGGGAGTACACGATGGATTTAACTGGGGAGATGTGTCATCACTGGCGGTGTGTTTAATTCATTTTGGCTTCGTCTCCGGTAAGCACTTAGAGATTGTCCCTCCAGCCCACATTCTTAACTCTTTTCTCCAGACCCTGCAGTAATATGTGTACTACATAGATATGAAAGTGTTCACATATATATACACACAGACACACACATACACCTATGTACAGAAAGCAAATATTGTTTCAGGAGAAAAAAGCCAGTTGCATGTGTATTTTTCCTCTCCTCTCACATAGGTTTATGAAAATGCAAAATACTGATCTTTGCTTCCTATATAATCTGCAGGCTGTTGTATTCAAGGCAGAAAGCAGTCTTGGTCATTGAAGCGCCTCACTAATTGCTGAAGTATTTTAAATAAAAGAACAGGAATACGTCATGCTTATGTTAAAAGGTAGAATGCTACAATGAATTGCCTTGTACTGGAGTGTAAGTGGTTACCTTTCCTAGCTTCCAGTCAAGGAAAGTAGCTTAATCTGAGCTTTCTTGATTTTGAGTGCAACTACTGTCTCTCTCTATACATATTTATATAAAAGCATGTTTATATCTGTATACATTAGACAACCAGTGCCTTTCTTTTCCAGAAGTCCTTCTCTCAGTGGGATTCTTTGGAAGGAAGTGAGGGTTTTTCCATGTTCTTGGCAAAGTAGTATAGGGATTCCCATATTTAATAAACCTAGTGAATCATGCACCTTTGTCACTTCCCCTACATGGCAGTGTCTGTCTCAGCTCACTATTCCTCATGTGAAAAGCGTTGCTTTTGGCTATCATCCTTAAAGATGTGATGTTCCTTGCAAGTCCATTCCCACGTGAAGAATTCCCTGCATGTTCACAATGCAAACACTAGGGAAGTATTGTGGAATTAGTCATGCAAACAGGAACTGCAGTGGTACTGGCTGAATAAACAGTATGCTCCTGGGGTTTTCAGCATGCATTACTACTAGTCCTGTGGCAAAGCCAGTAGTTCTGAAACTGTCAGAATCTAGCAGGTACTATTTTAACTTAGATCTAGACATAATGGTAGACCATTAAAGAAAAAAGGGCGGTGTTCTTCATATCATCATGCTCTGGTGTTTAAGATCCCTTACAATGCTGGTCATGTCCAGCTCAGTTTAGAGAACGCTGCTTATGTGCACTGTCAAAAACCCTACGGAGTCAGGGAATCAAGGTTTAGACATTGCAAACTACGACTTTGACAGATGTCCTGATCTCCGAAGTACCAGTCGTGTGTGGGTAGTTAGATATCCTAGCTGATTCTGGAATAACAACATAGACAGCATTGGAGTTACTCTGGGTTTGTGCAGGTATTACAGAGCAGTTTCTTTGCTGATGGAGAGGAGAGGGGGAAAAGAAAAAAAAGAAGAAAAAAAAAAAAAAGAGTATGATGTCAGTAAAACTACTGGAATAATTAGTCATGGGTCTGGAACCACTACCATTACTAACGGCAAAGAGCAGAAGGGTGTTGTTACAATATACTGGCAGCACCCAAAGCTTTATGTAAAAGAATGCTGTACAATACAGGTCAAACTCACTTCTTTAAAATCCAATGTTGTGGTAAAAAAGCCAGTTTCTAAAATGGATACATGTTCATTTCTACTTTGGAAAAGTAATACAGCTTTTCACAGTAGCTATAGGAGCAGACTGTGATGTGGAAGATGCTTTCCTCTCAGGGATGCCTAGCTCCTGTTCAAAAAAAGTTACTCTGTATGAACAGTTAAGATAAAGTCTTCTGTTGCTGCCTTTCGTAAGCATAATGAAAGGCTTGAGCCTGGCCTCAGAAGGTGCCGATGCAGTAGGAACAAGCCCTATTCATTTTTCAGGACTGCAAGGCAAAAGAGTAAACTGAAACTACTGCTCACATTACTAGCTCAGAAGACCCAAGTCTAACAGGACAGTTTTCCTGCAAGAGCCATCTGCCAGAAGGGGACTCAGTCTGGGGTCCTGTAGAGACGGTCTGGGTGTCAGACAGCGCCGTACCCCTGGGTGGTTGCCTCTGCTGTACTGACAGTGCTGTATGCTGGTCCCCATTTAGATTCTTTTCCCAACCTGCAGCCCATAGCCTGCACATGGCTCTGCTCTGCAGACTTCTGGGTGGGCATCGGCTGGCAAAGTACCTGCGGTCTTTCCGGATTGCACAGCTCTCTCCACCCCCCATCCCCAGGTGAAGTTACATCTTGTCCTACCCACACATGCAATAAATTTTAACAACAGCTTTTAATTGTGCATCAGGAATAAAATGTGCTGTTTGTCTCCTTCACAGAGGAGGTGCTTTCATAGCTGATGGGGGAGGGATTGATCTGTACATCCGGGTACTGCTTTTGCTTGTACAGAACTTGTAATCGGTGTAGAAGTAGGGTACTTCACCGCAATGGACTATAGCCTAACTCTACAACTACTTAGAAATGTCTCATCTCAGTTTAGTTAGATACATATTGTTTTAATCTAGGACACTGTAGCGATCCTTATTCAAGTCTCTTTTCCTCTTTACCGTGACCCTGTAGCTTTCCTTTAATGGGAAGAAAGACCTACCTAGGGGATGGAAATTGCACTTCTTTTTTATATTACCAACCTATAAAAGAGGAATTTGGCTCTCTTACGTAGAAATCTTTTTATTGCTTTTTTGGGCCTGTCTTAGGTGATAAAAAATGATGGGTTTGTGATGTGACACAACATTGTGGCTGGCACATACCAATATGAGCTCATTGCTGGGATGATAGGAATTGGCAGGTGTGAGGCTTTCCTAGGTAAGTGGGAGAAGGTACTTTTTGGTGAGGAACTGGTTTTCCACAATACTCCACAAGCTCTCGTGGCCCTGTTAGGAGTAAATCATCAGGGTACCTCTAGGGCTCCTCTTGTCAAAGCTTCTCTTAATATCAGGATACTGTGTGTATTATAATGGATTGATGATAACGTCCTGAAGACTTTAAAAAAAAAAAAAAAAAGCAGGGGATATTTATTAAACAATGAAGTGGGGAAGCTGCACACTTGTATTATGCTTTTTCCCTGTAGCAGCAGAAGCCACTGAGTTTCCCAGGCTTCCCAAGGTCACGGCCTGGATTGCAACTGACTGTTGGTCTGTAGAAAAGAAATGTAATTGAGTAATCACCATAATCTTCTCTCTATTTTCCTGCTGCAAGCCAGTCCACCCTCTCTCTCTCACTGCCCCTTCCCTGTCTTTGCTCACAGTGCTGAGCCTACAGCTGGACTTTGAGCTTCATAGCTCATGGTGTTGCTTTTGAACCAGTCGAGTCTGATCATTCTCTCCTTTGTAATTTGCCCTCCAGTTTTCCCTTCCCAGTAGGAGTGCCTTACAGTACTGTATATTAGTGTCTATCTTCCTGGTTTGGATTTCCTGATTGAATCTGCTGTTCGATTAACTTGTAGGCTTGAACTGAAACTCTCCTGTGGCTGCGCATGCTCTTTTGCAGAGGCAGCTGAGTAAATTGGTTTGCTTGTTCTCCCTTCATGAAGTGAGCTCTACAGGCTGCATGTACCAGCTCTGAAGACACCAAGCTACATGGAAACCCCTCACTTTTGCTCAATTTGGTGCCTTAAATTTTCAAAAGTGAAGTATTTTGTCAGGAATGCTCTGCCGTGATGCAGTGTGTTTGGCATTGGAGCTCGAAACCCTTGCTCGTGAAGTTTCTGTCTTGCTAAGAGGGGTGACCATAAAATGTGTTTACTGTCTATGCTTTGAGAGGGAAATATGAGAAAGGGTGGCATGGAGATTGTGTTGGGTTTTATTACCTATATTTTGGAGACTAGCTGGGCTTCTTTTCAGCCAGAAATGTGATGGTGCTTATGTGAGACCTTCAGGACCTGCGCATATGCAATAATGGCAAGCACTAGGCATTAAAATAGAGTTGGGTCACATGCAATTGTGCTCCTTCTGGGACCGCTGGCCCAGACCACGCCGCATGGCAAGGGCCTCCCATAGGCACCCCCTACCCGCATGCACAGCGGGGTCCAGCGCTGGGGAGTGAGGGCATTTCCTCAAAGCTTCATTTTGATGCAGCCTGGTTCCCTGAAGGTTAACCTAGTGAGCGTCTGGTCAGCCTCACCTTGGAGAGAGGGTTAACCTACTTAAATTTTAGCATTATTTGCTAAAGTATGTGGCTAACTCTTCCAGTATGTATCAGCCCTGAACACGTGTCCATACTGACTGTGATCTTTTAAGTCCACGTTTGACACCAGTAGCAGGATCCCATTTGACATGGCAGTGCTGTTGCTGCATTTTAGCAGTGTTGTGAGGAGACAGCCCGGATGGTAATGTGCAAAGTCCTCCTTTATTTGAAAACCCTGGTGTGCACACACTGGCTTGGGTCATATCTTAAAATGCCAACTTCGTCCAAATTCCTTAGGGTGGCTGCTAATCCCAGTCACAGAGATGCCACTTGTGGGCAGCATCCGAGAAGTCCAGGCCTGGAAAGCTGTCAGCTCTCTAGGAGCAAAGTCTATTAGGCCTCATCTAATTGCACAAATGTCAGCGGCTCATTTATTTATTTGTGTCTAACGCACATGTTAAACCAGTATAAATCCTTGAATACACAGCGTTGTTTTGGTGGAAAAAGAAATCGTTACATTTTGCTGATGCACTTGTCTACAAAGTTGATCTTACTTAAACTGAAGTGTACTTTGGGCCTGATTTTTAATGGCATTGACACGTGTGACATCTGGTTAGCTTATACAGTCCCTTCTATACTTGAGCTAAGCAAGAGTAAGAACTAATGAGCAAAACATGTCTTTGAAGAGTTTTAAGTGATAAAGGCAGCTTCCAAATCAACTTTAGTTCAGCCAAGGCAGGTAGAAGCCGGGCACGGGCAGCAGAGCGCAGTGGCTGGTGCTGGCCCTGGCAGCCTGGGCGTTCCTTCCTGCCAGAGCACCAGCTCACCTGCAGCATTTGTGATGGATTTAGCATCACTGGCAGCGCACCCTGAGTTTTTGGAAAACCATTACGTGTGGTGCCACTATTAACCTATTGGCAACATCATTATGTGTGTTTCATTGTTCTTGTGTTTACATTGTTTGGTTGGTTTTTTACTCTTGACAAGGATTTTTTTAAATTATCTGCAACTACTAGGCAATAGCCTTAATTTATTATTGATGTGTAATAATGCTATAATTTAAATTCAGTGAGTTGAATTGCTTGTCGACACTTGAGCGGGGTTTATTTGGGTTCACTTGTGATGGCATTAGTGCACCAGTCCCTCCCTCGTGTATAAAGGCAACTCTCAATAAACACTAAAAAAATGTTACTCGTCCTTTTTGATTTGCCTTCTGGTGGGTACTGCACCACGGGTAGGACAAGCTTTGAAAGAGTGCTAGTTTCCTGCTGGTGAAAGTCTTCCAAATCCAAGCAAATTATGATATTTACAGTTCCTGAGTCTGAGCTGGGAGGTCTTTGGAAATACGGTTAGTGACTGCATCAAGCTTTGTGGGTTTGGATTCCCAGTTAAATCTCTTGTGTTTCTTGAAAGCCACGGATACCTGAATTTTTAATAGTGCTGACCCCCAACAGCTTCCAGGGGAGCTTACTGGGAGCTGTTGTTGTTGGGCACCTCTGGATACAGGGCTCCTGGGAGGCACACGGGAGGCACAGGGAGGCAGCTCCCCACTGCGTGGCTGTCACATGGACCTCTGCCAGAAGGGTCCAAGCTCAAGGCCTGGAATCCCAAGTAAGGGAGGCATCTCCCAGCTGGACTGAAGGGACCACTGAAGGGCTGGAAGGGCAGGGGTTTGCCCATGTTGTAAGGGCTGTCTGACTAGCGGGTGTTGAGCAGGCATGATTCCTGCTCTTCTGGGCTGCTTCTTCCAGTGCACCAGCTGAGGAGCTTCCACAGCTCCAGGGAGCTGTGGATTTGGTGACTGTAAGGATCACAGTGCTGAGCTGTGGTGGAGCTCATGGACCTAAACCCCCGGCTTGAGGGCCCCCAGAGAAATCCACACCTAGCCCCATGCTCTTGTGGCCTTCAAGGAGAAAGACACATGCCTTTCCTCACTGTCTTGCCCCTCCTCAGAAAGACCAGAAGTCCACCAGGAATGTCAATCCTCTCTCCTGCAGGAACCTTTGGACTTCATCCCTGTGATGAAATCAGCTACAAGCAAGGAGTTAATATATGACAGGGACCACACAAGCTGCACAAGAAAACCACGTGCAAGACCTTCTCTTCCTTCTTATTTGCTTTACAAGGTGAGCAAATTCTGTTATGACAGGTCCTCCCCCTTTCACTGCCACATCCCATCCTCACTTCACCCTGTTAGAGATGGTGGGAAAAAGCATCGGCACAGAGCAGAGACCGTGGGGCCTAGGGAGCCCTGGGAGGAGCACTTTGGTTGGGATTTTTTCTGTCCTCTGGTGGCTGTATTTACAACCTCTTCTCTCCTCCTTGCCCCTTCCCAGCCTCCCTGCTGTGCTCTGTTACAGTGTATGAACCCTCACTGAAATGAGCTGCTGAAAGGACATCCTCCAGTAGCTGTCATGGGCAGCTTGGGGCTGGAGTCTCAAGCAGTATTTCTTTTGGTTCCAGTCAGGAACTAAAGTGGTGGGATTTTTCTCCCTGTTGTACATTGTCATTACGTGAAAGCTGTACCCTCCAGTGAGGTGTAGCTCTGCCAATAAAACCTTTCATTGGCAGCTCTGTTCTCCTGCACATGCACCCCCAAAAGCCATGCTTTTTGGGTTATGTTAACCATTTCTGTTAATTTATTAGCTAGCTTTTCACGCAGCAGGCCACAGAAAATACCAGTCAGACCATGAATTGCATTGTCCCCTCCAGGTCCCTTGGGAAACAGTGGCAAAGTGGCATTCATTTCTGATGCTGAGCAAGGGACACAGACTGGCCACCTTGTGCTCTTCATGGTTGATACTCCTCATGCTGGTGGGGCAAAACAGTGTTTTATAACCATATAAGCTTATGTGTTTGGGGATATTAGATCATGGGCAAATCTTATAACCCCTTAGGTCCAACAGCCAGTCTGTTGGATTTTGTACTTACATTTTCTTGTTGCATGTTAAATGCCTTACAATACATTGAGCCAGAAGAGCTGATCACCGCCTATGGCCAAGTCCCATGAGTGGTATTATGGTTCATGTTGCCTAAGCCTGCTAAGACAAGCTCCAGCACTTCTCTTAAAAGGTCAGGACAGTTCCTTTTTAAAAAGTTACCTTTCTAGCTCTTAGACCAAAATTAACTTTGCTTTAATATGGGGAGGTGGCCGGTTTTCTAAAAGGTGGCAGAACTGGAATGCAGCTCTTCTTCTGGGAATAAGTGACAGTGTCCTCAAGCTTGTGAAGTCCTGAGGACACTGTCTAAAATAAATGAAATGGTACAAGCTCCTTGTCCAGAACTATTCTCTAGGCTGGCTGAAGGAAGTAATTTTTTTTTTCTTTCGACTTTTCCATAACATGTATGATACAATCCCAATTACGCTACAGTAATAGATTAACTCAATTGAAGCTAGCTTCCTCCTCCTTTCCTTAGGGACAGAGAGGGACCTTCCAGGTCTGAGGCTTACCATACTTTTTCAGTGAAAGGCATGCTGAGGGCAAACAAAAATATTCTGGGAGTGTGTATACATAGCTCTGGACTGTCTTTTTGAAATAGTTCTTGTTTAACTAAATACTCTCCCAACTAGTGGTCCCATCTAGAGGCCTGATTATTACCACTATGAGAAGGTGGTGAAAAGCATCTCAGATAATCAGGTGTCACAAGTAAAACCAGACAAAGCCTCCAAGGCAGGCAGGAGTAAATTCCAACCGTTTTCAGCATAGACAAATTGGCATTGAGGCTGTAAACTTGCTCAGAAGTCAGTCTGCCGTTTATAGTAAGTGACTTTTGATTTTCTGTAATTGAGCTCAAGGCATTAGCCTCAGATATTAAAAATGAAGTTGTGAGGCTCATCTGGAAAGCAGAGAAGTCAGATAAGAGCTGGTGTTAAGGCCTGAACTTTCATTGACTTGAAAGTTTCCAGGTGTTTATCATGTAGGTACAATATAGTGTATTTAGCAGGGAATAAGAAGGAAATGTTAGCAAAGTTAAGTATTGTTTAAAAAGAAGAAAATGAAGTCACTGAGTCTGCGTAAGAAAGCAATAGAGTAATCAGTGTGCATGGAGCAGCTCAGTCCAAAGTACTTTCCTAGCACTAAAGATTGTAAATTAATCTCATTTGTGACTGATGCTGCAGGCAGGTACCTAAAGTGCAACAACTAAGTCATGAAACATGATGAGTGTCTAGTGGCTCTCCACTGACTTGGTGTCTTGCCTTGCAAGTAATCCTGATTTCTGAGAGCAGGGGGTACAGACTCACACAGGACCAAGGTTAGAGTGGAAAAACAGACCCAGCACCATTCTGTCTTCAGACACAATTGCTTGTGACACTGGTGGATGTTGTTTGTTGTGTACACATTGCAAAACGTCCTGTTCTGGCTTGGACTCTGCACTTCTGAAGAGTGCTCGTCTCTGATTTAACAGACAGCGTGATCGATCCTTCAAGCAGGTTCAAGCTCAGCTAACTCCAATGGAAGCTGCAGTTTGTGAAAGAACCAGAGCTGGGCTCTCAGTGTTTAGAGACATGAGCTGTAGCAGTGTGTAAGATCGGCCGATTCCTTGTAAAATGCGTGTGCATCTAGCGCAGACTTAACCCTGGGTGATAACAGGTAAAAGAGGGCGAAGGCATAATAAAATGTGGGTCTCTACTGTAGGTATTTACACAGTATTGACATTGTTAGCTGTGCTTAGAGATTTATGTCAAGTGTAACTGTACTGTCATAAAACAATAAAGTACTTCTGTGAAGGGCTTAGGGCAAAGGGGAGGCAGAGAAGTCTCACTATATAAGGCCCTCCTCCAGCACCCCTGGTAATCCATGGGAATGTTTCCATAGCTGTCAGCAGGAGCTGTGTGGAGGCCTGCTAGGGGAGGGCAAGCAGAAGCAGCACGTTTACTATGTTTAGAGTAGGTAACTAGTGATTTTGTCTTGGGGGAGATATTGCCACCACCAAACTTTAGGAGCCTAACACAGATGACAAGTCCACCTTGCAGTCAGCAGAGAGATGAGGGTTCCTCCCAGGGAGCAGGGATATATCTGAACTGTATTGTCCTCTGGTGTTTCATAGAAATGCTGACAAGGGCCCATAAAAGCTGAGAGAAGACATTAAGAAAAATTCTGGGCTCAGGGTGGTCGTGAGATGAAAAGAGCAAGAGCCCAGTGTCCCAGGGTTTCTGCACAGTGTACCCTGGGCTCGGCACACTTTCAGCTCTAGGCTGTTGCAGCTTCACTTCTCACACTGGGCTCACAGTAGGCTTCCCCTCAACATTTTGGCTGCAGGACCAGACTTTGCAGCTGAGCTCAGTGTTTATATGTAGTGGACGAAACTGAAATGCCAGTCCCAATCAGTCAGAGCACCAGGGAGTTTAGATCCAGGCACAGTGCCTGCCTGTCCATGGCTCTGTGGCTCCTTTGTCCTCAGTTTGTCCTCCATGCTCATTGTCTCTGGTCTTCATGAGGTTATGGCAAGATTTCTTCTCCAAGCCAAGCCGATACATGGGACCTGCTAGTCTTGCTGCAGAGAGGTATTGCTCTTCCACTAGAGGTGATTCCTATGTAGTTGTTCCCTGGTTAGATGACACTGCATGGGAGGGTGTTTTCCTGCTTCTTTCCAGACGCAGGAGGTAATTATTTTCCATCAAAGCATTTAGCAGAAGTATTCCCCACCGTAGCAGTCCCACAGCGGTCCTGCCATGGATAGAGAGTTGCCTGCTTCCTGACCCTGCTCTGGACAATGCTGCTCAGAAATCAGCCAGCTTCAAAAAAAAAGAAGCATCTCTGTGGAGAAGAGACATTTCAGAGCCCTTCATAAATCCAAGCGTTGCTGCCAGCCTGGCTTGCTTTGCTTTTCGTGTCAGGAACCAGAGTGCTCCACACCTGCTGGTCTTCACTGTTCTCTGCGGGAGCTGATATGGGCTGTTTGGAAAACAGGTGGGTAGGTGTTGAGCGCTTCAGTGTTTGATTCCATGTCTCTCAGCTGTCTGAAATAATTTTGAGCCTAGGCAACTGGATGAGCCTTCCATACTTCCTTCCCAGAAGCGTTGCCTATGCCGTTTCCTGTCCCAGACTGGATCTTAAAAGCTGATGAGTAGAGCTGAAATCTGTCCCTCACTTGTCAGATACATCAGCCTCTAAACTCCAGGGGTAACTTCACACTGGGGCAGCCCTCACAGTGCATGAGCTCACTCCAGCCCATGTGTGAGACTGGGTTGGTCCCTCCCTCTGAGTCCTGGGAGGTGTCACAGTGGCAATAAACAGCCTCATTCCCATGTCATCTGTTGTCCCTTTCAGTCCTCCAGTCCTCCGCTCAGCTGGTGCTGGAGATGTGGCCCAGTGTGTTCCCCTACTCCCAACA
The DNA here is from genome assembly GCF_023638135.1 of Falco biarmicus. Taxonomy (NCBI): domain Eukaryota; kingdom Metazoa; phylum Chordata; class Aves; order Falconiformes; family Falconidae; genus Falco; species Falco biarmicus. The sequence continues at coordinate 14,908,766 of NC_079295.1, forward strand.
GCACCGCAGGCTCCTACTCCACAGGACCGCCACTGTAGGATACCCTGTCCTTGCGCCCCACTATCCTTGTGCAGAAAAAGGGTATTTTAAGCTCAGTTCAATAAGAGGTGAGCACTTTCTCTTGCATCTGTACCCAGAGCAGAGTGCCACAGCACCAGCATCCCCTTGGGCTTTGTGTGTGATCTTTTCCCATGAAATCTCAGTGGTGTCCTCATCACATGAGCTCTTCAGCCTCTGGGATGGTGAGACAGCTTGGGAGATTGAGATGATCCTTTCAGTTTGCACATCTCTTGCTCTGCATAGCCAGCCGTTAAAACTATTCACTTTACCCTTCTGTGTAGGAATTTGTGGGGGACCTTGGAGCAGATCGCTAGGGACTGGCAGGGGCTTGCGTGCAGAAGAGATGTGGAGCAGAGTGTGTTTCTTGCTTCTCGCACTGCGCTTCTTTTTATTGACCTGCCTTGCTGATTGGAAAAGACCCATGTCCCCCCCACAGCCCCCTCTTCCTCCCCAGCCGCACAATTGTCACTGCCAATTAGTGCATTGTTAGGGCACACAATGGCGCTGTGGCCACTGGAATGGGCTGCTTTTGTGCATCTCCAGTCGGCTGTAGGGGCAGTCAAGATTCATTTAGGGCCTTACACAACATGGACAGAAAATACTATCAGAAAAGCAAAAGGGGGAAAGAAAAAGGGAGGGGGGGAGAGAGAGGCAGCAAGAGGAGGAGGGGGTGAAGCCTGCTATTCAGGGGTTAGCCCAGCCGCATGAAAGGCCCAAGAAGCAGTGCCACATTGAAGACGCCCCTTGGAACACAAAAAGGAACCAGGGCTTAATAGTAATTAGTGGGCAAACTGCAAAGAGCGCGGTGGCTCGCCAGTGAATTGTTCCTGCACTTGCTGCCATCGCTGCCCCTTCCCCCTTCCCTCCGTCTCTGGCCGGGAGGGGAGCAGCTCCGGGGTGGGAATTAGCAGCCCTCTGCTACCCACCACGCTCCGGGGAGGCCTCATCTAGCTCTTTTTGTGGCAGGTAAATTGGATTTCATTCTCTAAAGCTTGTAGCCGATTACAGGAGGTACTTTGCAGCCAGAGCAGGGCACAGGGGTATGGTTTTGGGGCCAGCACTGTACCTGTGCCAAGGACCTGTAAAGCAGCCCGGTCCCTTTTGGCAGCCCGGCACGGTTTGCCTCACGGCTAGGCTGCATTTGCCCATGGCCTGTCCCTCTTCCCCCGGCAGAGCCTTGGGGGTCACTGCTGTGGTTCCCTTCTGCTTCCGTTGTTCCCCTCTTTGCTCATAACACAATCAACTGTACAGGTTTTTATGATCTGTTTAGGGAGAAGCCTGATAGCAGCTTTGTCAGATTAGAAGCTGTGAGGAATCTGCTCAGGCTGAAGACCAAACCTTGCCCTCGCTTCTCCACGAAAGACTGCACAGCGCAAAGAGCGCTTGCATCCACCCCTTTGCCCTCATTTCTGTGCCAGCTGTCAGTCATGCTAAGGCCTTCATTGGTACGTACAGAGTTTCTTAAAGCACGTTTTGGCCCAGCACCGCTGGGGCTTGTCTCGGGTAGTTGCATGAGTGTGCAGCAGAGTACATTTAATCTCTACTTCTGTGGAGATCAGCTTGTTGCTGTTATCAGGCTCAGCTCAGCTCCTGAACTGCTCGTACTAGGTTTAGTAAGGAGCTCCTGTGCCCAGCAGAGTTAGCTGTGTCTCAGGAATATGCCACGTTAAAAGGTCCATAAGGCAGGTTTGACGTCACATAAATGTGCTTAAGTAATGAGGAGAAATTCAGGGCGTCTTAGCCCAAATGGAAAGTACACAGAGACACAAAATTATGAATCATTCCTTTTACGTTGTCAGGGAATCTAATTAAAATCTGTGGAAGAAAGCTGCAGGGCCTGGTGGTTAGTTTGCTGGCTCTTCTCAGCTAATGGATGTGCATTTCAGCTATCCTTGGATACAGGGGTGCTGGAACAGGTGCTGATCTCAAGCACAACCACACACAACGCCACAAACTTAGACTGGGCTCTTGTGGATTCAGCTCAGTACAAATCAGACCAGACACCAACTGATCAAATTTAGTAGTCTCTGCTGGAAACGTTTGCAAACATGAAAGCGATACACGCGCATGCACACACACACATACGGTTCTGAACCACCGTCTCTCTTCTGCTAGAGACTGAAAATACCTTCTCATTTCCTCTGTTAGCTACAGGTGCAGCAGAGAGTTCCTCTAAGATACACGGGCAAGCTTAGGAAATGCAGTTGCTGCTCCAGTACCAGTCTTTTTCCACCACCTGGAAGCCACAGCTGCTCTGTATATCTATATAAAATACATTTGATTGTATTAGAACAGCGACAATAAGATTCACAACCAAGACTTTTGGTCTGTCCAGAATCCCATCACGGGTTTCACACGAGGCTGAGGGCAGCACAGCGGGCATCAAGGGCTTGGCTGGCGTTGCTGGGATGGCTCCCACAATGCAAACACCATCAGGGAGCTCACGGCGTACGTGTCTCACAGATAGAGCTAGTTGAAGGCGCTGTCTCACAACACAGAACGTGTCTGTCTCTCACCAGCCACAACACATCCTCTCTCTACTAATTAGCAACATCCCTGGCAGAGCCTCAGCTGAAAGGATTACGCTCTGTTCTCACCTTGCCCTCTCCCTTCCTCCCCCAAAGAGGAATGTTTAGTCCTGTCGGGATGCAGCCTGGCTGGCCCAGGTAAGGGGTCGGCCCGTGCCCCTCCAGACAGCCCCTCTACCAGCAACAGATTTTGTCCCCGGGACAATCAGTCTGGCCCTGAGTGACGGCCACACAGCATCGCATCCCTGCAGCGTAGTGCCGGGGGTTGTCAGCCTAATGTGCTCTAGTGGAACGGAAACAGAGAGCAGCATCTGCAGCAGGAGCCAGAATAGTCTTTTTCCAGCTCAGGAGGGAAGGGTTGATTTCCCAGCTCTGTGTGGCCAGAAGGGCGAGTCACAGAACTGCAAAAGCATGGAGAGTTGCCTGTCCTTTCTCCCATTTTTGGGGTTCCTTGGCTGCTGGGCCCAAGAGCTCTTTGTACAGCAGGTACATTCAGCACCTAGCACAGTGAGAGGCAAATAATGATGTCGCGTGGTGGAAACTTGCACAGCAGTTTCTCTGAGTGCACCCAGTGGGGTCCTGCCTGCCTCGTGACAGAGTAACAGCTGGGGGTCTGGCAGTGCCAGCCTGTGGGAGGCATGGAGAAGGGCTCAGCCGCTCCCTTGTCCCAAATAGCGGAATGGTTAATTTCATCAGCATAAGGGAAATACATAGTGAATTCTGCTGCAGCTGAACAGACTTCTCTAAGCAAAAAGCTGAACCAAGCTACTCCACCATTTTCATGCCGTAAGGAAGGTGGTGGCCTGTGTGAACCCCATCTTTGCAGTGGTTATGCTGCCTTTTTTGTCAGCTTGTTGCTTATATAAAATCTATTTGATTGTGTCAGTTTGGTAAAAAAAGCCTGTAAGAGGACTGCACAACCTGGTCATCAAAGACTTTTGACAACCCTGTGCTAGCACTTGTGGAAGGATTGAAAATACTTCGGAGCACTTTCTTGCATCCCCAGGGTGAATCCCAAGCAGGGTAACATCGTGTGCTGCATGGTGCTGCACATGGTAGTGAGCTACAGGATTTAGAGAATGAATTCCTTCTTTTGCCCAGCAAATCTCTTGATGTGCTCCAATTCTGTAACACTAGTCCCTGCTAAAGCTGTTGCCGTTTAAGATTGAGCTCTGTGGGTCACTTGCATGTATTAATTTTTCACATCTAACTAATGCCTAAATGTGAACGTTGTTAGCGACATCCTTTCCAAAATCACTTTGACCTGTGTATTACGTTACCCCGTGAATGACTTGCAGAAGGAAGTAATCAAAACATGTATAGTTCCAGCTAGTGTTAATTGCCTTTTCATCTGTTTCTGTCCCTTTTTACTTGTGTCCAATAAATGTTGATAAGGCAGGGATTTAAATCTGTACTTCAACATAATTTGGTTCATTTAATGGGAATGACATGACTCACTAAGGCTTAGCTCCAAATATTCCTCCAGCCCTGTGTCAAGCACTTCAAGGATGTCAGAAGCAGATATGGAGAATCTGAAGTGCCTGGTCTTAGCAAGAATGCCTGAAAGGTCAGGGAGGGGACGTTGTTTCAGGAGGTGTCTCCTGAAAGGCCTGGGTATGTACTGGTTCAGGAAAACACGTGTATTGCATATGAACTTTCCAAGGGTACCGCAGATGAGTATGCATACAGGATAAAACTTGCAAATGTGTGATTTTTGATTGCCTCTGATCTTGGGTGGGCAATGTGGCGTGTTATAAAGGAGGGCCTGTAGCAATGTCTGGAAATAAAGATCTCTTAAGATTTCCTCAAGAGGTCCAAAATTGCTGCATCTGGAAAATTTTGATCACAGCATCTTGAGAGGTTAGTGAAGAAATGCAAAGTGGTTTGTGCCTTTGAAACCTATTTTGACTGTATGAAACCTCATATTTTCAGAAAAGGTGAGACTGAACTTGAGCTATTCTGAATGCAGACTGAAGTCACTCCTAACAGCAACAGTTGTTATCATATGTTTTTCACCAAGTGACAGAATTTTAAGCCCAGGAGAGACCAGCCATATCCACAGATGTTCATACCGACAGCGGAAGGCCAGGAGAGAGCAGCCATAACCGCAGGTGTTCATCCCAATAGCCATTTCTTTGTAAGGTGCAGATTTAGCAGACAGCAAGTTTCTTGGGAACATTTCTATTGACTGACCAATTCTCTCTGAAAGCCAGGCAGGATCTAAGGGACAAGTGCTCACGGGGCTGTTTCCTGGCTGAATTCTGCCCAATTTCCCAGCAAGCTCCTGGCACCCCAGGACCTCCCCCATCCTGTGCTCCCACAGCATTCCCAGGCAGGGGGCTTCTAGGACTTCATGTTGTGACAGGAAAGCTCCTAGCTTTTCCTGATGCTGCAGAATTTCTCAGAAGTACGGGCAGCTCACCCTGTTTGGCACAAACTGGTTTGTTGTACATTGGGTTTTAATGTTGGGATTTTCCACAAAACAGAAATCGCAAGTTTCAGCCAGCTTCCGTCCAGGCTGCCGAACTGTTTTCTCCAGGGGATCTTGCCCATTGGCGGTTACAAACTTGCCTTCTAACTCCAAAGTATTTGCTATGTTTTCAGCCAGAGGTTCCTCTAACCTGTCTCTCCCTTTGCTGCATTAGAAAATGGCTTAGTGCTTTTGTCCCCAGAAATAAAGGACTGCAGCTGTAATGGATATTATTTTAATGTTGGTGTAAACCAAGCAAATAGAAACAAGCTTCCAAAGGTTGTGACCTGAGGCAGGGCAGGGAAAGCATTGTGCCAAAGCTGAACTGCTTGGAGTAGTTTTACCCTGAAGGTGTCTTACAGCTAAGGAGAGGGCAGGAAAGGGAAATTCCTGTTAAGAGATGGCACTGATCAGAACAGCATTGGTCTGAAGATACGCAGTAATTAGTCTATATTATTATTATTTCATAGAGACATTTGATAGCTCCCATGTATGAGTTGGGGTTTTGTTTTATTCACATGGTCAGAGTCAAAGCTGGTGTAAGCCAGCACTGACCTTGGCCAGGCAGTGCAGCTGTGCTCCTTCGTGCCTGCTGAGGAGCCTGGCCAGGGGTCAGGCTACAGGGAAGAGGTGATGGTCCCACCTCACATGCACACGGAGGGTTTATGGTGGAAACCACAGCTTCATGGCTGTTAAGGTCACCTTTGCTGGACATTCAGTTCAGACAAGGCAAAACTTGGATGGTTCATGGGAAATGCCCTGCTCTCTCAGCTGGGAAATGGCCTGAGTGCTCAGACCACTGGAGTGGCAAGCACTGGCCCCTTGGTCATGAAAATACCTCAGATTTCATGCTTCAAGGTTGATCATTTGGCAGCTTTCCTGAGAGCTCAGTTCACTTACAGCTGTAAGCATACAAATGCATGTGTGGTATAATCACCCTGCTTGGAAATCCCAGTGGAGCAAAGTATTTAACTCTGAAAAATACTTGGGAGTAAATTCTTTGCAATGTATAGAGCAGCAAGCATTTCAGAAGCAATCTAACTGTGTATTTAAACAGTCATTACTACCTTCTGGGCAAATAACACGTTTTGAAAATGGTCTCTATACACAATAGACGCTAACAGAATAAATCCTAATTGCTCTGAAGGACCCATTAGGCTCTATCAGGTCAATACATGGTGGAGGTTTTTGAAAGTCACTCACCCTGTTGTTACATAAGCCACAACTTGAAAGTCCATAAATAAGTATTTGCCCAATGAAGAGTGAGGGCTTTGCCAGGGCCATACTAATTTATCATGTCAACTTAACTATGGGGACTGGTCGTTTTTTGCCAAGGGCCCATGTGTAAAAAAAAAAAAAAAAAAAAAAAAGTTAAAAGCACGACATGATGTGTTTCAAAAACTGCATATCTGAAAAGTTTCAGGCTGCACTATGCCCCCCAACAAAGTCAAATTGAAGTTCACTGCTACCTCCTCATCTCAGCATTTTGTGAATCACAGCAAGATTTAACGGTCAGCTGCAGCTGTGGTGCTGATGGCCAGGCGGTGGCATGGCAGGACCCTTCCTCACCCCCACCGACCCTCCTGTGCCTTTGAACTGGGGCCCTGACCCTGCTTCTGCCTTCTGCGTGCTGCAGTGGTGGCACCTTGGGACAGGAGCACCCCTTCGGAGTACCAACTGTGCCTCACAGAAGGGATCCCAGTGCCTGGGGAGACTAATGCAAACTAATTATGTAGATTTTACGTTCATTTGTATGTACAGATATTGTTAAGTAATTATTGGTGGGTCTGGGAAGATGAGTTTCAAATGCAGCCGCTCTTCCTGGTTTTACTTTAGTCTTACTTACCTGAACATCTGGTAGCAGTTTACAAACTGTGGTGCTTGTGTCAAGTGTTGCTGAAGGCTCTGGCACTGTTAGAAATCGTGTTTTGCATTAATTCACTCAGAAGCCGTCTAGTTCCATGTAGGTTTTTGAAGATAACTACGGTTTGGCATGGTTTTATTTTCCTGTGATGGGTCAAGGTGCGTAATTGTACAGGCCTATGTAAAAGCAAACAGTATTGATGTAGGTTAGGATTTTCAAGAGGATTTCAACAAGGCATCCATGGTAAAAAGCATCCAACTGATTTAAATTGGAATTCCTGTCCCCAGCCCACTGCTTTTAAATCATTTGGGCAGATGAGAAAATGTTTCCCCCTGCTGCAGTTTCACTTCGGTAGGATTCAGGTGCCAGGGTCCCTTCTGCACGTGCTGGCAGTGGTTGTCATTCTGCTCTGCCTGCTGGCAAAGGGCTCAGAGCCCCTCCCCCCCAGTCTCCCTACCTGCTGGGTCTTTTCTGCCTGCGGGGCAGCAAGGACCTTGGTCTCTTACTTCAGAGCCTTCCTCCAGGTCCAGTTACCACCATCAGTCTTGGTGCACAGGTGTGCGGTGCTGGCAGCCTGCAGCCTTGCAGCTTTTGGGTGGGAAGGCAAATGCTTGGCACAGGTGGAGGCGGACAGCGCGCCCGTCCTGGTGCAGCATGCAGCCGTGTCCAGTGCGTAAGGGAAACATCAGTCTCCTTTTTATACCAGTACACGGGGTCTGCTGTGCTGGAGCTGCCTGGGGGCCGCATCGTGATAGCGAGCATGACAGCAGTCCATCTCTGCAACCACGGCAGGCAGTAACGCACAGCCTTGCCAGTCTTGTGCTGCTGCAAACCACTTTGTGGTCCCCAGCACCCCCTCAGTCAAACTGTTTGTAATCAGGGGTCACTGATAATTTGAGCAGAGCCTGAGCTAGCACAGCCTCCAGCTGGTGACTGGCAGGCTGCCCACCAGCACCAGGAGCCCACTGTCACCTGCGCTGGGCCCCCACCGCTCCCTTCCTGGGAGCCAGACACTTTGTCAGTGGTGCAGACAAAGCCAGGATTTGCCGCTGGAAGAAGGGTCGAGGGCCAGGGATGGCGTGCTGGTCCTACAACAAGAGGGGCAGGAGGTTCCTGCCCTGCTTTGGTACAGGCAAAGCCAAGAGCGAGATCAGTACTCCCCCGGCTTTGTCCCTGCCCAGAGCCTGGGCTGAAAAGCTCTTTGCAAAAGTCTGCTGAATAGTCTAACAAGGGCAAGGGCAACAGCTAGTCTTTACAAAGGAAGCTCACTTAGTCCTTTTCTAAAGTCTTTTAAAAGTCACAGTATCCTTCACAAAGGCAATTTTTTCCAGGTAAACAGTACAGGCTGACAATAAAGCAGTGACAGAACCAAATACAGAAATATTTACCACGTTGTTACTTTATTCTTCTACCAGGAACTGCAGCATCCCAGCTGAAAATGCCTCAACAGGTGGAAGTTATGTCCATGAGGACACATATATTGTCAACACCTGCCCATCTCTTCTGGGATGGAGCCACCGGCAGGGACTGGTTGGGCTGTTAAGCAGATCTGTCTGCCATGGTGGAGCTTTACGAACACCTCTGCATATGGATTAAAGGTAAAATGATTTCCTAATAATTTGTAGAGTTTTTTAACAACAATAGCAAGTTCTTAGGGGTGGGAAACACTTTCTCTTTTTTCTCCAGGGTTTGGCACGGTAGGTTTTGTGCAGGCACAGCTTCTGTCACTAATAGTGCTGGATGCACATAAAGCACTGTACTCTCATACTGTACTGTAGAGATGAATAACAAGCTGTTCTGGTTGCTCTGCTACATATTCATAAAAAACAAAAAGGAAACAGAAGCACAGAGCAAGCCAACAGATGTCTACCTGGCTCTTAATTGGATTTTATGTGTCCCCAGCGTAGCAAATACAGCATTATTTACAGCCAGGCTCTAAGAATTAGATACATCTGGAGGAGTGGTGAAACCTGAACCAGACTATGGGAGTTGGTAGGTTAACTGAAATGAAGAGCTGCCCCATTTTCCCCTTCTTATCTTCTCCCTTCCCACCTATGTACTGGTTCTCCGTTGTGTGTTGAATCAAACCAAGATACTGCCCAAGGGAATGCTTATAAAAATGAAAAATGCCAGCAAAAAAGGAGAATTTCTAGTCTTGTGGAGCTTCATCAGCATTTTCTAATTGTACAGCAATGATGATAATAAAAAGGCTGCCCTCTGCTCTCAGCTATAATTTGGATAATCAACTGAAAGCCGTAATGAAACTGTCTGTGATTGCTTTCTGCTGGACTGCTAGTTCACAGAAGCTCATTGTTGGGCAGAATTAAAAGTTATGACTCCTGCTACAGGGATACACCACTGTGTTCCAAAGGAACATGTGACTTTGTAATTCTCTTCTGTATGGCTTTATTACAGGCAAACCTTGCATAAAGCAAAGAGGTATAGAGAGTTAAGCTTTTGTTTCTTTGCCTGTTTTCTAGAAAGTTGTTCAGTGTCAGAGCTGGCAGTACCAGATAGCGTGTGCGCCTGGCCGGGGGCACTTGCAGGCACATCGGATTTGGGGTGGTCTCTGGCCTTAGGGTGCATGTGGCCTTGGGGCACGCTGCCCGCAGCACAGGAGCCGCAGGGCAGCAGGCGAGGGCAAGGCGGGAGCCAAGCCGTGCTACGGGTCGCGCTTTGGGTCGTTGCCCCAAGGGCCGCGGGTGCGGCGAGGGGCAGTTCGGGTGTGTGAGGTGCTGGGCACAGGCGCTCCCCAGCGCCAGGCCGCAGAGCGACCGTGCCGGGCCGCGGCTGCGCCTTGGCTAGTCGGGCCGGTGCTGGAGGCGAGTGCCGCGGCCCTGGCCGCCCTTCCACCCGCGCCCCGGGCGGCGCAGGGCTGGGGAGCCGCCTGCCTCCCGGGCCGGAGCGAGAGCGCTGCCGCAGCGGGCCTGGCCCCAGCTCCTCGCCGCGCCCCGGGCGCCACCCGGGCTGGGCGCTCAGGTCCGCGCTGCCGAGCCCGGGCGGCCGAGCGCAGCCGCGACCGGACCCGCCCGCCCCGGGGCGCTGGGACGGGACCGCGGCCCCGGGCAAGCGCCGGCCTCGCTCGTTCGCGCCGCGCCCGGCGGGAGAGAGGGGGCGGCGGGCGGGCCGGCCGGGGCCCCTCCCGCGGAGGCTCAGTTGGCCGGGAGCGCCGCCCTGCCCGGCGGCCGCGGAGCTGGCAGCGGCGGGAGGTGCTGCCGCCACCCCTGTGCCGGGGCCGGGGCCCGGCTGCCGGAGCAGGGCGGCCGCGGGGCGGGACCCCTGCCCGCCCCAGGGTCGCCCCCTTTGCCCCGCACGCCGTTGCGTCCCGCGGGGGGCCGGAGGAGGAGGGGTGCGAAGCGGCGGCCGCCCTGTCCCGCTCTGCTCTTCCCCCCGCCGCCGGGGGGCCGGGGGCAGGCACGGCGTGGGCCGCGGTTCGGCGCCGCCGTCCCTTCTCGCCGGGCCGGAGCCGCCCCCGGCAGGCGGGGCGCCGCCTGGCTCGGCCGAGGGGCGGCCGCGGGGAGCCCCGGCGGGGGCGGGGCTGAGGGCGGGGCGCAGGCGGGGGGCGGGCCGGGGGCGGGGCGCGGGCGCGGCGCGGCGGGAGAGCGCCCGCCCGCCCCAGAGCGCAGGTGGCGGCGGCGGCGGCGGTCCCGGTCCCGGCGGGCCCCCGCTCCCGGCGCGGCGGCGGTGGCGGCGGGCGCCCGGGGCATGCGGCAGCGGTAGGACGCGCGGCGGCGATGGGCGGCCGGGGGCTGCCGGTGCCGCTGCTGCTGGGGCTGCCGCTGCTGCTGGGGCTGCCGGCGGCGGGGCGCGCCGCTTCCAAGGCGCTGGTGTGCCAGGAGATCACGGTGCCGATGTGCAAGGGCATCGGCTACAACCTCACCTACATGCCCAACCAGTTCAACCACGACACGCAGGATGAGGCCGGGCTGGAGGTGCACCAGTTCTGGCCGCTGGTGGAGATCCAGTGCTCCCCGGACCTGCGCTTCTTCCTCTGCAGCATGTACACCCCCATCTGCCTGCCCGACTACACCAAGCCGCTGCCCCCCTGCCGCTCTGTCTGCGAGCGGGCCAAGGCGGGCTGCTCGCCCATCATGCAGCAGTATGGCTTCGCCTGGCCCGAGAGGATGAGCTGCGATAGCCTGCCGGTGCTGGGGGACACCGAGGTGCTCTGCATGGGTTACAACCGCACGGAAGCCACCACCCTGCCGCCTTTCTTTGGGAAGCCCACACGCCCTGCCAGGGACGCAGCCAAAAACCTGACGCCGCTCGATGGGCAGCGCCCCTCCGGGCTGGACTGCGGCCGGACTTGCAAGTGCAAAGCGCCCCTTATCCCCATCTCCAAGGAGTCTCATCCGCTGTACAACCGCGTCCGGACTGGGCAGGTACCCAACTGCGCCATCCCCTGCTACCAGCCCTACTTCACCCAGGACGAGAAGACCTTCGCCACCTTCTGGATTGGCCTCTGGTCCATCCTCTGCTTCATCTCCACCTCCACCACCGTCGCCACCTTCCTCATCGACATGGAGCGCTTCAAGTACCCTGAGCGCCCCATCATCTTTCTTTCTGCTTGCTACCTCTTCGTCTCCGTGGGCTACATTGTGCGGCTGGTGGCAGGGCACGCCAACGTGGCTTGCAACCCAGAGCACCACCACATCCACTATGAGACCACGGGCCCGGCTCTCTGCACGGTGGTTTTCCTTCTCCTCTACTTCTTTGGCATGGCCAGCTCCATCTGGTGGGTCATCCTGTCCCTCACCTGGTTCCTGGCAGCCGGCATGAAGTGGGGCAACGAGGCCATTGCTAGCTACGCGCAGTACTTCCACCTGGCCGCTTGGCTTATCCCCAGTGCCAAATCCATCGCTGTACTGGCGCTCAGCTCTGTGGACGGTGACCCAGTGGCCGGGGTCTGTTATGTGGGCAACCAGAGCCTGGAGAACCTGCGGGGCTTTGTGCTGGCACCACTGGTGGTTTACCTCTTCACCGGCAGCCTCTTCCTGCTGGCCGGCTTCATCTCGCTCTTTCGCATCCGCAGTGTGATCAAGCAGGGCGGCACCAAGACCGACAAGCTGGAGAAGCTGATGATCCGCATCGGCATCTTCACCGTGCTCTACACCGTGCCTGCCACAATCGTCATCGCCTGCTACATCTACGAGCAGCACAACCGGGAGGCGTGGGAGCAGGCACAGAACTGCTCCTGCCCGGGGGACCCCCACCGCCCCAAGCCTGACTACGCTGTCTTCATGCTCAAGTACTTCATGTGCCTTGTGGTGGGCATCACCTCTGGCGTCTGGATCTGGTCTGGCAAGACACTTGAGTCCTGGAGGCGCTTCACAGCCCGCTGCTGCCGGGCCAGGAAGCCTGCGGGTGCCTCCATGTACGGCGAGACCAGCCCGGCACTGGCGGGCAGGACGGTGCTGCCCAGCATGGCCTCCTACCACAAGCAGGTCCCGCTGTCCCATGTGTGACCGGAGGGAGCCTCGGTGACCCCAGCCACAGGGAGGAGAGGGTTGCAAAGACCCTGGGCCACAGAAGAAGGGGTGGCAGCTGGGCCACCCCCAGCATCCTCAGCCCCACTGTGGTGGTGCTGCCCGGGACTGAGCATGTGTGCCCATTGGGGTATGGAGCGGCCGCAGCCCCAGGCAGGGCAGGGAGAGGTGCTGCCAACAATGTGGGAGCAGAGAGACAGGGACGCCTGGAGCCTGGCAATACTGTGTGTGCTCCATTTGGGGTCCCACACCCTGTTTGGGGTCCTAGGGTGCTGCTGCCTGCAGGCCAGTCAGGTGGCAGGTAGCCTGTGAGCTCTGATTTGTGTCCTACGATGAGCCTCTGGGCAGGTTCTGCTGGTGCCAGGGTGAAGGGGAGAGCTGCAGCAGGTAGGGTGGGTGGTGGCCCCCAATCCCGGCTAGTACTCCGGCACTGCCACCGAGCCACTTGCTGGAGCCCGCGGGGTGCGAGGGAGCTGGGGAGAGCTGGCAGCTGGGGCTGCCTCCCTGCCGTGCTGCACCTGAGCCCCTGGGCACAGCTACGTGTTGCGGGGGACAGGGCTGGGGGCCCCCAGATGTGACGCTGCTGCTGGCCCCACTCGGATGGCAGCCCGCTGAGCCGCGGGGAGGGAGCTGCGTGGGCCAGGGGCTTCATGGGCAGCAGCAGTGTGGGAGGAACGGGCTGCAGAGGGGAACGGCCACCCAGCCCTCGAGGCAGGCAGGGAGAGGGTCCCAGCTGTCCTCAGCACAGGCGGGGACTAGGTAACCCCAGAGGTCCCCTCTCCCCTGGGCAGCACGTGCTGCTCTCCCCGGGCAGGGGGCTGAGCAGAGGCCGGTGCTGGTGGGGCTCAGTTCTGCGGTGCTGACGCCTGGGTCTGGCCCGCTGCTGTGCATGGGCAGCTGCTCCACTGCCCACCCCGGAGAGCCTGGGGGCTGCGCGGGTGACGAGGCTGCCGTCCCAGCGCGGGGTTCACAAGGAGCCCTGGGCACCGCTGGCAGTGGCAGCGACAGCGCTGGGAACGGGTCGATGCTGCTCTGCACCTCTTGCCTCTGCAGCCTGGCGAGCTGCTTACGTCTGCCTTGCGCCGTGCAGGTTACCTGGGGTGAGATGGGCAGCCCCGGCACTGCCTGCCAGCCTGCTGGCTGCGGCACAGCGTGGCACAACCAGCGCTAAAAGGGTGGTTGCACAACTGCAGCAGGTAGTGTGGGCATGGGGGGGGCGGTGGTTCTGTGCCAGGCAGCAGTCTGTCTCTCCTGGGGAGTGGCTGGATATTCCAGCTATCCAGCTTCAACACTTCTTGCTGCTTTTTTCAAAGCTGTGCCTCTGTCGGAGACAGTGTGGGATTTGCAGGATTTGAGAGTGAGCAGTTAATTTAGGAAAACTTAGCAGAACGCTCGTACTGCCTTTCCTCCAGCTTCCCAAGCCTTTTCCCTTCCCTGTGTCAGACAGCAGCAGCGCGCCGACAGAACCGGTGCCTGGCATTAAGCGGTGGTGACAGCTGGGTTTCAATAAGTAGAATGATGCTGAGAAGGGGGGTGGCTGTTGTCAACTTCATGGAACGCAGCAAGGGCAAGGGGCTCCGGCTGTGGCACAGGGTGGTGAGAGGTGGCTTGTGAAAGCACCCGCGCTTGGTTTTGGTTTTTTGGGGTTTTTTGGGGGTTTTTTTTTCCCCTTTCCCCTGCCCTAAGTGGTGATCCACCCAGCCATTACTTGAGTCATTTTTTTTGCCTGCCTTCAAGTGTGGCACCGTGACCCAGCTGCTCAAGCGCTGGAGAACAGCTGCTGGCTTTGCTCCCACTGGACTGCAAGGATCCCAGGTTGTTCTCAACACCCTTGGACCACTTCAGTCAAGAAGGTTTCCACCTCGTTTTAAAACCAAATCCAGGGAAGCGGGGCAATGCTCGAGAGGCACATGTACTGATAAAGCTACTCCCAAGGTACCACATGAGTGTCTGGGGGGTTCCGGGCAGAGCAGCAGTGCAGGGGATGAGGGCTCGGCAGGGGCTGCCCAGCCGCACAGACCAGCACTCTTGCGACAGAGCGCTCGCTCCCTCCCTCCAGCGTGTTTGCTGTACTTCATTGTGGACAGAATTGCACCGTGTTGTGTTACAAACTGTGAATAGTTGTATTATAGCCCAGGTTGTACATACAGAAGCCGTAGTGACCTTTGATATGGGTTTGGGACAGGTGTGTTCTCGGCAGCAGGGCAGGTCAGGTGCAGAGATGCTGTGGGCAGTCTCGGGTTATGATCCGGGGTGTTAAATAACTCCAGCCTGCCCAATCTATGCCTTGCTGGACTCCTCTCTTTCTATAGTGCCTTTTGTAGATACAGCTAAACACACATCATGCAATACAATGAACAAAACCATGTCAAAGGTGGTGTTTTGTTGTTTTTGTTTTTTTCCAAAGTGCAACTGACTGTGTAAAGCCTTTTTTTTTTTTTTTTTTTTTTGTAAAAAAAAAAATATCCAAAATTAGCTACAAATCATTGCCTATTGAAAAATGCAAGAGCGTTTTCAGCTTTGATCTAATGGTAGGTTAATACAATCAACGTGTTTGAGCCTGGCTTCTCAGCAACAGGTGGCAGGAGGGGGAAGGCGCCGTTGCTGGGTGCCCTGTATGCTGTAGCCAATTTACATGTTGGGTTTTGCCTCTTCCGTTACTGATGCTGTTCAACATTGTTTAAATAACTGTACTATATTTTGTGAAAAGCTGAAGAAATTTTATTCAAAGAGAAGTATCAAGATTAGTTATTTATGAGGACAAAAACCACCCCCCCCGTGTGTTGTTTTCTTTGCTTCTGCTTCTGTTAGAATATTAATTACCGTAAAGACTTAATTGCGGGAGGACGGGGAGGCATGTGCAGGGGGGCAGTGCAGAGCTCTAGCTCCCTAGGGATCGTGGGGGACCAGCGAGTTCTGCATGGCGCCGGAATAGCATTTCTGTGTGCACGAGCCCACATGGCGCTGCCCTCGGCATGGGGATGCCACGCTGTGGCCCAGCCCAGCACGGTGCTGCGTGCCATGGCCCATGTGCAGCCTCTGTGCTGAGCTGGGTTTAATCCTCAGGGGCTGCCGTGCCGCACGCTGCTGCCCGTGTGCCCGTGACCTCTCTGACAGCGTGTCTCCTTGTCAGGCCAAGGTCGTGCCTTGCTCGTAGAAGGGGGTTAACTATCAACTTTTATTGGTGTTCTGCAGCTTGCGCAGTACCAGTCCCTTGCCCTGTGCTGGAACTGGGCCCTGAAGAAGTGCCCTTTGATACTTTTGAGGCTGAGCAGGTGACAGCTCTTAGCCAAGCAGGACACTGCACGCAGATTTGAGTGTCCCTGTTGCCATCTGCTGTGAGCTCGCTCATGCTGGGAGGAGCACGTAGAGGAAGGACAGCAGGGGGTTAAGGCTGGCTCCATGGTGACTAATGGTGCAGGACTCTGCTATCTAGTTAGGTGTGTAGGCACACACTGGGACCCACTAGATAGGATCTCCTACCTGGAAGCAGTATTCCAGCACCCAGAGATAAACCTGACAGCTGCACTGACTGACTCACCTGATTCCTCAGTGCTGGGTGATCCCCCCCATGCTGTCAGGGGCCACCCCACGTGCAGGGCAGCGGTTATGGGCTATGGAGGGGACATGTGCCATCTCAGCATGAGGCTCTTGCTGATGGAGCTGAGGACACTTGCCGCCTGCCTCTGGAAGCAACTCCAGCACCTCGCTGGCAGCCTTGTTGCCATCCTCGCCCCTCAGCAAGCTGCTGTGTCCTCGGCTCCGCAGTAAGTAGGAGCTGAGCAGAACTGCTGCCCACTGCCTACCTGGAGCTGCTGTTTTGGAGTGAGGGAACTAACTACTCATGCTGCTCCATGTCCCGTTTGGGCAGCTTAGGCCATCCTCGAGGTAGTCACCGGCTGCCTGGGGGTTGAACAGTGCAACTGCAGCTGTTTCAGGCTGGGTGGCATGGGGACAGTGTCTGACAGCATGGGGACCATATGGCTTCTCAAACAGGTTTTAATATCACAGAGCAGAAGCCGAAGTGGTTGCGTCACCCTAAAAAAAATGCCTTGTCCACAGAGGCAGCCTGAGACTTTTCTAATCCTATGCCAAACAAGCCCGTGTTCAGCCAGGTAAATACTCTCTCCCTGGCTAGTCAGCGAGGGGCTGGGGGGCGTGGGTTAGTAAGTGCGCTGCAGTCACGTTGGCAGCACCCTGTGTGTAATTCACTGTATCCTGTCAAGCAGCTTACTTCGTGCAAGTGTAGTTTTCCCAGGTAACATTATGGAAAGCCAGCCCTACCTAACGCTGCTGCGCTGTGGGAAATGCCCGTGCGGAGTGGGGGCAGCAGCCTGCCCGGGGTTGAGCTCTGAACACACCAGCTCACCCTGCCCCGCGCATGCCGGCCAACCCCCTCCGCAACCTCTTGCCTCAACTGCTTTTCTGTCCCCTTCGCTTGCTCAGGTTATGTTTGACGCCCTATGCTCTTATCCAGAAGCACCAGCCTTGACATTTATTCCATCCCTGGAGTGCCTGTCCTCTTAACTGCCAAACCCACGCTGAAGTAGTTCTCATAAAATTTCCTTAGAAACAAAATACACAGTCCCTGTACACAGAGGGAAGGGGCTGCTGGAGGCCAAGGGCATCACGTAGCTCACAGACAGGTCCCTGGTGGCTTCCTGCCCCTGCTGACCGCTGACACACGGTGCTCGCGTTGTTCTTGGTGGTGCTCGCCTTACTCTTGCTGGGCCGTAACATTAGCTATTGTCTCTGCAAACAGTATTTACTGCCAGATGGGGCATGCTGCCCTGGAGCTGAATGCAGGCAGAGGTCGCCTCAACATCGATTAACTAGGATTCAGCTGCCGGGTTAAGAGACACAAGGTACGCTGAGCCTGTAGCTGGTTGCTCTTCCCTGGGAGCAGAGGTAGGTAACAATCTCGGTAATTACAATACTCAAGCTATGATTGTAATTTTTCTTTTGCCTTTTTGAGAGAAGTGCTGCTAATGTATAAATACTACTGAGAGTTACAGGGAATCTCCCCCTCCCCCAGTTCATCTTCCGGCAGAACCACCTAAATATAATTTCTTCCAAAATGTTATCGCCGCTCATCCCTTCAGAAGGGAGCTGTATCTTTTTTATTGTTTACTTAAGAAATCCACTAGCTGTGTTTTCCAGAATCCAACTCTTTCAGGGGAGCCAGAACATTGAATTAAACGGAATTGCTCTTTTTTTCTCTCCTTTAAGAAGTTGAGCCCTGTTTAGCATCTGCTGAACAGATCAAAATCCTATTGACAATGTGCTCTGGGCTATGCTACAGTAAAACTAAAGCCAGTTAAGGCTGGGGACAAAATTAAGTTCAGAGCAGCAGTCTCCTGCAGGATGCACTGCAGAAGCAGCCATCAGCTTGAGCTGTCACTCTCTTGCCATCCAGGCCAGCAGCAAAAGCCTCTGTCTCATTTGGCAAAAGAGGTAAATGACTGCCCCATGCCAGCCCACAGCAAAATGCATCAGACCCATCACACAAAGCTGAGGGCGCCTGGCAGTGCAAAGGGAAGAAAAGCTCTTTAGCAATTAGGTCAGGAGTCAATCCTGGAGTTGGTCGCTTGTAGCTTCCGATTTAGTGCTCCTCAAGGGAGGGCTTAAAAACCATAAAATCGCCTCCAGTGAGACTGGTCCTACTTAAAGGACATTTCGGTGCAAAGAAACTGTCAGTGATAGTCCTTTGAGCAGCCCCAGTCAAATTCTAAATCCAAATGCTGTGGGAATAGCCAGGCAGCTCCGCAGGTCCCTACCGCACCTTCAGCTGAAGCCGTGCCCCTGCCCCAGCCACCGACCGAGCGGCTCTCTGTCGCAGCTGCCCCCTGACTCTGCTGCTGGCTCCCCAGACATTCACAAGTCACCGATAAAATGAAGGCGAGGGGCCTTAATGCACACCACTGGGGGTTTTTCACACTTGAGAGGAGCTGCCCAGCACCAGATACTCATGATGGGGAATTAAATCAGACAGCTGTACAGAACACACAATTCACCTTTAACTTTAATTAAAATAGAGTTTATTAGCTTTTCTTTTAATACAAACATGAGAAAGGAAAACCACCTGAAGATGTAGCATTGTTTCCAAAATTGAATTGTGATCAATACCTGAAGTGCCAAGTTCCATGGATTTGGGAGCCAGGGGCTGACACGTTTGCATACCGCAAAAGGCTGTATGCATCATTTTAACAGCTGAGCGCAGCCGAACTGATGGCTACGCTCAGAGCGCCCCACTCGCAAAGGCATATGGACTGGCTGTTCAGTGTAAGTGTCTGGGCCTTGGCTGGAAAAGGAAGTGCACAAAACCCGCGCCGTTCGGGGGGAGGTCTGCTCCTAGGACAAACCGCCTAGAATCTATTTGGATCCAAGAAGGGAAGATACCACAAAGACTTGTAACAGGAATAGTCTAATAATACTTATCCTGTTTAGAGTTCAGTTTCAGAGCCTGAAAGTAAGCTCCATTCCAAAGTCTCAGAAAGAACAAAACCCAAGCTTGTAGAGCAGTTGCACAAGGTAAAATTCACTTTGCAAAGAAAAAAAAACAAAACACCTGGGTTTTGTAGAAAGCTTTTTGATAATTCTCAATTGAACACAATATTTGTCAATCTACCTTGTCAGGTAGCCCAGGATTCTCAAAACTCATTACTGTCTCATTATGAATGTAAATCCCTCCCAGGAAACAAAAACCCCAAGGAAGCCAGATGGATGCACAATATCAGCTTTAGGAACTCCACTGTATATAGCACAAGAGATCTGCAGTAGAACTCAGAGAAGCAGTGCTGCACACATGCCATTCACCACTGGATCGCTACACTGTTGGGGATGGTGATGATGTTTCCAGACCAACTTTCTCATTCAATGCCTCAGAAAAATATACAGATTGCATCTCTTCCAGAGCAATGTAAGTATTAGAAAATGAGAGAAGCACCATAACTCACAAGAAATGCAGCATGGACCCTATACATTTTAACAATACATAAAACCGTGTCTCTGCCCCCAGTCAAAACATTCAAAGTCTTTTGACAATCTCTACTGAGTGGAGTTGTGGGCGCAGAGTTGGAATTCCTTCCTGCTGGGCAGCTTCTTGGTTATGAACAGATCACAAATAATAGCAGCTTTTAGTAGCCAAACCAGGGAAAAGCCGTCAACACGTGTCTATGCTACTGTTTTCAGCTCCAGAGTGGCTTTATACTTTTAAGAGCCCCATGTTCTGTTTTGTTTTTGTTAACACTGCATTGACCCGAAATACATATGCAGCGAGACTCTGGATGACAGGGGAGAGGAGGGAAGAACATTGTAACTATAGTCACGTGGTTAGTGTTTAAATTCTAAAATTGAAAACTACTTATTATTAAAAACCTCAAGAGTTCACAGCTATAGGCCTACATAGTAAGCAAACATCTGTGGGGGAGAGAAGGAGAGAAGTTTGTTTTTGCACCTCTGGATACATTAGAAGGAGGAGAGAGTTGATGTGACAAAGGTCTTGTCTTTTGCACCAAGTATGCTCCTCGAGCTCTGGGCTCTCTCCTCCTCGTGCTGGAAGACACCATCACCTCTGGCTTGTGCGCGTGGAGTGGTGGTATTCCTCCAATTCATATGGATGCTGGTTCGTGGTGCTGCACCCTTCTCTCTCCTCAGGAGAGGATGGCATTAGAACGGCGGATGCCAACTAAGTTATCAGCACTGAAAGATCGTCTCATAGCAGCTTTTGACAAGTCTTTGTATTTGTCTTCACACAGCCGGGAGATAGCCTGGATACCATGTTGAGATACAAAATGAAAAGTACGCGTTAGAAAAGCCTGAACGTTCCAAGGAAGCATTTACAAGCGTAATGCCAACAGCGCAGCTGCTCTGCAGCAGTGACGCCACTAGCTTTTTTACCTAGAAAGATAGTAAATAAGAACTACTTTGGAGGGAAAATATTAAAGGGGTCTGTCCCCATGCTAACAGCAACACTACCCGTCAGGAAGGAGGACATGAAGAAGGTGAGTGGTTTCCATATCCAAGTATCTTTGTTCTTTTACCAGTCCCACTATCTAATGGAGGACTTGGACCCATTTCAGATGTATGAGTTTGTGGAAGTTATGTTCAAAATTGCACCTAGTAGTTAGGTCTGGTGCACACAGCAGCACAAAAAATTTATTTTAACAGTAGAAAAATGCACGCAGCCATTTCTATGAGAGAAAAGGTGTCCCTTGGACACCTTGCCCTCAGCCACAAAGTGCAAGCAGGCCTAGGAAACGAAGTTCTACTAGGATGTCTGTTTGACCTTTACCTTCTCTACACCTTTTTGCCCCCAACATGTCCTTCCTGGGATCACTCACATGATCAGGTTCCTAAAGAGGTCCAAGAAGGAAGGGCAGCCCACTGCTGGATGGCACGGCAATGCCCATGGCACTTTAATACAGCTATTCAATATCAGCACATGTGGGCAACTTAGTATTTAACTGCTTTTTCATGCATTTATTGGCCTGCCTCTGCTCTGCTGATCTAGCTAGTCAAGCAGCCTTTATTCTGGTGCAGCTATTCCAGTAATAAGCCTAATTATTTAAATCCTAGTAACACATGATTGTCTAGAAAACAGTGTGTCCTCCCCTGCAACACCTATTGCTGACTGGAGCCTTCAGGCATTATCAACGCAAATAAATAAGGATACCTGTAATAAAAGGCTGAACTGAATTTCAGTCCTGAACATTTACTTCCATTAATAATTTACCACCTATCACCAGATGATCTTTCAGAGTCCTGCGCTCAGCTACAAGCCTACACCTTCCCTTTAAGGCAGCACCCATTCAGCACAGCCCAGTGTTCTGGAAGTTCAAAAGGTGAAAAGCACTCTGAGCATGAATAAACTTCTAAGTGTATTTTAAAATAATTATTTACATTTATTTCTGCCGACCTTCTGGAAGCATGCATTTGGCTCAAAAGTGGCATTCTTTGAGACACTGGCTGCATGAGCTCCTGGTGCAAGACCAGACAGACTCTCCATCCTGTTTTAACACTAGCACATCAATCATAAAGCAACCTGTGTTGACATATTTAGCCCCAGTCACCCATATGGTGTAAATCAGTTTTCAGTCCCTGGAATACTAATTTGCTGCTTCATACAGGCTCCTGTCAACTGCTCCATGTGCTTCTAACCAAAACGTAGAATTAAATATTTTAGCGAATGGTTTAAATATTTATCATGCTTTAGAATTAAATCCAAAATGTCCTATATACATGCATTAGTAAGTGCATTATGGCAAATCACATACTGTACTGAAAATTACTCTGGTTTTAAATACCAAGCCCCCAAATACTAGCAAAGAACAAACAAACCAGGCTCACAACCTGTAAATCATCTACTTATGCCAGGGCACTGAGCAGTTCAGTAAACAATTTCCTGTGGAATATGAACTGCCCTACAACCACATTTACAATTAGTGACAGTATTAGGCTAAAGTGCAAGTAACAAGGGTGAGACAAAGCAGAAAAGTTGCATTGCTTAACTTTAAATAGTGGAATTCATACGCGTATCATACCTGTCATTCCAAAGGACCAGGAAGGATCCCACTTATTCCCAAAGTTCAGCCACTTCTGGGATGAAATAGAAAACCCCACCCTGGCACTTGGCAGAATTATTGGGGATGGGCAACAGAACACTATAAGCCAAGGATACCGTAGCACACGCTCTCTGAAAGGCGCTACGGTACCGGTGTACACAGGGCCTGCAGTAATGCCTTTGTTGAAAGGTCAACAAAACAACATGCAGAGTCATCAATTAAACCTGGACAGATGAAAGGTTGCATTGAGCCAACAAGAAGTTTTGCCTGGGAACCCAGGTAATTTAGGTATTTTTCAAAATGTCTTATGTATCTCCAGCAACTAGGAAGACCGACTCCACAAAAGTTCCGAGTTATTTTAAAACGAGCCTTCATACCAGAGGCGGCTGCAGGGACTCACAGGGGGGCTGCTCTCCTATTGAGCAGAAAGGGCCAGTAATCTGTATTTACACTCATCTGGGCATTCTAAAGGACTCCTAAGAAGCGGCTATACCAGAAGTTTATCTTAAAGCAGCGTTTCTCTGGGAAGGTGAGGTTCTAAGAGTTGTGAAAAGAAACATTACTATTGCTGCAGCTGTCCCCAGACAAATGGTTTGTTACACCATGACAGCAGTAAGAGTGCTTCCCCCAAATCTGAAAGCAGCTGTGCGGTGGGATGCAGTGGGAAACCTTCAGCTGGTAGTATTTAGAAAGGTCCAAGTGTGACTGTCTCTAGGTGCTTGGAATACAGACTGTGGCCAGGGAAGGACAGACAATCCATTACATATGACACTAATCCTTTCAATCTTAAGCAGCCTAGCTGAGCTACAGTTCCCAAAATAACTTCCATTTTATTTTGTGATCTGTTAGACTTCCGTAATCTCTGTCCCTTCCTTTCCTTGGAATACTAGCTTAGCCTAGGCATGGTTTTAGAAGTGCTAACTGTAGTTATAAAGGGGTTAAATTACCCCATAATACACTAATCTAAAAGCTTTTTAGTTTTCCTAACCACCACTTAACATGATTAGCAACAGATGCTCTTACTACAGGTACAGGCACAGTCCCCTGCTCAGCCAGTCTCAGACCATTACCTCCAGTTTCTGTGCTCTCTCTTTACTGAGAGGCTCCAGCAGAAAGCTCAGGTTATTGTCATCTGCTAGGGAGCGAAGATCGAAGTAGTATTTGGCGTAAACACTGGCAGGAACATTGATATTAAACTGCAGTAGCTCCAAGAAGTGTCTTTCCATCTCGTTCCTAGGAGGCATAAGGGACAGAAGACAAAGGAAAAAAAAGATTGTTTTAGCTGGCTGAAAGCACTGAAGAGACCTTAAGCCTGTTTTTAAAAGCAGCAACTTGGAAACAGTCATCCAGAGCTCTGTATTACTGGGTTTGAGAGACGGGTCCTTCGCCAGTGCTCAAAACAAGGTGCAGCTTTTGAGTCCTGGCACCTCCAGCTCGGAGGGGACGGTAGCACGCCCTGCCGCGCACTCGCCGGGCCGACCGGGGAGGTTCATTCTTCAGAGTTCCATTAGTGCAGCTGTACAATTCATGCGCCGTTCTCACTCTGTACGGCCCCACACTATAGTGATCAGATGAAAGGAATGATGTATGCTGTTTATTAGCTCTGAAGAACTTGCAGACATTTTCACCGGGCTGATAACAGGAAGGGGGTTTATTGAAGTAGAGGCGGACTAACAAAAGGAGTAGGCAGATCACCACGGCAACAAATGGATCTATGAAGAGCTGCTGCTATTATCTCACAGAAAAAAGCCTCTTGAAGCAACATGGATTCATCTCCAATAAATAAATAAATAAGCAGCATTAGGTGGGAGATGGAATTCTCTCCTCAATAGCATTAGGCAGGATAACAAAGTACTATGTCAAAGGGCACTGTCCAGTTTTTACTCGCTCGTCTAATTTCACCGGGCAAAACGTTTGGAGGAGAGTAAGGAGAGCACTGTGACATGAAAAAGGCTGCTTCAGCTACTGTACCATGGTCAGCTAAATCAGAGATGTTCTACAGAGGACAAACAATGCTTTACAAATTAACCTAAAATAAACTGGTGGTACCCAAAGCAAGCAATTCAGTTCAACACTAACTCAACGATTGTTCCTACCGGTAGCTGACTTGTCTCAACAGAACTGAGCAGCTGTATGGGCCAAGTGTGAATACACCAGAAAGCAAGCTGCACAAATTCAGTACCAAGGCTGTTCTTGCTTTTGGGGGGCTTTTGAAATTGATGTTTTACCTATCAGGGGGTGGTGGTGGTGGGATATAAATCAAGGAATCATCTAGGTTGTATCCTGTGTTGGATGGCAGGTCTCAGTATGAATAGCAGCTTTGTGCTTCTTTCTAGCATAGTGGACTTGAGTGTCATTGAACCTAGTGCCAAAATTAATTTCCTGTTCATATGGTCATAAGCCTATAGAAATGTAAATCAGATAATGTTTTGATGATCAGCTGATCAGAGCTTGATTTACCCTGTGAATAAATGCTCTTCACTGCCCCTTTTGTACTCACTAGGCTAATACATTTTAATTCTGTAAAAATACAATTCTTCATTGGATTAACAAGTCTATTAACGGTGGTTTAAAACCTGGGAAAGGATAATGCCTGTGTGTTTTCTGTGCCTTATTTACAAATATAGGTAGCCAAAAGAACGAACAGCATGTGTCCCCTTACAAGCAATCATAGCAAGATTAGCAGCTGCACAGTTAATTTTTCAGTGATTATGGATTCACTCTCATCAAAACAAGCAAGTTTTGACAAAGGATGACTCCCAAATACCAATTTAATTTCCTTTGATTTTTTCCCCATTAGAAATAAGTAAAACAAAACCAGACACCCCCCAAAAGCCAAAACAAAACCCCCTTTCAGTAAAAAAACCCGCCTTTGCTTTGGTCAAATAAGAAAGGGCTTGTGATAGAAAAAAACAAGACGAACACTTTAACCTATGTTGAGTAGGAAGAAGCTAAGGCAAATGAACTCATCTGCTAGTGACAAGGCCTGGATCGCGTATCCTTTAACAAACTTTAACCCACTGGCAGTTTCTGTGAGAACCGCACGGCTCGCACCGCTCACAGAGCTGTGAGGTGGCGCTGCCAAGCAAGTGTCTTTGAGCAGTAAGGACAGCGTGTTTGGTGGGGACGAGGTGCACCTACCCTGCCTTCTGGAGAGGTGTCTGGCTCGTACACGTACACACACACACAGATTTGCAAACTGGGTGAACTAAACCAGACAGAAAACCTTTTGCCAGTTCCAGCGTGGTGTAACTCTTATGCTTGGTTTGCAGTGGCTCAACAAGAGTATCCATCAGGTTAGCAAGAGCATTCCAGGTATGTAGAGCCAGGAGGAAAATTCACAGGAAGTTCACAAACAAAACGTGCCACCAGTCCTTGTGGACAAGCCTTTACTGCACAGGAATGGCCCGCCCAGGGAGCGATACCCAGTACAGCCCTGCCGAGCAATCTTCAGCTGGGAAGCTGCTGGGGTTTGGGGTGGATTTTTTGGCAGTGTTGCAAAGTCCCCAGCACTAGAATGCAGACATGCCTGAAATCCTTTGCCAGTTGTTTCCTCGCAGTAACACCTGTATTCTAATACCATCAAATGACTAGTTTAAAAAACTACTGAAACTACTAAGGCTGACAATTAACTGTAGTACCAACTATTAATTGAAAGTAGACTTAAAAACAGAAACCTCAGTTTTGCTGAGTCTTTTAAGCAGTTTTCCAAGGTCCTGATCATGGTGATGTTACCCAGCCCAGGAGCAGCGAGGTCTGCCCAAATGCAGCACTGCAGGGCCTGGGAGGACAGCCCCGGGCCACTGTCAGAAAGGGGTTGTACAACTTCTGCCCATACCTAAATTCAAAAGTCGAAGTCATTTCAAATGAGATAGGATTACAAATATCCCGTCTTCAAATTGGAGGGAAAAATAAGCCTAAATTCAGTCTATTTTCCTTACCACCATCACTGCTTTGAAAATCTAAGTACTGACAGCTTCAGGAGACCCAGCACTGGCAATACAGAATAAACATCCTGCTTGTTACGGATACTTTCAGTGCTATCAATTTGATTTGTCCCAAATAGGGCTAGAAGAGGAGACATCAAAAAGAGCAAGATGTACACTCCAGCACTCCTAGCATTGCTGACCCCACTTCAGCCATCTCATAGTTATGCCTCAAGTATGTTCCTCAGAGAGATGAGCACTCTGAGCCAGGCTGAGTGAAGATGTACATTGTATAAAATCACTAATTATGCTTTCCTGAAAGCAGAGCTGGCACAGCCCTGCATTTGGAGACAAAGAACTCCCAGGCAAGGGGTGTGTATGAAACACGGTACTATGTTTGCTGTTTGTGGTGTGACATAACTTTTGTAACAAAAACTGGTTTGGGGCAGACAACTCCCCCATTTTCAGAAATTCCAACCCCCACCTAGAAGGAAGAAAACTGGACATTCCTCCTCCTAAAGAGTCCCAGATAAATAATTACTTACTGTATTTTAAACATTAGCTTTAGGCTGAATCCAGGGAAGAGCGCTGGGGGCAAGAACAGAGTCTCTACACGGGTAGCCTCTCAGTGCTGCGTGCAAACCTCTGCCACCTCAGTCTGCTCCACTACTAGGACTGATGGTTACTGCACAGCAGCATGATAAAACTCAAACACACACAAATCACGTCGTGAAGCTTATTAAGGCCAGAAAACCTGGCTTGGTATTAAGCTAGCCTTCTGGCATTTCTACCGCTGTGATAATAAGAGAAATAGGGGGACAAGCTAGCAAATAGAATTAAAACAATAACGTTGACATCTCAAAGCTGTTGGAGATGATAGAACTTTGCAAGAAGGAATTTAACAGAAAGTCTAATGGGCCAAATCCACTCCACATAAACACGCCTCCAGCCTGTAGTACGAGCCTGGAGCCACAAGGATGAACATCCTCCGAAACTGCAGGGCTTAAAGCTGAGTGCACCAAGAAAAAAACAGCAGATTCAAAGAACTTCTGAAAAACTAAAATCTACATCTGAGACAAGACTAGGTACAAGGAACAGCCTTACAGAAACAAGCAGTAGTAAAATGGAGGAGTTTGTTCTCAGCACTGTAGACAAGTCTAAGAATTCACCCAAAGAGGATGAGCTGTAGCAGCAGCTGGATGTAACACATGCAACCAGAGGTACCAACACAAACACCGCCTGTCTGCCAGCCGCAGTGGCTAGGAATTCAAACCTTGGGATATATTTAGGCCTTAAGCGGATACAAATGCAGACACATAAGTCACAAGTTACAGCTTACCTTGCAATTTTTCAAATTCTAAAACAGAAAAGGTAGGGAACAAATTTAGTTCACTTGGTTTTTTTCTTCCCAAAAAGACTTTTGATAAGACTATAAATTGGGCACTTGCGTTACACCAAATCAAAAAGTTAATGGAAACAAGAAGCCAGTCCCATGGTTCATCACTGGGGGAAAGAAAGTAAAGAAAACTAACTTTGAAGTTACTCACCCAAGTCATTAGAAATATTAATACAGATTTGTCTCAAAGTAGGATTATCCAAAGTTTCCTAGGTTAAAAAACAGAACGAGGCTGGACACCAGACATACATCATATACATATACCATAGCACCAGACAGACATTTTGTCAGTGTGATCACAAAGACTGCTGTTCCAAAAAACAAACCAAACAAAAAAATCCAAACAAACAAAAAAAGACACCACACAAAACACACCCCACCACTGTAGATTAGCCAAACCATGCAACTTACATGTCCTCAACAGTAATGTCCTTCAGTATTTGGCAATAATCCACATTCCACACAGCCTGATCATCCCAGACTTTAGAAGCCAGCAGAATAGCTCCTAGGACTATCCTCTTCCAGTTACTAGGGCATATGTCTATCTCTGCATAGGTTAAAAGCCTTTCCAAATAAACCTACAAAAAGAAAAAAACCAAACCAATTTTATATGTGTAATTAAGACCAGGAGCCAAGTTCTGAGCAGCAAGCCTGCCATTCCAATATGACTGTTTTATCCCATTACCGCTAAGTGTGTCAAAGTAAGTATTGGTGATTACTGTTTACGCTTTAGAATCCAAGCTGTCAGGAGTTACAGGTTCCAGCACAAGACCTATAACACCAAGGTATACAATAAAGACACTGGAGAATCAGTTTTGAGCAGCGAGCACTGCTGTTTCAGGGAGACACTGCTAGAGTTCTTTCCATCAACGAGTCCAGGCAGTCACTGACAGGTTCTCATGAGGGCTTGTCTGGGACAGCACATCACTCAGCATCATGCGAGCCTTTCATCACCGTTAGGGTTCAGCACTTGTAGCCTAACAGGAAGCGTTCAGCACTTCCTGCACATCACCTGCAATGTGATCTCTACTCACAGGACAAAGATGTGTTAATTGCTATCTTTCCACAGTGAAAGGCGTTATACTGCTATTTCTGCTTCACTCTGTGAACAGACTTCAGTCCTTCACCTACAGCAGTGTCATCCTCTGCTTTTACCTACATCACCAGCTGCTGAGATAGTGAGATACCCTTGTCCAAAGCGTGTCTTGGTCTTTTACTCATTTCTCCCATGTAATCTCCAAGCAGCCCAAAGATGTTGAATCGGTCTCTTCCTTAAAAGTTTTCTATTTCACACTCCTATAATAATTCACATACGAAGTAAGCTGCACTTTCAAATTTGAATATAGATTGTTTTTAATGTTCTAGTCCCTCAATTAAGTCCAAGGTCCTAATGAAACCTCAGAAACTAGTGGGTGCAGGAAGCCATTGTACAGGTCTAAGGGCAGGATCACGTCTTTATTACTAGGGTCTCCCCACATTTTCTTCCCATCCTGTGCTTGTAGCCGTCAAGCAGACTGAAGGTGTTCCTATTATAACAGAGCCATCTAGTGGTAAAATCCGCTTAAAAACCTCTCTTTTTTTAACTACTTCCGCGACTAGGATCGCCCAGGGTTAGCGATCATCTTTGTCTGTCAAAATTACCTGCATGTCTTTGGAAAAGCAAAAACCTCAAACTACTTGCAGAGTTTCAACAGCTCTAACTATCTGGCCTTTTTAATTATTTCCTTATTAAAGAGAGTCTTTCAAGCTCAGTTTGCTTAATTACCACATTGTCTTTTGGTGAGAGTTCTCTTCTGTATTCCTTTCAAACTGTTTTTCAGCAAGAAGCCACAATGAAGACTGAAATCTAGTATGCAACAAAGTGCAGTTTAAAAGATTGTCTAATGGCGCAGTTATATCGGTTGTGGGTTTTCTTTCCTTTCCTGTACATATACATATGCATATATGTGTGTGTGCACATGGTATCATCATCACTTTTTTATATCCATCTTGCTTTCTGAAATCAAACAACAAACTGTAATGAGATTATTTTCTTACTGTTGTTCTTCTGTTCCAAATACATAATGTTCCATGTCACCTGGGGAAAAGTTGTAGCCTCTTTGGTTTAATGAAAGTTTCATAGAAAGGCAGCAATGATTGGAGGACATAATAGTGAGAAAGTTCATCTCCTGGAGTTCCTACAGTATTGATCCTCAACCACTTAGGCGGTGTTACTTGCACTGTTCTGGCTAATGTGAACCCAAAACTTCCCACTTTCCCCTCCACACAACTGAAATGGAAGATGTCTTCATGTCCGATCTTATTATACCCCACTGTTTACAGCATCCGGCTGTTCTGCCTTTCTCAAACTTCTTCAGAGAGTTACATACTATGAAACAAAGAGTGTTTGACTGATAATTATCTAATTAAGCATTACATATTCATATGTAGAAAAGGTAAGTTCCTTTTTAGTTATCCACTTAGTGACTACTTAGAAATCTTCTCTAATGAACTCACTTGTACAGGGTCTTCATTATTAACAAGGTTTAATGAGATACTGTAACTATTTTAATGTCAATTCAGCCCAGTTCATTCATTGAGGGAAGGGGAAAAAAAAGGGAAAAAAATTTTGAAAGCTGAAGTTTCAGTAATCAGGCCATCTCTTACCAGTGTCACTATTGCACATTCAGCTGTCAGTTGTGCAGCACTGAAGAGCGTCCGAACAAACCGGTAGATGTGCTTGTGATCAGGGTCATGCTTGTAGTAGTCATCTGGAACTTCCTCCCGCTGAAAGAAAGTTCTTTGAATTACTGAAAATCTGTCTTACTTAATACAGACTTTAAAGAACAGCCACACATGGTTGTTTCTTCTCACCGAGCAGAAGTGCATACAACCCTTCCCTGTCACAGAGACAGAACAAAATTACATACTGAAAGAAGGAAGCAGCCTTGCAAAATTACGAATATTCCAAACAAACGCAATAGCTTAACTGGTATCTTTGTTTTGAACACTGTTGGATCTGTAAGGCTAACGGGAAAGAGCATGAACTACCATCATTATTACAGGTGCTAACTGTTGTCCACGGAACATTTTATAGACTAAAAGAGATTTTAAAAAAAGGTTTCTCCCTACAAGAAAAATCAGATACATACAGATCAGAGAAACACTGGCTTTTCAAAAGGGAAAATTAAGAGACTTCACGAGATTCCACTTCTAGCTGAGGAAGAGCTGAAAAACTCATGTCAGTAATTCTGTCACGGGTAGAACTGGAAGGTAACTTACGTTACACTGGCCTCATAGGACTTGTTCTTGAGAGATTCCAGAAAGACAAAAAAGCTAACGAACAACTAGATTTAAGTTTGGCAGGATGCTAACTATTTCTAGACACAAGGGAGAAGAAAAGCTTAGAAATAAACAGTCTGTAAAAGAAATCCTAAAATAAGCATTTGAAAATTCTGACCATGTCCCCCCAAGACATTCTGATATTCAGCACTCTTCCTGGAGGGATGAGTTCCAACTTTACACACTGGTTCTGCAAGACCGATATTGAATAGGTTTCTGTCCACAGTCCAAGCTAGACCTATAGTACAGTAAAGATACCAGATGAGAACAGCATAGCTGCTTGGCATTAACGAAGCAGTCATAAGGGAAGCAAAGCAGCAAGCATTTTCATGTGGTCCTGTAGCTTAAAGCAGCCAGGTGGCCGTGTCAAGTACAATGAAGGGGAAGTGAACTCTGTATTCTCCACACAGCCAGTGGAGGTTACCTCTTCCAGGTGGGCAGGCAACATTAAGAGTAACATGAGCAGGACTCCCCTTGTGTAATTCCTGCAGTACGAGCAGTACAAAAGCACATCTGGAAGTACATTTCTGCTCACTGGAACTGAGGAGGAAAGGACTGAGACTGGTACGTATGACTGAGCCTGCAATGCTGCTAACTAAGTTTGTTACTTCTGCTGTTAGGGTCAGTAGAGCCTGGATTTGGACTCCTTGTGACTGAATCTTTAGAAGACAAGGTGTTCAGAGACCTCTTCCAGCAAATTAACCTTTATCAAGGAACAGTAGGTACCTAGCCAAAACCCCACTGCTATTGATACTAACAAGCCATTTGTGTCTTTCCACTCAGAAGTATGACATACAGCCATTAGTGTATTTCTGTCTGTATACTGCAGTAAAACAGAAGAAACCTTTAAGTGTTCCCTAAAGGGCACAATGATTCTCCTCCATTCATACACATTAACTAGGAGGTAGGCTATATGAAAGGATCAAAAGATGTCAGGTTGCCAAATAAAGAAAAGAAATTGTCTGATGAAGTGGAATTCATCTTACATAAATCATTTTCAGTGTAAAACAACTGATTCAGGTAGTTAAATCAGCAGAAAAGTCTGGTCCAAAACTGAAGTGCCATCATCCATACAAGAAATCTTCTGTATAGCTCTTCTCCTGAAGTTCATTATTTTTATGGACTAAAGGATTGTATTTATTCAAGTGTACAAAAAAAAGTAGCACAATGGGTCATGTTTAGGGATGAAACTCTAAAAAAACCTTAAAATATTTAATTGTTTATTAAAAACTGTTTATTAACAAGCCAAATCTGCAAGACAGATGAAGCTGCATTCACTCAGGTAAGTCCCAGAGCAAACTCAACTTTTAA
The DNA here is from genome assembly GCF_023638135.1 of Falco biarmicus. Taxonomy (NCBI): domain Eukaryota; kingdom Metazoa; phylum Chordata; class Aves; order Falconiformes; family Falconidae; genus Falco; species Falco biarmicus. The sequence continues at coordinate 14,940,691 of NC_079295.1, forward strand.
AGCCACTAGAGCTTTGCTAAATTTACTTCAAATGAAAAGTAACACATTTCAAATGAAAAACAAAGGGAGTGATTCTGTAGGACAGTCATTAAGCTCAAACTGGACATAAAAAGCACACACTCCACTCCTGAGCTTGCCTTTGCCTAAAAAGATGTACCAGGACAGTCATGTTACAATCACATGCTGAAAACTCCTAGCTGTTACTGCAAGCAGCATTAAGCACATCGGCTTTAAAATGTGCTTTTCAGGTTTTTTTAAAAGACCAAACACACTGTCTCGTGCTTTGTGTGACACTTCATGTATTATGTTCTCCTGTTTGTAGCCATTGAAAAGGTTAGGCACATACCTACTAACTATGTTTTCCTAAATAAATAGGAAAGACTTTTAAGGTAATGTTAAAGAGGGGAAGACAGACAAAGTTCAGATATGAAATATGCAAGGATCAGCACATGCTTGCTTTCTATTTGGATTCAAAGCATAGAAAACCAAACATACTTTGCAACATGCAGAAAGACTGGGTTCTGTTCACGATCTAGCTGATAGCGAAAGTCCAGAGGAGACCGTTTACACTGTATGTTATATGTAAGATACAATTTAAAATCAATTTTCTTATGACCTGCTGCTAAGATATTTTTATGATTTATACAATACAAACCAAGATGTTAAACTCTCTTCAATTCAGAGAATCAAAAAGTTACACTTACTGTGAGAGGATGAGATTTTTCATCAAAAATATCCAATGATCTGTCGGAATCTCTACAAAGTAAAATTCTCTGGTTTAGCAAAAGGAGTTAGTTGCTAATGCTGTGCTCCACTAAAAAGTACTATTCATTAAAAAGAATAAAAGCACATATTTTATAGTTCAGCTTTTCCTAGAATATGGTATGAAGTTATATTGTATTTTCCCAAAGCATTTAATGATGAGATCTTACAACTGAGTATTAAAGCTAAACCAATAATAGCTATCCATGTTCTCATATTATGCTTAGTACAGTTCTCCCTTAAAATGTGAAACCATCTCATTAATAGCGTTTATTTCAAAAAGGCAACTGTAATTTTGAAGCATATGCTGCAACTAGCTGTCATGGCAAGGGTTATTTGTACATGGGACAGAGTGTTCCTTCAACCATCAAAAATAATCTGTTCCTCTGTATTCAGGTAAAGCTAAACAAAGTCCAAAGGCTGACTTGCGATGAGTTAAGTGTATTTTCCTTACTCCCTCTTTTGAATTTTTATGCTTCATTCTCAATGAAGCACATGCCATTGGACAGTGGTATTACTGACCTTCCACATCATCTTCAGAGAGGGTACAAAGAGGAAGCAGATACAGCATAAACTTCCAGATTTTTCAGCTCCTTTAAGTTATCCTAGCTGTTACTGAAGTGACCAAGATCATATCCTTGGCTCAAAAAGAAAGTTGTTATATTTCAGAAAGAAGAGAAAGTTCACTCACCTGTTCTTTATATGGTAGAATATTGCTAATGTTACACTAAAAAAAGAGAAGAATAAAAAGAAAGACTTAATAAAGCATATTCTGTGAACACTCTTCCACTACAGAAGCTGTTGTTCAGGGCAAGATGTTCAGAATCCATTACGTACTGGCTTCCTCTCACATTCTCAAGTACTCTGTCTCATTTCTAATGTTTACCTGCCTGAAGATAAACTGGCCAAAGCAAATTTGCTACCCAAACTACTTTGACAATCATTGTACAGATACTTTTGCCACAAAATAAATGTTATGCTGCATTTTAAACTCACACTTTCATTGCCTAATTAGGTGACATTTATTGCAAATGTGGACTATTCACAACTAAAATACAATAAAAGTTCTACTTGATGTCACATACGCTGTTGTAGATATTCTGCTATTTTAACTCTGTATCTCTGGCTGTCTAATTTAGGACCTGTCTTCCAAAAAAAGAAAGAGAATATTAATGAAGATTATGTTATACTAGCATAATCCAAGAAGGGGAGAACAGATCTCAGTCTCCGCTCAGTCAAGTAAGGCAATAGATTTCATATTGACACTCATCTACGATGGCCAAATTTCAGATCCTTTACTGGCAGTGACAACAGGAACGCTGCCATTACAGGAATTCATCACAGGCAAGCTCTGATCTGTTGCCAGCTGTACACCACTTCAAAATGGCACAAGCACTGTCTTTTAGGTTCTTTCTTCTCTAGAAAAGGAGGGACATGCCAGATACCTTTGTTTGAAACCAAATTTGAAAGCGACAGGTTAACTTGGACATTTCCAAACTCTACTAAACTGTTAAAGCAGTAAAGTCTTCTGGGCCTGAAGCTACTTTGCCTTCCGTTCCCTTCAAGCACAGTAAAACTCTCTTCTCCGTTCTCGGCTGGTATCATCGACAAGCAAAAAACTGTCTGTGTGGTGCCCAGAACAACAGGTCAAGTAGCCATTTCCATTGGAGAACCAAGACAACTAAAAAATTATCAAACTCTCCTACCTGAAATAACAAGACGAAGTGGAAAGCCTAGAACCAAACCGCAAGCCAGCAACATGTGTTATCCACGACTAGAGGGCAGACTGATACCACTGCAAGCAGCAACCAGTCCTGCAAACTTCTCCTGCAACTCCATACGAAGTCCATTTCAAGTTTTCCCAGATGGAGTTTCTGGATTTGGCTTTCAGTGTGAAGCCTTTGAGCTCCCCACCCCAACACACATCTTTAAACCCAAAATGCTGACACGCTTCGCTGCCTCAGATTCTCAAGTGCACAATGGCAACTACTTTGAGCTACAACACTATATTAGCTCTGTAATGGGAAAAAACCAAAATGCAGCTCACTTCTGCAGTCATGATTAGCCAGACCTCTACACCCCTTCCACGACCACCCTGAATAAGCAGTGCTGTGCTCCTCCCATTCAAGTCTGTAACTGGTGTTGTAACAGACAAGACCACCACAAAATCCCAAATAAACCCTGCAATGCTGCTCAGCCTCTTGTTGATGACAAATGGTTCTTACCACTTTATTGTGCTTCTAAGGTTGGGTTGACTGACGGTGCTGTCATCTATAAATATTGTTGAGCAGGAGCTGTATTTTTTCGTAAGCTGCCCAGGAGAAACCTTTGGGGGGGAGGGGGGGGGGGGGGGGAGGGGAAGAACAGAAAAAAATTCAAAGAAGAGGGATTCTGTAAGTTTTGGTTTACCACACTGAATCCTGGCTTTACTCAAGTAGTTACTGCAGAGGAGGTCTTTGTAGATGAGTGCTCCTGCTATGTAAGCTGCCCTATAGCTATCAAGTTCCTGAGGATACCCTTTGTGTACGATAAGTTTATAAATCATCCCTTGTAATATACAACGCGATGGTTTTAGGTAGGTAATTTTCAGCAGAAATAGCTGCAGGTAAAGCAGCAAGTCCTCTGATTTGCTTAGTTCTCTTCCATTCCGTTCTTGCCAGTTCAGGTCTCAGTCTTCCCTCTCTGTGATGTACTTTATTACTGTGACTCCATAATAATCTTGTCCTTTCTTTTACATCCTATACCTTTACATTTTCTGGTTATTCAATATCACTGCCTGCAGAGAAAATTTTGCATTTGGGGTTTTGTCTTGTTATATTTCAGAAAAAAAGAAGCCTCTTCCTGACGTTGCTCATTTCTCCCATGTATTGTTTAGCATCTGGAAATAAAAGTGTTACTATTATCCTTACTTTTACTCTTTAGAGCTAGCAGTATGTTCCATGATCTCTCCTAATCCTGTAGACTTGATGAGCTAGGACATCATAATTGAGGGAAGAGTTTTAATCAAGCAATTCAGGATTCATTAGTTTTTGCCAGAATCTTTTTAAATGCCTTGTCTAAAAACTTGAAAGTCTTCCATATGACAGTGTTGGCACCCTTCACCATGCAATGGCTGCCCGGGAATATCTCCCATTCCAGCTGAAGTTTGCCAGCAAAAATAATCCAATCATGCTTCAGCTTGCTGCTGGCAGACTGAAGCTGGAATAGAGTGAGTGAAAGAAAAAGTGAAGAAAAAGAAAGAGCAAAAAAGAACCACCCCCCATAATCATACTAAATACAACAGACTTGAAGTATCATTCTCTTACCAGTAACTTATCAGTAGACACTTCACTATACAGTATTTTTTAAGCTTTGTATTAGTAACTTCCATTCTTAGCTTCACTAATCAATGATTTTTTATCCACTTATTAATGACATTACATCTTTTCTGTATTTTTTTTTTTGTTAAGTGAGGGGTCAAAACCAACTAATATTTGGAGAAGAAGCTTAGAGCGTATTTTCAGATTGTAAAACTAATGGACTATCACTTGTTTCTCATGCTGCTGCTGCTGTTTGCTCATCATTCCCTTTTCATGCTGGATACATTTCTTACAGTAAGTCCTGCAGTGATGCTCAAACAGCAAGTCATTTAAGACTTATCTCCACTGATAAGTTAAGCCAGTTTTATTTCTATTTAAAAAAAAACGTAGTGAGATTGACTTATGTTTTCTCCTCTACTGCTCTGAAAACTCAAAACTGTTACAAGAAAAAATCCATTCTTATGCTTTTTGACATCAGCCATTCTATACTCTGCCATACTGTGCCTGTTTATTTTTTTTTAAAGACAGGCAATGATAATTCAGGGGCTTTTTGCTAAGGAGGGTTTGGAACATGTGTAGGACTATACACCTAGCACTACTACAGTTGTCTCTTGAATTTGTCTGTGTCCTAATATGCTTGTATTATCTATATAGCACAGTAGGAATTTGTTTACTTACGTGATTGATGTGGTTACTCTTCCTCTTCTCTCGCACTAGAAAGAGGGAGAGAACGTGAACTGGAAGTTTTCTAAAATACAATTCCAATTTATGTTCAATAAAGTCATTCTATTAACCTAGTCTTCTGAAGCACATAAGTATTAAAGGTTTCAAATTTGACTTTAGATGTCTGGAAAAGTAGTTGGAGGAAAAAAAACACTGAGTTTTATCAAGCTAGTAAACTACATATTACTTCCAACTATCCACATACACATTTAGGAACTGCTTCTACTCATCACACTAATGGGAAAACATCTCAGCTTTTAAAAGATGCTGTGCATCACAAAAAAATGGATGATTTCAGATAGTTCAAATGTCCAACATCCAACAGCAACCACTTAGCAATCAGAAGTAAAAACATCACACACTGAACCTGCCAAAGACACACAAGGAGGAAGCTCACTTCCCAGCACTACCTATGTGTTCTCTCTCCTCCTATTAAGTATCTTGTTACCTTCTGCAGAAGATGCTGGCACAAGCCATGCCTATTTATCGTATAGCTGCAACCATGTTGTTTGATCATTTTAAACTACATCAGCCTTTCAACAAAGGTTGCAAGGTTTAACTTCCAGCTGTAAGGGTAGCAGTAAAATAGTGCTGTTAGAGGAGAGCTGAGAGTTGCATACATGCAGAAAGCTGTACAAACGTGATCAGCCTGGACAGGTGACTTCTCCAAAGTTTTGACTTCAGAACATTACCACTTGTTAGCAGGACACAGTCTCTAATGTATTTAGAAAAATTAACAATTGGAAGAGATTATCCACATTTTTTTTGGTCTTTTTGCATAAATCAAAACTTGTCATCCTGATAATATATCAATAAAAGAACTTAAAGATATTAATTCTACTAGTTCTATGGAGGGTTAACCAAAGAAGATCCAGTGAAATTCAAAAATAAATTATTATGCCTGACTTGTCCATAAAAACACCCTCTAAAAATCAATTCATCCAGCTAATACAAACTTCAGAGAATAGTTTAGTAGTTGTTATGTCACCTAGCAGACCATTCTTCCATATGAACACGGGTGTATACATTACATTAAATTTGAAGAATACCAAATCATGTTTTAAAAGCAATACTACCCCCAAGATGGATGTCCATGTAGTTTGAATGTTACTTGCAGCAAGGCTGAAAGGCTGCACAGCGAAGCTGCACTATGAGCTATGCACAAGAACTATGTCAACTTACTAACTGCAACTTCAGCAGTGGTCACCTAACAGGCGTTTGAAATGTGCAGGTCAGATCCTCTGTTTGAGGACTGGCCTTGGAGGCATCAACAAAAGAGACTTACACTTCCTTGGTATCATCGCTTTGGGAGAATCATGCTAGTGCTTGTTTCCACTGCTCACAGGTCATCTGAGCATTGCAAAGTTGATACAACTGACAATTTTACTTCTTGCCATAAGACTCTGAATAGCAGGACTGCAACTGACAGATCTGTCAAAATAATTCTACTTTTCCGTGATAAAGCTATGCCAAGGTAGAAGACACATGGCAGCTTTCCATCAACACATCCAATCTCAAGTGCAACACTGTTTTAGAAAAAACAGCGAAGAAAAAACTTCTTCCAACAAGAAGCAACTATAAAAGGAACAGAAGCATTTTTAAAAGAATATCTGAAAACCCTTTTTAGTTGCAACTTCAAAATTTACCATTGTCAGAATTCTTTTCTATTTGTACAATATGGAAACGCCTCCACTTTTTAACAAGCTATAGTATTGTTCACAATTGACTTTATTAAGTAAGCAAGGGATCTGCAAAGAAACATCCTTTAACTTTTTTTTAAAATACTTTTTAATTTAATTTGAAACAGTCCTTGGTCATAAAAAAAGCCCACCACTGCTTGAAGCTTGAACTAACACTTGTGAAGAAAGGCATGCTGCTTCAGACTATTGGGATCCAGACTCTGAAATCTCCTGGTATTTGAGCATTTCTGTGTAAACATGCAAATTATTAATTTCTATGCTTTGAAAGAATTGAAGCAATTTAAGTGTTCCCAAGCTGTATAATTAAAATAGTTATTTTTCCAGGTTTCCTCCTGCCTTTTTTTAAAATGGAAAAAATTTAGCTTACCATCTGTTTGAGACTTGCTCAGGAAAATTGTGCTTGCTCTGGGATGATCAGATGGATTAGATTCCAAGGCTAAATCTGAAACAGAAAGGACAAAAAAAGGAGACACCTTTAACAGAAGATGATTACTTGATTACTGCAACAATTCCCACCCAGCCTTAACAAGCTCAAGCACAGTGATGGAGACAAGACCAGAATGGGCTGCCTCTCTAAACCAAACCCTTACTTTTGCCATGATAAATAAAAACCTGACATCTTCCTTTCTGGGAAAAAAAAAAACCAAACACAAAAACAAACAAACAAACAAAAAAAGCCTGTGGACTTATTCCTATTGCCATGAAGCTCTGAAGTAGCTTATAGTTTCCATCAACACAAAATCTGGAAAAGGAGATCTTAGAAAACAAAAAACATCTTCAAAAGTCAGTACACACTCCTGCATGCTAGGGTAGCTGGATGTGGAGCCTGTGCTCAGCAGAGGGCAGAAAGCTAGAACTTTATCAAGAGCATAATTTAAAACAAAACAAAACAAAAACACACAGACAGAAAGAAAAAAAAAGAAGAAAAAAAGAGGACGCTGCTGATCTTTCACTCTATGCTTTAGGTACCCAATATGGCAGGAAACAATCTCTGCGGTCTTATAAAAGGACCTAATAAGTAACTTTTACAGTGCTGATAAATACCAAAACATGGGTCTTACACTATTCTATTATTTTGGAATTTCAAGAAAAACTCTCTACAACTAGTATGTAATTATTGAAGAACAAAATGACTGCTTTAATCCTTTGCCACAATGAACAAGTGATGACATTAATGAGGATGTTATTACCCCCTTAGATTAAGATGGGACTGATTACTAAAAAGTTTGTTGATGAAACTGTAAACATCACGATGAAATTTTGAGCTGCATTAGCTCTGACAGAAGAAACAGCTGTTCTGAGGAAGTCACACTACAGACACACTGACTTAAGCAAACTTATGAACAGAATAATCTGTGATCCTGTACATCCTGGAAAGAGCAAATTTGCATTCTGATCTTCCTGCGTGCTACTTACGCCACGCTAACCACAAAAGCATGCAAGCTCACAAACTTGCACATTAGTGTTTAAGGTGCTACAGCAATGCAGTTGCCACACCCTTAAGAATCACCATCAACTTTTAATTAAAACAAAAACAAAACCCCACAAACTTAAGAGAATTTTATGCACTCAGCCAATAGAACTCTGGTTAAATAGTAGCCGAAGTACGCACAAACTGTCTTGGTGCTGGAAATCTTAACTATGCAAATGTTTTGTGCTGCACCTAACTCACAGTACAGCCACAGCCCTCAGGCGTTGGCGAGTGGACGTAATTGCAGAAGTGTGTGTGTCCCCAAGACGTCCCATTCCAGATTCCCACTGGTACACAACACTGGTATCCAGACCTCTGTTTTCCAAGTACTTGGTGTACAACATAACTGGCCTTAGACAAACGCTACTGCTCAAACACTGGTCCAGGATGCAGAACACTATAATTTTGAATCTGTACTGTGTAAGGTAGCCAACATCTATCTAGAAAAACTGTTCAGTTGTTCACGTTTGCCCCCTCTCAAAAACGGCCAGTCAGCTATGAAAGCAGACCATCTCAAGCAGTTTTTAAAAGCTAACCTACAAAACCAGTATTTCTGTTTTCACCTTACCGTGCTCATTCATGGTACACAGTGAACAGATACCTGAATTTAATCATGTAGTTCTAGTCTGAGTAGTCCTGGTTTAGAAACCCTAGAATGGAATTCGTGTTACAGCTCATACCTGAGGTACCACGAAGACGCATTTGATTCTGGAAAAAAACAAATCAGCATGCAGTAGTATGCCATACTGGCACATTTTAAATATTTGTATAAATATTTATATATTGTATAAATATTGTACAAACGTATATAAATATGTTTGTAACGTCTCAACAAAATAGTGTTAACTGTTGTTTCAAATTTGTCCACAATGTTGACAAGTTCTGATTTAGCAAAAAAAACACCAACCAAACCACCCAACAAACTTTGACAAAGACCAAGGAATTCACTAATAATGGCAAATATTAAACAACTTTTTAGATTTGAGAAAGGAGTGATTAAGAAATGGCAATATTTTACTGGTCTGACAAATAAGTACATCAACAGGCAGAACAAGACTAAAATATGCAGATCTAAAATAGTGACTAGCAAGTTAGGATGCAAACAGAGCAAACTACTCAGAATTTATTCACTTACAGTTCAGCAGCAACTTTTAGAACGAGTCAGTCAGGTTAGAAGTGACCTCAGGAAGCCTCCCATACAACCTCTTCTCTGAAAACAGGGTCAGCTATGAGGTATAATTACGCTGCTGAAGGCTTTATCCAGCCGAGTCTTTAAAACCTCCAATAAGGGTCCACAGAACCCGATCACCTTTCCCACCGAGGGGGGACTAATGCCTACGAGGCTACGGGGCTCGCTCCGTAGGGAAGAGCATGTAGGCCTGTACGAGACTTGTCTGATATTCAGGGGGAGGCAGCACGGGCAAAGACAAGCACAGGCCAACAGAAGGAAAGGGGCTGCTGACTTCATTAACTCCTAACACAGCGCTTTCCGTTTCTCCTTGTTCGATTTCATTGGGTTCCTGTTGGCCCAGTCCTCCAGCCCACCTAGGCCCCCCTGGACAAGCAGTCTCCAGCGTACTGACTGTTGCCCTGTTGGGTGTCATCTGCAATTTGGGCACACTCCATTGCCTCCTCCAGGTCACCGACAAATTAACGTTAGACAGGTGCTTTTCTCCCCAAGGAAGAGACAGTACGGGATAATGCCCATCCTGCCCTCACCCTCTAAAAAAAAAAATAAAATACACCAAAATCTTGACTTCCCCAAGGTTTTGATTTACTTTGCAATGATATGACTTGCTAAAGCTCACTTCTTATAGTTTCTGCCTTTTCTTGTGCTCTGCTAGTCCCTATATCCACGCTGCTTAGACATTCGAAATCAGGTCTAGGGCTAAAAGCACTACAAGAGTTAAAACACCTGCACTGCAAATGCAGCCAACTCTCACCCCAGACAAGAAGGGTCTAAGACCTGCAGCACTGCAGGATGCACAAAGGCACACAATACTGACATGGCCACGCAAGTCAAACTTGTCCCCCTGAACCCAAGTAGACCCACACATCTGAGGAGAGGAAAAACAGTGAAGTCCACAGTGCCTCTGCCAGACACAAGATGCTTTCTGCTGGACAAAGTCCCGTGTATCAGTACTCATAGCACACTAATCCACAGATTATACAACCAGAGTTACGGTACTAATGAAGTCTAAGACACATTGTGCAGGCCCCAGTAAAAAAACCCACAAAAAGTGATCAAGACTAATTGTAGCTAGGTTTCTTATCCCAGAATAACGTGGCATTAGCAGAAACAGTACATCTGCTTTTGTCTTGCAAGACACTGCAAGGAAAGAAAGATGCATTTAGTAGCCCACTTCACTGTAGCTTTCCTCTTCTAAGCAGCCAGAGAATTTTAACCGTCTCTTCTGTGCTGTTCTCCCTGGACAATGCTTTTTCCCAAGCAATGGAAAAATCAGTCACACAATTTGCTCTTTCTAAACTGCCAGCATTGCTCATGAAATACCAAAAAGCAACAGCAATACAGCTAATGAAGGAAGCATAAGGCAAGAGGCAGGTAAGGACGTGAAAAGAGGCAAAATGTGACGGGAAACACGGCTAAAGGAAAGCCAGCGGAAGAGATAAATCTGCCTGCAAACAATCTGACTCACAACCAAGCATAACTCTTAATACTTCATCCTGGTAGAACTTGTAAGTCCAAACCCAAGATACCTAGCCCTGAAAATAAGGGTCTTGATTAGGATCTACATCACAAGATGCATGACAAAAAGCTCAAGCTTCACAGAAAGTTAACAGAAAAAGAAAGAAACATGATATGCCACAAGATGAACGAAATAACGAGAATTAAAACATGCAGAAACAAGAATGAGAAATGAGAGAAGCAACAAGAAGATACAAAGAGCAAGAAAACAACTCCAAAAGATTTTTGTTCTAGAGGCTATTGACTCAATAGAAGTCAAAACACATTTTCTGTTGGACCCTCACACTTAGTGATGAAGAGGTGAGAAGGGAAGATTTCCATCAGAAATTAAGCCTGCGGGAACAGCGCAGTAACACTGCCACGCTACAACAGCCCTCCACCTCTCCGAGAGCTACATATTAAACACAGCTTTTCCCTTTATTTCGCTGCATCTCTCAGTGCCGTTTACTCACGTGGCACTACCAAGCTTGTCTGATCAACCCTGTCTCCAACTGGAGCACAGAGAAGCCTGAACTTGCTTCCCCCTCTCAGCATTCTCATTTTAAAGAATCCCTTGCAGCTTGCTTGCCCTTCAGACAATCTCAGCTACCTCTGCTACTGCTGTGTGCTCAGCGCGCTGGTAAGAGCATGTGGTCCCCCACAGGGCAGATCACATTACTTCTAAAAGCAAACCTCTGCCCCTAGCTCAAGCTCTTACGTCCTTCCCTCAACACAAAATCCGCATTAAGACTTTACTTTTATTCATCTATGCCATATAAGAATGCGTGTGGGTATTATGCATTTATAATGCTACCTATTTATCTACTGTTTTACACCCCTCCACGAGTGATTTCTAACGATTAAGAACACATGTTACACACTGCATCACACTACATATATCATTTCACGAATAAAGCTGACAGTCAAAGATGTCACTGTTATTAAGTAGCAGCCCTTTGAAAACTTCACTACTTTAGAACACTCTGTTATTGCGGTCCCTTTGTTCATTTTAGCCACATCCTCTGCTTTACTAGACAGCAGTAACATTTGGATACACCACATATTTAAAGCATTAAAACATTATATCATCTCTTTGCCATAAATAGTTTCTTCCCTTCCTCACTGGGTTGCCAGCTTTGATTAATGTTTGAGTCTCCCTTGTATTTCATTAGCTTACAGTGTGGAAGACGCAAGTTGCTTAAAAGCTCCCAATAAAGATTTAAAAATTAAAAGAAATTAGACTAACAAATTTGCCAATGCATTTCAGAAATGTTATTCCTAACAATAACTTCATATAAAATTATTTGTCCTTTAAATTATGCTATCCTATTTCTACTACCAAAAACTTTCCTAAAAGTTACAACTCTGGTTTCTAAATTCAACCTGCTTCATTTCCTCCTCACCAGCCACAGTGAGCGCACCACAGCACCCAGCACACAGGTTGTTCTCCATTTGCCTTCTCCTGTTATGTCCTCAGTTACACACGGGTTAGTCTATCCTTTAAACACACCATGGGTGGCTCCTTCCCCAAATTTGGACAGAATGAAAGAACTTTGATCTCCTGATTATTCACCTTTAACAATTTACATCTCTTCCATAATGGGATGGACTCAAAAGATACAAAACTTGCTCCGTTTTCCTAACTAAAACAAGCAAATTTGAATACATAAAGGTGTATAAATATATACCTATATATACACATAATTAAGTGCTTTCAAACACAACCAGTTCTCAGAAAGGAACCCTATTTTGAGGGAGAATCTTGGTGAAAAGTGTCTTGACCAACACTTGCATATGCATAGGCCCCTTAAAAACACTCCTAGCTCCACAGGGGAAATGAACTCTTTATACAGAGAGAAAACCAACTAAACCCAGCCCACACAGGTGGCCTTTGTTCACACAAAGAGGGACTGTTTAGGTTGAAAGAGACCTCTTGAGATCACCTAAATCCAACCCCTGCTCCAGCAGGGCCAGCTAGCGCAGTGTGTCCAGGACTCTCTCCGTCAGGTTTTGACCGTCTCCTCAGACAGAGACTTCACAAGCTCTGTGGGTGGGCAACCTGTGCCAGTGTTTGACCACTCTCATTGTTAAATGATTATTTCTAAAGATCGTGACTTTACACAATACACACAGAAAGCTAGTTAAGATCTGTCAGTTGTTCTTTATAGCGCTACTTTGAGAACACAGCAATATCATTACCAATACCTGGCACGTATCTAAGCGGTCTATGATGTTTCAGAAGGCTGCAGAAATTACTTCAATATACAAGCTCTCTTAATTAAGAGGGAATTATTTGTTCTTTTACACCACACTCCTAAGTTGTGCTGGTGCAACAAGAAACTGACACAGTAAGCATTTCAGATAGAAAGCAGAAGTGTAAACCATCTATTAAATACTGTGGGCTAGACAGGGTTTAAGTTCTATATTAATTTCTACAGTTTAGGAAAATCAATACAATATTAGTGTTCTTGCATTTCTTAAAAGTGTAGGAGAATCCACACCACTATCGTTGACCTCCACAACAAATCCCAACATGATCTTGTTGCACTTGGTTCACAGGCCCTGTTGGGGAAACACGACAGATCTGTTCCACCGCACACAACAGCTAGCCTTTTTGGGACTGAACAAGGTCAAGTGGGCTTCTGTGGCTTTCATGATGTACCTGCCAGGGTTAGAATCCCTTCTACACATTTTAGCTAGACTGAACAGCAGGATGTCAGGAGTGCCCCAAATTCCACAGTGAAGGCAAGGACCAGTTATAAGGGAAGAGAACTAGGTGCCCCTACAATTTTATCTTGGAACTAGAAGGAAAACAGCAGTTCACAAGATAGACTTTTAAAGTAACAAACGTTTCTGTGCTGCATTTAACATAGGACCTTTTAAAAAGGTAAGAGAAAGAACTGGTCCCATGCTGTCCACTTTTTATTCCCCACATAGACCTTCACACAGAACACAATTCACTACCATCAGAAGCTAAAGCAGAACTCCACGGCTCTAATTTTTTAGTTAAGCCAAAACAAAATTTTCTAACACGTTACATATCAACCAAATCTTATAATCCCAGATCGATGCTGATAACTGCAAGTGTAAGGAAAGCCTTTCCCATAACTCCTCACATGCACTCTGCCTTACTTATCACAAGACATGGTTCAGAAAGAAAAACAGGTGAGTACCATAAATTTCAGTCTCATCTAGAGTCTGCAGGTAACCAAAATAAGATGCACTGTACTGTGTGCAAGGTGTCATATGCCACCTGATGGGATGGCATATGTTGTGGTTTTTCTGCTCTTCCAATTGTTTGCATTAATGCAAACTTGAAATCAAGTTTGAGCTTTTATGAAAGTTAACAGTGTCATCAAGTTTTGTGCCATTTTAGGCATAAGTTCAAACACAGTGGCTTTGTGTGTTCCCAGCTTACCTGCAGTTTGTTCTATAAAAGAAAAATAACTATCTGCATAACAAAACATGTTCAACCGTTTTAAAGATTTTTTTTTTTTATGTCTTTGAGAGACAATAATTAGAGTCTGCTTGGCATGTTTGATGACTTTTCACACTGGAAAAAACCCAACCACCATGTTTGATTCCTGCAATGATGCAAGACCCTTTCAGAACTCCAAGTTGTGTTCTGTTGCTCCAGAAGCAAAGCCGCTTTTTATTTATTTATTTTTTTAAAAACGACACAGCTCAAACATGCAGAACGCTACCTGGTTGACAGTGGGATTTTTGTGTAAGTTGTTAAGGTAACCCTGATATTTGCATCACCTGCAAGTATGATCTTCAGTTTTACTCATCTGGCTTTACTACACATTTAAATAAATAGTGCCAAGCTTTTTAAGCCAGTTGCGTACTTGTTTGTCCCTTCAAGTCAAAACATTGAGAGTTTTCCTCTTTAAACATTACTTTTCTAGTGAGTGAAATAAAAGTGGGCATTCAAACTCCAGCTGTAATGAAGAAAACCCAAAGAGAACAGAAATCTCAAGATGAGCTAATTGGCAAGGATCTACAGATCCACGGCTGGGGTTCTTAATGTTTGGTAGAATTTTCCTCCTGCATCTCAGAGTCACTTCTTCCTGTATGTGGAAGAAATGTTGTTAGAAACCTTCATTTAATATGTAATGCAAATCTGGGAGGAGTAGGTTTTTGTGTTTTGTTGGCTTGTGCAAGAGTTTGTTCCCCTGTTAGTCAGCTTTTCAGTATGACCTCACCGCCCTGATCACACTCGAGAGCAGATACTTCTAGCCACAAAAATTCTATTGCTTTACAACATCTACCCTGACAGGTAGGGGAGGGAAGAGCAATTCTCCTAAAGCAAGCCAGAAAAGGAAAGGACCCTAGAGATAAGTTACATGGAAACAGTAAAAAAAAAAAAAAAAAAAAAGTCAAAATTCAGTTTCCTTAGTTCCACAAGTTTCATCAAACCGCTCAGGTTAGCCATATTATTTCCTTTCAGTTATTTCCCATTTTATGAAAATCTCACAGTTGTCATAGCTGTTGTACCGGACGTCTGAAGAAACACTCACCAAAACAAATCTGTTTCCCTCCATGTGAGCTTCATGTATATATGTTCCATATCAACTGTTCTTAAAAACCCAAGGCTTACACAAACTTGCTCACTGCAGAAGTCTCCAAAATCCAGTGAAGAGAGAAAAGGATAGAGGATTCCCTAGCTGTCAGCAGTACCCAAGCATAAGAACAGAAATACAGATATTATACTATGGCAATGATTTCTTTTATTTCCACTTCCCAAATTTTTAGATCAATTTCATCATTGTTTCTAAACGACTTAGTGATTCTGTCATTTCCACTACAGGCACTTCGAAGATCATTTCATAAAGGCCCTGACACTAGGCATCTTAAGCCAACAACATGGAAGAGTCAATTCCTTCACGTTTGGTCACGATCACGTATTATTTGTAGCTGCTACAAATACCTTTCTAATTCCTAGCCAGTTATAGGAAAAGAGATATTGAGAGTTCTGGGAAAGAGCAGCGAGGGTAAGTTCAGTGAGAGACTCTGCAAATACAAGGAAAAAAACGAGGAGGAGCACCAGAAAAGGGACATCAGTTGATTTTCACCCCCAATTTCATGTTTGACTAACTAGACTACGGTATTTGCCAGCCTATGCAGCCACAGATCTTCCAACAGAGAGGCACAAAAAACAGCATGAGATGGTTAAGCTTTTCCTGTGCTGAAAACCGTTGGCATCAAAAAGCTGACTCCTTGCATCAAAGTGTTAATCTATTATTATTATTATTTAACTTACTAACATTTTAACCAGGATTTTTTTTTTAAAAAAAACCAAAAACGGGAGAAAAAAACACCTCCACCCACATGCCTGAAGTAAGCTGACATTATGTAAGAGAGGAGCAAATGAACAGTATTTAGACCTTCTGCAAGGAGGTTCATAGACAACCAGCTGGTGAAATCAGATCACAAATACCTGTTTGTATTCAACACTGTTTAGTAACTGCGGCATGCAGGCAACTTGAAGCTTGCCCCTTTCAGCATGGCACAGCCTCTAGAGAGCCAGGGGGCTGCTGAAGAAAGAAAATCAGACACACAGGTGCTTGAAGAGTTATTCTAGACACTAGTCTGCCTGAGCCTGTTCAGGTAAATCTCACCGCATTCTCTATTAACTCTCCTCTTCAAAATCCCCTTCCATTTGGCCTCCCATCTACCCTCTGTGTGATGACTGTATCCCACCCAGCACCTCTCCTGATCCCATCTGCTGTTCTCTCTCATGCCTGATTGTCTCTTCCCTTGTCATTCTTCACCACCCACCCACCCTCAAGTTCTCCAGGTAAAGGTACCAGGTCATTTTGTCCCACCAGTTCAGCAGGTCAACAATTTTCCCCTTGGCTCATGTGAACCTGGCAAACCTCTGCCAAAACTGCTGAACTCAGTACACAACAGAGGTGGAGGGAGATAATGTTCTCAAGTACAAGCGAGAAAAATCTGCCAAGCGAGGCCTTGTTCTAGTTTTATCCAAGGATCAAAGAACTTATGAAAAATTAGATCTATGTTTAAACATCGGGATCTGGCAAGAAAGTGTCAGCCACAGGAAGTTCTCCCCCAAATAACTAAAAAAAAAAAAAAAAAAAAAATTAGAGTAAAAAAGAAGCCCAAAATAAAAATGAGCAAGCACTCATCGTGGGCGTGGGGGTGGGTGATGACTGGGACACACAACACCCAAACAAAAAATCCAAGGAAAAAACAACCCCATCTTCCCCCAGTAATCAACGCAGCCCATATGGCACATTAGGATCAAAGAGCTGCCATTTCTACAACTAGGTAGGAAAGCCTTTTTGGTCAATTCAAACTGCTTCAGACTACTGCTTGCATGCCGAGAGAAGAAACACAATGCTCAGCTAAGCAGTCAACTAGCAGCTTTAGGTTCATTTTAGCTTTCAATATTTAACATTAACAGTAGGCATGAACCTATGTGGAAGAAATTATCATTTTCAATGTTATGTTTATTCCCATTTACTTAATACAACCCGGCTTAGCATATCAAACCACAAATGCAGGCTTATTTCTCACTCTGAAAAAGCACGCACTGAACAGGTTATGGCTTAGGATCTTGAGAACCACAAAACACAAAGTCATCCTTTAAATTCCCTCTTAGCAGTGGATCTGACAATCCCTTCCCATTTGAATTAACTTTTGCTGAAACATTACACTTTCAGTTTCACAGCATGTTTTATCTCCATCCCACTTACCACTGCTTTTTTGTCTTACATAAACACCACTTCATAATCTCCCCATTTTAAGAAAGTGAGATTTTTCTGGTTTAATTCTGATCTGATACAGACAATCTAAGCAGTGCTGACCAGAAAGCAGTACCCCTGTTAAGTAGTGTGCTGGAGAAGCTATAGAATAATCCTCATCTAACAGCATAGACCTGCGAGAACCACATTCCACTTGCTACAAAAAAAGAGGAAGGCAAAACAATATGAACCACAAAGTTGGTAACTTCTGCGTTCCTGATACAACCTAAACATTCAATTTTAGCAAAACAAGTGCAAAAGTATTAAGATAGACTTAAGAACAACAAAAACACTTAGGCAGAAATTTAAGGAATGGGGAGCATCTCCATCACATTTGGATGCTAGCTTTCTGATATATTTAGCTGTGTTCTTAGAAACTCCTAGAACTGAGCAGCATGGAACAAAAATAGCCAAGATGATCTTGACTTCCCCCCCCCCCCCCCCCCCCCCCAGCTTTCTCTCTTTTCCCCCCGCCAAAGCATTCAAGAAAAGGCCAGTCAGTAGATTCCCAGACTTCTGTTACTGACAAAACTGGCATCTGGCATCTTAGCTAACCTATGATATTACACATTAATAAATTTTGGAAGTAATATTTATCCCTCAAATGAAACTGCTGGACTACTTACCACTATAGCAACGAACTAATGCTCTGTAGTAGTCCCAGCACAGAAGCATGTAGGCTGCCTGCATGGTTTAGGTATGCTGACAGCCTTTATAACCTAGAGTTAAGAGGGGTAAGCATAGCTATCTGGTATATGCAAGTGCTGCGTTTACAGATTTATTATTTTCACGGAAGGTCTTAAACAGCAGTATCACTTAAAATTTCATTGTCGTATCTGTTTCATAACATTTGATTTCAGACTTCACAAATAATGCTTTACGTTTTGAAGTTAACTACTTTTTCAATCCTACCCAGGTAGTGCTTTATAATTTTCAAAAATGCACACGAGAAGTTTTACTTCTAATATTGACCATCCAGAGCTGCATCATCATAAAGATATCAAACTTCAATACTTTTTGCAGCCCCAGTCATACCAATCTGAAAACTTGGTATATAGACAAATAGCATCTATCATTTGTAGCAGACCTACTTCCGAGGGCACGCAACAGTGAACGACATACCACTGTAAAATGGATCTTTAAAATCACCTAATTATGCAATTCTAATTATTAGGATTACCTCCTGCCTCAAGACTAAAGTGTCCATAGCCACAAAAGTAACATTTGTTATAGACAGCTACCATCTTATCCTCAGACACTTTCACTCGTGTCTGCAAATTCAAAAAATTAAATACTTCCCTACTTCAAGGCCGGTTCCGACATTTGGATGAATTCACAATTAAGCCCAGTTACTTAGCACTGCTGACATGATCACATACTAAAGATCCAAACAAATACAACCCTTATTCCTGAGCAGATTTATTTAGCTTAGGCATTTTTCCTTGGCTTATTAGAAACTTTAGAGAGTTTAGCTCCTCCTCCCTTAACGAGTCTGGGAGAGCTGAGAGATTTCTGTATTATCTTCCCACAAACATTTTTATTTCTCCTAGTTGGCAAATATAATTTCTCCTACTGCAGAACTGCACAGTTGTCTCAAAGGAGATCCAAAGGGCTGGCTGTTCCATCTCGCTTCTGTAACAGCTGCACCATATGGTGCTGTGCAAAACCATGCAAGTTTAATAATTTCATTTCTGAAGGTTTCCCCACACTCTCCTGCAGCTAGTTTCTCGCTGACAGCCATTTTTTTTCCCTTAAGACGAGTACGGAGGGTCAGCGATAATTGTTACTGTGTGCACTGTACATAAAAGATGTCAGACAGTTTATCTTTTGTCGACTGAATGTATTTCATATAGGTGTGGTTATAATTAGGAGGAAGAATAGCAAGGCGTTTGTTAATTAAACTAAGTTTTGAACATCATAAGCTATTTACCCCGTGCTGCATGCTTACGGTGTCAAGCGAACACCCAGAGCGGAGCACCCCTAACCTGGCAGACGTTGTCTCGGTAACCCTCACCGCAGCACAAACCTGCAAGCTCTTCCTAGGCATGCCTGGGAAGGAGACGCGTTACAGAGGGGTCCGTGACACCAGTGCTCCAGGTGTAACTGGAAGGAATCGGAACAGCAAACACCTACTTTCCCATGAGCTCAAGGAACGCAAATCAGGCACACGCCAAGAGCTAGGCGAAGGGACCTCGGTGGAACGAGCCCGCAGCTATAACCCAACACCCTGCACTGGCAGATGACAAGTTACCCACGTCCAGCCACAATGATGTCATATGCACACGATCTTTGTAATTCCTAATTCCCCGATTCCCCACACACCCTCTTCCTTCCTCCTGTTCAACAGACTGGATATGCACCAGCTTCTGCGAACCGCCCGGACGCTACGACCGAGTCACGGCTCCATCGTTACGGAGAAACGCGCAGCCGGGCTCGCACCTCGGCCGGGCGCCCGGGGGCTCCCCCCGACCCCCCTCCGCAGCGGGCCGGGAGCGGCCAGCGGGGCACTCCCGGGCAGGGCACCCGGCCGCCCCCCCCGCCCTCGGCCGGTTACTCGTGAAGCGGCCGCGCCGGCCCCGCGGCTCGTCCCTCGGGGTGCCGGACCCCCGCCTGGCGGCGGCGCGGCCGCGGGGAGCCCGGGGCTGTCAGGGCCGTGAGAGCCGCGGGGAACTTTGCCGGGAGGCGGCAGGCCAGGCCCCCCGGGGCTCGCACGCTGCCCCCGCCGCCGGGACAAAGGGGGCGCGATGCGGGCGGCGAGGCGCCGCGCCCCGGGTTGCCGGTCCCCCCCCGCCCCCGGGCGCCCACCCGCCGCGGAGCGGGGCGGCGGCACCACGGAGGCAGCCGCCGGCGGGGCGGGGGTGCGGTGCCCGGCGCTCCCCGCCGCCCGCCCGCCGGGCCCCGGCGCTCGCCCCCCGCCGCCGCCGCTCACCATCCGGGAACTCCCGGTCGCTGATGTGCTGGAGGTGGGGGCCGCCGCCGCCGGGATCCGAGTCCCCCGACTCGGCCTCCGCCGATCCCGAGCCGGCGCCGCCGCCGCCCGCCGCCGCCTGGTACGCGTCCGCCCAGCGGTCGGGCCCCGGAGCTGCCCCGGCGCCGCCGCCGCGGGCCCGGCTGAGCTTGGGGCTGGCGTCCGGGGATACGCAGCAGGTGACGGTGTTGCCCATGGAGCCCGGAGCTCCCCCGCCGGGCCCCGGCTACGCGGCTGCCGGGCTGGGGCGGGGGAGGGGGAGCCGAGGCGCCGGGCGGGAGGGAGGGACGGAGGGCGGGAGGAGGGCGGGGCGCGCCTCAGCGCCGCATCACCGTCTGCCTCCGCCTCCGCCCCGGCCGGGCGCGGCCCCCGCCCGCCCCAACGGCCGCGCGAGCCCCGCCGCCGCCTCCTGCGCGCGGCGAGCAACGGACCTCGCGCGAGCGGGCCCCTTCCCCCGGGCCGGGGGAGGGGCGGGGGGAGGGGCGGCTCCGCCTCGCTCCCACCCAATCGCCTCCCGCCGGGACGCCGCGTGACGCGGCTCCGCCAATGGGCGCGGGGATCGTCACGCGGCGCCCGCCGCGCCCTTCCGGGCCCGCCCCTATCCTGCCCCGTGCGCACACGCACACGCAGCGCCGGCCGCGCCCCCGCCCCGCCCCCTGGCGGGGCCACGCGCCTGCCCCGCCCGCGGCGCGCCTGGCTCCCGCGGCCCGGCCGCGCACGTGCTGCCGGTGCGCCGCCGCCGCCGCCGTAGTTGTAATAGTGCGATCGTAAAAAACCGACTGTGCAGTGACAGAAAGCAATAAATCGAGTAACCGGGTAATAGGCTCATGTATTAGCCAATGGCAGTGTTGTCTCACCTTACCGGGGGTTTGAAAGGCCGCTGGGCGCTTGGCTGGGCCGGCGGTCACAGCGGCCGCCCAGGACCCCTGTGGCCGGTGCTGGTGACTTTGCAGTGAGGTCCCTCGAGCAGCTGGGAGCAAGCGAGGCCGTGTCCAGCTGCTGGCTGACAGCCTGCCGCTCGCCGTGGTGCAGGGCCGGTGCGCGTGGCCGGGCAGGAAGCGTTACACGTGGCCGCCGGCATCCCCAGGGGTTCTGCCTCGCTGTGTTGGAGGTGTGCGGCAGCTGTGTGTTCCCATGGTGTGTGTGTCTCAGCTACCTGCGAGGCTTCTCAGAGGGCTGGAACGCTCAAACACACTCCAGGGAACGATGGATTAGGGGGCAAGGCACCCACAGCAACCAGGGGCCCCGATAAGAACGAGCGTACCCCGTCCTGCGGTGGGTCGTCACCTCACCGCCCCTACAGAACTTCAGCCCTGGCCCCTGATGAGAAGACGGCTCTGCAGAAACCTTAAGAACATACAGAAGTATTACTGAAGGCTGCCGTCGTGCTGGCAGTTATTCCGGACGTAGGTGGGCTCAGGGGGTTACTCCATTTTGTAGGACAAATCCCAGCGTCTCTCCCACGTGGTCAGGGACCACAGACAGTTTTCAGGCAGAACCGCCCCTTGCTTCTTCGGCAACAGCAAGTCACAGATACTGCATTTCTAGAATCTGTACAACGTAATCCCAGGCACAAAAAAGGGGAGGGGGGAACTAAACGATTTATAGTCTTATATGAGGATTATGCCCTCACACTGATGAATTATACTTGTTCACTTGCCAGCAAGTTCTCTAAACTGTGTTAGCGAAGCCTTTTCGCAGCCCGCTGACGATTTGTAAGGCTTTGCTACTCCCGGCCTCGCCGTGGGTTACAGGAGCGCCTCACCGAGGCTTTGATTTTGGTGCTTTTGGAACCACTTCAGCCCCACATCCCTCCACAGCTGCTGTGCTCTGCTGGGAAAGATGCAGGACAGCAGGTCGTAGTCCCAGGTCTAGGAAGGATGGGGACTAAACCACCAGGTGGGACAGGAGACTTGCCCAAGCCAGGGAGGGGAAAAAGCGTCTTCTTGCAAAAGAGCCGTTCAGAAACTGGAGTTTTCTTCACTCTCTTGTTGTATCCACTGATGTTTGGCGAGGATAGTGAGGGAAGAGAAGAAAGCTGGAGGACAAGCTGGTGTGGTTTAGTGAAGCAATTAATTCTCGAGCAAGAATAACAGCTGGCTTGCATCTGTGCTATTTAATATTGCAGCCAGAGTAACTCACCCTCTTACACCAGAAAAGCAATACCCTTACTCATTTGCACCTGGATGTCTCTATTTTAAGAAGTGGCGGCAGCTGGGTGAGCTGCTCCCCTGCTGCGCTGCTGGCCCGTCCAGCAGCTCATGGCTGACGGAGGTGACCGTGCTCCACCTGGAGTGCGGGTAGGGCCAGGGGCAAATCCGCACACCTCAGCCAGGCAGCCACAGCGCCAAATGTGTTTCCTAAACCTTATCTATCCTGCTCCTTGCAGCCGTGCCAGCACGTGTGGTGGGGCTGCCCAGCTTTGGTGGAGGGAGATACAACCGCAGCAAGTGCCTGTTGGGATCCCAGCAGCAAGCTGGGACCTCTGCTAAGTCTGGGCTTCGGAGCAGCCTTGGGGAGCCCTTTGCCAAAGCTGCGGGTTTTGGGGGTGGAAAATCCTTGTTCAAGGGTGAAGAAGAAGTAAGCAACAGTGATTCACTAGGCAGCTGAGCACGGGGACCCAGTTGTTGAGGGCAACAGCCAAAACCCCACGTACTTGTCCCGATATAGGAAAAATGCTGGGAGCTTGGAGTGGCTGGAGTACGTGACGTGTCTCACTGCTATTTGGGCGTGAAGGTTTTGGTTCCTCTGCCTGCCAGAGGCTGGATTTTCCCGTGGGTCTCATACTTGTTCTCAGTGTGTAATGCCGCAAAGGGGAAGAGACGAGGGCTGTTCTTCCCCCACACTAGCGCTGCTGTAGAGTATCAGGATTTATACAAACATACAGAGGGAGGAAAGAAACCAGTAGTCTGTTTCCCTGTGTAGCCTTATTCATGTAGGTCTTAAGCAAGAGGAAGCTCACTTTAATCCCTGGAAATCACAGAAAGAGCAAACTGCCCTACCACCCCATCGTTCCAGGAGAATTTAAGCTTCCGCTTCCACATACCTCGGTATGCCAGTAAAGAGTATTTTTCTGTATCTGTGCGTGTTTCCCTGTAGCTGCAGTAATGAAGAATATTAATTTCCCCCTCCATTTTGGCAAAGTAACTCCTGAAATCTTAATACAGAACTGATTTATCAGGATAATATGACTAAACCTGTTGCTGTGTGTATTTTCTGCAGAACCAGGAATCCTGTTAATAGATACAGCCTGAGCAACACCCTGCAGAGATGAAACACATTATCTTTCATTTATGCAGCTTAGCACTCCATTGACTTACTGCTATAGCAATATACTGAGTACCATCTATCATGATTTATTACCGGTCCTGGTTCTCCTCCTATTTTCTGTCTTGTCTTTCTACTGTTTTGCTTGATTTACCCCAGTGAATCATCAGGCAGTTTCCATTATAAAAAAATCAATTACTTTGATGTACAATGGGCAGCACGTATCTAGTTCCACATTTTGCATGATATGTAGGCATTTTGGATGGCAGATCTTGGCAATAATGAATGCGTAAGCTGAAAATAGCTTACTACGAACCACTGAGGTTCAACCCCTTTTTCTCCTGCTCTGGGAAGAGAGGTCTGTGCCATGGGACGCCGAGTTACTGCCTGTTCTCTCTCAGCAGGGCATCCAGCGGGCTGTAACTCTCGCTCACGCACAGACACCAAACACCATGGTTTTACTGTTTTCCACCCTGCTTGAAGTGTTTCCCACTGGTTGCAGCGTTCATCCCCCCACCTGGTTTCAGGGCTGTCCTGGTTCACCAGGGCTGTGGCCAGGGTAGGGCAATTCCCAGTGCAGATGGCGGTGCAGGAGGGCGAGTCAGTGTTATTGAGCTCTCCTGATTACAGGGCTGGCCCATAAAGATTAGCGAGTCCTATTGCAGAGTAGCAATAATGATGTCCCAGGTAATGGGGGAGAATTGCTGCTATTCCCAGGGAGTAGCTGAGGCCAGTCCCACTGATAGCAGCGTGCCATTTCTGCACCTCACTTGGGAAGGACACTCCAGCTTCAAGGTGTACCGGCTGAAAACCACCATCGAGGAGAGGCTGGCAAGTTGATGGAAATGGGGTTTATCGGTGTATTTGCTTGCTTGCTTCAAGCCAGAGGCAGACACTTGGGCAGAAGCCTGATGACGAGCTACAGCCTAATCTGAATGGGGCTCACACCTGCGTGTTTGCAGAAAAACTTCAAACAAATCGGAAAGAACTTGTGTCACCCTCTGCACTGGGCAAGCACTTCTTAAAATGGTGAAAGCTTTTTCTTATGGGATGAGAAAACAGTTTATTGCTCAGCTGTAAGTGCATGCAGTATTAGTAGTTTGGATTAGTGCTGAGCATTCATGCTCAATTTACCTCTTAGGAATTACATTTAGTTTCATTTCAACACTGCCTGAGCGCAGCATTCAGCCAGGATAACTCAGGCAAGGAGGGCACAGACCAAAGTTCTGGAATTCAGGCAGGTGTGAGCCCCAAATTAAGGCATTCTGGGTTTTTTTTTGTTTTCTCTTCTCCTGTTTCAGTTGCGTGCCTAGCAGGTTTCAGTTGCTCATTACAGCAAAGAAGGACCAGCTCTCAGCGCTGTCCTGAAGGTTGGTACATAAAAATAAAGTGCCCTGATGTGCTTGCCAGGCTCTGAGCACAGAGCAGGGTGATGCAGCAGGAACTGTGACTGCACTACAGCTAGAGGCCATGTGCTGTGCCTAGCTCAGCTCGGGGAGAGCATCCCCTCTTCTGCCTGGCAGCTACTCCCCGCCGAGACAGCCATGCCTTAATGTGAAAAAGGCAAACCTTTCCTGGTGAGTGGGTTACAGCAGGTTTTCTTGCAAGGTGTCTCCCAGCTGAGCCACGATGGGCAGACCAGGGATTTGCAGTGCCCAGAGCACGGATGGATACTGTCGGGGCAGGGACACAGGCCCTATAGCTGCCAGGGGTGAGATGCACCTCTCTAGAAACCAAGGACAGAAGTAACTTCAGCAGGGTCCCTCAGTCTGTTCCTTAAAAGCACACTGCATCTTTCTGCCAAGGAATAGAGAGGAACAGAGCAGCTTTTGACTTGTTTTGACATTGTCGGTTTGTTCTCCTCGCCCAACCCCGAATCTTGGTTTTATGAAGATAAAAAGTAATTCTCTTGCATTAGTGTTCACAAAGAAAATGTGACCTAAATGTAACCTACAAAGGAATAGCTCAAGGGTACTGACTGCCGAATGGATTCCTGCAGGTGTTAATGCCAGCACGGATGGGAGTTTATAAATGTGACACTTAATGTCACTATTCCCTAAAGAGTCCAAGTTTGTTTTACAGGCCATCATTCCTCCACCAAGTGACAGCTCCTGTTTAACTTTTAATAACGCATGGTGGGGAGAGAGTACGTTTGCTTTAATTTTCACTAAAGGGAAGGCAACTTTGCAAAATGTGGGAAAGGAATCCTAATTTAAGCCCTCTAGGGAAGTTGCTCTAATCACCAGGAGAACTCCACACAGCCTTTAAGGCAGGCAAGGCGGGGTCCTGAAACAAAACCTAATTCAGATCGAGATGACAGCCAAAGGAGGAGCAGTTTATATTCCCAAGATCGGGAGATGAGAAAGTCCTATGATTTATCCTGAAAATACAAAGGGCCAGATTCACTCCTGATGTGAGTCCAATGAGGTCAAAGGATCTGCACCAGTGAGGAACGTAGCCTGACAACTGCTGAATGCAGCTTCTGAGCTGTAAGCTTAACTGTATGTATAATTATTTGCAGGGTGCATAATAAATGAAGACTGCTAGGCTTGACAGGACTAATATTAGTGCTACCAGCTGTGTTTTGGCTTGTGGGCTTATAGAGGAAGGTAATTCGCTTTACTTGGCCCATTTGCCCCATATATGTGAGCCGCTGTCTGCTTGTGTTCAAAGGAACTCCACTTCTCAGACAAGTCTTTACACTTCCTGCCATGGTTACTTGTAGGTAGAGTTGTGCATGTTTTTATTTAACTCCCTCTCTGAAAGCTTAGTGCTTGCGTTCCTAACCACACGACCCTGTAGTCCTTTGCTTCATGATGCAAAACCAGGCTTCCCTTCATCTGCGAGCAGCAGTATCCCTGAGAGGAGACATCTGAAACCATAGTTACCAGCTCCTATCTCAGTAACAACTTTTGAAAAATTCCTAATCCAAGGGTATGTTCTTGCCCACACCAACTGCAACAAGAAGCTGAGTCTCTCCTAAAATGCTTGACATTAAATTGTAGGCTTCTCCGTAAGCCATCCAGCTTCACAGTCACCACCAGTCCCAGAAACACAGAAAGGCTCCTTGCAAACCTCGGTTGTGCTTCACTGGGCCAAGGGTCTCAAATCCTGTAAATTCTGCTGTTATCTTCACCTTGACTTAGTACTGCACAGGCCTTTCCAAGGCCATGTGCCTCCTTGCTTGTCTGCAGGGCGATAAACAGCAGCTCTGGGATGTGTTTTGTTCAATTTCTCCCTTCTTAGAAAGTGTCCCAGCTGCAGGAGGCGTGCTTTCTGATCTTACTCTCAAGCAGTCCACGGATAACTTGGAGAAGAGCCAGGACACTGTCTTTTCCTGGAAATGTAGCTGCAGGAAGAATGAATCACCAGGTTGAACCTGTATAACCAACTGAAAACAAAAGCTCAGACTTCTGTGTCTCACTGTTGCAAATAATGGGGGGAAAAATAGGCATCCTGTTTTGAAGTCCACTACCAGCTGACAGGACAAAAATACTGCATGCGTGATTGTCTTTTGAAGCTGACAAGTAACATAAGACTATGGCCATTTAAGGGGAAAAGCCTGAAGCAAAACAGCAGTCAAGGAAAGAGAAAATTCCAGTGGTCTGGGGGGAAAAAAAGTAACTGGAGAGGTTGTTCAGAACACACAAGGTGGATTTTTAGTAGCTCTAAATTTTCACGCTTTTAAATTTTCCTTACCACCGTTGGCTGGTGGTGAATATGTGCAAACCAAGGCCAGGAGACTGTGTTTCATAGCATAAGGACAGACTTCAGTGCTGGTATCATTGATTAAATCTTTTTGTCTCTGCAGCAACCTAAGATGTCATTACAGGCAATGCAGAGGCTTCTTGGCTAGCACGCAAGCATCTGGAGCACTGCAGGGATACCAACAGCACGCCCATACGGGAGTTAATGTTTCTTTACCGTAGCTTCTTTTTTCTGGTCCTACTTTCATTTTGTCTTAAGGTAAAATAAAACCAGCTTCACCGTTATCAAAGGCTCAGATAGAGTTAATGGAGACTTAGTACCTGATAAGAGAATTCAAGATGTGCTCAAGCCAAGGAAGATGGAGGTCTGCAAAGCTGTACTTTGTGTGCTCTGGGGCAGAGGGCTGGCAGTACTGTTTTGATGTCCCAAGTGTTAGAAATAGCTGTTACTGCGGGTCATGGATACAAATTTCCTATGAGGAAAAGGAAAAGGCTTTCCAGTATTTTAACACAAACGTTAACATGGATGTGTGACTTCATCCAGAAAAGTCAAATTGCATGCATAAGCCCTGCAAGTAAGTTTGTTTAGGGCAAACTTCTGAAGGTTTTAATTCCAACCCTGGGCCACCAAGGCCTGGAATGTGGCTTTGAGGAGCCCTTCCTGTTAGCTTTAAGGCACTTGAAATTGCTTAGTCTTGACTCTTCCTTCTTCTCCATTGTCTGAAGGATTTTCTTTCCATGGAGTGAAGAAGAGAAACACTGCCAATACCATTACAAGTAACACTAAAATCCCCACATTTTTCCTAATCTTGGATTCTTCTTGGTCTTAAAAGGGTAACCTCTGCACTGAGGCAGATGCTTCTGCATCTATGTGAATGCTATAGCTGTTGTCTCCCTGTCCATATAATTGTTTTTAGATTGTTATGAATTAGCTGTTGTTAACTAGTTTTAAGTTAATACAGTGCCTTGTTTGCATTCTAATTTCCTCTTCGATTACATAATACTGTACCTATAGAGCACATCAGAAATGTGGCCACCTAACGTGAAGCCTCTAGATCCATGCTCAGACCTCATAAAAAGGATCTTTTTTGCAGCATTTCCCCCCGCCCCACTATCCCACATGCCAGACACACATTACCCTGGCCTACAACCGTCAGGCAGCTGCAGCGAGCACAGAAGCTGCTGGCAGAGGAGGGAAATCACAGCACTGCTCTGCCATTTCCCCACCACAGCCCTGCCTGCGCTCACAGGAGCACTGCTGGAGCAGCCCTTCCCAGTGTGCGCCGATGCCTGCTGGCATGTCAGTCTCACTCAGGTGGGTTCGGGGCTCTCCCATCACAAGATCCAACATGTGGCATCTCATGGCCTGGAAGTCCAGAAGCTGGAGCTGTGGGTAAGGCTGTAAGTCTGTGAACATCTGCAAGTGCAGTGGAAGTGGAGGAGGTTTCCAGCAAATGAAGCGCAGCTGGAACTGCAGTGGTTGCTTGCGAAGAAGAGCTTACTCACTTTGCTTTTTGTTCCTTAATTAAAACTTCAGAATAATGTCAGCTTTCAGACCTGCAAGGACTTTGAGAGATCAGTCACATAATGCCACTAAATGCTAAGTGATCTTTCTGTAACGGCATTATAATAAATGTGGTGATTATGTTTGACAGTTTATCAAGATGTGAGGTTGAAGGCGTGAATGTAGTATTACTGATGGGAACTATTCCCCCTTCAGAGGGTCCAGCAACTTCAGCTCAAGCACTTATGAAATTATACATCTTCATATTTTTGATCATTACTTCCATTGCTTAATGTAACTCTCTGTGTAAAGGAAATGACATGCTAGATCAGACTATACATTTATTTCAATATTTAACTTTTTTTGCAAGGACCTTGCTGAAGCAGCAAGTTAAAAGGTCTACTGATAATCCGTCAGCTTCTGCAGAAACTTAAGTTTTTATTTTTAATTCACCCCATTGATTTCAAAGATGATCCAGATCAATTCAAGCTGAGGCTATCTTGATTCTGCAACTGCAAGCTGTCAGCGGCCAAATTAATCTCTGGTTTATTCCCTTTGTATTTAACAGCAAGTGGTTCACCGCCCTATCTATCTCACGGGTGTGGAGAATCTGGAAGCTACTGGTGAAGATGAAAATGTAAAAATTTTAAAATAATTTCACTGTTAGTCACTTGAACGGCCACGGATACATAGGGAGAAAGGCTGCTCTATTTTCTGGGTTTTCCTCCAAGCTTTGCGTTAGTTCATGTTTGTTTGGTTGATGAAAGCTCTTGGCAAAATAGGTATCTGTCCAAACTTTACTTCAAAGGCAGTTTTTGTATTTCAGTGGAATGAGAACCAGAAGTAGCTGCTATTTATTTAGAGAGGAAAGGATTAAACATGTACGACCAGAAGTTTCTACACAAATGTAGAACAGAACCATTTGGAATAAGGCGTTGCTGTCAGAGGGTTATCAACAACACAGGCTTCTAGATAGAGTTTTAAAAAAAATCAGATTGTTTCTATTTATACCTGCCTTTGCCTTGGTAACCAGAGACTGCGTGAGGGCTGCAGTGTTTTCCCCACATCATGGGTGGCTCCAAAATCCATGCGCAGCCATGCGGCACATGCAGCGTCTGCAGAACTATCAAAAGAACTGTCACTTTCATTTTAAATATTAAGCGGGAAAGAGAAGATTTCAGTAAGGAAGGTATATTAGTATAGCTTCAAAATAATTGGTAGTAATTTCTGCCTCATCTACTTGATTCTTTGATCTTCTAAGTATTACAAGGACCATTGCTCTTGAACAATTTTTCTTAATTACCCCAAGCAGCTCACCTGCATCTGAGGTAGGAGGATTTACTTATAATTGGACACATTTTGCCTGCTCTATCAAGTAGTTGAATGAGATAAGAATGGACTTCAGTCAGCGTTTCTTTATACTTTAACTCATTCTTGCTTACCTTAAAATCAGCTATTTCCTACTTTGCAAGTTTATCTGTAGCTTAGGTGTCCTAGCTTTCTGCAGTATTTAGAAGCTGAACCAGGCTACATTCTTGCGACTTTACTGTTGTGCTAAGCTCCAGCCCTGCTGGGAGAAAAAGCATTTCAGTTCTGGGCAGCTGTTTTAGCCAGAATCCTTTGTTGTTGTGTTTTCCTTATCTTTTTACTGTCAAGAAGAGTGGAAGAAACCAAGTTTCCTTCTCTGCTGCTATAACGCCCAGGTATTGTATCTTCGTAGAAACGGGATATGGAAAGAGAAAAAGGTAAGTATAGGCTTAGAATGAATACGGGGAATCAGGGCCCTTACTGAATTTCTGGTGGACTCACTTCCCTTTTAATAGCTTCACTCTCCAGTTACGATCTGGAAAGTAATTTCTGATCTCCTATTTAGGCTCATGGAAGTCAGAGCCAAAGTAACATCAGGGAGGAAGAAGGGGAAGTACTTCTGGGAAGCAGAGCAGGAGTGGTAGAGAACCTGCTGGGCTCCAAAGACATTCAGGGATATCTGACTTAAAAAACAATGTTCTCGGGATAAAAGCACTTGCTGCATTATCATCTTTGGGAACAAATGTATGAATTTTCACATACAGTCTTTTTCCACTCTGGTTGCTATTCAGCCAGACCCATGGTCTTATGAAATACTGCAGGGGAAGAAAAGTGATCTAGGGGAGGGAAAAAGGAGGCAGCTGGGAGCACTGGAGCCCTGCCACACTCCTCCATGTGTTGGTTGGAGATCCCAGGGCTGGCATGTGTTGTGGGAGGTGGAGGCAAAAGCTTTGTGCCATTTGGGAGTTTCCCTCCATTTGCCTGATGATGCAGTTTAGGCACAGCATTAAGCGATTCAAAAACTCATCCAAGCAGAGTTCTCATTTCAAGTGTAATCACTCTCATTGCTTTTCCCACACTGCCTATATAAATACTTGAAAAAAATAATTGAGGTAATAGCACAAGTAGTTTCAACCTCTCGAAGGCAGGAGTAATGGCAAGGGACCAGTACTTTAGGACATAAAACCACAGTAAGCTGAATCATCGTACCCGCTCTGGCACATTTTTGAGGAGAAGTCTGAGTTGCCATAAGACAAGTATGAACTGGTTTGGAGCAAGTGAAATTCTGGTTTCCATTCCCCTAAAGTAGCAGAACCCTAAAAACAGGCTTTAGTTCCTGCTAGCCCTGTGCAGCCTGTAACGCTTCTCCACAAAGACTTTCGTGACTCTTGAGCCACTGTTGAAATCAACAGCTTTCAGACGTACCTACATTCGCTTTTGCCTGCCAGCCAGATTTGCTGCTCCTGGGGGGAGAGTGGGGATGTTTTCTGGAGCCGGTTAAGCTCCCCAACTCTGAGGGCCAGCCTTGCCCTGTTCATGGTGACACTGGGCGCTGCCAAGCTGCACAGGCACTGGAGATGGGTGCAGAGAAGGTATGCTGCTCGCCTTCCCCGCTCCCCTGAGCGTGGCCCTTTGCACACTCAGTCCTTCCCAGGGGCTGAGGAGCATGGCTGGAGGTCCTGCGCCTTTTTGTGGAGTACCTGCGGCTGTGCCTCCAGGCAGCCAGAGCGCAAGCGCAGCCAGGACGCTTCCCCAGCTTTCCCGTGGCCTTTAGCAGTCTTTGGAGCAAGTTCAAGTAACTGGAGATGGAGACACACAAAGGAGAAGCGCACTTGTGTTGTTCTGCCAAACAAGAGATTAAACAGGGCCAAAGGTGAGGAGAAGCCCATGCACAAACAGCGCCGTGGGAGCGCTGCACCACACCACCAGCCCAGAGCCGCTGTGGCTTCCCCGTCCCAGCCAGGGCTCTGAGCGAGCCGCACAAGCAGCGCAGCGTCCCCGCGGTGGGTGCCCCGCTGCCGGGGCTGCTCCCAGGCGGGCGGCAGGCGCCTGCGGAGGCCATGTCCGGCGGGCTGGACAAGTGCCTTTGCGCTGAGTTCCAGAAGCGCCTGGAACAGACGCCATGAGCCAGAGGCACGGAGAGGCCGCGCCGCAGCCGGCACCGTCCCACAGGGCGTCTCGCACCCCGCTCTGGAAACGGAGAAGCCCCCGGCCCCAGCGGGAGCCGCGCAGGGCCACTGCCCGCCGGGATGCCCCCTGCCCGCCGGGGCCGGCCGCAGGCACCGTCCTCAGGCACGGTCCTCGCTCGGCCTGCGGCTTCCCGGTGCCGTACGCCCGCGGCCAGCCCCCGGTGGCCGCCACCAGCCGCGGGCCGCCGGCACCGCCCCGCAGCCAGCCGGGCCTGGCGTCCCGCCTTGCGCCCCCCGCCCCTCTGCCGCGGCTGAGGGACAGGAGCGCCCCGTTGAGCCCCGGCCTCACCACTCTTCACCCGGGGTTTTCTGGCCCCGCCGCCCTAACCCAGCCGGGCGCCCCCCGGGCGGGCGGCCCCGGCCTGCCACGCGTGGAGCGGCGGGGCGGGCCTGGCGGCGAGGGGCCGGGCCCAGGCGCTGCGGGAGCCGGGCCCTTCCCGCCGGCGGCCGCGGGCCTCCCCCTGCCCTCGGCCCGGCCCGTGGCGGCGCGGCGGCGGGCAGGCGGCGCTGGGGAGGGCCCTGCCCGCCGGGCGCGGAGGCCGCGGGAGCGGTGAGGCCGCGGGGCTGTGGCTGCGGCCGCCGGGCCCCGCCGCGCCTCGGAGGCTGTCGCCGCCGGCGGGATGGCCCTTGTGCCCTACGAGGAGGGAGCTGGCTGGGGAGCGCGGCAGCTGCACAGCCCCTCGGCCACCCACCGCTTCGCCAGCCGCACCATCCGCCTCAGGCAGGACTGGCGGCGGCTGGGGGTGGCGGCCGTGGTCTGGGATGCGGTAGGTGGCGGCGCCGGGCGGGGTGTTCCGTGCTTGGTGTCCTCGGGTGGCACTTGCCCGAGCTTCCAGAGTCACCTGAGAAACTATTTAGCATTGAGTTGCCAAGGGAAGGCTTTTTTCCTGTAAGGTTGGGGTTTTTTTTGTGTGGGTTTTTTTGTTTGTTTGCTTTTATAATAAAAAAAGTTAAACTCTTAACTTACCTTTGATTTCCCTCATAAGAGATCCTGGAGGACTTGCAAGGGAAAGGGGCCACCTTAAACTCTGCACGGCCAGTGCCGAACACAGGCCATACCCTGGAGAACTCGCAGAGCTCTCACCGTTTCCGACCTGACACGCTTCAGAGCACGCCCGGCCCTGCTGCCTGTGGTGCTAAGGGCTGCTGGCAGCATTTCACTTGTCCTGGGGATAAGGATCCTGCCAGCCAAGGGGGTCTGTGGCGGGCCTGAGGTGGTGGGGTGGGCACAGTACCACTGCAGGAATCCAAGGCCATCCCATCGGTCTGCATTGGCTCACACACAGATGGCACTTTTGCCGCTAGTTTTGAAGAACAAGTGTTGCAATTTTAGCAAACTCCTCAAACGAACTGCTGCATCAGCTCTGACAGATCTTGCTATGGAGAGAGCTCCTGATCAAGACTTCTGTAGAATGTAACACATTACATACAATCAGATAAACGTGTTATCACTTTGCTTTCCGTATGTCCTTCCTGACAGCATGCCAGCCTTGTGCAGAAGCCTTTTGAAATACCACACAAGATACTATGAAACCTTATCCTGGACTTTTGCAATACTGTGATCGTTCATCAGTGTTTGACACCTCCCAGCTTTTCCTTTCCAAATGCAACTCCTTCTGCCTCATGTTAGTTTTGGGGATTCATGAAGCAGTGTTACTACAGCTGAGTTGTGGCCTCCGTGGTACTTTTTTCCTTTTGCCTGCAAGAGTCTTCCATAAAACTCATAAAAAGACCGCATGTGCACACAGGAGGCAGAGAAGGGCTGAACAAAGACTTGGTGCAGACCTGAAGTGCCTGACCCTTCCCATAACCTTCTCTCTCAGTGTAAATCAGAAATCTTGTGTTCAGTATGACTGAAATGAGCCCTGTGCTTAATTGCCTTTGTCTCTTGGTTTAGGCTGTTGTCCTGTGTACTTATCTGGAGATGGGAGGCATCGATGTCAGGGATCGGTCTGTGATTGAGCTGGGAGCTGGAACCGGATTGGTGGGAATAGTGGCCACGTTATTAGGTAAGGGCCTCTTTTGTTTGCTTGTTTAAAGTGGTTTACAACTGTAGTAAAACTAGCACTTTTACATCCACATGCCTGGTATAGAAGTTAGCACCAAAGCTACATATGTGAACTGTGATGTTTCCTGTCTGAGTCATCTTCCTTTCTTGTTAGACTTGAGAGCCTGCTGCGTTATTTATTGTAGTGATGGTGCCACTGCAGTTTACTTTATGACGGGACCCTGTTACCATGGTACTCAGCTCAGCACCATTCAGTCCTGCAGCTATTCTCCCCCAAGGAGCAACTGCTGTGCTTGCCATCTTCCACTTCTCCTCATACACAGCACAGATAAAAGCTACAGACAGAAATCACTCTCTGAGCTTGTGTAGGCCTTGTTAGCCTATCTTGCAGACAGGGAAGCCAGAGTCTGGAGAAATGAAGTGATTTGCCTGTGATCTGTCTGTGGCTGAAGCAGGGATTGTTGAATTTGTTGAATATGTTGAATTTGTGCTAACTGTCCCAGGTTAACTTTGTAATTCAAAGCTCTAGTGGCTGTGGAAGGTGTCTAGTGCCTACTGAAATAATAAAACCAAAGCAGTTTGAGAAAATACAATCATGCCATGCAAAATCACACAGGCATAACTTTTGCTGTGAAAGAGGCTTTCTAGCTGCCTCTCTT
The DNA here is from genome assembly GCF_023638135.1 of Falco biarmicus. NCBI lineage: Eukaryota > Metazoa > Chordata > Aves > Falconiformes > Falconidae > Falco > Falco biarmicus. The sequence continues at coordinate 14,975,709 of NC_079295.1, forward strand.
CTACTGAACAAATAGGGAATTTGAGCAGGTTAGTTCTAACAATCCATGTAACTTATTCTGTTGTCACCTGTGGAAAGGCAGAAAGTAACTCCTCTAATTTCATGCACTAAGAAAAAGCTCTGGAAAACACTTTCTGTTTCCCACCCAACTTAATCTTCATGTGGAGTACACTTTATATTCTTAAGTGACTGGTGAAGGGTGGGATGTATATAGATAGTGGGCTTTTTACTTGTTTAGTCCTTTTGTTTGTTTGTTTTAAATCAGGCAGCTCAGGGGAGTTGTTAATGTTTGACAGGAACTGAGGAGCCTGCTTGACTTAGAGCATTGTATTCCAAATGCTGTATTTATGGACACTGACTATTTGTCTAAGACATATACTCCTGTACCGCTTAGGTGCTCATGTTACCATCACAGACAGGGCGGCAGCACTGGAGTTTCTGGAGTCAAATGTACAGGCTAACTTACCCTCTGAACTACGTCCGAGAGCTGTGGTGAAGGAGCTGACCTGGGGAAAAGACCTGGCTAACTTCCCTCCAGGAGCGTTTGACTTCATCCTGGGTGCAGACATCGTTTATCTGGAAGAAACCTTTGCAGAACTGCTTCAGACGCTGGAGCACCTGTGCTCAGCTCAAACTGTGATTCTTCTTTCCTGTCGTATCCGCTATGAACGGGATCACAAGTTCTTAAAGATGCTGAGAAGCCGTTTCTCTGTATATGAGGTCCACTATGATTCCAGTAAAGATGTTCATATCTACAAAGCACAGCAGGGTAGTTGCAAGGATGACTTTTGACTCTATGCTTTGTTAGTAAACCACTGATGCTGTTCAGTCCTCCCCTTGTTTTACTCAATACACTTGTTCCTAAGCATATAATTGCAGTTGTGTTATTTCACTGGCTTCTTATTGTGATGATCTTGTCTGATCACTTGGTCTGATACAGCAAGGATTGTACTTAAGTTCTGCATATTGAACCCCTGCCTCATTTCTCAGTAGAGTTGTATAGGGTCTTCCACTGACTTTTTATCAAATATCATTTTTGAAACTGATTTAATTTGCAGAAATCTCAAGGCATCAAAAATGTCATCAAAAGGTCTGTTGTTTAAAATCAAACCACGCTTAAATTTCTGTGGGAAACTTAAAAGTAGATTAGAGTGGTGGTTTTTTTTCCCTTATCACATCCTTAACTTCAGAAAAGTAAAAGTGGATGAAATATAAGCTAAGACTCCAGCTTTAAATGCTTTAACTCTTCATGCCTTCTGCATCTTAAAAGTTGTGGTAAAAGAAGCTACTTAAAGGCAAACCAACAAAGGCAGGTGCTATAAAGTTGTCCTGTTGCCATCACTGCTGAATTGAAGAGGCATAGGGAAACAGAACAGGATCTGGGCTTGGGGTGGGATGGGGTGTAGGTTCAGAATCAATACTGCAGTGTAAGCCAACTTACAAGTCAGTGGTGTTTTTACCTGACTTGCAAGCGTGAAGGCTATGCCTGCAGTACCGATGCAGTCGTGGTTTTTGGGCTGTCCCTAACAAGGTAACTTTCCCTTGCACAGATAGAGGCTCCCTGGAGCAGATACACATGTACATTTGCCACCAGGGAAAGTGCAACAAGGAGACTCAAACTGTTCCTTAAATATCAAAACAGTCCTTGTCTCTCACAGTACTACTTTCTGCCTTTGTGGCTCACTCCGAGAGCTGTTATTTGGGAGAGGAGGGTACTGCCACAAAGTCTTTGTAGCTGCGTGAGTACTTATTCTCGTCTTACTTGGGACCTGAGGCCAGTGTCTAGATTTCAGCATGCTCTCTGTGCACAGTAGTGGTTAGACGCTGTTCTAAGTAACTGAATTCATACCTTGAGCTTGTAAAAACAACTCTGGGTATTTATCCCATGAGATCCTAAGTGAAAAATGCTGCAGCCTGGAATCTGGCTCGCACCAGCAGCAGCCTTCCTTCTCTTTCTAGTGGTGGAAGAATGAAACTGGTGAAAACAATGTGATAACAGAAGACAGCTATGCTTCTAAATGCAGGAATTGCTGTAGTACTTTTTTTTGGTGGATGTGGAACTTTTTTTTTCTTTAAACAACTTACAAAGCCCCAGGTCAGGTTCAGGCTCTAGGTGTGTGCATGTCATTGGCACTGGCAACAGGAAACACCAGCAGCTGCTTCAGCTCATGGATGTTAAGAGTTCTTTTTTACTTCTGCTTCCATCAAACTTCCTAACAAACTTTCCATGTGTCTTTTCCAAGATGCATGGGGTACACGGTCCAGAAGTGATGTGCAGGCTGTAATCTGGAAACGACACATTTATCACTACAGCTCTCATGAAGGAGGCCCGAAGGTCTTGTGCCTCATGCCTGGTGCGCCTCTTGTGTGTTTTCAGCTCAGTTCCTTGCTTGGCTCTGGACTCGGCCTGAGAGTTGCTGCTCTAAAACGCTTGCTTACAACAGTATCCTCAGAAGCCACATGGTGTCACTAAAACAGTACTTAGGCAGCTGGCTGGGAATTTGCAGTCTGAAACGAGAGCTGAAGTCTCTTTGAGGGAAGGAAGACAGCACCTTTAATTAAAAAACAGAACACAGTGTGAGCTTTAACGTGCTAGACATGGCTTTTTCTGTCCTATGAACTGGGTGAACAACGGTTGAAAAAAAATTAGGAGTAGGACTTTCTCTACAGTCTAGTTTTTGCAGTATGGCTGTAAATTCTCACCACTCCTCTTCCTTTTCCTCCCCACTGGTGTTCCCTTGTCTCTGAGCTTGGCTGTGGTCACTGTATGTTAGGCTACTCCAGGGCTGGAGCTGGCAGAACGCAGTGTGCTGGTGGTTGGGCTTGTGAGCGCGTGTGACTTGGTCCGTGGGGAGAACCTGCTACCTGGCTGTCCTCAGCCCTTGCAAGAGGCTGCAGCTTGCAGTACTGACAGCCTTAGCAGCTTGCACTGTTGTCAGTAGGAACATGCTTAAAAAGCCTGCTTAAACAGCACAGAATAAAGCCCGGTGTAATATAGACTAAAGCCTAGTGCAGAAACCTAGGCACTTTTAAGAAGGGGGCTTTGCTCCAGGCCTTGCTTTGATGATAGGGAAAGTTTTGTACTTTTAAAACAAATCAGTTTAATTGCACTTAATGGTTTAGCAGCTTTCAGCATCTGTTTTCCCATTGCTGCTGTTACAGCCCATAGCGTTCCTCTGAGAGCAGGCACCTGCTAGAAGAGACCAGGCTTGGCTTCTTTTGCTGTGTTGCTGTTGCAGCAAGCCGTATGCTAGCCTGGAGGGTATGTTTGAAGGCTGAAGCAAATGCTACTGCTCCTAAGTAAATACTTGTGGCAAAAAGCGTGAGGTGACACCAGCAGCTCAGGCGAGTGCCTTGCCCCTGACCTGCAGAGCTGAGTTCTGGGTGGCCCCTCCCCACCTCAGCAAGTGGCAACCCCTCAAGGGGGACACCTTTTCCTCCGACTGCTGTTGGGGTGCGGGCGCTCCTTTAGATTTATGAGACCAGACCCAGGAATATTGTGCTTAGTCCACCACTACAAGCACATTTGTTCTGGTTGCTCTTTAAACTAGTGTTCAGGGGCAGGCATCAACCATGAGAACGTAACTGCTGAAACCTGCAGCCCATTCCTGCTGGGTAGCACTAACAGGGAGATGTTGGGAGTGAACCATACCTCCACGATGACACCTGTGAACTCTGGTGTCTGGAGCCTTTGGTCCCAGGTGAGCTTCTGCTCTAGTATGAGATGAAGCACGGTAGTGCTTCAGCAGCTGCTTGGCAGTTACGCTGACACCCTGCCCAAGTGCTTTCTATCACCCTGTTCATCTCAGCACTGGAGCAGTCGGTGTGATTCTCCTTGGAGTGGTTCCATTGCATTGGTCCTGTTTTGTAACAGATGATGTGAACTCAGCTGTAGGGAGGATGTGTTTGGGCATGGGTCCCCGAGTAGTGGGGCAATGCATAAATTGTCTCTTGAGAAATAAAATACCCTAGGGAGAGGATCCAAGTCACAGGGAAGTGACCAGATAAGACATGAACATGCTGTGAGATTGTGAAACCATCCCTGAAACATGCCACTCTGCAAGGGAACAAACTTTTCTAAAATGTCATTGCAGCTAAAGTCATGTTTGATTAAGACACAGGGTATGAAATTCAGCTCTGCATCTTAGGGACAAAGAGCTTCAAGGTGCAGCAGTGTCAGAAGAATCAGGTTTGCCAGCTGACCTACTGACTGCACAGGGACCTGTGCTACCAAATTCTTTTCCGTGCAAAATTCAAGCCAAACTGCATTTTTGTCTCACAGACTAACCCCTGTTTGGGATTCTCCCTCATTACCGAGATGCAGATTTTTCTGAGCAATACGTGAATGGCATTATGAAAGCGCTCAGCTGTGAAAACCACAAAATCCCAGCCATAATGAGCTGACCTTACTGCTTCCCCTTCATTTCACTGGAGGTGTGTTTACCTCAGCGCTGAATTTGTTCTTCTGGCTTCCATCCCGGTGTTTGGATCCAGCCTTGCAGATTACATAATAGGGTTGTGATCCTTGCAGTGTTTGCTGCCTTCTGTTCTGCTCTGTTATTAACATCCGTAGTACATGGTTTACAGGAATGCTTAGAAGTGAGAAAGCATATTTAAACTGCAAAAGGGAAAAGTCTTTCACACATTATTGAACAAGAGAACTAACTGCCACCAGAATGGGTCCTGAAAAGCAGGTTTAAAAAAATTAGAAGTGGAAGAAAAACTTTGTTTTTCAGGACTTAACCTCTCCCTAATCTAATTCACTTTAATTAAGATTAAAAAAGCCTTCCCTTTGGGGAAAACATCTCATGAATACTTACAGCAGGCCACAGATCATGAGAGGACACCATAGTCTGCTTAAAATACACCTTTTCCCATATTCCTATCTAGCTACCATCTGCCACTAAATTAGTGTAAATGGAACATCCTGCTTAAAAAAGAGACTTTGTAGAGTTTTTAAAAGCATGTTTATGTGACTGCACATAAATGTTTGTGTAAAAAGGGAGTTATGACAGTTTATACCACAAAGGTTACAGTAAGAAAAATCACTTCTTTATGACAGTAATTCACAAATTCACAAGAATCACTTTAATATACAAAGCAATTACTACCATTCTGAAACACAAAGCAGCTAATATGTACATAGTGTTAATAAAATGCATTATAACCCAGTACAATTTTTTTTTAAAACACAGAAAAAGCACAAAAAAATAAGTAAAAAAAAACCAAAACACAACGGGGATGTTTCTAGATTTTTTGGGAGATGTTCTCCCCCAATAATGGATTTTCGTTTAGTCTTTTAACTTCCACAAGTATGTGGGAGTCGAGCTCAAATACCCTGTTCTGTGCTGACATGGTTTGGGTAAAGAATCAGAAATGCAGATGAGGTGAACTTTCTCTTTCCAGCTTACATTACAAAGGGAGAATAATAACCCTTGTTCTGGAAGCTTCCCTGAAAAACGTTGTCCCAGAACAATTTCAAATTATAAATCCAGACTAGAACCAACTCAGTTTTCAAGTGAACAACCAATCTGTGGACAAGTCTGTGGAAGGGTTGGCTGTCAACTAACCCGTCTTCTTGCCCTGTTCCCCATCCCATCCCTAGAAGCCCATACAAGCAGCACCATTTCAGATCTCATACAAACTTGAAGTTCTAGAATTTTTTAAAATTAATGTTTTAATATAAATAAATGTCATTACACACACACAAAATGGAGTGGCACCTGGATAAAACACAACTTGTGGAGAGCATCTGAACATCCCTAGTTCTTAAAAGCGGCCATTTCCAGAAAGCTAACTGGCTCGAGGCCTTCCTTCCCCACGCTCTCGCTCAGCTATCCCCTAATTTAAAGAAATACATAGACAAGGCCGAGACTGCATGAACCAACTGCTCCAGAGTCGTGAGTACAGTACTGGGTCAGCTTATGAACTGCGCCAGCCGTGGGTCACGACAGCCTGCCCCTGGCCCTCTCCCTGCCAGCACACAGCTCCTGAGCACAGCTGGCTTCTGCCTCTGGCTGGTGACAGCGTGACCTGAACCCATCACGCCGCAAGCCACAAACTGCACTTGCGGCACCAGAACGCGAACAGGTCACCCTCTTCAATCTGTGCTACACAAACTAGCCCAAGCAAGTCTGTTTGCGGGCCAGAACTGAAATACTTAAAAAAAACCAACAACATTCCAAGGCAAAACACTTGAAATTCAAACCCTCTTTACCAACTGGATCTGGTCCCTTTTCCCCAAAGATGTAGATTTAAGCCATATCCATCCACAGACCTGAACCTGTCACAAGCACACAGCAGACTGGATTTCAGCACCCCGTTTCTCTCCATCAGTCTGGCTTCTCCCAGACCAACTGAGGTTCATGATACATTCAGGTTTCTGCAAAATCAGTGTCTTTTACAGCTAGCAAATCCAAAAGCTCAGGGAAATGAGTTCCCAGGCACAGTACAGAGAACCATCAATGTACTGTATGCTTTTAAAACCTGCCCACAGTGACAGATTCCAGGGCTATAGCTAAATTATCATTGTTCCTGCAAAAGAAAGGTGGTTGTGCTTTTTTTTTACCTTTTAAAGCAGGGTGACACATTGTCAATGTACCTTTCCTTCCTGGTGTCAAAGAACTGGAAAACCTTCTGATTTATTTTCTTGGAATGCAGCTTTTACAGTCTGCAGCCAAATCTTAAATTAAGAAAAGGGAAATCAAGCGGCTGAAAAATAGTTTAGCTTTCCTCCCAAATTAACCTCCCTTTCCCCACTTGGGATCACTGAACTAGTTCTATTCTAAAAATAATTTCACATCCATCCTGTAATACTGCTCTGAGACACCACACAACTTTAATTCTTTCCAGTCTTCAGTACTGCCAGTTCAGATCTCCTGCCATTTTGAAGTAATGCCTGCTGGACGCCAGGTGCTAATCAGCAAGTTAAATTTGCGACGGAGTCAACTGCTGTGAGGAGTGAATTGTGTGCAGGCAGCAGGATTACAACAATTGTCTCAGGAAGCTTCTCAAGCAAACCCAATTGCTCTTAATTTGTTTTGTTCTGCATGTTTTTTTTTTTTAAAAGTGCACATTTTAATTAAACATTTACAAAGAATATAGTGTAACAAAAATAAATACATGACCTTTTGGTTAGATCATTGGCAAATGTTACATCACTAACCAGCTTCAGGGTGAAAAAATGACAATAAAAATAGGGTCTTGGAAAACCAATGAAATCCGCTATGAATCATCATAGATCTGCAACCACTGATACTGAGCCTGCTTTGATGGGGAGACCTGTCTTCACTTCAACCCAGAAAAAGCACTGGCTGTCTGTCATAAATTAAAAAACCATAAAATAAAAAAGCAGTGGCCAGTTTTTGCTAACAGATGCCTACCTGCAGCTGCAGTCTACTGGAAGCCCAGATTTAAAAAAACAACTGTAGTACAAATTTAGATCAGAAACTATCAGGGCTGTTTTTCCTTATTAAATCTAACTTTTTTTTTTTTTTCCTGAGCCTCTTCATGATTCTAAACACCCCACCAGTTTTCTGATCTACGTACAAGTACCAGAGAAGACAGTGGTCTACAACGCAAATGCCAACTACAGAACAGCCAGAACCTACAGGTGTCTGTACAGTCCTGATGAGCATGACAGGCTAAAATTGTGCTTTCAGATTACAAGCGATGGTGCTGGCAACTACCTGATGCTGGTGAAATCACTGCTTAAATAAAGATGCATCACCACTACCCCAGGAGGAAAACAGAAGTCTTATCAGTGGTTCCTTTAGAAAATAACACCTTAACAACCACTCCAATTGTTTTGCCTTTGATATATAGCTGCCGAAGAGAAAAAGCACAAAAGTGAATTATTCTAGGTGGTGGTGGTTGTTGTAAAACAACTGTTTACATAATTTCAAAAATCTCCATCAATAAAAAAAAAACCCCACAAAATCAAACCTCTACAAAAGCCATGAAAGATGAAATAAAATTCTTGAAAATGGATAACTGAGAAACAGCACAAAACAAATCAGTAATAAGCACTAGAATAATGCAGCCCAGAACTACTGGGGTGGGGGGAAGCTTTCACACACACGCACACATCCACACACACCCAGACACACACAGACAAGTAAAAATTTTTTCTGACCTCCATATACTATAATACTCAGCATTCCTGACTTAAAAGCTCTCAGAGCTGTAGATTATATACTGTGTGTATATATATATATGTACATATATTATACATATGTATTTTCCAAGAATATCTAAATTAAAAGAGCACCTCTGACAATATCTTAACTGCCTGATCGGTGCTGTTGTTTTGCAAAATAATGACATTACAAAAATTATATTTCAAATCAATTCTTGTTTATTATGAACATAATGGATCTAGCCCTTTCTAACCCTCTCTTCAGGTCAAACAGGCTATCAATTCTTGAAAACTCACAACCGTGAGATATAAAACTAACCCTCCCTCCCCCCTGCCAGCATAATTTTCGTCCTAGTTCCAAACGTCCTTAGTTTATAGAAGCTGATTACCCCAACCTCACTACTTGGTAAATAACATACGAATGGATTCCTGTGTCATACTCTTTCCCTTTTTGGGTCAATATGAATGGTAAAGCATGTATGGGAAACCCTAGCCAGCCCTGTACTTGGTCCAATACATTTTTAATTATTGTCATTTCAGATTTCCATTAAGTCCCTAAATCCTCAGTGCAGCATAAATAAAAATAAAAGATTCTTGCAGATCCCTATGTACTTTAAAATAACGTTCTTTTTCTTAGTGAAACATTAGTTGCTAATGAGGTCTAGATTAATAACGCTACAGACTACTTGCAGACCATGCACAGACAAACCAGCAACACAGTTCTCTCACTGCCACACAAATTTGCACCAACCCTGTTTTAGAAGAATCCCATCCAGGTACCAGTTTAAGCTTCCTGGTCCATTCAGCTCCCAGGCTTTGTGCTGAGTGACTCTCAGCAAGCGCTGGACAGTGCTCATTACCCACTAGAAAGAGCTCTCAGAACACAATTAGCCCCATTCAGGTTCACTGCAAAAACTCAAGTTTTTGCAGATAGGTGGTTCTACAAAAGAAACAGCCTTAATGTAGGCATGTACAGCCTTTGCCGTGTTTCTCAAAGCTGGGGGAACCATTCCGTGTAACTGTAAATGAGGCTATCATGAGCTTCATGTTTTACAAGAATGACTCCTGTGTTGTCAACAGTTCTACTCTAGCACTAGTTCTGAAAACTGGTTACCATTGTATTTGTATTCTCTGACCTTTAAGAATCAGACAATAAAAGCATCGCTGAGAATTTAGGGTCTTCTTTAAATTTGCACTGCTAAACTAATAAATTCATCTTCCAATAAATAAAACATGAAAATCAATTCTCTATGGCAGATAAAAATAGCCCATTAATAAACCCCCTCAAAACGTGTGAAAATGAATTCTTTCGTAATTCTGATACTTCTGTTCTCTTCTTGAAATACAAATGTAATTTGAAATTATTGACAGATTTAATAATAACGCTCTAAGTTTAACCCTGCTCCTTTTAAAGTCTCTTGGAAACTGAATGCCCTCTCAAATGAGAAAACTAAAACTTTTAATACTGCTTAACTGTTTGAGACTCAACTGCCCCGAGACTTCAAAATGTTCCTCTTGTAACGTCACATTGATTGTATAACCTTTTAGAAGCTCATGTTTGAAATTTATCTTAAAAACAGATAAGAGTGAATGGGAAAAAAAAAATTAGCTAATACTTTGCTGCGCAAGGCATTAGTACAGACCAGAGCCTTATTCATATGTCTATATATGAAAGTTTGACCAGAAGCACAAAGTAAACTCACTCCATTGAATGACCCAAGTTAATGTATCAAGAGACTGGCTCCAGAGGGCCAGTAAACAAACTGCACATGATACTTTTTAACACATGCTTTTTGACAACTTCTTGACATTCTTTTTTGGTTCTTTTTAAGCATGATTCTTTTGAAGTCCTAATGCTTAGCACAGAGTTGTTTTTAAACACAAACTACCTTTTTTTAACAATGTAAATCTGGGAAAGATCACATTTCCTCAGCGCACACAAAAAATCTGATCTTGCAAACATCTGAGGCACATGAGTAATTCTACTCACAGGAATAAATTACTTGGTAAATCTGACCCTTTACATGAAAAAATCCTCCAAATAAATTAAGACTTTAGCTAGCCTGGCCAGGTTCAACTAATACTGTCCCTTGCGAAGTAGAAACTGGAGTATTTATGTTTGAAGTCCTCTTCAATGTTTGAGGTTGTCCTGGTAGTTTTCATACTGCAATTCAATTTATGTATAGAAGGCAGCCTCAAAGTTTGAAAAAGAATCTAGCAAACCAGGCTGATGTTTTCATTGGGTACAGTAATTTCCATTACATAGACAGTGGTAGGGAAACAGAAATAACCTCATTGCTTGAGAGCACGTGGGACACAGACTATAGTATCATCAGGGAGTATGTATGTGGAGTTGGCCACGCTTCAACTGCTTAGTTGTTCTGCACACAAATTGGTAGTGCTTTCATGTTACCCTTGCTCACTATGCGACCGTTTTTGAAATGTCACTATTGTACCTTTTTTATTCTGAATTCCTTTCCCATCCAAATACCATTTCCCAACGAGTATCTTATGAAGCTGATGTTTGCTTTTTGTGCATTCAGAATGCTGAGCACACTTGCACACATAAGCTTCAAGAAGCAACAACTGACCAGTGAAGCTCATTTCAATGCATTTGTTTCTGAGGTATGGAGAAGTTTTCACTAGCCTAGGAGGGTTTAGCACAGATTACAGATCAAAACCCCTCCTGGGCTAGTTTGAAAAAGGTATGTTATCTCCACACCAAGAACGTGACTGTGAAGCGCTGTTCATTTGGCATTCTGCTTAGCCGTGTATTTTTATAGTTCATAATGAATATGTGAAACCAATTTGGCAACCATTGCTTCTTCATTGCACCATGCATGCTCCACGTATGTGGCCCACAGTTCTCCGGACCAAGAGGCTGGGGTGGTTCTGTCTCTAAGGCAATGGAAAGAGCTCAGCACAAATTCTTGAAATCATTACAGAAGGACCCTCCCCACAGTAACTTCCCAAGGGACCACTGTTACTCCTTGAAGAGGATGGGGAGACAAGAAAGAAGCCTGTTCTTCTTCACGCTGAGATCAATGATGAAAATAATCTTGTAGGGGGAGAAGTGGAGGCAAGTACTTGAACATTCACAGTTTGATGCAAAGCACAGATGAAGTATATTCTGTAGTTGCTTCAGGCAGTTTTGCGCATAGAAAAAAAGAAATGTTTAGAAAATAAAAAGTTTATTTTGTCTTTCTGGGTATAGCCAGAACCAGTCTCTATCCCACCTGGACAAGTGAAAATGGGAATCCAAAATTAATCTGATTTGTGGCAGTAAAGGTCCTTAAGTGCTTTCAACTCCTCAATCAGTGTCTTGTTTTGGTTTTCAAGCACAGCCACTCGATTTTCTAGACATTTCACATACTCCTTTTTCTTCCTGCGACATTCACGTGCTGCCTCTCTGCAAAGCAAAAAAGGCCATTCAAATCCAGAACGATCACTTGCAGACATGGGCTACTTAACCGTTCAGGTCAAATCTTTACCTAGTACTGCCATTTTTAGAATATGTAGGTATCGAAGCTGTACTTTGAGCATTCATGTATTTGCTCTTAAGCAATACTTTCAATTTATTAATAATGCTTGCATCACTGCAATAATATAAACAACTCAGAAAAATCACAAAATAAACAGTCACTAGCAACCACATCATTCTTTAGTCCTTGTCTGCTGTGCCAAGAGCATGGCAGTATCAATGTGCTGAAGCAGATCTGAAGACAGTTAAACTTCTAAGGCTTGCTTGTAAAGACCGAGCTGCCTGTAAGTAACTTGGTAACATACAAACACCATCAATGAAAAATACCTGAAACATGTTACTACGCTGCTGAGCATCCTGATGGCAGTAACACCAAGGCAGAAGCTATCCTGCGCAGCAGCAGTAATGGTACGAATGTGCAAAGTAAGCACAAGGCTAAATGTTGCAGGTGGATGGGAGTTCAGGCAGAGGGCTCTCCTGCAATGCAGCTTGTCAAAGCAGCACACCACAGACACGTGTAAGTAATGCACACGCTTGTTTGCCCAGGCCTTTAAGCACAAAGCAGAGCAGCTTCGAAAGGAGAGCTGAAGTGTCTCTTCATTGCAAATACTACACATATTGGTGATACAATCAGTGTTCTGGGAAATGAGAGGACAAAACTGAACTCAGTTCCTTTGCTTATCAGATATGCAGTAGTTGTAGTACTAGGTAAAAAAGAATGTCTGTTCCAGGACTTACCTAGTAAGAAGACTCTAAAAGTAGTTTTTTAAATCCAGCCCACAAACGAGAGAGGATGACGAAAACCTAGTTTGTAAACCCTGAAAGGACTCAGGTATCCATTTGTCACTCCTACAAATACAATTTCACATGCTTGCTACACCTCAGTGGGCCATGTGCAGTATTAAGAATTTAATGAATTCTGGGCTGTTACTTGTATCACCAAACTATTAAGTACTACTGGATCAGGAAGTGCCTTCCGCTGAAAATTACAAACCTGTCTTCTTGGGTGACAACTTTTTCTTTCTTTTTGTGATTTTCTGCCAGCCTGGGCAGTATATTAAGCCACCGCAAGTCTGCGTGCCTTAGTTATTCATTATGAACAGCTCCAGCTATACTGAATTACAAGAGAGCTTTTAAAATGTAAAATTTACACAGAAAATTTGCACAATAATATCTATGAATATTTACGCTATAATCCTCCAGTAAGTACACCTCACCATCTGCCTGCCTCTATCCCTTTCCCTGCTTTGCTATGGAGCCTAGATTTGAAATATCTATTAAGCAGGCAGGCTAGAAGCACCACATGCAACATGATACTGTTGAAAAAGCTGTCAATTTAACTCAAGTGGGGGTAATTCCCCATTGTTTTTCTTGGCTTTCCCAAACACAAAAGCTTTCTTTTACTGGAATAAGACTGCTGACTAAATGAGGGGATTCAGAACGCCAATTAATTTTCTTCTCAAATGCAGAGCCTGAAAGGGTGACATCTACTATTCACTGACATCAGAAAAATATATAAAAAGGGAGATGGGTGACATTCTATACAAAAACCTTTTTAAAAAGTGAAGTCAGCTGTTCAGCATTATTTACTTCATTAAATAAATTTACTCCTCAGATAAGCATTGGGTCTGCTCATGTAACTTTCTATTGTGTTCACAGCTCAGCCATCTACAGAAGATCAATGCACCTGTACAACGTAACAGTTTTTTCAGACTGACAGATAAGTAAAGGGTGCTTTCATGGGGCTCCCCCTGCTCAGATGGGAGGGAAGCGCTGCTGCTGCTCTCCCAGTGCCGCAGTGTAACGTAATGCACAGGCTCCCATCTGTGGCCTGGGGATGGAGTTCAAACTTGGTGTGATGGGTCAGCTCAGGCCCACCCCTTCCCCCGCCCACAGCAGTAGGCTTAAGGAACATCATGCCCAACTTCTCTCTGCTGCTCCCTTCCCTCACTGCCTCCACCAAGTCCCACCTCAGCAGGCTTGGCTGTTCCTCCTCACACACTAAATCCTACAGGGTCAAGTCTACCCCCCACCTCCTCTCTCAGTTCCTCTGCTGCCACTACTGGCTCCACAAGAACTCAAAAGGAGTAGCTGCTCATTTGGCCTTTCCTTGAGTCTTTCTGTCTCTGGAGGATAAAACCCAAAGGGCAAGCAGCTAAAGAGAACAAGTGAGACAATCAAGAAAGCACTTGTAAAGAGCGCAGGTGGGCCAGCAGCAAGGAGAATACATGCAGAAGGCTAAGGTAAAGAATCCGGGAAACGAAACTACACAAATGTATTAACTGAAAAAAATCAACTCACCTTGGTGTTTGCAAGAACATACCTACAGTCATACAAGTCTCTCACCAATTACTTTTCTCCTTACGGCAACAAATTCATACACCTCACAGAATGAGTCTGACACCTTTACTTAAGGTTTCATAGTCACAATACATGGCATTAGCAGATGTGCTTCTTTGCTTTGCATCTTTAAACAAAGGCAAATTCTACAGAAGCATTTCATAACATGACTAAGAAAGATCAGGATTCTTAGTGCTTAACACTCTAGTCCTATGCAGAGCTGACTGGAAAAAAAATTCTCTAAATATACATGCCTGTTCTTCATTAGACGCACTTCCCTCTTCCGTGCAGCCTCTTCTGCTGGCTGGGTTGGAAGTGCTGGGGATGACGCCATGACTACGCCTGGTGCAATGGTGCTGGTAGGGGCCGTGCGAATCTGGTAGGTCTGCACATCTCCTGAGGCAGCTGAAAGACACAGGGGAACATGATGTCACTCTGATGACAGCAACATTAAATGTGGTGCAAAAAGCACCTTGTCGTCTAGCTAACTATGTACTCTGGGGTACAGTACCGGAGGGATGACCATCATCTGGGTCATCACTGCTGTCTCAGTCTTAGTTTATTAACGTATGCAAGGTTTGGGGCATTCCTGTTGAAGGAGTCTTCACTTGCGCTTGATAACTGGATTTTGTCTTGCTGTATTGCTATGCTTCTTTCTCCCTTAGTATCTTCCTTTTTACTTCCCTGTTTTTTGGGCAGCTTTAAGAAGACGAAGGATGGGGCAGACAGTTATTTCTAGCTATGCTCCAAATGTTGGTCTACAAAAGGAGAAACTGCATGTTTAAGTATTTGGTACAGAAAAAAGGGTGTAGAAAAGTAGCATTTACTCCAACAAGAGAGAGACAGCGCAAACTAGACACTCAACTTCACTGCTTCTCTAGAATGAACAAGGTCTTGGTTTCTTTTGTTTGTTTGTTGTAATCTAGAAGTGTGTTATATTTGCCTGAGCTCATAAGAAAATATAGTGCCACCTAAAGAAATCACACATCCTTAAGAACACTAAACCCAGAAGATCAATGCAACAATAGTATTTTTCTCGACTGTAGTTTCACTGATGCCCAGAGACCTCTTCGCTGGGTTAACTTTCAAATAACCTGCTTTACAATCATAAAAGCAGGGGTACACTTTTCTGTTATTTTTCATAATTTTAATACCCCCCCTCCCATTTTTGATAAACCAAAATATGTATTTTAATACAATAACCCCCCCCCCAACTTACTTAGTCAAAGTAGCCCTGCTTGCTCTAAGTGGAGGGCTAAGACCAAACGATCTCTTAAGGCACTTCCCTAAATTACTTTATGGTTCTAAGACTCAATGATTAAGTACTTGGTGACTAGTTACAAAAGCTGCAATAGGGAGAAATTATGACTTGCAATTGAAAGGAGGGAAAAATTACTAATAAAGAGTCCTGAAAGAATCAAACAACCTTCCTCCCTAACTTTAATGCTTCGCTTTAAATTTACTGTTGTTGCAGATGACTATCTAGGAGAACTCAGAACTCTGAAGTAGTATCAGCTTTTGCAGAACATACCAATAAAAAAAATCATGTGGACAAAATACAGGAAATATAGCATTGAAAACCAAAAATCAATATATTGTTTTAAGAAGTAAGCCCAAAATACCCACAGTTTTATCAATCTGAAAGGAAAGGCTCTCAGAAAATGCAACAAATAGCTTTGTCCAGAATTTCCTTTAATCATTTTGGAGACTTATTTGTGCCAAATCTGTTAATTGCTTCCTGACACATTTGAAGGAGTTAGGTTTGCAGCTTATATCTGCACGGAGAAAATGTTATACAGAATGACTGTTTGTGATGTTTCTCACCTTGTACAACAACTTGATTGCTGGGTACAAGTATCTGTTGTCCATCTGTGGTCTGTGCATATTGTAAAATGGTGGTGCCAGGTTGGGTTGCAGCTGCGTTGGTCATAGTCAATGTCTGGAGACCTTGTACTCCATCTGTGCCGTTGTTAGACAACTGTATTGCTCCTCCTTGGGTAATAGCAACTGAAGACGAAAAAAATGGAGACAGCATTTTAGACACTAATTTACTCATTAACTTACAGTATTAAACCTAGGTATGGAAGAATACTGATCTCAGTTAAATCCCTTGAGCCCTTATACACCCTCAAATCAGACACGTGACTTTAGTGTACATTAAAGAAATCATGCTTTCAAAGTAAGTTTTCAAGTTTTCATGAGACCCATTGCAGGGGGGGCAGGTGGGTGGCAAAAACCACAGCCTAAAACACAATTTAGTTTCTCTGATAAAACAGCGTCACACAGAAGAACTACCATCCTCCCCCAGGAATACTTTTTGTTAGTTAAGATTTTCTTCTTGGTTGGTTTAGATCTTTTCCTCAGTCCCTTCTTTTTTCTTCTCATCTGAAATTCCTCTCCTCTTCCATGCTTTATGCCCTTCAGTCTCCTCTGCTGCTATTGCTATCCATCTTGTGTTTCACTTTCTTCTTGCTTTGGCTTTTTTTTCTTCTGATTGTATCCCCCCTTCTCTACAACTTCCTCAGCACCTTCCTAGCAGTGTTTTCATTCATAAAGGTCCAGTATCACACTTTTTTTTTCCTTCAAGCGGTCTTACTTTGCTGGATATTTTTCCTTTCCTCAATCCTGCCATCCAGGTGAACTGAGACATCACCCCTCATTTGTGATTCCACAGAATTTCACTGTGTTCCTACATACAGACACATCAGAATCTCAAGTATCTGCACAAGCAGTTATTTTACAGTTATGGCAGGAAAGCAGAGTTAACGACATCAGTTTGTTACCTAAAATTAGGTAAGATATTAGGCAAAGTGGCCGAGTAGTAACCAGAGATACAAAATTTTCAAGAGATGTTAATAGAAAGATGTAAACAAGTAGTCCTTTCTCATTTTTGTATATTTAATACTGTGTGTGTTTGTGTGAGACAGCATGTGAATTCTAGCTTTACTGCTGTATCCTCAATCCTTTAAATCAAAGGACTACATCTATAAAATCTTATGAATAAAGAAAACATGGACACATATATTTATTACGCATTTTACATAAGGTTGATGAAGTTCTTATTTTTTCAGGACTTTCTAAAAATGTATTTGCAGACTGTAATATTTTCTCTATTGATGAGGTTACAATTTTGTGAATCAGCATTAATAATCTGCCAGGAAAAAAAGAAACTTCTGTATTACCTCATCTGGTTCCTGAAGTGAAAAAGTTTATAACAGCATTATGGTTAGTTTATATTTTGCCTCAGGATGCATTAGCTGCACTAACTGGCAAGCAGTCCCAGGAATGTTAATTGAACACTTCAAATACTTACAATAAGAATGTGTTTAAAAGGCATGGTTATCAAACAGTCAAATTAAAGTAATCTTATTTTCATCTCCTGCTTTGTCCTAGTCCAAACAGTTACAGAAATAATAGTTCTTCATCTTCTCATCCCCACTTACTAGCACCACTGAGAAATTCAGACTACATACTGTACTGCCCACTGCTGGTTTGGTAAATGGGAGTTGGCACCGTAACAGTGGCGATGGCAGGTGCTGCTGTTTCCTCTTCAGACTTTTCTTCTTCAATCCTTGGCACTCCTGGGGCGTCTGAGGACAAGTCATTCAAAATTTTTCTGGCAAAGACAGTGTGTTGTAGAGATTTTAATAAAAATCGAGAAAAAAAAAAAAAAGTCTATTTGATACATAATGCTGGATAAAACTGAAAAGTGCAGTAAGCCAGCAAGGAAAATATGGGTGCAGAATAAAAAACTCGCACTATCTTCAAACTCTTATTGGAGAGGATTGTTCAAAGTGCCATGCACAGACGGGCAAGGGAGCCAGTACAGAACAGCTGTGCTTATCAAAACACAAGATACAGGTGCTTCTCAACAGGTTCTTCTCAATGCAAGATACAGCTATTACAACCTTCCCTTTTTCTTAAAAACATGTTTCTTTCTCTCTCATCCATTTTTACTTGTTTCCTGCTTTTAGCCACATGAAGATTTGAAGAAAGCAAAGTATGTAAAAACCTGTCTCCTCACTTACATTAGGGGAACTGCTCCATCTCAGAGACCATAAAGACCTCAGCCAGACAGCTGAGTATAAAGGCAGACAGCACAAATGCTTGTAAAGAGCAACCAGCTTATAACGTAACACCTGCCCGGGAGGCAACACTGAGTGCTTGAGTAAAGTCACAGTTACATTTACAGGTGCCCTGCCTGAGAAAGCTGTGAGATTAGCATGGGTAAAGGAAAGAACAGTTCGTTTAATTACTTCCATGGGTTAATTATCCAAAGCCAAAACTAACATCATGGCTACAGGTCCCCACTGAACATGACTGTAAGACTGACCACAGCAGTTACTGCAATCAGCATCGTTTAGACCAAACACTGTCCCTCAGAAGACTGTCAAGCTCTTTTCACTGCTGGCTTAGTCTGTCACTGCAAAACACTACTTAGAACAACATTTTTTGTAATTCTGTGTTTTCCTGTGGACTCTCATTGCAACTCAAAGTGTGAAGCAAACACAGCTGTAGACCCCAAGCTCCAAGACAATACTCATTTCTTAAATAAGGCTCCTAAAGCTTTGGGAGCCAGAACATCTGTATGGTGCTGTTTGGGGAGAGCAGTCACTCTGCTGAGCAACTTGACAAACAGAGCTTTGCTGTTGCTGTTTTGATTCTGTGTGCATGCAAGAACCCCGGCATGTGAGGAGCAGCTGAGGGAACTGAGGCTGTTTATTCCGGAGAAAAGGAAGCTCAGGAGGGACCTTGAGGAGGCTCAGGGGAGACGTTTATTGTTCTCTCCAACTACCTGACAGGAGGCTGTAGGCAGGTGGGTTCAGTCTCTTCTTCCAGATAACAAGCAACAGGGCAAGAGGAAACAGCCTCAAGTACACCAGGGGAGGTTGAGATTGGATATTAGGGAAAAACTGTTCACGGAAAGGGTGGTCAAGCATTGGAACAGCTGTCCAGGGAGGTGGTAGAATCACCATCCCTGGGGGTGTTTAAAAAACATGTAGACATGGTGCTTAGGGATGTGGTTTAGTGATGGACTTGGCAGTCCTGGATTAACAGTTGGACTTGATGATCTCAAAGGCCTTTTCCAACCTACATGATTCTATGATTGCACAAGCCCTTCACTGTGCCAAGCACTACTTGGACAAATAAAAAATTCCCATCCAGAGAGTGTGCAACCTAGGTGCTAGACCAAAAAATCTGGAGGACAGAACAGCTGAAAATATGGACAGAGCAGGGAGGATGAGGAACAAAACCGAAGCAGCTCAAGATACAAAAGAAGAAACCACAGCTCATCACTTTTTAAGCTCATGTCAGATACGATCTGGTGGTTAAAACCTATCCTTGCCATCATAAAGATGGATTTAAGATAGGAGGTAAGGTGGCAGCTTTACAAATATAGGAGCTATGAACTGACATGGAGAACATCAAAGTGGAGTTTCTGAGGAAGAGATACAGCTTTCAATTCTGTGAACTTGTCTGCACCTATCTTGCCTCTGTAAGCAGTTACAGCAGGTTGAATAATGCCGACCAGGAATTCACTAAACACATCAGTATGGCTCAGCCTTTCTGACATGACCCCTACACAGGCCCAGAGTCTGAGCTACGTATACAGGTTTTACAATTACAATGTTTTGCTGAGTTAACAGGATCTGCTTTGAGGACAGAGGCTGTGGTGTGGCAACAGTGCATGCAAAGGAGTCCACTCAATGAGAAATGAGCATGCACAAGTACCCTCTTCTTAATTTTGCTGCTTGGTTACTTAGCTCTGTTGTCTCATGATAAACATGTACAGTAAAAGCAAGTGTCTCACTGGTGAAGCAGACTGCAAGAAAGTCTGTGGCAGCCTTGAAGTCAGCAACACTGCTCCTCACAAATAAAAGCATCTTCCCAGATCTATTATGGCTAGGGTTCTTCAACAGTGATTTTGACTATCTTCAGCAGAACGGCCTTGAAGGCTGCTGGAGAAGGTAAAAAATAATCTGCAAGTACTAAAAAAAACCCCGTTGAGATATGCTCAAGCCTACAGTCTCCCTCTGTATAAGGCTATGCTCATAAAGAAAAAAGGAGTGTCTGAGTTTTCTGAAGCAGGAGGAATGCACAGGTCGCTTAAAATCTGATGAACTCCAGAGCTGTTCCTTAATACTATTTAGCATGTATTAAGAATGAAAAGTGAGATTTAGTACAGCCAGGAAAAGATGTACAAGGGCTTAATTAATAAAGTAACATATGACTAACACCATGTGAAGGGGCATACCTCAGTTGCTCTTACCGCAGAAGTACTTGCCATGACAACTAAAGGTACTAGATGCCTATCACTACATTCAACTCCTACCCTGACTAGTTAAACTGTAAACACAACCAATTTTGCTCAAGCAGAAATTCTCTCTGAGCCACAGAACACCACGTGTTTATTGAAAATCTCACAGGAGAAAGGAATTAAGTTTTATTGCTGCTAGCATTTCAACAATAATGAAAAACAACACAGTTGATTTTTTGCAGAATACCAATTATATAGAAGCCACTTTCTTGCAAAGCTTCAGTGTCTCCCATGTATTAAGTATCCATTAAAGCTATCTCCAAGGCACCTAGCACAATAATACTGCAATGTTTCACAAATATGGCACTCAGCTTATCCTCAGCTCACTTCGGTCTTAACAAAGTGTAACAGCTGAGGTTTCTTCCTCCTCCTCCTCCTCCTCCTATCTGGTTCTCTCTTTACATCCTATTCCATGGGAAGTCATCGTAGAAGAGCGATTTCAGTTAAATGGTAAATCTAAAAATAACTATACAATCACACTGTCTCCCTCCCCATGTGAAGAACCCACCCATCAAGCAAAATGCTTCTGCTTTTAACCTCCATACCTGTAGGAGGGTCGTCTGGAAAGTATTTCTCTTCGTTTCTGTGAGTCTGTGACACTGTCTACTGATTCCTGTGAATCTTCACTTTCTGCTATAGTGGAGATCTGTAAATAAGAACAGCAATAAAACTTAACACGACACTTCCAATGTCTTTATTTTCAGGAAATGCTGACATCCTGTGAAACACGCTACAACCCAAGTATTCTACAGTGCTTCTGCCTAAGCAATGAACAGAAAGGGCAGGCTGTTTAGTAACAGATCCAGTGAAGAATGATCATGGTGAGTTATCTACCTGTGAGAATGTCCTTTATAATTTAAATACTCCAATAAGAAAATATAAACAGTAGTTCTACACACTTTTTGCTTTCCACGATCCCCTGTTTCCACTCATTTTAAGAAAACAAAGATTTTTATTTTTTTTAAGTAAAATTTAGGGAGAGAATAACTAAAACCAAACCAAGATAGAAACATTCAGAAACTAACAAAATAGTGAAGCTGAGAAACAGCAGTTTGTAAGTAATTAGGTATAGAGAGACTGCCTTTTGGCAGGAAGGGGGGATTGTCAGAAAAATGTCATACGTGATGATGCTAAGAAAAGACAAAGGTTTATGAAGGAAAACGGAAATGTTTACATCAATCATATTTGAATAATTTTAGATTTGAAGTGTGCCAAAAATTTTAAAACATCTCCAATACATAAAAGCAGAGACTGTTTTCCTAAAGACTATAGTCACATATGTGACAAATACACAAAAGCTAACAGTAGTTAGTGAATCGTAAAATGCCTGTGTGAGAAACATAGCTCACAGCCTGACATTTTATGCACTGTAGGGAAGATTCCTAAAGGCTCAAAAAGCTGGCTGGTGCCCAAATGTCACAGTTACCAGATAGGGGGCCTGAACATGTCCAGGGCTGACTGTGAACTACCAGGTTTTCAATATCCAAACAGGCTGGCTTTGCACTGAGCCAGGTGAATTCCACGCATGGTTTCATTGTCAGTCTTCCACCTCTGGGCTAGTAACTTGCTCATCTCCAATGAACTAAAACTCTAAACTTTTGATTCCAGTAGCTGAGGAGGGTAGAGCCTGCCACAAACTCAGCACTAAAGCTGACAAGGAGTAAACAAAGATGATTATCAGAATGGCCTAGTTTTAAATTATGCATGCTTTAGTATTTTTTAAAATAATATCCAGCTAAGTATCTGTATCAAATGTCTACTTTTAATGTTTACATTTTAAATTAAACTTTTGAGTTCAGTGCAATAAGAGCAAAGAAATGAGGTACAGTCCTTGCCCTGTGTAGCTGCTGTATGCCAAGCAATTTCTCTTTCTGCGTTCAGTAACACTGAGCTTAAAGTGGTTCAAAAAACCCAAAAGTTACAGGTTTCAAAGGTTTCAGACTACTTGTCTTCAAGCTACCTCATCATATCACATTACCTGTCTTACTTTACAGAAGAGAAAATGATAAAGCTTTACAAAGCAAACAATATTCAACAGGCAAATTTTAAAACCATTTTTAAGAGAGGACTGATAGGTTTATTTTAAGGACTATTAATGTACAGACATCTGTTCTATAAACCAATGCAAATATTTTCTCAATAGCAAAGACTCTCATCCCAGAATATCAGTCTCATTACTGATTAAAGATTACATTATAAAAAAAGAAATCTTTTTTGTTGACTTCAGAACAGCATGAACTCTTACTCAATAAAGATGTATGAAAATATAGAAGAGAGAAAAAGTAGAGTAATACTGTAAGAAAAACCATGAAGCTGTTAAACTCACCAACAACATTCTAGCCGGAGATGAAACTCAGCAATGTTTGAAAGTGAAAAGTGGTTAAACCAGAACAGGAAAAAAAAAACAGTCACAGAGTAGCAAATACTGTACAGATTTTGCCTTCAACATGCTCTTAAAGTCTATATAAGCAAAATCACAATCCAGGACACAAACACATTAGAAACCAGTGAACTGGCAGGACTATCACAAGGCCCAATTCACATATGAGGAATTTCTTCAGTCAGTACCTGAACTGTCTGGACCTGTGGAGACTGAATAACTGACGGCTGGGCAGCCTGAATTACTCCATGCACTTGAACTGTCTGCCCATTGGGCAGCTGAACTAAGGTCACCGTGGGTGCAGAAGACGTTGCGTGAGCTGCTGGCATAGATACCTGCAAAGAAGAGACAGTGAGCGTAAATTAGGTTATTGCAAAATCTTATTTCACTACCAAGAACGCTTTCTGGTGAAAGAATTAAGTCTCTTCTAGAGCCCAATTAGATGACCCAAATGTTACAGTGTAATACAAAACCCCCTGACCTGCCTAAGCCCAACATCTGACCTACTTTACAAATTAATCTAATGCAGAATTTCTGCAGGCTCAAAACATTGCTTGTAAAACCACTGACAAGAATGAGAAAAACACAACTACCTCTATTTTGAGGTAACCTAATAAAAACACATTATTACCTTTCGCCTACTTCAGTTAGATACTGATAGGACTTGGGTGTACTCCTACGGACGCTGCTGAGTCAAAGGCAGAAACATATGGGAGTGCAGCTATTTTTGTTCTCACTCAAGAAAATGCGAAGTGTTTGCCAGATGTAAGAAGTTAAATTTTTTAGGGAGCCATAGCTTTCAGACTTTCTAGACACAAACCGTATTAAGTAGCTGGCACAGTCCATTTAAGTGAGGAAAACTGACCATGTCTTCAGACACAAAACTTGTGGGTTTGCAGTGAAAACAAATGGTTTGTAGGCAGTTACTGTGATTCAGTGTAACGGGTCAACAGAAACCCTAGCCTTAAAGTTATTTCTGAGGAAAAATTGCCCACATTTTAAACCTTCAGTTCCTAAACGACTTTGTTTCTCCAGCATAGGCCTGGAGGCATAGTGGCTATGCCAACAGGGAAACGCTGAAGACTGCAGCACAGTTGGTACCACTGCATACATAGCCACGCATGTTCTGCGCAGGGGCTCCGAGGACAGCGACATCCATACTGAGCTGTTCAAATCACGCAGAGAAGGCTCACTCTGGCAAGTCACAAGAACTATTATGGGCGGCTAAAGGATGCTAGGTGGCTGGGCAGGTGCCCCAGTGTGCATCCAGAACGCAGCAGCTGTACGATGACACGATGCATGTGTTCGTGGCTGGGGGGCTCCTGACAGGTAGGAGGGTGCCAGGGCTGCCGCACCTGTGTACATGGCCCTCCGTCTGCACCTGACTTGCACCACCATAGCCCTCAGGGGAGGACTGCAGGCAAGCGTGAGCTGCTCTGGCAGACCTTAGGCAGGTCTTCTAGACACCCAGCTTCTGAAAATTTAACAATCCTCTGGTGTTCAACGGCATTTTCAAGAAATTTGATCCATGTAGCTACAATGCCAGAAGGGGCTGCACTGCTGTCCTATCTAATCTCAAAGAGCGTCTGTGTACTGGACGCAGAAGTAAATCCTCTGCTGTCCCTGTGAGCACGTGGTTCTCAGAAAGCTGCAATAGCTGATCTCTGAATTTCCATAAACATCCACTGCTTACAAGGGAACCTTGCTTAACAACAAAAATAAAGGGAATTACATGTAGACCTCTCTCCTCCACGTATGTCTCTCCCAAATCCACAAATCTGTGTTTGCCTTTACCTTCCTTTTTCAGGAAAACAGCTGCAGCATTACACGGTGGTACTTAACTCACATCTGAGAGAAACCCGGGCTGAGATTAACATGCGCGCACTTCCCTCTGGCAAATGATATTCCTTTACCAAGCAACCTTTTTAATAATGCATGTCTGACTAAACCGTCCCTGGCAATGACAGCAAAGCTGATCAACTGGAGGCCACTCTGTGGTCGGATTAAGCCAACAGCAGAGTGTAACTTCCGCAGATGTCTCTGACTCATACCTTGTGGAACTGGAACGAGTTTCCTTTTGACTCTGAAAACTACCCTGAACTCAGTAAAAATGCAGCAATTAAACTAAGCTTACAAGAGGGGTGACCTTACAAGAGATAATGGAAGAACTAAATTGACATAATTAGTTATTTAGATTTGTCTAAGCCTCCGAGGACACTCCCTAATGCCAAACACTGCCATTTCATGTATCAAAAATATTGTAATAATGTAACACCAATGTGAACAAGGCAAAGAATTATGTTTAGACTGTTCATCACCTTCACAAGGAATATAAAGCCAGGGGAACAGCTAAGGTGCAAATAATACAGTGAATGACAACAGAGGAAATCAGGAAAAACATAACATCATTCTTTGTGGTTCACATGGATTTTAACCATAGCTGTACAGATTTTTCTTACTTGGAAAAATTCTCATTCAAGTACCAGGGTAATTTTGCCCGAGTAAACTGCATTCAACCCACTACATACTTGTAAATTCAGCTGCCTGGAGGTTAGTATGTTAACACAAGAATTTAAAACATTCTTGCTTCTCTGGACTAAATCTTAATGCATAGCAAGCGAGAAGCAGTTTACTGGTTTTGCAAGAGTAATAAACTACTTCCACCCAGTTCACACTGAAGTGTTATTCGCACCACCTACATCCTGTGCCTAAGTTAGACAGTGAGAACACTGCCCAAAGAGGCAAGCTGGTGCAGGGCAGCTGGTGGCCTGTAAATTCACACTACAGCTTCACTCAACAAAATCACCCTGTGCATTTTAACAGCTCCAACCCCTATACTATCACTTGAATGGAAGTATAATAGCTCTGGTTTACCGAAAGGTGCAATGACTTTAATAATTTATAAAATGCTAAGTGATTTAACACTTGTGCCACTTACAAGACACTCAATTCCCCAAACTCCCGAGATATAAAAAACCTGTTTGTTCTTAGTGGACTGCAAACAGTTTTAAAATTAAATGGTTACAGAAGAGAGATGAACAAATTCTGTACTCATTTACACAATGGAGTTGCTTCTGCCAACCATCACTGTATCCAGGAATGAAACCAGGTTCCAAAATTAGAGATGTAGCTGGGATTGCATTTCTTGTCTCTCCAAAATAACTGGAGGATAATAAACGATCTACTACTGTCTCTCTAAACAGCCAACAATTCTGTGAAATTCTGGTGACAACAGGATAACATGAGCTGTCAAATGCCAGCTTGTTCCACTTGATTATAATGTTTATAATACTAATCCTTTCTGGTAAGATGCTGTATTTGCTGCATTATTTATCTATATTTTTGGTTTCTTCTCTTCAGAATTAAACTGACTGCTATAGACAAGTTTCTAACAAAAAGCATAACAGCAAAACAATCCAGTCAATATGAAAAAGACAGTAAATTACATGTTTTGAAAAAAATACCTTTCAGTGTATGGTTGTGGTAAAGAATGCTAGAAATATTTTCATTCATTATTCTATTAACATTACAGTTTACACACATACAGTTCTTCAGGACTAAAACCAGCCTAGTGTGATGGGAAGTTAAAAATCTCTACTGCTTTAAAAATGTGAAGACAAATATTAAAGGAACTATACATTGCACCTGTTTCAGAATCATATCAATGGAACCTTCTCTCAGGCCCATGAGCAGACATTAACCCTTTTAAAAAAATTATCCAATAGGTAAAACTATTACACCGTATGATTTTATACCTGGGCTAACGTTGCAATCTGTGGTTGTGCCTGTACTGTCATCTGTTGGGTTTCTGCCTCTGTAACGGCTGCATCTCCACTCTGCTGGTTCTCTGCTCCAGATTCCATGGTCATTTAGTTACCTACAATCACAATATTTGTCGTAAGTCTGGGTTGGTATGCAAGTCCATTATTCTTGGTGGATCTGGTAGCAATCACTGCAGCTGAGTTCCCATTACTACATACTGTTTTCATTTGCTTATTAAACTGTTGCCAAACTATTAGCATTCAGGCAAATGTTTTTCATGCCAGGTGTCTGCCTCTCAGGTTGATTTTTCTGCGTGTAATGTTTCTGAAAAACAGGCCCAGTCTCCTCCAATAATGAGATCAGAAAAAATGCATTTTGCTCATCTTAAAAAAATTGCTTGAGCAATCGCACTATGATGATCTAGTACCCCCGGAATTTGGAATAACAACCGGCAGTCTGTCAGGAAGGGTGCTCCTTCAGTGCCAAGGTG
The DNA here is from genome assembly GCF_023638135.1 of Falco biarmicus. Classification (NCBI taxonomy): domain Eukaryota; kingdom Metazoa; phylum Chordata; class Aves; order Falconiformes; family Falconidae; genus Falco; species Falco biarmicus. The sequence goes on from NC_079295.1 coordinate 15,002,617, forward strand.
ACAAGATGCCCTGCTACAGCCCTCCCTCTCCCCCGCAACTGCAGTTTGCAGATAACCAATAGCAATTGCTTCTGTGTTGGGCATTTAGTTTTCAGTCTTCTTCTGTCTGAACTAAATATGCAACATCTCCATGCAAATTCTTTCCACAACCAGACTGTGTACAGCCCTATGTCACAGCAACTTAGTCTTCTCTACTCAGCAGTTTTAAAGTCAGTATACGTAAATGATGGAAGCCATTTCTACTTGAACCTTACTGCGAATAGATGTTTTTGTATTTAGAGGTACATAGTAGTTTGTCATGACCTAGGTTTTCTATCATATATAGCTCCTAATACACTTATATTTCTAAGCAATAACTGAGCAAGCTGAGATCACCATAACACGAAACTCTATAAAAAAAGAGGTTGCATAACTTCCAAAACCATGCATGTAGGCAGAGTGCAATGAATGTTAAATCCTGCACTGATCTGCAAAAATTACTTTTCAGATCTTCTCTAAATACTGGTATGGAAAGATTTAATATATAAAAAATTACTTCAAAATACAAGGAAATGCTCCCAATGGTGATACAGCAATACCATTGTATTATACAGAACTCCAAATGTCAAATACTAAGAATGTCCATAGCCACAATATTTATTCTGTGTCCCACCCTGTGCTGCCCAACCTACTCAGGCCTCTGGCTACCCTAGGGCAGCACATACCTGTCTTCAGCGCTGGAGCAAAACAACCAGTAGAGCATTTCTGCTTTGGGGAAGAGCCTGCAGGCAGAGGATGCTCAGATTAGAAGAAAGGTGGAAAGAAGGAGAAATGCGCCTCTCTTTGCTAAACTTTACTGCCACCACCACCACCACCACCACCCCCCTCGCCCCTCCCCGGGAAAAGACTTAGAAGTGTCAATACAGGTGGTAGTACCATGACCACATTCAAGACATTTCATTTTAAACACAAAGTCAGGGAAACTTCCATTTCGGTGCAGACTATACTACAGTATTACAGGAAACAGAATACTCTTTGGAGATGTGTTGCCTAAAGCAGTAGAGTCACACTTCAATCCAGAGTATAATGTGGAATTCTGTCTTACAGTAAACGATCACTAATCAAAAAAAGATAAAACAGCATTTCAAAGCAGTAGCTGCATCTCACATCAAAAGAAAGCAAGTCAATATATACAAATCAAAGTCCGTATGTTTAGTATTGAAAGTCACTGTTCAAATGAGCGTGTGTGTGTGTGAACAGTGAAATGTTTAAGTACCAAATATTTAGTTCCAACACAATTTTAAAAATTCTTAGGAAATGAAAAGAAGGAAAAGAATTAAACCTGATTTTCCTTAAAAACAGTGACATACAATTTAGAAATTTTTGGAAAAAGTAATTAAAATTCCTCTAAGCACCTGGGATTTTGTTATGCCTCTCCCTGTTGCCATGATTTTTGTCCCACATAAACTAGGTATTAGTCTGACAAATGCTCACAGATAAACAATACTCTACCTCTATGCATATACTGGTAAACTGGCCATGAAAGAAATTAATTGTAAACTCACTGCATTTTAAGTAGTCTAGATGTTACTATTTTTATAAGAGTTTCAAGAACAGCCTGTGTCCCCCCCTTCTTTCCTACTGTACCAAATCTCTGTGCTGCATTTCATCTCCCAGAAAGCACAAAAGAAAACCCATGCACTATTACTATTTGCAATATATATTACCAAACAGTTCTTAAAGACTTCATTAATGACAGCAGTTTAAGTGGCTTTCTATCAGAACTTTAACACACCAGTTGTACTGTAACAGTCTTAGTCTTCTATTATACACCACATTTTTGAGCATTCCGCATTTTCACAAGTGCAAACTACAAACCAGACTACTGTAGGTTTCTTCGATTTTTATAATTTTTAAAGAGATATCTGGTTTTATCACTTTTTTGCAACTATCAGCCAGTTTGGTCCAAGGTAAGAAAATCAACAACTTTTTCCCAATTCCGATGCATGTATCATGGTGACTCCAGCCAAAACACTACCTCATCGGAACCATTTGAGGAGCAGATCTTTCGCAACATCTCCCAGCCAAGTATCTGAAAAGAACTTTAAAAACAATTCCCCAGCTACAAATTCGAGTATGTTTCAAAACTAATAATGCTTTTGTTTGCTGATAGAAACCATTACTCCAGTATGGAGTCAGTTGCTATACAAATGGAATTAGAGATAGATGAAATGTGCAAGTGAGAAGTCTCTTGAATCAGGTATTTAGCAATGTTTGCAAAGGTAGATGTTGCCAAATTCCTGCTGATAAATGCAGTATTTTCCTAGGAAGACTTTCCAATTCTCTCACACGCTATTCAGCAAAGGACCTCTGGTTTTACAAGCTTGGTTTACATACTTGCATCATCTTTTGCATATGCAATCAGCAAAAACATTAGCATTTTGGGGTGCTCCCTCCTCTACAACACCAAAATGTCGGCAATCAAATTCTTAACGTGACTTGCAAACACCTAAAGGGAACCTCCTCATAATGTACAGTAAGCACCAAACAATGCAGGAAGCTGCCTGCAAGATTTACACCTTAACACATGCAGTTTAAATGAGTGTCCAACATTACTTGTAGTTTTTGGATAAGCTCTTAGTCTCGTGTTATTCACAAGCTCTAAGTACTCTTGAATTTGGTTCCATTTACCTTGCACTTACAGATCACATTATTTGTATTCTAACACCTTCACTACTACCTTTTACGGTAACTTGTGAGGAAAAGAAAGAATCAATTTTTTAGCATCACAACATCATATTCCAGATACAATGATTACTACATTGTTTTATTTTTAACTTTAACAGTACAGTATGATTAAGATTGCCAAGATATATAAGAGCAGGCACCTAGAACATAAATACTTAGTAAATTGTGTGTTCAGATTAAGACCAGGATGGCTGAAATTAAGGCTGTCAATTCCTATTAGTTCTTGTAATTTACAATGTAACAGATGAAATGATGTTTGGTTTGAAACCTTAACCTCCCCACACCTACAAATGAATGCCAATCTTTCTACCTCCTTTCTAAGCTCTCATATACCCCTAGACTAGACAAACTTCGCTGACCAGTACCGCTGTGGGTCCTCAAGCCCACCCCACCGCACCATCCTTTTGCTCCTCCTGCCCTGTTCACAGTGGCCCACCCTGCTCCCAGGCACTGATTTCCCTGGCAGCCACCACACCTCGACATCTCGAAGGGAAGCAGGGATCTGAAAGTGTCCCAGTGGGGAACATGTGTCCAAGGCAGGGAGCGCATACAGGAGCAGAGGGAGCACACCTTCTTCTCATCCCTCCCTGCTTCCAGGTTACTTTCCATCTTGTCAGGAGAGTACCTGTACTCCCACTTTGAGGAAAAATAAATAACTGCTGTAGTTCATCTTGAACCAAGTATTCTAAATGAAACTAACTGAACAGTTAGCTGTTAACAACCAGAGTTGGAAAACCAGAGTATGCTTGCCTAAAGCAACTCGGCTATGAACTCTGAACACAGGTTAAGAGAGCTGATGAGATCACCTGGTTAGAGATGGTTTAACTCATGACTTCTATGTAATACACATTTTTCTTTATTAGTTCAAAGCAGCTATTATTATACTTACTAATACTTTCTTAATAATGTGCTTACTAATGATTTGAAACTCTGAAGGTGAAAAGCCAAAAAGCTAAACATTCAGCTGACACCCAGTAATTTGTTTTAGCCAAATCAGGACTGGGAGAAAGAAGTTCAGTGGAAGACAACTAACTATACTAGCTCAATTTACACCATGATAGCTGAAGACAGATGCTAATAAACACAAACAGTTGCAGATTGCAGGGAAATGGAACGGCACACTGTAGAAAAATCTGAATAAATCTGTCTTGTTAGTTGTGTAAACTTGGAAAGGGGGCCTGGGCATTACTACAGATAGTTCACTTCAGATTTCTGCTTAACATGCATCCATGGTAAGAAAAGCTGAAGTGGTACACTGCAACAGTAATAAGAGACAGGGTAATGTTTAAAAATTTTGTTTGTATAGATGGACCCTATACATCAGCTGGATGACAGTACAGACATTAGGAGCCATCTTCAAAATGAGTTCTGTGGAACCTGGGTGTGCAGAGAAAGCAAAAATTTGGGGCAATGAAAATCTGCTGTATGAAGAGACCAGATAGAAATACAATACTTACTCCAAAGAGAAAAATGCTTCAAACAATAAAAAATAATTTATATTGGTAACAGGGTATGTAAACTTGAAACATTCACTGTCTGATTATAAGAACAGCAAAGATGAAAGGTGACAAATTTAAAAGTATGAAAATGAAAACTTACAAATATGTATTAAATATTATGAAAACTGATACTTTATGTACTGCACAAATAGAGCACTGATGCTGCTGCTGCTAAGCAAGTTATCAGGATTCAAACAGGTGTTAAGACATGCACATGGATAACAATACCCAAGAATATCCCAAATTATGGTTATTTCATACCAAAAAAAGTGCAGATCTGAAAGGAAGACAAATCATCATGAGTCAGGATTTAAATCAATCTCTAATCCTTAAAAACGCAAATGAATGCCCCAAAGCTTTCTGTGCTTTTCAGTGGTACAGCTGGCACAGTAAAACATACTACCTCTCCCTGCAAGCCTTCCTTTTCTGTCTTTAGTGATATGGTGACAATTCAGTTATCAGTTAATGCTTACACTGACAGTTATTGGCCATACAACATAACTACACCTTGAGGCAACACAGTTCGCTTTACACCTCAGACGTACTGCCACAGCCCGCTCACAAGCGAGCACAGCTTTACCAACTGACACACTTTAAAGTCTCCTTCTCTTCCATAGCTAGATACAAATTCTGGTTTTATTTTATTGAATTACACACCCAGGTTTTGAAGAACAACATGACAGCCTCCAAAAACAGTGCAGAGCAGAGACCCAACAAACTTACGCCCACCTGGAGACCAACTTGTGCAACATCCTCAGACATTCACCAGCCGTCACCTGCAGCCACATCAGGTTCCCGATCCAGTTCAATACTCAGCCACCCAGCTGCTTATGGCAGCGAAGGACTGGGGCAGCAAGGGGGCTGAGGGAAGGGAAATGGAGGCAATGCCTGCTTCTCAAGCCCTGTATTCGGCTTTATTCATAGCAGGCATGCCAGTACAATTGTGCAGGAAGCAAATACAGCTCCACGGTCCAAAGTTCCAGGAATCTGACTCACTCTGTATTTACTACGTGTGGCTTTATAAAGCCACAGATCCACCATGAAAGGACTGAAAGGGTCATCAAACCCCACTCGTGTGCTATTATTTGTTTTCACCTTTCCAGTGTAAGTACCGAGAACATTCACATGAAATCTGAAACATTTCCACTGTTACCTTGTAGCATCTGCAGCCCTTTCAGCTGCAGCTCAACAGCCACTTTATGAACTCCATTCAATGGCTGCCAGACTGAAAACATTGAGCGAAAAATAATTTTATTTACAGCTAACACATGGGACTTCAAATAACCAGTAATAAATGCTCAAAAGGACAAGACAGGCCCATAATTATCTCTCTCTGTCGCTAACGACTACAGTGGGTTGGCACAGGAGCTGCAATTTATGTCAGAGCTTCTCTGTCATCCCAAGCTGGCACTGCCCCTGCCGCTGCACCCTGGGTATTTGCTCCTCCTGCCCTCTCCTCCGGGTGACAGGACTGTGCATCACACTGTGAACACAACCTGTTTGCTGCTTTGTCTTAAATCTACCTTTTACCACTTCTCTGAACGAGTCACCACATAGACACTCAACGATCATGCCAGCTTCTGGGTCACGGCTGGGCAAGGGCCTGGCAAACCGAGTGGAAGTGGAAGTAAAAGAATGGCCTCGACAACCAACTCCACTGAAAACATCAAAAATGGGGAAGAGTATTTGCAGAGATTATTTGCATTCACACACAGCAATCTGCCAGGCAAACCGAAGAATAAAAAGCTGGAAATATTCTTCTTGTCACTGAAGTTGAAGTATTTGATCTTGAACTTCCAAGAAAAACTGAATCTCACTGTAAAGAGATCTTGCACAAAGCAGAATCAGACCATCACCTGAACGTAATACCTCTAGTCCCACTTCTGTCTCCACCAAGATGACACTCTGAGAAGTTTCTGACAACTCTTTGCTGACTGAATACATGGTGTAACAGCCAATGCAAGAAAGGCAAATGATGTAGTTATTTTCATACAGATCACAGAAGAAATGCAACCAGGAGCCTTGATTATGTGTAAGAAACTTTTCTGGCTCATGACTTTTCCAACAAAACTTCTAGTGCAGTTGTAGCTGTACTTCCAAAGTCAGTTAAAATTTCTCATACTTAACAGATTCAGGTATGTAAATGACTAAAGTACCGGAACAAATCAGTTGTGTTGCATGCTCAATCTCCCTTTCACTAAAGAAAAAGCAGTAGCACATTAAAACAAGGGCAGAAGACCAAACACCTGATCTCACAGCTACAGCAGGGAGCACCCAAATCAGTGATCATGTCTAGATACTGTCTTCTGTTAGCGTAACACAAGAAAGCTGATATTTATCACGTAGATGGTGAATCAGTATGCACAGGTAAGGTGTGCAAGTGAAAGTTGCTTATAAACACTTCACTGATTGATTTTTCTGATTTGACTCCACGCTCTTGCCATTTTACTAGTATCTAGTGTTTCTGCCCTCAAGCTTTTTAAGAGATTGTGACAACAATTAACTACAAATTATTTCTTGCATCACAGATTCTATGAACAAATACAAGAGCATCCAAAAAGTACTTGCTACACGCACATTATTTAAATCATGTTTAATCTATGCTGCCTTTTCTTGCTCAATATAGAATTAAGGAACCTAACTGAACTACAACCTTTCCTTTTGAGACTGTGAACTGGGCACTAAAAGTAAAGGTGAAGCCAGCTTAGAAAGAACAAAACTACTTATTTTAATTCTACTGATAATATGTATTTACAAACCCCACCTTTTCCCTAACTTTATCTAATAGTTGGGATAGGTCTTATGTGAATACACCAGTTCTGCAAAGGGGCTGAGTGGATAGACCAGAGGAATAATCTCCTAAGGCGTTAACAATGAAAAGCAAACAAATGCCTCTCCACTGTCTTACCCCCTTCCATTCAGAAATTCCCCCAAAATACTGTCAGACTTCACTTAGACAAAACAAAATGTCAAAACAAATCCAGGAAAGGTTATAAAATCATTGGGTAACTACTACTATGATTACTGAAAACCGATTCTATAAATACGTTCTAATTATAAATGCTCTGTCTTCATACTGAATGCACTTACAGTATTAAAAGACTAATTCACATACTTTACACCTGTGATCCTTAACATAGGACAGAATTATTGTAACTACTTATAAACACCTGTAGTGAATACGTGTAGTAAAACCCAGACCAAAACAAAAAAGCTGAAAGATATCTGCAAACTGAATTTGAGAGAAACCAGGTATTTTAAGGATGTCCTGGGCAGTATCTACAATCAGTTCACGAGGACTTAATGAGAACTTGCTCATTTCTGAGAATTCAGCACATTTTGTAGTTCTTACACACTTGTTGCCAATACCATATTTATGCACAGTATTTACATACAAAGTGACCACACTTTACTACAGCTTACCATCTGTTCTCCAACATTATTTTTAGAACATAAAAAGCACCTAGTTTTCAATCTATGCTGATTTCTTGCAACTCCTAGTAACTATAGAAAGAAGTTTTCCTTTCACAAAAATGAAACCATGTGAAATTGTCAAAATAAGTGCCTCTCTTCTCCACGTATCTGCTGAAAGCACTGCGGCTCACTTCGCAATGTGTAGCTGCTGGTTACTTAACAAAAATTATCAGAACAGCATATCTGAACAGTGTAATTTGTGTGCAGACATCTTAAACACCACATAAAATACAGGCAGCAAATGATTTTTCATAATGGCAACCGGGAGCTAACGCTCCCACTGATACACGATGAACTCCAGAAACAAGCTCTTTGCAGTTGGAACAGGCCTAGCAAATAATCAGCATAGCCACACATGACGAGGTTTAATTTTTGGCCCTTGTCAAACTCTCCTTTTGCTTTTGACTTAAACAGCAGCAAGTGGAGAACTGAGGAATGAATGACTGCATGAGACCTGAAGCTGACCTCTCAGCACAACTGACTGCACTGACATGAAGCCAGCCACTTCTCATACTTGCACTTCTAACTTCAATGCTAAACTGTGACTACACACTAGTCTGATGGCAGTATTTAATAAAATAGGAAGATATGATTACATCGGTACTAAGATTAGTGAAGTATCTTTGTCTGTCTGTCTGTTTGTCTGTTTCTCCAAAAGAGGAGCCCCTGTGATGCTGCTAGGCGCTGCAGTTCACCAGCAGTGTTGACTTCTGCAAACAGCAGGTACCTCATGCTGCAAGGTGGGGACGACACCTGCTCAGCCTGTGGTGAAAGCTTGCTGGACATGAACCAGCACTCATCTAAAAGCCATGGGGTGTATTAACGCAGCCTGAACCTAAGTGATGCAAGTACAGCAATGGGTACGATAAACATCTCTGTTCTGCTCATGAGGCCCTGTGCCCAAGCTGGTACACCCTACCTCTTAGTACGGGTAGTTAGCTTGGGCTCAGTGCCATGCTAAAGCAGCGACATGACCCCTGTGTAAGAAGGTAGGTTGAACCTGGCTGGCACAGTGAGCAAATGAGAAACAGTGCTCTGGTGCCACCCAGCTATCTACGTATGCCAAATAATTTATCCTGCTGCGCTGGTCAACAAGCAGAGCCTTTTGGGCCACCTCCTTTCATAACAAACACTGGCTTGTGAAGGTGTTCAAGCAGAAGAACTAAGGCAGTCCAGAGTGACAGAAAGGAGAGCTGATTCTGCAAGCAGACAGAGACCTTCTCCTTCTTCAGTGACAAGAAGAAAATGGGAGATGATGGTGGAAAAGAGGACTGTGTCCCTACCACCAATGGAAGTGTTCGGAGCAGAAAATTATGCCAAGTTAGCCAGGTTAAGACCCATCTAAGAAGGTGCGTATTTTCCTTTTTTCCACTAGGTAGACCTGTCAGGACTTGAGGTTTCCACTTTACCTGCCACAGCAATTCAGACAGATCATACTTGTTCTCCTCCACATGGGTTTCTGCCTCTTACTGTCTTTCACTGCCCCATCATTCATTCTGGCAGAATAAGAACCACCTAAATGCTGCAAGACGTATTTGACAATGGCTTGACATGTTCTAAGGATCTCTGTCCACATGACAAGCAACCTTTAAACATCCCACGTCAGAGGCATCAGCTGGAGGAACTGCTGCAATCCCAAACCTCTGGCAGCATGCAACTCTGTAGGGAGAGACTCTACAAATACTCATATTTTAAAAAAATTGCTAACTCTGAGGTGGGGAAACTACTAAAACTTGTTCTCAGCAAACTGCAGGAGCCATGACTAACTGCTCAACAGAGCCGGTCTCATAGAAAGAGTGAAGTAGGACTATGATGTTGTTAAGATGAAGGTATTTTTCAAAAGTGTCTCCTGCATAGGATTTGCTCTATATATGTGGTACAGATTCATGCAGTCTTGATCACTGGGTACATGACAAATGCTTAAGTGAACAAAGCTAAAGCTACTCTGAAATTATATAGAAGATTATCCAGCTCTCTTTTGGTGCTCAGAGCAAATCAGGAACAACTTATTAAAACCTAAAAACAACTGCATTACACAGATTCATATCAGTCTGGTTAACCTGAGTGCTCCAAGCCCAAGGGACAAGAATACAACATACAGTAATCTTACACCTGTAACAGAGAAAGGAATTACCTCCATACAGGTGTTTCCTTAATTGTAACAATTTAAATTACCTACCAGGTATGATTTAATGGAAGCACATGCAGGAATGTGCTAAAGACAGATAAGCATATAAGCATGTTTATTATTACCTGAGATCTTTCTATTCCAAAATAATGTTTCCACAGTCTCTGTTAATTTTACAGTGTGAAAATATTAACAGATGCATCACATTTATCAGAACAGCATAAGAATAGACTGAAGGTTCTTAAAGATTACACTGATTAAAGATGACACTCTAATGCATTATGAATTAAAAATATATTCTGAAATTTAATTTTCTGGAAAGTCCCAGAAATTCAGGGGACTCTCCCATGAATAAAGTAAATGTTTCCTTTTCCATTCTATAAAGAGGAGGCTAACTGTCAGGAGGTAAAGTTTTCTGTTTGGTCAAATTAGATATCTGAATGTCATCATCCATTTGGTTTGTTCATGTAAAAATTAAACAAAAAAAGCCTGAGATTTAAACACTGTGGGTCACCTCAGCAAAATACTGCAGATCGAAAAGGGTCTGACGCTGGAATCCCAAAGTGATACAGTTCACACTTGTTTTTATACCATTCTTCTGTTTCAGAAAGCTACCAAATCAGTTAAGAAATTCAGGATAGGCATGGAGTTTCAGGTATTATTAGCAGCGTAGTTAAACTTGACAAGAGAATTTTAGGTAGAATTTGTGTCTGTGCTGAGATTCTGTCTGTTGGTGAGAAGGGACAGCTCCACTGCTAGCATTTCTAACCCACCTCTGAGTGACAGTGACTAAAGGATTAATTAATTAAAAAATGCCATTTCATGTATTTACGCTGCAAGCTTTATAGGCATAAACTATTAAAACAAACATTGTTCATTCTGTTTGATGCTTGGAACATACGTAGTATTTTTAGAGTTCAACCCATAGTATAAGAGCTCGAAGTTATATAACTTGGTAAACATTGGAAATTCTTAATTAAAAAAACCTCAACACTTCTAGTGAGTTCAGAAAGAAACCACAACAAAATAGATGTTTCAGACCAATACTTTCACTGTTTTATTGATTATCTTTAGAAATGGTCATCTGAAAGTAAGATAGACTGAACTATTTATACAAAGCTGACATTTACCACTTATAAAGTCAAATGCCTGAAATTCAAAATAACCTGTATCTGTACAAACAACATATTTCTGTTATGGTTTAATCGCTTTGTTTCTTTCTTAACAGGCAATATAGACTATTTTTTTGCTTCAACTGTCTCAAGTAAGTGAAAACCTTTGAATTTTTTCTGCAGTTGGGAGTGCTACCGTAGAGTATGCCCAGGTATGCACAAGAAAAACGGCACTTCCTTACAAACCTTGCCCTTGTCCAACTCTTGAATGCATCCTATTCACAAAATTTATTGCAACATTAAACCCAAAAGATTTGAGGCTTAAGCCACAGCTCAGACTTAGATATATTTTATATCCTAAAATTGCTCTGGCTTTACTGGTCATATTGAAATCACTGTTGCTTGGCCAATTAGTCTTGAAGCAACAGCAGGCACATCTTGCTTAACACACCAAAATTAAATCTATGACTAGCCCTCTCCCTAAAAACCAACTGAAACAGAAGTTTGTAGTAAATGCTACAAATTTTGTAGTAAAATAATTTTGACTAATGTTACCAACTGAGTGGATTCTGATTTATTTTCATGTATTTTCATATTTGTCTGGACAGTGCAGGAGAGCTTCTTAAATGAGAAAGACCTCTCATATACCTGCCAGGCAGACCTACTCTGCATAAGTATCACCTCCAGCACAATTTATCTTGGTTCTCAAATACTTAATCGGAGTTTAAGACCTGCATTACCTGTGGGCAACACACCTGTCTCCATGGAACAGAGATGTGACTTGCTGGTAACACTGAAGGGCAGAATGATGACCCTGAATAAGCAACGGGAGCCAGTGATGAACCAGAAACAGCCAGAGAAAGAAACAGAATCCATGTTTTGCATCAGTGTGTTGCACACAAAAGAAACCCCCCATTTTGCCCACTGCAGCTACAGTCTTACAAGCATTTCTGCTGGCAGCACTGCCAGCTCAGGCTCTGCTTTTCTCTGGATTCCCTCTTACGCATACCTTTACAGCTGCCTCTGAGGCTGTGCAGTAAATGGGACTGGGCAACTAATTTGCCCTACAGATAGACCAGAAAAGACAACTTATTTTTATCCTGGACCAGTTCTCTGATCCAGTTCATGTCACTGCCTCACAGACAACCATACTGATGCTACTGGCACAGGAGCTGGAACAGGGAAGGTGGAGCAGAGCCTACCCTGCTGCAGCCAGGCCCGCCAATGAAAGCAAGGTAGATCAAATCATGGGGTACAAGTGTCATAAGACTGTGGGAAGTTAACAAAGATGCTGAAGAAAAGAAAACATCTATATTCTGTGATTTGATTATGATGATTTGATTTGATGATGACTCCACTTAAGAGTGGGAGGCTGGAAACAGGATGATTCTTTTTTACAGAGTCAACATTAGCTTTCTGAGGATTGGGCAGAGAGATGCGTTTTTCAAACAGCCATATCGCTGACAAAGCAGTTGTCTGCAGCAGGTAACATACTTCTTCCTCTACCCATCCCAGGATAATGTGCATTGATTATACACTCCAAATTTTCATGCTAGTAGTTTCAGCCACAATTATTATTTTAAAATCAGGAAGACAGGCCTGTTTACAGTTTACAGTAAAAAGGAAACTAACACGAGCTCACCACCCACACGCCTTGGGCCAACTGACAGCATTTCCACCACCGGGTTGGATCTGGACCCCTTCTGGAGCTTCATTTTTCAACTTGGGCTTGGTTAAAGAAATGTTACGTATAATTCTCCCCACCTGACAAGGCTTCTCATAAAGAAAAGGACCCAGGAGTTACACTGATCCAACCTCTTGAGAGGACCCAAACCTGCTTCTGGTAAGGAGTAGCCAATTTAATCACACAGCTGTCACCAGGTTTTCAAGAGGGAAACTTCCCCTCCCTGTTTTTTTTTTTCCTTCAACTGAGACACTGTGTTCTAGCTTTCCCAGCTGTGACAAACTGATGTGGCTCTCATCACCATGGACAGAGCCTTTCTCTTCCTTCTTTCACTGTGGATCATGGATGCGCTGCAGTTCCCCAAGATGCGTTTGATGACCCAGCTTTTTGATGCTGAAGGAAGTTGCGTCCCCCTTCACCCTCTCCATATACTCCCCCCGCGAACTTGCACCAGTGCTGGTGCTTACAGCATCTCAATCACCAACCAATTCAGCTCACTCACAGAGGAGACAACTAACCTAACAAAAAAGCACAGTTTTCTCCTGGGTTAGTGATTTGAACTGGCTCATTAGACCTTACATACAATCAACACTACAGCCAATGTAAGGGATGGCTGAATACCATACAGCCAGGAGGAGGCCAGCAGGAAGGAGTATGATGTCTGTCTCCTGAGAGACACACACAGTTTACCAGCTCAGATGAAACCACAGCAACAGACTTGTTCTGTTGGTATTATGCTGCGGCATTAGTACACAGTGCCCTTTTCCACATCTTCCCTCCCTTGGTATCACCCAGAATTTTCCTATCAGCACAAGAGAGAAAGATTTGGACGACCTTCACGAAGACAGGCAGGGGTCCTACTTTTACAGTAACACCCTAGGCTTTCTTTTTTAAGAGAAAGCTCTCTGCAATCTACAAAGGCATAAATTTACAAACCCTGCTCATATTGCATGTCACTTGGAGGAATGGACAGGCACCAGCAGAGTCTGAGGCCGGGCCAGCTACAGAGAGCCAGAAGAAGAGTTATCAGAAAAAGGCAAGAAAATAATGTTTGCCATCCATTATTCCATGGGGTATGAAAGATAAGCTAAATGAGAAAAGATTTTACATTCAAGCCCTAGGAAAGGTGCAAGGGAAAGCAAAATTCAATTGATACTGCAACAGCAGTAGTGAACAAGAGAAAAGTAAGGGTAGCACCTATCAGAAAAGTGCATGCTATTATTGGAACCAAAATGTCACAGGAGGCTGCAGAGTTGCTGGAGAAATGATTAAGAAGTTGTGGCAAAGAGCTGCAGAGAACAGCAACAGGAGGTTAGAAGTTAGAACAAAACACATGAGAACAGGACTGAGGAAATGAACATGACAGACGTTAAAAAAAAACACACAAAAGGTATTTAAGCCAAGTAAATAAGTAGCACAATGAACAGTATGTATACATGATATTAAAGTTTGGGAAAGGCTGCTGCTCATGTTCATTTGCTCCCATTTAGCGCACATGAAAACTTAAACTTAGCTAAATGATCCAGGGCTGCAGCAAGAAGAACCACAACAGGACCTATGTCATCCAGCTTAGTTATAAACACAGCGATAATTTAATTTTTTTTTACGTAGGCTGCATTTTCTTGTTTAGCAGCACTGCTGTTTGAGCTGCCCTCATCTTTCTGCTCATTCCAGCCCCATTCCTTCCCCTGATTATGCTGGTACAGCTACTGTGCAGCCATGCAGCAACCAGGGGAGGGAATGATCCAGGTGACAAATAATCAGGCTCCCCAGCCCTCACCCTGCTGGACTGTTTCCCGTCAGGCCTGCCATGCAGTAGCCCAAACATCTGTACTGGTGCAATGGAGAAGACATGAAAAAATCACCAGACATGGAGTATGCTTCAGCCAATATTACTGTCAAAAAAAGGTGTGTGGCACTATGGTTTCAGTCCATCAGGCAGTAGACAAACTTCAGAAATTCTTGGATTTCTCAGGTTAGGTTGGGGGTTTTTTTGAGTCTGCTCAAGAAAAGAACCTGATCTTTCCTAAGTTTAGAAAGCTATCTGAAAAAGTTTCTGCCAAAAGAGGAAAATATGACCCAGCTTTACAGTTCTTCTAAATGAAGGGAAAAAAAATTTGCCAATAACCTCATTGACCAAACAAGCTATCACTGGAACAACACTTAGAGGATCAGAGATTTTTACACATCACTTGAACTCTCCCCTCCAAAGTGTGAAAACATCAAGGGCAGACATTTTTTTCAGCTTCCTGCATGAAGGTAGCTTCAAAATAGTTCATTATAATGCTTCCTGCAGCTCTGCCTAAAGTAGCTAGCACAGTCTCATGTCAGAGATTGACTGAAATGCAATGAAAACCAAAACAGCAACTGTCAGGACTCTCCTGTCTTTCAAAATACTTTTCCATCTTTCACCTAATGGCCTTGATTTATGACAAACATCAAATCTCACAATACTCTCAGGAGAAAAAAAAGGTATGCTTATTATCTTAAGCAGTAAAAGAAACACTGTACCTATGCACTTTGCTCAAAATCACTGACCTAACAAGCATCAGTGCTGCTTTAAACTTGTATGTATGTATATGTTTTACCTATATATAAAACATATACATTGATCCAAATAGGAACACACTTCCTCCAAATTTCTACCCTCTTTCCTTTACGTGGTTCCTCCACCACCTAGTTTCCTATTCTGTCCACTTTGCATGGGATATTCTAAATCCAGCACTGCCAGAGAAAAACAGGAGCAGCACAGAATGAGAAAACCCTTGTCTGTTTTCAAATGCTTTTTTACCTAGAAGACCAACTAGACCCCGGCACATCTTCATCTCCTGTACAGCTGAAAGGCTATTTTAGAAACATGGAAAAATGGAAGGTGCCGTATTTGTTCTCACTCACCTTCTTAATTGCGGTACAACCAAGCAATCTAAAAATTGTGAAGAAGAAAAGAGTTATCAATGCCTTCATGCTGAGTGGTGTACAAAGGTAACTGCAGATTGCTCAGGTTTTCATAATTACCATGAAATATGATCACACAGACTGCAGATGAGGCAACACAATTTTTGATTCAGAGAAGAATCACTGCCTTGTCACGAAACTAACTGTACGCAGGTAGGGCACCAGAGGGCTCAAACTGAATTCAGCAGGGTTGTTCCTGTGGATGAGGATTGCTGTCATGTCCCATGAAAGTAACCTTAGATTAGTGGCAGAAAGCTAGCATGGCCTTCTCACTGCACAAAAGCCTTGAGAAGTGTGACATGAGTAACTGATCTCGACTTGCTTCCAGAGATCCCAAAATAGAGGTGAAGTGTGAATATCCCATTTGTTTCAAAAGGGTGTCACCAGAAACCCCTCGTCAGGACCTTGTCTGCTATCAAAATCTGCACCTACAGAGCTGTTGCTGCACTTCGGCAAGAAGAGGTCATTTGCTTCTTACTGCAGCAGAACAGCTACTTTCCAGAATACGATCAGCTACTACAGAGTATTTTATATTTGACATCAGTACCAGCAATAGCTACGCTGGTGTAGGCTTCCAGGAAATAGATAGATTGATGACTTGACAGTCTAAATGAGATGCTTCTAAATTTTCTGTATCAGCAGACCCCTCTCCCCTTTCAGACCTTCGGTTTGTTGGTTTTTGCGTTTTTTTTTCACCCAGTGTAGCAGACACCCTTATGGCCGGAAGTATAGAAGGGAAAAAAAAAATATAGAGATCAGCTGCAGACAATTTACTGCACATTTAGACACAAAGCTGAGAGTACTAATCTAAACACTGATGTTCTATCAATGAAACTTAAGCATTAAAAATGATTACGCTCTTCTTTCCTACATGCAAATATTTCATTTTGGGTCACCTGTAAGTGATGCTTAGCAAATACACAACCACCTCCCTGTTCCCTTTTCTCTCTGATCTGTGAGGATACATAGCTGGTAAGGAAATAGAACTGTATCAGAAAATACGGATCTGAAAGTCTTCCCCTCTATTATGAAATAGAATAAAATAAAATGCTGTGTTTTAAAGCTACAAAAAACATGCAAGAATTTACTGTCATTTTTGTATTTAAAATAAAGTGCATATTCCATTGAACCAAGAATGAATGAAATACACCAACTACTACACTCTCTTTAATCACTAATAGCAGCTACATTGCTTACTGAAGTCCTCAGATGCCTATTAATCAACTACAACTTTAGAAAACCTCTTCTCATGTTGGTATTACTCTGAAGTGATGTGGAGCACCTTCGGCCTTTACTTCAAAAGAACTGGTGGAAGTGTCAGAAAATGGAAATTCACATACAAGGAAGGACAGGCCTATCTACACATGTGAATCACAAATATACGTCTTGAATAAAAACTTATGTCAGTGACTTCACACTTTAAAAAAAACAACACATTTGTTGATACAGGGAAAGGGAACAAGTAGAATCTCAAAATTCCTGTATTCTGAAATAGTGTTCAGTGGTCACAAGGGACTGAACAGAGATATCCGATATTCCTAAGTAAGTCTCTAGTCCTTTATTTAAGAAATAGGAAACTTGCTTCTAACCGCAGGGCTGGGGCCGGGGAGGGGGGGGAAATATTCATGACAGGTGTTATTCCAGCAGCAGATTACGTGCAGACACTTCAACATTTAAGAGGGAGAACAAAATAAAATTAAGAAAAGCCCCCAGCTTTCTGGGAAGAAAAGTCATATGGCCAACGAAATTTTGGTATCCTTCCACACGTTTGAGAGGTGCTAACAATCTTTGGTTAAAAGGTTTTTTAAGACTGCCACATCGTTTTTACTTACTACTATGCCCAAAAAAGCAGATATGCAGGTTCTGACAGTAGAAATGAAGCCAAAACAACGGCTTCTCTCCTAGGCAATGGAAGGGGGGAAAAAGCCCCACGGCTGCGGCAGGACCAGGCCGGTGGAAGCCGGCAGCCGAGCTGACATTTGCTGCTAAAGCCGGGATAGAGGTCAAATCCTGCCGGCTGCGCAGCACCCGGGAGCCCGTGCAAGACCGGCAAAAGCAAATCCCAAACCGAGATTTACCAGCCGCGGCCGGGCTCGAGCTCACCGTGGGTTAAAAATACCGCCGGGAAAGCAGCAAGGCTGCTGGGGTCGGCACCGCCGTTCCCGGTAAGTGCACCGGGCTGAAGGCGCTCCCCTCCGAGCGGCCGGCGGAGCGCGGCGTGGCTGACCGGGCGCCCCGGCCCCTCCGCAGCCGCCCGGCGCGGCGGCCCTGCCCCGCGCTGCAAATGAAAGCAAACCACCAGACCGAGCGCCGGCCCGAGCGTCCATGCAGATTTTATTAAAAACTTCTCGTTACAGAGCCTGGGAGCGTGTTACAGAGCCTAGGAGCGCCCCACGCACTCGCTTCCACCACGGCAAGAGTCTGTTTATTTATTTATACAGCGCATTCGGGTCACCGGGGAAGCGAAACCGGCCGGGCGCGGAGCGGCGGGCGCGGGGGGCCGGGGCGGCCCCGCAGGAGGGCTGCCCGCCCGCCCCGCCGCCGCGGCGGCCGGCCCCGGAGCCCGGTGGGGCCGCGCCGGCCGGGAGGCCGCGCCCGGGGCCGCCGCCGAGCCAGGCGGGCAGCGCCGGGGGGAGGCCGCGGGGCGCACACGGAGGGCGGCGCGGGGAGGGGGCGCGGGTGGGTGCCGGCCACCCCCCGCCGCCGCCGCTCCCCCCTCGTCGTCTTCCTCCGCCGCCTCCTCCTGGGGCCGGGGGGCGCGATCCCCCTTCCCCGCCGCGGTGAGCGCCGCCGCTGGCTGCCGCCAGAGTCGCCGCCGCCGCCGCCCGGCCGTGGCGGCCGCCGCCGCCGCCGGGGCCGGCTCCCATCCGCCATTATCCTTTGTTCGCGGCGCGGCGGCGGCGGGGATGTTGCAGGGCTCGGCTCCATCTTTAAAGCGGGCGCCCCTCCCGCGGGCGGTGCAAGGCCGGGCCCCCGCGTCCTGCCGCCCGGCGGCTCCCCTGGTCCCCGCCGGGCTCCATTTCCTTCCCTCCCCCCCGCCCCTGTTTGCTGGGCGCCTTCCTCCTCTTACCGGTTACCAGGCTGCTCCGTCACTGCTTTCGTTCGCGCCTAGGATCTCGCCGCAGTTTTATTCTCTCCCCCACGTAACACACCGCGTCAAACTACACCTCCGCCGCGTCACTCACACACACACAGGCGCTCCCAGCCCGGCGACAGGCAGGCAGCGGCCGACTGAGGAGCGCCAGCCAGGGAGCAAGCGCCGAGCGCGCCGCGGCCCGCACGGAAAACGCCGAGCGCTCACGGAAAACGCCGAGCGCCCGGCAGGCGGCGGGAACGGCCGAGCGCGCGGCCGGCCCCCGCGGAAAGAGCCGAGCGACCGCGGAAACGAACGAAGCGCCCCGGAGGGGCGGCGGAAAGAGCCGAGCGGCCCCGCGAAGGCGCGAACGGCGTTTCCGCCCGGGGCGGCCCGCGCGGAAAGCACCGAGCAGGGCTGCGGGGGGGCGCGCGCTCCCGCCGGGCGCGGCAGCCGAGCCGAGGAGGCCGGAAAGCCGCGAGCGCTCACGGAAATGGCTGAGCCGCGCGGGAGGCCGAGCGCGGGCCCGTCTGCCCCAGGGACGCCCCCCGCCCCGGGGGCGCCGGCCCTTCCGAGCTCGCCGTGCGCGTCCGGGCGCACGGACTGGCACCCCGGGAGACGTGCCGCCCTCCCGGGTCCCCTCCCCGGGTGCCCCGCTGCCGGGCCGCCTGGGGAAGGGGGCTTCCTCAGGCCCCCGGTTCCCACCCCTCGAGCCAAGCGTCCCTGGTCTTCGCAGGCCCAACATGGTGGGTGACAAGCCATCCTGCCCTTCCTCGCTGCCTCCCGGCAGCCGGGCATCCCCACCACCCCCTCCCTACGTGGGGAAGCGCTCATCTCCTTCAGGTGGCTCCTCCAAACCTTCCTCCATTGCCTGGTTTTCCCTCCGGGGCTCGACTTCGGTCCTGCGCCCGGCCCTTGCTGGCCCTGCGGCCAGCCCTGGCAGCCCAGAACCAGGCCCGGGGTGCCTGCTGCTCCATCGCCACGCAAGTATCCCTGTGACATCCCGCAGCCCTGAGCAACAGGCCTCCACCAGCGCTGAGGGGACAAGCCTGCATTGGCACTGACGCTGTAACACCGGCGTTTTCGGAGCGGCTGTGGCCGAGGCGGCAGGCTGCACCATGGCGCCGGCCCCATGCCTCGCCACCTCTCCGCAGGGACAGGTGTCACGGCCGGGAAGGGGATGAGATGCGGGTTTGTATCTCATCATTGAAGAGGAGCAGCTGCATTCTGTGGCCCTTGACCCCATCGGCAGTGCCCGTGTGGTGTCTGTCGCTGGGGATTTTGGACGCTGGGTAGGTGGACTTTTCCTAGTGGAGGTTTTTCAGCATTGATGCTGCCGTGGAGCTGCAGCGGGGCCAGGCCAGCCCCGGCTCCGCCGCTTCCCACACACACACAGGTGATCACATCCACCTGACCATCCACCCTGAAGAATGAACTGCTGGAACTACAACCAGATAAAAACTATAGAAAGCCTTGGAGAAGCTACTTTTCGTTTCACAAAACCTCAAGATGGCACTACACAACAAGATTTGAAGCTCCAAATGTGGTTCGTCTTTGCAGCCACATGGCACAGCCACCCAGCGATCCTACCTGCTGCCAGGCCACCGTGCAGTCCGGTGATACTGGTGTGTGGTTTACATTAGTTTTCCTCTTGTCAAGCCCTGTTTTCTCAAGAAGGTCGAACTGATTTTACTCACTCTGAGTTTCATCTGTTATCCTATATCCTAAATCTGGGTTCTTCACCCGGTGTGCAAGAGCTGATGCACATGGAGCCAATATGCTTGTTTAATGGCAGGCCTGGACGGAGGTGGGTACTAGGAGGTAACCCTGCAAAGCCAGCACACCTCCTAACGCACAGTAAAACTTCTTGTACACTTTGAACAATTGTTTACAATTATCTTTAGTTTAGGCACACTTCATTTTCATCATTTCTTATAAGCCTCCTCTCCGCGTAAAGGTACACAGGGCATGTTCTGTGGGGAGAGGGCTTTGTTGGTAGGGGGCTTGCTTTGCTCCAGGGTGGATCTTTTAGTATGCTAGTTAGGATAGTTCACACATAGCTCAAACAATTTTTTGTTTAGTCTCTTAACCGTTTGGTTCTCCTTGAGCTTAGCTTGATAACTCTTAACTTGATGTATTTATGGTGTCTCTCCTTCTCCCAAAGCTGTGTTCTGTTAACTGTTGGTATTCTTTCTTTTTTTTTTCTTCACTATAGATTTTTACATTTTTTCACTCTCTCTTTCTTTTTAAAGTAAATACTTCTTACATCAAATCCCCCATTTGTGATGGTATAAGGGAAGAATTTGTATTTTTCCCTTATATTAGTCTCATCTTTTCATAAATTGGTTCACACAAGATCAAACAACATCTCTGTGTACATTGAATTAATACATATATACTTGTCATATATTAGAACTCTTGCAATCACGATGCGTATCACTTTATCCATGAACTTAAATGACCTAAGAGGTCAGCCATTTCTACGTTTCAACAAAGCCAAGAGAAGTGTCATTCTTTTGTATCTCATGTAAAATTTTAGGGTTTTTTCAAATCTCATTAAGGTCGGTAGATATTCTACCCCTTCGGTACGCATACACTCCCCTTAGATGCTAACAGCATGTCAGTCTAATTTACCTGCTCCTTTTGGGGCTGGGAGATCTGGGGTAGTTACTTCCCATTCCTGTTCTTCTATCCTTTGGCTTGTATTAAAGGACATAATGCTCCATAATTCTCCCCAAGATACATTAGAAAGGTATTCCTCTTTCCAAGGCTTCTGGGAAGTGTGTGCAGATCCAGCAATTGGTTCTGTTTGCTGTATGTATTGTTACCTGTACTAGTTAAAAAATGCCTACTTTTCTCCCAAAGGTCTTTAATGGCTGCTTCTCCCAGGTCCTATCACTATAAATAAGCAAAGGATAGCAATTTGTAGTACCATTTCTCATTGCAAGAAAATTAATATTTTTCTGGATGCACTCTACTGCTACTACTACTACTACTACTACTACTACTATTCTTTTTTATGTTGTATTACTATTATTAGCATGCAATAATACAAAATTAATCCTTAAGCGCGATCTAATTCAAGACATGGTTTTCCAGAATCCTTTGTGGAGCTCACCCAAATACAGTAAATTTTAATGTACAGTCCCCGGTTTGTTCAGTGGTCCACTGTTTTGTTATAGGTGCTTTTTTCCTCTGGGTGTAAGGTATCCAGGAGTTGACTTCTCATTTCACTACTCTGTAGACAGTCATTAAAACAGTATATGTTTCCTTACCCTTTTCTTTTAGTGGTTCATTTTTCCAACTTTTGAGGTGAACCAAATCTGCTGGTTGAAACTGATGTACTGGTGAATCTGAAGGCAAAGGAGCTCTTTGATTTACTTATCTATTTAAGGAGGGTGGCAGAGAGATTAAGCATCTCCTTAATATTTCTTCACCTTTAATATGCATTTGGCCCTCTTTTGTGGTTAGGCTATTAATTGGATATGCTTTCCCATACAAAATTTCAAATGGGCTTACCCCTTTCTTTGTTCTAGGGGCAATCCTAATTCTCCTCAGGCCACAGGTAATCCCTCAATCCATTTCATATGAATTTCCTGGCACGATTTTGTTATTTGTCTCTTATTTGTTTGATTCATCCTTTCTATTTTCCTGCTAGATTGTGGTCTCTAAGGGGTGTGCAAATCCCATTTAAACTGGAGGAATTTGAACACTCCTTGGAGTATCTCTGCGACAAAATGAAGTCCGTTATCAGAGGACAATCCTTCTGGAATCCCAAATCTAGGAATTATTTCTTTTACTATTACCTTAGTGACTTCTCTTGCCCGATTGGTATGGCAAAGGAAAGCTTCTGGCCATCCTGAAAAGGTACCTACTGAAAGAAGCAACTACTTATACTGATTACACCTCATTAACTCAGAAAAATCTATTTGCCAGTGTTCCCCAGGAGCAACTCTTCTTTCCACATCTCCTGCTGGTGGTTGCTTTTGGATTTTAAGATTATTCATACAGCATGTCTGACACTTCTTCACAGTGATGTCCGCAAGGGTCTGCATTTTGGTGATACTGCATATCTTTTGATACTGGCTACTAAGGCTTCTGTTCCCAAATGGGTTTCATTATGCATTTTCTGCATGTTTCTCCATCATTCTTATTGATATTAATATTTGATGGTCAGGTATCACCCACCATCCTTCGGAATTTTTGGAACATTTTAGTATTTCAGCCAATTTATCTTCCTTTTCTGTATACTCTGGTAACTCCAAACCCATTTTTCTTTTGGGTATCGGTGCTCCTAGTCTTGACTCATTTATTGATTCCCTTCTTGCTGCTGCATCTGCTTATCTGTTTCCCAAGATTAGGTTCTTGTTCTGTCAGGGGCAATAGGGTAGCAGGGTTCAGGGAGATTACTGTTTTAAGATTAGTGTCATCTTGTTCAAGCAACTCTGCTTGGTATCTCACTAGTTGACTAGGATAGATCCAGAGATGTTCTTTCTGTTCTAGAATGGCTGTTACTGCATGGGGCACTAGGACAGTTATTGGTTGTTCTAAAGTTGGTTTTCAGTTATCAGTGTTGTGGCAGCTACAGCTCTAGGCAAGCAGGCCAGCCTTTACTTACTTCATTTAATTGTTTAGAAAAGTAAGCGACAATCACCAGGCAGCTGAGTTAACACTCCCAATGCTAACTGCTGTCTTTCATGTACATAGAGTTGAAAAGGCTTATTCATGTTAGGTAAGCCTAAAGCTGGAGCTTCCATCAATTTTCTTTTTATTTCATATTGAAGTAAAGTAATATCGGGGTATTTACCTTGCCATGGCTCCAGTTCCTTTGCCAATACATTACCAAACAGAGCGGGGCTGTTCTTGACACCTTGCGGGATCATGGTCCGGCATAACTGCACTTTTCTTCTGGTGCTTGGG
Source organism: Falco biarmicus (assembly GCF_023638135.1). Taxonomy (NCBI): domain Eukaryota; kingdom Metazoa; phylum Chordata; class Aves; order Falconiformes; family Falconidae; genus Falco; species Falco biarmicus. Next base: position 15,026,189 of record NC_079295.1, read on the forward strand.
TTCTCCCATTCAAAGGCAGAGAGAGTTTGACTCTGCTCAGCAACAGGTATGCAGAAGAAAGCATCTTTCAGATCCAGAACTGTGAAATAAACATGTCTTAGTTATTGTGGCTACAAGCATATATGGATTTGGCACCACAGGATGAACATCCACAGTGATCCCGTCTATTTCCCTTAAATCTTGGACCAGCCCGTACTCATGAGTCTTGGGCTTCTTTACAGGTTAAATATGGGAGTATTATAGTCAGACTGGAATTCTCGCAACAGTCCATGTTCTAGGAAGGTGTAATTATTGGTTCCAACCCTTTCATAGCTTCCATTTTGATAGGGCATTTATTGTCTTTTCCTTACCGATTTTACCTCAGGTTTCAACTCAGTTTCAATAGGAGACATATTATTTGCTCTTCCTGATTTCTTAGATGCCCAAACCATGGGAATTACTGCATTCAGTACCCCATCCAGGATGTTGTCCTCAGGCTCCTCAAAAGTTTTATCTGTCAGCAAGCAAATTTGTGCTTTCCATGCCTCATCAGGTGGGATGTGGACTTGTACAGAATTTTCAGAGAAAGTTATGTGAGCGTTCCGTTTGCATAATAATTCTCATCCTAGTAGAGGGAGGGGGGATTCTGGCATATACAGAAATTTATGAGTTAATTTAGGATTTCCAATTGTGCATTCCATAGGTTTTAAGAAAGGCTGTATTGCTTGTTTTCCTGTTGCCCCAACAATTGGGATTGTCACTTTACTTAAAGGCCCTTTACAACTAGTAATTGCAGAATAAGTTGCTCCGCTATCTAAGCCAATGGACTTTCTTTAGGACCCTGTTTTCCAAAAGCTAGTACATTCCGTGAGTTTTCCCGACAAGAGCTGACAGATTGCTTCCAGTTCCATAAATCAGAGGTAGCAAACAGCGCATGTACAAAAACTGGTAAGCCCTTCACCCCCACTGCTTGTCTCAGATCAGGCCTGCTGGAAGCAGGACTAAAGTTTTCGTCACCCATCTGGATTTTTGGTTTTCTCTTTTTCCTTTTTCTTTTTTTTTTTTCTTTTTTTTCCTTCTTTTCAGAAGTATCTGATGATTTTTCCTGGATTTGTACCATATAGGGATAGGACTGTGGGCACCAGCAAGTGTACATCATCTGGTTCCTCCCCCCCTACAATATACAGTCCCATTCTTTTTGCCTCCACATGCACTCTCTTTTCTAGCACATACAGCATGAACACATCTCCCCTCACTTTACACTTTTTCTGAATACATGGGTCTCTATATGAAGGCATCAGTATAAAGCACCTCATTCCACTGCCCCAACTGGCAACAAAACAGCATCAGTTGTAATACAGTATTAAATTGTAAAGATCCCTTTTCTGGCTACCGTTCACCATCACCCAATTTATAATTTGGCCTCTAGTTGTTACAACAGCATTGTCAGTTTTCTTTAGTTAAGGGTTCCCCTCCAAACTTATTCCAGTGTTTCAGGATGCATCCCAGAGGAGCGCACAAGGAAACTTCTTTGGAAGTAGCCATACCCATATTACACTTAATTCCGCTTAACCCAAAGTTTCATATGCTCAGCTCTGATCCTCTCTGTCAGCAAAGACAAGGTATTTACCCCTTTCCTTGTCACGCGTCTGTGTGTTGAAACTTACAACCTTTAATCCTACTGCTGCAAACATTCTGAGCACGACTTAGGCAGAGGAATAATAGCGGCTGCTTACCAATTCCACGATCCCGTCCCCCCCATAAAAATATCTCTAAGGGTGTTGCACCTTTGAGCTGCCTACCACCCCACAGCTGAGATGGGCCAGAGGAGTCCCCGATCAACAGGGTGGTGCATGCTGGAGTCCTGCTTGGTCCATGTTCTGCTGGTCAGGGATGGCAGGATGATCTGGGCAAGGCCTTATGGCAGTCCCATCCAGGTGGCCAAAACTCTTATCCCAAATCCAGGTTCTTCACCCAGTGTGCAAGAGCCGATGCACAGCATCAGTGTGCAAGAGCCGAGATGCTTGTTTAATAGCAGGCCTGGGCAGAGGTGGAACACATAGCTGAACTTCTTGTACACTTCAAACAATTGTTTACAATTACATGTAGACTTAATTCTCACTGGTTCTTACAAGCCTCGTCTCCATTTAAAGGTACAGTGTCCTTTTTTTTCACTGCGCATGTTCTGTGGGGAGGGGGCTTTGTTGGTTGGGGGCTCTCTTTGCTCGAGGGTGGATCTTTTAGTATGCTAATTAGCATAGTTCACATATAGTTCAAATAATTTTCTGTTTAGTCTCATTAACCATTTGGTTCTCCTTGAGCTTATCTTGCTGTGTCCCAGCTTGACATATTTATGGTGTCTATTCCTTCTCCCAAGGCCATGTTTTGTTAACTGTTTATAAGGATTTAACTAACATCCTCTGTTTTCCGATTCTTTTCTTGTTTTTCACTATAGATATTTAGATTTTTTCCCTTCCTTTTTTAAAGTAAATAATTCTTATATCATAACTCCATCAAAAATTACAAAAGACAGTGAGCAATTATGGGTTTACTTTGCCTTTGATTTTGTTGATTACAGTTATTCTAAAATAAACTGAAACAATCCACCTTTGATGCTTTTTAGAAAAAAAGGCAGCTGAAGTTAAACAGATAAAATGTTGTTTTATTGACGACACATACTATGGCTTGGGCCGCAGCACATTTTCTGCTTCTGCTGTGCTTTTTCCCTCTGTCCTGATTGTGGACAGAAGTTCCAAGGTTGCAGCACAGCGTAGCCTTGGGAGCTACCCTCCTCATGCCTGCTTCTCCCCCTGGGTGTTATGGACCTGTGCTGTGCCTTTGGCTCATGCCCAATCCTGTCTGCAGTGTACAGCTGACATAATTTTTGGAAATTATTTTTTCTTTTTAGAGTCTGCTAGGATATGTGAGCTCGACCCACTAAATAAGTCATTTGCAACCCCTATTGGGAGCAGAATTTTTCTGCCATTTAAAGCTTCTGAGACAGGTGAGAAATCTAAAATCAGTGTTTCTAATTTGGTCTATTCATTGATAGCGAATGGAAATACTTCCACTCCAAATTACTGGTAGACATGCGAAAGGCTTGTCTCACAATCATGCCCTTCTCATTTCATTCCAGTACTGAGGTAGCAGGTTGTTTCTGACAGTTTTGATATTTGAACTCTAGACCCATTGCACAGCATTTTGATATTTTAATGTGTGTGTCATAAAGTGTCTTCTATGCATTTTGTTACAAAATCAGATTAGGTAATTAAAAAAATATGATTTAATTCAGCTAAACCATGGACATTTTGCTGTGTGGATTTTAAAGTTTTCTAAAACTCCTGCTTTTCAAGGAGGGGTTCCGAGATCGAAGTGTAAGGATTCAGCCTTTGTGCTATTCTTAGGAGGTGTAAACTACTTTCTGTGAGAAAATATTTATAATGAGCAGAACAAATGTAGCTATCTGAGTGTCTCCTGTTTGAGTCATGGATTTCTTTACCTTTTTTGCCATCCTTCTCTTTCCCTTTGTGTTAATATTTGTGTTGCATCAGCTTCTTTTATCCCCCAAATGACCATAATCGCATACATTCTCCACCTGTGCATGTTTCCCAGAACTGTATTGCTCACCCTTGTTCAGCAAATCTGAAGAATCACAGCAATAAGCCTTTAAGGGAATAAACTCTTTGTCCTCAAAAAGCAACTAAAATGCTCTAACCAGATCTCAGCAAATGGCTCCTACCAGAAACCTGGGCAACACTTGCAACCTGAGTGATGAGGGTGCTGCTGGTGGTACTGAATTACCTGGTCCCCCAGACCAGCCAGGACTGCCCTTAGCTAGGTGCCTCCTTGCATGGCTCTGATCCTGCTGCCCATTTAGGGCTAGTACTGTGGCTCTCTGCTGATTCTTGCCAGCCCTGCTCTCACTCACAGCTCTCTGGCCAGCTCCTTAGCACTTCTCTGAAAGTCTGGCAGATCACTGATGAGTTTGCAAAGGGCATCTTGCAGTGGTGGGTACTTCTCTGCCAGCCAGCGTAGGCTCCCCATATAACAGACAACTCAAGAGAGCAATTTATCTCTCAGACTAAAACAGATGCCTCAGATAGGCCAGATGCCTGAAGCGATTTGAGATTACACCCAATGTTGCGTGTCTTTGGTATCTTCATCTCTTGCCCCATTGCTGAGGTTTAGACCGTACACAGATGGGAGCTGGATTGATCCCTAATTCATGCTGGCACAGTGGCAGGGCTGGGTGAACATCTCATACACAACTGCTGTGAAACCTTCTGAGCAGCTGCTTTGTACATTCCTCCTTCCTTTACAGGTTTTACGGGTTTTCTTGGTTTGGTTTGGTTTGGTTTGGTTTGGTTTTTTTGCCTCACATTACATCTGAGCAAAATCAGGACAAAGCAAAACTGGAACTTCTTTGGGAGTGAGACTGAAGGTCTGCGCTGCAAAGCCTCTTTCCCTCACTGACATCTACATGTTCCTTTCACTGTTGCCTCTTGAGGAATCTGTGGAAAATGGGATAGTAATGATGTGCCAATTACCCACAAAGTCCAACAGGGAGAGCCTGACTTGGGGAGTGAACTGAATGCTCAGCAGTTTTCTTCTTCATCAGTAAAAGTTTGCTTGATGATGAGTGAAACCAGCAAGATTAATTACTTTTTCTTACAATTAAGCCTCAGAGGCAAATTCATTAGCTTTGCAGCTTCCAGGTTGGTTACCCTGGGCAGTGGACTCCTTGCATACAGCATTGCAGGTTGATTGCCCACGGCCCAGGGCTCATAGAGGCTAACGGGTAACTTATAGATCAAGAAAGATTCACGCTTGGCTGTAAGGCGTGGCAGAGCCACAATGCATACGAAGCACTCTGGAGCAGTGGACACTGCTGACACTGGTAGCATGCACAATAATATTTATTGTGGAAACACAGACAGACATGCATTTTCGGCTTACACACAGCTGTAAAGACAGCAACACAAAAGTGTTTTTTACAGCCACCTCTGGGAATGATTTATGACAAAATAATCTTTCAGCATCAAACGCTCACTGACACTTTCTAGAGCACCAGTGTGGTCTTGCAGTGCAGGGACACAGAGGGTGTGTGTGACATTAAGCACAAGTATTGCTGGGGAGAAAAGAAGGCAGGGTCTGCTCTGGGGCTTTACAGCTACTGTCACTAATGGGTATTCCCCCAAGGAAAGAGAGTATTTGCAAATAATAAATGTGGAAGGGGGCAGATTGATTACGTAGACAGTTAGTAAAGTATCCAGCACTTTTCAGTGGAAGGAGTATTGCATTGCACTTTCTATTCTATACAAATAGAGCAACTGATTTAAAAGCAGATGTAGTGGAAGGTAGGGGTGTCACCATACCCCTGTGATGGGTGGCCATTCGGTAGCACAGGCAAAGCACTGAACTGATTATCACTTTCTGAGGAGAAGACGAAGATGATGAAGAGGTGTTACACTGAAACCCAATGAGAAAGGCATGTCAGTCCTCCATTTCAGTCTCTACTTCTGAGACAGATGGAGGCTCAACTTCAAACTCTTGTACAAAGCAGTCTTTTGTCATTTCATATCCTCCCAGGACCAACTGAAACTGCTTACTCATCAGGATAAGGAGAAACCCCTACAGGTTTAATATCTGCCACAGAGAACAAGATTCACTGGACTCCCTGAGCACTTTGTTAGAGAAGTAGTTCTAAATTCACAGTTAACTCAGAACAAAGTAACCAAAAATAGAAATGGTTTTTCAACATCATCCCACTTAAAGTTAATGAACTGCAGCTCAGGTCTGCCCTCACTGCTCTTGGACATTCATCATTGCTAAAAGTAATAAATCTTCCTGGCCAAATACAGGCTTTACAAGCAGGCAGATTGCATGCTCAATTAGTCTAAGGAAATTGGTCACTTTGCTTAACCCCTGCTGTTTGAAATATGGAGCCCCGCTGCCGTACCATCCCGCTGGAGCAGGATCCGTTTCTTCCATTGAAGGAGCAGCCAGGGAGGGGAAATCCTCTGTTCCGAGCATGCCGTGCCTCACCTTGTGTGGAGCAGAGGAGCTTCCCGGCTCACAGGCTGCCACAGCAGGATTTGCCTGCTCCGGCCGGCGTAGCAATTAATTTCTGATCCCCAAACACTTCTAGTTACATTCTCTGCTAAATAACTCAATTATCAAATTGAATTGAATTATCAAATATCATCCCCCCCAGAAGCAGAAGGGATATTTCAAGGGCAGGAGCGCAGGAGTAGATGAACACAACTAGCTTTTTAATGCTGTGTGCTGTGTTTTCTAAGCCTAGCCAGTAAAATAAATCTTCTGGCTCCCCGAGCATGCTAGCAAGCTCAGCCTAGCCCACTGTCTGAACAACTCCGTGCAGACTAGGGAGAAGCCTAGGCTTTCTCTTCAGTCCATGAAAAATGCCTCTTGAAAGTAATTTTCTTGCCACTATAGCTTCACTTTTCTTTGTCTTCCTCATGAAGTTGGATTTCTTCTCACTTTGCTTGACTCCTGCTTAACCCTTGCTTAACCATTTCTGGGTTTGGTTACTTTGTTCTGAGTTAACTGTGAATTTAGATCAAATTCTCCACACAGTGTCTTCTCATCACAGAGATACCCTGGCTCACATAGTTCCAGTGCCTTCTGGGGGGCCCCACTCTTTATCCAAAGATAAATGATTGTGTTCCCACTAAACTCCCTTCCTGCCGGGCTGCCTCCTTTGTCCCTACCTCTGTCCCCTCCATGACTTGGCGAAGGTGTGACAGCCTCAGCGCTGCAGTGCAAGCTCAGCTGCGGCTTCTCAGACTCACTCCTCTGTGCTTCTTTCCCTGCTTTGGGATTGACAGATGATGGCCCTGCAGAAGCTTGGTTATTGCTGTTATTCCAACTTATGGCAAGTTCCTCGTGTGCCAGATGTCAGCAAAACTGCTCTGGGCTGAGCCTCTAAAGGTTACACAAGCTTTGAAGTGCATCTTGTGTTTTCACGTGACAGACTGTCACACAGAAGGGACAACTAAAATGAATTGCTGACCAGGGAGGGGCTTAGACATACCATAAATACCTGGTTATGCTCCAAATGATGGTGACCTTTTTTCTTCTCTGTTAAACTCTTATCACATACCTCAGAAACCTTCTGTTGTTTTAAAAGTTACAAAAAGTGATGACTGATACTATTAGAGCTCATTAAAGTAGCAGACATGGCAAATACAATATGAATGGGATACTGACCTGGCGTAGATAGGTGCTGCAAGTACACCCGGGATCCTGCATGCCATGAAGCAACTGCTGTCATGAGGCCACATCGGCCCTACGTGTTAGGGAGAAGGAGTGTGGGCTTCCCAGTAACCCACCAGTCGGAGAGCTTTTCCTTTCAAATGGGAATGGGATGTCACCTGCCGCACATGAAGGAAAAAGCTGTTGGATGAGGCACAGTGGAAGTCAAAGCTGAAACGAAAACCCAAACCCAACCCAGTAACTGCTGTCAGAATGAATTGGGGGGCAGGGGGGGAAATTGTTAGGGAATAATTATTGGAAAAACCCTTGGCTTTGGCCCTGAGTGCCCACATTTCAGCTAAGGGTGGCTGCTAGGGCCATTTTTGTCTACATTCTACATTGCTCTGGTAAATACCCCCTTTCTATCAGCACAGCCTGCTGGTTTCGAGTCAGTTCCTATCATATAGAAAGTATTATTTAGACTGACTTTCATACCTCAAAAAAATGAATCCTACACCTCCCTAGCTGCCTTTCCTCCATGCAAGAATCTAGAAAACACTAATCTGGTGAATAATTTTGGTGGTGGCAGAAAGAGGAGAGCCTGCGTGTGGTGCTCAGTTTCAGGGTCACTATCTCACTGTCTTGGTTTAACAAATGTCTGCGTATGTTCAACAGCTCCAAATTTTAGCACATCCGTTTACTATGAAGTCAGGTTGCAGGAGTTGTGGGGAGGAGGGGGAGGTTGTTTGGAACAGAAAAAACAGTGGAAACTCTTAAAAAGTAGCACAGGTCAATCTGAAGCAAAATGCAGACAAGAAAGAGGGTGGGTGGAAGAGAGGAACGATTACCATTAGCCTTCTTTGGTTTCTATCACAGGCGTGTGCTATCCATTACTAATTTAGCTGCATGAGGGAGCCACGATTTCTTTAAAACATGCCAGGACTCCGGTCTGTCTCTCAGCCTGTAATATCATCCAAACAACAAATTGGGTCCCAGCTGGGCTGTGTTTATCAGCTTAAAAAGAACTGATTTTCTTTTCCCCAGTCAGGAGGAAAGCGTTGTCTGACAGCACGAACCAAGATCAATGCTCTGTCTCAAACTCCCTGCAAATGAGCAATTTCAACCATTTGGTTGTCCAGGTATGGATTTTGGCCCTGCAGGCTTTAACTGTGCCCTGTAACTGGTGACACATCCCCACTGTCCATCCCCATCATCGATCCTCATCCCCATTGTCCATCCCACCTGCAGGGTCCTTCATCACTTTTTATCCACCACCACCACCACCTGCACAGCTAATTAGACTTTGACCTCTCTGCCCAGATGCACTAGCTTAAGGGAAAATGACTCTATGCTGATTTGAATCACACTTAAACCTTGTTTCAAATAACTAGGTTTAGCTTTTTTTGTACTTGTTCTTGCCTGTTGTCTTTCAGATTGGTTTTCATGGCCTGCTAACTATTAAAGCACAGTGATTTGTACAATACTTCCACTAGCCTTGCTATTATGTGTAGGTAAGAATGAGATACTGTATCTAATCACAAGTATTTATTTATCCAATTATATAACATATTTACTTGTGTGGCTATATAACATATAATTTAATTTGTTCTATGAAAATAGTGAGCCTTCCTTACTAGATTTGTGTCAAACCATCTGAACATAAATTGGAATTCAAATAAAAAATCACATTACTTTAAAGTATTCTTATTTAACTATTGATAAAATAGCTCAGATGGGCACAGTGCAAATGACAGTAAAATTGGCGTTTACAACAGACCTATTAGACAGAAGGGAATTGGACTGAGAAAAACAAATCGATTTTTTTCTACACCATGCCTGATATAAAAACTGTGCATAAAGAAGGGATCTAGTCATTTAAAAAATCTTGGTCAGTTAATTGGGGAACAAATGTTTGCTTTCTCCCTCTGTCTCTCTCCCTGGGGGGGATGTCCTGGGGGAAGGTGAGGGCTGCGGTGGGAAGTGACCTCCAGCCCTCCCCAAGGCTCCTGTCTGACCTGGTGCCCCCTCTTTGGTATTATGGCCCTCAGTCCCACTGAAGTGACCCCCACACGCCACTGCTGGGAACATGCTCAGCAGCATTTTCAGTGTTGCCCAGGGTCTCCTGATGCTGCAATGTGCACCCGCCTTGTTGGCTGCTCCCAGCGAGCCCCAGTGAGCTGCTGCTGAGGGCTGGGGAAACAGCCCTGGGACCGTCTGCATGAAAGTCTGCACAAGAAATTAGTGTTTGAAGAGCAGTTCCTCATCTGCAGCTTAAAGCATCCTTTTTTTTGGAAAGCCCCTGTTCTTACAGCCGTGGAAGTGGACGCTCCCCTCCTGTTCTGCTGTTCCCCCTAACCCCGAGGGCTACAGATGTGCCATGTTTCCGACCCACAGCCATGACCAGCAGCCCCAGGATGCTCATGGTTCCCAGACAAGGCAGCAGCCCATGGTAAAGCTTTCTGCAGGCAGCTGGCTGGCCTGCGCCGTCCTCTCTGTGGGTTTGTATCCGCTGGACGATTTTTGGGTTGGAGAGCAGCGAGCTTCATGGCACGCTCCCCCTGGCCGGGCAGCAGGCAGCCTGCACACACGAGCTGTGACGCTGGCCCTGCCCGCAGGAAAACGGGCAGCTATTGACTGCAGATCTCTTTGGCAAGATAACTAAAAGGATAGGGAAAAGGCAAAGCCAAGCATTTGGCTGAGTTTAGGCTCTTCTGTGCCTTTTCAAGCACAATAAAATTAACAGTATTGTCTCTGTGTGTGTGCTAGCACTTGTGGAAGGCTAATGGTGCCAAAACAGCAAAAGAAAACAAGAACAGGTTTGGGAAGACAGCAGGGTGTTATCCATAGAAGAGAAGATTTGTGATTTAATTTGAATAGCATCATGCCGGAAAGACTCTGCCCTGGATGAAGAGCAAGTTACCATGAGAGAGGAACTCTCCTGCCCATTTCTATCTGTAGGAAGAGATTAAGGATGACAGCGGCAAGGATGCTGTGGGAGACCAGCCCGTGGGGACCTGAGGCTGCTTAGCGTAATTTCCTCACTTTTATCTGGCTTTGGACATGGGTGATCTATAGCCCTCCACCCATCAGACCTATCTCAATCTGCCAAATACATTCAGCTCTTCTGGCAGCATAAGCAAGCAGATAAAACCAATGGTAAGACCCATGGCAACAGTTTGCTTTCATTCACGGATGCTTTTAGCAGAGAAGGAACAAACTGGACACTGTCTATCCAGGTTTCTCACTGAAATTTGGAGTTTTCAGTCAACCACATCTGGATGAATCTGCATTTCTTCAAAACAGAAACGCAGTAGGAGCTTTGCAGTTTGCGAAGCCATAGACAGATATGATCTCCCTCCTGATGTCTCCCACCGCAGATTCTCACGGCTGACACGAGACCCACCCTGAGTTACAGCAGTTTTTGTGCTCCTGAGCACCAGATTTCATCCTCCTCTCATTCTCTGGGCTTGCCTTTACCGCCACTTCCATTGTGGCTATAACATCAACATGTCAAACAAGAAGGTGGGATAAATATCTCAAAGCTGCTTTTGGCTTCAAGGCTTGGCAGCCCTTACGATTACTGTGATTTGTGTGGAACGGGAGGGGTCATGAGCTATACAGTGAGAGTGCAACGCAACACAGCACAATTTCAGTGCCAAATTTTCATGGGCTGGCTGACACAAATATCTCAGCAAGGCAGAAGGGTGAGAGCCACAGAAACCCAAAAATGCAAGAGAAAGCACCATGATACAGCACTAACTCCTGTTTAACAGAAACATGCTGTTTCTGTAAGCACAGCACTGGAGCTTTATTAGAGGGTGCCAACCCCAGTCCAGCAGGAATAACCTCGAGTTAAACAGCTGTGAAGTCCAGATAACCTGGGGTTAGCTTCATCTGCAGAGGGTGCCGGGCTGGATGCTGGTTACTTAACCAAGTTAAAATTCAGATGACGGTGTCTGCTCTGTTACGCCAGCTCACTTGAACTACCCCATGACAGACACCGTGAGGGGGAAGGAATGTTTTTCCCAGCACTGATTTCTTTGCGCTGGATCCCCGCTTGCTAAGGATGCCTCACCCAGGTATGCAGCCATGAGCCTGTCAGCGCTTTGGAGCGGTGTCTGCCATGCCTACGGCAGCTCAGCTGCCAAAAATCCTGATAATAGTGTTCTTTGATCATTTCTTTCCCCATCATTCCTCTCACGTCATCTCTGCGGGGAGGCATCTCAAGTGATGAAAGGTTTGTAGGGAGAGGTGATATTTCTGATCTGAATAAAGCATGCAGTTGGAAAAACGGGGTGGACTTCGGGCCAGGCCCTTCTCCATGCTGCTGTGCAGCGTGGGACAGGGGTGGCTGCTGCGATGCCTGCAGAACACCAGCAGTGCCGAAACTTCTACTGCTTTTACTGCAGCAGCAGGTCCGATGGAGGGTATCACCTTTCCCTGCAGATCTGGTCTTGCTTTTGGGAGGGCAGGAGTGGGGTTGCATGGCAAGGTTTTGGTACTGGGGGAGCTGCAGAGGTGGCTCCTGTGAGAAACTGCTAGAAGCTTCGCCCGTGTCAGTGGAGCCACTGCCAGCTGGCCTCAAGACAGTGGGCCACAGTGGGCCGAGGCCGAGCCCATCAGTGACGGTGGTAGCACCTCTGGAATAATGTATTTAAGAAGGGGTAAAAGGACCCTGCTGTGCAACAGCAGCCAGAAGAGAGAGTGAGACTGTGAGAGCAACGGCCCTGCAGCCCCCCAGGTCAGTGCAGAAGGAGGGGCAGGAGGGGCTCCAGGTGCCAGAGCAGAGATTCCCCTGCAGCCCCTGGTGAAGCCCACCTAAGGCAGGCTGTCCCCCTGCAGCCCAGGGAGGTCCACGGTGGAGCAGATACCCACCTGCTGCCCAAGGAGGACCCCACACCAGAGCAAGTGGATGCCCGAAGGAGGCTGTGACCCTGTGGGAAGCCCAGGCTGGAGCAGGCTCCTGGCAGGACCCATGAACCCATGAGAAGAGGAGCCCAGGCTGGAGCAGATTTGCTGGTGAGACTTGTGACTCCTCGGGGGACCCACGCTGGAGCAGTCTGTTCCTGAGGGGCTGCACCCTGTGGAAAGAACATGTGGAAGGGGCCACACTGGAGCAGTTTGTGGAGGATTGTCTCCCATGGAAGGGACCACACACTGGAGCAAGGGGAGAGTGTGAGGAGGAAGGAGCAGCAGAAACAACATGGGATGAACTGACCACAGTCCCCATTCCCTGTCCCCTCTGCTGCTCAGTGGGGAGGAGGCAGAGAAATAGGGAGTGAAGCTGAGCCCAGAAAGAAGGGAGAGGTGGGGGGAAGGTTTGGTTTTATTTCTCGTTACTCTACTCTGATTTGATTGGAAATAAATTAAACTGATTTCCCCAAGTCGAGTCTGTTTTGCCCATGATGGTAAATGGTGAATGATCTCCCTGTCCTTATTTTGAGCCATGAGCTTTTCGTCGTATTTTTCTCCCCCGTCCAGCTGAGGAGGGGAATGATAGAGTGGCTTGCTGGGCACCTGGTGTCCAGCTAGGGTCAACCCATCACAGAAAGACAGAGCCCAGGCAGAGGCAGGAGCCTGCTTCCCCGGCCCTTCCCACAGCCACCCCCATTCCTAGGCTGGAGGAGCCTGGCTGGGGGCTCGGGGGGCCGGGGCACACCTTCTGCTGGGGGCTCTGTGCCTGGGCACGCTGCCCTGCTCCCCCTTGAAACACCCACGGGAATGCCATGCCCAGTGCTGAGCTGCCACCCTGCTGGGGCACTAGCATGATCTCCCCTCCCAGCACCACAAGACAGCTTCTGGGAGAACAAGATTGTTATTTTGTTTTCTCCTTTTAAATCTTCCAAACAAGACCTTATGTGCAACCTAAGCAAAAGTCCTGAAGCTGCAGCTAGCAGAGAAAAGAGCTGTAATGACTGTGGATGTTTAATGGCAGATTGTAAATGACTGGTGATGTGTCAGCTGGAGGTCTTCAGCAGAGCAAGACTTGATCTCGATGGGTAGCTGCCACCCATTATCTGCAATGAAATAAATGGAAATACTTCTGTGTCTTTGCTTGATGCCTTTTTTATGTTCCAGGTTTGGAGATTTTCCTTGTTCCTGTGAAGCAGACTGTGCTGACAAAAAGGAGAATGGCTTGCAGCCGGCCTCTGTGAGGTGCCCCAAGCTGCTAGCGCAGCCTGAATGCCCCCAGGCTGCTTTCGGGGCTTGGTCTCACTGGGTGCCTGCTGCCCTGCTTCCACTGCAGTCAGGAAAGGTGAGACCCTAAAGACAGAGGAAAGCTCCTTCACCTCTTGCGCCTTCCTAACTAACTCCCTGTGCAGACGGTACTGTCCCGGGGGATAGCGCTGGCCGATGGTCTGCTTCAGCCAAACACGGGTACTGGCAACGGCATCTGCTGCAACCTCGGTCAGACCAAGTCATCTCTGTTCCCTTTATTTGCCTTCCTACCTGGGACCTTATCCACCAAGATTTGTGCCCATTAAAGAAAAGAGTAATTTCTTACTGTGTGTTTCCTCTTACACAGTCTGTGGAGTCACACAAACAGTGCGTTTTCTGACCAGGTCAAGAAAAAAGATGTAGTTCAGATCAGCCCAGATCGTTTGGCTGGTACAGACCCTCATGGCTTAGAGTTATTTCACCCTTTCTAAAAAAAACCCATCAATGTCCAATGCTACAACAAAACAATCTGTTTTGAAGAAAACCAAAAATATTTTGGTGCTTTCCCATTTGCTCTGTCACTGTGAATCCTCTATAAGAATCCTGCGAACATCTTGGGACTTTTAACACTTATTTCTTGGGTGCTGATTTTGGGATGGTGTTAGCCCGGCGCTCCCTGGCTCGGCCACCAGTGCCTGCTCCTGGCACATTGCCGGGCGCTCTTCCCGGGCACAGCCAGGGTGGGATCTGCCCGTGGGAGGTTTTGAGGGGCTGTGGGTTACCCCAGCCCGGCTGCCCCTGCGCAGCCCCGCGCACATGCATTATCAGGGCAGAGCTGAAGATGGCAGCAGGAATTTGGTTTCCCTTCCCGTATTTTGTCTCCTTGGAAGCACATCTGCGAGAGGGGCTGCTGCGGAGTGCGAATGGGGCTGTGAAACGGGTTTAATTATGCCGCTCATGTGGTCACTGTGGAGAAAGATGAACTTTTCTCCTCTTGCATTTAACCCTATTTCATGCATAAAGAACACTGAAGAAACCCAGAGATCTCCGTGTGGGTCTTGAACAAAAGGTGAGGCCTTTTGTTGGGATCCTCCACCTGGTGTGGGGACCGCAGGCTGTACCCACAGTCCCACGAGCTGCCGGCTTGCCTGCGCTCCCGGCCAGGGTGACATCTCCATGCTGCCTCTGATGGCTTTTGGGAATGGACACCACGCAGGTTTGCAGTGCACAGCTAGAAAAAGAAAAATAATTTTGAGATGAATACGCATTTTGCATGCCAGATGCCTGGCTTACAGGGGCTGATTGCTGAGAGGCTGGCTGCGGGTGGCTGGGGAGGGGGCACTGCCAAGAGCCCCGTGTGCTGGGGGTTTGCCCGCTCTACCAAAGGGGGGTCGTGGCATGAGATCTGCCTGTTTGATAGCAGCAGGCAAGGGAGGGATGCCTGGTGCTCTGCCAAGTACGCAGTCGTGAGCACTTGACTCTCAAGCCAACGAGAGAGAGGCCAAGGAAGACAGCAGGAACTTTATTCTGCATCTTAATTTATAGATGTTTCCTTAATCCTCTCACAGACCTCATCTGTTTGAGAAATCAGGTTCATATGTCATCTGTAATGTCTCCTTCCAGACAGATAGCACCACAGCATCTGCAATTTCCATAAGTGTGTTGCACTTTGAAGACAGAGATACACGGGACACTTCAGCATAGCTTTTAAGTGCCGCAGGATTTGCCTCATCAACATGAAGGTCTATTCGTTGTTCAGTGCACAGCAGTATTAGTTTCAAGTCGCTCAGATGCATCAAGAGCAGAAGAGCCCATTGCCCTGGCAAGCCACTGTCAGCTGATGCATTGCCCAGATCCTCATTTAGAAGGCAGGAATTGAGAGGAGGCCTCAAAAAAAGAAAAAAAAAAGCCAAAAAAAAAAAAAGCCCAAAAAAGTACAACCCTATAAACTTTACATAATTTCCTAGGTTTCATTCATTTTGCTGTAATTTTACACACGTCTTCACATTAAGTGCTTATATTGTCAGAGGAGCACTCAGGATAAGTAATGTCACTCAGTGAGTCACAAATGGAAGTCATGTCGGCTGGCTTTGCAAAATGGATCTATAACTGGCTTTTTGTCCCTCAATTTGAGATGGTCTAATTCGATTTCTGTGATTTACGGCTACGAGGAGGATGCTCGCTGTCCTCCTGGTCCCTCTGTGTGCTTGGGCTCGACGCCTTCCCCTCTTCTGACTACCCGGGGGTTGGCCGGTGATTAGTCTTTGCGAGGGTGGTGCACGTATGTCCTGCCGAAACCAATTTGTGTACCAGTAAGTGGAAGAAGGAATATTTTTACCTGTCCTTGCTGACATCCCAGGATAACAAGTATCATTCATGCCAGTCCTGAATTCAGAGATCATGGTGAAACTGCATTTGTAAGAAAAATGAGCGAGGCGTTTGGGCTGAGTTATGGAGACCTGCGAGAATTTACCACTGCGACACGGAGCTGCCGGTGACAGCAGCCGTGCCTGGTGCCAGCTGCTTGAAGGGCTCCTCTCTGCATGTTTATTTACTCACTGTAGCTCTGACACAAAACCTCCCGCATTGGTGGGTTTCCATGGGTTGCAGTGGGCTTCGGATGGAAGCTGTGACACATAAAAATAAACTGTCTGTAAAATCACACCAGCTACTACTTGGGCAAGGAAAGAATCGGTGCTTAATGTACTATGTCTGATTTAGCAAAAGAGGTGTTGCCTCTCAGTATCAAATACGATTGAGATAACCACGCACGTGTGGCAGAGGGCCAACACATTCATCCTTGTGGACCTGGTGTGTTCAGGTCCCCGCAGCCCGGTGGGGCTCGCCTGCTCTCACTGGCAGTAGAGAGGCAGCGGTCGCTGATAAACCCTTGTGGACCTGAAAGCTGAGGCTCTTCCCAGCTCACCCCAACTAGAAGTCAGAGCATCATCAAAGTACGAAACCCGCTGGCTTTAACAGCAAATGCTCCGCCATGCCTGAGCCTGTCACCGCACCGTCCCTTCCTCTGGAGCGAAGCGGCAAGCCCCCGGCTCCCAGGCTGGGTGGCCATCGCAGGGCTGAGTGGTGGCCACTGGTGGGCTGTGTGTTGGTCTGGTGTGCGGGCAGGGGGGCCAGCTGCAGGCTGTGTGTCAGTCTGGTGTGTGCAGGGGGGCCAGCCGCAGGCAGGCGGGGGCTCTGCTCGCCTGGGCACGTCTGTAAGTTGCACACAGCTACAGGCATGCACAGGCGTGCAGGCACGCACCGCTCCACCAGCCTGACCCCAGCTGACAGCATGGTGGGAGCAAATCCTCCTGCTGATCTAGAGCTTCTCTTCGCCCTCTCTGGTGCTGCCCTGCCGTAGGGTGCGGGTATGAGCTGCTGTGGGGTCCCAGCGGTGGCAGTTTTGGCATGCAAGGAGCTCCTAGAGCTGCCGGGGTGGAAGGCGCCCTATGAAAGAACAGATGATCACCCCTCATCTTGCTCAGCCCACAGACGCTCGGGTCACTAGTTCCGTGAACAGCCCCAGGCAAGCTCCGTCCTGACCTTGTGAGCCACGATTTTGGGAAGAAAACACCGAGCAAAATCTGTGCACCCTGTGCCCTGGCCACCCATCGGGCCCCCATGCCATGCTCCCCTAAAAGCTGAGAAAAACTTACTACTGGCTGCCAGCTTGGCAGGACAGCCAGACTCCTGCCATGACCCTGGTGGGTCGCTCGTGGCTTCCCAGCACCCTCTTGCCTTGCTGCATCATTCTCAAGTCATGAATATATGTATTAACTCCAGAATTGTCTTAAGCAAACATTTATCTTGCAAAGCAATGGCCGTTGTTAAAGACTCCGGGGATGGATGTTTAGGAAAACGAGCCCATTTGAGTGCGGTGCTGGAAATGAGGATGTTCTCAATAATTTTTTCCTCAGGTTAACAGTTTCCAAATAAGCAGGTGAAATGGTCTGAGGTGATTAAAGCAATAGAGAAGATTAGTTTTGTTATATATAATCACCTTTGCTTCTCTTTTATGTGTGGAGTGATTTTCTCAGCAGGATGTGTTATCTATTTTAGGGAACGCTAGCCTTTTTCCTTTTTACCTTTTTAAAAAATGTAAATCAGCTTTTTAATCTTTTTGTGTCGATTTGATAGACGGCAATAGCAACTCTGTCTGGTAGTAGTTTCCCCCTTCCCCAAGTACTTCTTTGCCTTTAATTGCCTTAATTGTTCTAATTTGAATAAATCTGGGATCACACCTTGGCTTGTGGAAATTTGTGGAGGACCTGCAGTGTCCTGCCAGGAGCCGCTCCTGCAGACCCCTGTCAGCTCCAGGCAGCCAGAGGGTACAAAAGCCGGAGCTCCTCTCGGATGGGTTACGGCTTCACCTCAGCTCTGTTTCACTCCTGCTCCTGCAGGGAGTGGGCACCTCCTCCTTCCCCCTGGCTGTCCCCATCTTCTCAAAGAGATGAAGTTTTGTGTTGAATGAGGCAACTCCCAGAATACACGTGTGGGTTTTTTCATCAATAAAACTTTTTCCAGAGGTAGATGCGGTGCTGGGACTCTCACTTCTGCAGGATTTCCTCTCCCTGTGCCCTAGAGGAGCTCACTGATTTAAAATCCTTATTTTAAGTGGTGCAAAGCAGCAGCAGCCTCTTTCAACAGCGCTTGGCTCCGCTGCCCTCAGCCCTCTCCCCACCTTGGGGGTAGGACGCGGCTGCCTGTACGGGGCCACTCCTGTCCAAACCCCTGCACTGCCGGCTGTCTCAAGGACCTGTGGATGCGGAGCTGCCGCTCCCCTTCGGATTACAGCCAGAAAGAAGGAAAAGTTGTAATTTGGCATCCTCATGCATTTTATTGGTGAGCCGAGATAATTTCACCCTGGTAAAATACGTCTCTCCAACAATCCCCGAGCCTCAGTGGGGCATCCTTGCTGAAAGACACAATGTAGAGAAATGCCTCCATCAATATGGGATGCGTTCATGATGGCACATGAGCTGATACAGCCTGTCAGGTACACGACGGGGTGGAGAAGAACCTGAGAAATTATTTCATATAGACCACTTGGAAAACAGTCCCTGGAGCAGCCCGGATGAGAAGGGCTCCCTTGGGAGAGCTGGGTAAAGAATATTCATCTGTCAGGGATGTCTTGAGGAGAAGGTGGAGATGGCCCCAGCCCTAACAGAGGGACCTGCGGACAGGGATGTATCCCTACGTGTGGGATGCTGCCCACACTGGGAAGCTCCGAAATCAAGGAAGAGGTAGAGAGGGAATTTATTTCCAAGGAAATTGTGCCCAGAAGGCACAGGGCAGCCCAGCAAGTCGGTCATCCTCACTCATCCCAACCCAAGAGCTGCCAGGGTGGAGGGGGGATGCTCTTTTGATTAAGCTGCCACAGAGGCACTTGCCAGCTCTGGGGTCACTGCCTGCTTTTATAGAAAAGTTAAGTGTTATTGGGAAATAAAGAAGGAAAATGCTAGATGATTATCAGGGAGGAAAAAAGGTTACAGTAAAAAAGGGAATTAAGAGGAGAATAACAAGTTGACCATTATTAGGGAGGGAGATGCAAAGAGATAAGGGGTGGGGGTGGGGGAACAAACATCTAGTACAGTATATTAGACTTCAGCGAGGATGTAAGTATAAAATGCTCCACAAGTCCTGTAATTGAGAAAATCCATCAAATGTCCTGACAGCTGTTCCAGCATTTCCAGAAGCGATAAAACTTGAATTTATTTCACTTCTGGAAAGGGGGCAGTATCACCTTCTGGCGGCTTTAATGAAATGCCATAAAATTTGAGGAAAAACTGTGCTGTAAAGTAATAAAAAAGGGCAGTCAGCAGTGGGTTGTTTGCTGAAATGCTGTTGGAGGGGCTGCGGCAGGGCTGACCTGCCCCAAGAGCCACGGCACCCACCGCGCAGCCCCAGCCCCAGCCCCGCGGCTGGCGTGCCCGCAGGCGGCCAGGGCAGAGCCGGCACGGCGGGGGCTTGGCCCGGGCTGGGGGGCACGGAGCCCACGGGGCATCCAGCCCGTGCCAAGGCGCAGGCAGGGCTGTAGGAGACCTGGAAGAGGCTCGTGCGGCTCCCACGCGCAGCCAGCCCGTGCTGGCACCCCTGCTCGGAGCAGAGGGCTGCAAAGTGTGGCCACCGAGGATATGGTTTTAATTTGGGTTTTTTTGTTTAACTGTAGCGTTGGGTGACAGGAGGAAAGGTCATCACTGCAGAATGTCTCCCCTCACGCGGGAGCTGCTAAGCGGTGAGCTTGTTTTCCTATTTAATTTGTTAATTGAAACTAAATTTGTAATACAACATTTAACTTATTCCAGACTCTGTAATTTAGCCCTAATTTGTTGGCAGGAGAGCATACCTTTCGCATACATTTTTCTTTCTGGCTCACCGTCATCTCTCACATAATTGCTGAGACGGTTTCCTTCCATTGCCTAATTTTGTGTAAATGCCGCAGGCACCCTGGGATCCAGCATTACTACCCCCAGCTGGCAAATATTATGGATCTAGGTAATATGTTTAAACAAGAGTGGGAGGAGACATCTAAAAATAGAAGAGAGGGAAGGAGCGGCACTGGCCGTGAGCGAGGAGCCCCCTCCTCCCCCCCGCTGCTGGCAGGTGCTGGGAGCTGGGGTTACTGGTGACACCTCGCTTCCCCGGAGTGACACAAGGGGAAAGCGGCCGTGAAAGCAGCGCAAGGGCCACCAGTTTGCTCCCAATTAGTGCTTAGTAATGTGAACTCCTCCATGCCAGACAAAAAGCTTGGGGTGAGGCCACAGGGACGATGTGGCTAACACGTGTCCCAGCCACCACAACCAGTAGGACACTCCGTAACGCTGGTCTGGGCTCCATCACCCCCAGTGCCGCTGACTGTGGCTGTGGCCGCTGCTGCATTTCTGCCAGCATCGCTCGCTCTCGGACACCTCCTGTGATTGATGACCTTTTTTGGGAGTAACTGGGACAGCTGTACAGGGTGAGAAGTCCATACTTTGGTCCGACTGTGGTTTCCAGCAGCTTGGCTGGAGGATGAACTACGGGAGTCACGTGGGAGTGGGAGACTGCAGGAGGGGGCTCAAAGCGAGGAAGCATCTAATGGCCAGAGTGCACGAGGGGGGGCTGCTCGTGCTTTGCAGCACGCCAAATGCTCCCCACTGCCAACCAGAAAATAAAGGAAGACAAAAAAGGGTGGTCTGTGAAAGGACTGTGAAATTCCTAAGCGGGCTTGTCTTTTCACACACACCGGTGCATACTGGCCAGATCAGAGAGGCTGAGCCCTGCTGATAACCTGCGTGCTTTATTCCGTGTTCTCTCCGCTGCTTGCAGAGGTGTTGAAATGAGCAAGGGAAACAACAGCTCCAGCCCACAACGAGAATCCCGACGGGCGACAGGCAGGCCAGCTCTCTCGCCGCGCACTAAAAGCCGCGCACTGTGTGAGGGGGACCAGGGCTGGCCCACGGCATCCGACCGGGCGTCACAGCTGCTGCCTGGATTGCTCGTGGAGAAGAGCTGTTTCCACAATAAGTACTCCGAGGCAGCCCATGACTTCCCGCGGGAGTTATTTGAGTGTAAGGGGGGATTTCTCCAGACTTCCGTGACGGTGCATTAGGGGCTGATAATAAAACACCCTTGGGCGTGAGCGGGGCAGAGCTCACCCCCTTCGGCGAGGGACGGCGCTGGCGTGGCACCGCACCAGGGGAAAATCTGGCTCCTGCCCAGCCGTGGGAAGGATCCTTCTGATTAACCCAAAGTCCAGATTTCTGCGTGAAGGTTCCCATGGCAACCGGGCTGCAAAGATTAAATATTTAAAAATATGGAAGCGATGCTGGCGTGCGAAGCAAATGCAAGAACTTTGGGACAAGCGGCATCTCCGTGCTCCATCCATGCGGCTGGGTTGTGGCCCACGCTGGTGTTTTGCAGCCCTGCCACTGCCACCAAGGCTTCCACAGGCTGGGAGCAGCCTCCCTGCCCATCACCCTGCCTGCTGGCATCTGTGGGACATTTCTCCCCTTTCCACATGATTTTCCACAACAGAAACTGCAGGGCATGAGGCTGGCCACTCCTGGCAATTGCTCCTGTGGCTACCAGTGCTCCTTAGCAAACGAGTGGGTGGGGAATGCAGTTTAAGTGAAAACCGAACGTTCCCCAGGCCAATGCCCAGTGAAATGTTATTTGTGGAGAACTTCAAAGCCATTCCCAGTAATGTGGGGTGGGGGGAGCCAACCAAAGAGCACTGCTGTTCATTTTACAACTGCTGGAAAGTGCAGTTTAGTGAAAAGCAAATGCTCTGTGGGAAGCGATCACTTTAATAATATTTTGATGGAAAGTTTTGAATCCACTAGACATGAGTAATCTGTTTTGACCTCCTTCTTTTGCTTCTGACATGCTGCTTTACCTGAAGTGCATCGCTCTGGTGGCGCTGGCACTGCTCGCTGCAGTAAGCTCACTCCAGCTCCAGCGGTACCCATCCTACAGCAAACCAAAAAAATACCGCTTACAGCAATGCAGGATCTTCACCAGGATTGCACATTTCAAGCTTAAGGTGGTCACCTCTTTTCCCACCCGTCATAATTGGTTGGTACAGCGACTGAGTAATAGCAGTAATACTAAAGAAAGGTGGTGCCGGCATCCGGGCATCCGCAGAGAGGTACAGATGGCCTCTCCAGACACAGCGGAGCTTTAACGGCATCACAGTTTCAGCTCCCATCTCTGGAAAAGAGATATCTAATTTCTGAAATCACTGGAAAGTTAGGGAAGTTGAGTTTTTAATGGCACCCACCATACCTATATCCATGTTTAACATTTCAGCCTTGTCTCTAAGGTAAAGTGAGGCTCATTAGAGCCCTTTTCTAATTAGCTGCTGCAAACAGATTTTCTTTTATAAATGCCTGAATGTAAAGTTATTTGTGTACCTAATTTCTTTTTTATGTTACATTTATTTTTAAGTGTAATTCACTACGGCTTAACATTTGTAATTCTTGCAGGGGCATTACAACCAACGATGCACATTTATTACAACCCCTTCAATTGCTACATTTTATTTCCATATGCTTTTGAATTGCTATTGAGCTTGTTTTGTGTTCTTCCCATCGTTAAAGTGTATTTTTTTATTGTACATAAATGGTAAATAATTGATACCTGCCATATGGTGCTAATCATCCTGCCAGCCCTATGTCTCCACCCTGTCCTTTCATTCTTTGCTAACTCTCCCCCATCAGCTTCTCTCCTTTCTTTCCCAGTTTTCTCCACAACTTCACCCCTTTGCACTCCAGAGGTGCGCTTGCAGTGATGCAGTGCTGAGAAACGCACTGCCCTTCACCTCCACTCAGCCCAAACCCTCCTCTTCCTCCCTGACACCTTTCAGGGGAGGTGATCCGCCCGGGAATGCTCATCCTGCCCCCTCTCCCCAAGGCCCCCTCATCCCCACAGTCCCATCACCCCACTCATCCCAACTGGTCCTATCACCCAGGGACCAGAGCCCACTCTGCCCCAACACCTCTGGGCTTTGCTGCACGACTCCTGCTGTGCCTTGTTACTCTTGCAAGGGCAGCACCCTTGCCAGCTTTTCCTCCTGTGTTAGCAGTGTGTACAGACATACGAGATACGAACACTGAGCCGCAGGGCTGAGCTTCTCTCAGTATAGACTGTGCTGGAAAAAAGTAGCCAGGGCATTACGGTAGTTAATGGCAGCAAACCTCAAGTGCTGGCAGCTCCAGAGAGAAGCAATGAGCTAGAAGCCACGGTGACATGACCACCTCCTGCCCTGTCAGGGAACAAAACAGAGTCCCTCCAACCCCTGAGGTTACTCAGCAGTGAGTTACGTGGGCTACATAGGCTAAAAAACACATTTGCAAGTATCTGGTTGCCAAAGCCAAAGCAGGGAAAGCCCGGAGCTCCCTACAACCAGAGCAGGCTTTCCATGAGCACAGAAATGTCTTTCTCTTAGCCTGAATTAAATCTTTCTAGACATAAAAAAACCACCCTTGGAGACAGATCCTTGGGATGGAGAATTTCTGTCTAAATGGTTAAAAGGTCAGGTTGCTGAACTGTGAGTGACCAAAAGCAAGGTTTTGTAATGGGAAGTGCTGGGGAACATTAGTAGCCAGCATTATTACCAGTCCAGCCAACAATAAAAGCTTGTGCTGCGCAGATATGTGACCATCCGTGCTGAGCTAATTGTTGATAAAATCCTCGGAGTTATAATTAGCCCCGGTGGGACTCCTCATGCTGCTAAACTGAAGCGCATGCCCCCCTGTTTGCAGGGGGGAGCTGCAGGGCAGGGTGGTGGCCCAGCGTCCCCAGGGCGCAGGGTGGGACCGGTTGGTGCAGACCCTGTGGGGCAGCACCAGCCTTGGAGGAGGGGAGGATGGGGATGCTTGGCAGGGTTGGGAATAAACGAGCCAGGGCTTCACTCTGTCCCCTCTTTCCCACCTTTCCGCGTGACGGCCAAAATGGGCTGTTATATGACAGTTTTGCCATTCTGCCCTTGCCAGAGCACAAGCCCTCCCACTGCCTTTAGAGCCTGCAGGACAAGGTTCTGGGATGCTGTGCCGGTCCATCTGCCCATCTGTCTGTCCTGAGAGCACTGTATGCTGGGCACAGCTGTGCAACTGCTCCTCTCTGCTCTGGGCAGCATCGTGGATGCAGATGTGTGGCTACATGTGGTGCCCAACCCCTCCAGCAGCCCTGGCACAGCCCTGGCAGTGTCCCTGGGGATGGAGCAGCCATGGCCTCAGTTCCCCGGTGGGGCAGGTACCAATGGCACTTCTGTGGATGATGGGCTTTTTGCCTCTCCCTCCATGCATACGTGTGGGCAAGCTGGGCTGATCTCCCTGCAAAACCAAAGTCTGCACGGCCGTGGCAGGTGCCAGCCTGGGGGAGCACCAGGGGATGGGGCTCTGCGGTGGCAAAGAGGGGCAGCAAAGGAGACATGGGTGGGAGGGAGGAGGTGCGAGGAGAGCAGTGGGATGTGGCAGAAGAAGGGGACAAAGGTGCGGAAGGTGTGTGTGCCAGTGCTGGGGCTCAGGTAACCCGAGTTCTGCGAAGGGGAGGTTGCTGCTGGCCGTGGGTCGGAGGCAGCGATGTTTGCCTCTGAATATTGATGAAAGATAGTTCTAGGAGATGGGAATTAGCTGAAGGCTAAAGGCATCCCTCCTGATGGACTGATGTCTGCAGCGTGTTTAGTAATGAACCCGAGCTCCCTTCCCTACGGCCTGTGTTGTAGTGCACAGGGAACAGCCCTACTGGATGTGCCTTGAGCAACTAATTCCCAGAGAGATGCAGATGGCCTTTGCTCTGTCCTGAAACCCCCTTTTTGGCAATCTTGCTTCACCGGGGGACTCACTGATCAATAATTAAAACAAGGGATAATTAAAAACTCATGAAAACCTTCTCTGAGACCTCGAAGTGAAATATATCAGCTTCTCCACTAGCTACACTGCTTGTCCTGATTTTGCAACTCTCCCAAGCATGGTGATCCGACCGTGACATCTTGCTGCTGCGGAAAGCCGGAGATGACAGCCTCTGGGAGCAGCAGTCGCCAGCAGCTCCCTCTGGGGCTCTGATGCATTTCCAGCATCGGTTGCATCATTTGCAGTGTGGCTGCATGCAGGGGTGTGCTCACGTGTGTGCTTGCCAGCTTTTGTTTGGAAGACAGGGCAGTTTTAGCTACTGGCATCCAGCAGAAACTGGAGGCCCTGGGTCCCCTTGCAGCTGAGCAAAGCACCCCCCAGATATGAGCAAGTAAATGTGACCGTAAGAGTTCAAAGTCTACTGAAATCCCACCATGAGGGAGGAAGACTAAAGGTGTTTTACCTGTTTGCTGCCAGGTAAAAGGTGACTGTTGTAAGAATTGAACCTGTGAGCTGGGCGTTTTTTTGTGCATTAATAAATCTAGGGGTGATAATAAAATGGCAGTTTTCCTACAGAAAACACAGACTTTTCCCAGGCACCTAAATGTTAAAACACGTCGAGCAGACTTTGAACCCGGAGTGCCACCCGCTCCCTCTGGCAGAGCTGAGCCCCTCTGCCTAGGGACACTTTCCTGGGTACATTCAGGCCTCTGAAACACTCCAGCTAAATGGCATTTGTTAGCTTGAGGGAATGTCTTTAGAGAAAAAAGCAGTGTGCTGGAACCAGGTGCCACCAACGTGTGATTAATAGCGAGTGGTGGGGTCTGCACTCGCCAGTGGGGGGACAGAAATGCTCTTTCCCTCCCAGATGTCTTTGGCACAAGCCTTGGCAGCTCTTTCTAAGCTTTTCCTGAAAACTAGCTGTCTTGTGGGACTAAAAACCGCTGCTGCATCAACAGCTGCGCTTAGGGGAGCAGGTGAGACGCAGCCCTGACATTTCCAGTCTGTCCAAGCAAGACAGCTCCTGACCTTAGCTTTGCCTGGATGCTAATGCTGCCACCAGACCACATACCCCACATCCCCCGGCACACAGGGGAGCAAGATGCAGGGCAAGGGGGCTTCCACCCTCCTCCATCCACCTGGCCACAAGCTCACCCCCGCAGGTCCCTGCCATGGGAACCCGGGTCCCCGGGGACACATCTGTGCTGCCCTGCAGCCTCCGCATCCCTGCAGGCCACGAGCATCCGAGGAGATGGCTGCTGCTGCCAAGGCTGTCAGTGCCCAGAGCTGGCACCGCGGCCGTAGACGCGTCCAAATCCTCCCACGCTGCCAGCAAGGCGGCGAGGCTGGCAGCGGTACCCGCCGGCTTCGTGCACGCCGCCACGGCGTTCGCGGGGGAAGAGCCTGGTGGCTCCCAGGCCTGAAATTTCTCACTCGTGTCTGATGGGCTAATTATTATTGATTGACATTTTTGGAGTTTTCAGGGCACTTTGGGGGAAGAGCAGAGTGTGGGAAGAGGAATATGTTGACAACTTTTTCACATAATCCTTTCCAGCCCCCTCATTTTTCAGTCAGCCATGGAATGTATCCAAGTATCTGGGATTTTAATGAAATTAAAAGCAAGCAGACCCAAAAAACCTTTGAAAAGCACAAGAAAAAACAAATGGCAGTTTCCCTCCTCTCCAGCCCCTGTGCCACATGGTGGGGATGGACATCCGAGGGGGCCTGGTGGTGATGCGGGGAGGCTGCCTTGGCCCTTGCTCCTGGCCCCACACCAGGGCAGCTCTCCCAGCCCCGTGGTGCCCTGTGGCCAACCTGCTTGGGTGGTCAAGTGGCATTTGGTGTGAGCACCTTCCCCTCCCTCCATGGCCTGCTACCAGGTCCTGCAAGAAGGAGCATTTATATGACTGTCCTCTGCCCACACCAAGAGATGCACGGCATCCTCAGTCCTTTTACAAGGGAGGGTAGTGGTGGTTTTGGTCCAGCATCCCTATGCACTGAGCTGTCTTAAGCAAGGTTTTGAGAGCCACAGCTGCTGGTGTGTATTTATCCTAAGCCCTGAGTGAAACCCCACTGGGAGCTGCACCTCAGCACATGCTGTTCAGGATCCCCAGAAGGCTTCAAGCAGGTTTATTGCAGGAAAAAAAAAGCTCTTTGTATTAATAAGTAACAATCTACTTTAGCTTAACTGAACTGAAGCAAGCAATTTGTATTGCACGTGCTATAACGATGCAGATAAAAGTGGTTACAAGGGACAAATGATTGCATACTGGATGCATGAGCATCGACACGTGCTACATCTACCTCAGCGGCTCTAAATGCATTCGCACAAGTTTAACCGTCGCTGCTGGAGGTAACTCTCAGATTATATTGTGTACGATGCAAATCAGTGTACAGTAAATACCTAATTAGCAAGCTGGATTTTAAAGTGGCATCAAATTTTCCTTGGAAATGGCAACCCAAACTGCCTGCGTGGCTGGGAGGCATCACTGCACCCTCACTGCCACGACTGCTGGTGCTGGGCAGAGCCGGCACGGCAATATCTCCGAAAGCCGCTCCCACTGCATGTTAATACTGCTAAGGTACAATCCAGACACAGCTGGAGCTCTGGCTCCTACGAGATATTCAAACCTCAGCCTGCAAACACATACTCTTTGTATTTTCCCCGGGCAGCTTGCTTAGCCTTTAGGCTTCCTGGGTTTTGAATTGACTCTGCCTTTTGAGTGGGAGTTTTAAGAAAAAAAACCCAGCAGGTTGAAAGCAAAGGACCCGGCTGTGCTGACTAACCATTTTGATTTAAGGCGAATGTGGGAAATACCGCGGGGAGAAGCGAAGCCTCCGCTTTGTGAGCGGCGCATCGGCAGTCAGCAGCGCCCGCTTAAAATGGATCCCAATACCTGCCGTCCTCAGTTTAAGATTATTAATGTTACTTAACCTAAACAAGACCGGACAGGAGGATTTTCCCCCAGCATGGATTAGTAAGTCAGGAGAAAAACGAAATTCAGCAGAAATCCTCTTAGTAATTTTTATCAGGGGTAGATTTTCACATCTGAATCTCAGCTGCCAATTTGCATGGATAATCTCAGATTAGCTTTACTCTGCCGTTCACTTATTTGTTCCCCCCTCCTAAATAAGCACACTTTTGCAGTGACAAAGGAGACAAACAATTCTTTAGGAGAACGGCTGTGACACCTAAATAATAATGTTAAGAAAGTCCATCTAAAAACGAGCAGCTCGGCACTTTTGGC
The DNA here is from genome assembly GCF_023638135.1 of Falco biarmicus. Classification (NCBI taxonomy): domain Eukaryota; kingdom Metazoa; phylum Chordata; class Aves; order Falconiformes; family Falconidae; genus Falco; species Falco biarmicus. The sequence continues at coordinate 15,054,123 of NC_079295.1, forward strand.
TCCCCCCTCCTCACCATGCATTATTCATAGTAGACAACAGGACCGAATGTGTACGCTCCCTGTGCAATTACCAGGAGAACATATTCAAAGACATATGCTAGTGCTTCTTAGTGAAAGGAGATGTGCAAGCACCCATTATTTACTAGGCACTGTTACAAAATCTGCAAGTTTGACTCCAAGGTTGCAGCTTAATTGACTCCCCCTGGTAGCTCTTGTCATCCATCTAATTCAAGCCACGCAAAAGCCTGGCTGTTGTTCTGTGTGCGTAAAATACACTGGCTGCTTTGGCACATGCTGGTAAAAAAAATGTGGTTTGCATCAATTAACCTTTTTTCTAGCAAGGAGAGTGGCTGAATGACAGGGCATCTGAGAAGTATGTGAAACTTCAGCACTTCACTCAAAGCAAATCATCACTGAGGTCGTCTGTGTTATCATCATGGCTGCCTTTGGCCCTGCTCCTCCTGAGCACAGAAGCCTCGATAAGGATCATCTGCTCAGTTTATTGCCTTCTTGATCTAATAAATATATTTCCTGTGAGAAAACCCTTCTGTGGGATTTATTTAAATCAGCCTCCCAAAATTCATCTCTGCAAACTTCCTTCCTCTTCCTCCCACACTGGTTTTCTCTGCGTGCCATAAGCTGTAAGGATCCGTGCAGTGATTCCGTTCTGTATCCCCTTCCCAGGCAGGCAGTAACCTCTGTGCACATGGAAATAATTTTCCTCTGATCACCCAGACCAGTCTAGCTCTTCTTCTCCCCAACATGCATCCCCTGGCAACGCGTACCCCTTTAGAAATGACGCACAGAGGGGCGGTGGGATAGAGGCACCACCAAAAGCACCAGAGCAGGGTACCTTACTCTGTCCCCTGTCACAGCCCAGATGAAGAGACGTGCAGTCAGTTATTGTCAGCAGAGGTGTTTGACACGGGTTGTACAACCACTGCCGGAACAAAGAGCCATGAGAGGGAGGGGGAGGCTGGCAGATAACTAATGGGGGTAAAAGCCACCTCCCCCAGTGCCTCAAAGCTTTGGTTTGCGGGCTCTGAACATTCCCAGGAAGCTGCCCCATGCCCCGGGGCTGCCGTGGGTGGGGGTGAGGGCTGCACCCCACCGGGCACCAGACCCCTCCTGCCCCAGCTGGCGATGGGGGGGTGACCAGTCAGCGATGCCGGGGCACAGGCACAGCCTGCCCCGAAGCGCATTGCTTTGGCACTGACCCACCGCCTGGGCAGGAGCTTGCGGGGCGTGGGTGGGTTGATATTAATAAACAGGGATGGCAAAACTTCCCTGGTAGGGGACTGGTGCTGACAGGCATCACTGAAAAGAAAGAGAGCAGCCAAGTTATTGTAGGGCAGCTGCCTGTGCTGGGTGCTGGTGTGCTTTAGGTAGCTACTCCAGCCGGGAAAGGGCTCTGCAGCAGCGCAAGGATCAGACCTGACCGGGATGGGCTTTCCCATGTGCCGCTGAGGGATGTGCCGTGGCATCTCGAGGCTGGGAGCTGCAGCAGGGCCAGCAGCAAAGCGCACCATGTTTCACTGCTGCACCTTGCCGTAATTTACCCACAGCTTGTCTCCCCTTTGTCCCCCTGTTCAGTCTCACACCAAATGGAGTTTCCCCCAGGGCTGCCGTCTGCCAGGGAAGCCGTTCGCTGGTGGTGCCATCCCTGGTGGTGCCATCCACTGGCGATGCCAGTGCGGCAGAGGCCAGGCAGCACACAGCACCTGGCTGTCTCCACGCAGGACTCTGGAAAAAAGCAGCAGCAGACGATGTGCTGAGGATGTGCGGGCATGGGAACGCAGCACCTCTTTCCTTTCCAAGTGGGAATGCCCCAAGAAAAGAAGGTCAACAGTCATACCAAGGTTTGGGATGACAGTATCATACTGTTCCCTAACTAGTCAAATAAACATAAGAATCTGTATGGAAGCGCTCATCCTAATTTTGAATAAGTACAAGATCAATTAATTAGGCATGTTTTGGAGAACTTGTGTGAAATATATACACTTTTTTACGCAGCCCTGTTCTGCAGCTCTTTGGGAGGTACAGCATCGCTTCCAGCTTGCCTAGACTGGGAGGAGCGACAGAAGTGACGATCTGGTGGGCTTTCCACGTAAATCCTTAATGTAGACGTGCTGCAGCACCGCAAAAGGGAATTGACTTCACTGCAAATGAAGGAAGGCCTTAAGTGCTTTGTTGAACAGCAGCCGAGCTCTTTGGTAATGAACAACAGTGACAAAAGAAATAAAGAAGCAAGCCGTGATAGCCTGATGTGGTTGCAGTGGAGTAGCTGTTCCGACGGTTGTTGGCGTGTGAGATGACAAGTGAATACAATCTATCTCTGCACATTGCTGCAGTCTTTCACCAGAGGCTACTTTAAAAACCTTGAAGACTTGGCAATTAAGAGGACCTCTAATTGAAACAGAACAACACTAGCATTTTAATTGCCATGCGGCTCCCCTCCAGAGCATCGTGGTCTAGCAGAAATCCAAGATTTCTACAAGCAGGTTTAAAAACAGGTTTTTCAAATCTTACAGAAGCCACGCCATGCATGTGCTTTGCCTCAAGAGTGGTTTGTGTCCATGGGGAAGGGATTAATTACTTCACAACACCAGGGCCACAGGTAGGGGTAGAAAAGACATGCTGCTGCAACGGGTGACACTTGCCCTGGAAACTGTCACGCTGGAGTACATGGAAACCAACTCCAAGCGGTGGGCAATTTAAAATGCATTAACATGCTCTGAAGCCCAGAGCTGAGCCTTCTTAAAACAAACCACTGGGTGCTAATGATTAGTGGCTGGACAGGGGCAGGGAAAACCCACCGGTGTTGCACAAACTGGGATGATGTTGCTCTGATGTGCCCTGTGGAGGTGTTGCAGAAGTTCAAGTTGTATCAAAGAACTGAAGAGAACCAGTGTTCGGATATTCCTCCCCATTACCCTTCGGTTCGGTGGCACCGACACAGAGGTCGTCAATGAAGGGGCATTCATTTCTCCTACAGCTGGGAAGATGCTTAGGGTGATAGTAAATGGGATTACAGCAGCAGCCTCACTCCAGCACAGAGCAACAGTAACACTGCGTGGACATGGACCCTTCGAGGGAAGGAGGGAGATGCTGGGCGTGCTGGGAGCCGTGGCAGCATCCCCTGTGGTGGGTGCCAGGGCCCGTGCTGGGCAGGAGCTGCTGGCATATGCATGTTGTAATATATTAATACACTTTTATAATTCCTTTCATTTCTGAGAGTCCCAAGACATGCCACAGCAGATAATCCTGCTGATTAGCCAAATCAAAGCTTTGTGAGCAAAACCTGCACACTATTCAGGGAGCTGCACAATATGAAATCGATGTATTGAAAGAGCACTCTCCACGGCAAGTGCTGCTCGTTCACAGCCCCCGTCCGCTTCCCATTTCAAGGTAAGTGACATCGAAAGAATGGTCGTGGTGTTGTTTTCCATTGCTAATTATCTGCTGGTCCTGGACTGGATGGCACTCGAGACATAAAAGATGCCATCTCTTTCCCAGGGAGATGAGAACCAATGCACAGAGGGAAAACCAAGGCCAGGAGACGAAGTTTCTGCTGCGCAGTCTGTGCCAGACACCAAACCTGGGCTGAAGCTGCAAATGGGTTTTAGGAACAAGTCTGCAAAAAATGGTGAGCAGGTGCCTGGCACGCGCGGGAGAGGAAACACAGAACAACGGATGAAGAATAAAGTTTTTTTCCTCTACCCAAAGCAGTATCCGGAATCTTAATCTAAAATCTGAAGCCAAACCCCATGCTGGGAGCTTGGGGTTCACCCCTTATTTTTGCAGAAAATCCCAACATCAGGTGCTCCCGCCTGCAGTTGGTTTCCACTGCATGTTTCAAAACCAGGTCCTGGTCCTGCTCGAGGGGAAGCAGGCAGCAAGGGCGATGCCGGGGGAGCAGCATCCCCAGGCAGGACCCCTGACAGCCTCCCCTTTTCAGCACCCAGGGAGGGACACCACTAGCACCCTTGTTTTCATCCCCCTGGCCCTGGCAGCACCGCAGCAGCCTGATGCTCTGCCGTGGGCAGGGCTACCTACCTATTAGATAATTGACCGTATCCCCTGCCAAGGCAGGAGGCAGTCTCCTGACAGAGGCTGTAACAGATATTAAACGTACTGCTCTTGATCTCAGCAAAAAAAGGCCACTGGAGTAATTTTTTTTTAACCCGCTAAGTAAAAGCTTTCTAGCTAATATTAATAGGTTTTATCTGATGGAAATGGTACATTCATCATAGAAGGGCTTTTCTTTTTTTTTTCTCTCCCATTAAACTTTCGAAGAAATGTTTTAATTTTTTTAAGCTGTCATTGATTTTTTTTGTAAGCAAAAATGGACATGTTCAAGCAGAAAAAAAATCCATTTCATTGCAAACCAATCTTCATTTAGGAAAAGATTTCAACATACAATTTCCAATTTGGTGTCATCGCATCCTCCTTGTCCCACTATTACGCAGGTCAAATTACACAGGAGATTGATAAAAGTACAAAAAACTTGTTTTAGCGGTAATTGGAACTTTTATATTTATTTCCAGACAGTTTTGCCTTGCCGCTTTCCTCTTTTTCCATCAGCCCAAGAGACTAACAGCCCTAGGTAGCCGCATGTTCATGCCAAGCCCATCCCAGGGAGGTTTGTCCCTCTCCCTATTCCCATTTCTAAACGACCTTCTCAACCAGACACGGAGTAAGACCCACATTCAGGTCAGCAGGCACCAGCACCAGCACCACGGGTGACAGCCAGCAAGTAATGCCCCTGTTAAAACCAGTCCCCTTGCTGAAATGCTCCTTGTCCCATGCTCCCAAGAGCCTTGGTGCCCTCAGCTCCCACCTGCCCGGCCGGGGTTGTGCAAGGTGAGGAGTGGGACAGGGGGCAGTGGGCAACAGACCTCCAGCAGGGTCCTGCTCTCTCCGGCATGGAAACACGGGGTCACCAGCATGGCAAGCTGCTCTGTTTGCCCAGATAATGTCACCTGCCAGGCTTTCGGACATTGCAACAGCCCCTTGGTGCCAGTAAATACTGGCATTGCCAGCGCTGCCAACACTGCACCTTTGAGCCCCGCGTGCCTTGTGGCCTCATTAGCCCCAAATTACGTACATCCAGGGCCATGCACCAGCCAGCTACCCCCTGCCAGCTCAGCACCTCTACCTGCAGCCTCGGGTGTATTTTGCAGTTGTCTCCGTTTGGTACAAACTGAAGGAAAAGAGGGAAAAGGTGAAAAGCAAGGAAACGGTCTCCCGCATTGTTCTGTCTCCAAAGGAGGGAGGGAAGCTGCTGCTACAGCCCGCAGGGGCACCGTCTGCCGTGAGTCAGCAACCAGCCAGATTTACTGCCAATTGATTAAATTAACATTTGTTATAAGCCAGGGAAGGGAGGAAGGGGGGGGGGAGAAATCCTCTTCACAGCTCTTGAATTATTTATGCCCTGGAAGCCTCCATGCGGTGCTCAGGGCAGGCAGCAGCGACTCAAGGGTGGTACAGGGTGTGCAAGATGCACCGCTCCAGAAGGCATTTTCCTCACTTTCTTTTGGCTATTAGCTCTGTCTTCGCAATAAAGGCGTAACGGATGGTAGTAAAGCACCGCTGTACTTCTGATGCCCTCCAATAAGTCTTCGCTGACTGGTGCAGGAGCAAGGGCAGGTTTACGTGGACAGGGGCAGGCAGGACTGGCTTTGCTCTGCTCCCCTGGCAGGGAGCCAGGAACGGGGAAAAAAAAAAAACAAACCAAGTTGAATTCCCACCAATTAGATGTGATATTTTTTTCCTAGGTGCTGATAATGAATCTGGATGGAGTCAGCTGGATGCTCTTAGATCTCAGCGAAACCTGCTCCCACGTGCAGTGCATGTGATGCGAGGCGCTCGGTTTGGGACTGGGCTCGTGTCGCTCCACAGGGGCTGTCTGGGCTCAGCGTGTGCCTGGCGGGGACAGGCAGAAAACGTGGTGGCACTGCTGAGAGACATGTTACATGGGCAACGCCGGAGTGGGCTGGACCTGCCAGGAGAAAACATCCACGCAAATCTGGGTACACAAGTTGCCAAGCCAGTGAGGAGCGGGAGCTTTCGTTCTTGTGGCTCACGTTAGGTTTTGGAGGCAGCCAGCCCTGATGCAAGACCACAGCCTTGACCACGGTGGCCATCTATCTGCAGAGTTGGCAGCTGGCCCAAGTGAGAAATAAGGCAACTCTTCCCTTTCTCCTACAGCCCCATATCCTCACGCAAACACCGTCAGGATGCGTTCCCTTTCCGCTGGCTGACCTGCTGTATGGGGATGATGCCATCAGCCCCTCAAGCCCCCGTGGAGTGACAGGTGAGAAGTGCGCTCCCTGCAGGGATGGGGACACACGGGGGGACAGGATAGCAGAGGAAGGAAAGGAAAAGCCACCAAGGTGCGAGGGCAGCAGCAGGGGTGACCCCAGGAGCAGTGCCACCCCCTGTCCTCACCAAGCCTTCCCGAAGCCCAGCCATTGTGCCTTCACAGGGTCTCACCCCACAGCCCGTGCTGGCACATGGGGGCTCCCTGGCCCCCCATAGCTCTGCACAGTGTCCCCCACCCTCCTGAGCCCCAGGCTGCTGTGCAGCTCCCTGGCATCAGCAGGGCAGCCAGCGCGCCTGTACTAGGGAATAAATTTAGGTATTTAAATTTCTCGTTACAGTCTGCCATCAAATATTCATAGTAATAGATAAACGAGGAGAGGAGGGGCAAGCCTATTGCACAAGGGCTGAAAAGGGAAATAACTTTTTACAACCAGCCAATTAAGTTATAAATCCGGATACATCCAGGATTTATTTAACACGAGCTCTGGATGAGAGCATGCTGCAGTCGCTGGGGGAAGCTGCAGCTGCGAGCAAGGGCAGGAGGTGTGCAGTTTGTCCAGCCCTGGAACGAGAGCTGGAGGAGGTGGTAAGAGGAGTGGGTGGTCAATGAGGAGGGGACCCTGGTGTTGGGGGTATGGGAAGAAGTCAGCAAGGAAATCGAGGAAAGGCCCCCCCGCACCACCTGCGAGGGGATACAGGAGTGCATGGCGGGGGGGGTGGCAGCAGGGCTGATGCCCAGTGAGCCAGAGCACCAGGCAGGTCTCTCTCCTCTCACTGCCCAGCTTCGTCCAGCCTGCAGGATGCTGTCAACCTGCCTGCTGGGATTTAAGCTGAGGGCTCTGGTTGCTACCACAGCACAAGATGAAGAAGGTAGCAAAAGCTGAGAGGTGGGCTCAGGCCACTGAGCACCTTTCCACAGGTGCCTGAAGGGCCATTGCCCGAGGACCATTTCCCACCACCATCTGCTGGGAGGCAATAGGTCTCTCTCCCCAATTCCTGCTGTGAGAAACAGCCCTGCTGTCCCAGTTTGCAATGATGTGGCTTGAAATATTGCAAGAAAAAAACCGCATCCTTGACATGAAGGGATGAGATGTGGCACTAGGGAGGGACCATGTCCCGGTTTTGACTGGGATACAGTTAATTTTCTTCTTAGTAGCTGGTACAATGCTGTGTTTTGCATTTAGTATGTGAATAATGTTGATAACACACTGATTTTTTAGTTGTGGCTAAGTAGGGCTTACCTTAAGTCAAGGACTTTTCAGTTCCCCGTGCTCTGCCAGTGAGGAGGTGCACAAGGAGCTGGGAGGGAGGCAGAGCCAGGACAGCTGGCCCCAACTAGCCACAGGGATATTCCACACCACAGAACGTCATGCTCAGTATATAATGTGGGGGCAGCTGGCCAGGAGGGGCTGACGGCTGCTCGGGGACTGGCTGGGCATCGGTCAGTGTGTGGTGAGCAATTGTATTGTGCTCTTTTGTTTTTCTTGGGTTTTATCCCTCTCTCCCTCTTCACTACCTCCCTTTTCATTACTACTACCACTACTACTACTACTGTTACTGCTACTACTAGTACAATTATTATTATTATTTTAATTATTATTGTTATTATTATTATTATCCTTATTATTATAATATTTTACTCTATTTCAATTATCAAACTGTTCTTATCTCAACCCATGGGTTTTACCTTTTTTCCCCATTTTTCTCCCGGTCCCCCCAGAGGAGGGGAGGAGTGAGTGAGTGGCTGGTACTTAGTACCCAGCTGGAATTAAACCACTACAGACCACACCTGCTGGCACCAGCCATAAGATGCCTGGGCAGCCCCGCTGGTCCCAACTGCACCATGGGGATGGTTTGGGTTTTCCTTGCCCTCCAAGCGGCTGCTCAGTCTGAGCTCAGCCTCCAGTGCCTGGCGAGACACGGGCGAGGAGCTGTTTCAGCAAATTTCAGTTTCAGAGAGCAGGCGGCGCGCAGAGGGAGCTGCCTGCTGCCCTGCTTGCTGAACCGCTGGCAGGCACAGGTGCCCAGCAGGCTCACAGCAGCCCCAGAGGTCATCAGCAGATTTTCCCCATCACTGATAGGAAAAGGGGTGGGGGGTGGGAAGGCTGTTGTCTTGTTGCACACACCTTCCCCAGAGCCCTCTCCCCATCCCTGCTTTCCCCCAGTGGCTATGCCTGCTGTGGGGGCACCGCCTGGTGCAGGAGTTCCGCAGCAAGGGGGGTGTCTTTGCAAAGCTTATTTCTGTGCAAGGATTTTCTCTCAGCCAGGCCAGGATTTTCCTAACCCCCAAAGGCCCAGCACCGTAAAGGTCAGGGCATATCTCAGCAGAGCAGCGCATCCGGCACGACGAGCGGATGCCTGGACCCCTCTCCCAGGAGCCGGTGCAGATTCCCGGACAATATCACTTTATGAAGCTCCAGGTTTTCTGCATCCCAGGGAGCAGAGCTGTCAGGGAGGGCCAGAGGCATGCCAAAGGGAGTTTGGTTGCTGATGAAGTTTCCAGTCATATTCTATTTTAATGCTGAGATCCTCCATTTGTTCAATTCTTAAAGGAGACCCACAAAGGAAAGCACAATTTGGGCTCATGCCCAGTGTTTGCTTCCCTGTGCTGAATAAAAAGACCTGGAAGTAGGTATTTTTATAAAGCTACTTTTTGGCATTGGAAATGTGGATCCTTGCTCTACCTCAAGACTCTGGGGAGGCAAAAGGACTCGCATATGGTGCGGTTACAGAAATGATAATGATGTGAGCTGAGCTGCTGAGAGGTGACTGGAGCAGGCTGTTTGCTGTCCAGTGTTTCTGTTTGTTTTGTTATTAACATTACTTAATTTCAATGACCAACTGACATTTTAGATAAAAAGCCCTTACTAAAGCCTCAGCATCATTCCCCCTGCTATGGTATACTTTCTGTGGCCTCATCCTCCATCTGCTTCTGCAAAACATAGACTATCACGTCCATCAGCTAAAACAGCAAACAGGAAAAATCTTTTAGGAAATATATTTTAGGAAAACAGCTTTTCCCCTTCCAGGACTTTTGTCATACAGAAAAGATACCTACAAGACAGCAATCTAAATAGGGAAACCCCAGTCCCAGGCCCCAGGTGCCCCCAGGCTGCCCTGGCTGCACAGGGCTCTTTGCTCTTCCACAAGCTGTGGGCGAAGGTGAGTGCTGTCCCCCCGTGAACACATCCCTTCCTCAGCACAGCCACCCCCTGCATGCCATTTTGGGGCAGGATTCGTGCTTGTCCCCCTATGGGAGTCCACTGCTGCGAAGCCTGTACATCTTTGTGCCAGCTTTTGTCTCAATCTGTGTGCATGTCTTTGGAGCTGCATCCCTGTCACCTCTGCACGGACACCCCCACCCCTCTCCTCCTTATTTCCAGAGTCACTATTAACAGCTGGGGTCATTGCTGACCCCGGGCATGTGCCTATACAGCTGACAGTAAAAAACACTCAGGGAATTTAACCACTAATAGAAGACCACTCCCCATGGGGCTGACACCACTCTCCAACGCATTGAGGTTTTCCTTGTCATGCCCCTGCCTTTTCCAGTCCGTGCTGCTGGGCCAAGGCTCCTGCAGCCCTTGGCTCAGGGTGGAGCGTGCCAGGGGCTGGCAGGCAGGAGGGCAGTGGTGCAGGGCTGGGGACGCTGCTGCAGCTCTGCCTCTGCTGAGTCACGGCCGCCGGACGCTCTGCAAGTCCCTCTGTTTCCTACGCCGCTGGAAAGGTACCAAAAGCATTAGCATTGCGAGCCCAATCTCTGCAAGATAAGACAGCCTGATCCTCACGGTAGCTCCTGTTGCTGCCCATGGTTCCCTTCCCTGTGTCCTCCAGCCACCCGTCTTGCCCTGGTCAGGCAGACTCCCTTCTGTGCGCGCTGCATGCCCCATGTTGAAAGCAATATGTTTGGGCCTTCTCCAAAAAAAGCCTCCAGACCTGGTAAGCTGCTGCCATAGCTTATTTACAGGCTGCTGCTCCCCCCCCCCCCCCCCACCCGTGCCTCTGTCCTCCCGCAAGCACAGTGATGGCTCCCGCCTTTCTGCCCCATCCCATGGCACTGCCCAGCTGTGGGCATCACTATGTCCATGCAAGGGCCAGACAGACGCCAAAGTGGCCTTCAGCAATACGACAGACTCAGATGCTGGCCCTTTGTCAACACTTGCAAGCACAGGGGAGGCGAAGGCTGGGAGGTACTGGCCTGCCCTGCACCCTGGGAGGCTCACAGCCCATGAGCTCTCCTTCCCTTCAGCCACAGACAACTGATTTTTGGGCCCTGTGCCTCCATTTCCCTGCCTGGGACCCAGACATGCATCCCTTTCTCTCCAGGCTGCTGTGACAATGGCTGTGTTTAAAGACTGAGGTTCCTGGACACTATAGCAACGGGGCCATAAAAATACTTAGGGCTGAGCCACTCTTTGTTTGGGGTTTCTGGAGCTCTGGTATGACTGATGAGCTCTCACCAGACCAAAACCATCTTAAGCAGTCTCTGCCGGGGCCAGGCTCCTCTTGACGTCAGTAGGATTTGGACCAGGGCCCATCTTTCAGAGGAGGCGAAGCCAAAGCTGCTTTTAAACCATGCTGCTTCTGCTGACGGCAGTGAGGATGGAGCGGGGTGCAGGTCCACAGTGGCCCTGGCAGGGCCCTCCAGGGATACAGCTCAACCAGATCCACTCACTTTGGCTGGCTGGTCCCATCCACCTTGTTGCCCCTGAGACCTCAGGGCTCCTGGTGTGGGCAGCGGCCCTGCTGTGCTCCCTGGCCTGAGAGCCCCAGCTGTTGCATGGGAAGATGGGGCTTCCTCTACTCAGCTCCTCAAGCAACACCCATCATCCTTTCACATCTTCCTTCCCAGCAAGGTTTCCTGAGGGGACAATGTTATTGCTACCAGGATCTGTGGACACCTGGGGACTGAGGGGACCAGTTCTGGTTGACATTTGTGCTGTGGGAGAAGCTGGAGAGACTGATCACAAAACCCCATCATCCCAAAGATGTCTCAAAGGCAATACTGCAAATGCCAAATAACCAGGAGTTCAGGTTGTCCCAGGGGGTCTCCCCTCCCTTTTGGGCATCTCAGCATCTCCCTCCCAGGCTGGGTCCTTACTGCACCGTCAGAGACAAGGTGAAGGTCTGCAGAATAAAAGCAATTCCTTCATGGCCCATCACGCCTCCTCCCCAGCTTGCCCTCCCTGTGCCCTGGGGATCCTGCCTCCGGCTCCTGCCCTCCCATTTTTGGTTTATACAGGGGCCTCTCCGGGCTCTCCCTCACCCAGAGGCTCCCGGGGCCATCGGGCCACCAGCCAGTCCCCTGGGCTGCCAGAGGGGCAGCGGGTGTCTGGGAAGGGCCCCAGGCTGCAGCGGGGAGCCCAGCACCAGGTCCATGGGAAGGGAGCACTCCTCTCCCAGCAAGGCAGCATCCCCAAAGAGGCGTGTGTCCATATTCCCAGTGCTCACTTTTGCTGTCCCCAAGCAGCAGGACTGCCTGTCCCCCAGTCCCGAGGTGCTGGGGCTCAGAGCACCCCGGTCCCCCATCACCTGGGCAGAGACCATGCCAGCCGCAGTGTGCAAGGGGCCCGTGCCGCCCCTCTGCCCTGGCTGTCTTCCCCTGGGAAGGAGGGCACGATGGCAGGGGAAGGGGGCAGGGGGGCATGAGATGCCCATCCAAAGACAGGATCCAGCCAGGACAGGCGCTCGGAGCTGCGCTTCAGGCATGCTCCCCATGCCCGGGGACAGGCAGAGCCTTGCTGAGGCTCCAGCCCCGCTGCTCCAGACACCCCGCATGAACCGGCGCTTGCCAGCCGCAGAGCTCATCTGGGCACGGGTTCCCAGCACACACTGCCCAGGCTGCCGGCTTCGGCTCTGGGCTTGCCACCTGCCCGGGGTCCTGCTCCGGGCTGGAGGGTCCTGGGCAGGACGGCAGTGTAATTAACTGCTAATCTTCCTCCTCCCTGGATTTGTTCATCTCCGCCAAGTCTCCCTGCTGCTGCTTCCAGGCATTTCATTGTCTCCCGGCTCCTTCCTGCTCACCGGCTTCTGTCCCAGGGCTGCTCTCCGAATCCACCAAAGCTGCTTCTTGGGTCTTACACTAATTTTAAGAAAGGTTCTTCCTTACCCTGGCGATTTTGCTAGTGTCTCTGTCAAAGCTGCCTTTGAGAGCTTTGCTACTCGTGCTCACTAATAATTTAGTGTTTGGGTTCTGCATGGCTTCCTACTGTTCTGGCTCCACCGGTCTCCCTCTTGCTTCACTCATCTTCTTCCTCACACAGGTTGGGAGCAGGAGCCAGTTAATATTTGATTTCCCTCCTGACTGCTGTGTCTGGGAGGCATCGGGGGATCAGCTACAGCCACCCAAGGAGGGAGCAGGAGCCCCCCTAGAGCTACTCGCAGCCCTCCCAGATGTCTCACTTTGCTGCCTTTGTGCCTCATTATGCCCCATCCCCTCATCCCTCCCCACACCCACCCCCTGAAGGTCTGTTCTCCCTGTTGATAATCCATTATCTACATTTAATGCCTCGCTGACGTCCTCCCCTTTGTCTGATGGTGAAACCCTGACCAGATGTGAAGCTTCTTCTGTTACTAATGGCAAATCCTTTTGCAATGGCAGGTTGGAAAATGGGGAAACTGTTTTCATGAAATAAAAATTGAAACACTGGACTCATTTTCATTCTGTGGGCCTCACAAAGGAACAGGTTTTGTTTGGCATTATTTCTGCCTTTTTACAGAAAATCACTCCTTAGAACTGTGGCTCAGAAGATGGGTTTGGATTGTCAGCACTCGTGCTGCTAAGCCTCTCCTTTCCTGTTCTGGTGTAGTTACTATGGCTCTCATGGTCCACTTGCCTCTGATAAAAAAAAAATATATAAAAAATGCAAATGTTCTGTTATGTGTTCAGACCTCAGAAAACTGAGGTCACCAGTAACACTTCCAGAAACACGTCTGCCCTCTGTGCGTGCTGAGCATGCCTGTGTGGATGTGTAGATGGGCTCCAGGAAGGGGGTGAAGTGCGGCTCAGAGGAAGGTCTCCAGTTAACCCTCAAACTGTGTTTTTATCATTTGGCATCATTCCCAGAGTCCTTCTGCAAACTTTCTTGCTGCTATAGTAAGGCGCTAGGCTGTCCCATAGTGCCACCCCCATGCAAAGTCACCCTCATCCAAACTACTACTAAAATACAGCAGCACTGGCTGCTACGGAGCAGCAGAGCTTTACAGCAGCAGCAGAACTGCGGTACCCAAACAAAGCCCTTGAGAGCCTGCAGACGGATCCATGCCAAACCGGAGCAGCATCTGAATGGAGACCCTCAAGCTGGAGGGATGCAGCTAAGGCATCAGCACGTGCCCCTTTCTGGTGAGCCACCACTAGCACAGCACTTTGGCCTTGCATTTGGGCTGTGTGTGCTGGGATCTGCATTGTCTTTTTTTTGCTGAGACAGGTGGTAAGAGGAGATCCTGGACCACAGGAACCCCAAGCACTGCCAGCAAGCTGGGAGAGAACTGTCCTCCTGACCAAATGCTTATTCCCATCACTACAGATGCGCCTGTCTATGTTTTTCCTTCAGATGCAAGCATTCATTTTTGCAGCTAGTCAGAAATTCACTGACAAATACCAGCCTGAAATGTTTCATCTCCTGTTCAATGAACTGTCACTGAACCAAAAAAAAAGGATCCACAAGGACATGCCTGGGCTCCTGGTGGGTCTGCCCAGAGCCAGGATTTGAGGAGCCTCCCAGATTCAGTCATGACATTCTTCCAGTTGAGGGGAAATCTAGCTAGTGTTTGTTTCAGCCTAATTCAGAAGGATTTTTTGCTCTTAATTTCTGGACGCAACAGCATACCCTGTGAACTGGAAAGCCTGTGCACCAGCAAAGCTGTGTGTTAGACCCATGGAGGTTCTTGTGTCTCGTCACTTGGGATGAAGAAGTCGATGAACTCATCTGACACCCCAAAGAGCTGAAATGATAAACAGAACATGCAAACCGCAGACATGCAGGCAGCGTGAACACTGACGCTGCCCAAGAGATTCAAGCAGGAGCTGGTGCAGCAAAGGCGCCAGGTTGTGACTATGAAGATGTCCTAGGGCAAGAAGAGCAGGCAGACAGAAAAGCTGTGAGGGACAGCTGCGGGGAAGCACGAGAGCAAACTGGCAAAGTGGGCTGAGGAAAAGAGAAGAGAGGGAGAGGTGGGGGGCCACACACCAGCAAAACCAGCCTTGGAGTCAAAAGCAAAGACATTTTTCCCAACGCAATTTTTCCCAGGTGCAAGGAAACATTTCTTTGTGAAGGTAGAGGTCGGCAGCAGACGTGTTTCCCCTCACCACTGCTTTCTCTTTCCAGGGCTGGGAGCCGACCAGGCACCGCCTTTGGTGCTCCCCAGCACCACCAAGGAGACACGGCCATACAAAGAGAGACGGACTTCAGTGAAGCCATGGTTCACTGCCCCCCCCCAGCTAAACACTTTTGACCTGGGAGGAAAAAACGCTGGGAATGGTGACAGCACCTTTGCCTGGCTTTTACCCTGAAGCTGAAGGCAACAGCAACTAATGCAGTGATGGGAACAACCAGGGCAGCCCCTCCTTTGCCTGCCATCCCTTCAGTCCCCTCACCTTGGCTCACAGCTGTGTTTTGCCCTTAACAGCAGGGCTGGTGGGTCTCACAAGGGCAGACAGGCGCTGCTGGCTGCACAGTGTCAGCAGGAGATGCTCTTTGCTCCACTAATTTTTTTTTCCTTCCCGTGGTTTGTTCGTCGTTTTTTTTTCCCTGGAAGCTTTTGCTGCGGAGGTGCCCTCCCAGTCAACTGGAGCAGAGCCATCCTGCATGCAGCAGTGCCACCAGCTCAGGGCACACACTGGGCATTGCTCCACCACTGCAGAGTGAAATAAAAGTAGGGCAGGAAAGTAGGTTTGACAGAGCCAAGGACTGGACTTGTCACCTCATTTGCCATCGCTCTGGGAACCAAAAACTGCCAGCGCCAGCCAGCAAGTGGGACAGGCAGCTGCCTGCATGCCAGGCAGAGCGAGCAGCCCGTGCCCTCCCGAAGCCATGGCACTGTACACAGCCTTGCTCTGCACCTGCCTCTGGCAAAGGCTGAAGATCTCCGTGGGGATGATTCAGGTCTTGCAGGTTCCCCAGCCACCGGCTGCACTCGCCTGATTGATAACTGAAGCAAACGCCAGAGGCCAGGGTGAAGGCACTAATTGCAAATACCCACTGCTTCCACTGGAGTGGCAGGACAGTGCTCTGCCAGCCAGCGCGGTGCCTCTCCTCGCTGCAGGGGTCTGCCACCGGCACAGAAACCACCGCATGGGGCCCCCAAATACTTGACTTTGCCTTAACTTTGTGAGCCAGAAAATCACCCCCCATGCTGCTGCCTGCTGCAGCAGAAGGTGTGCTTCTTTGTTTAAGACGTTTTCTAATGGACGTGCTGCAGAGCCACCACATGCGTTTTTGCGATGCCCACTCCAAAAGTCCTCAGAACATTTGGGCACCCTGGTGCACTGACCTCTGGGATGGGACTAGACTCCAGGTCAGGGCAGCAGGAAGGATTTCTAATGGCCGAGGCAGAAGGGCTCGTGCTGGCACGCAGCAGCTTTCTGGGAAGCTGCCTGTGATAAACCCCATGTAAGGGTGGGAAGATTCAGGGCTTGCGACCTCCAAAGCAACTCAGCCCACAGAGACCACGGCTGTATTTTGGCAAGCAGATCCCTTCCGCCTGAGGTGGGGGTGGCAGCGGCTGGGGCTGGGCAGGCAGGAGCAGGATGAAGCCCTCACTCCCCACAGCAGCTGGGGCAGGCAGCCCAAGAAACAGGGATGTAACCGGCACCTATTGCAACCCCTGTCCCTGGCTGCCCCTCTGCCTGCGCGTCCCCCTGCGCAGCCGCTGGTGCAACTTTTCAGGGGCTAAAACCAGTGCTGCTCCCTCCTCGCTCCCAGCTAATTGCTTTAATGCATCCCGAGGTGCTTGCCCTGCCTCCCTCCCACCAGCGGCTCATCATTTATTCACAGGGCTGAAACACCCCGAGCAGCATCCCGCTGGCCGTCACGCTGCGGGGGGCTGATGCGGGGCGGCTGGCCGGCCACGGAGAAGAATGACATCATTTTCGTGTTGGAAGCCAGGCGCGCAGGGCTGGGGGAAAGGCTTAGCCCACTTATCTTCCGACATACACCTACAATTTTCCCTTTCAATCTCCTTCCAATCTGGCTACTCCCACGTGAGTTACTAATATAGGACACGCAACGGGGCTTCTCCCCGCCTGGCCTAACTTCATCTATTTGACTAATTAGCTTGGTTTCGCTGAGGGGGTGTGGGGGTAGAGAGGGGGAGAAGGGATGAAAAGGGAGGGGGGGGGGGATCTTGTCCGAAATCCATCCATTGCTCCATCTTCCCTAACCCCTACGCTGGGCAAGCTGAGCACAGCTCCACTGACATTGGCTGGCAGGACCCGCTGCGGGGCTGGTGCTCGGTGGCTCTAACGCCACAGCCAATGCCCTGCAAAACCCTGGGGCACACTGGTCCCTTCCCACCTGCCCTGCCAAAATACCTGCCCACAGCAGCAGCCCCGCAGGTGCTGGGGCAATATTGCCCCTGCCCCGGGGAAACGAGAGTCCCCAGCTGGCTGGCAAGGCAGGGTGGGAGGGGAGAGGGGCAAGCAGCGGAGGGGTTACTAATTTGTTTTCCGCCTGCCCCGTCCTGCAGCAGGTCCGGGACAGACAGGGTGTTTGGGGGACACCTCTCCCTGGGAGGGAGTCCCTGACCTCCCAGCGCTGGGACCCACCAGCACCGTAACTACCTGCAGCCGGACCCATGGCATGTGAGAAGCTTTACGAGCTGTTTGGCGGGGAATGAGTGGTTAATTACCATGTGCCACCGCTGTTAACCTCTGCAAATAAGTCTAATTATCACAGATTAATGAACAGAGCCCAGGCACATCCGAGGAGCTGTCGCTGAGGGTCTTTCCGGGGCCACATTTCATTATCTTTCCGAGAGACGCCATCCTGCCTCCCCCACTGCCCCCCCGCAGCCATGCACCCTACTGATGCTCCAGCTGGTCCCTGAAGAAACGCAGCCCCACAGCTCCTGCACTGCTGCAGCAGCAGAGGAACCCCGAGGGGTGCACCAGGGAAGGCATGAAATCGGGGTCCCTGACAACTCACAGACCTCATCACACAGACATCAGCATCCTACAGGGATGCTCACACATCAGGGCCATCTCCTCACACAGGGTTGTGCCTACCCCAGAGGCTCTAGTTTTGCAGGTAAAAAATCATACAAGATCATCCAGTCTCATCTGAGAAATTAAATAAAATAAAATAAAATAAAATAAAATAAAATAAAATAAAATAGAATAGAATAAAATAAATTAGAATAAAATAAAATAGAATAAAATAAAATACCTAAAGCATGTCATTAGCTCTTGTGGTTGCAGGGAAAAGCTTGAGTGAATCTCACTGGCTGAGAAAGCAAAGGAAAAAGAAACCACAGTTACTGATTATTTTTTTAAAAAGCCCACTCCTTCACCCTCACCACCTTACGAGAGCCCGTGGCTGGGCAGAGGGGAGCCCTGGCACCCACCGTGGGATGGACAGCAGCATAGGCAGCCACCTCGCCAGGCACAGCTGTGGGACCACGCTGAAGATGGCAGGAATGGCAGGAGGCTGGGGATGGTACAGGATGCAGCCTCAAAGCAAGGAACATTAATAAATGATATGATTTTATGATCACGTCAGGAAAGCTTACACTTCCAGCATTAAAATAAATAATGAAATTTCTCTTTTTTTTAGCTATTCTGTCTCATTTTCAGCACTTGCTGAATGGCTGATGCTTTGCTATGGTTACTTACCCAGCACTCAAGAGCATCCTTTCAGATTTTAACCAATTAGCCCATGCTCACTTCGACGAGCACTGCTACAACACATGCACATGACTGCCGTACTGAGGCTCACATGCCAGCAAATCAATAGGGCTTTTTTTCACTACCCTGCCTGAATTTAAGAAGTTGCTAGCCCTGACTTTACATGGTTTGATGCTGGGAGGGGTTTGCCAGTGGAGGAAGGAAATTCTCACACGGGGATGTGCTACCTTTGCAACTTGTGTCTTGGTTGCAAAGACCCACCCTTGGCTACATCAGGATCAAATGTGTCCCATTGCCTGTCTCGTGGTGGTTTCGCTGCCAAGCAGCACAAACGCGTCCCCGGCTCTGACACGCTGTCATGGGGAGAAAACCAGCAGATGCAGAGGAAGCTGAATGGGCAAATGAATGTTAAAGTAATTGGAGCTACCATTTCAGACTTGATGAATATGTTGCTCAAATTACAGCTCTGCCTTGAAAACAAAACAAAACAAAAGCCCCAATGAATGTAACATTAATTTAATAATAGTGCAACTTGTAAATAATGTAACACTCATTTAAATGGTTGCTCATGCAAGATCTCTTGAGAGGAGAGTAAGGGACTTTATAATGTTGGAGCCGGGATGACACATGTTCCGTAAAACGCGATGTTTTATTCATCAGCTCCCCCCCCCAAAGCTGGCAGGGCAGTGGGGTCGGGGTGGAGGTGCTTGCAGGCAGCCCCCAGCCCTGTCACTGGCCGTACATATGCCCCCTCCTCCTCACCAGTCTCTTGGCTTCCCCCAGCACTGTCCCACCTTGTGCCTGGGCACTAGCAGCTCCTCCGGGGCTTCGCCAGCCCACAGCCCATCTCCCCCATCCTGCAGACATCTGCGACACCCACATATCTCAGGCACCTGTCCTCCCTTCACTGCAGCATTCATTTAAATGTTCTCTTAACCCTCTACCATGAGGTGGAATTAAATTAACAGATGCAGTCCAGGGCCAAGCCAGTAATCACCATCAAACCCAGAGAAAACCAAAGCAGAGATACCCAATTCGACTCTTTGTCCCTTCCATTTTTTTAAGTTGCCCTTTTCCTCCCTCTTTTTACTGCTGTGAGAGCCTATTACCAGTGTCTACAACTTCCTTTCACCAAGGACCTCTGGGTTTTTCCCTGCTTGCTTCCTCTGCTTTATTTATTGACATATTCAATAATTCAGAGAAATCTTATTTTAAATGCACAGGGCAGAACTCGCCCCCAGGTTTAAAAAACAAATCCTGTCACGTTTGGCAAACAGCTGCATACAGAAGGCAGACATCAAACATATATATCCAAATACGTAAATTCAAAGAATCAATAGATACAGCATATTCTTTATTTTCATTCTTCATCCAGAAATAAAAGCTTGTGTATAACATTATCATAATATTGCCGTATTGATTTCCTTGCAGTAAGGAGCATCCTACGAGATGTGCCCCAGGAATAAGCTTTCCTCCTGGAGTGAAGGTCAGCTTGCTGCCACAGGGACTATTCTTACATGACCAAAAATGCTTGATGGAGAGCTGATTTGCAGGGCTGGGCTCTAACCCAGCACAACCACTCTTCCTGCTCCTCCTCGACCCAGGAGGCACCCAAGAGCCAGCTAAGGGAAGCCCTTACACATGGGGCTTTCAGAGCGAGTCCCATGGCACCTAAATGCTCCCCCAGCAAAGACCTGGGGTCTGAGCTGGTGACGCGAGGGCTGAAGCCTGCAGATTGGCACCCGCCATTCTTTTGCCCCCCCCGTCTATATTGATCCTGTGCACTACATTTATTCTGCTCCAACGTGCTATTTGGAAGGTTACCTCTCCTCTTTCACAACCTGTACTAGACTTATTTTTCGCTTCTCTGGTGCCCACCACATTACACAACCTCACAGCTGACCAGTGCTCCCCAGCCATCACCTGCCATGTAACTGCCCAGGTTTGTTTGTTGATAATTGAGAAAGAAATGTAAACGCACTGCGATGATTAAGATATACACAGCTGGTGTCACCAGAAACAGGAAAAAGGAGCAAACACAGAGCATGTATGAGAGAAGCCCGTGCTGTTTCATACTGACTTATCCAGGACCATTAGCCTCCTGATGATGCCAAAGGCAAAGAGGCTGCATCGCAAAACCGCTGGGCTGTGCCTCTGGGATTTCTTCATGCATTATCATTTTCATCTTGCTGCTGTTGGTTATAAAATAAATGTGTACATCGATACAGCAGTGGCAAGCAAGCATCTGTTTTGAAAAGACACTGGCATTGTCTTATAAATGTCAGCAGCTGAACAGCAGTGGGCTGTGTCACCTGCTACCGCTTCTATTGCTTCCCTTTTATTAAAAATACATATTGACAATAAAAGCTGCAGCTAAAAAAAAAAAAAAAAGCCGCTCCCTCCCCAGAAGAAAGACCTTGCTCTGCTCTTCTTGAAAAATCTTTAAACATGTGCCCTGCGAAATGACCTTACACATCTTCTCCCCTCCTGTGAATGCCATTGAAGTACGCTTTGAAAATCAGGCAGTAAAAAGTGAGGCTCCTATAAGCGGTTTAATAGCGGTGCTTCTCGCAGCCACTGCAGCAGCAAACGTTTTGAGCTTTCTACGATACTGCATTTTGTCCAACCTGCCCTGCTCCCGGCCAGGCAGTGCCATGCATGCACGTGTGGTCAGTGCCCACAGCTGCACGGCACATGGCCCCCAGCTCTGTCCCTGCAAGCGCTGCAGGGGCGCTGGGTGCGCATGGGGCTCGTGCCACAGGTGGCCGGGATGGACACAGTCCGACACCAATGCCTGATGCTTCTTGCTGAAATCCAGGGGCACTGAGCGTGGAGGGCTTTACTACCATGGCAGGCAGGAGCCAGGCTGGAGCTGCTCCCAAAGGCTTTTGCTTAATGCTCTGGGTGCAGGTAGTAAGGAGAGGTCAGAAGCAGTGCAGATCTGGAGGGGATTTATCACAGCTGACTGGAGCACTGTGGACGGCACTGCTATAATTTTACTATGATATCAGCTTAAATTATTTTTTTCCTTTTTGGTAGATGGATTAACTCTTAATTGAGAATGATTTGTAAAAGTGGCAACGCCTTTCCTTTCTAAGTAATACAGGAGAGAGAATTTAGAAAAGTGTCCCATGAAAGCAAACGGGCTTTATTTCAACAGTCCTGGCTAAAACCTCACTGTTTGAGTTCCTGACTCTTTTTTTACTGCTTTCCTTCACCAGGCATCTCAAGGAAAAAAGAGCAGCGACGTTTTAGGAGGGTGACTTACTGTACACAGCCCACTGGGTGCTTCAGACTGTCACACATATTGTGGGCTTGCCACGGAGATGCTGTTAAACAGATAATAGTGATGCCTGCAGTTCACATCCTTTACACCTCTGTATCAGGGAACCAGAAAGGTGCAAGTCCCGACACCTTCACAGAAACCCCAAAGAAAATACATTATTCAGGAACACGAGCATGTGAACACCACCACATAAATGTCAATCGCTGCGCACCCTAAACCACCACATAAATGTCAATCGCTGCGCACCCTAAACATCGGCCATTTGTAAACTATCTGACTGCAAGTCAAATTGTTTTATGGTTAGAGGAGCATTTAATATACTATGAACAGTTTAAAGTTAGCATTTCATATTCAGAGTGATTAATGGCACCATATTGTATTTCAATTACTATGAGATACTTCCCTGTAATAAACGATGACAATAATATTCACATTAAGTCAATAAAAAGCATCTTCAAAGTGTGATGTATAAATGCCATTATCGCAGCCCAATGTGAAAGCATCATACAACAAGTTAGCAACACTGATAACAGAAACCCTAGCACCCAAAGGTAGGTGTTCATGTGAGGCAGAGGTACTGCCCTCTTGCTCGGGAAGCGGTACCAGCTTCTCCACTACTTCTAGGTAAAACTTCATAAACTCCAGCCTGGGAGCTGATGAGATGGTGACTGCAAGCATGGACATCCTACGGCCAATTCCTAGGCACTACTGCTGATAAGAGCTACACAACAGGCCACGCCAAAGCCTTTCATGTTCTCTTCTTCCACGTGAAACCTCATTAACTGAGATGGGAAATTATTTTTGCGCATACTGTTTTAACCTGCTTGCTTTCTTTTTAATTGCTAGCACTGATTAAACTTGAGTACCCTACAGACTAGAAACAGCTGCCTTCCACAGTCTCACACCTAGAATATAGTTGCATTCCCCATCAAGAAGTGGAAAAATGGGGGGGAGAGGGGAATTCAAACCAAGAAAATATTTCATTTCAATGAACAGTGAATTGTTATGCCTCATCATTTAATTTAATTTTGTTTCATTTGACTAAAATAAAAAGACACTTGGCTTAGATGTCAAAACACAAAAGCATATCTAAAAATTGAGATACAGTATTAAATATCATCTTGAAAAAGATGTTAAATTAATAACTGCTATGAACAGTGTATTTATAGCTAGCAGAAAATATAGTAAAATGAGAAGGTGGAAGTAAAACATTTTTGCATCATGGAAATGACAACTCTGTCTGTCAAAACAAGACATTTCACCATTATCAAAACAAAACAGAAAAGCCCAAATGATTCACTTTGACTTTCCTGTTGAAATTTATGTCCAGATTGGCACATCCTCACAAAATGCCTCAATTTCAAAAAAAGCTGCATGTTCTTCAGACGAGAATTCACTTCTGCTGGAGACCCTTGCAGCTGCTCCTGCTGAAAGGCTTGGGAGAGCAGGTTCCTCTGGTCACACCTGGCACCACTGCCCCTCTGGTTAAGGATCTGGACCCCTTGCCTGAGACCCACACACTCCCTCTGACCAGTGGAGGCTGGACTCAACAGTCCCCATTTCTAAGGTAAAACATAAGTGATCTCGTCTCCCTGCTCCAGAAAAGGCAAGGCTCACCCTTTTGGTACTACCACAGAGAAGCAACGGGCAATAATATTCACATTAAGTCAATAACACTGGTATTTCACAAAACTCTACAAGATTTTATTTTTTTTTTTAAAAAGAGCAGAGATACAGAAAATAAAACTTTTGTTTTGCAAGTCAGTTTTAACCCACCTGATGTGGAGATTGCAGGAGAGTGAGGAGATCTTGCAGGGAACCATTATCCATAGATCACTGCCTGGGCAGACCATAATGTAACGGCCTCTCCCAAGATATTAGAGGCAACCGTTTCAATAAGCATTTTTCCTGCAATGGATTGCAAGACAAATGGTGATGCCCCTCCAGACTCCCACCGGTCTAGCAGGGAGGACACGGTCCTTGGGCAGCAGGCCCTGAGGGGACAGGAGCCCCTGGCCCCACTGTGGTGGCCTGGATGGTGAGGACCGTGATGGTGCTTGTCGCACAGGCTGGGCCTCGCCTTCCAGGGCTTCCCCATGCAGCTGTACCCATGGTGGCTGGTGCCCTTTTCAGGCTGGGTGGCTGTAGCTGCCCACCACGGCCATGGACATGTTGCTTCTGCAGTCCTGCATGGAGATGCCTCCACCAACATGCTCTGCAAAGCACTGCTGAGCTACCCGGTACCCTGCACCACAGCCACACAACTGCGGCCCTGCGCTCCAGACTGCCTCTGCACCATTTTATAAATCCCTGACTTTATGACCAGTGGCTTTTATTAAAACAAACACTTAGACCCAGCTAGAGACCCCAGCACTGCCTCCTGGTGCCACAGCAACCAAGGTCTGTGTTGGTCCTGCACAGGCACACGGGGTGTCCAAATGGGTTAAGCTGAGGACAGGCTGTATTGAAACTCTCCCATGATGCCTGCTCATTTGGGGGCTTGGAGGATCTTCACCCAGTTTCCTGCAGCTAGAGAGTGCTACACCTGGGGACATGCACCGTGACAGCCATAAGGATCATCTCACCACAGTAACGTCAATGTAATTTTATCAACTGTCTCCTCTGCTCTGAACAAGAAAAATACTAGCTGCTTCAACAAGCCTGTATTTAAGGTTTTGTTTCCAAAGATTGCTTTATTTTGTATTCCTGTGGAAATTACCGGTAGAAAACAAAGAAACTTCCATAGTTTATCAGTCCTAATCCAATTAATGCTAATAACATAGGTCACTAATAATACTAAGTAGCTCTCTTCCAACACAAATCAGACTTGTACTGCTTATTGTACAGCTGAGAGATGGAGGCAGATGTAGCAGTAAATCGCAAGCTGAGTCTCCAGGTCAAACCAGGCCATGCTCTGCCCCTCACTTTTGGAGTTTCATATTATTCATTTCTTTGAGACATGTGTTCTTACTTAAGCCAATGGGAAATTTGCCACTGACTTCAAAGGAACCCGGAGCGAGCTCCCGCAGCAGTCGCTCTCCTTACGAAGATGGACTGTGCATCCCCAGTTTTGCCACAGCACGAGCAATCCCACCAGCTTATAAAGTCACGGTCCCATTTAAAACACAAGTGCTGGGTGAAAGTTTTGGTAGGAATGCTCTGCTAACCTTCATCATGGCAACTTATGAAAAAAACACCCAAATTTGTGCAGAATACAGCAAATAGGTTCATAAAAATTATTAAAAAAATATACATGCGTACTGTAGTGGCTCTGCCCAGAAAGGGGTTAGTCATTGTTTCTCAGGGTGCTCTCTGCAGCAAGACTACATGCTTGAAAAATGCAAGAGGGCAGGGGTTCAGCTCCCACAGTCAGCCTGCCCAGGTGGCCCCTGGTGAGCTGGGGTCTACCTAGAGTGCAGGAGCCAAAGGATGGGAGGTTTGTGGCCAGGAGTTTTCCTTCTCATCTGAACAGAAGAGGGCTCATTCCCCAGCAGAGCTGACAGCAAGGGCAAGGCAGTGTTGTACATCACCTGTCCAGGCCATGCAAGCCCTTGCGACTCCCCTGTCAAAAAACCAGTAATGCCTTTGTGCATTGTCATGGAGAAAAACTGATGTCAGAGACCAAGGCAGATGCTGGCCCACACACCTGCTTCCAAGAATTTGCAAGAGTTTTGGAAGAGACATGTGTCTCCCTCTTTCTTTGTTCCTCCAAGGCTTCACCTGTCTCTCAACTCCTGGTTTCAGAAATCAGCAGGGATCCATCAGACACGACAGGCACCTGCCTTCTGCTTGGCAAAGCTCTGTCAGGAATGATGACACCCAGTACCTCTACCATCGGCCACCCACAAACCAGGTCTCAAGGCAGGGTGTTGCAGAGCAACACTTAGATCTTCTTAGCTGCCACTTGGCACTTGTGTGACCTCTTAATTTCTTTCTTCAGAAAGAACAACCTCCCAGTTCACCTCTGCAGGCAACCTCCACTTTATAAAATTATTCGCCCCCAAACCTTGTAAAAAATCCTGTAACATTCCCCGCGGCTTTAATAGCAATAACACTGTTGGCAGGAATTGCTATGGGTAGAAAGGGTAGGGATGACAAGCTGCTGGCCGCCCTGCTAAGCACTGCCCCAGCGGAAAGCACAGCTCAGTAGAGCTCCCTTGACTCCCAAATTGAGGTGGGCAGCTAGGAGTCTTCTCAAGCTACCAAGGGCTCGGAGGGAGCAGATATGATAGTCACAGGCCAATCCCTGCACATTAATGTGCAATTTCAGAGGAGATGGGTTTTATTCTGGGTTCTAACTTGCTTTGTGGCTTTGAGCTAAGCTTTATCTCTTTCACATTTAACCCATGAGCTTTTGTGTCGTGCAACCAACACCTCAAGATTAATGGAGCACTCTTGGTGCTAATGCCCTTCTACCAGCAGCTAGGTATCCTTCTGACCCAGTGATGCAGTGTGCAACACGAGCTGAACAGGTATGAGATGCTCTGCCGAGTGCTGCTCATGCTATAGACAGAGCCAGGTACACCCTCAAGGGGAATCAAAGCCAAAGAACAAAGACTGTGGTGGGAGAGAGGCCCCAAAGACTGACTGCCCCTCTTGAACAACATTCATTTTCCTTCAGCAGTCCACAGTTGCCGAACAGACAAGGGCTGAGGCCCCAGGAGAGCTCAGTGGTGAGCTATTTTGTTTTTTACAGCCTATGTCTGCAGGGCTCAGTTCAAAGGTCTGTCTTCAAGCAGGGTGAGGGCTTAAGAGAGAGAGAAGCCCTAGAGGTGCAGCCAGCATTGGCATGGGAACAGCAGTCCCCAAAGAGATGCTCTGTAGAGGGGGAAATGCTGTGATACCCAGGTGATGTCCCTGTGTCATGCCAGCAGAGCAAGCAGAGCCCAACTGATAAACCAGAGCAGGGACTCTGGCCTGCGGCTGAGTTGGCTCCAGTCTCTTTGTATGAAGCCTGGCCACTGCTGTGTGGTATGTGTGTGCTTGTGCCAAGCCAGGTATTTTATTCTTCATGCATCTCTGCTGGGGAACCTGAAAAGCTGGCCAGCAGGCAAGCAGCACAGCCAGGACACACACATGCACCCATCATGACTTGTTCTGACAAGTGAGCTCAGAGCCTCAGCTTGCTTCCCTGCACTCCATCATTTCCTTATTAATTCACACATCTGTACCTGACTGTGAGAGCCACGTCTTCAGCAGCTTCTCATAAGTAACAGGACTAACAGAGAACCCCCAAGACAATGTGAAAACAGCACAGCGAGAGAGTCTTGCAGCTTCCAGCTGAAGACAGGCTTAGCTTTCAATGCATTGCATTTCCTTCATCTGTGAAAAATTGAGGGAGAAAAACCCAGCAGCGCTGCTCTAACCCCTGCTTTCTGGAGAGCCCTCTCCTTCCCACAGGTACCAAGTGCTGTTGGTGTTTGCTGTGCTGCTGCAGAAGAGCCACACACAGCAAGTCCTCTTTGTTGCGTGTGCTACCTGTGCTGCGATGCCATCTCTTCTTAAAAGGACTCTTGCTGGCTAAAGCCAAAACAAACCAACACTTTGCCCAGAGTAACGTGTGTAATAACACAAGCCAGTCCCCAGTTACCATCTGCTGAACTATGCCAATATTCTCCTATTTTATTGTAAGGTTTCCTATAAATTACCCAAGTGCAATCCAACTCAGTCATTAAAAGGCCACTAATCCAGAGACGCAGAACACAAATGTGTATTTATCATGTCTGCTGACAGCAGCACAGCATCTCTCAAGGCTGCTGGGACCCCCTTCCCAGGCCACCCTCCAGCAGCATTGATGCACTGCTAGCAACAGCAGCCCAGAAAGATCTACAAAGTGGACACTTTGTGTGGAAGCCCTAAGAGTCCAGCCTGAGCCCAAGACTCAGAGGTCTTCCTTGCAGCTCATTATTATTTATTATTTGTACTGTAGAAGTACCTGAGAGCCTACTAATATGATCAGAGACTGTTTATGTCAGATGCTGAACACCAACAGAATAGCAATGATAACTGCCCTTGCCAAGAGGTTCAGAAACGTACAGATCACTTTGGGCAGAAGGGAGGACTCAAAAGACAGCAGAGGGAGCGCTTAGATCCAGATGGGTTCAGAGCTCTCAGTGGGGCCCAAAGGAAATGGCGTGTCCCACTGGTAACACTGGGGTTGTACCTGTGTGCTTCTGGAAGCTTTGACCCATCACCATACTGCTCTGGGTGTAACTGCAGTGCTTTCCAGGACAGCACTGCTTTGTGTTCTGGCTTTGAAAACTGGGAGACAGAGATCGATCCTAATGCAAACAGCCACAGCCATAAGGTAAAAAATGATTGCAAGAAATATGAAAACCCTAGAGCACGTGAACAAACCACAGCAGATAAAGACTCCTTCCCCAAAGTGAAAACTCAGTCCTGTTACATGCTGTGTGTGCTCGGTGCCTTTTCAGGACATGGGGTCAAAAGCCTCCAGGTCAGATCAGGATCAGGCCTGTTCAGCTCTGATTTCTAAATTTCCCTTGAAGCATCAGGCTTTGTTTTTTGTCTCAGCCCTGAGAACTCAGCTGGCTAACGTTGCTGCTTCAGGAATGGCATGTCCTGCTTTCCCACCAAACATCTTCTCCGTCTGGCCAGCAATCAACTTGCAAAGTCCACCGAGACTTTCGGATGCCCTGAGCTATGATTATGGGTTAAACCTATTCATCTGTAATCCTGGAGGGTGCTCATTAGCTGCCCTGCAATTAAACCCATTGCAATGTCCACAGGGCATTGATTTGAAAGGGAAAGGGAGCCAAATGGTGCCTGTTTTTAGGAAGGAGGGGAGGCACAGGAACCTGCTGTGCCACACTCTGGTGTCCGTTTCCATCACTGCGGATCTGGGGAGCAGCTTGTGACTCACAGGAGGCCAGGAGGCACCTCCACCCACGCAGGCCCAGCATGGAGATCCTACCACACAGCGTGTCCCATCCAGGCAGAGCCAAGTGCCAGTGAGGGTGATGGCTGAGAGCTACAGCCATGCTGCTCCCCGGTTCGGAGACAGGAAGGGAAACCACCTCTGTCCCCTGTGCCCTTGGGATGCTGCTCGTGGGCTGCACCTGCCACAAGAAAGCATGAAACACTGAA
The DNA here is from genome assembly GCF_023638135.1 of Falco biarmicus. NCBI lineage: Eukaryota > Metazoa > Chordata > Aves > Falconiformes > Falconidae > Falco > Falco biarmicus. The sequence goes on from NC_079295.1 coordinate 15,082,682, forward strand.
CTACCCTCCAGGTCACTGAAATGCTGCTGCGCAGGGATGTGAGAAGGATGTGGGGCCAACAGTAGAGGCCTTTCTTCAGGAAACTGAGGTCTGAGGAGGAGGTACGTGGTTGGGAGGGTGAGAGGTATCCAGCTGGAGGGGCAACAGGGGATGTTCAGGGCCTGCAGAGAGATGCTTCACACTGGGAAAGGAATTTGTCTCCCTTTCGGCTGCTTGATATTTGTTGGGATTTTGGTTGTCGTCAGATGTGGACATGGGTACAGATGCACAGACACATTTGGGTATCAGGAAGTGGCAACTCTAAACAGCAGGGTGGCTTTTGAGCTCTCCCGCTGTGCCTCTGGCAGCCTCTTCCAGCCATGCCACCTGGCCATAAACCACCACCATGAGTCCTCCACTCCCTGGCAATAGCTTTCTGCATCCACTCCTGGAGAGGGTGCAGCTGCAAATCCAAGCACGCTCCAGCGGGCTTCTCAGTGCTCTTCCTCCCCTTTGATCTTTGCAAAGCTTTACCACCAGTGGCAACCTCAACCCTACCAACCTGCAGGCACAGGCACAGCCTCTTCCTCTCCAGGAGGAACACTGAAGAACCATCTCATCTGAACATCCCCATCACAAGCTGCAAGCACAGAAAAGCTGTATTAACTTTTGATCTGAGATGGGGGAGAAGTGATGCAGCTGGCAGTGTAACATGCAGATGTGATGGTAAAAGAAACTGATAGCCTGGACACCTGGACCAACTTGTCTCTGCAGGAGAAATTGCTTTAGCACTTTTGTTGACTACACAGAAACCATAGGGTTTAAAACGGCATCATGAGCTGTGCACAGAGGATGTCTGTAGCTGTTTCACTGGTACCAAAGGAGGCGTATCCAGTGAAATGTTTGAACTACAAACTGATATACTACCTGATGGCTTTATGGCACCTTGTCACTGCCCAAACCAGAGCAGTGAAACACAAACCCAGCACCCCAAAGTCCCCTGCAAATCAGCCTTCCCTGTTAGGTCCTCACTACGTACCCCTCCCCATTGCTTCTGGGGGCAGTGGGGCTGGGAATATCACAAGAGAAAGCAACCAGAGCAACCAAAATTGTGATTCTGTGCACACCACTGGCTTGTAGGGACCCAGCAACTGCAGGGGGTCATTCTGCACTGCCAGCTTGGAGGGAGTAGAACAGCTTGTTGCCAGAGCTCCTGTGGCAGGCAATGAGAAATTCAAGCTCATCCCAGAAAACAGTGAAGTCACCTTTTCTCTTTCTCTAGAAAAGCAGAAGGAACAAGGAAATATTTTCTTTCCTTTCACTAGGACTAAGCACCCCCATTGCCCCTTGATGCCAAAAATACAACCCCTTCTTCTTCCCAGGTGCCAAGACCTATTGGTGCTATTGCACAACCAGCCATACCACCACCCTGCATCTTCCCCACATTTCAGAAGGTCACAGGAATGATGAAGTTTGGGGTCAGCCTAAAAAGTCCTCCCCCCACCCAGGCTATTCTCTTTACCCATTGCAGGACAAATCTGTGCTATGGCCAAAATGCCTGTCCTTACTCCCTGCAGGTCCAGCCTGCACCCTTTGCCTGAATTTTTGTGTAGTCCTCTGTGCCCTTGAGCCCAGCTGTGTAGCAGTGGGGAGGTATGGCTCCTCCTCCACATCTGATTGCATTGCTCTCTGTGATGGGTGGCGTGGTTGGGCCGGAGCAGGGAAAGTGGCTATCTGCCAAGAGTAAGGTCAGTACAGCCTGGGAAAAAAGAGAGCACTGGGCAGAAATTGCCTTCGGCTACCTCTGGGTTAGCGCAGGTAGATGCTACCTCAGGTGCTGGGCTGACAGCATTATACCCAGCATATCACCACATTCATTTTTTGTACAGACTCTTCTATTTCTTCCAAGTGACAACCCCATTCTGCTTTCTCGACTGACCTCCAAAGCAGAATATCCAAGACAATAAAAATACAATGTCTGCCTGGAAACCACCCAGGCAAGCAGCCAGATCTGTAGCCCAGCTCTTCACCTCAAGGCTCAGAGCCAAAATCCTGCCCTCAGACACAATTCCTCCTGAAGCCAGCCAGAGCAGCAGACCAGCATCTGCTCACCGGATCTGGCCATCAGTTACAGTGCAACGTGGGCAGAGTCCGGGCTCTTCGCTGGTGTCAAGCTCCACAGCTAAGAACAACCTTCACCCTGAGGGTGGAAAAGTTGCTGTCCCTACCGAACATGCGTTCAGCAGAAAGTTCAAACCAGACAAGTAGAAAGATTTTAATTTATTCAAATAAGAGCTGCTCAGTAGCAAGCAGAGGTGACTCCCATGGCAGAGGGGACTCTGGGCTGCCTGTATACACCAAGCTTTGCAACAAACCAAAGCGTGAGCAACCCACAGCTTGCACAGGCCAGGTCTCCTCTCATGCCAGTGTTAGAGGAGAGCTTGGACATCAGAGCACTAAACTTTCCACGTATTAAAATGGTAATTATGCTAAGCAAGGCCAGAAGTATAGCACCAAAGTGTTTTTCAGCCACAGGAATTACAGAATTTGAAGACAAAAATGCAAGTTTAAGTAGCTCATACCATAACCCTTCACTGCTTTTGTCCTGTATTTCCCTGCCTAGGTCAGAAAAAGCCTCTGCATATGCATATGGCCTTGTTCTGACAAGCTCTTAAAGATAAATGCTTATTGAAAGCTTTTTCTGAAACAGGTGTTTTTTACATAACCCTCTCAGGATGGGAGCTGTGTTATGATATCCAAGCGCTGCTTCTTTCCAGCTCCGACCACCTTAGTCCATTTCTCTCCTCTCCTGTCTTTAAGTTTTCCCTTCCCAAGGTGCCCAGGAATGGTGTTGCTTTGCCAGATTGAGGCATGCTTGGAATCGGTAACGATGGTCTGTAATACCTCTCCAGCAGTGTTTGCTGCACTAACTAACCTTCCCTCTCATCTTCCCACTAAAACATACATTTATGGGTGTATTTATGAGAAAGAGCAGTTTATTATTCACATCCAGCCTCACACCTAGCTTTTCTGCTAAGCTAAGGGTGCTGGAGATGCTCCTGTTGGAGACAACCTAAGGCTCCGTAGGTGAAGGCTGTGAAACAGGCATTGTTTATACAAGCAGCTCACAGGAGACAATCATCTTCAAGTGAGCTGCCCCTGGATCGTCAAGACCTGCAGCCTCAGGGCCAAAGCCTGAGCAACAGCCTCCACAACCCACCCAGCTGCTTCTGCAATGCAAACACCCAAAGTGTGTTTTTGCAGAGGTGAGATCATTTATTTGAGAAAACCACCTGTGCCCAGCCTCTCATGACGACTGCAGCTCCTTCAGCAACTGCTTCATTTCCCCCTTTCCCTCTAGATTTTGACTCCTCAAACTAGAGCGTGCTGCTTACTCTGCGTTATTCTAAACTCACGGCAGCATTGCTTGCCAGCACCTAAACAAATTTGGGGTTGGTGCAGCCATCGTCCTTTAGATGTTTATTCTGAGAAGCTTTCTTCAAACATGGCTTTCAAAATTGTTAATGTGGTCCCAGTCTTGGAAAAGGCAATTTGTCTTCATCACCAAGAAAACACACCATTAGCACTGATGAGTTTTGCTGCCTCATACTTTCACATCAGAGTGGGACACCTGGGATGAGATGTGCATGTACTTGTGGCATTACACCAATTTATACCAGCTGAGCCCTGGCCCAGGCACCCTTACCTGGTTACAGAAGGATGACAATAGCAAGCAGAGACATTTTAGTCACTTAAGAAAAGTGTGATGCAACTACTCTAAAACCAGATAATTTTACCCTCCCCGGCAGCACCTGCTTGCCCCAATACCCAGTTCAGCTCACACTTGGTGACAACCCACCACAAAGGGGCACCAGGGCAGTGTTTGTTCAGCAGCCTGGAGGCTAGACAGAGCCCTGGCAGTGCAACTGATGGGACTATAGGACCCTCCAAATTCAAGAGCAACAAAGAGAGCTTATTTCTTCTATTACTGGACTTCCCTGCCCCCCCCCATCATCTTTAAGTGAGCACACTCAGTTTTGCAATCCTGCCAAAATGAGAAATGCAACTGTGCCCAGCGCCAGAGCAACTTTGGGGAAGCTTTGCATTGCACTAACCATTTAAGGTCAAACAGCCCATTAGCCAACCGACACTAACATCCAGAGTGCTCACAGCTAAATCTGGTTAAATGCCATGGTAGATGCCTTAATGAGCACACAAGCATTTCTGGAGGTAGCCTGGGCAGAGCAATGCTGAGGGCTGCCCATGCAGCCTCAGAAGCTGGGCTGCTGTGCTCTCCATGTGTGGGCACCAAGCACATGCTGCTCCCGCTCCGCGGGCACTCCCGCTCCAGTGCCTTCCAACACCCTCACCAGCCAGGCGTCTCTCCCCAGCCACCTGTGACTGGGTGAATAGAAAGTGCTTTTCTTGGCCCGGCCACCCCCAGGCCCTGGTACTCCAGTGCCAGTGGCGGGACAGAAGCTCCGCACGCACGGGATGGGCAGGCACCGCGCGGCCCCTTCCTTAGCGCGGCGCGGGACAGCCCCCCCCCCCCCAGGCCAACCAGCCCCTCAAAAGCAGCGGTCCATCCGCCGAAACCGGCAACCGCGGCCGGGCCGCGGCGCACTAACACCGCCGCGCCTCAGCCCGCCGCACTACACCGCTGTCGCGCGCTCCGCCGCCCTCTTATATAGCGCCCTAAAAATAGCTCGCCGCGCACCGCCTCGCGGGCCGCGGGGAGGAGGCGGGAGCCGTGCTGCCGACCAATCGGCACCGCCGACGGCGACACGGCACCGCCTCCCGCACCCCGAGCGGCGCTGCCATTGGGCGGCAGTGACTTCAGGCGCGCCGCGGACCCGCCCCTCCCGCCCCGCCGTTTACCCTACATGGTCACGCGCTGCCTGAGTGGGCCGCGCGGCTGCGCGCTGAGGCGGGGGGGGGGAGGGGGAGGGGGGGTGCCGGGGGCGGGGCGGCCGTGAGGCGGCCGTGAGGCGGCGGTGGCGGCCGCGGGCGGGGGGGGGGGTGGGGGGGGTTCCTAGGCCGGGTTTGCCGAGGGAGGGTGAGAGGAAAACGGGGAGGGGGATGTGGTCACCCGAAAATAAAGAGGGGAGGGGGCAGGGGAGGGCGGGCGCGAGCGCGCATGGCCGCGGCGCGGGGCTGCGCGGTGCGCGGCGGCGGGGACGTGCCCCGGTGCGGCGGCCGCGGGGTGCTCGGTGCGCGCCGGCGCCTCCCGTCCTCGGCCCGGCCCCCGGCCCTCGCGTCCCTCCGCGCTGATCCTCAACCTCTCTCTCTCTCTCTCTCTCTCCTCTCTCTCTCTCCTCTCTCTCTCTCTCTCTCTCTCTCTCTCTCTCAAGTGTGACTGAAACAAAACAAAGCCAAAGGGACGCTGGAACTATCATTGGTTGATTTTCCTCCTCCTTTTTTTTTTTTTATGATCAAAAACAACCCCCCACCCGAGCAAACAAATACACACAAAAGCAGAAAGAAAGGGTCTTGCTCAGCAGCAGCATGGATGTCTTGGCTAGTTATAGTATATTCCAGGAACTCCAGCTTGTCCACGACACCGGCTACTTCTCAGCTTTGCCATCCTTGGAGGAAAACTGGCAGCAGGTGAATCGTTTAAATTACTCCTGTAAATCTCTTAAGCGCAGACAGTCGATGCATTTGGGCTGCATTTCTGACTTTATTTCATTTTTGTTCTTTAATTCAGGGTTGGGTTTGGGTTTTTTGTTTTTTTTTTCTTTTTTTTTTCCGCGTGGGTAGACCTTTCAATCTCTGTATTTTTTGCCATGACAAACTGAGCAGTCCATTCAAATCTGTCCGCCTTCAGCCCTTTTTGAGCACACTCGGCAGCACCTGAGATCCAGTGGCATTCTTCAGGGTTTTGTTTTTATGATGACTACTATTTTGATTTTATTTTTGGGCTTTGATTTTTTTGTTATTGTTGTTCTTTTAAACAAGGCTGATTCCTTCCAGCCAGTGCTGAACAACTGGCAGCTGGTGGAAATGGAATAGATCATTCTTATTTTCAGGTAATTAGTATACGTCAATAAAAATTGTAGCTTAAATCAGAGGTGGGGGGTGGGCAGGTGTGTAGAAGCACTAGCAAAAGCTTTAAGGCTAAATTCTGTAACTAGGGAGGTGACTTATTTTTCCTTTTTGGTTTTTTTTTTTTTTTTTTTTTATTATTTAGAAGGTGGGGAGAAACACACACTTCTTGCTGTATCTTAAAACAATGATACCCTAGGCTGGTTCCAGTCAACCAGAGTGTTTTGAGGCACTGTAGGGTTAATATGCAGACAGAATTAGGATGAAGATGGAAATCAAGTATTATGAATGCATTAAAGTGATGACTGGTGGCGTGAATAAATAAGACCAAGGAGAAGAGTAGGTTACAGAGAAAAGAGTTGTATAAAATGAACTATGAGGCCAAATGCATAGATCTATAAATAGTTATCAGCTGGGATACTGAGGAAAAAGCCAAGGCAGGATTTCTTGTTATGGCAGGACATTGTGAGACAATCCTGTTTCTTGATGTGATTTTTCTGGCAGAGGTGATATGTGAGGTGAAATTCTGGAAACTAGTGTCTCTTTAAAGGAAAAAAAAAATCCGCTGGTGGGTAAGAATAGTGGAGTGTGGCTGGGATGACATGTGGTGCTAATGCAGTGCACGGACCCGTGGTACTATTGGTATAAGAATAACGAGCCACTGGATTTTATCTTGCCAACATTCACCTTAGTCTTGGCTGGCATAAGGGTCTCCAGTAAGTGACAGCTTGGGGTGTTCATTTAATTTTTCCTTAGAAGCGTGTATGGGGAGAAACATGGATGGTAGTGCTTCAGGAGAACACTCGGGCTGTAGCATTGTCATCCAGCTGGACCGGGGCTGGATCTTTAAAGGTTTACCCTAATAAAATTGTTTTGGCTTCAGCTTTGTGCGTGCATGTGCACACACAGGAGTGATTTATAGACAGCTACAGTGTGAACACATTCAGGATTTAATTTGCAAAATGACCAATCCAACTTTGCTTTATCCTCTGAGGGGGAGGGGATGCTTTTTGTTATTAATATTCAGCTTGCACATCCATGATGGTCACATCTGCTTTCCTTTTATGTTTGTAACATGCTAATTAAACTGAAGAGGTTAATATAATTTCATTTTAAAAATTAATTTTGTAGCATCATTGTTGGGTTGGTTGCATATTCAGTTGCACATTAGTAACAGTCCAGACAGTCCAAAGCGGGATAATCTGTTGACATAGCCAGCATGCTTTAGGCAGTACTGTGTGTGATACTCTATCTCCTGCTGCCTTCTTTTATGCTTAGAAGAGTGGCAGTTTGTTTTATACAGTACAATGTGCCTACCCAAGCCCACTGTTACCATTGCAGAATTTGGACTTGCACTCTCCTGGTTAAACCCCACTGATTCTCCACGTATCTTTGAAAAGAGAAGTTGAAAATAATGTGTTACATATTCCCTTATCCCCCACAAATCCTCCAACCAGTCCATGATGTTTCATAATACATCCTGTATTTACAGTTTGTTTTTATTCCCCTGTTGCTGCCTGGACTCTCCTTGCAAACAACAGGCAGCAAAACATGTATCAGTGGTGGGAGCAGCTGAAGCTGGCTGTACAGAGCATGCTGTCACGCAGGCTTGGCAGACCCACTGACACAGAGACCCCAATTTCGTTCTTCTGAATCACTTGCAGATGTAGACAGGCCTTGGGGATTTTTTTATATTAGGCAAACTGTAGCAACTTTGGGACAAAGGATGTGTGTGCATGTGTGTGTGTTTCTAAAGGTATCCCTTAAAACTGTCGGGGATCCCTTAAAGCCCCAGGGAAGAGACCTGACAGGGCAGCAGCTTACCCACGGGAAGCATCAGAATTGGGAAGCGGCAGCTTTAATTTTGTGTGAAAACACTTGAATGGGTCTTGCCTCTGCTCCTATGAAGAGCTCTGATGCCGTACCCGAGCTCCACAGAGGCTTCAGAGCAGTGCTTCTCCCAGCAGCAAAGCAGCACCCCAGGAGATTACTTCAGTCTCTTAAAAAGGGGGAAGTAGTTGTGTGGGTTAAGATCAGGCTTCCTTATCATGTTGTGAGCTCCAGTTGTGTTGTGATTAGTAGCTACTAGTGCTTGATGTGGTGAGGGAGGTTAGTCCGTGCCAGTTCCAGCTCCTAGAAACGGTGTCTACTGTGATACCATAAAAGATGCATTTACCCTACTGAAAATCAGAGCACACCTTGGGGTGACAGTGTTGACACAGTCCTGTCTTCCCCTGAGTTTGGACCATGCTTTTGAAGCTGCTGGTTGAGGACTACACAGCTGGGGCAGTTGCTCATGTTTCCAATTGTGAAACACCCATCACTCACAGAGGGCACTGACAGCACAGGCAGGTTGCTAAATGCTTGCATGCAGTCAGCTGATCTCTCCCTTTTTTCCTTCCCACTGCAAGAGAAATGTGAGCAAGTTTGGTGTCTGTTCTGACAATTAGCACTGGAGTTGAATGAGAGCAACCCAGCAATATGTACAAAACAAACAGATTTTATGTAGGAAGAGATTGTCATCTCTTGTGTAGGCTTTTTTTTTTTAGGAGGAAAAAATACAAACAAAAAAATCCTCACTCCACCTTGGACATAGTTTACGTTGTAAAAGTGGAAATACCAGAAGTGGAAGCTGGAACTGAATCTGTGATGTGTATCACGTTATTTTAAAACACATGTTTGGATGGGAGGGCTTGGGTTTTCGGCAGCAAAAGCTTAGCTTCACTATGTCCGCTTTGGGCGTACTCCTTCAGGCAAAACACTTTTGAGGTCAGGAGGATTTTTTCTTGGAGTGGGGAGGTCAGAGTCTAGTGAGTAATTCATAGCACAACTGCATCAGGAGAGAGAGAACTTTCTTTAGTCTTTGTTTAGCTTTTCCAGCAGTGTTGAGCTGCCACGGCACTGGGAGAGATTAAAGGAAGAGGTGGGCTTTGTGCATCGGAAAATGAAGCGTTTGCTGTATGTCAGCTGGCTGGTATCTCAGCATCTGTGTGTTTTTGCCTGGTGTTTCATCCTGGCTCTGATTGAACTGTCCTAGTTGCTCTGTCCCTGCGAGCTGACTCTGCAGTTCAGCACCAGGGTGCGGGGAGATTCCAGCACCTGCGTGGCTGCTGTGATGCAGCGGGAGGACCTCTGGCCACATATGCCATTGCTTGGGGGTAGCTGTCTGATGTGGCATCCCCGGGATTGGAAACAGACTGCTGGGAGAGACAGCACGAGGCTGAAGAGCACCTCGTTACTCTGCAGAGGAAGGAAGTGGGTAGGAGGCTGTTTCTCAGGGAGGCGACTGTGAGGAGCACAGCGCGTGCAGCTGCACGTGGTCCCACTCTCAGTGTGCCAGGCTGTAAAGGGGGAGAGCAAGGCTGAGAGCTGGGAAGGGCTGGAGATGGGGCTTCAGTCTGTTCTTCCTGCCGGGCCTTCACAATGTTATTGGGGGGGGGCGGGGGGGTGTCACTAAAAGATCAGTGTGCAGAAGGCATCTTTTGTAGTCAGATGTGTCTTCCTAGGGGTAACATTTAAAATCATCCCTATTCTCCTCCAAAGGCCCCTTGAAGGACTCTGGACTCATCATCCTTGTGTGGAGAAGGGCTCTCTGATCAGGAGGCATTTGGGGGCTCTCTTCATATTCTGTGGGGGCCACAGGGCAGCCTCTAGCATGGCAGTTGCTGTAATGTCAGAGCACGGGAGCACAAAGAGCAGGGAGATGCACAGGGTCACCATGTGTGTAGCTGAGGCAGGTGTACAAAATCAGCAGGGTGTAGGTGCCAAACCCTGGCTTATGCTAAAAGAGCCAGCCTTTCCCACATGTGTCATTAGGCAGAACAGGTCTAATTGTCTAATTGGCTGGCAGAAGTGGAAATGGCATTATATTGTTTGCATGATAACAGTTGCCGGATAACATTTCGTCTTGCCTTGGCTGACCCAGCTGCTCTCAGCTGCAGCAAACAATGATCCTTCCAAGGAAGATGCACGTTTCCTGTAAAGCATAGGATCAAGGAAGCCTTTGTTTCACTCTTGACTCTGTCATGGAGCCTTGTTTGCATATTTTTAATCAATCCTTCAAGCCTCAGTTTTCCTCTTTCTGAAATCACTGACAACAATGATGCTAACACATGGTCTCTGCAGGGCTTGGGAGGCTGAATTTTGACCCATTCTGGCAAAGGGCTTTGAGATCCCTGTGCTGTGAGAGAGCAGAGTATCCCGAAGTGACTAATCTAGCAGAACTCTTACATCTTAATGCTGACTTCTGCTTGGCAGACAGGGTCATTTTCAGGCCTATAGGAAAAATTTCCACTGCTACTGGAAAGGAATAAATCACACCGGAGAACATTCCTGCCTCTCCATGCTCTCCATTGTTCTAGTTTAATGGCATAGTTGGCCACTACATAAACTAAACCATCTCTTTTAATATTGCTATTTCATCTTGGTTCCAGTCACAGTGTAACACATTTCTTAAGTGCTTATAGTACATCATACCTCTTGAGAATAACTTGCAGAAATGGTTGACTTCCAAGAACAGCCACATGTGTAATGCAGTGTATTTCAGACTCTGACTGCCGCTCCATTTATGCTTGCAGGCTTTCTGCTTGCTCCATGTGCTGAACGCGTGCTCCTGTCACCTTACAGAAAGAGACGGAGAAAGAGAGGAAAGACAAACTTGAAACTGCTCCCTCTATTGTTTCATGATTCCTTAATTACAGAATCTGTTGTTATAAGTGATTATTTCTTGGCATTAGGGAAGTGTAGAGCCCCACAATCCATGTTACATGTCTTAAACCAGCTGATTATGGGTGTGACTTGTGTCAAGTGATTTTGAAATGGGGTAAATACCTTTAAGCAATATATACATAACTGTAATGTGGGTACTCAACTAGAAAATACTTTCTTACTTGCTTGGGATGCTTAAACCCTCCATCCCCCAAGCCCACACATATCTGTATGTCCTATTGAATAGGCGATGTGTAGATTAGAGTAGGCTACATAAAAATCATGATCTGTAGCTAGTCTGCAATGTAATACTTCCATGTGGAAATGGCAGAAGGTCTCCAGTTCCAGGCAGTAATTTCACATTTAAACTCTCCAGGATGGAGGCAAATGGTATCTTCTGGATATTGTTGTATTTTCTGAGGCCTTGTCAAATGACTCTCCACTGAGAAAAACCCAGTGTGTTGCTTCTCCATTCTGCATTGAGAAACATGTTACAGAGAAGTGAGAAGGAAACTGCTTCTGTTTGACTCTGTAGCCGCATATGAACTACCTTGATTGCAATTGTCCTTACAAGACAAAGGGATTTTGCTCACTGGCTGAGCAGCACTGGTGTTCAGTACATTAAGCAATGGCATAATAGTACATCTCATCTCCTGTCAAGTTTGTCACATTCTGCAGAGGGGAAGAAAAATGTTCAGTTTTGATCACCCCACTCAAAACCTCATAGAAAGTGATCCACAGGAATTGTAATTGGTGGCGGTTTTCCTTTTTGATGGTAAACCTGAATTCTGGAGAGTTAATAAAGGTGTTTTCAAGAATGGTGCTGAGTCCTTCTTTCCTTTCTGTTTCCTTGGACTCTCAAGTGCCTCCTACCTGTTCCCTTATGTATTCATCTATAATGCCCTCACTCCTTCCACACTCCCAGCAACACTCAGGAGCTGGGAGTGCCGTTTTTGTAGTGTCTTTCAGGCTCAAGTTGCAGGAATCACCCTCCTGAATTGCTGCATTTCTTCTCCCCACAGGTCTTCTTTGTACTATGGGTGATTCTGCCTTGGTCTAAGTGAATCTGGATTCACTTGAACTGCAGGTTTCAACTGATCCTGTAGCAAACAAACAAAAGAAACCTGCCAGGGAAAGAGCCTCCCCTCCTCCCAAATTTTCCTGGGTAGAGAACAGGTTTGGAGTACAGATGTTAACACAGGTGTATTCCTGAGCTTGATGCTGTTGTATTTGAGACCATCCCAGTTTTCTTCCATTGGCTTCAGTCTTGATAGGTGCTACACATGTTTTGAGTGTCTGAGTTTGGTACTCACTTGGCTGGGTGTCCTTCCCAGCGTTGCCACTTTGAGTTTAAAAAATCATGTGCCTGGTTCACAAGACACCGAGATTGTCTTTAAAGTCACAGACTTTCTTTTTTTCAGTTCGATGTTCCTTTTACTTTCCTTGCTTCTGAGCCACTTAAGGTTTTTTTTATTGTCTTTTATTCTCAAAAATAAACCCCTGAGGTTTCCAACACTTACTTGATTTCAGCAGCATTACGAAAATGCCACCATTGTGACATTTTCAGAGCTGTCAGTACAGAGATAGGTGTGTACATCAGAAAAAAGCCGGCATATTGCTGTGTTCACCAGGCTGTATTTGCCATCCTTGCTCTGGCAGCAGCTGGCAAGGAAGGCTGCCTCGCTGTTCAGATTGTAAGGGTGCCTGTGCGAGCAGAGTTATGTCTCATTTCCTTTCTTAGAAGAAGTCATTTCAGCCTTTAATACTGAAAGATAGTTAGACATCTTGGATTTAATCAGGACACCAAACCTTTGCTTCTCAGTTCTTCAGGTACAGGATGAGCTGGCAGCTCTTCCGTTCTCATAGGGCCGCTGGGAGGATTCGTACCAGGGGTTTGCGGTACTCGGGCACGGCGGCTGGGGCAGGAGAGGGTTGCGCTGGGCTGGGGGGAGATGGGCTGCCAGCCCCTCCGAAGCTGCCGGCCCAAATCCTGCCCCACGGGCTGATAGGTGCTGAAAGTGCAGGACAGCTCCTGTGCAGGGAGCCCTCAGCGAGGTGCAGCGTCACCTCTCCAAAAAAATGGAATTAACGATCTGAAAGGTAAGCTTAAATCCCCCTTTCCAGAAGTCTGTGTTGTCTTAGAGACAACGTGTGCGTAGCATTAATTCGAAGTCTTCCCTAGGTTTTTAAAAGGTGTTGGAGTTGGGTGCAGGGAGGTCAGGCAGGAAGGAATGGCATTTTTTTTGTTTAAAAGGTTTAATATATCAGCTCTGATATATTAAGCTGCTCTGATGCTCTTAATCCTTTTAAAGCAGGTACCCATCCTCTCCATGTTCTTACATGTGAAGGATCCTTTCCAATCCAGAGTGTTTCCGCTCACTGCAACTGTGTATTCATTAGATGTGTTCTTGTTTGGAGAGCTATTAAGTTCGTGTGGTATACCTTACAACATACACTAAAGACTCTGAGTCATTTATGCACAGACTGCATATTAATGCTTGCTGAAGGTCCAGCAGGCATACTTATTTAAGTCTCATAATGGTTTTGAACATGGTGTTTATAGGCCATGTCTCACATGTCCAAATCCTCTTGGTTATTTCCCAGCATTGTGGACCTGAGTGCAAAGCTGGGATTTAAATCATGCGTGGGGGTCAACAGCTCCTATTCTGCAAGGGATAGAGAAGTAGGCAGTGACACAGTCAAGCTGGGGAGACAGCGTGATTGATGGGGAAGGATGCAAAGGAGAAGGACGCTGGCTTGCGAGAGGCATTTTTGAGACATTCCAATTAGTGTCCTGATTCACAAATCCTGCCTTTAAACCTGCAGCCACTGAAGGTCAGTTTTTCAGGGACACTGACATAGGGTTGATGTTTGACCGTGATGGACCTTTGTAAACCAACATGTTCTGACAGTAACTGCAATCAATGGAAGTATCTCCATCTATATAATTTAAAAAGCCCTAGAAGCAGGGTTTATGATTTTTGGACAGGGTCGGCTTGCCCACCTGCTGCCTTTGCAGCTCTTGTGCTGCAGCTTTCTTCTCGTGCAACTGAAGTGACTGGAAATCAAAGTGAAAATGACTGTTTGGATTGTGCAGTAAGGAAAAATGCATGTGGCATGACAAGTAAATTAGATTTTTAAAATGCTTTCACTGCTAATAGGCTACTGTGCTGTTAGGCATTTGGTTTTAATCCTGACTCTGGAGTGGGCAAAGTTCACTGTCAAGCATAACGAAAGTTCTTTGTTTTGTAAACATTTGCAATTTTTGCTGACTTGTCTGCACTCCAGCCCAGGAGGGGAATCAGCATTGTGCTGAATTGCTCCGTGCTTGTGGGGGTGAAGTAGGGGACTGCCTTTAGTTGCCTGCTTTTATTCTCCACCAGGGCTGGATGGAAAACAAAGATTCCAGCCAGAAGAGGTCATGGCAAAAATGTTCAGAGGGTGGAAGAGTGGGAGGGGTGAGAGGTGCTCCTGTCTGCCTGCTTTTTGCACCCAAAATGGACACTGGCCACATCACAGCGCTTAGGTGTGATGTTAGAGACCCAGATCTGAGTCACTGCTTTGCTTGATTCTGGTCTGCCCTTGCAGATTACATCTTGGATGTGTGAAATTTCAGTGGATAACATGGTGGCTCCAAACGAAATGTATTCCAGTAAAATACTTTAGACAAAGCATTTGGAGAATCTTTGGTAGAAATATTTCAACCAGTTTTGCAGGCCCTGTTTTTGGTGTGAGAGACTTGGTTTGGCTAACATCTTGGGCTTTTGTTGTCAAATGCCTTCTGTTTCAGGGCTTGGGCCCCTAAAACTCAGTTAATTTTCCCCAGCTATTGGCAATTTGGCTAGTAAAAGGTATCCAGAGTCTGCATTCCTGGGACTCTTGCATCTTTTGAGAACTGCAGCCACAACCCTATGTGATGCCGTAAGCAATGTCTGGATACTTCTTGTCTCTAACCTGGGTGCCTGCTCTCCCTCCCTCTGGGCAAGGGTCTGGCAAGGCATGTTATTGCACGAGATGCACAAGAGTGTTGCAATCACACTTTTTCCTTAGATCCTTGCAACTGCTGGTCACTTCTCTCTCCTCTGCTCAGCTGCAGCCAGCAAGGTGCCGTGCAGGTTTCTTTGCAAGGACTCTGTGCACTCACCCTCCCCTAGCACCTTTGGCTTACTGCTGGGTCTGAGGTGCCCCACATCCCGGGGTGCAGGGTGAGGTGAGTAGCTCAGGGGCTTTATTCTGTTCCTCTGGCTGCACAGCAGTTTGAAGGGTGCCAGCCCTGCAGAGCTTGCTGCCTGCTTCAAGCTGGTGAAAAGTGCTAAATAATCCTGGTGTGGGGCTTGTTTTTTTCTTTTCTTTCTTTTGGCCTCTCCTGTCAGCCTGGAAAATTTATGCTGCTCTGAAGAAAACATTCCACTCATCTGCAAGCTACTACAGCTGCCGTGTGAGTAATAAAGTATGGAAAGGAGGAAGGGAGAGGGGAGAAGAAAGATGGGAGCTGGTGTTTCATATGGAAAGCATCA
This sequence comes from Falco biarmicus, assembly GCF_023638135.1. NCBI lineage: Eukaryota > Metazoa > Chordata > Aves > Falconiformes > Falconidae > Falco > Falco biarmicus. The sequence continues at coordinate 15,097,930 of NC_079295.1, forward strand.
GGCCAGGAGTGGCTTTGTTTCCGACACGTGGACAGTGGAGAGGCTGCATTTGCTGCTCAATGGAAAATTGATGGCAGTGAAAAGAAACCTCCCTTATTAGTGACTAGATCAGATGGGGATGAACTTCAGTATCTCTTGCTTTTGTTTTTAAATTTGTCCACAATTTAAAATAATAAGGAAGAAGCAAAGGACACTGTTCTGACTGATTTGAGAATACAGCCAGTTTGGGCAAAGTGGCTTTTTTCTGTCTCCATCTGATGCTGCTGTCCTAGTTCACTGGTGGTGTCACAGTCCTCCTCAGCTGTGCCAGCACCTCAGAGTGGTTGCGAACATCTGAAGGTTGCTGTAAATCAGGTTCTTAGCAAGGTGCATGTTCCTTCTCTTTGCCTTTGGTTTCTGATCTTTTGGGATAGTGTGAAGTCAGGTTTGTAAGCTTTCTGCACAATGAACAGGAGCTTGGTTTTGGTGCTGAGAAAGATGGTTCTGATGCAACCAGAAGCCTCTGAGAGTTGGGGCTTTAAGAAACATGTGAAAGAGCAGTGGGAGTTGGAGTCAAATAGAGTAAAGGGTGTTTCTGTCTGATCAGACCAGAGGAAGGAAGCACTTACAGTTTTGGAGGTCTCCAGTATCTTGGAAGAAGAGGCAGACTGCTCTAAGTGCTGATGTGACCCAGTGAAAGAGCTTGTAAGGTGTTCTCTTGCAGGTTTGAGAATTTCCGGGTAAATAGATGCCTCCTGGGGTAGTTTCCTACTGTCTACCGCAGGAAAACAGGGTAGACTTCTCTTAGCAGCACATCCCTTAGCTCTCCTGTGTTTTTCAAGTGGAAAGAAAGAGTGTGTATACATTGTTTGAAAACAGAAGGGCCTTGTTTAATCTGTGATTTTTTTTCTGGAAGGAATGAGTCTTTGGTGTTTGATTGTACAGTTAAGGTTAGGAGAGGCTTTCCTATTTCTTCCGTTGATTATAGGATGAAACCTTCCCAGACACAGGCTGAAATCTCTGTCTCCAGTGCTTCCCTGGATGAAGATGTTTGCTTGAATCAGTGCCTCAGGAGCTGGGGTGATTTGGGGGTTAAAGAAAGTAATGCGGGGGCCTTGCTCTGCTCCATTTGTGTGCCTCCAGAACAGCCTGGTCCCATGGCACCACACTGTACAGCACCATGCTGTACTTCTGAGTTGGCTGCAAAGCTCATGCTTTCTCTTCAGACAGCCCTGATTTTCTACTCACTCAAGACAGTTTTGTGTTTTCCAAGAGTGACTCCTTTATTAATCTTTCTTGGATGCTGGTAAATGAGTTTCAGGGTACTCAGTTGAAATACTCTGCTGAGTGTGCCGAGCTCATTTTGGGCTTTCAGAGCTTTGGTGGTTTGTTTAAAATGCGAATAAGCCTCAGTTGTTTGAGGGAGAACAGAAGAATGCCAGTGCAGTTACTTTCTGGTGTGAAGGGCTTGGTAGATGGGTGACTTCCCAGCACAGTTTCTCAGTGCTGAGAGGAATGGTAGGTGCACAGAGCCCTGCAAAGGCTGCATTGGGTTTTCTTTTTCTGACATGAGAAAATCATTTTACCTTTTTTTGAAGGAAATACTTGAGGGAGAGCAAGGGAAACAAGGTGTGGGTGGTTTCATACTCTCAGAGACCTCCTGGCACATGTGACTTTCAGAAGATGCTGAATACTTATCTTCCAAGTCCTGAGTGCCTGTCAAGCTGGACATTGAGTGGATACCCTAGGTTGAAGAGGCCTCCTCACTGGGACTGTCTCACATGGATTATCTTCATGCAGTGAGAGCTGTATCAGCTGCAAGGCCTTGTAAGTCAGTCAGTGTTCTGTTTGAGCAAGCTGCATCTCTGGTCAGATGTTGCACTGTGGTATAAGATGGGAATTTCTGTCTCCTTTCCATTTCTTCATGTTTAAGTGGAAAAGGTCAAGGAAACCTTTGACATTCAGTTCTGAATGTTTTTTCTCTTTGTAAATGGGAAGAATAGTACCCACATCACGTTGGAGATTTCACATCAGTCAGTGAGTCACATCCTGGGCTGATGCAAACTGATGCAGATCTGCCAAAGTCACAGTGGTGATATGCGGATTTACACTGGCCTCGTGTCCATGAAGTTACTTGACACCTTGAAGGAGACTGGTCTACACAAATCCCAGGTCTTGTCAGGATGTGGAATAAATATCAGGATGTGGGCAGAAAACAGCACACCCATTTTAATGATTTGATTAAAACAATACTGCTGCTCTATGGCTCTCGTAAATGTATTTCCAGTGGTGTTGGGGGAAGGAGATACTCTCAAGTGCCATAATGAGAGAGTACATTTTTTAAAATGTTGCACAATAGGCCACTAAGTTGTGCTCTAGCTATATTGGCTTATTTCTGTTTTATAGTGAGCATAGCCTTAGGCATCCTATAAATACCATTTCTCTCCCCACCTTCAGCTAATAAATAATAGAAACTGTGCCGGAAAGAAATTTTCTTTCCGTGAAAGAGTGGGAGGTCCTGAGCTGCCCTCTATAAAACAAAGGATGTAGCATGATTTGCTTTCTTTGGTTTTTGGAATGAAGAAAATGTGGGGGTGGGAGGGAATGAGAAGGTGTTTCTAAGCGCTAAATGTGCTTCCCCAACACTGTAAGGTAGGATGATGTCTGGTGTGGCCATTGCTTCCCCCAGGACAGTAATACCCATCTGTGAAATGAAGACAGATGAGAGAGGTTTCTGAACAGTCTCAATGCATGGGAAGGAGGAAGGATCCCATTCTGATTTACCCTCGGGCTTTCACATCCAGCAGTGGAAACCAACCTGAAAGTGGGTGTAAATGAGCATCTGAAGGAGCCCTTTGTGTAATTCAGTGGGCTGTGTTGTCCAGGGGTCAGACTGAGTTATCAGAATGGCCCTTTCTGACCTTAAAATCTGCTTCTGAGTCAGTCCTCTGTGAGACCTTTTTGGTCTGTTTTAATGATGTCAAAAAGCTGTAGGGTAAATGTAAGTCATGAAGGGTCCCTGCATGTGCACATACGGCGGCCAGATACATTTCATTTCGAGACTCCATGACATACATACTGTGTATCAGGTTGGAAATGTGTCTCAGAGGATAGAACAGGTTTGTGGAGGTGGGGGCTTCCTCCTGCGCTGACTAGAATCAAAAGCAAGTCCATGTCATGTCATGTCATGTCACGTCATGTCATGGAGAGGGTGTGGGGACATATTCTGACTGCAGTTTGGCCACTAAGGTCAGAGGGGAGTCAGGGAAGACCTTGTGTTCAGCAATGGGGCCTTACTGGTTAATTTTGAAGTCAAATGAGATTCAAGAGCAGGCATTTTCAGTCACCATCATCATCCAGGAACTGTGTATATAAGCAGATCTGGTCCAGAAGCAAATAAGCTTGGAAATTAGCACTGTTAGATCATAAAATTCTGCCCAGGTGCCATTTCTTATTGTATGCCTCAGTGCTGCTTTCCAGTCTCATTTGAAATCCACCTAGCATGAAGCCCTGCTTTCCTTGGAAGCATGTACCTAATTTAGGGGAGGAGTATCTAACAGGCTGTTGTGCCTCCAACCTGAGTAATTCTTCCCCTTCTTATATCCTCTCTCTTCTCCATGAGCAAGTCTATTTCTTTATTTGGGTTCACCCTCTTCATAGCTGCATGGTCTGTGATGCTTTTCCCCCCCTTTATCGATATTAACTCTTTCAAGGATTTTTATCTAAATGTAAAATGAGACCCCTGCTCGTTGACTGGAGATTATAACACCGACTGTGGAACAGATGTGATAAATAGTAATAAATGTGCATGTCCCTTTCAATTTTGTCATACTTTCCATCTCAGTGTGCCTTCCAGTTTTGCTGTATATCAGATGCTAAGAATGTGTCCTCAAAGCTATATCGGTCTTCTCTGTGTCTTTTCTGTTCTAGGTCTCTTTTCAGCCTTACTGGATCTCTGCTTTGTACTGAGTATGAGTGTTGTGTTGATGTTTCTTCCATAAATGCATTAATTTGTCTTTTTCCAAATTCAATCTCGAGGATTTATTTCCTGCCCCTGCGTGGTTTTCTTTATATACTGCCTCTGTCTCTGCTGGCATCACATGAAAATTTAGCATTTCCTCCTTAAGGCCTTTTCCCTGCTTTTCTTCACAATGAAAGCTTTTTATCAGTTTCGTTAGTTTTCCAATTTGTTTTTATTAAGCATGTTTTTATAGTGATGGCTGCGATCCATCAGAGTAAACAGAAACAAAAAAATTTACGCCAAATTTTTTTTGTTTGTTTAAGGAAACAGATCAGACTTTAAACGGGATGAAGTCAAATTGGGGCTGATGACTTGGTGGTAGGTGGTTCTAAGTGCTGGCTATTGACAGAGAGTCGTGGAAGATCTCAGCATTTTGAAGAGCCTAAAAACACAATACAACTGTGGGCTTGAAAATCATGTGGTGGTATTAGTATCTGGAGGAGTAGGGTTGCTGTGAGTTGCTGCCCTTTGTTTGGGAAACAGTATCTATGTGCTGGTTAGTTAGTTAGTTAGTTGAAGACCACTGGTTTTGTCATTGATGGATGCGAGGTGGGTGTTTAACCTGGATCAAGGGTAAAGGACCCTTGAATTTTGGTGCACACCCAGCACGCCTCTGCCCTTCTCTTCAGCAAAGGGGAGCTGCTCTGACGCAGGTAGGGAGCAGGCCTGCCTGAAACACTGCAGGGTCAGTGGCAGGGTCCCACCACCATCCCTCTGGAGGTCCCCACCTCTCCCACCACCCACTGAGGTGGGTGGCTGTGGTGGCCTTGAGCAGGGTGGCTCCCTGCCACCCTGTCCCCGCCATCTTAAAGGGGGATTTGCCAAAGCTGCTAACGTAAGGCTAAGGAGTCTGCCAGAGCTGGGGGGAGCATTAGCTGCTCTGTGCTGCAAGGCACTGGTCAGTTCGCTTGGTGGGTCACCCCAGGCTTTGGACCTTCCTGCTGTTTGTCTGCTGTGCTGCTTTTAACCATCTCTGCTCCTTTGAGTCAGCTTGGGCTTGCTTGCACAGCAAATATTTTCCTGGTGTTTCAGAAGGTGGGTGATTCCCTTTCCTTCCTGTGGAGGAGAAAAGCTGCTTGTCCCATACAGGGTGTGCTGAGGTTGTAACAGAACAGTGGGGCCTCGTCAAATAGCAGTGAGATGCACAGCTGGCTGTGGGCAGCAGGGCTCTGCTGTTTTTGCTTAGTTCTGCCTCTGAAAACTTCTCACAGAAACTGTCATCTTTCTCCCCTTTATTCAGCAAACTCTTAAGCTGTGGGTATCCCTGAGGGGATTTTGTGTGGAACATGAAGACTGTAAAAAAACAGGTCCTAAACCATGTGCTGTTGCTAATGATCCTGCAGACCAGCACTTTAAGAGCAGAATTTTTTAACAGAAATTAAGGACTGAAAACAAAGAAATTAAGGACTGAAAACAAAGAAAGGACCTGCTACAATGAGGCACCACGTTGCACCATACATACAACTTGATGGTGTGATTGTGCTGGTCTTCATCCTGGGTGTATTCTTCCATCTAATGACTTTCTGGAAGAGTTGAAAACAGAGAGGTATGCAGAAAATCCACTGTCCATCCAGATGTTAATCAGTACAAAAGTCAAAGTTCAGAAATAAAATATGAGGAAATTGTGGGAAAGCAGTACTCTCTGTGCCTACCTCTATTTCAGTACCAGAGATTGTGCCAGCAAATTTGTGCAGTATGGAGCAGCAAAAATCCTCAGCAGTCTCCCGATAAGTCAGAGAACCTGACAACTACAGTCTTGGAAGCAAAACGTACAAGTTGCCTTTTTGAAGCTCGAGTTTTCCAAGAGCAGTGACCAAGCTCCGAGCTGTTTCAGCAGAGAAAAATGCATACCCTTTCATCCAAAACCCAGAGGTTTAGAGCATTCAGATGTCTGTTTGGTTTGATGGTTCGGCTTAGAACAGATAAGATGCTTCACAGCCATTGCCCCTAGAGAGCAGGGAAGCTGTAGCACACCCATTTTACATTTTACATGGGAAACTGGGGCACCCAAGAGCTCCGTTGTCGGAGAGAGGAAGTAAGAGCAGAGTTTGAAAAGGATACCAGATCTCTGATCTCCATTTTAATTAAATTGTTTCTGCAGTTGTCTTCCCTGGCAGTTTAACTGGTAGAATGTGGTCTAGTGGAGGAATTTTTGGCTGCAAACTTGACAGGAGTGTTTTTCTGGGCCAGATCCTTGCTTAGTGTAAATTAAGATGACTCCACTAGCTATGATTGCGGTGCTAGCGATTTACTCCTCCCTCTGAGAGTTTGCCCCAGGTTTGCAGGCAGTGGGCAGGTGGGCAGTGTCACATAATACGTTCTTTTTAATTTTAGTCTGTCTAGACACTTCTGCAGCACCCCATTCTGGGAAGACTACGCCAGCAGCTCTGGAGCAGCACCACGTTTTTCTGGTGAGAAACGCTTAGCAGACAGTGTGGAGGTGGCCTGGTGTGCTCAAACTCAGCGTTTCAGCCCCCTGGTGCAGGGTTTGGCTTTGATAGTCTCGGTGTTTTTTGGTGGAGAGATGGCAGAAGGGCTTCATGGCAGGATTTCTTCCCTGTGGACAAGGAGTGAGTCTGTCATTTTCCCTGGTTTTGGCGATGTGTTGTCCCAGCTGAGTGCTGGAGAAAGATGGCTGTTGCCGATGCAGCATTTCTGTGGTAGTTTTTCTTTCCAGCAATGGATGACACACCTCTCTTTGTGGCTAAAAAGGTCTTTCTCCTGGTTTTAAAGGCCATTTGCTAGTCTTGTGTTTATTATTACAGTCAGTCCTTCCTGCCATGCTGTCGGTATTTACCACACAGCCTTTAGTTTCTCTGCTATATTTTCTGTCATGCTGAGTCACCTGGCATAGGGGTGGTACCTCCGTAGCATTTTTCAAACTTGTCATGAGGCACACACAGGACCTAGTTTTTACAAAATCCTCAGATTTGCTGTTTGTGGTTAAGCAGGTCATTAGCTAGGACTGTTTTTCTTCCCCTTCCATTCTTTTACCAATTCCCAAGTTATTCACCAAGATTGTCTGAACTGTTTTTGTCAAGAGCCAAATGCAGGAAGGCTATGACTCTGGCTGGGGCAGCGATATATACCCTGTAACTAGCATTACTTCTGCCTGAATCCAAAAGCATGTAACCGAACCCCCTAATCCTCCTAGCCATTTTACAAAATTTTCTAACCATAAAGTCCTACCTTCTGTTGTTAACCACCTACATTTATGTGTCTGTGCCCAGCCCCTAAAAGGAAGTGGCTTCATGGCTGCAGAAAACAGCAGAAGATGGGGATCCTGCAGTCATTAAAACAGCATTTCTTTTTGAGAAAACCATAAAGCAGGCACTATTTCTGGGATTCTACCTGAGCTTGATCAATACTAATGAAGCAGAGCTCTCCCCAAAAAGCAGCTTGCATGGCAATGGGTAAGAGATTCTTTGTGCAATCTTAATGATTTTGAGAGAGACGTTTCCCCTGTGAATTGCTGTAGGAGTTTGCACCCCTTCCCCCACATTCAGCAGAGGGAAGAACATATGACTATCCTCATGTAAGGTAGCGCAGTGTTAATAATGCTGCTGTATTGATCAAACCGGACTACTTTGTCACCAGGGACATCAGGGAGGATTATTCTGACTTCTAAGGCTGTGCCTCCTAAAGTGTGTTTTCCAGTCTTTTCCCTAGGCGAAGGGTGTGTTGTGCTTTTTGTCTTAGCCTGCAGGAGCAACACTTTCAAAAGATTTCATGGTGTTCCACCATCCGCTGTCTCTATCATTGTTGCTCTCAGGGCTCCCACCTCATTCCCACTCAGAGCTGGACTGTCTCAAGTTCAAAAATGCATTGCGGTGAGATCCAGTTGTTTGCCCTTGGAAGGTGCCTGGAGGAGCAGCTGCTGGCTGCTGGAATGTGGATAAACACAGGGTGACGGGAACAGGAGAGGCTTCCTCTTTGCTTAGAAAGTGAGCAAAACATCAGTAAGGAGGCAGCGTAGAAGGAAAAACATGTGCAGGGTGGTTTTGTTCCCTCCGCCGGCTGATATTCATGACCTTGTTAAAAAGATCAGTCTGCTTCAGAGACTGCATGTGGTCATTTTTAAGTGTAGGGAGAAACCAAATGTGGCTTTTATTTTTCCATCTGATAAATTGCCAATTGCAGGTTTTACTTACAGAACACTCTGAGTAGTCTGAGAAGAACACGATCACCTTGATATTATATTTATGAGTAAAAATGGTATGAGGCACAGAAAGCTCTTAGCTCTCATGTAAAGAAGACTTTTAATGCAGTTTTTGCTTCCAGGAATGCATCATTACTCGTAGCAGGGAAGGGACACATTAGCAAGCTTGACAGGAGGACTGAAATGCCTCGGGGCACTCAGGGGCTTGCAGGGGCAATTTGACATCGTGCTTCTTTGACAGGTGTCGCAAGCTTGGTGCTGGATAGTGATGGGACATCTGCAGAGTAGGGAAGGGTTAGAGACATTTGAAATGGAGGAAAACACCTGAACCTTGCTCTGATGATGGTGGGAGCACCTCCGGGGCTCTCTGAGCAGACCCCACGTGTTCAGAAGTGCTGTGATTTGTTCTGCAGGGGCTCAGAGTGGCAACTAAGTCATGAGTCATGTCTGGAAAATTCTGTCCTGAATGTGTAGGCTACCAATAGTGCCAGCCGTAGCTAAAGCAGCACGGTTTGAGTGCATTTCTCTCCCTTTTTGAGTCCCAGTTCCTGGACTGCTGGGTCTGAAGGAGATCCCTTCAGCAGCCCTGGCCACCACAAGGCATTTTGGCTCTTGCTTCAGCTCTGAAATCATGCAACTGCTTGGGAAGCACAACAGCTTGGGAAGTGCAACCACTTGGGAAGCGGAGCTGGCTGGAGGCAAAGCAGCAAAATGCTCCCAGGAATGTTCCCTGTGAAGCAGAGACTCAGCCTGTGGTCTCCTCCTCTCCCAGCATAAAGGTTACCTTCATATGTTTATAACCAAAATAAAATTGCTGCTCCTGAAAGCTGTAATTTGTATTTGGGGGAACATAATATTTGTGTTTAGCTATTACGGGGATTGTACCAAAGCACAGTGACAGAGATCTGAAGTGTTTGGGATGATGATAGCTGGCAACAGACTCCACCTTTGGGGGCTACTAAAAACAATTTAGTTAAGCAGTATCGATTGTAAACAAAATGCCAGGGAAGATTGGTTGTACTGTGAGGAAGAGGACCCCCCTCCTGCAGTGGGAGAGGCTGTCCTTCCTCAGTTCCTCCTCTTCTCCTTCCCACAAATCAAGCCAAGAGAGCCTGGCCACAGTCTTCCAAGCCGTGACACTGGAGACTTCCATCCCATCTCAGAAAGACAATAGAGGGAAGGAATGGTATACAGCCAACACACGGAGGCCGTCTTATCTTGGGAGATGTTGCATAGGCATAAATAGAGTGGAAAAGGGAAATCGGGGAAAACAGGACACTTAAGGTAAACTAACTACATTTTTTAATGTCTGAGTTGGAAATACGCCAGATAACATGTCCACTGTTGGGATTACAATGGCTACAATATGTTTCCTCTTTTCCTTGTTGGTAAGTGGGATTTGTTTGTTTCCTTTCTGGAGAGTGGTGAGGGACCGCAGTCAGTTCCTTGTAGTGCGTGTTTGGTAGTGAGCTGGAGCTGTCTATGGCAGTGTAATGGGTAAGGCTGTAGGGCTGTGAACGTGACATCTTCCAGTTCCTTGCGTCATCATTTGGGCCTTTTTGTCTCAGGGAAAAACGCAGTGTGGAGTTTCATTTGGTTTACTCATGGGGGATGCTTATGGATGGGGCCGGAAAGCCAAAGGCCTCACTTAAAGCCTCTCCGCAGCGTGGGTGCAGGCAGAAGGGATGCTAGAAGCCTTGCCAGCAGAGAGATGCCTTCATCTGGTGTCATCTCTGCAAGGTGATGCTGGGTGTTGCATTTGGTGATGTACCTGGCATTAATTTGGGAACCCTCCCAATTAATTTTAGGGGGAAAAGTGCCAAGGTAAACTTGAAGCAGGGTCTGGTGGTTTTGCACAGTATTCTCCAATACATTTCCAGGGATATTTTTCCAGGAGAAACAGAAGGTTTAACAGAGAGCGTGGAAGGGGACAGTGACTTGGCTTGACTGTGAGGCTTCTGCCCAAGTAAAGAGGGTTGTCAAGGAGATGCAGCATGAAGAAACAAGAGAAGGAAAGGGTGCTTGTAGGCAAAGATAGGCTGAGAAGAAGAGCCTCTTTGAGATCCTGGAGTCAGACAGATTGCTGAGCAGGGCTCACACAGGTCCTGTCCCATCCTCCACCTCCTTCAGGAAGGGCAGAGCTTCTCCTGGCCTCTGTTTCTGCTGATGCTTCATCACAGCCCCCAGCCCCTGCTTTTTACCAGCCTGTTTAGAGTAACAAAGTACCACCCTTTGGGCCTTTCTGCACTGTAGTCTCTGCACACTTGGGACTCTGCAGGTACCCTACAGGGCATCTCTGAAGGCATGTCACGATGGCTTATCATATAATTTGCTCCTCTAACAAAAGGCAGTCTTGTGCACAGAAGCATCTTGAATTAACCGTGGTGGCTGCTTAGATGCTGGGAAGTCGCCGTATCTTCCAGGAATACCAAGACATTGCATTCCTTCTAGGCTATTTTCTGTCTGCTTTGCTATTAATAACTTTGTCCTGAAATAGCACTTTCATATTGCAGCATATTAAAATCCATAACAACTGGGTGGGTGTCCACAGTCAACAGACCGAAGAAAGTGAGCCAGCGCAAGAGCCGTGGTTGTGTAAATTGGCTCACAGAGGTGTGCTGACTCTGAGCAGCTGGTGAGCTGACCTGCTGGGCTTTCTCAAGTCAATAAATGGCAGGGCTCTTAATGGGATCTCCCAGCTTCCTGTGCCATGCTGCAGCTGGTAGCCGTACAGCCTGCTGGAAATTGTGCTGACACATGGCTGATCTCGTGATCCTTTCAGGAGGAGTGAGCAGTGCGTGTTTGTAGCCCCGTACAGTTCTGACAGCACACCTTGAGTTGCCGATGATATCCACAAAACACCCTGCTGGATCGACTTTTTGTTTGATCTAATGTGTTTTGGGGATACAGGTCTCCTCAGATGCCTGCAGGCAGCTGTCTGGGATGCTGCTGAGCAGTTGGGACAGTACTGGCAGGCACTTTACCAATGTGCTCTAGCAAATTGCTTTTAAAGAGGACCATGCTGCTTTTATTAGGGAGTGTAGAAGCCCAAGTGCACTGCCTGTGAGATTTGAGGCTGATCAAAATCCCTGGTGGCTAGGGTTTTGGAAAAAGAACCTTGGCAGAGCAGCATAGAAAAGAAAAGAAATGGAAAAACACAATTGGCTTTAGGGGAGCATCCTTTGGAGGGCACCTGGCTTTTGGGGGAGAGGCAAGTTTACCTGCAGTGGGACATTCAAGCATGAAGGCTGTTGTTTCTGTGCATAGATGATGAAAACTTTGGCCTAGAAGTGGCACAAACCATTTTTGTGAATACCTCCATACAGACTGCCCAAATAAAAATAATAAAAAAGGGGGAAAAAAGAAAGAAAAACAAGTATCAGGATGTCTGAAGTTGGTGTTGTTTTTAAATTCTTCCCATTTTTCCATTTGGGTCACATTGTTCCTAGTAAAGTAGGCAAGATTTGTAATATAAAATAACCATCTCCAGCCGTCAAAGAACATGTCAAATTCTGCTTCACATAAGCCACAAAATTAAATGGTGCTAATCAAGAGCAAAATTTCATGGAGTTTGAGTGTTGGCAAGGTCCTCAGCTGATGTAAACAGGAACCATGAAATCAGGGCTGCGCTGTGCTGATTTACCCCAGCTGAGAATCTGGTTGTGCTTCCCATCACTTTGTTTTTAGTCTGAGGTTTTTTTTTCTGAGTGCAATGGTGAAACTCGTCTTGTCTTTTCTTTTCCTTGCCCAGACTGGCATATTTATCACAGTAGCAGATGCATCTTCTTGCTCTTGTAAGATAACAAATTGCCCAAATTATTTTAAAAAAAAAAAGAAGAAGAAAAAAGCAGCAAATGGCTTTTTGTAAATGTGCTTGGACAGGTCACGTTAAAGTTTAAACTTCAGCCAAACAGCCTACTGCTCCCTGCGTGGCTGGAGGTGCACTTTGGTCCTATATGTTTATTATAATTTAGAAATGTTATAAATGCTTTTATATTCTTTTTTGTTCTGCCCTTGTTCTACAACACATTCCCCTCCTTCCTCCTGCTTCCTGTTTCCCAGACAGGTCCCCACCTCTTCCTCCCCACAGCCAAAAATAATACAAAAGGGAACACACAAAAGGCTTTTTGAGCCACGAGATGTGATAATGAATGGGCATCATGTACAGGGTAGATACAGTCGTCCCAGTGCAAAAAATGTTGATAGCACAAAATCGAGATGAGGAATTGTATGGTTTTGGGTTAGGAATTCAGTGTTATGCATCCTCTTGTTTAATATGTTTTTAGGTCAGAGCAGAAGAGATGACTCACAACCCAGGACTCTTATGAAACATACCGTATGTTGAGTGTATTGATCACTTCTCCAGGTTTGATTTAATAAGCTAATTGTGAAGAATTGTGCTTATGAATGTGCTGTTGCCTGAGAGTGCACGAACACAACTGGTGTGTACATTTGTGTTGTCGGATGCTAAGGAGGAAATGTTAAGCTGTTGCTGGATGTTAATGAAACATCTCCAAAGAGTACATTTTTTCATTCATGATCCTATTCAGAGTAATTACAAGGAACCCAATTCTGCTGTGTAACCCCACTGCAATACTTTGTAAGGATGAATCTTAATTGAGGATCGAGACCTAAAATATTGCTCTGCTTTGTACATTCCACAGCCATCAGCATTTGCTCTTGCATATCCATTTCCTGTGAGAAGTTTACCACACTCTGGGGCATGCTTTGAACCTGATCCTTTGATTTCAGTGGGAGCTACGACTGGCAATTCAAGGAGCTAATTGTGCCTTTTTCTATTTATGATGCTAAATTAAAGCTGGTTCCAAACCAGACAGCAACACGTGAAATACACACTTCATGAAGTTTGGAGAAAAGTTTGCAGTGAGGGCCACTGGCCAGCTCATTCAAAGCCATTCAAGGTTGTTATATAAATAAATTATCTCTTCAGAAAGATTTTGAAACACACTTAGGTTACCTATATATCATTTCTCAAATTACATGGCTACTTGCCGTCTGGACTCATGGCAGCATGCAGGGCAAGTGCTGGTGCGCAAGCACACATGGGTTTTATCATATTTTCATACTAGCACAATGGGCTGCCTGCACTTTTGAATTCTTGATTTGGCTATCCTTAATCCTTTGCTGACATTGATGCTATTTTTTGTTGTTGTGGCTGGTTGCAGATATTTTTTCTATCTTTATTAAACAGTCAAAAAACAACAAAAGCCCTCCAAAGCCCTGGTTCAGTGTTTGCAGATTTCTTTCATCCTTTTTTTTTTTTTTTTTTTAATCTAGATGCCTATCAAATTCAGCCACGCTTAGCTGCAGTCCTTTGTTCAATATCTCACAACCAGTGCACTGAAATTCTGTATGCTTAGAGCCCAAATACCACAGATTTTTAGTGAACAGATTTAACTTGTCCATTTAAAAGAATATTTGGTAGATAAGATATATTTCATTATCACTAAGTTTGGGAGCAAATCTTGATTTTTGACTCCTTGATTTTTAACTCCTTGGAGTTATGGGTTCAGACACTTTCTGTTTGAAACGTTAGTTTTACCACCTATTTCTGCTGGTGAAAATTTATGACAAAATTGGTTTTGATCCTTTGAGCTTTAGGGGCTGATTAAAATCTTTGATAACCCTGGTTGCATCATGCCCCAGAGCAACAGGAAAATGGCTTGTGTTTATATGAAGGTAGTGATTCTGTCGTAAGTAAATCAGTTGAATTTTTTTACCTTAAAATGTATCTTTTCTGAATGTGGTTGAGGCTTCTGATTTCAGCACCATTTATGCTCTGAAGAAAAATGCTGTGGAGAACATCCAGGGAGAAGGCCATCTGGGTCATGGTGGGAGAGTGTTCATTGAGAGTGCTGTTGTGCATGAATAACAGTGAATGGGCTGGTTTGGCTAAATACATTTCCTGGAAAGTTCATTCTTTGGGCTGAGACCAAGGGGGAAAATGGGCACAGGCCATTATTATATTGAAGAAATTTGCTAACAGGGGCTTGAGTCCTGTGTAGCATACTTAAGCGTTAATAGAGCTGTCCATTGTAGACTCTGGGGGCTGGTGAGGCCCATCCAGCCAGTGTTGGAGTGGACTAGCCTGGCAGCTCAGGCGTATGGTGAAGTTACCACAGGAAAACAAGTCTTTGCCTATCAGATTGTCTTTGCTGACTATCTGTGTGCTGCTTTTTGCTTTTGGCAAAAGCCTGTTTGTTGAGTATATAGTTAACTTGATTTGCTTCACATATACAAGAGATTAGGAACATGCATGCAGATTTTTACCACGAGTTAGCTGTCGTTAAGTGTCATCATCTTGTACCTGAAAAGTGGTTTTAGCTGTCTTTTTTTTTCCCCGTGAACTATGTAATACATAGTGAGGTGTGCTGGCACATGACTAAGAGTTTTGTCTTAAATCTTTTGCAATAGAAATTATTAGCTATTGCCTGAAACTTTTTCTTACTATTCATTCATTTCAGACTGTGGTTTTCACATTTTCCCAAGTGTATTTTGCAAAACTACTTATTTTAATACTAAAATTCTGTTTATTTTATGCTGTCCCAAATGCTAAGCTTCTGATGTGCTACAGCTTTTTGACAACTAGCAACTGCCCAACAGAGGCTGCCAAGAGGAAAAGCTGGAGGTTTTGGCAGCTGGGTGGGAACAGATGACAGTCTTGGAATAGATGGGCAAGAGTATTGGGTTTTGTTGTTGTTCAGGAAGTAATGAAGGCTTTTTGCAGTGGAAAGAAGATGCGTCTTTCAAACCTTGTTTTAGAGTTAAGGACAAAAATAGCATGGCATTTCAGGGAGGGCAGGTGAGTTTTGAATCTCTTATTCCTCCTCAGGGCTGCCCCACAATACCCAGTTCAATATCTACCTCTGGCATCAGCAATGCAACTGCCACTGTAGCTCAAAGCTTTCACTGTTCTGCTGAAGAATGAAATACTGATGCCGTGTGCTGGACCTGGTGCCACTGTTTGCTGTGAGCTTGAGTGAACTGTGGTGGCACTGACCTTAGAATTAGTGTTTTGGGTTGCCTTCAGGTTGGTGATGCTTTCTCTTCCTTTGCAGTCTTAATTTAAAGATGAGGCTCCTTTTTTACATGACAGTGGAAAGCAATGGGGTCATGATGGAGGCTGGAATTTGACCTTCACTATTGCATGTATAATTCCACTTTGCTCATATAAATTATGCTGCAAAGAGAGTCCTTACAAGTACTGTAAACTAGTAGATCAGACCTGCTTGTCAACCACATTCAACATTTTCATTCTCTGTCACAGCCTGATCTAACTTAATTAGGTTTTGGATAACTTCCAAGATCGGTGCTTGATGTCCAATTATATCTGCAGTGAAATGGCACTTAGAAGTAACTAGCACTTCCAGATAAGAACTTCCCATGATCTGCTAGAAAAATCCAAATCAAGATGTTACAAAATACCTCAGCATCAATAAAACAGAGAAACCTAGTGAACATGTTGATAAGGTGTCTTCCCTGACTTTCTGTCCTTGAATAATTTTAAGTGTTTGGGCTTTGTTTTATCTTTGGCAGAATTTTGATGTTGCCACATAGTCTTCAGCTGTGCAAAATGCCCAGGAGTCTGAGTGCTGTAAAGACTTCACAGCATAGGCAGGTGCTTCTGAAGTGATCTGTGATTTTTCAAGAGCCTGTACGTATGGATCAAATCCTGATACATAATGTGGCTGCCGATCAAGACCAGTTCTTTGCAGTTCATTGGAGCAAGTTTACGTTTATATGCCGGGAACTGAGAGTTCGTGTTAGGTCATCAGTTGGAATTAGGTTTACCAGAGCTGTCTGAACCTGAACCCAGATGCCAAACTTGTGTCCCGGCAGAGGCCTCTGGCCTACGGGCATATCTTTCCCCCATCATTCTCTAAAGGGGAGACAGAGACATCAGGTACCTGCACTTCCTTGAGGCTTGGCACATTGATGGCAGTGGTGGTCCCAGTTAGAGCCTTCCTGCTGGTTGCTCTTGGGGGAGAGTGGAGTCAAACATCAGCATCCTGAGTGGTGACTCCAGCTCCTTCGTATCTGGATTTTGAACATTCTGCGTTGCACTTTAACCTCAACAGCTGGCAAGCAGCCTGAAACTTAGGCTCTCTGAGCCAAACCAAGTACCTGCAAGAGGGTTTTGTCTTCTTGTTGCATTTAGTAGCAGCACTGTCTTGATTTCTGCTGGCTGCAGAATTAGGTGAGTGCTAAGCTCTGCTGAAAATGGTACACATGTATCACATCTCTACTATCGGAGGCACACACTGGGTTTCTCCTGCTTTATATTTCATAGCGGTGAGCATACTCAATGTGTTTGGTAAATAATCTTTACTTTCACTAGATGGGCTTTAGATGTGCTCCAGAGGTAAGAATAAGGTAGATTAGAGGTCATACTTTTCTGAATTGACAGACATACTGAACACTGAATTTCCCTGCATCAGTGCTACTGCAGACTTTGAAAGGACAAGAAGTAGGTCCTTACCAGGCATAGGACAGCACTACAGTGGCTGTCTTCTGCTGTCTGAAGGATCTGGTGCTGCGCATGGAAGTGTCGTGGTGTGCAGTTTACATGTATTCTGCTGCTGTATGTGCCTCAGAGGACTGAGATGGTAGTATAATGTGGGGAGCAAAGGGGTGTTGAGTTACCGCCGTGTAGGCAGGAAACACACATAGTTTCTTGCAGGTGGTGGAAATGTGTTGCTGCTGGGAAAGTACGCCTTTTTGCAATTGTATCCAAAATTGTAAAATTAGACTGAGGCCTTGTGGACATTGTCCACATGCCAGACTGCCATCCTTTTCTAGCTGGCTTTCTGCAAGTATGTGGGGTCTCGCAAAGTCACATCCTATTATTTGTCAGCCATGAATCATCATTTCTTTTAACTGGCTAAATTGAGGCACAAGGTGCAAGGAGAATGACCCTTGTTAATGGGGGCAGATGGGTTGAAGTAGTGGGTCACTTTTTATCCTTAGCCTATGAAACCGGCTTGACAGCAAACAGCACTTATGGATCTTCTCATGTTCCTGAAGGGGGCCGTTGTCTTCTTCCCATTGCAGTTTTTGAAGTCTTTATTGCTGTAAATCCTACAGGCATGGGGGAAGAAAGTTTAATACCCACCAAGTTGCCTGCAATGTAGCAAACAAAGAAGAATCAAAACTTAATGTCACATGTGACATGTATTACATCCATTACACAGAGTCTCCCCCCTCACGCGTGAGTGGTTAAGGAGAAGCTGGACATCCAACAGAACTATGACAAAAGCATGACAATAGCAGTTTGCTCCTGTTTTAAGTATCCTTGGACCATTTTCCTACCAGGCTGGCAGTGGAAGTCGGAGATCTGCAGGAGTTCACCATCATCTGAATCCAACAGTTTGGGTTCGTATGCCTGTGGATAGCGGTCAATATCCTGCTGCTTGCACAAAACATCGGTAGTTTTGATGCACTTGCTAGCAAATAACTTTGTGGAAATGGAGATCAGAAGAACTCTCATGCCCCTCCTGATGGTCCACTGGCCTGGAGTGGGGACCTTAGTGGTCTCAACCTGACTGGTTTCTCCAGGTCAGAGCTCAAGACGAAGGGCTTAGCTGACCTAAAAATTGTCTTGCCAGGGCAGGAGTGAAGAAAGCAGGCTGGTTTCAAAACCCTGCCTCACCGCTCCCTGGATGATTTGGGCCAGGAGAAGGGAAGGTCGCGTAAGGTACTTGGCAGGAGCCGGGACGTACATATGGGGGAAGATGCTTTGTTTCTGCCAGCAATTGCCTGCTCTGGCAAATGCAGCAGCAGGTAGGGCCCTGGCGGGGGGTAGAGGAAGGGCTGCAGCCGAAACCCCTCGCCAGGCTTTGTCTGCCATGCAGATTAGGTGGAGGGCTTTTCTGGCTGGCGTTGCTAGGCTCTTCTCCCCTATTGACTTTGTGGAGAGGCTGAGGGGGGGTGGGAGGGAGGGACTGTATTATATTGTTTCTTTGAGTTGTTTTTTTCCCCCCTCTATGGGGAGATGGGCTTGATCCACTGGTTTTGGATTTCAGAGGCAGAAGGCAAGACATGACCAGCTGGTGTCTTGAAATGGCACAGGTGCAATGGCTGCGGGAGGGGGGAGCCAGGAATAATTACAGGTTTCTGAAGCATCAGGCTTTGCCTGAAAAGG
This sequence comes from Falco biarmicus, assembly GCF_023638135.1. Lineage (NCBI taxonomy): Eukaryota > Metazoa > Chordata > Aves > Falconiformes > Falconidae > Falco > Falco biarmicus. Next base: position 15,116,251 of record NC_079295.1, read on the forward strand.
GCTCATCGAGAAACTGCTCTTTATGGAAAATTAATGGTGAAGCTGGAAAAAACTGTCAGGCCCACTATTGTTGTTGTGGGGTAGTGATGCCTTAAAGGAGCAGCACCTCCTGCTCCACTCTCCTCCCCTCCACGGGCAGCCTGGAGCCGGCACACAGCTTTCTGATCCCACAACAATTGAAATTTCATGTCACTGTCATCAGATTTAATGGCCTTGAGTCCCTGTCTCTCTCACCCCCTGCCCCCCCCCTGCCTTCCACCCCCAATTTGTGATTATGCTTGCCTCTTTCCTTTGGAAGCCTTGTATTTGTTAGGCCCCTAAACCTCTTTCTGCCCCACTGGGTGAATGCTAAGTGGACCAGAAAGCCCAAATTACATGATGTGGGGAATTCAAAAGCACCGCCTCTCCTGGTGGTGGGGGTTATTCCTGAAAGACTGTAGGGCATGTTGGAAAGCTGCTCCCCAAACTTGTTAGGTTTCGTCTAGAATCCACCCCAGCTAAAGCCATTCCTCACGGCCCCAGAAATGCACTTTAAAAAGAAAACAAGGGTTGCTTAAGGCAAGTACTAACCAATAAGTGTCCCACCTTCAGGCCTGTGTACAGACACATCGTATAGACAGTGTCATCCCTCTGAAAATAACGCACATGCTAAAGTATAGCACATCTCACTTGCATATATTGCCATTCTATTGCTTTTTGTTCAAGTCCACCTCTACAGCTCAGGTCTATAATCAACTGTTATTTTAAAAAGAAACAACAGATGACTGTCTGGCAAATTCTGTTGTGAATTCTGGAACTCATCCCACCATGTTGTATCTGCAACCAGCAGTGCTGCTTCCTGGATGCATTGAAAGTGTTGTCTTGCATTACCTGGCAGCTCTTGGAGAGCTGTGAGTTGGGCCTCTTTACAGTCCTGTAGATGGGATCTTTGTACCCAGAAGGCAGGAGTCTCTGTCTCTCCCGCAGTCATAGAAAACTTTTGTTTCTTGATCAAGTACTGGACTCTCCAGGTTGAGATGTAGTTGGGTCACCAGCTCCCATAGGCTTTTGTCTAAAATCCCTTTCTTAATATCTCTAGAAGGGTTCTCTGAGGAGTGTTTTTTAGAGGTTTCTAAAAAGTATTAGAATGTCTCTTTCTTCAAGTCCTGTAAAATCACAGTGGTGATATTAAACCAGCTAGCCTTTCAGGCAGCAAGAAATGAAAAATAGCACTAATAAACTCCATTAAAAGCTCCTGAAACTACAGCAAATGGTTTTCTATAAACAATAAAAGTTTATAATGTTGGTTATGGAGAACACTGGGCAGCGTGTCGGTGCCTGGAGGCTTTATTGGGGCTAACTCAGGGCACCTCATAATAAGGTACATTCAAGTAGGAGGTTCACCCCATCCTCATGCCGATGATCACTGCTGTGGAGATGCAGGAACACGTTTTTATGTGGCAGCCTCTTTGACTGGAACTTCACCTACTTTTTAATAAGGTGCATGTGCGTGTGTTTGTGTGCAAGTCTCGTGTCTCGTTTGGAAGCCACATTTGACCAGAGTGCCAAAAACCCTCTAAAACTGGCAGTAGGTCCGTTTTTTCTGTCACATCTTTCCTTCTCTCGGGCCCTTTAAAAAAGCTGTGGTGTCACTGGAAGTTCTCTATCTCCTATCTTAAAATGCTACGCTTCAGAATTGTGCCGTTTTAGGAACAGACGGCCCCAGCCAACTACACTGAGTTAAATTTGGAGTGAAATTTAGTGTTTGCGAAGGAATAGGAAGCAGTTCTTTGGAGAGGTGACTTTATTTGTATGTGGCCAGGCAGTGGGGCCATTAGGATAGTTTCATATGGAAGTGACTGCTGGCCAGGTTACACTTAAAATTGGGAAGGCCCTGGTATCCATGGGGCAATGTACAGACTTTCTTGAAAATGTAGTAGATGCTTTCTGTTGTATCTTGACTTCTACCATAATTTCTCCTACTGTTTGTGGATATTCCCATACTGTGTCTTGGAGGAGCATCAAACAAGTGCCAAATCCTCATGTCTCCCAAAATGTGACAATTTCATGAGAAGGTGCTGGCATGCATGGGTAATGTCTCTGAATGGCTCTGGACCACGTTGTTCTCCTGCCCTAGGTGGGAGCTATGCTGTAATCTCTTTCTAACAGTAGTTTCTCTCCCTCCCTTCTCCCTTCCCCTCCTGCAGACATGCCTGGAGTTGGAGCGATACCTTCAGACTGAACCACGGAAGATCTCTGAGACCTTTGGTGAGGATTTGGACTGCTTCCTTCATGCCTCCTCAGGCTCAGATGCAGAGGACAATATCCGACGACTGGATCCCATCCTTCTACCAGTGGAGACAAGTACGTGTGACAAAAGTGCCAACATGGACATTATCCTCTCACGGGACAAGCTGCTGTCTGAGACATGCCTCAGCTTGCAGTCTACCAGCTCTTCCACAGAAGGCTACACAGCTGTCAACCAGGCCCAACTCAATGCAGTAACCTCATTAACGCCCCCTTCCTCTCCGGAGCTCAGCCGCCACCTTGTAAAAACCTCACAGACTCTCTCATCGGTGGATGGCACGGTGACGTTGAAACTGGTGGCCAAGAAAACTTCACTCAGCTCCGTGAAAGTGGGTGTAGCAACAGCAACCGCGGGGACGATAAAAAGCGGGCAAAGTGACAGTGAACAAGGAGGTACAGGGGCAGACGCATCCCCAGAAAACAAGAAGAGGGTTCATCGCTGTCAATTTAATGGGTGCCGGAAGGTTTATACAAAGAGCTCCCACTTAAAGGCTCACCAGAGGACTCATACAGGTACTTACGTAGGATGCTTCTTTCATCTTGTCCTCCGCCACCTAACTGTAACCATCTCCTTTTATTCTCATTTAGAAAAGAAAAAAAAATAATCTCTTCTGAAAGTCCAAGCTTCTGTCTATGAAACAGGGCTGTGGAAAAATATGGTAGGCCAGCAAATGTACCCATTATTCAACAGAACAGAGTTCACTGTCTACCATTAACCTGTTGGGTTTTCGTACGTCTTGTGGGGCTTGATGCAAAGTAATTTTAGAATATCTAAGCGATGTGGATGTATCATGCATGTTAAAACTGTGGGCATGCCAGTTTGGGTTTTCGGCACTCATTTCCCCAAGACAACTTTTAAAATGTTAATTTTAGTCAAGTGTTAATTGCTTCAAATAGAAAATAGCGTGGGTAGGTTTTTGTTGCCTTTTGTATAGGGGAAAGATAAAAATGTATTTCAGATCTGAGATATGTGGTTTAGGAGTAATGTGTGCATGAGGGAGCATGTGTGTACATCCAGACGTGTAGGTACTGAGATGCACGTACCCTTGAGATACTTACGATCTTGGACTTCTCTGGTGATAAAATGCAGTGAGAACAAATGAAAGAATGACACGGAGTTTGAAAGGAATAGTGCAGGTAGAGAAGGAGTAGGAAGTATGGAAAGATGTCAGGCTGTTGTTTTGGGTAGTATTTACTCATGTTGCATGTAAGCTCTGCTGTATAAGCTTCTTGAAGCATACCGAATTGGCTTAGGTTGGGCTGTTCAGGATCCCCGCTCTCCTGTCATTTCTTCATTGTCCCCAATAGCTTTTCAGTTGGTATTCATTGGCAGTAATAGCCGTGCAGTTTGTGTGCGTTGCTGCTTTGTTCTAAGCTTCACATGTGATGAGAGATGATAAATTCCCATTAGCACTGTCTTATCATGTGATTATTCTTGTTTCCAGAAGGATTGCTGTAATCAGTTTTCTCAATTTTACTGTAAAATGTGTGGTCTCTTACGATAACTGTACATTTAATTCATGATCTTATCATGCAGGCAGATTCCTAGAAGCGAGGTTGTTCTTGCAAGGTAGAAAATAACACGTTGGACCAGCGCAGTAAATCAAACAAATATGTGGGTTGTTAAGAGCGCTGCATCCATCAAATACTAGGCAGCCCTGTAAAAGTTACACAGTCTGAAGTATAAATCATATTAAGACATAAAAGGCATTGGTTTTGATCTTTTTATATGGGCTTTCTAGTGCTTTTACTGGGAATAGCCACCTTACCAGGAGTGACCTCACTTGTGATCCAGTGATTTGAAAGCCAGTTAAAGTAGTGCAGTCATTTTAAAATCTGCAACAACATGGTCAGGAGGCTTCTTGCAGTGCTGCTGTGAGGCTGGCCCCCTCCGGGGCTGTCCGGGGGACATCCCAGCCAAGGCCTTCCAGCAGGTGACAGGGCTCCCATGAAGGCACAAATACAGAGCATGAGAGTCATTGACGCGGTGGTCTTACCTGTTCGGATGTGACCCCTGCATTCCTCCTCGAGCTGGAAGTGGTGGGTCTTACACAGCTTTTCCTGATGTTAGCCAGGGGCGTGACGCAATCACCTAGGAAGGGTGAACCTGTGGAGTTTTTCTGGCTTTTTCACCCGGTAGGTGGGGATGTGGACCAGGAGTCCTGAGAGAACTTGCAAATCCCACTACTCTTTCAACACCGCTACACTTTGGAGTCAAAACATTGCAACATTTTGCATGCTTTTGAACCCAGCCTTAGGTCTGGTTGAATTTTGGAATCTTGAGGTGAAAACCTTTCCCCTCAGTAACATCAATGTGTGAAACCTTATGTTTTACTGTTAATACGTGATGAGAAACATTTCTCCCTGGCCCTGTGATACTTTGTTGAATAGCCTTAGACTGTACCTAGTGCCATTGATGTGTATGTGTCTGCCCATCCACAGCAGTGCTCAACAGGGTGAGAAAGACAAGTCCACCTTTGCTGGCAGATGGGGAAGACCTGTATCAGATGGTGAGGCTGCAGCTGCCTGGGTGCATTGCCCGCACCTCCCGCTCCCAGCACATTACCTACCGGGTTCAGCTACCCCTCTGATCTTACCAGTTAAACTGTCAGTGGTTTCACCAGCCCCTAAACTATTTACTAGTGTATGGGAGTGTTCCTGTTTTCGTCCACCAAGTCCTCAGCAGATAGCTTCGGTTGTTAGGAAGACAAAGGATAAGAACGAATACAAACCTGGATGAGGAGCTGTCCTGTCTCTGCAGCAATATAACCACCTTGCACCTGACCATGTCCTAGCTGTGCACAGCTGTGTAGAAAGCATGTCTGCATTTTGCGATGAGGACTGGATGTAGCCTTGTTGTTAAAATACATCTTTGGTGCAGAACCTGGAGCAGGTAGGCACCTGGCTCCCATTTATCTCTGTAGAAAGCAGATTGTGTAAACAGCTTTGAATATTTACATCTTGGGAGCAGTCTGAGCGGATCGTGGGGAGGGGTGTGATGGGCTTACCTAACTAGCTTAGTTGAGTCCAAAGCACAGAGTCATTCAGAGCTCTTCGTCCTGTTTAAGTGCTCTGTTCCATTAAAAAACACTGACCACTGGATTCCTTAAATCAGAGCTGGTACAATCCAGACATTAAATCTGTTCATGCTGACCTCTGCAGTGGGGTTTCCCTGGTAGAAGAGAGGGACAGAGCGGAATAGCTATGGAAATTTGGGACTGAATTATAAATGGCAGGGCTGCATCCTTTCCCATGCACACCTTCAGGGCTAGGGACAAGGACCCTTTTCCTCCATCGGTGCTTTGTTTTTTTCACGCCTGAGCTGAGTGTGCTGTGGGTTGCAAATGCATCCAGCAGTGCCAATGGATAGTAGCCACTTGGCTTAGTCAGGGACTGAGCCAGAGGGTCTGAAATGATTGTGAGATATTTTCCTTTGGCTGGTAGTTTGTTAGTATGTCATGCAAGAGCAGTCTGCCAGCGTGGGCTCTGTGTAGAAAGGTGTGAGTGCCCTGACAGACACAGAGCTCTCAGGGTGGCGTTCACAGGCAGGGAGGCAGATGCAGGCTGGTCACCCAGCTTGCACGTGCGAAGTCCGCTTGCTGGATCAAAGGGATTTACTGCAGTGCATGAAAACAAGAAAACCATGGGCTGGGGAGCTGGCGGGTGCAAGGCGGCGGAAGGAGGTTGCATTCCTTTTGTTCGTATGTAAGACTGACCAGACAGATGCTGGCTGGTGTTCTTCGCTGCTGCATGATGAGCCAGGCTGGGCTGGAGGCAATACAGACTGACAGCAGCTTTTTAGACTGGAGATGATCTTCTCTTAGCACTTTACTTTGCTGGGTAGCCCAGAGACACTCAAATCCCACCTTGCCCTTGGTGCATCCCCGTCCCCCACATTATTTTCCTGCATCTCATTCACAAGAGAATGAGGACAGCGTTTTAAGGCCCACCAGTGGTTGAACTGGTTATGAAACCACCTTCTGGATGACCTTTGGAGAGGGAAAAACAATCATCTGTGTGGGAGAGAATTTAATCAGGAAGGGAAAGGGAAAAACATTGTCTGGATGGAAAGGGAAATGAAAGTATTTGACTGAGCTCAAAGTAAGCTGGAGCATCTAAAGCGAAGGGTGTGTAAAGTTGCCAAGAGCAGTGGTGGGACTGACTGTCAGAGGGCAGTAAAGAAGCCACTCAGGGGAGAAATAGCAGCTGGGCCTGTAAACAGGAGGAAAAGGTGAGCTGTAGGTTTGGAAAGACCGTGCTGCCAATGTGAGGATGAGGTAAAAACATCTAAAGAAGGAGCCACCAGGACTGGCACGGTAATCCAACCTTAGCACATTCTCTCACAGTTATTCATGGAGCAGACATCAGTGCAAACAATGACATTTTGTATCTTTTGCGAGACAGAAATTTTCCTCCAGCCTTCACACATGCATGGAGGTGAATTGCCAGTGTAATGGAGAATGAAGAGGGAAGGCATTTGAATGAGCCAAAATCCATGTATAGTCATCAGTACTTCCTAAATTAGAAAACGGGATATCGCTGGCAAGTGTCTGGATAAGTCTAAGGGTCGGCTGGCCTGTGACCTGTGGAAAGATTAGTCATGGGGCATGGCTGTGTCTCCCAGATCAAAGACCTCTGGAGGAGATTTCTACCTCCTGACAAAACCATTCACATCAGCCTTCCTTGCAGTATAGGGGAGGGCATGCTTGGCATGGGCAGCTTTCTGGCCAGAGGTAAGCATCACAGATAAACTGACCAGGAAATCCTGAAGATTCAGATAGTGATAACAAATGACCTATAGAGGGTTCTGCTGGGGTTTGCATTTTATGAGTTCTTTTCTTCATCCATCTAAAACCAGGATCTGATACAACCTAAGCTCAAGCCTGAGAAACAGCAGGACGGCACCTCACATCTTTGGGTTTCTAAAGTCTAAACAAGTGGGAAATACCCATGTAAATTGATGTTACGAATCTACATGTGATCTTAAGATAGCACATATTTATTTCACAGTCAGGACATCTTGTTTTAAATTACATAGTTCTTTGATCCAAAGTGCTGGGTGAGAGTAACTAAAACAAACAAATCCACCCTGCAGAAAAACAAATCACTACATTTGCAAGAAAAAGATGAGAGACACAAGAGATTAGAAAGAGCATTAATGAACAGGAAGGGTTTTGAGATGGAATTTAAAACAACAGAGAGGAGCATTCCCAAAGTGTTGGAGATAGAAGAGGCAATGTCCAGAATTTGGAAATGATTGGAAAAGACCAAACTGAGGAGAGTAAGCTGGATGATAGATAAATAATAATAATAATAATAATAAAAAGGAATAGTAGAAAAAATAAAGACTATCTGTGTCAGTGATACCACATGAATGTGAAGCTACGTTGCTTTATTGTATTAGTGTGATAGCACCTGTGAACAGAAAGTCAGTGAAGAGAAAGAAAAATCAAATAGCCAAGCACAGTACCAATTCTGCAGGATGCAAGATTTTGTATAATGACTTAGGGGAAAGAATTTGGGAGAACAGTATAGATAGCGTAAGAGAAATGACAGCCAAAACCCAATATTTTTTGTACAGAGACCCATGGCTTCATAGCAAGTCCCCAGTGTGCAGGGCTGCAGCCCAGCAAGGAGACACAGAAGGACATAGAGGATGCTGAAGCTCCCACGGCAGCAGCTGTAGCAATGGGTGGATTTGCCACTGGAAACAAGAACAAGGGAATTGAGGGAGGAGGGGGGTGTGAGGAAGACCTTCATTCCGGGCTGGATTTGTTTTGGGGTACAGTTGCGTTGCTAAATTGGAAAGATACGTTTTGTTGTGGGTGGGGCTGGGATTTTTTGAAATTTTATGGGTAAAAGCATAACAAGAGTTTATCAAAGCTGATTAAAATAAGCCCAGCCTGATCATGAGCTCTTTAAAATTGTCTGGTTTTGAAGCCTTTTAGCCATTTTGCAAGTTTGGAGGGGAGTGTTGTGATTTCAATGTGGAGGGCCAGAGCCTCACTTCATTATTACAGCAAGAGCTTAGGCTGAGGAAATAAGCTTCGTGAACCTCCCAGGTGGCAGGAGGACAGGCCCTGCCAAAAGCAGCCTCTGCCATTTAAAACACCAGTTTTAAATGTGGTGTTCATCCATTGCTTAGTTGCCAATACCTGAATTCTCAGTCCCATGTTTCTGCTCCACCATTTGCCAAATCAATAGCACAGGACAGTCTTACTGTTTGGGTTTGAAAATGTAAATAGGTATTGTTTGTTTGTTTGTTTGTTTGTTTGCCATGTGAGATGAGTTTTGGCACAAGCGAAACCTACAAAGTGATGTTTGCTGTCTGTTCAGCAGCTGCAGGAGGGAGAGTGCAGGCACCTCTAAGTGTTGTGGCAGGCTGCCTCAGTAAGGCACGGAGGAGCCACCTCTGGTTTGTCATCTGGTGTTTTCTTTATACCCGTCCACCCCTGAGCCCCCATAAGTTACCTGGCAAGGGGGAAAATGATGGGGGTCACAGAGAAAGACTCAAATTAAAACCCTTCAACTTGTCTTCTGCCAATTTCCCTTTGTGTTGCTGCTGTCCCATGCTGGATCCAACTGGCAGGTTGATGGCGAGAAGCTGTGATTTTCTTGTCCATTTTTTGAAAGCACTGGCACTTCTGAAATATTTGAGGTCACACCAGGCCTGACAGAGGTGTGTGCTCAGATACGCTGTTTTAGGCTAAGGTGGGCTTGCTGGATGGGGTGGGTCTGAGCGGACTGGGAGAGCTGAAGTGCTCTGTGAAGGAAAAGCCAAGTGTGCTACCTCTCCTCTCAAAAGCAGGTGCTGGGTCAGGCTCTTCCTAAGCAGTGTGGGCATCTGAGTCTGGGTCACACCTGGGTGAGCAGGCAGCAGCCTGGATGGGCCGCTCCTAATCCAGAGCCTACCTTTCACACCCCATGCAGACATGGTCCCACACACCTACATACTACCAGCAGCAACTTGCAAGCAGGAGCAGATGAACTGCAAGGCTTCGTGGAAGCAGACCTAAATACAGCAGAGGCATCCATGCTTCTGTCAAGGGCAGCAGGGTCCCGAATAAAACCGCCTATGTCATGGTGCCCGCTGTATCGTACAGACCACCTGTGGGCAGGAGGACAGCCAGGCCTGCATTAGCACTAGGAATAATGGCTGAAAAAAATTACTTAAAGATAGCTAAAGGGCAAGCTTATGATGCAGAGAGTGCAGGGTAGATTTAATGAACGAAATTGTCACTTTTGAGAAAGTGTATTTGTGTCTTCAGAAAACTTCTAACACTGCTCTCAAAAGCCAGTTGGTTACCACATGTCAAGTGTTGAATGGTGATGTGCTGCAGTAGAGTGAAATGAATGAAAGACAGGGATGTCAAGTGAGGGCAGTTTCAAAGACCACTGCAGCCATTTCAGAAAGGGGAGGATAAAATACTGCGTGGGACTTGCTTTATCAACAGGTCTCTGAGAGTGACCAAAACCTTAGTGTCACTGCAGAACCAAAATCTTTCCATTGGTCAGCTTTATACATGATCAGAAGGTTTAAAAGAATTAAAACCTTTAAAACATTGCAGGCCAGTTTGCAATCCCACAGTCTCCATTTGCAGATAGGCACCCAAATGCTGTGGTAGGCAGATTTGCTCCTAAAGATGTCTGGCCTTCAAGACCCAAGACTGAAAACTGGGGCTGCAAAAGCTGAACACTGAAAAAACATTTGCAGGCGTGTTACCTAAGGTAATGATGACAAGCATGTGTTTCGAGATAAAAGCTGATCCCCAGCTGAGTTCTGAAAGAAAGGTGTCCTCACTGTATGGCAGTGCACATTCAGAGGCTTAGCAGGGATTTATGCCTTCCTCCCGTTACGTCTGGACTCTTACCACTGACAGAGAGAACTTAACAGATTACTTAGACAATTTCGCAATGTCATTCTAGTTTTTTATGATGACCATAAGCGATCATTAGTGCACTAGAAGCTTGTATTAGTTCTTGGAAATGGATGTTACAAAAATACAGGCATGCACATCTGCACGTACTTGTGTTCAATATGTAACTGCATGGAAATGTATTACGGTTAATTTTGCATAAACTTCCATTTGGGCGTCTTCTTGTTGGTCACCTGTAACTTTGCAAAGCTTTTCCTTCTTCAGAGTGAATTTTTCCACGTTTGATCTTTTTCCAGCGTGATTACTGTTTGTTATTTTAGAAGTTGGAGGAAAAATACTTGTGTTTTAGGAGAATGTGGCATGCGTGTTTGGGAGGGGCCGGGAGAAAAGTGCTGCCTTCAGTGTTACAAGTTTACCTAAAAACTTGGCCTGTGTAATGGAAAATAGTTTTTTAGTAGGAGACTTCTATCTCTGAATTTCTCGATAAAAATTAACTTGAACGGACTAAGCTATAGTCTGTTGTAAACTGACTTTCATATGTGTGGCACAGGTGACAGAATTTTATTATTAATTCTGTGCAAACCCCACAGAACCCTGAAAGTGATTCTTTTCCTGGGCTTGCTTTGGCTTTGAATATGTGTTGGGAAATGTGTTTCATCCAAAAAACCTCTTTATTTTTTAAAATTTCTCCCTGAAGATGCAGGGTCACCCAGCAACGTAATGTCATAATACATTTGTGTCCTTTTGTAGTTACACTCATCTGGCAGCATGAATGACCTGGGTGGTTTCCAGCCGGGTGCTTATACCTCCCTTAGAGCTAAGGATGGATAATCGTATGTGCCTTTTTCAAAATCCCGATGAGGAAACTTCCTAGCCAGTAAAATTAATTGTCTTTACTCGCTGCCTTGTGCTCTAGAGACCAGGCTGCTTGGTTCACCAAGGTTTGCCCAGCAGTGTTGCCAAGAGCTTTTTACAGAGCCCTGCTCAGCGTGAAGCAAGGAGCTCCTGCTCTGCTGAGCACAGCCTGCCGCCTCCAGCCCCAGGACGGGGAGAAAGCAACGGGAAGGATGGGATCTCCCTCAGAAACATCACATGCCCACCACCGTGTACGTAGCCCTGCCCTGACACCAGGGCAGCCTTCACTGGGAGAGCTTGCCACTGTATTTTAAGCCCCAGCACACGATTTCCCGTCCGCCTCCACTCCCAAATCCAATCCAATATCTGAATGAATGAAAGCATCCTGGGTCTTCCGTCCTTCTTTTTGTTGTTGACAAAACTGGAAAACAGAGAGGAATGTGTGTTATCTTCCCTTTGTGTTTTGTCCTTGTGCTGTCTCTGCCAGTCTGCATCATTGTTTTTTTTTTGTAATCTTTCTCTGATTTTTCAGTGGCAAAAGGAAGAAAATAAAGTGATATGTAAATGGTGAAAAACATCCGCACTGTAATACTTTGAATAAGCAAACCCCCACATTCATTAACAAAAACATAAAGCAAAACCATTTTAAATGTTAGCATTTGGAAAAGGGGATGTCTGTTCTTCTTAATTATTTTTTTGTTGTTGGTTCTCGTCTGTGATACATGTGTCTTATATTTTGCCTGGAGTATTTGCCTTTATATTTTGCCTGGAATTTCTCAAAAACTCTTGGCTTAAAGTGCAGGTGTCCAAAGAGCATGTCTTTGATACGCTGCTCCGGATTATGTAAATATGCGCCACGTCCCATAAAGGGCTGTCTTCATTGTTCACCCTGTGGGATATCTTATAAAAACAAAGGCAAAAAATATATCTCGGGGTCCTAGAAAAATCTGACCCAGTGAACTGCTGAATTTTTTTCCTTTTTCTTCTGTTCCTTCGTTTGCTGCTACCTTGCCTTGCATCTTTGAGCTCACAGAGCTCCACTGAATCTGAAACTAAAAGCCCTTATTAGAGGAGATTTTTTTTAAAGTTCTTGCTGCTCCTCTGGGGACTGAAGTAATGGCAGCTTGAAGCAGTGGAGAATGTGTAATTAGGGCAAACAGCAATGCCTTGCATGATGGGGAGAAGCAGGAGGAGAGGAGGGGAAGCGTGCAACAGCCCGGCATGCACAGGCTGTTACTAGGAGACCCTGGCACTAAATGCATGAGATGCAGGGTGCTAATGGGCCAGCCCGCCTGGGTACCAACCCGCCCTGCTGCACAGCTGCTTCTGCCCCCCTGTTGCCAAGCAACTCCATCCTTATTTTTTGGGGCTTTTTCTTTTTATTTTACCACCCTGCCCCACCCCCACCCCCCTTATTCTGAAGGCTTAATTGGGTAGTTCTGCTGCCGGTGTTGCTGCTGGGTGCCCGCCTGGGCCTGCTGCTCTGCTGCTGTCCCCAAGGCCTGGGGCTGGGAGAGGGTACGCTAGTAATTAATGGCGCAGAAGCACAGATTAGGTGCCCAGGCTGGTGCTGGTGTCTGTCCCCTGGCCCTGCTCCTTGCCATCCAGGAGCTTCCTTCTGAGAGGAGTTGCAGAGAAGGGGTTGGAAAAGGGAGCAGCGTTTCTAAGGCTTTATCATTCTCGACAGTAGTCTTGCACAGACCTAGGGGGATAAAGCATGGCGTTCCTCCCCACTTCAGCGCTCAATATGTATGGCAGTGGGTATTTGTTAAATGTGTCCTCTTAAGTAGAGTAGGAAATGGAAAATTTCCATTTCTTTGCATGTTGCTACATGCTTCGCTTTTCTCTGCTTTTCAGCTAGGCAAGTGGGCTTTGTGGATGTGTGTTAGGGGGGTGTGTGTGTGTAAGATGTAAGATAATGCTGCAAAAATTAATTTCTTTTTGTGTCCTGAACGGCTACATGCTGAAGACTGCTGCTGGCTTGGTAGACAAGCTTTGGCAAGGCCCTTAGGGACTAATCTGGGGCTTTGAGGTTGTGTAGAAAGACTGATTGGACACTGGGTCTGGTTCTTAACCTCTTTTCCCCCATCTCTAATATAGACATGATCAGAGCCATCTCTGTATAAGGCCACTGCTGACCTTTTCGGATGAAAGGAGCTGTATTTGTACATTGTTCATGGAAATGTACTGCTTTTACACTTGATCATCCCTGCCCGTCTAAAAATAGGTACAACCTTCCCACATTGTGTATTTCACAATCCTGTCACATTCCTCTTCTGCCCTGTACTGTCTCCTGCCAGCTTTTCTCTTGTGCTTTGTCACCCTTTCAAAGGCTTTTCCATCTTTCCAGCAGGTGGCAAAACTGTGAATAAAATACCTTTTTTTCTTTTTTCTCTTTTTGGGTAGAAAGCGTTGGTGAGCCACTTAAGCACTGACCACTGCCCTCCCTTGCATTCCTTTGTAATAATAAAAATAATAATTAGGCTTTCTATTCGCCAACAAAAATCAATTAGGAGTATATTGAGGAATGATAGGCTCAGAAAACTATCTGAAATTGATTTTTGTAATTAGTTTTACTGGTTGATGGGTTGCGTGCACATACGCTTAGATGTTAGCATTGATCTCCAGAGGATGTGTGTATTAAATATCCTGTTCTTTCTTTTTGCTGAAAAAACTAACTTATTAATCTTAAAAAGAGGGTGATGGTGTTGTGCGCTGAGCTGTAGCTGCTCCCTAGCTTTTCTGTAACCTCACCAGTAGAGCAGCTGCCCGAGCCATGTGATGGTAACTTGCTGAATCTAGTGTGAAAGTGAGGATATTTAACAAGCAGCAGATCTTGGGCTGCTCCTCTTCTGTGCCTCATATTTGACGAAGCGTGTGTATGTAATGAGGGAGGACAGGCACGGGTGTTAAGGAGGCCTGTCCGGTTAGATGTCATTTTTTCAGGAGTCCTTAAAACCCGATGTTCTTCTACAACATGCTTCTATTAAATATCACATCGCTCTTTCCATAGGAAGAGAGGAGTGACCAGTATCATTTTCTGTTGTGCCATGTGCTGCGTGCTGATGTTCAGCTAATTGAAAGAATTATGGCTCGGCTTCATTGGTATGCTGTGTATATAGCTTGTAAAGCTCTCAGGGACCCTTGGAGATGGAGAGTGCTACATAAATATAAAATATTGTTAATGTGATGTTCCACATTAGGTGTCCCATTGTGCTGTGGCGGACTTCCGTAATAAACTGCAAAGCAAATACGAATGCCTGCCTGGCATTCCTCTGCAAGGTGATCTGGGAGCCTGCTTCTCACCAAAAACCTCACCGGCTCCTAGCATTTTTGTACAACTTCTGGCAGCACCGACAACATCCTCATGGGCACCAGCATCTGAAGGATGCCTTGGGTCATCCCACAGTGACACCACTGCTCCCTGCGACGTCATGGTGCCAGTTACCAGACTGGGAACAGCAAGTCCCAAAAGGATTTCTCAGAAAAGGTGGTGAGGAAAGTTATTAAAACACTCTCTCAAAAAGCCGGTGGCACTATTTGAGTCTTCACACATTTCTTTGCACAGCTCAGGCCCCCAGAGCTTCCTCATAGGAGAAATCCAGGCAAGAAAACTTGCATTTCATTCCTTTTTCAGTTGTAATTTGCTGTTTGTCTGGTTCTCCAGAAACACCAATTTTGGAGCAAGCACAGCTAAAGCTGTCTTTCAATGCATATTTTTAGACATTGAGGCTTTTAAAACTAGTTTCATTTTGAATAGTTTTTAAATCACATATTTTAAAAAGGAAGGAAATTATTTATGTTTCTTTCATAAAACATTTTTTTGAGGGATCCTGAAACTATACGTGACCAATTCACAGCGAATTAGAACACATGGTGATTTTTAAGGGGGTGTTTCTGTTGTTTTCTTAAAGACACTTCTTGCATGCTAGTTTCTTGTAGTTATGCAACATGATATTAAGGAGCTCTTAAAACGTAGTACAACAAATGTCTTATTTAAATGTCCTTCAAAATGTGCATACAGGCCGGATTGGGGGTTTTCCCCTCAGTTTCTTTAAGCATTTTTAGCTAAATCAGTCATACTGACAACAGAAGTCGCATGACTGCACCACGTTTTAGCACAGAGAGGTATCAGCAAGGGTTTTGACAGTGATTCTCCTCTGAAGTTCATTGGAGGACTAGGGGCTAAAACTACTTGATTATTTTACTAAGTGCACTGTAATCAATGTATGTTTGTGGTGTGTTATTTAAGATGGGGTGCAGCAGAGGGGTAAGGAAAAAGATACAGGTGGATTGGATAGTCATAATATCTTTGTTTACTTTTAATTCTGTAAAGATACGGGGTGAAATTGAAGCCTTAGTGGGCATTTTCCCAATTACTTTGATGGAGCCAGGATTTCAACCCACAGCATTGCCAGCTCTGTGATCTTATCGTTGCACATCCCCAAATCTGGAGTGTTTCCTTCTTACAGTCCCTGCTCTTGAAATCCAGGGAATAGCGAGCAAACTCCTTTCCCTGTATTTCATAATGAGTATTTCTAGCCTGCAGGGTTGCAAAGAGAAGTTTAAAATCATGGCCCTAGGTTAGCTACAAAGCAGAAGGCAAATCTCTAAACATTGTTGTTTTCTCCTTTAAAATCTCATTATTTCTATGGGACACTGGACTCGTGACCTTTTAATCTTTGGGGTTGGCAATAAATAATGCAGACATAAAAGCTATAATATGCCCAGCGTCCATTGTGTGCTGTAGTTTTGTGATCATGACAGTGTCCTCAGCTGATCTTGGTTATGTGCCTCTGCGTCCTGCAAGCTAGTCTTTCTACTAATCACTCTTGTCGAAGCGGTCACTGTGAGATGCCTGTAGCAAACGCTGCCTTACTCTTTGTACAAAAGAAATATCCCCTGGACCTAGAGGGTATCTGTGTGTGGGATGTAGATGGCAAGGACAGGGGGTCTCTGGATTTTGAGAAGAGACAGCGTCCCCGCTGCTGTGTTTTGTGAGGGAGTATTTATTGTGAAGGCTTGTATAGGGTTTACAATCCAAGTATGTGTTGGAGAGAAAACCTGATGTTCTCTGTTTTGTGCCTGGAGAGCAAAGATAACAGCTGCCTGCAGCTGAGCTGCCTGCTTCGCTTCCTGTACCATCAAAAGAGAGAAATTCACCTCTGATTCTATTCTGGCTGGGGTCTGATGTGTCACACAGCACATGCCTTTGCCTCTCCATTAACTTGAAAAGAGCCATAGGTGGCTTTTTCAGATGATGGCTTTCGATATCTAAAGTTGCATGAGATGAAACTCGCCAAGGCTGCCCGAGGCTGGGAAATGGAGGGAGAAGTCCCAAGGACCAGTGCGGTGTCTCCATCACAGAACCAGCTCAGCTCTATCAATCACATTTTGCCCGGAACCTGCTGTGTGTTTACCATAGTAGTACTGCTGGGATTGTGTGCTCGGCTCTTCCATATTTTCAAATTATAAATTTTTGGCCTTCAAGAGAAAGCTATAGCAATAATTTGTTTATTTTTGTAACTAGATGCCTAATATTTAGAGTCTTGCATTTGACTTGGTCACCAGAGGAATAGTGACCTGATTTAAGGGCTGCCAAAGTCTGATGTTTTTTTGTTATGACTCATAAATTCTAACTTCACTATTGCATATTTCCCATAAATCTGCAAAGGTCTTTGTCTTCCAGTTACCAGATTGGACCAGTCTGGCTGAATTAAAGAGGATGGAGGGCCAGACTGTACTGAGGTGTGCTTTGGAGGTACTTTAGAAGCAGAGCTAGGTTGTGTGAGGTGCCATAAACAGAAGTAGAACAGAGAGCCTATTCGCTAAGCATCCCAGTCTCAGGGTATGAAAATACGCACGAGGAAGATGAGAAGATTAAAATGAGCTATGGACAGCAGGACAGAGCCACAATGAAAAGAGGCTGCTTCATGGAAGTACGCAGTAACGATGGACTGAAACCCTAAATCATACCTAAAGGGCTGATAATGTTTTTGTACCACTAACCTGTCTGATGATAAGGTCCTTCTAGATCAGTAAGTTTCAGCACAGTGCACTGTGGGCTTGCCGACATGCGCAGGCTGCTTCTTGGGATCCTCAGCAGGCAGCTAAGGATGTGTCTGTGTGAGTGTTTTCAGGTGATCAAGCATCCCCTTCTGAGGTGAGCATTCCGGCTGCCCCATTCACTGTGCTTTGGTTCAGCCTGGCCAGAGTGCAAACTGGGTTTGGGATGGCCTGTCCCAGGAGGTGCTCTGCAAGTGCACAGCTGGCACAGTTCACTTACGGATGGGTTCAGGCCATAGGACCAGGCAGTGCTAGCCAGAAATAACACCCTGCAAACGTACGCAGTGTGGATGTTGGGTCCTGCATACCCACTGTTTCACTCTACAGCTCGCCTTTACTGTGCTGCACAGCTGTCTGATGCACATGTTGCTCCAGGAAACTGCAAAGTGGTCAGTAAGCTTGAAATCACTAAGTAGCAGTCTCTACCTCCCAGGGAAAAAATTAGAAAAAGCTGAAATCCACTGCTCTGGGTTGGTTGTAGAAGATTTGTCATAAGGAAATGGTGCATTGTTTTAATGCTAGTGCTTATCTCAGAGAATTGCATAATTCACTGCTTGAATGTATGTCTGCATTACTGGCTGCCTGCCCTTCCCAGGTGTGTTTGTGGATGTGTGAAAGCTGAACCAGCCCCACAGTGTGGAGCATGTTCTGAACTGAAACAGCTGAGTATTTAACAGCTGCATATCTGGGTATCGGCTTCTTTTCAGATGTGCATTGGCTGCTCTGTTCAGTGCATTTGTATAAATGTGGATTTGTGGATTTGTTTAAGCACCGCACAGATCCTTGTGTTGAGTAAAGGTGACTTAAGGAATAGAAGCTCCTTCTTGGGAGTGGCTCACAGGCATGAGTTTTAAGCGCAGTTATTAATTTTGAGGAATCAGAGCCTGAAAAGTCAGTGTGGCACAGTTCCGTGATGTTCCTATTTTTAATTGGATTTTGAAGCTTATAATTAATTTGTTAAAAAGGGGGAGATCCTGGCCCTGTAAAAGTGAGTGGGAGTATTGCCATTGCTTTCAGTAGAGGAGGATTTCACCATCGATCCTTTTATTCTTGCTAATCCTCTGCAACAACATAAGAGCAGCCTGGCACATGGAAAGGGTCCTTCCCATTCCTTCTCCCTCCCATTGCCAGTAGTGAGGTAGGAGGACCCTCCCCCGCTTCTCCATTCCCATCCTTCCTACATATGTGCACCTTGGCAAGATACACTTGCATTTCATCTTCTGGTAAGGTGAAAGCAGCCATTAAAGAAGCAGATTGTTCTTAGACTGCATGTGCAGAGATGCAAAGGTCTCTCTCTCTTCCTGCCCTCTCGTGGTTTTGAGTTGCTGCAGGAGGGCAGGATATCTAACCTCTTTGAGGTCTCTGGGTCAAGGAGCCAGCTGACATGGCTTTAAAGGTCACTGTGCTCCTTTGCATTTATCTTGTGCTATGCAGAGCACTGTATGCCAGCATGCTGTCTGGAGCACAAAGAGGTACTGTCTGACATTTTGTGGAATGGGGCTTGGGTCACAGAGGAGAAGCATGTGAAAACAAAACTCAGCTCAGGGCTGTGCAAGGCCAGACCAGGAACACTTGAGAGAGGAGCCCCTGCAGCAAGTAACTGAGATATGTGGCATCCCTGTGCTTGGCATTTCTGTCTTTCATAACTTATATATAGCACTGTACATTTTCAAAGCTCTTGATAAATGTTAACAAGCCAAACTCAGCTTCAGTCCTAATAGTTTCACAGAAAGCCCCGGATGTTTTTCCTTCACCCTTCTGCTCTGTAGGTGACAGTATCCTTCAGAGTGGCTGTACCTGCCAGATCT
Source organism: Falco biarmicus (assembly GCF_023638135.1). NCBI lineage: Eukaryota > Metazoa > Chordata > Aves > Falconiformes > Falconidae > Falco > Falco biarmicus. The sequence continues at coordinate 15,135,143 of NC_079295.1, forward strand.
GGCTGAGCAGTCATCTGTGTTTGCAGTGTGTAGCAAACTTGTGCTGCGAGGCATTTTGTCTGCCTTGCTGTCTCCGCTCTAAGGTAGGCACTAGAGAGCGTCAGAGAACTGAGGAAACTGAATTACCATCGAGGCTTGTTTACTGACAGCTTTTAAAAATAATGCATGAACTGTTCAGACAAAGCCAGTGCACCATCACAGACATGACCAGAGCTGGGGAAATCCCTTTTCCCTGGGAAGGGAAGAGCAGTTGCAGTGTGCCAGGTAGGATGTCAAGTACTGGGTGGGGGAGAGAGCACTGCAGTTATCTGGGCCAGCACTGGTGACAGTGTTTGAATTACAGTTGAGTAACCAGCCAGAAACAAGACGCCAGCACTTTGCTCGCTAACAAGAAGTTTCTTGCTCCCCCCCCCTCCCCCTCCCCCCCGCGAAGAAATCCTATTCAAAGAACAAAAGGCAAGTCAGCAGAGATGACCAGGCAGGCACAATCTAAGTGGGGTAGTGTTATTGCTGGCTCAGTCCATTGTCCTGTTGGGCATTTTCCCATGGTGGACTGTGGCACACAACAGAGACATCCAGGCTGGCCTTTCTGCACTCAGGGACTGAGGGACAAATGGATATTTTGGTGAAGTCTTGCCGGCTGCTCCCCCCCCTTCATTGCTTCACCCCAATGAATCCTTTAATTGAGCTACTGAGCCAAAGAAACTTCTCAGAGGCCAGCAAAATAGCTCAATTCCAGTTAACGTCTCAGCCCACTCTGTTGTTCTCCCTGGGGCGGATGACCACTGTGCAGCAGAGCTGCCTATGCAATAAGTCCACAGAAACTCACCAGAGAACAGCTTTTTTTCCATGTATTTTGCTGCAGTTCTCTTGCCCTTTTCACTTTTCTTGCTCTTTTGGCCTCTCCAGTTTGTCACCTTGAAATACATAGGTCTCCCATAATCAGATCTCACTCCTTTACTTGCTGAATAGGCATGCTAAATATAGAAATCTGCATTTCTGCACTGAGAAATTGGTCTGCTGTGGCCAAGTGATTGTTTCACGTGACTCCATAGAGAGGTCATACAGACTGCAACTTCACTTTGGTCAGTGGTGGGTTTTTTAAGATCACGTTCTTAGCAATTGTAAGAACAAATAAATAAGTAATAATCCCTTCTCTGTTTGTAACTCCCAGCTTAGAAGCTTGGTAGTGAAACTGATTTCTTGACTGCATTTTATTTCAACTCCTTCCTCTCCCAATGCATCTATACGGTGCTGACTGCATGGGGAATAGTGACGTGGAGTTTATATAGGAATAGATGCACTGGAGCATTTGTTCTGGGGGGAGATTATAAATTTGCATGCACACAAATGCATGTGCACCGAATAAGAGAAGGGGAGGCATGAGACCTTGGAATTCTTCATCAGAAGGTGTTAATGACTCCACAGATGTTACACCATAGCAAACTTTGCTTTGCAGAGACTGGTTTGCGTTAGAAGACAGGCAGATATGAACAGAGCAGACCAGAATCTCTCCTGTTTTATCACTATACTGTTTCACTGCCTTCAGTGGTACAGTTAATATTTTGGGGCAGAAGAACAACTGATAAAGGTGCAGTGCAAAAAGCCTGAAGGAACACCTGATTTAAAGAAGAAAACATTTCTCTTCTTGCACTCGCTGTCCTGACGCATGATTCCTTTGAACCAAGGAACAGTTTCTGTTGCCCAAAGCAACTAAAGAAGGTGCAGTCCTAGGGAGTAGCGGGCATGAAAGCTTGAGGTGAATGGATATGAGTCTGGCCATACAAGGGGTAAATGGCACCTGAGGTAAAGCATGTGACGCAGTGGCGGTGGCCACTCTGGAGTGGTGCACGCCTGCAGTGTGTTCAGGTGTTAGTACAGCCACTCACAGGTACCACAGTAATTCATCTGGCAAGGGTAGAGTGAACTGTAAAGCTGACTGAAAATCAGGCTCCAGCCACACAGCAGCACAGGCATTTGGGAACATTCTGAGGGCTTCTTTGAAGAGTAATTGACTGGTTTTGTTAGAAATGGGAAATAAGGTTGTGCAAGAATTTTAGCAGCAGTAAAATTTGGGCTGGATGCATCCGCAGTACAATGCATCACAAGCCCTAAGTTTGTTTTCCATCCCACACTGGCCATGAATTGTTTGATGGGCTAACCTGCCCGAGTGGGACAGAGACAAGGTGGGAGGACACAGGGCTTGCAAGTTGAGTGCTCCATAATCCTGCTGCCACGCTGACTGTTCTCTCCTCCCCTCTGCAGGTGAGAAGCCTTACAAGTGCTCGTGGGAAGGGTGCGAGTGGCGTTTTGCACGGAGCGACGAGCTCACAAGGCATTACAGAAAGCACACGGGTGCAAAGCCCTTTAAATGCAACCATTGTGACAGGTAATGCAGCCTTCGAACACGGTGTTCAAGCAACATGTGGACTTTGTGAGCGGCATGGAGCCACCAGCTCCTTGAGACAAGAGACCTGGCTTCTAGCACAGGGGGCCCTTCTGGCCTCCTGACCCACTGCCTCAATCCCCGAGCCAAGGAGGGGCCCTTCACTCTGCCCATGTCCTCTCTGCCTCGGTGGCCAGGCAGGCTGGCAGAGGGGGAATACTTCCTAAGCAGCCTAAGGTGTTTCCAGCCCACAGCACAAAGATGTGGGACCAGGCGTTAAGTCTCACTGAAGCCTGCCAGTGTCTGTTGTGGGCACAAGATTCAGTCCATAGGGCAGCTCTGTTAATGTTGTTAAAGCAGAGAAGACATCCAGAGGGTCCTAGACCACTTCAGTGATGGACCTCTCAACAAAGCATCTCCACAGCTTTCCGTCTGCTGGTCCTATGAGCCTGCTGCCCGCAAAAAGGCAGAGCTCCCGCTGTTTGCTCTGCTTCATGGACTACCCCAAGCACTACTGCTGGCTGCCTGAATTTTGGCAGAGTGGGCCTCACAAATACATGGGTGTACAAATAGCGGGGATGGGGAGTGTGTGTGGCTGTTGTGCCACAGGTGCCCCAAACCTATACGAAACCTCTAGGAAAAAAGCACTTAATTTCTATATATGATCTGATCATTGTCTTCTCTTACCACTGAGTCCAGGGCTCTGTGGTTCCCCAGATGTAACAGGAGAATCAAAAAAAGACAGAAAAGGGCATGATTTTCAAAAGCACAAGAGTGATATAGACACATTTACAATTCAAGTTCATGGGGTTGTTTTGTGTAGGATCAGTGATCTCTGCACATTCCTGCTAATTAGTGAATCTTTTCCTACAGTTTTAAAACTGACCCTTGACATCTGTTTGACATGGGAAATACTCTGAACCTTCATTCTCTGTGGGCCCAGATTTGAAAGCCTGATAGGTGCCCAGAGTCAGGGTTCCTGAAGAGCCTGTCATGCAGCGGTCCTCTGGGCACTCAGAAATGAGGGGCCAGTTTTGCCTGGTGGTGCTGAGCATCCAGCCGCTCCCAGCGTGAGACGTGGTTGCTGCTGCTCACTACCAATTCCTTTTTGCAGTCCTCACGCTTTAGCTGCTTGAATGAACAATGAGCTCGTCTGAAAAATCTGGTCATCCTTGCTTGGTGCTGAGTGGTTTTGAAAGCTGGGTTCTTTGAATTTAGAAACAAAACCAAAAGAACCTCCCCCTCCTCATCTCCAATCCCAATTGATAACAAATTAGGGTGGAGCAAAAGCAATTACCCCTATAATGACTCTTGACAGCACTGACAGGATCGAACAATGAGCACTTCTCCCCCTCACACCCTTCCAGTTGGAGATTGGCAGTGCCCTGGGTGAAACCTCGATCCACTATTGAGTAATCAAATAATGTGCTTGCATCTGAACATGTTATCCAGCTAATCCTATTTATATATATTTTTTAAAGAGGCTTAAGAAAATTACCCATCTTTTTAATGCAGCACTAAGGTTCTCTGCTCTGATAAGGAAATGTTTTGTAATACAATAAAGGCTCTAGGAAGCCTCTGGGTACACCAGACCAGCAGAGAACATGCGTGGAGAGAGGATGTGTGGGACATAAACAAGGGACCCCATCCTTTTATGGGAAGGAAATTTGATCATTTTCACATCCTGCCTTTCCAAGAGCTTCATCTCCTTAAGTGCTTTTCTGCCCTTGTCTCCCCTCTTCCCATCCCCCTTCCCCCATGGAGGACTTCCTTTTGGATTATCTTTTGTTTTATCCCTGGATTATCTTTTGTTTGCTCAGAATGAGGGGCAGGATAAACCAAGTAGGGGCCTCTGGAGTTCTGCTTGTGTATCAGCATCTCTGTGAAGGAGAACAGTTACGTCCTCTGTAAATGTAAGGCATTGCTTTTCCTCTTCTTTCCTCTGAAGAGCATCCTGGCCCCCCTGCCCACCACCTGCCCACCACCCCTACACAGCTCCAGGTTTCTGTGTCAGGACAGACAATATTTTTAGCAGAGATCTAAAGAAAGAGCATTTTCAGCTCCCCAGTCTCTTTCAGCCCTTTAAGTATTCATTCTTCTCCCTCTACATACTATCCCTTCCTACCTAGTTTTTTTTTTTTTCTTTGACAGCCAACTCAGTCACTGCAGTCAAGAGATATGTTCCTGCAGTCATCTAATGCATTTTCTGCTCCTCAGCTGAATCTGTAGATGAAGAAAACATATTTATTAGTAAGTTAAAAGTGCTGGAGATTGTGCAGTGTTGAACTCCATGCACATACCATCTGTCTGTGGTGGTAGGAGACAGATTTGTCTTTACTTTCCTAGTCAGTTGTTGCAAGCTGGTAGAGTGATACTGCCTGTTCTTTTGGCCCATTCTGCCATATCACTATTGTTCCTTCTTTTCTCATTCACAAATCTCTCTACTACCACCTATTGCAGGTATCACCTCAAGCAAGCACTGAAACATGTGCCTAAATCTGTCCTTAACTATTTAGGCAGACTTTCAATGTTAAAGACACCCCTTCCTGAGCCAAGGTTCCCAGCTGGAGAATAGTTTCTCCCTAATTGAACTGCTACCCTTTATTGCACCCACCATTATTGACAGGAGCTGTGGTCACTCCCTTAGACATCCTGGCTTGCTAAACTTTAAGGAGCCTTTTGGAGCTCTTAACAACACTGACACAGCACAAAACATGTGCCTGTTGTTCAGAGGCTATAACTTGGCAATCAGAGCATGAAAGTGGTGATTCACGTAGCAAAGAAGGGGAATCTTGTGTGCACAGTCTGGCTGCAATTCTCTTCCTAGGCTGTTTTCAGATGCGTTTGTGTCTCTGACCTTCTGGCTGACATCAAAAGGTTATTCATATCCTCTGTGTACAGGTCAATTTTAAAACAACAGAGATAAGATGTGATACTCTCCTGCTGTCCCAGCCCTATCCCAACACCGTGCAGCCCACAGATCACATTGTTAGTTATAGCTGGCAAACTACCACTGGTTTGAGAAGCACCATATGTACTGCAAATGGTGTGTGGTTTGGTGGCAGCAGGGGAGAAAGCAGAATCAGCTAAAGTGGTGTGGAACGCAGTGTACAAGTCCCTAGTGCCTTCAAGACACCAGGGATGTGCTGGTTATTAGCATTCCCCAGAATTTTGCTCTAACACAGACTAGGGTTATGTTCCTCACACAGTGCAAGCCCTCAGCACTCCGAGGGGTAGAGGATGACAGGTAGTTGCTTGTTCTGCATAAATGTGTTTAGGAGACAGCAGCATAGTGCCAGACTGTTGGGGTATATATTCCTCTGTGTGTGTGTGTGTGCATGTACATGCACACGTGGTTTCCTTTTTGAAAGCAAGCTAACAGCATATTTAGCTGGAATGAACACATCCCACAGTGGAGAACCCACAGCTGGTAAGAAAGATGGCTGAGCAATAGTTTCTCTTCTCATTGTAGTTGCCTTCCCTCTTACTCCTGCAGAGGCTTGAGTGCCAAGCAATACCTTGTTGCTAAGGAGATAGAGCAAAAAGAGAAAAGAAGGCATCGTGTTTGGGAGCAAGAAATTTATGTATCACGCAACACTGTATGACTTTCAGAATTAGGGTATCTTTTCAAGCATAAACTGTCCTTTCTAAGAAGAGCTGGACTCGGGGTGGGACGATGGGGAAGATTGAGATGGGCCCATGTACAATATTCAGAGCTGATCTGGAACTGGAAGAGGTGTAGAGCCAGCAGTGTGGAGCAAGGTCTTGTCTCACAGGCAGGACTGGAGACCAGCAAGCTGCTATTTCTTAATTTGGGAAGAAAGGAATTTCCCCTGACAGTTTATCCTGTGAAGCCTCCTCCACTGCTGCCTGTAGTTGTACAAGGGAAAAAAAAAACGTGTCCACTAATCAATAGCTTTTTTTGACAGTGGGATTTAGCTGCAAAATTTTGTAGGGACTGTTTTACTATTGAAAATAAATGTCCACATCCACCAGCCTTACCAAAAGATAGAACTAACCAAACTGGTCAGCAGAATGTGGAGAATTAGTATTGTCCCATTTTATTAGCTGTAAACTAGCAAATACGGTATCATTTTATTAGCTATAAAAATATTCCAGGGCTGAAAAATACACTAGAAGCTAATACAGTGGTTTCTGGTGTGAAACAATGTATTGAATCAATGTTTTTAACAGATCTTGCTGTGCTGTGACTCAGCATACTTTTTCCTGGGTTGCATCTATACTAGAGACAATTGGAGAGGAAAAGCCATGCTTGGGTGGTGGTCTTATGACTAGTCCTAGACTGAAGTGCCAGCTGGTGCATGTCTTTTTGGCAGCCACTCAAGCTGTTGTTTTGTTTTGGCAGCCCTTGTAGCCCGAGCATGCTGCTTTCTCAGTTTAGACTGAGGAGAGAGATGTTGGTCCAAGGGTGTATTTTGGCACCCTAGGGCTAGAAAATTCTAGCTGTGCTGAGCCTGCTGTGTTGAAAGCCAAGTGCCCATTGTCAGATTCTTGTCTGTCTCACTGTGCTTCATGTAGGAGCTTGGAGGAATGCAGCATCCATCCTATTTTCAAGTCTTTCTTTTGAATTTTTGCCACTCTGAAGGTATTGACCCCCCTTGTAAGCTGCTACAAATCAGTAGAGGACAGCTGATTGAGCACAGCTATGCCTATCCACAGAAGATGACTGTCTACCTTTTCTTGCAAAACTTGCCTTTTTATGAGTTTCCTTTGTCTTAAAAATGTACCTCTTGATCACTGATCTCTGTGTGTAGATGCAGGTAGATTGCCCGTGATGGGGAATAATGCCAGCAGGACAGAAAAGATCCCCTAACTATTTAAAATCTCTTCATTTTTATAGTGCTTCTCTTTCTTAGCCTTTCTCTGCTTAGGGTGTTTATCCTCTGGGTATTTGCCTTTAGACTGAGTGTTCTTTTTTTTTATCTTTGAGTTTTGGCTTTTTTTTGCTGAGTAGTAGTTTAATTTGTTCTTTTACCTTCTTTCTGAAAAATATGAAATACTCAGCTACTGCTTTTTTGGAAATACATTCAGTTCCCATGTATGAGCTATCCAGATTCTCACAATAAGCCATTTGGATATTCTTCAGACCAGTATCGGTGGCTCTTTTATATTCTAAATCTGTGGGGCAGTGAAAAGACATTCCAGACAACTCAGTTTTGGAAGTATCTTTTCCTGATGCCCTCGAAGCCTACAAAAGCATTTTATTCAAAAGCCACAGATATGTGGGTTTTGTGTGATATTTATAATAGATTTTTTTGCTGTTAGTGAAAATAAACAAGCCAGTGTCTTGTGGCTTAGGGTGGAAAGAAGGCAAGCCAAGATTTGCAGGGAACTTGGAAACCTCCCATATTATAGTGCTCAAGTTGAAGTATCTAGTAGAAGTTTAATTTCTAAGAGTGTCTGAGTCCTGCCGCTCTGACAGTCAGGCTCCGTTTTAGGGCTTTGGGGTAGGCAGCCAGAACCACTGCCCACTTGTCCTGCGGTTTGCTCTCTGGTGCCACACGTATGTTTAATGACACTGTGATAGTGGATGTGAAATGGGTTGGTGCTTTCAATCCCATTTCTAATGGGTATGAAGTTGAAAAAATATTCTTGCTTATTGGCAGTCTTGATAAAATGGGGTATATATTGAATGACAGGGAAGGAAGGCACTCGTTCTCCTGAGAACTTACTCCCCTGATCACTCTGACAATATCTTGGTGTGAAGTGCCTGAATTTGGGCTGCTGTGAGTGCTGCTGTGAGCGCCCTGCAGCACGGCTACTACAAGGCAGCTGTTCTAGAATAGTAATTCCTGACTGACTCTTGGTGGTGTTGCTCTTCTCCTGGAGTAAGTCTGGTTTATTCTGATTATCTTAACCCACTTCCCAAGTGGATTAAGTCATTTCAGAAGAAGGCAGTCATAAGCCTTTAGAGAGGGAGTTAATCAAGAATAGATACTTCATTTCAAATTCATGCCCTACCTTATTCTCAATTAACTTCATGTTTAGACCAGCCCTTAAACTCAACTAGTTCTCTAGGGTTGCCACTCTAAGTCCATCTCATCAGCATCCATCTACATGCTCAGAATATCAAAACATTAAGTTTCCTTATGAGATGGAGAAAAATGGCTTTGTGGATAAAGAACAGAAGTTGAAAGCTTAATTCCTGGCATATTTTTTTTCTGGTTTTACCACATTTGTTGTGTCATTTACAATTTCTTTGCCTTCTCTGTCTCTCAGTTTTCGCTCTTACAAAATAGGGATAATACCTCATCTTCTCTCAACATCCTTCAGGGAGATAGCATTCATGAACATCCACATATTACCACCCAGATTCCCAGCAGAGAGAAAGGGAAAGATGTGTGGGCTGATGGATTGTCATCTCCAAATTCTGAACCAGCTTTCATAGAATCATAGAATCATTTAGGTTGGAAAAGAGTTTCAAGATCATAGAGTCCAACTGTAAACTTAACACTGCCAAGTCCACCACTAAACCATGTCCCTAAGCACCACTTCTCCACATCTTTAAATACCTCCAGGGACAGTAACTCAACCACTTCCCTGGGCAGCCTTTTACAATGACTGACAACCCTTTCAGTGAAGAAATTTTTCCTAATATCCAATTTAAGCCTGCCCTGGTGCAACTTGAGGCTGTTTCCCCTTGTCCCATTGCATGTTACTTGGGAGAAGAGACTGACCCCACCTGCCTACAGCCTCCTGTCAGGTAGCTGTGGAGAGCATGGAGGTCCCCCTGAGTCTTCTCTTCTCCAGACTGAACAGTCCCAGTTCCCTCAGCTGCTCCTCATAACACTTGCCCTCCAGACCCTTCCCCAGCTCCATTGCCCTTCTCTGGACACGCTCAGCACCCCTACATCCCTCTTGTGGTGAGGGGCCCAAAACTGAACACGGCATTCGAGGTGCAGCCTCACCAGTGCCAGGTACAGGGGAACAGTCACTGCCCTGGCCCTGCTGGCCATGCTGTTTCCGATACGAGCCAAGATGCTGTTGGCCCCCCTTATCTAGGGAGTTTTACAGAAGACAACAGAGACTTTTAAGAGCAGTAAGTATTTGGCTCAATGAAGTTGCATTGTTTTTCATTTTTGTATTTCAATAGCATATTGGACTGTAATTACACTAAAGTGCATCTGACATAAGCAAAAATGACATCTTTTTTTCCAATATACTTTTTCATTGCGGATGGTAAACATGCAAAACTAAAACGAGACAAATGTAATTCTAAAAGTTTTCCTTCCAGTTTGGAGCTGGAAATGAGAATTCAGCTCTCAAAACTGGCATCATACCTCTGTGCTTGTTGCAGGTTCTGGGCATTTGAGAAAGGTGGTGTTTTTTTAAACTGGCGTTGCTGAGTACTTGAGCAAAACTGACTTGTTTTATTTCATTTTTTTACATGCACACACACGCTTACACAAAATACTTGATTTTATACTGCAGGTGCATACATGAGCGCTCTTCCCTGATGTTTGATGCAGTGAAAGCAGAGAGAGGGAGGGGAACAGAGAAAGAAGAGTAGCCTATTTAGCTGCCAAAGAGCCAGGATATTGGCCGTCTGTGGTCACAGAGGTCAATCACACAGGGTTTGGTGGCAAACCATGCTTAATACAAGAGATGTCTCTAAACTTGGATATATATTTCCTCCTGTACATAAGGAGGAAGGAGCAGGAACCTTGTTTTCCCAAATCCTGTATTTATTTGATTTCCCACTTCCTTTATTTTGCAGGTGTTTTTCCAGGTCTGATCACCTCGCCCTCCACATGAAGAGACACATCTAAATATCAATCAGTTTGGTATGGATGTCATCTGAGCTAAGTGTTGTGAGATGAAAGTGGAACTCAAGTTACAATGTGCTACCTTGCAGGAGAAAGAACTTGATCACATGTAATCCTCTGTACAGAGACCACAGGCTCACACTGTCATGCACCCAATTATACTTCAATACGTACATTGGTTCTTCATGCCTTGCCCCAGCTGGATGGGAGAAGATGCAGGCGAGGAAGTGGTATAGAGGTGAAGTCAATGAGAAGGAACAATTGCTTACAGTACTTCGTCTCTCTTGGATTTGTCTCCTGTTTCTGCCAATGGAAATCAGAGAAAACAGAGGAGGCTTCCCTGCAGGTGGACGGCAGTAGGAGGGGCTTATTTAACTTGCTTCTCAGTGCAACTCAATAGGAGAATATGTCGTCTTGAAGTTGCATATTTGTAGCACTAACTTTCTTTTTAAATAGATGAGGGGAAAACAATGACCTAGAAAACCAAATCCCAGTTTGGTAGCCAAAATTAACCTCTTGGTTCGTTTGTTCTTTGTCTGAGAATTCCTAATGTTCAGTGCGTCAGACTTCTCACAGACAGTTTGACCTGTCTTGGTTTTGGTTCTTCTTCCTAGAACTGAGCTATTGAGATCCTTTTAAGTCAATACCAGTGGCCTTAATGGCAGTAGACTGTGGAGTGACACTTGTGACACAAATATCCTCGTTCTGGCCTGAGTTTATGTAGACTTCACGGAGGACTATATTTTTGTTGGTTGTTTTTATTTTAATTTTTATTTTGGCTATTGCACAATGTATGCACTAGGGACTCTGGAAGCTGCTGCCATGATGGCTAAGTGGCCAAGGGATAAACCCCTGAGAAACAGCACCTAATATCTCTGTAGGCCTCACCTTACTGCCATAGCTAGGACTTCTTGTTTATTTGCTGAACAAAAAACTTTAAAAGCTTATTTGGAAGCTTAAACATTTTTTCTCTTTTCTTCACGAACAAGTGATCTTCAGAACTCCTTGTCTTCACCTGGATATCGGTCTGGGACTGGCCACACAGGCATGACTACAGGATTCCTTCCACATCATGTGAGCATGTTAGCCACAACCCACAGTGACTTAGTGATGAATTTTGTTGCTTTTTCTTGCTGTTCTTCTATTAACCAATTTAAAATATTAGACTTTTGTTTGCGTAAAGAGCACCTGCAGACTTTAATTTAAAGCTAATGTTTGTTGAGCATCTTACAAAAAAAAACCCAAGCCAAAAATCCTACTCCAGTGTCTTGAGTGGGAAATCGAGAACCTCTTCCAAGTACAGTGGCTTCACTCAGCGTTAGCCTTTTAAAGTCCTCCTTTTCCATTCATCAAGTTGATGCTGTAGCCCACTCCTAAATGAAAAAATGTAACAGTGTGAACGGTGAAGGAAGGGTTGGAATTTACATACAGCAGTGAGGCTTTTCCAAATGATTGTCTAAAGTATTATTAACCTAGAGGTCCATTTTGGCCTACTCTGTGAACCATCAAGAAGTGGAGGTCTCATGCTCACCTTGTCAATCCTATTGATAATTTGATTTTGTTGGCTCAAAGTGGATTAAAGTCTTCATTACAAAAGAAAAACAAAAACATCTATCTTACCGTAACTTGCATTTGAAACTATTTGGCACTGGCCCTGACTCCAAAGACTGCATTTAGGACCATAAAAATGGCCTATGCAAGCAGGCAGGTGGTCATTAGGTTGTATATTTTGTATATTCTGGGACCATCCCTACAAGATGTGTCTAGAAATGAAACAAAACAGCACGTGGTCCACAAATGGTTGCTGCTCTTTTATACTGTATTAGCCAACTGCCCTTCTTTGACTGTTTTGACTCATTGACTGTTAAATATTTCCCTTAATTTGTGTATTGGGAGGTAAAACTGTACTCTTGGGGGAAAAGAGAAAACAAGAAACTCGATAGATGTTTAAGAGCCGTCACCGGGATCCTTGGCACTTGAATTCTCAGCATTTTACAACCTTTGGTTCCAGTGAGAGATTGAATTTACTCAAAAGATGCTGAATTTCCTCACAGTTTTCACAAAACACTGTGACTGTCGACTGAACACTTTGGGGACAGGGGGGAAATACGATGTCTGGCCCATATGGCATGAAATATGGACCAAAATCTAACCATCTTTTAGGGACAATGATGTAACATTCATAATAAAAGCATGAGAGAGAGCAAGAGAGAGAGTGAAAGAAAGACAGAGAGAAAGAGAGAGAGAACGGAAATTGAGTTTATTCCAAAGATTTAAAACTAACTATACTCTATATGTGTATATATATATGCTTATATATATATGTATACATTTAAAAATTGCGGAGCACTGCTTGCTGACAATCTCGTATTTCTCTAGTTCTGTATTTGCATACTTTTTATGGCCATTCCACCCAGTTGTTCCACTGGGACTGAGGGCCCTAGAATCCAATTTGTGTTGGAATATATAGAGCATCCTGCCAGATGTCTAATGGGAACTGAAACCTCAGCTGTGTGAAACTGTAGAGCATCCAGTCAGTGCATTAGATTAACAAAAGGATAAGAGAATCCTAGACTTCCATTACTGTCGTGTCCTACAGTGTGTGCTCTCAAACCCACCACTATGATACTCATTGGCTGTGAACCTGCATAAATATCCTCCTTTGACCTCTGAACACAACTGCCTTTAGACATGCTATTACTAGTCTAAAAACCTTAATTATTAAGTGACAGTTTAAGTACCAGACTCTATTGAAAATGGAAAAAATCAAGCAAGATTGTTTATTTACTTCCAGTTGTCATTTATGTATGGTCTTGTTGACATCTTATTTAAATATGGTAGGACAAGGGCCCCATGGAAAAAAAACATGCTGAAATGTCTGATTATTTTGTTCTAGAGGCAGGCCTACCTCTAAGTCATGGATCCAAATAGCCTAAAAAAATTAGAGAAAAGAGGAATAAGAGACTTAACCAGATTTGAGATTTCTCAGGCTCCCTCTGTGGCAGGTTTTGAACTCTGAAGCCAAATTTTGATGTTTGGGACCATCTCTTCTGTTTGTAAACAGAGATATTTTTCAACTGTGTACATGGTGTCCTTAGTCAATCTCTGGACTTCGGTTTTTGGGTGCTTATATACAAGTGTCTTAGTCATTACTAACATTTTGAACCACAGCTGGTATTTGTAGGAGTTGGAAAGACATAATTAGTGACACATTCCAGGATTCGTTTTTTACAGTAAGTTTTGTTTCTTTGCAGATTTTTAAGCTGTGCCCTTCAAACTTGTGTAATCTGTTACAGCTGGAACCTTTTTGGGCCCTGTGTCTCCTTCCTAAAGTTGTACAGTTGTCCTCTATTTGTAAACTATGAGTAGAAACAGACTAATGAGGAAAGGCTAAACCTCTCTGTAAGGCTTCTTGGAAGCAAGCTGAGGATTGGGTTATCCAGCTGTAGAAAGGAGAAGCTTAACTTTGTTTCCTTCATGCTTGTTTTATGCCTATTTGCAAAAGAGAAGCCTTTATAAGAAAGTCAGATTGTGATTTCCAAGGCCATGGAACTGTAGGATGAGAACAAATTGAGACAAAAATCTCACAAATACTGTACACAGAAGAAGCAACTAAAGCAAATGTGAGTTTTTGTGAAGAGCTGAATAATATTTTGGAGCAGAGCAGTCAATCATAGAATCATGCAGGTGAGAAGGGGCCTCCAGAGGCCATCTTGGCCGATCTCCAGCTAGAGCTGGTTGCTCAGGGCCATATCCAGCTGTGTTTTAAATATCCCCAAGAATGGAAATTCAACAACCTGTCTGTGCAAGCTGGTCCAATATTTCACCACTCTTATGGTTTAAAAAAAATAATTAAAAAAAATCCATGTGTCATGTAGGAATTTTCTGTGTTCCAGCTTGTTTTCATTGCCTCTTCCACTGTGCACCTCCAAGAGTCTAGCTTCTTCTCTACACCCTCTGTTAGGTATTTGTAGACAGCAATAAGATCTACCCTTACTCTCTTCTTCCTAAGATTGGACCATGTCTCTCAGCCTCTCTTCATCCATCACGTGTTCCAGAACCTGGTCTCCATGGTGGCTGTCTTTTAGACTTGCTCCAATATGTCAGTAATTTTCTTATAACGGGGAGATCAAAACCAGACAGAATATTCCAGATCAAGATGTGCTTCATATGTTACAATGTTGATATAATTCATTTATTCTGGATTTTTCCATTATCCAGTTAAGACGAGCTATACTGTATGACAAGATTCTATTTTGAAAACTAACTTACGAAAAATCATTTAGGAAGTACCAGTATAAAGATTTTTCTAATCAGATTTCTTGTGTCTGTGTATAAAAACATGGTTATAGAAATGTGCTTTCTCTACTGCCGTCTTGAGGCCTGGCATGCAAAATTCTGTTTTACCAACTTAATCATTGCTGGTTTACCTTCAACTAAAAAAATGTATCATTTTAGTTGTACAGTATCAATTACAAAGACACATGATGCTGTTATTTTAGTTACTTTTTAGACCAAAACAACACTTCGGTGTGTCTTTGTTCTGTTTGTTTTCCCCCTTAGAGCAACCTAAAATATGACATGTATTTCATAAAGATTGGTCTAACAGAAAAGGGCATTCCAGAGTCCAGAGTATTTTTCATTATCTTAGAGTTGTTCTTTTTCAATACCCAGTACTCAGTCTAGAAAATTATATTACCTGGATAAAATGGCAAGTGAAGAAGAGAAGGGATGGACTGAAATCCTAGATTCTTTCAATGGCTTGGACGAGGCCCTGAGCAGTCTGATCTAACTAAACTGTTTTTTAGACAGAGGGTTAAATTAGGTGCCCTCCAGAGGTACCTTCCAACATTAATTTTTCTGTGTTTCTATGATTCATTTCAGAGCTCTCACTGATTAAATGTGTACTTTAAATAGTTCTTCCCAGGCTTGTGCTGGTGGAACAGACTGTAGGACAGGTCTGTAAGGTTTCTCTCAAACTCTGAGAGTTTCATCCTTATTAAACTTTATAAGGCTTCTTCATGAAGAACACTTAGGAGGAAATCTTAAAAAAAACAAACCCAAACCCTTAGCAAACCAGCCTGAAGCAATATCAAATCATGAGATACGCTGCAGCTGCAGGGACCAACCAGATACTATGGAAACAAGTTTGCTAGCCTGGAAGACCCATATGATGTCTCAAAAATGGTTTCCAGGACCTGAAACCTAAGCTAACATATATTTCTATAAAGGTGAAAATAAAATTATTGGGTTTTTTCATTCATTCTTAGTTTCCTCAGACTTTTGGAATTGGGTTTACTGTTTTTTTAGGTTAGCACACTTTCACTTAATACTTGGAAAGCACTGACCAAACACAAATGGGGAAGAAGAACCTGAATGCAAGAGGAGCCCCCAGGTCCTTGCTTTTGGAACTGTTTTAACTTCAGGAGTAAAAAGACAACTAATCACTAAGGGTGTATGGCTCAAATGGGAGTTGATCAATATGATAGTTGCAGTGACTGAGTGTATCTTACCTCTGACCTTTCTGATATCTACAGAGTCAGGCTTTCTCGCTCATTTTTACCTGGCCCTAGACAATTTGGGCTTTTTAGCTGTCTCTAATACAAAGGTTGCTCCTCCTCTTTAACATAGTTTGTTTATCTGTGTACAAAAGAGGTCATAATTGGTGCTTTTGACAAAACTGATGAAAATCCAATTTGCTTAAGTGTTTCCTTTTCTCTGCCTGTTCCCTTAATGTATGTCAAAACCTATAAATCTAAAAAATTAAAAAGAGGAAAGATTTGTAAATAATTTCATGTTACTAGGCCAGCACCCAGTGGATCAAGGGCTTTTATTCTTGATTTCATTCAGGACTTGGCACATCCTATCATTCCATCTAGTAAGACTGTTTTTAAGCTTTCATATCCTGGGTGACGCCTCTAACCCAACAATCTTTTAAAGTACTTTTTGCTGATTTCAGATTGAATTGCACTTGCAAAGATCCCCACATTTTGCAAAGAACAAAAAACAATGCTTGACAATAACTCTATTTAACTCTGTCTTGAAAAATGAAAATTATTTCCTCCCAAGATAGTACAACTACTCATTGACAAATCTTGCCTGTCTTTCATTAGCATTAAATCTACGCCTTCCTGAATGATCCTTTCCAGATCAAGGTTGGATATTCTTCTTACTTTTGTCACATTTGAGTCTCTTTTTATTGATAGTTTAGGGTGGACTACGGCAGTCTTTCTCCTCCACAGCTCTGCGCTGGCTTCAGTGGCAAGATTTAGCATTGTAGAACTGTAGAATCCAGCCTACCATGTACTAAGATGTGTCTTGTAAAGCTGAGACTTTCCTCCTCCCATAGAGGAAGAAGTCCAAGACATACTTGTGCTATATAAGTTATATATATAATGATAGAGTTGTATATATAAATTATATACATAAAAATGTGGAGACGGGGGGATAGGCTGGCTTTATCACCTCAAGAATGGGTTTCCCTACCTGAAAATTTTCAAATGCAGGCATCATTTTTCAAACAGGATTTTATAATTTTCCTTAATGCTTGTTAATGGCATTTTTGGTGTAATAATTGAAGTTGGAACTCTTCACGATTTTCAAAATGAAAGCTTTGATGATTTTTTTTAAGTGCTTTGGTCCTAACTTCTGTATACTGCCAGGAAACATTTTCTCCACCCTGTCTCTGTGTGGGTGTGGATGTACAACAGTATACTGTATATACCTACACAGAAGAGGAAACTGAGCTACTGACTTACAGTTTGTAGTAGCCAACCGTGCCTATTGCTTTGATTTAGGGAGGGCACTTGCTGTTGCCATTGCATTTTAGGAATCATGTCAGCTTCTGTAGAAGAACTTTCAACATTGCTGGAAAATACATGTTGCTGTGTACCGTGAATGAGTAGGCTGCAAATGTGGGGATTGGGAGGGGAAGTGGGAAGGGTTGTGCGTGTGAGGGCTTAGCACGTACACACTAAAAGCGAGCTAAAATGGACAGAAAGGTGACAGTTTTAGCCTTTATTGTTGGGCTTTCGGGGAAATGAAAAGCTAGCACGCAGTCCCTGGAAGGCCTGATGGCTGAAGGGCTGATCTTTATATTTTGCAACATACATTTTACCCACCGCTCTGTATTTTAAACCCCAGGCCTGTCAGATTCTGGAAGTAGATCAAAACACTGGTTTAAACACTACTTTGTTACCAAGGCCATGTCTCTACCAGGGAAGTTGCCCTGTATTAAAATACCAATCTAGTTGCAATCACTTTGTAGCTGCACCTATTAACTTGATTGCCTGGACTGAGTTTGCATTAGCATCCTGTGCAGTTAAGCTGAAGTGTAGGAAATGCTTCAAGCAATTAAGATACCTCTACAGGAAGGTTCTTGCACCAACGTAAGTACCTAATTTTGAAATCACTGCATATAAACCATGACAACTTTTCTCTTAGAAACAAGGCCTTAGTTTAGCATGTCTACTCATCTAGTTGAAAAAATAATAATGCAGTCTGAGATTTTTTTTCTTGCTTTGCAAAGTGGCCTGTTTTCTTTCTTGTCCTTTGAAACCTTTCTTGCTCTCTACTACACATTAGTTTTTTGTTTGGGGGATATTTTTTTTTAGCAACAACAACAACAAAAAGTATGAATGCTCCTATTTAAAAAAAAAAAAACAAAAACAAAACAAACAACATTGCTTGAAGGACTTTCATTTTGCACTATAATTTTTCTTTTACCAGATGTGTCTGACAAGTGCATTTTGGAGATGCCCTCGGTCACGTTCTCTCAGGCCTACTCTGGTATTTCTAATATATCACGGAAGTACCCAATCTTGTAGCCCTCAGTTCTGCCTTTTTTTGACATTTTATTTTTTTTAAGCTTTTTATATATATATATATATAAATATATTACTTTGTCAGTTTTTTTGCTGTACAAAAAGTCTTAAGATTTAAAAATATTATTTGTATTATATGATGGTGGTATGTTAATGTTACAAAATTATTAATGAAGAAAAAATTTATTTTTGTTACTGGTCTGTTTCATAATTCTTTTTTAAATTGGTATATTGTAAGATATCTATGCAAAAATGTTATGTGACGCATTTTTATTTAAGAATGTAATATGTGTAATAAACAGTAGAATGTGTTTGGCCCAACAGTGTTTAGTGTGCCTTGTATATTATTTCTTTATAAAAACTGTGAAGAGTGAAATGGCTTTTGAGTATCAGTTAAGGCTATGGTTCTGTAAACGGTTACTGACACAAAATATGTAACTTCTAAGTATGCTTTAGCTTATCAGAATCATATTTTTGGATTTAAATGATTTCTTTTTCTTTAATGTATTTTATAACAGTTGAAGTGTCACTTATATTCATGCCATATCACATGTTACTTTTGGAAAAGATGCTCAGGAAGGAAGTTCTTATTCTTAAACGCTGACCAGACTTGGCTTGTAATACTGCTTCTGTTGGTGTCAGTGACTTCTGGTATTTGACAGTTTACACTGGTTGAAGATTTCAGCCACTATTATTTTTGTAAAAGACACAGAGAACACTTGTATTGCATTTTCGATACATTTTGTTGGTCAGTGGTCAAAACAGGACTAGACTTTGAGGCTCCTGAGCACTAGTGCTATGCTCTAGTCCATGTATCAAGAGTGCAGTATTGTTCTCTTTCCCTGGTCTCAGTCATTTAGTCTCCCTCTTTAATGTCTGCAGAGTTGCAAGCACAGTTGAATCCACCTGGATGCTCAAGTACTAAAAAGTATTTAGGCAGTAAAACCAGTAATTATGAGCACAATCACTTTGCAGTGTCACGGCATAAAATGAAATTACTTCTTCAAGTCAAGCTAGTATCCCTTTACGTTTTTGCTGTCTTGTGTTCACGCACTGCAGCAACCTCAATGGGCATTGCATATGAATGTCCTGTAGGGCTCGTCTGATGCCAGCTTGCTAGGTTTTATTTCTGGGACAATATGCCTCACTTTCCCTGTTGGGAAACCTGCTAGGACTGTTTATGTCAGACAGACAGAGGGTAGGGTTTCCCTCCTGACATCTGCGTCTAGAAGCCAGATGACCATTCTAACGTGCTGATTTATACTCCCTCTGTAGCTAATGAAGAGACACATACCCAGATGTGACTCACTCCAGGGGATGAGTTGAATGCAAAAGGAGCTGAGGTGACATCAAGCATTTCTGGAAAGCCACATGGTAAGTTGGAAGACGAAAGTTCCAGTGATGTCCAAGCCTGCTCTGGTCACTCAGGTTGTACCAGATGTTTAGTGATGGACATAATTTGCATTGTTTGGATGTATGCTAATGAATGCTCTTGAGCACAGGAAAAGGGCTCAGTACAGGTCAAAATGTTGGGCTTGTGTTCCAGAAAGTCAAAACCACACAGTGCTCTTGCTGCTTCAGTGTGGCCATGATACCTTGGTGTCTTACAGAGTGTGAGGCAGCCAGTTGTTACAGAGTTTTTGGCATCCTACCATGAAAATACAGGCTGAAAAAAAAAATGGTTTCTCTTGTAGATTGAAGTACTTGTATGAAGTAGGTATGAATGAAGTTATGTATGACACAGAATTCTTTCTGAAAATAGAATTTATAGCTGTTTTTCTTGTAAAGACAAGGTCCAGGTTCCTTCACCTTCTCTCTTCCTTGAAAACCTCTGGAAGCTTTTAGCATCTTGCCTGCCTTGAGCTTTTTGACAGTTACATGTCTATATGTCTAGGTAAAGATACTTCTAGCATAAATTAGTCCTCTGCTCTCCACCTGTGAGAGGGACTTCCAGAGAGTTCTGGAACAACCCCGTTTTGAAGGAAACTTTGGGGCAACTTCTTTGGCCTGTATTCAACTGGCATGAATTGGAGGGAGGATTATCATTTACAAGTAAACATATAACCAGTTTGTTTTCCAGGAACTTCCAGAAAATACAATACATTACTATAATACACTTTGTCTTAGAAGCAAGTAGGTTATTAATCTGCAGGAATAGCTGTCAGACACTTCCCCAGCCTGGAGGCCAGAGAAAAGAGATACTGTGAAAGAACTTCTGTCTGAAATTGTTCAGGTAGCACATGGTCACGCACCTTGAGCAACTCCCACTGTCAGGGTGCAGAGTTCTCTAAGGAAAGAAAAATGTATTCATTTCTAGGGTTAGACTACGCGTAAGACCATCCTGTGGAGCTCATCTGATGCAAACTCATTGTGTCCAAACTTTGTGTGACTTTTCAGACACAGTTCCTCTCCTTCAAATGCATCTCAGCTGAAGCAGAGAAGGGCTGAAGAGTCCTCACCCCCTTCTGAGGCTGTAGGAGGCTGAGCGAGCACTGTCTAGGCATGACTGCAGCACGTGCTATCTGGTGGGCAGCTTACTCTAGCACATGAGGTTGCCATAGGCATTAGTTTCCTCAAGTATCTTCTTTTCCAAGCTACTTCAGCTGAGAAAAAGCCTTCCCATGAAACTTAGAAATGTAAGTTTTTCTCCACACACACCCCTTTTTAAATTATTTTTGCTTTACCTCACCTTTTCCTAGTGAGAGTAAATAATGAGAGCAGAATTAAAAGTGAATGAAAGTGAGGGTTTGCCACCAGAATTATGCTATTTTAAAGCTTTTTACAAATATCTGTAATACTTCTGAGTTTAATTAAGTTTGAAATATGTCACTCAGTTTTGATAAGAAGTAAATAGTTTTTCATTAACAGTTTCTGACCACCTGGCTGGAAGTCTTTCCAGAAGCCCAGTTGTAAGCCATCTCTGCTGATGGAGAGCTTGTGTACCTCATCAGCTGACAAGTGCTGACAGCTGACAAGGGTTATCAGAACTATGGCTTCTAGGGGCCTTCTTGTCCGTGGCTTATCCATTGACTTCAGTTTTCTGGAGATCTTCTGTCTGAAACCATAACAGGCACATGCTGTTTTCAGAGATCCTTCCTCATGTTCCCCTGCAGCATGGTTTCAGATTCATTGTCTGCTTATATTCTGGTTGGTTAATGTTCAGTGATGGAGAGGCAATAAAACTGAGCAAGATGAAGTTGTGCTATACCTAGTTAGTCTTGAGTTTAAAATTCCTCAGGACACTCTTCCAAATTCAGTCAAATTTACCTCTATCTGCTGGATTTCTGGTGGACTTTTTGGGGGTGCAGACTGAACAAAAGCATCCCAAACAGCTGGAAGGGTTACCTCAAATTCAACTTGAGTGCCTCAAATAATATGGAGTGTGGGGACTAGAAATGAAACTTCCAATCCAGGCAAACACCTTCTGATCCAAGGCTCCTATCTGATATTTTGATTTTACTGAGGTAATCGGAAGGCACTTTTCCCCTCAGGATCCAGTCTATCTGGTGTTAGCAAAACTAGGACCAGAACCAATCCTGTAAGTAGACAGAAGTATGGTTGAGTGATACCATTTTAAAAGTATTTGGGGATATTCAGGAAGGTTCTTCGAGAAATAGGAAATTTCCTGCCCTTCAACAAAAGCCTTTTTACCCTTTCAACAGAAAACCGCAAAATAAATACAAGTTCCTAAAAGTCAGTGATGAGAACCCTGGCCTTCTGAGATGAATGTTTTGGTCCCTGAAGTGTATGCTTCTTTCGATCTCTTTCCTGTGACCCTAAAATACTGTGGCTAGCTGATGGTGGCAGGAGGAGCTGCTACAAGGAAGCTAATTTGGAAGAGGAAGGAGGGCACAGCCCTCAGGATCAGAGCAACGCCTAATGCTCTGGGAAACAGCAAGAGCTGCCAGGCTATAATCTAAATGCACTTCATGAGCTCTGGCACCAAATGGAAGGTCTCAGCTACAGATCTTTTATCTCCATGTGAAATCACGTGAGTAGCTCCAAAGCATTGCCAGAAACACCCTGAAATCCCAAGTAACCATCATTAATAAATCTGTTTCTATGCTTTTTCTTTTCTGATGTTTATCTTATAAACATTTCCCTAAAACCTCTCGGGTCACTCTGAACCTCCTCATCTCTCTCCTTTTTCAGGTTTTCATGCTGCCAGATGACAGTTTCCCTCCTTAGCCCAAGACTATAACCACCCCTTTACGTTTAACTGATTAATTGATATTTAATGATTAAATTATTATTTAATGATAAACCCAGTTTTCTTCATTGCTAAGGATGAGTTACAGGCAGCTAAAGTGATCACTGTTTAGAGACCTGAGAAATAAAATTGTGGCTGGGTCGCCATGCACCTCAGAGAATATAACTTATGTACTGGTGAGTCAGTGGTGTGACACCCAAGGAATGTATGTGCTTGTCCAGTGTAGTCCTCCCTCGCTCAGAGACCCCATTCCTAAAAGGTTAGTTAGGTGTTCCCCCGGGCTACAGCACAGCCTGGATCAGGGGAGAGGGGCTCAGCGATACCCCCTACCCCCAGGAGGCAGACGGCCGCCATTTTGAGAGGCAGGGCCTGAGGCGGGGCCTCTCTGGCCCCTGCGGTGTGGAGGCGCTGAGGAGAGGCACCTCAAAATGGCGCCGCTCTCCCCTCAGGTGTCCTAGCAGCAGCCGGCCTGTCCCCTCGCGCACCTTTGGGTATTGATGGCGAGCACTAGGCTTGCTCAGTGCCTCAGCAACTGGAAATTGTGGCAGTAACAGCAGGAGCATTAAGGTTGAAGGGAAGTGTAGGGTGAAATGTTCTTCTGTCAGGTGGGTATTTTCCCGGCATGTGGAAGCGATGGCACCCTTTTTCCGTGCAGTGGTTCTGTCACCCTTCTGTCCCCATCCCATACTTCACTGTTTTGGCGTCCCTCCTGCAAAGCTAGCCAGGCTTTCTGCTGAGCCGTGAGGGTTTTCTTTTCACAGTGCTGGTAACCAAAGAACTATAAAATGCCACTGTGTTCTTCACGGTGAGGATTGCTATTAACACTCATTTGCTTTTCTCTCAGCATTTGTGATGTTGGGTGCCTGCCCTCCCAAGCCACGACACGGATAAAAGCCAGCCACCTAGGCATCCACGGGTCACATTTTCATTACTAAATCCTACAGGGCTATAGCCTAGTTATTTGTACTGTTAAGTTGCTGGGATGGCCCTGTCAGCCAGACCCCACAACACCGCCCAGGGGGTGGTTCAGGGCTAGCAGGTGCCCAAAGGCAGCCCAGGTGTGGGCACTGTTTTGGGAGATTTTGTGGGGAAAGGTAAGAGATTTCAGTGGTGTGAGACATAAGCCATGTGGAGCCAGTCAGCCTCAGGGCCAGAGAAGGCCCCAGGTGTGTTTACTTGTCTGTGTGAATGCCACCAGCACTCCCACACAGTGCCATTCTCTCCAGCAGCTGCTGCTGGCCTCTTTCAATGACTGCAGCTGTCTGTGAGGACAGGGGGACAGGCTCACAGGAGGTGTGTCACTGTGATCAGGTGTTGCCTGAAATCAATTGATCTGTGGGGGGAGAAGATAGCTGTGCTGCTCTCGGAACACAGCCTCTGGCAGCCAGGCTGCTCTGGCTTGGTGCCTCAGATGTCTGCCACGGCGAAGAAGCTTCAAGATGGTGGCTGTGCCAGCAGTAGCTGGGATGGCCGCCAGGCTGGGCAGACCTCCTCCTTCCACTGCATGTGCTTGGTGGTGCCAGGCAGTGGGAGGTAAGCACATGCTCCAGAAGGAAGCTGGCCCACCATCGTGGGCAGGTGAAAAACACATCCATAGGCTGAACAATCTTGTTCAACCCCTGGGTAGTTACTGCCTGACAAACTTAAGGAGGGCAGTTTTCCCTTTGATGTTAGTGAGAATCCCACTGTACGCATACAAAGGGGAGAATGTACCCCTAATTAATCAGAAATCACTGGCAGCAGGTCACTGTGTCAAAAGAGTTTTGGCTGCACGTTCCTCACGGTTCAGAAGGGCCCCATTTCCACACAGGGAAGGACTTGCTTGGAAGCCGTATGAAAAGATGAAAAATAGTCAACAACTCTGAGAAAATTGCCTGTATGTTTATGTCAATTTAATGAAGAAATATACACTCCATTTTAAATGCCTTCTTCGTTTATTTTTTTTACAGAAGAGAAAAGGATGAAGAGGACACTGAAGACAAAACATGCAAAGAAAACCTCAACTCAAGTTTGGTTTTAAGTAGAGCAAGATGTTAGTGGAGCTGTATGGCAAGGAACTGTACCAGAATTTGGAAGTGCCAGACCGTACCTATACCACAGCAGATATTTTAGGTAAATTTAACTAAATATTATCGTCTTGTATTGGCTCAATTTTAGTGATGAGTTTAGTGAGGTTTTGTCCTGTGTATGCTCCTATATAGCACAAGTGTAGTATGCCCATGGAATTCACTTGCTCTATGGCTCTAGCAAACACACAGCAAGGTGTTAATATCTGCATAAGACATTTTGCCTGAGGGATTCTGCTGTGAAAGGCTAATACTGGTTTCTTCTTTCGATGAGGCAAGTTCAATAATTAGCAGTAAGCAGTGGGGAGAGGGTTTTACTGACAGTAGCCAAGCCCAAGGAGGACAGTTTGAACTAACATTTGCTGTTACTGAATTCTTGCTAAATCCAGATTCTAGGAATTTACAATGTAGTCTGCAGAGTGTTTGAGTTGACTTTGACGCCAAGTTAGGAAAGGCACCTCTCCTTGAACAAAACCAAATCCACACAACTGTATCCATTGGTTACAATACCCTTTATTATAAGTAAAGCAACCAATTTTCTCCAAGGCATGGAGTGCCTTCATTACTCCTTGTGTTGATTTTTTTCTGAAAAAAATGTGTAAATAGTTTCAGAAAAATCCATTATTCCAGTAGAAGGATATGACCCTCAGACAGCTCCATAATTTTAATTTGTCTGATTATGGTGACATGCAGTGGCATGCCTTACAGTGTGATGGGACTGAAAACAAGAAGAATCTGATGCCAAAATCACTTTCTGCTCATGATATTTTTGGGTTTGGTTTGTTTGGGGGAAAATTATGGCTGGTGAAAATATTAGATAAATCAAGGAAGTTTATGGTTCTTCCTTCAAATGCTATGTGCTTCACACCTGACCCAGAAGAACTATTTGAAATGAAGGACTAAAACCATCTCTGCACCACTTAAATTCAAGGCTTATTAATTCTAACTGCCTTAGCTGTGCCAAGCATCGCCAGCTGTGGAGGTGGATACACATCTGTTAAGAACCAGACTAACATCTATTTTGTGTGCTGGCAACTGTCAGAGTGAACAGTAATCATCAGCAGCATGATTACCACTTTATGTGTTGTCCCCCACATATGTGTATGTATTTATGGAATCATAGAATCAAAATCGTTTAGGTTGGAAAAGACCTTTAAGATCATTGAGTCCAACTGTTGTATTTACACATGTATTTAGGGATATATTTAGGATTATAACACATGGTATAACCTCCTGACCTTCCTGGTGGTACCATAACACAATCCTTGAGAACATTCTCCTACCCCCACCCCTGTACTTAATCGATGTGAGAGGAGAGGAACAAAGATCTTCTGAGTGTAATAATAGTATGGTGTTAAGAGGCCTTGTCTGCCAAGACAGATAATCCTATGACAATGTAAATCTGCTACTTCAGTCCAAATTCACAGGTGGAATTCAATGCCTAAGTATCTTTAGCCTCCAAGCAACTTCCTAAACCAGGAATAATAGCATTCCTCTACCAGACAGGTATACCTGCATTAATGAGAATATCAGATCTCAAAGAGACAGAAGCCCCAGACTGACTTCCCTGGCCTCACCTGTCTGTGCTAATCTGTTTATAACACCATGCTGTTCCTGGCTAATATTGCCTTCAATCAAATAATATCCTGTTAAACACTAACTTCTCCTTAGTTGACTGCTAAACCACGAAGTGGTAGCTTCAGTGGCCACACCATGGTACTCAAACACAGTAGGTGAAAGTACTGCGTTACCACAGTTCTCCTCCTTCTGTGCCTTGTGTTCTCTATTGTATTCATTACTGGATTTCTGTGATGCATCACACAGTGGTTGTGTGTAGTCTGGGAAGGGCCAAGCATGTGCTTGTGAGCTGGTTGAGCTCTCCATCTCAGCGGGAGTTGTTTCTTTTCACACAAAGACATGTAAATTTAAGGAAGCGTGTGCATTTGAGTCTTGGCTGAGGCCATAACTGATGTATGCTGTGTGATACTGATACATATTTTGTGATGCCAGTGCACTATTACACTCACCTGGGAACTGGAAGCAATACCAAGAATTCCTTGTCAAGGGTGACTGTGAGGATCAAATGTTTTGAGGGGGGCAAGTAACTGCTGGAATATTATTTGTTTGGTACTAAGCAGATTTTTTTGTTGTTGTTGTACCCATGAATTTCTGTTGCCATAAAAGACAAAAATATACCATGGCTTTCTAAGAAACTCTGACATCAGTGCTAATACACTGTGACCTGCTTGGGGAAAAGAAAGAAGATAGATATGGAAGGGGTTGTATGCTGTATATCCATGGGAGTGTTTGAGGGCATCAGTGCATACCCCAGTCTCATCCTTTCTTGGAGAATTGTAGGGTGCAGACATTAAAGTTAATGGTCCATAGATATATAGGGGAGCAAAGAAGGAAATTAGGGTAGCAATTATTCAATCTGATGTTTTCGGAAAGGGAGATCATCTCCAAAGAGAGGAAGATGTTACATTCCAGTGTGTCTGAGTAGATAGATTTTTATGGATCACTCTTCAGGGCTGAATACAGAAAAAAATACCTTTTTCTGAAAAGTTAACCCTAGCCTGGTATCTGATCTAAAGACCATTAAAGCTACTAGGCATGTTTTTAACTTAAATAGAGGTTAGGTTGCAACCTTAATTCTGTCCTGAATATGGAGATTTTTTGATTCGTGCAAAACTTTCTTTATTTTGTCATACAATAAAATAGATTTTTTTAACAAACACCAACAAAAGTGCTAAAAGACAGCCAATCTAATTATAATATTTCTGTCAGCACCCATTCTTTTAGCCCCAGAAGGAGCAGACTCCTGCCACGGTTCTGCTCTTCCACATAGTTCTGATTTTAATAAGAACAGGAGGAGGCCTATAGAGAGCGTAACATTTTCTGCAGGGGACCAGTCCATGCCTCAGCATTAATAATGCAGCAAATTAATGGTCTTCTCAAAGAACTGCTCTTTTGTATGATGACAGCCCAGTGTGCCATATTTCTTACAAAGCTATAGTTTATGACTAAGATGCTGATCAGATGTTATACATACATTCATGTCACAGATTACCAAATGGCAGTAACAATGGAGATATCTTCCAAGTTTTACACAGACTTTTTCTTTGTTTCTCTTTTTTTTTTTAATGAAAAGTTAATTCTCAATCCATCTCAAGCACTCTTTTTTTTTTTCTTTCTTTTCCTCATCTAACCACCCCCAACCCCCTCCCCCACCATCAATCTGTGTGAAATCTTTCCAGCAAGACCTAAAAAGATGTGATATCCTCTTGGATTCATGTTTCATGTGGAATCTC
Source organism: Falco biarmicus (assembly GCF_023638135.1). Taxonomy (NCBI): domain Eukaryota; kingdom Metazoa; phylum Chordata; class Aves; order Falconiformes; family Falconidae; genus Falco; species Falco biarmicus. The sequence goes on from NC_079295.1 coordinate 15,162,726, forward strand.
AAGCTGAGAGAGGCCTCAGGATAGAGCACTAACTGACAGGGGGACGGCAAGGCAGTTGGGATTGTGTAGGCGTGCAGAACTGAGGAACCAGGGCTGCTCAATATGTTTTTAATGAAACTAATAAATACAGCCATTGAATGAATAGAGCTGATTGACACGGGGAGTTCCTAGTTCCCCCCTTCCATCTGCAGCCTTTTCAGTAGCAGAACAGAATAAAGAAATTTAAAAAGAAACTGGGACATGTTTTTTCAAAGAAATGTTATACAAAATTGCAAGCAAAATGCTGGATAAAAGAAAATTGTTCTTTTTCTACAAAAAGCCTAACATGGTTTTTCCCATGTTCTTTCCACAGAAAAGAATCAAACCCTCTCTCACAGTTTCCAGTGAGCCAATGGAAAGATCAGTAATGGAATAGCTGAAAAAAATTCAAAGTAGAAATTGTTTTTCATTATCCTTTTCATGACAGGGGAAAAATTGCTAGGAAAAATCAGCTCTCCCACTGCTTTATAAAAAAAAAAAAAGAAAAAAAAAAGAAAAGAAAAAAGTAGAAGTGAGCTTTGAAATGTCTTGATGATAAAGACTGAGCATTTCCAAGGGAAAATGCAGCCCTGATCTAATTATGGAAAGGGGCTTGCAGCCACACAGCTCTGACCTCATCACACCATGCAGGATCAGGCAGCGCATTGTCTGCACTGGGTAGGATGTGGGTAGTCAAGTCTTTGAGTAGAAGAGTGCCTGCATTTCCACATACGTTCTTTTTCCCCCATTAGCATGTTGACTGTGTTTTCAGTTCTAAAAGATGGGAACAGGGATGATGAATGACCTTGAGGACAGCTAAACTCATATCACAGTGGTGTATTCCAAAGTGGGGAGACAGGCAGAGGAGTTGTTTAAAAATAGGTAGATAGCCAAAAATAAATACTATCAATGTCTGCATACCACAAGCTTAAAAATAATAACAGGTGAAAGCAGAGTGTATGACAGTGGAAGGAGAACTTGACGTAATGGGTATTTCTGAAGAATGGGGGAGTGTCAAAAATCAATGGGATACTGTAATACTTACTATAATCTCTAGAGCAAGGACAGCAGGTTAGGTCACAGAGTGAGGGGGAGGAAAGGGACTCGGCAGTTGCAAGACACCATTGGATCTATAGAGATAAGATTTTAGTAGCTGAAGAAAACCAGATAGTAAAAAATCTATGAATTTATCTATTAATGGCTGACAAGAAGCAACTATATATTAGGAGTAAATAAAAGGGACCACAGTGTAATTCTGAGCAACATCCTCTGGGTAAGAAGCATACCAAAGAGTAGCTTTTAAAAATTTGGAAAGGGGAATTTTCTTATAAAAAATACACAATCAAATAGAGAAGCTAGTGAACAAGCCATGGAATTGCGAGTAAGGATATTCAGATCTTTAGGCTGAGCAATGAGTTATTTTCTGAGAAACTCACAGTAGATTTTAAAGACTAGATTATCTAATGCTTGTTTTTCTACCTTCCCACCTCACACCCTATTACACTGAAATATTTTCCAAGATATTCTTTCTTCTGCTGTTCCCTTTTATATCTTCCTCCCACAGAACTGTTATAGCAATATTCCAGCTGTTTTCTTGCTGCTGTGGATATGCACAGAAGACTCCCATGCCGTTGTATAGATGATAGACCACAATGCCTCAAAGTATCCCTGAGCTGCTTAACCTTATACAGTGCACATTGCAGAATTCAAGAAATTAAAGTTGTCTGGGGGGGGTGGGGAGAGATGGGGGGGCAGGGGGCTAGGGGCTACTCCACCGAGGTTTAGGTCAAAAATATGCACAAGGCTTTGTAGGAACAGAACCTCCAAATGTCGTGCAAAAGTGAAAAAAAACCCCACCTGTATATTCATAGTCACAACAAGATTATTTGTATTTGAAAAATAATTTAGCCAGAGCCTGACTTGCAATGGCTAATATTCTTATTCCGTAACTAGGTTAGTCTTGCTGGCACTCTATTGAATCCCACAAATATCCAAATTAAACTGGAGCAGTTCAGAAGAGGTTTTCTGTAACTCTCACTTCTCCTTCTGGGTCCTAAGTAAATAGGTGCATGGTGTGCATCATGCCAAGTGGCCAGCAAAGCTGAGCTCTGACAAGTCAACTACCAATGCATGTTCCAGGGTCAAGCTCACTGGTATCAATGGAATTTTTGTCTTAACAGTGAAAGTGGATCAGAGTCCCCTCTGGGCTGATCTGTTGTGAATGCCTGTGCTATTGATAGACTATTCTACGAGGATTAGTATTTTTTAAAGGTACAGAAAAAGGAGTCGGGAAGAAAAGAAATAGTAGTAGCATGAAAAAATATTTAATTAATTAACCTGCCTTCCCCAGTTCTTAGTTCTTTTCTTTTTTCTAGGGAACCATCTATTTAATTAGGGAGTTTTAATCAAATGAGTGTTTTTTGAAGATGCAGACAATTAGTACGCTGCTTGTCACAAGTTTAGCTATCAAGTGATACTTTTCAGGACTTATGCCTCCTATAGACTATCAAGCTGGAAACTTTGCAATGAAATGAACTTTCATGAGTAACCATTATAAGCACATGAGATTATCTTTAAGGAATTGATTAGATTTCTTTCAAATATTTCAAGTGAAATACACCTGAGATACTCCAATTCATGAATCACTCTTCTAGAATTTTGTTCTCTGGAGCTCAGATCCAAAATCACAACTTCTGCCAACCCCAGGGCTGGATCACGTTTCTGTGAAAATCAGAATCATTGCATTGGCTTTACAGGCAATACATTCAGGCTCTAAATGTCTAATTAAAATGTGAAACTTATTTGTCAAAATATTTTAGAAGTATTGGCAACGTTTTTCTACATGTGGGAACACTTTTTGCCATGGTCACAAAATTAGATGGGTATTCAAAAGATGTCCTGAAGACTTAGGAAAGATAGTTTTGCGTGGTAGTTTTATTTCTTCCTCTTTTATTTTGTTTTGTTTTACTTGCAATTTGTATGGCTCCTTGGGGCTAATTTATGATTTTCAAAAATGTGGTTAAGTAGTTCATTTACAGAAGACAAACATCAATAAAAAAGCCAGGTTCAGTCTTATGTGTACTTTGTCCTCAGGCTTCCAGAGAAACTGAAATGGTTCAGAAGTACAAATTCCTGTTAAAAAGTTGGGAATGTGTGCTATTTTTATAACTTGTTCCTCCACCTTGTTATTTAAATAACTGCCTCCTTGCCTACCCACCATATTTAGGAAAAAGAACTTTGCACAGACACATTGTATATGACAGGGGGGAAAAAGGGGGGGGGGGGGGGAGGATATAAAAAAAGAAAGAAAAAGAAAACACACAAAAAGATTCCCATCTACAGAGCTGCAGAAGAGAAGACATAGCCTCCAGTTCAGGAAATACTTCCTGTTCCTAAAAAGGTGATTAATCATGTGCTTTAAGTGCACACTTATGTGCCTTGCAAATTTGGGGTAAAGGAGGAAATTGTGTGCTGAGTAGAACATCCTGGTTTTATTTCCTAAAACGTCTTCTTGTCTTTAAGATCTTGTTCTGTCTGACCAGACAACTGATAATCACAGGACAAAAATCGATCTAGGGCCTGGAGCAACTGATTGCCAGCAGGTCAGCTGAAGCGCATCCTGTGCTGGGGACTAATTGCTGGAGTTTTACAGTTGTTAGGGAATCTGCTGGGGAAGACTGTGAAACCCAGCATATGTATTTCTGATTTTATTAGTACAGGGAGAGAAATTGGGAACAGATCGTCATTCTTTACATTCATCCTCACTTGGAAGAATCTGGGTGCTAGAAAAAAAATATTAATGTACAAATTCTTATTTATATAGTGGTACCTTTGTATAGCTGGGTAGAAGAGCCTTCATTTGAGAATCAAGAAAAAAAATGGTACTGACTTATAAAGTCATATAAATAGCTTTTCTGTAAATGTGAATCTGACCTCAAGTATTAGGAGCTCCAGAGTGAAAGTATAGCATTGTTAAAAAATAAAGGGGCAGAGAGGCTTAAGTTCAGGCATGTAATTGCTTTGCAGACATTCCGCATGCAAAAATAGAAGGCAAAAACTTCTTAGGAAAAGTAAGACAGTGTGATACATAAAGACATTTACCCCTAGGTAAATCGGGAGTAATTCTCCTGAAGTCAACAGATTGGTGTAAATTGAGTCTGGAGCAAAGCAGGAGTCTGAGATAATATTTGCCTAAGTTACCTCCCTTGTTATTGGGAGGATTGTCAGCTGCTGCCGCATGTATTTGGAGCTGCAGCACAAGAGGATAAAGGGAGAATGCTTGAGAACTAATTAACAAGTTACCAGCTGAACGTGTCTCATTATTTTGAAATGTAAATGTTTTTCTTGATTAAATGTAGACCATTAGCTCTACTCTATGATAGAGGAAGTTTCATCAGAAGTGAAAGAAGAGGAAGCAAGGAGCTTTGTGGTGTTGTGATGGACATTGAAATAGCTGATCCATTGGGAAGTGTCACAAGAATGTACAGAGAGCTGTTAGCATGAGCTTTTATATTTGAACTTATCCTCTGCAACTGGAGTTGAGAGGCTTTTACTCTCTTCAGGTTATGCAGAAAGGAAAAACATGACTTACACTGACCAGCAGTTACCAATCAGTTTAATGACAAGACAAACTCCTATTCAGCAGGATCTTGGTAACATTTCATATAAATATAAGTTCTAGTGTAGAACAGGCAAAAGTTTCTCCTCGGATCCTTACCATAGATTTTTATCTACTCCAGATGCCTGGAGTTCCTATTCATGAAAACAAATTTCTGTATGTGTAAAAAACCATGTGTAGTGGATTTAGACACATTCCCAATTGACTTGCACAAGAATAACCACCTATTTTAAACACCCACTGAAAGGCACATTTTTTTATATACAAGGTCAAATTCTATCCTGATTATAGAGCAGGATGAATGAAAAACATTGAAGTTAGCAAAACAACTATGGATAACAAAGCTGTCCTTTCAAAACTTCTGGTCCTGTGGTGTGGATTTCTAGATCTGAAATATGCAGTCAGCTTCCAAACAACCTCCTCTTGACCTATGTCAGGGAGCCAAGACCATAGCATTTGGATTTTGCAATCCACTTTTCTTCTGTCTTCTTTCCAAGTGCAGCAGGAGACTCCCCAGGTGTTTCATTACCAGAAGTCACAGTGATCTTCTGTCTACCTTGGGAGAGTGTTATATGAAATGCAGTTACCTATATATTGAATGACCAAAGGGCCAATAGAATAATCTGAAGTGTTACTCCATAGCTGTGCAGCTCAGTCACCCTGACAAAAGTACCATACTCTGTGTACTGCAACTTTCATGTAAATAGCAAGCAATATTTTTCATAAAGTTTGTGGTGAAGGCTTTGGGTAAGCTGGCCAAACTCGCAATGATGGGGTTATGTCCAGCTCCACTACAGTGGTTATTGCTCAAGTTCTTGGGCTACAGAGAAAATCTATGTGATTTTTGAAAAGATGAGCCCCCAGAACAACTGGAAGGTGTCATTATATATTGGCTAGAGCAGAAAATAATTCCTCTTCCTTGTTTAACAAGAAACCACCATCTACTTTTCTCCTCATTCTGTCCAGACACACACTCAGGCTTCATTTTACCCATTCAACAAATAGAACCTTCACCACTAACATGAAAACATAGGCTTGTGTCATGCTAGCACCAAGAAGTAACTAGGGGCAGGGTGCCCATTATGCTAGGTGCTGCACAAACTTCTAAAGGAAACTATCTGTGATAAAGATGTTGACTTCTTGTTTAAGACAAAGCATCACTACCCTGGGTAGGAGGAGGTGGGGAGTTAGGGGAATGCATGGTTATAGAGACGAGCTTTGAGAATGTAAAATTGGTAAAGATTTTGAATTCCTGCCGTTTCTGAACCTAAGGCTCCAGTAATGGGATACCAATAGGATAGGTAAAATCGCATTCCTCTGAAATACCTTGTCTTGTATTCTGGCTTTATCAACTGGCTAGCAGTTGTTTTCACTGCAAAGTGAAACAAAAAGTGAAAAAAACCCACAGTGAGCATACCAGATGATTTTCATACGTGTTTAATAGAGCACGAGTAAAGCATTATCCAAAATGACTTATACCCTCTCAAACAATGATAGCTCTAGGAAAAAGCAAATATTGACACTTCAATAATGTTTGCCCAGCAATCAGTGAGCGGTATACAGCACTCAGGGTGTCTTTGTTACAGGAATCAATTATGAAAATGGAGAGCTGAGGTCCTCCAATTAGAAGTATATAATAAATGCTGACATTATTGAAAATGTGCACTCTGAATCTTTCTGAGGCTATGCATTTATCCACATCTCAGTCAGTACCACTTGAAACTTCCACTCCAGTTGGCTACCTCCCAGTATCCATACCTTTAATTTTAATGTTATCTCCTATGTGTGAAAATAGATGTTTGTCATGCTAGATCCACACAGCATCCACCTGTTCTGCCTTCAAAAATGATCAGTACCAGCTTTATCAGAGGACATAGTCCTGCAGCTGAGGAGATATTGAAAATATGCTCCCAGAGAATGTTTCCTCCTATTCACATTAACTGCATAGTGTCCTGACATAGACTTCATACACATTGGTTACATGACATCTGTCTTCTTCCTACAAACACTTGTTTCCTTCTCTCTGCTTGACTGATGCTAAGGTTAGCCTTCCCGTGTACCAAAACATTGAGATATGAAAATAAAGGGCTGGAGTCTTGATTAAATTTGCCTTTGCCACTTCATACCACCAGTGAGGCAAGGGGGTCAGCAGTCCCTCTACACACAGTGAGGACTGGAGTCGCAGCTCTTCTGTGTCACTGAAGCACTCGAAGCAGTTAAGAGATTAGTGACTTGAACCCTTAATGTTCAGTGAATGAAAGCTGGTTCCAGTTGTTTGTGTCAGCAATGCGTGGGATAGAACTTCTTACAGGAGAGATTCAGTGACCACTCTAAACGACTCCACTGGGGACAGATTGTTGTAACGTCTGTTTCTTGGTGCTATTTTCTGATTCTGTTAGCATTCACGAATGTCTCAACATCTAGCATTTTTCCATTACAGCCTCTATAATTTGTCACTGCTTCTCCCAGGACAAATATTTGCTGTGGAAAGATGAATCTGATTGGCTTGTTTTTAAGATCATAGCCTTTTCTTTTCCTTCTTTTCTGATAGCTTCATGATTGTTTTTGGCAGCTGAGTCACAAGAAGATGTTACACAAAGGGTATTTAAAGTATAATGAGGTTCAATGGAGTTGAAAGCTAAAGTTCATTAGCCTCACATTTAAGACTGTTAGAGCAGAGAGTCTGTAGTGAAGCATTGTGTTTGTCATTTGCACAGTGTTTCTGAAGAGCAAACAGCATAGATTCTCTGGACACTTACTGGCTTCCTTTCTGGCCTCGCAGCTGATTTTCATTTGCAACAGAGTCCAATATTGCAGAATGGAGATTGATGGAACCGTTCAGCACAGTGTCAGCAAGTGTATGTAACCTCTGCTCTGACCATCACCAAAGTTACCAGGAGAATGAATCAGAAAGGATTTGAGCAAAAGACAGTCTCGGTACCATAGTGACCATGCAGTTGCTAAGGATGTGATTAGCACTCTGATTGCAGGAACGGGAGAGTTAATTGCTATGTCCTCGTTCCATTTCTCCGGGGGAATACCTGTTTGCCAATTCTGCAAGACAAAAAAAGAAACAAACCACCCTCCTTTTGATTTTACAGCATCTGAGGCCAGCACCTGTTTGACAGTAAACATCTCCATTATGAAACTAGAATACAAAACTTTTATCAGCTAAGTGCAGCACATGCAATGCTAGCAATTTTTTTTTCTTTTTTCATTTCTTGCTATATTTTCTCCTCCCATGCACAACGCACTCTTGCTCACTTCCCTTTGGAAGTTTGAGAGCCTTTTTTTCCCCCCTGTAAATCTGAAATTCAGCTATTAAGCTGAAGAAGGCTCAGGGAAATGAACTGAAATGTCTAGTGAGAAGAAAAATGGCACTGTAAGGATGGGATAAAAAAAAAAAAGCTCAGGGTAATAGAGATTGATCACTCAATCTGTCCGTGGCCTCAAATAAAACTGAGTGAATTTAACACGTTAAGTTACAGTTAAGAAGCTGAGTTGTTTCTGTGGATATAATATAGTTTCAGATTATCATGGGGAGCCATTTATTTATTTCTGCATTTGTGAGTCATTTAGGCAGTCTCTTTATGTGAGTGAAAATATGTTTATTTTCCCACTCCCTGCTGTTGTGTGTTCTATTAATATCACACTAGTTGAAATAGATGGGCACAGTAGAAACTATTTGGTGTTGAATTTGTTTTTCAGATTTCTTTTTCTTCTCTTTCTCTTCTTCAGGCAGCTATTTTTATAAACCAGTTCAAAAGCCCCCAGGCACTTATAATACAAGTTTTCCTCCATTTTTAAAACACAAGGCTTAACCCTGCAATAACAATCCATGAGGATTCAGGAGCCTGTGTAAGGTCTATGATGTCTTTTATCCCTTTCAGACAAGATGGAGAAGATACTGTGTTTCCCTAGCTTTCCAAAACAAAGCATTGGGTACTCAGAAGTGGCTATAGTTCTGACTGCTTCTGTTTGATAAAATATTGTAAAATATATCAAATATTATAAAATATTTCCCTTATTTGATAAAAGATAAAAAGCTAGAAACTGTCCAAAGAGAAGCTAGAGTAAATAGAAAAAGAATGTTGCTGTGATATATACTGGTCCCTGTAGTTTACCAGAAACCACAATTAACATCTCCCCCTCCCTCACCAAGGTCATTCCTGGTAGATGCTGCCATAGATGCTGTTGCCCCTTTCCTCATGGCAGAAGCTAACAGGATGCTGGGATATATGCCCCTTTTCATACTCCCCATAACCTCTTCAGAATTGTTTCTCTTCTCTCTGCCCTTCCTATGGCTCCATTTGGATTTTACTCAAGTGTGGACATGCCAAGCAGTGATCTGGTGGCATGCCATGCTTGGCAGTGTAAGCAGAGACTATAATGAGGATGCTGAAGAGCTTGTTATGAGGTGAAGCACAACAGGTTTACAAAGGAAATCAGTGGAGAAAATTAATGTGAAGTGTTCCTAGCTGAGCCAAGCAGTTTCCAGCTGAGGGAGGTTACAGATGAGAGCTCAAAGTCCAGGAGCTGGTGCTGGAAGACCTGACTGTCAAATCTGACTCGGCAGTTCTTGCCTATGTTGAAATGGTGGGGGATTATAGCACCTGTACTTGATGGAGGTGCTCTCCAATTGGTGGAGGCAAGAAGATTGTACTGGGAGCTCCAGGCAGTTACCTGGGGGCTCCTGAACTCATATAAGCTGAACTGTGCTATTACTGCTGTCTGTAGCAGAAGCAGGATGGCACTGAAAATGAGATCGTCTTCACACCCTCAGCCAGCATGACCCAGTTAGCTTGCAGCAGGCATCAATCAGGATGTTTGCCTCTGCCTGTGACTGAGCAGTGAGTGTGACCTAGTGCCCCTGGCTAGGCTCTTGCTTTGCCCCCCATTTGTCTCCCCGTTATGTGTCACTCTCTCCTTTGTGCTGCATTCTGTCTAGGTAGCAAGGTATGTGCACTGTGGAAGAGGCACTGTCTTGGTTTTAAATGTCACTATCACATCCTGTCCAGCATGGCCCTGACCTCTTGGTGTTGGTCTTAAGAGCTACAGAAATAGAAATTAATACATAAATCCTCCCACCTTAACCATAAAGGAGGGGTGGGCTGGTCATGACCCCATGATGCATATTCCTACCTTCCCTAGGAGTCTGCAACCCTAGGTCATCATCCCATGATGGAACACACATTACCATCTTCTGAATGAAACCTCACCAGCTTTCTCCTTGTGGGAAAGTGCCTCTGTCTCTTTGTTCTTTCTTAATCGTATATTGTGGTTCACATACAACCCTTCTTATGTCCTTGCCGCTGCCAGTGGAAGGGCAGTAATTCTGAAAGGACATTAACATCTGTCATTTTGTACATGCTTCAGATAGATCAATGAAAGTGCCAGCTCTTTCAAAGATACCGCTGGACAGTAAGCAAATATTATGTAAAGTTGAAGAGCTACATAGACTGCTCTGCTGGCTTAGGCAAACAGATAAGAAGGCTTGAACAAGCTCCTGGAGAGGGTATCTAAAAAGACCAGTCATAGGGAACAAGAGATAGGAACAACAGACTGGAGGAGAAAGCAGGAAATTAAGGACAGCTATATTGGTGTCACTACTACTTTCCAAAAGTCCAAGGGAGATGTGTCAGCATCTACAAATAAGAGCAAGATCAAGACATGAGAACTTACCCCCTCATTGCCTCCCCCTTGCATTGAATGTGCTGGTATTATCTACATTCTCAGTCACTTTATTCAGCTGAGGAAACAAGCTTGGTGAAGCATGTCATGTCTTCCCCAGGAACAAATCCACAACATCTGAGTGTTTTTGATCTAGGACATAATTTTCCTTTGGTGTTACTAGCAAAATTGGTGGTATCACCTTATGAGTCATCTTGTACAGCAGCAGTTTTTGAAAGTGTTCTGCTTTCTAATGCTGCATATTTTTTAGTAAGTCTTTTGCCAAAGTCCTCAGGCCCTAGGAAGCCAATTTATAACACATTTCTTTTAAAATACATGTGCCAGAAACCCACACATTCAACATGTCAAGCACAGGAGCCTGACATTAAGTTCTTAAACCTGTGGCTGAGATCCTAAAAATAAGCACCAGAAATTTTAACTGGGATGAAATCTAAAGAGCTTCAATGCCACACCAAGAAATTATGTATTTAGTCCTTTTCAAAAGCCAGAAAATAACAAGAGACAGGGCTTGTAATGCAGGACTAATTTTCTAGCCTGTGTGAAATGCTTTACAGCATTTTACACTGGTTTCTCTTCAGAGTGATATCCATCCATTAGAGGACTGGACCAGGGTCCAGAAATTTTCAGCACTTCTTACTGTTGACCTGTTCTCTTGGCTGCAGTTTCACCTTCCTTCACAGCAAGGAGAGGTAGTGGAGTTGCTTTTTATGAGAGGGAGCAACTGGAATGTATCAAGCTCTTCCTAGGGGTGGATGCTGAATGAGTTGAGAGCTTATGGGGCAGGCCAACATGGGGGGCGCTGCTGTGTTTACTACAGGCCACCTGATCAGGAAGAGGAAGTTGATAAGGCCTTCTACAGACAATTGGAGGTAGCCTCACAATCACAGGCCCGGGTTCTCATGGGGGATGTCAACCTCCCTGGTATCTGCTGGAAAGACAACACAGCTAGGCTCACACAGTGCAGAAAGTTCCTGCAGAGCGTTGATGATAACTTTTTGATGCAGGTGGTGGAGGAGCCAATGAGTCAAGGTACTTGTACTCACAAACTAAGAAGGACAGGCTGGGGATGTGAAGGTTGAGGGCAGCCTTGGCTGCAGTGACCATAAGATGGTGGAGTTTGGGATCCTGCGTGGAGGAAGCAGAGCAACAAGTAGGATTGCAGCCCTGGACTTCAAGAGAGCTAACTTTGGCCTCTTCAAGGACCTACTTGGAGGAATCCCATGGGCTAGGGCTTTAGAAAGTAGCAGGGTCCAAGAGAGCTGGCCAATACTCAAACATCACTTCCTCTGAGCTCAAGATAGCTGCAGCCCCATGAGTACAAAATCAAGCAAAGAGGGCAAGAGGCCTGCATGAATAAGCAAGGAGCTTCTGGCTAACCTCAAACAGAGGAAGAAAGTTTATGGGATGTGGAAAAAAGGAAAAGGCCACTTGGGAGGAATATAGGGATGTGGTCAGAACATGCACGGAGGTGATGGGGAAGCCTAAGGTCCATTTGGAATTAAATCTGGTGAGGGAAGTCGAGGACAACAAGAAAGGCTTCTTCATATACATTAGCAAGAAAAGGATGACTTGGGAAAATGTGGGCCCTCAGCTAAATGAGGTGGGTGCCCTGCTCATGAAGGACACAGAGAAGGCAGAATTATTGAATGCTTTCTTTACTTGCAGTCTTCACTGCCATGGTCGGCCCTCCAGTTTTCCAGACTCTGGAGGTAAGAGAAGGAGTCTGGAGAAAGACTTTCCCTTGGTTGAGAATGATCATGTTAAAGACACTTAAGCAAAACTGAAACCCACAAATCCATGGGCCCTGATGGAATGCACCTCCAAGTAATGAGGGAGCTGGCAGATCTTGTTGCAAAGCCACACTCCATCATCTTTGGAAGGTCATGGAGAACAGAAAAGGTGTCTGAGGACTGGAGGAAAGCCAATATCACTCCAGTCTTCAAAAATGGCAAGAAGGAGGACCCTGGAAACCACAGGCCCGTCAGCCTTACCTCCATCCCTGGAAAAGTGATAGAACAGCTCATCCTGGAGGTCATCTCAAAGCACGTGAAGGAAAAGAAGATCATCAAGAACAGTCAACATGGATTCACTAAGGGGGAATCATGCCTGATCAGCCTAATAGCTTTCTATGATGGAATGACTGGCTGGGTAGAAGAAGGAAGAGCAGTGGATGGTGTCTACCTTGACCTCAGCAAGGCTTTTGACACTGTCTCCCATAGCATCCTCATAGGCAAGCTCAGGCAGTGTGGGTTAGATGAGTGGACAATGAGGTGGATTGAGAACTGGCTGAATGGCAGAGCTCAGAGGGTTGTGCTCAATGGAGCAAAGTCCAGCTGGAGGCCTGTAGCTCGTGGTGTTCCCCAGGGATCAGTACTCGGTTCAGTCCTGTTCAACTTCTTCATCAATGACCTGGATGAAGGGACTGAGCACACCCTTGGCAAGTTTGCTGATGATACAGGACCGGGAGGAGCGGCTGATGCACCAGAGGCTGCGCTGCCGGCCAGCGAGGCTTGGGCAGGCTGGAGAGCTGGGTGGAGGGAACCCCATGGAGTTCAATAAAACCAAATGTCAGGTCCTGGACCTGAGGAGGAGCAACCCCAGGCACCAGCCCAGGCTGGGGCTGACCTGCTGGAAGGCAGCTTGGCAGAGAAGGACCTGGGCATGCTGGTGCACAGCAAGGTGCCCATGAGCCAGCAGTGTGCCCTTGGGGCCAAGAAGGCCGATGGCACCCTGAGGGGCATGAGGAGGAGCGAGGCCAGCAGGGCGAGGGAGGTGATCCTCCCCCTCTGCCCTGCCCTGGTGAGGCTCATCTGGAGCGCTGTGCCCGGTGCTGGGCTCCCCGGTTCGGGAGAGACAGGGAACTGCTGCAGAGGGGCCGGCGGAGGCTACAGAGATGGCGGGGGGAGCGGGGCATCTCCCTGGTGAGGAAAGGCTGAGGGAGCCGGGCCTGTTCAGCCTGGAGAAGAGAAGGCTGAGAGGGATCTTACCAATGTACACAAATATCTTAAGGGCGAGTGTCAGGGGGATGGGGCCGGGCTCTTTTCAGCAGTGCCCAGCGACAGGACAAGGTGCAACGGGCACAAACTGCAACACAAGAAGTTCTTTCTGAATATGAGGAAGAACTTAAGGGTGACAGCACTGGGACAAGCTGCCCAGAGATCTTGTAGAGTTTCCTTCTCTGGAGACATTCAAAACCCACCTGGATGCAACTGTGCAGCCTCCTGTAGATGAATGTGCTTTAGCAGGGGGTTGGACTAGATGATCTCCAGAGGTCCCTTACATCCATGACCATTCTGTGATTTTATAAAATTAAAGGTGGGGAGGGAGGATAAAAATGTAAGGGGAAAAGAGGAAATTAATGGTAACAAGATTTATGAAGCAGACTGAGGTCTCCTGCTGAAAATGAGGTAGAATAGCCAGCAGTTATTATGGGGCACCATATTCATACTGGATTAGGATATGTACAAATAGGCTTGGCAGAGCCTCCCCAGGAAAAGGAATCCCTGAATTTGTTCCTATATTTAGACAGGGATGCAAGTATAATTATTATAGGACTGCACAGTCCTGATGTAATGACAGGGAAATTGTGCTGTTCTATGATTCTGTCATATAACCAACCCTCTGCCCCATAAATCATTGCCCAGTTACATTGTTCTGCTGGAAAAACTCCTGTTACTGCCCTGAAAAAATTAAAAATAAATCTATACTGCCTGGCTTTTGGGGAGCAAACAGTGGCTGTGCTTGGAGAGCTACTTCCCTGGCAACTCTTTATACTAGCAAAGCATGTTCCTTCTCTGTGGGCAGATCCCAGGAGGCAGAAGCATTCAGCATTCCATAACTTGGGATCACAGTGGCAGGGCTGGGCCTTGGCTTTTTAAATTTTGTTTTGTTTGGGATAGGGGGGGGGGGGGGGGGGTTGCATGACTAGCAGTCTCCTAAGCAACAAAATGGGTAGCAAGAAAAATAGCAACTAGGCTAATTACAAAACTAGGGGAAATCCCAGCCTGAGTCATTGTAGGAAAGGGAATTAGCAGTCCCCTTGAGCCTTGTGATACTTATTCAACAGAAAAAGTTGCTCAAGATTTTCATCCTGTCACCTAATGAAAATGCGGGGTATGTGCTTAATGGGTCTTCCTAATTGTAGAGCAAAACTCCCTCCTTGCCTTGCCTTCTGCTTGCTTTTAAAAAAGCAGTATTTTAACAATTAAAGAGTGAGACAGTCCTCTTTTCAGCAAGAGCTAAATTCACATAGAAACCAGATTTTTTCCCCAGATTGGCTTTAAATGGGAAAAAAAGCCTGGCATTTGTACAGGCTGGCTCTTGCTTTTCAAGCCACAAATGGGAGCAGAATCTGACTCTAGTCACTTCCATAAGGACAGCTCCTGCATAGCTTACATCTTCCTCATTCCTCTACACAGGCCTCACCTGAGATCTGTCCTAAGGCTGACACTGCTTTATCGCTAAGCTTTTATGCTGATGTTCTAAGCATATTCCTACAAAACAGAAAGTTGTTCAGGTGTGTTTCTAGAGAGTGCAGTCATCAGTTCTGAATTAACACTTCCACATGAAGCTTCAGTGCAATAATAAGGTGTTTTGGTTTGTCTGACTTCCCAAAGAATCAAAGAACTCCCAGAAGAACCTTTGGCTGAACTCAGGTACGTCCAAAAAACAATACTGATTTATGTTGATGCCACCCTTGCTCTAAATGCCCTGCAGGTTCCTTCGTATTTTTGAGGGTTTTCAGCACATACATGACTTTAATTAACATGCATATGTTATATGTTGATATTGGCTTTTATTGTGTATGACTACATATTACATGGCTTCTCAGCATTTGAGCTTCTTTTCTCATCATCCTCATGGTTTGGTTCAGGCCTTTTCATGTTGGTAATGCAATTGAGCCAGCTATGTCTAATAATCCTCATCATTTTCACAGAAAACAGTAATACAACCAAGCAGCAGAATTAACGAAGTCTAGTTTCCTCTGAAATTGTGTCCCAGCCCACACACAGTCTGTAACACACTTCTCCTCAATTTCCACCATAAGTGTGCCAAAAAACACCCTTGATTTCCTCCGCTTTCCTCTTGGAGGGGCCCCCTCCTGCTCTTTTCAAACTAGACCTAATTACTGACCTCATCGCACACCCCTTTCCCTTTTAAAGGCACTAACATGGGGTCTGTACTCCACACAGCCACCTTCTTTTACAGAGCTTGTAGAAACTTCTTACTTTTGTGACCTCTTTCACATTGCCAGTTTGGTTGAAGGCAGCTAGCTGGTTCACAAGTCATTAAGGAGAGGCTGAGAGATAGATAACATGATCTCTCAGGCCTTACACCTTCTGGGAAAGAGGATAAAACCACAAGGTATTAGAGCCCAAGTCTTTATGTATATGGACCTGGGTTTTTAGAAGTGTCTGTCCCACAGAGCTGATGATTTTGTTGAGGAGTTATGTATGCTCCTGTGTATTATCTAATCATTACATTTTACCATCATCTACTGAGGACAACAGAAATATTTTAGTATAATGGTTAATTTGTCTAGTTGGCTGTGAGAGACTGAGGACTGCATTTAAACAAGATAACAATTCCCTTCATTTTTCAAACAGCTTGGAAGTTTCCAGGGACCTTGTCTGACTCCTGATTCCCCTCCCTTAGTGTTCCCTGTCTTCTAAATTGGCACATGTTGCCAGAAGTGCCGGCTGCCCAAGGAGTGGATGGCATGGCTTCCTGTTGAGCTGTCAACATAGTTCTTTTAATCAGTCAGGGATTTGTTGCTGAATGAAAGAAATCTCCCCCAGACATCTTTCAAGTGAATGGTCTTCACAGAATTCCCAACCCAAGTTGCCGTGGGAAACTGGGTAAAAAGATTTTAGAAATCAAACTCTGGTCTCAAGCATGTTCGGATTTACAGGGTCAGATCCAGAATTGCTAAGGCCAGGAGAAGTTTGACCATGGACTCAGAGAGTGCAGAATTAAGCCCATTGCCACTTAGCTACCATGGTGACAGAAACCTGAGAAATTTCTGAGACACTGCTGGTGTGCTGGACTAATTTCAAACTTAAATTTGGAATAGTCTGTGTAGCAAGTTTAACATGGCCATTTAAATTATAGTCAACTATCTTTTCTCCTAAAATTTATTAAATAAAATATATATTTACATCTCGGAGGTACATTGTGGCTTTGCAAATTCTCTTCCTTTTCATCTAGAAAAAAAATGACTGCTCAACAAAGAGGATTATTTCCCTTTAAGCAGCTTCTGTTTCCACTCTCATGTTTGGAAAATGCTGCTGTTCTTCAGCGAAAAGCCCTCTGAGACACTCTGGCTTTTTGTGAGGTCAGAACTCACCTGCTTGCTGCAGTCTGCTCCTGACACATCATCATATTAATGTTCCTGGTGGGTTTCTCTAAAGCATCTGTATGTTTTGAAGCTGAGGAAGAGGTGGAGTCAGTAATTTCACAGAGTACTATAGCACCATGTCAACATTTGAGTTTAGTCCTCTTAAGTAAAACCTGCTGTAATTCATATATAAATCTATGGTCTCTCAAAAAGTGAACTTTAAGCAGGGTGTATTTCACTAGAATACCTGTTAAACATACTATCAAATGCTTTTAATTATTTTTCTGTAGAAAGGCAAAATGAGAAATTTGCACTACATTGCTAAAAATACTATGTAAGAGAAATGTGATAGGCACAAAATATTGATTAGCTCTAGGATGCTATGTGTTTTTAAAGTAGACCTGTGCTTAAAAACAATTTATTTTCCTTTGAAGCCATTTTTCATTTTAAAGCTCTGTGGATCAGTTTGAATGCTACAGGGTAGTGAGTAGGTCACTGACTGAGACTCCAAAGATACAGGCCCATTCTGTGTTCTGCAGTCCATCTTGCTAGGTACTCTTACCCAAGCTGGTTTTCTTTTGCCTCAGTTCACATGTGCTTTGTTGAGTAGTTTCTCGTGCTACTAAGAGTAAGACTTTCAATAGCCATGTGGGCCTCACTGTGTTAGCCTCACTGGAGGTATTATGGTCACATAAAAGGTAATATTTTTGTGTTCAAAAACACAGAACTCCAAAAGAGTTCTGCAGTAAATGTCATTGTATTTGATTGTACAGGGAGGTGAAATAAATGGTGTCTGTCCCTGGAAGTTTACAGTATGGGAAAGTGCCATTTTAGCCTATTCAGAGAAGAAATAGCTTATTCTTTCCTGGTCACTTTTGGATCAACATGGCCCTTCTGAGAGGACCTTGACCTGGCAGAGGACTGAAGAATAACATAGCTACATCAGTGGGACTGACCAGATTGCCTAATTTGAGTGATCCTGACCATGGAGTAGGTATAGAGTTAGAACAAGTTTTGTCTCAATGCAATCTTAGGCTAGAGCATTCAGCTGAAGTTCCTGATTTTCCTTGGAAGGTAGTCAGGGAAGCCAATCTTCTGCTGATATTGTAAAGGAAACATTTAATAGATACAACATCAGATTCCTGGTAACCTGGTCAAAATCCACACGTTACAGCTGAAAAAAGCTTCGCAACGATCTTATCCTTACAGTCTGAAGGAAGCGACAATTTCTGGAACTCACTCTTTTGCAGTCCCTGGGACATTGTGGGTCACAAGACAGATAATTAATGGGTGAAGCCAGTTGCTGTCTGGATCCCTGAGAGTCCATGGGATCCACAGTAGTAACTAAGACCAGTAACACTTGCTAAACAAAACAAGTATGTATACAAAAAAATACATATATATGAAAGATGTATTTCCTGTGTTGAACAGAGTCATACATACTGGAAAAGGTTAAAAACTGAAGGTAAAGAACTCCACAGTGTGAAACTGGAGATGAGAGCTGGAGACTTTAATGACGCAACTAGGCAACCACCCCCAAGAAATGTACCCCGGAGAACAATCCTAGAAGGTAGATAGTCTTTCATTGGCCTTTTTGTAATTTCTGACTTCTTTGATTCCACACATTTCCATGTCTTTTAAATAGAACAGGGCTTCTATCAATCTCTTGATCTGTTCTCCTGGCACACACAATGACAGTCCTATGTGCAGATGGAGCCAGGGGAGTTTTACTGCCTTTTTTTCTAAAAAACATGTCCAAACTGCTTTTGGATTCACTGCTTCTCCACCCCCATCATTCTGCTACCTCTTCCCATTTCTTTGCTGCTTACATTGCATGACTTTTCTCCCACTTGTAAGATATATGCTTTATTTTATAATGTTTCTCATGCACTAAAAAAAGTGCTAAGTCAAGCAGTTACCAGAGCTGGAAGTTCTAACCTTCCTCCAATTGGCAGAGCCGTCATGTAATAGCCATCATGTTAACTTTAAGTATAGATTATTATTATTGAGCTTGTATTACCTTGGCCGTTTGCCCAGCATGTCCTTGATAACTCAGGGTCACAAAAAATGACTAATACTCTGGTCCTACTCAATAAGACACAGGATCACTGTGATGAAAATGGCCTTAGCATTCAAGAATCCTTAAATTTGGCACTCCAAATTAAATTAAAAAATGGTTTAGATTGCTTTTCATGAATGATTGCTATTAACCCTAATTTCCCTTCTTGCCCCTTCCCAAGACTATTGTTGATTCCCAGTTGCTTGGATGCTAAAAATATCCTTGGATAGTATTTTGGGAATTTAAGGCAGTGACAAGTCTATGAAATTAATGGGATTCTGTAGGTAGCAGACAAAAGACAGCTGGATAGATTTCTTCATGCAGAAGTAGCTTGATACCTGCCTCTGAGGTGGGAGCAATGCCAAGTGATGCATTTTGGCTGTGGACTCTTGTGCAGTCATTTCCCTAATAGAATTACATTCTCCTGGTGTGGGATGGTTTGTCATCCCTAAGCATGACCCTTTTATAATATTTCCTCCTCAACCGTTTGACACAGAGCTGTCTTTCCCAGATTTCTACCTCTAGGTAATGATCCCCTTAAGTGTTTTCAAAATCACACCATAATTGGTTAAGGTCAATGTCACAGGTAACTGGTGATGCAAACAACAGCAAATTCAGAGACAGTTCCAGCATCACAAGTGTTCAACCACAAGGGACATTGCTTCTCCCAAGGAAGATTCATTTTTCAAGTAAAAGCTAAAGCATAAACTCCCTAAAACTAAATTATATATATATATATAAAAAGTTAATTTGTTTCTAACTAGGTAGCTCGAGGGGAAAGAAAAGACAATTTGTAACATGCAAATTAAAGAATATGCAGAAACAGCGACTGAAGTGATAAAGAGAGAACTTGGAGTAAAGTGGTGTTTCTCATAGATTCATGTGTTTCTGTTTTGTGTTTAGAAACTAGGAACACAGATATTAAATACAAACTTTGGGTTTTTTGTGTTAGATGATGGCAGTGGATCCTTGTAATCAGTTGATTACCTGCCCTGGCACTAGCCTTTAAAATATATAAAAAACTATAGTTCAGTCTCAGGCTGGAAACCTCTGTTATGTGACATTGGCAAATAGACTATTACACCTAATTGTCAGAGTGTGCTGCCTACTCATGTGTTCCTTGCTGCCTGGTTATGCTTGTGTTCAGTATCTCCCTCGTTAGTTTTAGTCCTTCTTCCGCTCTGTGCCTCACTAATCAGAGCTAAGTAACGTTCATCAGTAATCCTCTTCCTCCTCAGCCCTCACCCAGGTAAAGCTGTATGGGTGTTTGAGAACAGGAGGAGATTGCATTTTCAAAATAAGGGCTGTTTCTTTTAGGCACATGCAGAAGAAGCTAAAGCTAGAAAAAATGGCATTATTAGTCCATCTGTGACCTACCCATTTTTTCTTTCCCACTCTAAAGCCGGTGTAACTTACACCTTTGTCAGCACAATAAATTTCCATCATTTTTGCAAATGCTCTCCCTCCTCTAGGGATTTTCCGTTGCAGTTGGTACTATGCAATCCTAACCACCTCTCCCTAGATTACGTTGCCTTAATTTGAGGCATTCCCACACAATAGAGTGCAGCTGAAATGAGGATATACCTTGGGTCAGTATTCCAAGGTGAATTAAAAGGTGTGAGCATGACACTGCATTTACTCTTTCTGCTTGCCACTGGCTGTCTTGTGAATAGCACACTCATATTGTTTGCCAACTTGCAGAACAGAAGCTGGTTTTATGAATGCCTACCATGCGCATAAACAGACACCATGAGATCTGGCAGACAGAAGCAAGTGATGACAGGCTGTCATCAAATTATTCTTTTATATTTTATACTAACAAGGATCATCCAGGTTT
Source organism: Falco biarmicus (assembly GCF_023638135.1). Taxonomy (NCBI): domain Eukaryota; kingdom Metazoa; phylum Chordata; class Aves; order Falconiformes; family Falconidae; genus Falco; species Falco biarmicus. The sequence goes on from NC_079295.1 coordinate 15,183,286, forward strand.
GTTGGAAGGAGGATGCAGGAAATATGAAATGCATTTTAGATGAGATTTTCATTAAGAGTACCCGAGTATGGTAATTCTAATGCTTAATCGTAACCTCTGTTTATGTTTTCTTATTATTGGACCCCTCTCAGCTTAGTGGTAATGAAAACAAAGTAGCCTTGACCAGCCATTTATGTGGCAGGAAATTGTGAGCACAGCATGTCTCATCAAAGCAGTAGGTTCTTCTGTGGGTTTTGTGTATGACATACCTGGACATTGCATCTAGTCAAGAAAACCCAGCTGTGGATGAAGCCAAAAGAAGACACAGGGAATGAGACAAAGCTTACCAGGACCATGAATATCTACAGATTGTAAGCTGAGGGAACCCAAGACCAGCTCAGGATACTTTGATTTCCATTCAGAGCCTGACCCTTCTGTCTGAAGTAGTCCCAGGCTACTTTGGAAAAAGGGGAGTTTTGGCTAGGGGGATTTGGGACACAAATGGTTAGGTCTTCAGTTGTCATAAATCAATACGTTCCCATCTACAATAAAGTCTGGAACACACTGAGAACATCTTTCTGTGTTTCTGAGCAGGTTTGTTCCACTGAAGATGGCTTCCAATTTTCATACACAGTCTAAGATGTTGAAGTCCAAGAGTTTTTCGCTTGGAATAGAATCTGCACGAAAGAGTAATGTTTCAGTGGATTTTGGAGCATAAGCAGTTTATCAGGAAGTAACAACCTGCATTACAAGTGCTTCCCCAGAAAGGTCAACTGACAGAGGTGTTTTGCACACTTCCCTCAAAATTGTAGGTCTTTGCTCTTCCATCATGTGATGCTCTAAGAAATGAGGCTACACACGTTCATTTAATATTATAGTTCCCTCGTGATATCTTCACTTTCCTTAATGAGGGCAGTGTTGCTAACGTGTTAGGAGCCTGAGGACTGTATCAAATTAACATAGCATGGAGGAGAAATTAAAGAGAGAGAAGTTCCTTACATGAAATGGAATGAGATCACTGATGGCCCTTGCGTCAATCTTTATTTTTGTATTATAGACAAAATGTTAACAAGGATAATATAGAACACTGTTACTCAGAACAGGGATGCCTTTGTTTTTATTCAATAACCTGAATGACCAAAAGTAATTAATCCTTCAAAATACCAATTATATAATAAAGCATGCATGATTTGGGTGTCTTAACTGTGAGAAAGAAAGGGAAGGGGCATGGGTCTTGGTAAAATTATTGGGGAGAAACAATAATGAATAAAAGAATCTTTTAGTTTTGCATGATAACTTTTAGTTTTGCATGTGTTTACACATGAGTAAATTTTACACTGTTGTCTTAGTAGGATAATGCTATGCTGCTGCTAAGATGCAAGAAATCAGAATGCGGCTCTTTCCATACTTCATCATAAAGCAAAACCTAGCAAGGGTCAGAGAAAGCAATGTAGGAAAGCAGGAGAGAGAAAGGCAGACAATGGATTAATGAAGTAAGGGGAGATTCAATAGAGACATCCATACTATGTTTTTATTTAAAATTATCCTTTGCAAAACATGGTTGATAAATACACCCTCTGAAGTGATTTTTATCAGCCGTACATATCACTCCTCTACAAGCACAAAAGGTACACAGAGAAGTCAGCAAACTGGGAGGGTGTGTGAAATATAGAGCCTGTGTAATGTTTGTAAAGATCAATTTGCTGCAGCCTTGGCCTTTTAGTGGTTGTGGCTTGCTTGTGCTATCATAGCTCCTAAAAGGGGATGTAAGCACTCATTGCAGGACATCTTGTTCTGCAGTGGCAATGGGGGCAAGGTGCTGCTTCCACACAACCTTCATTTGTGGTTTCACTATGCAAAGTGGGTGAATCATTGCTGACATCCAAGGAGCCGTAAGCCCAGGCATGCTCAGTGTACTGACAGCAGCAGACTCTTCTAGATAATGACTGTTGCCAAATATCTCATTTTTTTCTGGCAAAATCTTCTCCACTTCTATGATTCTTGGATGCTGGAGGCAAAATCTACCCTCATCCCCCTGCCTAGGTGCATGTACAGGGGCATCTTCCCCTGCCTGATGGTAGTTATTACAAGAAGAGGAGCTAATGAGGGACTGAGCCAGTCCAGAGAAAACTGCTAATTAACTTTGGGGCACACCTGGTTGTATCTCTTAGTGATAAATAATTCTATCAAAAGATACCCAAGATCAGCAAAACCAGCTCCCTTCCTCTCTGGATCTAGGCATACAGGCTGTGCAATGCCCCTGAATCCAGTAAAGAAGCCCTGACAACAACATTTTTATACCAGTACAGTCATGGATTAGGTTTGGAAAGCACTTTGTGGCAGCCCAAGCTTGGGTGGCTTTGGCAAGGTGAGCGTGTGGCTATCAGTCCCCAGAGGGCACTGCCATCTGCTGCTGGTGGCGATGAGGAGCTTCTCTGCTCTGCGTGCAAATGGCTATGAAATGCTTGTGGTCAAAACCCACTTGCTTAAGGACAGCTCATAGTCATAGGCCAGATGGACTTGTCTTGTCTCTTACAGTTCCAAAGACACAGTATACAAGTACAAGTGGCATCCTAAACTAAACATAAGTTTGGGGAGTGATGCTCCTGTAGGGAGAAGTGCTAATTAGTGATACCTTCTGCTACAGACCCCTGCAACAGACGGGTCTTACTGTAAATGAGTGGTTGGTCTGGAAGGACTATGCTCTGGGGATCCTGCAGGAGTCAAACAGATTTAGCTATATCAGTTGGTAATAATCTGTGAACAATGAACACAGGAGCTAAGATTTGTCAACTAACAGTACAGACAAAATGACAATAAGATGTGCTTTGGAAAAATGACAGCAAGGTTTTATCTTTTTTTTTTTTTTAAATCATTTTTAACAGTACCATGGTCAAGTGATTTGCATCCTTCTCTTGGCAGCATTGGAAGAGAATTGGACAAAACAATTTTCCAGGTTCTGCCACAGAGTCTTTATGAGGGGGTCTCTGAGTCAAGTCACTGAATCTTGCTGTACTTTATAACTTGAGGACAGTAATATTTCAGTCCTCTCAATGTCCTTTATCTGTGAGTTTTCTGGCAGAAGCTCTTGCTCTGCATTTGCTTTCACTGGCCTTCAAACACTCAAGGTGGAAAAAAAGCATTCTCTTCCCCAAAGTTGGAAAGATTTTGTTGAAAATCTCTAGTTAGAATACTTTTAATTTTCAAGTGAGATCTTGAAGTTTCCTAGGAAAGTCAGATCTCTCATACCTATTTTTTTACTTTACACACACACACACACTCCCCCCACCCTGCCCTGAACTCTTCATTTTCTAAGAGGGAAAAAAAATATCTATCCTATTACCTGTAATAGCCAAGCCTAGTGGGCATATTTCTGGGATGCAGGTCTCCAGGATTCAAAAGCAGACGGAGTACGGATTAAAATAGGTCGTCTCTATGTTAGTGAATGCCCTGCACCCTCTGGTGTTGGCTGTAATAACACAGAAGCTCTTTGCTTGGTGTTTCCTTTCAAATGGCTCAGGCAGAGGGTCCCTTGCTCAATGGGCTGGAATGTTTCCTTTCCTCTGGCACTCCACTGAGTTTCCAGCTTCACATGAGGATCCCAGGCAGATTTCTGCAGGCTGCAAGCTCTCCCAAGTGCTGGAGAGCCATGCAACTGGGCCCCAGTCCTTCTGCAGAGTCAGCTGGAAAGGATTAAGGTGGTTTGTAAGAAAGGCACCCCTCTGTAAATAGGCTTTCTTTATGTACCATCTGTAATGAAACCCCTTAGGATTGTAACTTTAGGAGAGTATTTGTTGCCATCAGTCATTTTTGGAAGCTGAGGATGCAAAGAAATTATTCTCTGATCTGCTCTATAGGAATAGCACCCTGTCCTCATCTTCCCTCCTTTTCCCTTTCCCTTTTGTAGTTTTGAAGGATTTGGGCAGTTTCTATCTTCACTAATCTGACTGCTTCTAAGTGACAGGGGCCACACCTCTTGCCTGTCCCCCACACGCTTGCACCAGCTCAACTCTTCTGCTTGTTTCAGGCTGCTGTTGATTGTTGTCTGATTATGACTTTTCACCAGCTTTCAAGGCTCTGTATTTTCTGGTAAATCCCAGTGTGGTAGTTTGGAGAAGGAAGGTGGATGTCAATGAAGCTGTCCAATTTTCTGTAGTGGGAATTGGGAACATTTAAGTCTCACAGGCATCCTGCTAATGCCAGCAAAACCCAGGAGTCAGTGGGGTCAGGCAGTGCGGAGAATTGTGACAGAGCAGGACTGTGGCTGACAGAAGGGCTGCATAGGCTCAGGTGAGCCCCTGAAAATATGCTCAAGAACCAGGAAGTAATAGTGCTCTCTCCCTACATGTACTCAGGCTGGCTTCTTGCAGAGCCAGCAAGTGAAGGTTGGGAAATTGCCACAGCTCTTCATCCTTCCCCTTCCCTAAAACACAGCTATTAAAACCACAAGTAGATGCTTGTATTTTGTGTGATGAGCCTTTATTGAAATACTTGACATTTAGTTCCTCTGCTTGCATAATTTTGTCTTTTCAAAGGGACATTATACTTTCCATGGGAGTCTCTTGCTGGGTTGTCTAAGCTGTTTTTAAGAAACAGTCCATTTAAGTGCAACAGTCAGGCAAAGACTCAGGCCTAAGCTGCTGGAGGTCAGCATCACAGCCCCACCTGGGAAGTACTTCTGACCAACACAGTCTATGATAGTTGTCACAGCCAACATAGTCTCCTCACATGTGGGCTGGATCTGCTCAGGGGGTAGAACAAATCCATAAGTACCATTGTCTCGCAGTTCAAATGTGTAGGAGAAAGGAATGCCAATCATGTGAGCCCAGTCCCGTGAGGAGCCTGAGTTATTGTCTGTGAATTCAAAAATAGAGGGGAGATATTTGTATTAAGCATGGTTCTTTGAAAATACTTCTTTCTATAGTTAGTGCAAGATTATACTAGAATCCCTGAACTAAGCAGTAACTGTATATCACTGTGACATGGAAAGCAGAGCTTCTAGGTGCTGCAGTTCTTAGTTATACTAAAGGTCTTCCATGGACTTTCCTAAGGGAAACAATTATTCATAAGATAGTATTGTACAATAACAGGAGATGAGTTCCAGGGATTCTGTTTGTAGCATTTTACTGTGATTAGTGTAGGGTACAAGACAGACTGGCCATTTGTCTGTCCTGGTACTTAATTTCCTATATTGATGCTGCCTGCAATTTCTTTGTGTATTTGTGTTTAAGCCTAATTATGGTCCAGTCTGAAAGATTTCTAGCAATTCCCTGTATCATTGTTCATCTGCCTCCTGGATTTTTTTCTTACCTATTCAATGTAAGTACAAACCCTGGCTCAATGTAGTCATGGGCATGGACAAGTTACTTTATGCTTACACTGCATTGCTCATGCAGTAGGTGACTCATGCAACTCGGAGACTGGCACAGACAGATGCTGTGAACAGGCAAAACCGTATGGGTACTGGAGCCACCTGCTTACTGTTCTGAGTGACTAGCATGACTTATTGCTTACTGGGAAAATATTGGGTTTACCAGGCAGTCTCTAGGGCCCTCTAGTCCTCTATGTAAAAGGCTGTCAACTAGTATCAGCTGTGATGGTGTGTTTGTGACATGGCTAACCAGTCTATTAGGAACAAGGCTGAAACCAACATACTTCACACAAAACTGCAGGCAGCTGCCATGTGATAGTGTCTGATGGAGTAACTATAGACCTGATTGGGATTTTAATTTTTGCTTGACTCCAGTGAAGACAAATAGGAGTTTTGCTGCTGACCTCAGCAGGATCAGGATGATTTATCACCAATCTCGTTCTGTCCCCTGTGATGTATCTGTGAGGAATTCATGTAGGAACTAGCTTCTGATCAATGCTTCCTTCATTCCTGCAGTCAGCTTTATAACGTACAGTGTTATCTTGTATTCAAATGACTGCTGCTTAGATGTTGCACTGAACCAGCCCATTAAATATTACTCAAAGAGGAAACTCAGCAAAACAGTACTTACTGATGCCTGTGACACAAGAATGACTCTTCTTTGAAAAACAGCAATCAAAGGGAAACATAAAGAAACTTACATAAAATTAAAGAGGTTGGTCCTACTTTATAGCTGGTCCCATATTTTTCCATCAGGGCAGCAGCTGCTTTCTCTGCAACATGCATCTGTAAGTTCAAAATAAGAACAGCATTGTCATCAGTGCCAGTACATTTGGCAATTTAGTTCGAGTGGACCAAAATTTCTGTCTCTTCCAGCTTTACATTTACATATGATCAGCTTTAAGTTTTGATATTAATTAAGGACTTTAGAGAAACCCATTAAAAATTTGGGCAAATTGTTCTTTATTTTTGTAATGTAAATTATGTTAAAATTTTACAAGTTACTCTGCTATTAGGTAGAGAACATATTTGCTTTGTTGTAAAGCTAGAGGGCTGTATTTTGGAGAATTAGAGTCTATGCTGTATAGCATATTGATACTGACTACAGCAGTGATTGATCTCTTACACTTGTTAAATTGTCATAGACTGTATCCCACCATCTTTAGAAACTGAGCCACAGACAGACTAAATGACTTCTCCAATGACTTATATGAAGTCCAAACCCAAGTCCCTCATGCTCTTGATTAATGCTTCCACTACTGGAATATTTATAAACATACATGTTAATGAACTCAAATTAGAACACTCAGAAACTGAGGGGAGAAGTTATCAAGTAGGCACCTACTTTGCTCCCATTCTCCTAGTAAGCACATTTCCAGACACAGTCATGACAGCTGTGTGTGTATAATGTGCTGGCATCCAAAAGTGCAAACGCATTCTTTTATGCAGCAAGAACTTGGTGCTCTTCTCTACTTTACCTTGCATTGCAGTAACCCTATCTGTAATAGTTCAGTTTTCCTGATTTAAGATGAAGGATTAAGATTAATTCTGAGGCAAATAAACCTTGCTGATATTGCATGGAGCAGCAGTAATTCTGGGAGCCAAGCCCCTGAATAAGCCCAGCTCCTCTGAAGGAAAGGCAAGAGTCAAATCACATTGTGCCACATGCTACTGCCTGTACTTGTTTTCTAGAAGTGTAGAAGATGAACGTTTTGCCCTACCAGTTCTTCACTGTTACTTGGAGGTTTTGTTGTGGAACCGTATGGAGTGAGGATGCACTGTCCATAGGAGTGAATTGTTAAATAGCACAAAATGTCATTCTTCTTCCTTTTGATAAACTGAGCCACAACTCTTGTCTCAGGCTCTGATTCTGGTCCAGATCCACAGAAGATTTCACTGTTGCAGTTATAAGAAACACCAACACCTGGAGCAGAATACGAAGAGTGAATCAAAGGAGAGATGTAGAAACACCAGTTCAGAGGGAACAGGGAAATTTACATTGGAGTGTTAAGGTGTGTGTTTATATGGGCAGGGAGACTAGACAGCTCAGTGGGACTTCAACATTTTACTGTGTCGGTAGCAACTAAAATTTGCTACAAGACTGAAATATTTAACACATATTTACAGGCTGGCTGCAACAAAACCACTCTGACACCACCACAGTGTACCACCTGCCAGGGAAGCTTTGGAGACTCCTTGAAATTCATGACAAACGTAAATACTGGCTGTTAAGTGACTAACTCCTAACATTGCTGCCTAGAGCTGACGCTTGCTCCTGCAGTCAATTAGGAGTGTAGTTATAGAAGCAGCAATTTTCTTCTCACAAAGAGAAAGCTAGTTCAAAGTCAGTGACTTAATATTGTTACAAACCAGGTTTTTATTTTTACATATGTCTTGATGACAACAAGATTCCTTTCTTAAGGACTTCATCTTATTTCAGGGACTAGTTATTACTCTTGCTTTACACTTGTGTTGTCAATCTGAAATACTTGGAACTTACTGCCCCAGGAGGAATTGAAGTTCCGGTTCAGATCTGTCCCGTAGCAGGTGCCATTCATATATGGAGCACGGTTTTTCCTCCAGAAACGATCCTAAACAGAAGTATCTTCAGTTACATAACAACTCAATGATCCATAGGACCCAGTGATAGTACAGTGTAAAATCTCCTTTATTTTAGACTTCTGCCTTCTGACTAACTCTTGCATTGTAAGAGTGCAACTTTCTGTACAAGGGTGATAAAGCTTAGTGACAGAACATTTTATCTACTACAGCCAGGCTGTCATCTTCCCCAAGCCTGCATGCACCTTGAAATGAGCCTCCTGAGCTTTAAAGAAAAAAGTGTGCTTTTTCTGTAGTACTCAACTGCTTCCATGTGGTGTTGCACTCCTAAGAAATCCTTGGCACTGTGAGGGATACCTCTGTGTCCAAGAGACAGCAGCTGAACTTACGTTTGTTTCAGTATCAAGAGGACGAATGTTTTTTTTTGTTAGCTAATCTTGCTGCTGCTCCTTGTTTCCCTGCTATACTCACTGTTATACTTGGTTCTCTGCAGACCTTACTGCACTGCCTGTATGAGCTTCCCAGCTGAATACCTGTGCATCTCAACTGCAACATGTGGTATGCCCCAAACCTGCCAGGGAATAAGCTGGGTGACAGCAGGATCCACATGGCGATAGGCTGAGCCTGTTGGACCATGCTGTGGTCCTGCATTAAAATGTGTTTTGACTGGGCCCAAGAGCCTGGAAACGTGATGAGAGTTGCTGAAGACCAACATTTTACATTATCCTCCGTATCAGAGAAGCAAGATTACTTGGGAGGGCACACGTATTTCAAAACCAAATAGCCCAATATTTGGCCAATTCTCCTCCTGTCCCAAGCTGAAAAGGTGCTTAGACTCATTTGCTGGTTGAGATCTCTTGCGAAGAATGACTCCTCCAGACATGCTTAACTCCATCAACCAAGCCTTGATCTGTTAGCAGGGAAGTAAGTACATCCCTCAACATGCAAAAGCAATTGATCCTGTGGTTTTGTCCTCTCTCCCCAAGGCTTATGACATTTGCTAGGAATTTTTAGCCCTGTAATCTCAAGTAACAGCTGATTTATAGAAAAAACAAAACCTCTTTGCCGTGAGATGTTTTGTGTGAGTAATAATTCTGTCCTGTTCTCTGTTTAAATATGATTGCTATGATTGTATCTAAAATTAACAAAACATGCTGTACACATGTAACTTTTGATCTAGACCTGGATTTTCACTACTTACTTTTTCCCAGGAATAGATGTAGCCATCAATATTGAAGACTGGCAAGATGTAGAGGTCCAAATTCTGCAGAAATCTGTTTATCTTTGGATCAGATTTGTAATTCTGAAGAATCTGAAAAGAAAAAATACAGAGGACTGAGCAGAGAATCTAATGGTAATAATGGGAAAGAGCTAGTTTAACCATCATCAGCAGGGAGTCACTCAGTCCTGGATATCACCATGATATCCAAGGTCTACTTGGTCCCCAGATACATTGAGATATCTACCTTTTGCCATTAACAAAGTGACAATGTTTTCAGTTACAGTGTACTTTGTATGGATACAGTCTTGCAGCTATGAAAGCTGCATGATGGCATACTTGCACACCAGGCACTTTCAGTACACATGGAACATTGCTATTTCCATGTGTACTGATTGTAAATTGTACACATGTCCATTGCTAGGGTTGATTTATTCCAAGGGGACTGGCTCTGTGATGCAGAGTGGCTTGATCCTAATGTCACTGTGGGAAACTGAGAGATTGCTATCAAGATCAGTGGCTTTGGAATCAGTTCAGGTGGAGCAAACAATGTGCTAGCAAATATTGTCCCATATCTCATCTCAAATTGTGACTTGAACTTAGGTCTCCACAGGTATCCATACTATGTACTAATTTTGAAATTCATATTTTAACAGAAAAAGCCTAATTCTTGAAGGCACAATAGAGAACTGAAATATCCAAAGTTATATGTCTTTTTTATTGTCTAAGTGGAAGAGTGAGGACTCACTTCTTTCACAAACCACTGGCAGAAGGCTGGAGAGATCCATTCTCTGGCATGAATCCCACAGTCCATCCAAATGATCTTTTTGGTTTTATCTGATGGTTGACTGATCTGAGGAAGTGTAAAAATGATCATTTGGAAAATTGTTACATTACAATAAAATAGCCTACCATAATACAGAAAGAAAAGGATGTGCCTTGATATGCCATTGAGCCATCTGAGATTATTATTCTTACAGACATCATTGTGAGAAGCTCTCCTTCCTAATAACCCCATCTCTGTAATATCACAGGGCAAGAGTTTTAAAGTGTCTGTTGAGCAGGAGTGTCAGTAAAACAGTTTCTTTTCATTTATATTAGTCAGTCATAGTACTGGTTGTTCTTACTTTGAGAATTTATTTATTTTTTTTCAGAAGAGGAAGCAAAAAGAGGTAGGGAATCTAATGTTACTCAGTGATAGGGACAGATTAGATAATAACTAACCCAATTATTAAGACTACGGTTTTTACTAGAGCCTCTGATAAAAAATGTCATAGAATACTCCTAGCAGAAAGGCTATATGCTGTAAAAAGTAAGAAAAACAACAAAACAGAAGTCTTTACCCTCACACACAGCTGTTGCCAAGCTAGTTTCAGCTTGATTTGTGTTTCTAAACAAGACTGCAGTTAAATTTGTTGTTTTCACTGGATAATAGCAATAGCAATGTTATGGTGATAGTGTATATGAAAGTTGGCAAATCTTACTGTACTGTAGAGGAGTAAAACCATCTCCTGTTATTTCGGTGAACTGGAATAAGCACTATCTTAGGAAAGATCTGAAACCTGTCTTCTCCTATGTACTTTTTTGTGAAGACACCTTTTATTCATTTTAAGAAAGTTCCTACCTTACCTGCAGATAATACATTGTTCGATTCTCAGTTGTCTTCCCCAGGTAGTGCTGAGTCACTAGCTCACTGTTGCTCTTCTGGATCTGACTCATCCATTGATAAATCTGAAACAGTGACAGAGAATTTTTGGTCCAAAGTGGGAGTTTTCTTCTCCTTCCCACCTCCATTTCCAGATTAAAGCATTTCCTTTCCGTTAGGCAAGCAACATTTTCCTCAGAGCTTATTTCAATCTGTAATCACTTAATACTCATGGAAGGCCTTCCACTTGCCTCTGAGCAAAGGCATGGTTATATCTCACTGGATGTTAAAGATAACATCACTGCAATACAGCACTGACACTCTATTCTGCCATCATATTGGGCATCTTTTTGTTGACTTTATGAGACATGGAGCCACACCATCAAATCTTCAAAACAGTATTACAGTCTCTTCCCTATTAGTACTGATTTTCCACATCTGAGTTCAGCAGCAGTCATCGTAGAATCATAAAATGGTTTGGATTGGAAGGGATCTTAAAGATCATCTAGTTCCAACCTCCCTGCCATGGGCAGGGACACCTTCCACGTGACCAGGTTTCTCAAAGCCCCATCTGACCTGGCCTTGAACACTTCCAGGGATGGGGCATCCACAAGTTCTTTGGGGAACCTGTGGCAGTGCCTCACCACCCTCACAGTAAATAGTTTCTTCCTAATATCTAACCTAAGTCTACCCTCTTTTAGTTTAAAACCATTACCTCTTGTCCTATCACTACATGCTCTTGTAAAAAGTGCCTCTCCTGATTTCTTGTAAGTCCCCTTTAGGTACTGGATGACTGCTATAAGGTCTCCCTGGAGCCTTCTCTAGATTGAACCACCCCAACTCTCTCAGACTGTCTTCATAGCAGAGGTGCTCCAGCACTCTTGATCATCTTCATGGCCCTCCTCTAGACTGTTTCCAACAGCTCCATGTCCTTTTTATGTTGGGGGCTCCAGAGCTGAATGTGGTACTGCAGATGGGGTCTCACCAGAGCAGAGTAAAGGGGGAGAATCACCTCCCTTGACCTGCTGGCCATGCTGCTTTTGATGCAGCCCAGGATTCAGTTGGCTTTCTGGGCTGCAAGCGCACATTGTCGGGCCATGTTGAGCTTTTCATCCACCAGCACCCTCAAGTCCTTCTCCTCAGGGCTGCTCTCAATCCATTCTCTGCCCAGCCTGTATTGATACTGGGGGTCATCCCCAATGGATAGGTCAAACAAATTATACATGAATATTGACTCTGCTCTCTCACTCTTATGATGTGGGTATGAGGAAGAGTATAGCTATGCCTTTGTCCAGTATAGCTATGCCTTTGTCCAGGCTTACCCACTAGTCTGTGAAACATGTCTACACACCCTGATGACATTATTCTCTCCTGAAGTGCCAAAAACCTATCCTTAAATTACTTCTTTCTACAGGTCTCCCACTGTTCACCTCATCTTCCTCCCTGGGATTCCAGAGACTACAATAGTCATTGCACTTCACATTTGGCTCAGCATCAAACATCCTGGGGCTCAAATGAATAAATGCTAGAGATAATAAGTCATAATAGGGTAGAAAGGTAGCAAACAAATCAACTGAACCCCAGAATATTATTTGCAAAACAATATGGCTGCTTCACACAGAGCGTTTATTTTAGCCAGGGAGGAATTGGGTATTTAATCAAAATCAATGACAAATTCATGTTCAATTCAACCAGGCCAAGGTTCTAGTCAAAGAGTAAGGACTAATTCTGCAAAGAAGAAAGCCAGAAGGAGCTCCACTGACTTCAACTGAGCTTTCTGCAAGCACAGAGTTGCTCGCTATGCCATTTACATAATAGCAGCATCAAAGAAAGAAAGCAGACTTGGGTTCCTCTTTACCTCTTCCATTGGATGGTACTGGGTGTAGACATAACTTTCTGGGACCTGTCTGTGGTTGCTCCTCTCCCTTGGCATGCTCTGATCCACAAGTTTGTGCACATCAGGTATTAGGACTCTGAGCAGGGAGGGCAAAGGGGAGACAGAAAAGAAAACAATCCCAAACAGTTACTGTAGAACTATCACGGTGGGTACATTGCTTACATCAACAAGTGACAGGATTTAGCCTCTTTTGTTGTGGACTGTCTAGCAAATAAGTCACCATCAGCATAATGGTTGCTTTTATGTAAGACAAATTTCAAAGTACTGAGATTTTCACTGATTTTAAAAATAAAATAATAATTTTACCAGATTTTAAAAAAAATATTGACAATTTTCTAAAAAAAAAAAAAAAGAAGTTCAATATCTTTCTTTTCTTTATAACTTCTACTTCTGGAAAAAACTCCAAAATAACCACCTTTTGGGAACAGGAGAAAAAGTGAAAACTTTTACATTAGTGTTTCATTGTATTTTATGGAGATATTTTCAATTTGCAAGGACTTCACAGAAGTATTCATTGCAATTTGCAAAAATTGGAACAAACCCCCTCTTCCCTTCAAAAAGCTCTTGCTTTTTAGCTACAAATTAATTCAGAAATGAGTATAGCATAGGCGCGATTCCATGATCAAGGGAGTCAATAAAACCTTCTCCTTGGCTTCAGAGTGCTTTGGATCATGCACTGCTTTCTCACTGTAATCAGCCCCTTGTAACACTGTTACAAATCTGTGCCCATTGTAAATGATTGCGATAAGACAATTGCAAAGCCAGCTTAAACACTGTTGATTTCAAACACTCTAAGTGCTAATAGGCTATTCTGCTGACAGTAGCACTGATCCGCATTTCTGGAAACTGCACATAAGAAACTTTTAAGACTGGTTACAGCTGACTTTCACTCTGAGCTTTGATGTTTATTCACATCTGAACATCAAACTAAAATTCAGGCAGGGCAAATTCCCATGAACTGAAACCACACACGCAAAATGCCTTATCAGAGCTCTGGAGAATTGAAATCCTAGAGTTTGACACAGTCAGAATATTAATGTCCTGATTATAATTTGTCATTTATGTCTCTATCATTATATACCTAACTGTCATGTTACCTTCCTTGCATGTCAACTGCCTTCTAAAAAGTGATTCCTGCTTTGAATCAGTTATAGGAACTTTAACTCTAACTTTGCCATACTTATCTCAACCCATTTGCAATACAAAGCCAAAATTTCAGCTTGACTTTAAATTACCCACCTCTTTCTTCTGTACCCTACACAAGGTAGATACAGTTCTGGCCCCAGTCCAAGGGGGGGTAGTGGTGGAGGAGCAAACAGCTAACTTCAGTTTAGACTTTTAAGTTTCCACAAGAATCAATCGAAGCCATTAGAAAATGAAGAGCCTTGATATAAATAAGAGGTTAAATATCTTCTGGAATGTTGTCTAAGTCCTGGATACCTAAACCTGATGCTAGATCATTTGTACTGGCTCCCACCTCATCTCTCTCCATCTCTGGTTGTCAGGGTATCACACTTACTAAAAAGAATTTGTCAGGCAAGATTCAGGATGTCAAGATCAGCTTTAACTCTAAACAGCTTTGAAGTGGCACCAATCCTCCTTTAACTGATCTTTGATTGCTGAATGTCAGTGTATGTCCATAGGCCGTTTGTCACCAGCCCGGAATGACTACAGGATTGTTTGTATGAAATATAGCTAGCGACTTGTTACCTGAAAAAGTCAGTTCCAAATGGGAATGGGACTGTGTGAGGAATAGATTTTATTTAATCCTATTTGGCTTTATAAACACTGTATTTGGATTAGGTCTTCAGGTTGGAAGTAAAAGCATGGCAGTTAGTGAAGATGTGTGGCTGGGTAGGTGTGATAAAGCATCATGGGCCATTTGCAGCTCATGGCTCCTAATTGTGTGTGCAGTGGGGACTTGCCACTCCAACCTTTGTCCCAGACTGGGATATCTCTGGCTGGCTGGTGGCAGAAAATTCTCACCAGCCTGGTGGGGGGGCGATAGGGATAGGAAATAGCAGCTTTGAAGAAACTGGCTGAATATTCACTTTGAAAGGGCTCTTCTCCAAACCAGAAGAGCAATAAGAGACAGGGAAGGGAAAAGGGAAAAGGAGAGCTACAGAGGCTGTTTCTCTGCACTGACACTGATTAAAACTTTGGGCTCTCCAAAAGAGGGAGGACCCTGTGTTCAAGTATCCATGCTTTCCAAGAGCAAAGCATGCTTCTATAAGTCGTGTTTGTACCAAGTCTGGCTTCCTGACTTCAGGCCAACAAACTGAGTCATACATCTGAGCACCATCCTCTGTCACTGAGAAGGCAAGAGTAGGGAACAAGACAGATTGGGCTGTCTCAGATCCTGGCTCCAAATTCACAGTCCAGGCCAGTGGGAAGGTGAATAATCAGGGCATAGGGGAATGTGTTTTTAAAACTCTAAGAAATATATAGTGTCTGTGCATTGGGTAGGTCAAAGTAAGTTGGAGGCACTGGGAACAAAGGTTGGGTCCTATCATCAGTACTTGCTGATGGTTCACTGGAAAGGCCAGGTCCTTCTGTGATAACAAGGAAGATTGTTAGAGCCAGCCTTTCCCATTAAGAAATTAGAGGTTGTACCTGTAAGAGATCATATGCTGAGCTAAGCTGTCTTTCACCTCCTGCACCAGAGGGGCTGGGACCCTTATGTGCAAGTCTTCTCCAGCCCAGATGTCTTCAGGCTGAAGGGGCTTCCACAAATCCAGCTGTGCAGAGAAGAAAGAAATGCACAAATCAAGCTCTGTTTCCAGAATGAGAAAGTATTATTTAAGATAGAGTAGCTGCATATTAATAAATGGAAGTTTTCCTTCAAATTCTCCCCTTAACTATTCTCCAGCCATCTGTTCATAGAGCATACAGCACAAGCTTTAATGCTTCCATTTATTCAGACACCACTGAGAAGGAGCAGCATCTTCACAGAGCCATGCAAGGAAACTTAACTTCTTCCCATACATTCCTTCAGGTAGTGGAAGGGCAATTCTACCCTACGCTAAGAAAAAAAAAGTTAGGTAAAGCTTCTTCAAGTTTATGTTAACCTTCATTCCTGTCCAAAGTTACATGTAAATCTTTTTTGCAGCCCAAGACCCCACTCTGCTCTTTGGGCACACATGATTATTCTTACTCACCAGTAAAGTGCTGCAAAGATGCTGAAGATGCTGGACTTGCTGAAATGTTTCTGGCACAATATGCAAAACCTGATCCCTGGAAATTCACCAGAGAAACAAGATCAGTTTTAATGCCTGTTAGAGTACTCATGATTTCATGAGTCAAAAGGAGGTATTTTGTTATGTAGAAGGAAGACAGAGCATATAACTGAGTGCTGTTCCAACAAAAACATGTCTGAGTGATGAATACCTGGAATGTTTTAGCTACAAATAGGACTAAGTGATGCAAGTTTTCTGTTGCTAGAGCGTTAGGTTAACTCTGGTTCCTTGCCAGAGGCAATTCTTTATTTACCATACCAGCTTCACAGAAGCCAACTGCTCACATGAGCCTTGGTGTGTGTTTCTGCCTTTGCAGGACCGGGGCCAAAACAAGATCATTGGTAGTATATAATAAACTATATATTTGATAAGATGTCACTTTTTCTTCCCCCTGTTTGGGAATTATTCAGTTATTCCAGATAGACTTGATGCTTTCCTGATCTGCTTAGGCATGCAAAAACGTAAGATAGCCATGATAAGTGAACATTGCTAGAGCTTGAGATGTTCACAAACCACTTTCCATGAGAACAGCAAGTTTATTCTGCAAATAGTGAAACGGTGGTCTCTAGAACTGTGTATTCTTAGGAAACAAATATTTCTAGTACAACATCTATCATTTTATATTTCTAGAAAAGACACACAGATCCAGTATCTGAGTATATATTTTCATGAGACCCCATGAAACTTTCATTTACTACAGGCTTAATCTAAAAAAAATATTGAAAGTTTACAAAGGACAAATTAAAATGGTTGGAAATGCAGAAAAAATAAATCTGTATGTTCTATTAAAACCCTTTTGTAATTATTTTTCTTAAATTTTTTTCAGTGTTCTTTCAGATCGGCTTTCCAGGACTGATAGCAAGTGTGACATTTCTAATGAAAGGGTTTCATAATGAAGAGAGGATTTTCACAACTACATTACATTACCGGAAGGTGAGATAGCAGTTATCCACTACTGATGTGATAAAATGGGGAACCCAGGAAATGTTCAGATTTGTTAGTAACCAATAACTACTGCTTCACGGTCTCCTTTAGTGACTTCAACAGGCCTTGGAGCCTTTACAGGACAAGTACAAAAAAAGAACGTTAAAGCTTTTGTAACAGAAATTCTTGTTGCAAAAGCCTTTCATTGCTTTTTATTAAAGCCATGGTCATTATGGCCATCAATATAATATGCTTTCATCATCTGAACTGCAACTGCTATCATTTGTGCTTCCATACACAAATATACAATTATCAGCTTAATACACATGCAAATATAATTCACTATTCATTCACATTATCCAATGAAAAATAGGGAGATTTGGGGTTTTTTGTATCTCTCTTGAAAATATCACCTTTGCTGATAGAGAAACGTAGAACTTGATAGTTAAAAAGGACATTTACAACTGGTTCAGGAGACTGTTAACATACAGGACACTCATCTGTGGGGCAAAATGATTATATTTGCTAACAATTTGGTACAGCAGCCGTAATATCTTTGTAACAAACCTTGTAGATGCAGGATAAACATCTTTGCTAGGAGAATAAACATCTCAGCTGCAGTTCAGAGTTTATTCTCTCTAAATGCCTGGGCTTGCTTTGCTCTTTGTCTGTCAGGAAGGGAAACAATATCCTGTAATATCTTTCTATCCTCATTGACATTATGTCTTAATTACACCAAATGAAAGAAATGCCAGACAGTCAGATTGCTGCCAGATGGCCAGCTCTTATTTACTGATAAACCTTTTACAATAGCCAGTGTGGAGACAAATCATTTTTAACAGTGAACTAAGATTGGAAAGCACACACTTGTTTTTGATTATGTACTAGGATTCTCAGTGGAGAAGTGCAAAGTCAGCCCATGTGACCACATGAGAATAACAGTTTTTTAAATGCTACAGTTAAGCTTTCTTACCAAATTAAAGGACTGTTCTCAGCACAAGTTGCATTTCCTTGAATGCTCATACATTAGATACTTCATTTAAGATGTTGAACAGAGTAAATGACAACAAAAATGGGCTTTACTAGTCATTTCATCTTTGTGCAGGTGCTGCCCACCCAAAGTCACACTGACCATTTGATAAGTGTGTTTTTAAATCTCATGCAAGTACTCAACAGGTTCAGTCTCAGGCAAGAATTAGAAACAAAAATGAACACTGCATTACCAAGGGTCTATTGCATTCTATTCAGTGAAATTGACAGGTTCTGACTGCAACTCTGATACTAATCTAAAGACTGAACATTATCCAAGGGAAATAACACGTTCTAAAGAGAGAAGTAGTGACTCTGTAAGCTTTGCCAGGAGCTTTGCTGGGAGAGTTGTTGAATGGGTATGCTATGAAGGAACTTACTTGCAGTAGGTATTCCTTGGTTTTCTCTACTTTTTAAAAATCAAATTCTGGGGATATAATTAGTCTAGAGGCATTGAGCACTGGACTGCTTTCACTGTATACTTTAGAAAATTCTGTGTATAAAGTTTTATATGTGGATAGCTGGCCTCCACACTGTATTTGTGCCCCTCCTGCAAATCCCAGCTGCTAGAAAGGCAGAGTGACCTATCATTCCTTGTAAAGTTGAGGGTGAATGAAACAAAATAGATTAGATAAGCAAACAGCATAATTTTATATCATTCATTTTCTTGCAAAGCAGAACCACGAAAGGAGAATACAGCCAAACTAGACATTTCATACTTTACGAAAACATTAATCAATAATAAAAAATGTGATAATCTAATTCTCTGAACACTTAGGGGTGAATATTTTCTGGACCAACTCCACTAGCTTGTTTGTTTGTTTGTTTGTTACTGTTACAGATTGCCAACAGGGGTTCTGTATCTGAGCTGCTTTTGAGACAGCATCTTTTTCACATAACCTCAGCTGGCTTTTATTAACGGATAAAAATTTTGTCAATCACACACCCCCACCCCCCACCCCCCGCTTTATACTCAGAAAAGGCATTTTATTCCTACAGCATCTGATTTCAAAGTTCAATATGAAAGAGGCTAAGCCAAATGAATTTCAGCTAATGGAAGCAGAGCATCCTGAGGTGCATTTGAGGGGCTTTCTGTGTCTCCTATGGCTGCAGCCATATCTTTGCTGGCTTGGATATAGTTCACTCTTTCTTCATTTCCCATCTTTATGTTTTCTTTCCAAATTTTACAAAGCTTACAGCTTAGTAACCCTGTCTCCAGGTTTTCGGTTCATAATTATTATTATTCTTACACAGTTCCTGAGAATTTCACTGCATGCACAATTTTTCCTGATACTCCATTCACACTCACCCGTCATATTGCAACTTCAAGCTGAGTTTTCCAGGAATTAACGTCCCCACAGAAAAGATGATCCCAAGAAAAAGCCACATCATTGTGCAAAGAACCCAGCCCTGACAGTGCAGGACTACAGAGGAGGAGGATGGATTTGGACTGAACACTTTATTTGTACAATTCTAATATATAACCAGAGTTATCCTGGAAGAGAACCTGCCCTTGTTGAATCATTAACTTCACTTTTAAATAGTTCTACTTTTTCTTAATTCTCCAAGCTCTCTTCCACACCCCAAAACACAAAAATATACAAATAGCAACATTCCTACTGAAGCAATTCTTCTAAGAAGTGAGAAGGTTTTTCTATATGTCACCTTCAAATCTTTGAAAATGTTACATGACAAAGTTGGTAGTCATTGGAGAGAGTGTTACCTGCAAGCTCCATGGCAACTAGTGAAGATTAGCTTATAAAAATCATAGGGATGGGAAGAACAAGAGAAGAGTGGTAAAACAAGCTCCATCCTTGCTGTCCTCCTCCCTGTGTTTGTGTCTTTGTGGATCACTTCTTTGACCTCTTAACTGCAATTCTGTCACTTGCCAACCCAAAAAGAGGACATGAAAGAACCAAACAACATTCCTGTAAAAAGGAAAGATGAGGACGTCAGAGTCTTATCTAAACCACTTTCAGTTGGACCAGATCAGTCTCTGACCACAGACTATCAACTTTACACTATCATAAAAGGTGGTTTTGTTATATACTCAAAACAGTGGGCTGGTTACTATCCAAAATATTTAGTTTCTTGCTTAGTTCATACATTGAGAGTGAACAGTTGAATTCCTCCCTTAATAGACTACAGTTAGACATACAGCACAGTTCTTCAGAAAGAAATTGTTTCGCTCAGCTTCTCTTTTGCATTACCACTATCTCATGGCGATTTAATGCAGAAAACTGCATGGATTTTGGGTGAAGAGAGTGCACTAAGTCAGTTTGTTTGTGTACATATGCAATGGACATTAACTGTAATTATGGTATCTTTGTAAATCTTTCTCAGCAAAGTATGAAGTCCTCTTGCATTACTACCAAGGCTGTCATCAAGGAAACAGGCAGCAGAACTATCCCACTATAAAAGAAGAACAGCTTAACTCAAAAATGTGTTCTTACAAAGCCAGGCTTCATGCAAGAGAATACATTCCTCTTCATAAACCGCACCAGACCCTTCCCATTTTATTTCCAGACACTATAACTTGCTCAACAGCCTGAACCTGAAAATGGCAACAGTTTCCCTCCATGTAGATATCCAACCCACAGTGACTTCCAGAAGAGCTGAAGGAAGTCCAGTTTACAGGATTAGAGGCAGCTCCATATGTGAGGAATCAGAAAAACAAACTCATGTTGGAAGACCACATTCCATATTGACACTCAGGACACCTGCTCAGATAACCTTTGCTTTTGCCTCATTTATCTCTTCTGCTGCTATGAGGTGGACTAATGTTTTGAAGTCTTCTGCAGTGTTGTGTGTGCCCTTTTAGCAAAGCTGGCTTTGAACTGGGGTTCAGTCCCTTGACAGGGACTCAGAATCTAGGAACAGGAAAAGTGGAGGCATAGAGGAAAAAAACAAAAGGCTTAATCTTTTTTTTTTTTTTTTTTTTTTTCTCTTGCCTAAAAGATGCGCACAAATGGAGCAAATCATGATTTGCACTAACATTCAACTCCAGCCCAAAGCTTACACCTCCACGCTGAAAGCGGAAGCTATTTATTCTGTGGTGAAAACATAACTCCTATGATGCCAAACAGTTACAAAGATAAGTAGGGTCAATTTTCTTAATGGGCATAGGATTCAGAAGAAATGACAGTTGCTTGCTAGGTCTTTGATTCAGATTCCTTTGAAGTCTAGTTGATTTTAATGGGCTTCAGATGAAAGTCCTGTGCAAATAATCATGGACATTTCTCACTGATTTAAAAAATGGACTTGTTTGGGGACTTCAGCAGATTTGTTCATAAGAGACAATACTTAAGTATGTACTTAACATTCAGCTTGCAAGCAGCACTGCTGAATGCAGAATAAAAGCCATTAGAGACATTATTCTGCCACCAATGCAAAAATATCTTGGGATGAGCGGTTAACTTCAACAAGCCTATTGCCCTCTTAGGCATAAATAATATCTCTCTCAGTAATAAAGTCTGTTCTTTGGTCAGGTTCTTACTGGCAGCTGCTTATCTTTCTAGCAAATGTGGAAGGCAGCTTAATCCATTTATTCCCTCCTTGAAAACTGTGTGCAAAAAGGCATGGGATGTTCCGGGGAGAGGAAAGGTCATAAACATATGGTACAAACATGCCATATGAAACCATGTGGTGTCCTTTCTTCCAAACAAGTCTACTTTTCCTTTCTTCCATACATTCTTCTTAGAGTTTCAGAGCATTTTTTTCAGCATTAGTTTAGCCTCTCAACTGCCCTGTGAGGCAAGCAAATATTATTTCCACTACTTAAAAGATTAAGAAAAAAGGGGGAAAAAGTGACTCCCCAAGGTGACATAGGAACACTGCTGCAGAGCCAGGAATAGAATTCAGATCTCCTGACTCCCTGTCTGGTGCTTCCTTAAATATATGACCATCTGCTCTCCTGCTGGAAGTATAGATACTATATGCTGACTCCAACAAGCTGGCTGCTAAGCCTGTTAGTTTATCCTCTTTTTATCCCATACTGATATCATCTCAAGCTAAGCTTTTGGCCTGGAGTCAAAGTGATTTCCAGTGTTTGAGTGATTCGACCTGCTTGTTATTGTTTTAACCTTGCACCACACATATGCTCAGTTATTTGTGACTTATCTGCATACAGTCTGTGTAGCAACAACTGCAAGCTAGAATTGATTTTTTTAAAGATTCCATACTGAAGCATATCACATGTTTTAAACAACTATCATCTAGCAGTGAGTTTGATCCTGGTAGGTGCCTGCACCCGGATTTCCTACTGAGCTGCATGTAACTTTCAAGGACAAAGAGCTTATTAAAAACGCAAAAATCTAACACACTTGTGTGTCTCCACAAACATCAGTTCATCATGTTAAGCTTTCCCAGTTCCACAGCTAAATCCCACGCTGACTCCATCTGAACTAAAAACCAAACTAGAACTAGATGGAATTCAACAAGATTGATGTTTTTTTAAATCATCACCTCGATTCTGAAAAAAACATCCTCCAGTAAATCTCCTCTCATTGCTGCAGAAAACTCACAGTATGTGTCCAAGACAGAATCATCACTCAGTAGGATCAATACAGTAGCATGCTGACTAATGTGCCTTAAATCCTAGTCTTCTGCTCCACTGAAGACGGTGGCTGGGTAATTCAGCTGTTTTACTGAAATATCCTTTGGTTATCACTGTAGCTTTACTTGGAGGAAGCACACAATGAATTGACAGTTCTGTTTCCCATTGACTTGTCATAGGAGATAGCTTATTCTGTATGCATTTTCTTTTTCTATGAGTGCTAAAAGATATTTCTGTCTTTCTGAGCAATTTTCAAAATACTCCAATTCATTCTACGATATTAAGTATATGGACTTAATTCTGTAGCATGTCAATATTCAGCAGTACATTGTGTGGTCCGCAATGTGAATCATTGCTCCCCTCAGTATACCAAGTCTTCATGTTTCACAGCTTTGTCAGAGAAAGGGTTTTCTGAAATTCTCTGGACTCCATTGTGATTTGACAGTGCTAACTCTTCTCAAGCTTCATTAGCTCCAGCAACAATTGTAGTGTAAGTGGGAATATACTGGAAGTTATGCTAAGTTATGACAATTCTCTCCTAGAGTCATTGTGCTGAGTTTTCCCTCTCTCTTTCTCTCAGGTTACACTGAAAACACCCCGTTAACCTTACATTTGAAATTTTAACATAATCTTAAACCAGAAAGAATTCCAGCCAACATACACTAGATTAGCATGACATTACTAGCAAATCTTAAAATTAGTTCCATTAAGCCAACCTTAAAAGTCCTTCAGATCACCCAGCTTTAGCTTGGTGGAACTAATTTGACAATTCGTACATGATCTGGTAATTTCAAGAGACACACATTTACAGATACTTTCAAAGGTTTCTCCATAGTTTTTACAGCATTTATACTCATGTATACTGATGTATTTTGAGCCAAAACTGGAAATATCAGTGTGTTGTGTCAGTGTGGGAAATAGCACCTGCCTTTTTTCTACAAGTCCCGTAATGCAGTTTTTAGACAGCATTCTAAAGTACCCATTCAGTAAGCAGTTCCTTATGGAAGTGGGCTGAAGCAGGCTGACAAAATCTGTATTGGTTTAATTAGGCTGGCTTCCTCAGACACGATTTTCTTTAACCAGGAAAGGAGAATGTCATTAGTGTATTGTCTTTCCTTAATTAATTGCAGGTGGCCTGGGTGTTTATTTTTTCTTCATCCTTTAGACAGCAAAATGTCACTGCTAAGAAGCCTTGAGCCGGTCCTTTAATATACAGTCTGAATTTGAGAGGATATTTACTACCTGTTACTGAAAGGTAACAAACACTATTGGCTTAGTTCTAGGAGTTAAGGGTGATCACCTTTACAAGGAGTTGTGCCCCAAACCCTGCAGTAGTATACTAGTAGTATATTTCAGGTGCAACAGTAAACTGCTGAACCCAAAGTCCATAAACACAAGCTGGCTTAAAAATAGCATTATTTGTAGTTTGATCAAAGGCAAGATTTAATTTGCTGACAGTTTTTAATGTGCCTGAATCCACTGTCAGAAAGACCAGTTAGATTTTCACAGTCACCCTCTCCAGTCCTGAAAACTTTCCCTCATAAGAATACCTTCTGATGACATAATTAGAACTTATGGTTTCAAAGGTATTGCTCTGGGGGAAAAGGATTTTCCTAAGTGTTTGATGCTATATTGATGTTCTGAGTCGGCAAGTATTAGGCAAGAATTCTTGATTCTGTGAAGAAACAAAACTTCTTATAAACCTTTAGCTGTCAAAGCAATATGTTGTTTAATTAGGCATTTTTAAAGATGTTATATAACATTAAAAGCCTATCTTGTATTTTAAAATAAAATAATTACCTTTGTAAGTAAATAAACTCATATTATTTTATTGCTACTAGCAGAACTGTAAAGGACAGCAAGCAGATAAGTCTTTATTATTGCTTAATGGTTAAAAAACAAGCTTACTGCACTGTATTCTAGCATAACCAACAATATTTTTAATGAATTCTATTACAAGCATTAAAATACTTCATGATTAGATGCAAATATGTTTGTATACGATTTCTTAGACCCAAACAATATACACTATATTAACTTTAACTTAAGTAATTAACTTTTGCAGCTATAAAACATGTTCATATTAAACTTTGGTCTCCATTCTATCAACAACGATACACATACTTTGCTTTCTGTTTAATACCAGCACTACTGAGCATAACAGTATTGCTTGCATTATGCATTTCTGTTTGTACATCTATGCAAGTTAGTCAGTACTCCAAACACCTCAACCAGCATGAGGATCTGTTAAAAATGGTTATGATGTCCCTGAGGAATCTCAGTGATTATTATATGAAACAAATAGTACCTGACAAAAGATCTCAAAGCAGATCTTGTCTGAGCCAAACAAGTCCATTCTATGTAACTTACACTCAGTAGCCAAATTTTTGGTGTATTTTTGCAAATGAACCTTAAAGAATTTATGAGCCAGTTTTGAAGTCTTCTCTGTACATATAGGTGTGTCATACAGTACAAACAGCTTGTATTTTGGTGTCTTGATTTTGTAAAAAGTCATTGCTACTAGTAGTATATTGGGAAGGGACTGGGTAGGATAACTTTGAAGTGCTTGCAGTAAGGCTATTGACCAGGCTTGCCTTGGTCACAATTTTGGGGTTCTTCAGCAAAGGGAGCTTCTATTACAATTAGCCAAGACTTTCTCCGCTCTCATGGCTGAAGTATTACCATTCCTTGTACAAGGAGCAGATCTGACACATCAGCCAGCTCTGTCTGAGAGAGCTTACAAATACAAGCAACTCAGCATGGGGACATCCCCATTATACAGACAGGGAACACAGACACGTGGCTGTACTGGGACTGCATCTGCTTCCAAGCAGGGAATTTCTTTGACTCATGGCACTACCAAGATGGGTGCGAACACCAGGACTCAGGGTGCACCATGGGGACTTCCTGAGTGACTTGCCAGTGAGCAGACAGATAAATGGTGGCAAGCAGGGAGCTGAACTCAAATTCCCCATGTCTCTGCTAATACCTTAGTGTCCAATCATCTTAGCCTCTGTTCGAAGAGTAGCTTTGGTACCCTCATTGTTGTTTGTTTTTTCCTTCCCTTCAAATACTGAGTTACTAGATTCAGCAAATGAGTATCAAACCTACCACAAGCAGTGTAAAGTCTGGAAAGTTTTCTTTTTATTCTGCATCAGCAGAAATCAAACCAACCTTCATCCTTCTCAGTACTACCTTTTGTGGGGAGTACTGCCTACTGAGAAGGAAGTCTTCTTGCTTGACATCAGTGAAGCATTCACCATTTTGTACTGTTCCTTGAGCATAGACTGATACAGAGCAAATCTCCAAACATACATGCACAAACATTTTTTTGCCTGCTTAACTTTTCTGGTGTCCATCATTTTCCTTACATTTATACAGAAGTGACCCAGACTGAAGATTCATTTAGAAAATGGTGTGACCTGGGACAAATTGTTCATTAGCAAAATGGAGCATATTCTAAAACAGCAGAGACAAATCCAGCAGCAGTCTTTGCCCTCTTCTTGCCTCATACACCACAGCTTACAAGGGATTTGTCTTCAGATTTTCCATAGAATTCTCAGTGTCAAGGAACTGTCCGTTGTTCTACTAAAGCTGATACCTAACTGCTGAGCCAACACAAAGGGCAAGTAACAACCCAGTATTGGTCTTCAGTATATATGTTTTAAAATATTAAATAGTATTTTATGTCTCTCCTCCCTCCTTAGCTATTGTGTGCAATAATGTCTTAACATACAAATCTATAACCTCCTCCACAACAAGCTGCTGTATATTTCCTGAATCTCATCTCATCTGTGTCAGTAAACATCAAGACTTTAGTGGCAATTCTTACCATTTACACCAGCCTCTTTGCAGTCAGAGTCCAATCCACCAGCTGTTCCCTACTGCTGAAGGATAAAACTGGACTCCGTAACAGTTCAAATTTTCTCCTTTGAAGTTGTGGAGCCTCAGCTGGCGTATATTGCTGTAATGCCCCTTTTTTTTTTTTAATTTTTTTAAATGACTTTAATTTAAACCAGTTGAATGAGCCACTCCTCCTTTCCCCACACTCCCCACACATTTCCCCACCTTTCTAAAGGGTGGTCAAGTATAGATGACATCTTATGTGCAGCAGAATCTGTACCATGAAAATCAAACAGGCAAATACCAAAAATTTAGCAAGTGCCCTTTGTGGATCGAACTGATAAGAGTAAACTATCGCACACACTTGGGAGTGACAAAGAGTGTACAGTAAATGGCCTCTCTCTGGAGGCATGGATAGAGTCCCTTACTTAATAGCAGTGAAAAGTGAAAAATTCTCCTGTTTACAAAAATTTGCATCTTGCTGCATAAAGCAAGAGCATATCTGGGTTTTGATGGGTGCCATGGCAACAATGTTACTGGTGTATAGCATAGGAGCATTTTTAGAGGGCGGGAATAGGATGAAACAAAAAGCTCACTGGTTATTTGTGGACACCAGGACTTTTGCTGCAGACCCAAAGACAGATTCTCCTTCTTCTTATTCCTGGGTGGCTATTTACAGTTACCACCACATTCATACTTTCACTTTATACTGCGATTGTCCAGAAATAATGAAAAAAAGGAAAAACCTGCTAAAACGAGAAGGACAGATCCTAAACATAGTTCAGAGTTCCGTTAGATTTGCATCACTTAAAAGAGAAGAACAATGCTACTAAAACCACTATGGTTACTAGCAAAGAGCAAAACTACAGGATTATGTGTTCAGTAAAACCTATTCTTAAATACCATAATTGCTTTAAAAATATGCATGTAGAGAACAACAGATAACCATGGCTCTGCTTTTGTTCTGAAATAACTAATTTCAGCAGATATTACCTAGGAGTGAATGCTCCACCTTTTTTGAAATCTACAAAACACCTGCAGTTCTTTTTTAATTTGTATATTCTAGTGTCACTAAAGAGGTATTGAAACTGGAACCTCATGCATGCAAGCTCATGTGCTCTGAGATTTGTGTGCAAAGAGAACAGCATTAACAAATGGCAATATGAAATAACACCTACTGCAATGACTGGGGGTGTGTGGGGTGGCGAGAATTAGAGGGAAGTCATAGTGTTTTCTTCTTCAGCAATTGCCCAGAGCCATATCTCTAGGTCACTGCATACAAAGCATTATCCAAACTCTTGCCTATGCACAAACAGTTGCAATACCTGAGAAACAGACTTTGATTCTTTAATTCCAAGCTCCAGTTTATTTCGATTCTGGTATCTTAACAAAAATCTTGTGCAGTGTACTTTTAGTCTCTCTTTTGTAGTCACTTTTGAACATCTTGGCCAATTTGAGAGCAAGGTGGAAGTTTTAAAGAGAGTTCCTGGGTGTATCTTGTGAATGAGTGGCTGGAATATTTCATACCCAGAGAAGGCTGGAGTTAGGGCTCAAAAGTATTTTTAGACATAAGCAAATCCAAGCAGGAGAGAACTACAGGCAATCAGGGTCTGCAAATCCAGCTGCTTACACTGTGTTTTTCCAAACATTCACTGTTCTCACTCTGCATTGCTTCACAAACTTTGTTTCATTTTTGCTCAGATGGTACTAGTTTATTTTCTGTTCACGCAAAAGCCTTCTTGACTCTTGCAGCCCACATCTTCTGCCTTCCTGTTTCTTGCTCTCATTTTAGATCTGTTCACACAAGAGCCTTCTTGACCCTTGCAGCCCACATCTTCTGCCTTCCCATTTCTTGCTCTCATTTTAGATCTGTTCACACATCCTGCAATGCTTAACATCATCCTTGGGCCAGTGAAATTTGCTATATAACTTACATTTGTAAATCCTTCTCACAGTGTTCGTGTGATACACAATTGATTGTGTGATACATGACAGTGATCTGAGTTTGTCACCCTTTTGTATGTTGATATCCTTCAGATGACCTGGACAATTAAAAGGATGAACAGTATATGCATTATTCTCAAGGAAAAATTTACTAGATAAGCCAACTTTATCATGGCATCTTACTGTTTTGTAATAAGATTTTATGAACCAAAAAATGTCTAACAGCAAGCTGCATGTAAAAACCAGGAATCATAAAAGGCAGTATCTGTTTCTTTAAGATTAGCAGGACAAACTTAAGTCCAGTATTGCATAGCTTAGAACGAAGAAAAGATTTGTATGACTCTGCGTTTCAGACTTCTTTGTGGCCCAGGAATAAAATATGCTGCCTTCATACAAGAATCTGGTCAAATATATGGTTGCTTTGCGCAGCTGGGTCCACTGTCTTTGAGTCATAGCTATGTAATTACTCTAAGATCTATACTTGTTTTATCTTCTTTAACAAGCCTTCAGTTCCTTGAAGATCCTCCCCTCCCTTAGCAATTTAGTTTACTTAATAGATTACTTATTTTCACTTTACACAGGGTTGAGAACCATGGCCTTGCTACAGATAGGGTAGATATACCTTTATTGAGTCAAACACCACAGCAAATGCCTGTGTTCCATCCATTAATAAGTTACATCCATAAGCTGTATGAAATAAAAGTCATATTCACCTTCCTGGTTCCTCACTCCTTGTTCAGAAAAAAATTCCAACTACTGCACTTACAAAGTGTTCCAAGTGTGAATAAAGGTTAGAAACACATGTTCTTGAGTCTGTAGGCAGACTGAAAATGCTAGAGAAAAGTGCTGCTTGCACTTGTTAGCTTCACTGGCAGGTCAGCTAAAAACACGTTCAGTATCTGTTTCACTTAAAAAGGGGGATTTTGCATCTTTTGCACTGAGCAATCCATGTGGTGACAAAACTCACAATTACAGGAGCAAAATTATTATTATTGATCTTCATTGGGAGTCTCCCACTAATTTTAATAAGCATGATTCAGGAGAGAGAGGAGAATGGTATTCTAAATACAGATTGTCATGCACAAAACAGGGGATTAGATCTCCCTTACTACATGAATCGGACACCTGAGAAACCTGGGTTTATTTCAGACATTGCAGCAGAGTAGCATTTCAACAGATGTAGATTTGAGAAATGCACAGTTCTGAAGTCTCTCTTGGCAGCAG
The DNA here is from genome assembly GCF_023638135.1 of Falco biarmicus. Classification (NCBI taxonomy): domain Eukaryota; kingdom Metazoa; phylum Chordata; class Aves; order Falconiformes; family Falconidae; genus Falco; species Falco biarmicus. The sequence continues at coordinate 15,212,711 of NC_079295.1, forward strand.
CTACATATTGCTTGGAACTATGAATCAGTGTAGGTGACATAGTAACGACTTAAATTATTGAGTGTAAAGCAAGATATTTTAATAAGCAAGGTGATCATTATGGCAGCCTACTACACTTCCATACTGCTTGTAGAAGTTTCCACCTACTCATAAGGTGTTTAAAAAAAGAAAGAAGAGGTGGTGATCAGCTAATTTAATGTAACATACTATGCCATTTTTTTGCCTACCGGTGGCTAATTCTGTCCAGACTGCTGGCACACGAGAGGACAGTATACTTCCCTGCTTGCTGTTTTGTCCCTGAAGAGATGGGAGCTACGTTCTTGCTACAGAGGACCTGACTAAAAAGCTCGAAGCAGAGGAAGCAGGTCCCCAGCTCAGGCAAGAGCCACAACTGACACTGCATCGGCTTGATTTGCAGGGCTTCAGCTTTGAACAGCACCAAATACTTTCTCAAACACAGCTCTGAGCACTACCCGGCTCTCCAGCAGTAGTTCAGACCTCCTCCAGCACAGGCTGGGACTATGAGTCAGTCAGCCAACTCAGAATATCTGAATGGCTCTGACCAGTCTGCCTCACAGATGTAGTTGTACAATGCTTTCTTAAATCAGCAGATCCAAAAAGGGGGCACAACAAACTTCACATCAAGTCAAGCAGACGAACTCTGCTCTGGCTGTTAAGCTTTACAATTACATGAACTCTGTTTTTCTGCACGTGCTGTGTTTCAGACTGAAATGCTTAAAGGGTCTGCTTTTTACACCAGACTGCTCTGACAATGCTTCTTCGGTTGCAGTTTCCTTCATAAATGCACACCATATTCTATCTACACGTTCCGCAAGAAGTTGGGCAGTGAATTTTAAGCGCATTGTTTCTTTTCACCTTAACTCATCATTGTAATACCTTAAGCATGTGTCCATGCTACCTCTGAAAGACAAAGAACGTAGTGCTCATAGCTTATCAAGTGAAGCAAGGGCACCACGGTTAGGTAGCACACAGTCACTGTAGAAAGTATTCTGTTTCCCTTCATGCTGATTGGGCTGTGGCGATGGTACAGCAAAACTGTGACTGAAGATCTGATTATTGCACAGAAACAAGCAAGCTGTTGTTGGCAAACGTATGTATTTTGAGCATCCCAATGCTTTCACTAAGTACTTCAGCAACTCCAGCACAACAAATGGATTTTATGAGTAAATGTTACCAAGACCGGGAAAAGTCTACCAGTTCTCTCTGCTCCTTCAGCTCAAAGGCCCAAAGCTGCTTTGAAATTCTAGAACTTCACCAAGTTAATCAATTCCACCACTATATAACAGGCCAGTGGAGATGCATCACAGTATGCAGTGAACAAATCTGAGTATTGCAACACCTCTTTAAATAGCTGGCGAGACGCTAATATCAGAAACAGAGAGCAAGGGTCAGTTTATAAATACATGCCAGACCTGTGTTTTTGTAGTAAGAAGTCTCAAAATCTAGTACAGGAGCAGTGAAGCAAAAGGTTCAAAAGAAAAAGCATACAGCTAACAACCATTATTGGCCTGAACTTATGAAAACCGGGCGAGACTGATTTCTTCTCACATAACTTTGGATATTTTAATATACCCTTCAGCTGAGTTATTTAACTGCTTTACCATCTATAGTTCTGCATAAAGAACACAGGGGATGGTGGGGGGAATCCTTCTAGTGCATATTTGCAGGACAGATTCCAACAGCACTTTAAAGTCACTTCTTTTCCCTGTGAAAGTGAAGATAAAATTTCTTTTCCCTTCCTAAAGCGAAGATAAAATTAAGAAATTTCAAAAGCAATAGATGTCAGGATGCTTTTTGGATTAAGTAGTTCCTTCCACTACAGAAAACTCAGTCAAACACACATACACACACCCCTCAGCAGACATTGTTCACTATACAAACTTTTCTCAATCTGTAATACTTTGGAGTAGGCAGTTATGTATAAAACTGCTTATCTCTTCTGTTAAAACCTTACATTAATTACACAGCGAAAAAGAGAGAACAGGAGATCCAAAGTTGTTAGTTTATTTTAATTATTGTCCTGCACAGTCACTTCAGAAAAAGGGAAAGCATCTTCTGAATAAATTTTTCCTTTCAAAAACTCAACTGCATCTTCATTTGTCATTTCCTGAAACTTCTTGTTCAAGACCTGGAAGAAAGGAAAAGGAAAGGGTACATTAATTCTGTTGTCTTTAGCAAACTACTCTGTTCCACAAACCAAGTGCTCAGTGATGGGAAGGACATAGGGAGTCTCTGTATTTTGAAAACAAGTTGACTTAAATCATTCATTCTATAAATATCAGGGAAATAAGCCAAAGTCACATAGGTTTTTTAGCTACAAAGCAATTCAGTGGCTTGATTTTTTCTTTCCCCGCTGAACTATGATTATATTTATTTTGCTGATAATCGTAAGTGGTAGCTTGCCTTTCTCCCCAGTGACACCATTACTACCTTCTAAGTAGAGGTGATATACAATTACCACTCTGGAGAAGGCTCACCATTCCCTGCAAGGCCTGTTCTACCAAACATACTCATTACTGTGCAGGTAACAGGACCAAAACAAAGAGTAACAGGACTCTTCTTACCAGAATCACATGATAGCCCAGTCTATTTAGATGTCGCTTCTTCACTGCCAGCTTCCCTTGGGGGTGCGTTGTGCCCACACAGAAGGCAGACAGAGGAACAAAGAGAAAAGCCAATCTACAACCAAGAAAAGCAGGGAAGACTCCACTGTACAAATGCAGAATACGCGTTTTTAAGACTGATTCAATGATGTCCTTTAACACTGCAGAATATATAGCTGTCTTTCTGACAGGCAAAAACGTCAAGACTGCACAAATTTCATTATTCTTTTCCTTTTCCAGACTTAAGTAATTTACCCTCTCTTCCATGAGCTTCACACAAGTACCAGCATCTACCAATCAAACCAATACAGCAGAATTAAGCCCTTAGATCTCCGCTTCTCCCACAATGAGAAGGAAGCAGCTCATTCAAAACTCTACATTATTTTGACAGCTTCTGCATTTACTATGATCCTTTGCTAATATTCAGGATCAGCTACTTCCTGCCATAAAAACCTACTTGGAAGGGAGAGGAAAGCTGAATGCCTTGGAAGCCTGACAATGAGTTTCTGTTAAGACAATCACTAGTTCTCCTTTTCCCAAAAAGCAAACCATACAAAATACTTTGCTGTGCAGTGATCCAGCACACAAATGTTACATATTACCCAATTCTACTTAAGCATTACTTAAATGATATATGTCCCACTTCAGTAACTGAGAGGTCATTCTTCTACACAAGATTAAATTAATCACCTAAAATGTGGATATGATGATCATTTTTATTCAAATTATGTCTCAGCAGCTGAATTAATAGCCATAACATACCATTGAGATGCATATTTTAGAGACTTAAGAGAATAACTGAATGTTTAATTGGACACACAATACTTGGAATTTAAAAACCGTAACGTTGCAATTTTTTTGAAAGGATTTCAGTTGTACTTCAAAACCTGTACCCATTACAAAAGTATCAGATTACTGTGACATTTCCTGACTCTTTCTCTGAAATGTTAAGTTTTAGCCTCTGTTAGAAGAAGGTAGTCAGCTGCATGAGGTGTTGCTCTGAAATGGCATGGCCATTTTTGTATATTGCAGTGATTACAAATAACAAGTCAGTTATCTACTTTGCTTCTGCAAATCAGTGAACCAAAGTAGTAACTGGATGGAGTATATACAAGTAAAACTACCCTGCTAGAAAAAATACACAGTCAAAAAAGACACCTTTGAACACTTGAGTCAGCATGATCATCTGTTGCAGCTATTGGGAGCACTTTCTTTCTGTCTGAATCCATTCTGATTTCAAAATCTGAAACAAAATAACAAAATACTTAATACTGCAAGAGGATTATTTTCAACTGCTTTAAAATGAACACCTCATTTGCAAAAGTTAACAGACACTGTCACTGCTCTGTTTCTAATTGCTGTTCTCTAATAATTTACATATTATTGATGGCATTATTGATGGCCTCCCTGCAACAAATATAAACACCTATAGTTTGCACAACTCCAGAAAAAAAACATTTATTTTTGGAAACTGCAGATGTAACTTTATGGGAATGAAATCATCATTTCAAGAAACTAGTCTTGATCACAGTCTGCCCTACCTACTCAGATCTCCCCGTAGTATGATTCCTCATTAGAAGTATTTGGGAAGAAAAGTATTACAAATAAAAGAAAAATCTGTAATCTGGGTAGCTGGCAAAAAAATAAGTAATATAAAAATAGAAAAGAAAGCAAGTGTTACGAAATGATCACCTGTGAAAGGTTATATCCCATTTAATAAATGAAAGCAGAACCCAAACCTTAGCCAGAATTTCAGAGAAGAAACAAGTCAGAGAACAAAAGCAGGCTGCTGTTTGGCTTCATTTCTAATGTGACTTTGTACTAACATGTCGAGTCTCTCAAACACAGCTGGCCATATTGCAATTATGTACAATTAACATCTGCTTGCTGTTGCTTAACAAAAAGTCCAAAGCAATTTTGTAAATAAGAGCAATCATAAATTTTTAGTAAATTGACTTAAATACTTTAACAGAAGCATCCCAGAAAGTAGATTCACCAATCAAGGGCATCATTTGTTAAACGACTGTCTTCAAAGTGTTACACTTTTAATCACTTGCACCCTACACAAATTTATTATCACCTTATTATTTTGGGGATTATAAATCTACATTTAAAAGAATATGACAGTAATTTGGCTTCATACCAATATGATATTTATATGGCAGGTGAACATTTTGCTGAAACATGTTCTCATCTCCCAGAAGTTCTATCAGTGCCTCCCGAGCCTTTCTGAGATTAAAAGATACCAATGAGGGGAAATTATCAGTCAGCACAAATGCAGGCTTTGTGAAGGAAGGGCTATCAAGTTCCATACATGCTTTCACACAGCGAAGCATCACTTCCTTTTGTTCTTTGTAAAGATCATCTGAAAAAGACACAAAAAAAATATTACATCCGATGTAGCATCTCAGATTTTTTATTATCATTTATAGTCTGTTCTGGCAGAGGAAATGAATTGCAATATAGGAATCAAAACCCAGTATTTTTTTTCACTGAATATTATTGAGTATCTTCAATATATTGTTAAATATACACCATTAATTCTCTAATTATAATAATAAAGTCCATGGCTGGGACCTGCCCATTCATCCAGTCTTTCTCTCTACTGTACACAGCTCTGCGCATGAAAACCATTTATAAAATCCAGACCACTAGAAACCTATTTATAAAACAAAGAAGAGATATCAGACTTGGCCTGTCTGTACTATACTCTGTTTGAAACTGTACTTTAAGATTACTAAACTGCGCTGACTCTAAGCAGTTACAGCTTTACAGCTTTCAGGCTCAGTCACAGCAGGCTCACAGCAAGACAGTGTTTTACTGTAAACTGGATTTCTGCTCCACTGAACTACTCTACTGGTTGTACAGAATTGTAATGTGGAAACCGAATTCTACTACAAGTTCTTCACTGTAACTCAGAGCAGTCAAAAAAACCCCAACCCTTTTACTCTAGTGATTCCAGGTACTGTTGGTTCACAAAGGTTAGGACTTCCTTTGTTTTTAAAAATGCCTGAACATCTGGCTCTTACATTTCTACCATTTCCACAAATCTCATATCCACCTCTCTCCATGTGCACATCTACTATTAAACTGTTGCTATCATGGGTCTCAAGACAATAAGCCTGATGCCCTAGTGCAGAAACAGATCACTTAGATCACCATAACTATGTTAGTTTAGTCTTGAGGACTTCAAATTTAGTATTAATCATGTTTGCATTCTTCAATTTCTAAACTTTAACACAATTACAATAACTAACGTACAGAGGCAGACTATCACTTTTAAAACAAGAACATGACAAAATAATGCCTGACCTGACAGTATAAGTTCACCCCTGTTGTCCTTTTGCAGCAGCTTATCAAGTGCACGATGAGGAAGATATCCCAAGATGCAAAGTGAATACACTGCCTTCAGCAGTTCTGTGTTGGAAATCTGAGGGAGGTATTTATTCAAGCAGCTATGAAGAGTCTCAAAAAACCTTTTCCAAAAGGAGAAGAAAAGTATCTTAATACACAAATAAGGCTATATAAAAAACAGATTTCAAACAAAAATGCAAGGCAGAAATCTTTATTGTCTTGTATAATCATATATTCTGTAAACTAACATTAGCTTTTGATTGTCTTTGAGGATACAGCTACTATCAACAGATTTAGTAACCTGGTCAGACTAGAACCAAGGTCTCCATTTTCAATTACAAAGAAAAATTTCTATGTAGAAAAAACATGAAAAGGCACAGCAAATCTGCCTTACAGATTACTAAACCAAGATGATGATCTCTTTCACAACTGAAATCAAATACTTTGGTCAAATCTAACGACTACATGAAGAGAATGTATTACCAGGCATTCTAAGATAAAACCTACAGATGCTTTTGGCTTCTGGGAACATAGTTGAGTCGTGAATACACTCGAAGAACAATCAAAAGGTTTTTCAAGTTGAGAAATTCAGGATCTTCTGTCACCTTCTCCGCAAAAATACCCATCAGTTCACTAGGCTGAAAGCCAAGTGTCTCAAAGGCAGAAAGAAGAAGGATAATCTAAAAGAAAAGACAGTTTTATAAAGTCCAGAAAGCCAGTGAAGTGGATCCTACCTGTTGATTTCATAAAAGACATTTTTAATGAAAGAAAATTTTTCAAACTGTAACAGCCCATTTATTTCTTATTGCTGTATTCATCAATAAATATAAAAGCATTTCAAAAATTCAATGATATCAGCTTCATCAGATTGGTATTCCTAAAAAAAATCTGTTCTGCAAAGTTCAAACACAAACATGAAAGGTAAGATGGAAAGTACCCAATGATATTCTGCTAGTAGCACTACAAATTATTTGGTCTCAAACTCACCTGTCTTTTGTCCCAAAGGCAGGCAGCAGAAGTAACATAGTCTGCTAATGCTGAGAACAGTTTTACATTACGGTACTGGAGACTGCTGCAACCTTCCAGAATGAGAATTAACTGCCAAAACGGAATATCATGGACATTCTCTGTAACAGAAGAGCATAAAATGGACAAATGATACAAAGCAATGGGAGTTGTAGGTTGGAGACATTGTGGGAACAGTTTGGCTAAGGGATGGAGGAGCAGAGAAAAAAAAATCAGAAAAGGAACTGCAGAACAGACTGAGAATAGTTGGGCAAAGTCAGCTGAGGTAGAACACACTTAGAAACAAAGGCAGAGGAAACCAAGTGAGCCAGGATCAGGTTAGAAGGGATGAATCAGCAAAAGGGGGCAAATTAACAGAAGCAGCAAGAAGATTGTGTTCTCAGATTCTTGATTTTAAGGACCTCCCTCCACTCAGCATGGAAACCCTGAAACTGGTCCCTTTAGTACTGATTGAGCCTTTGGGCTGTCCACCATGTCAGCTGAGGGAGTAACAGAAAGGTGGATTCTAAAGCTGCTGATAAATCAGAAACAAGCACATGACAAAATTTACATTTTTCCCCCATTTCATTTTACAAAATGGAAAGAAGCCACGAACATGAATCTATGTCTAAAAGGCACCAAAGCATTACTGTATACCAAACTGGAAAACATGGAACCATAACACAACCTCTCGGCATATGAATGTGATGACACAGATGAAGCACCAGGTGACAACAGACTTCTGCAAAAGACTGCTGCTTCATTTACTACACAAGACAGACCTACTCTTGAGATGAAAAAGATTAAGTACTGAAGAACAATGCTCTCTCCCGAACATTGCACTGTTTGCTGCAATGAGGGGCATACATGTCATAAAAGACAGTGACTGCAAGAGAACACAACAGTTACAGCAGCAAGAGCAGCAGCCATCAAAACTAGACTTTATCTTTCCCTCTGACAGAGGACTCAAGAGGATAGCAGGAGAATAACTGAATTTAACTCCTCTAAGTTGTGCTTAGTGACTTTCTAGGCTCAGCATAAATGCTGTTACTTCATTTCTTCAAGTGCAGAGTGCTGACAACTGCAATTGAAGCCAGTGAGATCTGTGCATCACAAAGTGACTTGTAATGCTAGGTACTCTTAAAGAAGGCAGGCTAACAGAATCTCGTATTACTGGACACTTTGACCTTAACCTATCTCTTCTGCATAATCAGGAAATGAATACCACCACTACTGGGTCACTCGTTTGCTGCTGCAAAAAATTAACTCAATTAGTATCTATGAAGTACACAGTTAATACAATTCTGGTCAGGTCCCCAGATACAGGAGAGGGGGCTACTTTCTTGAGAGACCCATCAACAGCATAGGACCTGGAAAACCTGATGGAGAATTCCTTTGCCCCATGGGCCTCAAAGCATGGCCCTCCCTCTTCTTTCTATTCCATGTCCAGCCTCTGATAGGGGTCACTTCTGCCCAGAAATTAATCACTCTGTCCCCAGAGCATCATTTGCATGATGTCTGGCATGTAAGTCCTGAGAATATGCACTAAAAAATGCAGAAAGAACTACTGAGTAGTTCCTCACTCCGTATATCCATCTAGCCTACATACTAAGTGTGGTGAAAGTCGTATGGGAGAAGCCAGTATGTGTAATTAAAGACTGTGTCCTAACACATATGAGCAACCACGACAAATAAAGGCTGTACAAGCAACCCAAACACTCCTGGTTCATTTATGTTAAGATGCTATTTTGCTATCTTAATGTTTTTTAGACACAAATTCAAATGTCTTTTAAGTGTGAATCAATACATACTGACCACATATACTTAAGAAATGTATTGTAAAGGTATGGGGAGAGGTGAAACCATTAGCGTTCATTTAATTTTTTTCTAGGCTACAGCACTAAGTCAGTTATTAAGCAGCATTCAATAATTAAATCCAGTTTATAAGGGAAACACTATGTTCCCTTTCGTTTATCAACTAATCACACTAAGCCACCAATCCATCCTGCGAAGTGTACACATCTAATGCAGATTTGTTTTAGAAGTTTATCTGAAATCTATTTTTTCTTGCTAGAATTCAATTCTTTTTCCTAAATTCTGCATACAGAAAAATGAAAATACATGTAATTCAGGTGAATGTTAAGAAGGGCAGACGACAAGAGCTATTTGCTTTCATTACTAATCAGTAATTTTCTGTCTTGTTGATTGTCAAATGGTTCCACATTACTATAATATCCTGTAAAACAAAGATGTTTCCTGAGTTTTAAAGGAAATCAGAAAAGGGAGATGAGACAATAATTAGGAAGAATTTGGTATAAGGAAGGGAAATTTAATAAACTTTTTTTTTTTTCTTACCCTGGATCTTTTTACTGCAGGCATTCAGGATTGGAATGGAACAATAATTCATTGCAACAAGAGCCAAAAACACACGCAGAGCATTCGGGGAAGTCAGATGGTCTCTCTCTTTCAAAACTGCCATCTAAAGTGAATTAAGAGTTTATAAAATGCTTCATTCTTCAGGTATGTTATCAGTGCTTTCTGATGAAGGCATTTTCACCAAAACTTTCCCAAACTCCTCAGCCTGTTTAGACTTATATGAAAGAAACCAAGCAACAAACGGCAAAAGCAAAGTAACTACTCTGAATTTAATATACAATTATAGCAGATCAAGTATTCTAGAGCTGTGTCACTATACAAATTACCAGCAATTTGCCTTTATATTTTTTTTTAAAGAAGTCTCAGTAAAGCTCATTTGCAAATGCTGTGAATATGTATCCTCTACCAATTCTTAAAAAAATAGCAGAAATATAATTAGCACAGCTGACTTATTTAATAGTACTCCAAGTATTGTTTTGGATGCATGCAAAAGCTGTAAGCCTTCAAAGTGATCCAATAGCACACTGAATGGTGTATCTTTAATACAAACACTCAGCTATAAACGTGGGCTGAGGCACAGCAGGTCAGCTGTGATGCCACAAAGAGACTTCATTTATCAAAGCAGTAATTAGATTGATATAAATTACATTAAAAATGAGACTACAAAGCACAGCGACTATTAAAATACAATATTCTTACTGCATGCATATCAGAAGTTAAATACAAAATGTATCTACACCAGAAACTACACAATATTAAAAATATTAAAAATAGCACCATGTAGGCTCGGAAAAATTAAGAGCTCCCTTCAGTTAACATGTGGAAACGTTACTTTCCTCTCAGTTCCATATTGCACCACATCTTCAGATTTTAGGATTTACTTACATCTAACACACTGCATGAGCTCCCTGCACTGCTTTATTCTCGCCCAGTTTTCCCATCAGTGTTATCTTCCCTCACTTCCTCATGAATGCTACTACAAATTCTGACCTCACAGCTCTTCAGCTATATGATTAAAAATCACAAGGAGGCCCTGTTTGACAGAAGGTTTCAAATTGTCTTTAAATCAGGGGTTGAAACCCAGTACACCCTGTCATAAAACCCACAGCCTGCTCCCAGACACTGTATCTCTCAGGGGACCTTTCAGATACACAGGAAGATAAGGCCATGAGCTAGGCGAGTTCTCCTGGCACCTCGTTCTCAGTGGTCTAGCCCTGTACCACTACTGGACACAGCCCCATCATGATCTGGTTTTCTGTCTTGTCTTCCAGCCACAAGCTGGGCAAGGGAATCAGGGCACAGCCTCTAAGTGCTTCTATGAAATACCATGTGGCCAACCAAAACAAGAGGTGAGGGCACTGCTATTCCTTTTGTACCATGTCCATTGCTTTCTGCCCCCTTTCATGGTGAGATATTCCCAGCCTCCAAATTTATGTTCTTCCTACAGATATAGCTGGAATATGATTCACTTTATTATACTTTCTTCCCGAGTGTCTGGAAAGAACCATACACAATTTATAAACAACGCAAGAGCACAGGCTTTGTTGAAGTAAAAATGAGCCTCCAACTAAATTTACCTCTAATTTCTTTTTCAGGAAGACTGGAGCATCTTTTCCCATGCATTTCATCAGGTTTTGCAGTATAAAGATGTCTCTGATACTCGGAATGCGCTGCTCCACTAGCAATCTGATGAAGAAACACACACAAGGCCTTGAGCTACAGAGAGTAACTTTAATAGACCTTTCCTCATTTCAGCAGAAACAAGTAGGTACCCTCATTTTCCCTCACTGATATACTCCTAATGTAAAGCTGTAATTCTCTGCTCCTCACCCACCTCCTTTTTTGCAACATTGGCATAACTCTACATGATATACCTGCAGCACAGATATTTTGCACATGGAAATAATTACATGCTTTCTTAATGTTATCCTGATAGACGCATGTTGTCACCAATATATTAAGAGCAGGGGCACCTGACCAGACTGCACATGTGACTGTGCAGATGTGAGTGCTGTTAAGCCTCAAGGAATTAACACTCTTCTGCAGAAAAAAAAGAGATTGCACATTTTTACCATAAAATCATCTATGTCTAGGCAAGTTCTGAAACCATTAGGAAACTTGGAGACAGATACTGACAACAACTTGGTGTAAGTGAGGACAAAAACCAAACAAGCAGTGCTGTGGGCTGCAGGAACAGAAGGGGATATTGTAACATAGAGGGATCATAAGCACAAGATGGAGTTCTGCATTCCCAGCACCTCCTTTTCTGGCTCAGAAGGAGGTATTGTAATTGTTTTGTCTGAAACACCCTTAAATATACCTGCACAACTACAAAAATGTGAATTGTCGCTTTCTAAGGCACTGCTCTGAAATTCATCCCTGCAGATACAGCTTCCTACAAATGGGCAAAAGCTCTAGACATCAAGACAGAAAGAGCTGTAGGTGGATCTCCTGCTTTCCACCAATGTACAAGAATGTACCAGCAGAAACTAGTTTTTGTGTAACTAACACACCCACCTTCTCAAAACTGGACCTGACACAGGACCAAAAGTACTAATCCAAGGCAAGTTTTGTGACAGCCTTAGTAAAAAAAAAAATCTCATGGGAGCAAGGAGATTGCTTACCCACATAAATCTCATTGGCACAGAAAAAAATCACTACAGCCAAAGAAGTTATTCTGATAAACCACTACACACAAGGCCTTGCTGGATGCACAGATAAAATCTAAACTTAATTTTTACTTACTAAATTAAAAGAAAATACTTCCTGGCTGTTAAACAGCATTTTTCATGATAAATCAAAATACTTCACAAAGTAAACTAGTCTCATTACCTTCTTTTTACACACTGATAAAACAAGAGGCATAGATATGTGAAGTGACTTGATCAACACCACAAAAAAAACAGAGTGGTGGAGCTGCAGTGAGAATATGAACCTCCTGCAGAGCAGTCTAGCACCCCATGCCATCGGAGGCCTTTCTGCTTGAAACTGCAAAACAATGTCTAAAATCCCTGTCTTGTACAGCTGTTAACTCATGTGATCATTTAAGTCCTAAAACCACAGCATGTCTTATGTGTGGACATCCACTCCATGACTTCTAAAAGACATATATTCAAACAACATTTAAATATGACACATGTGAAAGAGGTTTTTCTCACTGTAATCCAGCTTGAAGAGCGCTCACATTCTTGTCTTTATCCAGCCCTGCTAAAGCAGTTGCCAAAACTGAGATACATCGGTTATCAAGTTGATTGAGCTTCTCCTGTTAAAAAGTTTTCAGTGTCAGATAACTTCAAACCAGTAAAAGTTTCAGGAAAGAAAAACTACTCAGTCTTAATCTGTACCTGCTGCCTTTTCTTTCCCTCCAGAAGTCAATTCATAAGCTCTAATTCCACAGTGACCTCCATGGTCTCACATCAGTCAAATTTAGTTGATTTGAAAAGGGTAATGATTTCTGAGACTTCTATTAAATCTGTCTGAAATCAGGCAGTGGTTTCAAAAATGAAGGAAATTAGAAGTACACACAAATTAACTATGGGAGCCCAGTTTCCACAGAAAATGAGACTAAACCAGGGACATAACACAAAACTCTCTCTGATGCTACACAGCTTCCCAGAATTAGCCTCAAGGTTTCAGCCCAAACTCAGGAGAAGAAGGATCCTGATACTTACTTGGCACACTCTCAGCAAAGTCTGGACTAGGAGAGTGTTCTGAGGAACACCGAGGTTCACCATGGCATGCAGACTGAACACCAGATCGCCCCGTGTCATCCTTCTGGAGTCCCGCAGCAGCTGCTGACAAAGCTTGACAAATGCTGGGTGCTCAAAGATCAGCTGCTTTTCATAACGCTGCTGGTCTTCGGACAGGTTTTTAAAGAGCCTCCATACTGTAGTTAAACAGCTTGTAAAGTGCTTAGTGGAAACAGCAGACTCTGAAGCCAAGTCCAGTGCATCACAAGGACAGGTACATTTCCGGAGACTATTAAAAAACTGTTCGCTATGATCCATTACATGCTTCACTTTGAAGCTCCCAGAATCATCCAGCTTTTCAAGTTCCAAGGAGCACTGGGGAGCCTGCTGACTCACCAAAACCTCCGTACTTTTCTCTGGCTGTATTTTAGCACCTGTGCTAAAAACATCTGTCTTTTGAGATACAAATCGAAGAGATGATCCATGCAGAGAAGGAAAAATACTTAACCATAAAGTGTGTTTTCTTGTTGTGGCTGAAGATTTGGGAGCGAGCACAGAATTGCACCTATGTATGCATCTAACAGTATTTAACAAATAACTTATTTTATTATTCATTTTTGCTAGCATCTCATGAGTACATTTGAAATGCCAATTCGAAGTAAGGGATCTGATGAAATTCTACTAGTGGAAACAGTCCTGGAGAAATTGCAGAAGAGCACTTATCTGCAAAAACAATTGAAAATTATGGATTAGTTACTGGACTTACCATTCCTAAAGTTTCAATTCCATATCTATGCACATCTTTTACAGGAGTGGGGAAAAACACTTCGGGAAAAGATCCCTCGAAAAGGGTTTGCAGAGGGACTTCAACTGGGCCTCCTACGTTTTAGTCAAGTCAGCAGAAGGCGAACTCATCCTGGGTGTCAGCCCTTCGCTGTTCTAACCACGACACGTGCCGAGGGAGAGCCCTTTCCTCACCCACCTTCCACCGAGCAGACGCGCCCCCCGCCACGGCTCCGGAGGCTCGGGGCCACCCCCAGCTCCGGCGGACGGAGTCCCGCCCGGCCCGCCCCAGCCGCCCCGCCGCTGCCCCAGGGCCGCCCGGCCGGGGCAAGGCCTCTGGCTTGCGGGCTCGCTTCCTGCAGGCGCCGGAAGGCTGCCCGGGGGCACGGTGCCGGGGGCACGGTGCCGGCGGCGCAGGCCCGGCGCCTTTCGGCGGCTTCGCACGGGCTGGGGACGCCGGCCGCGAGGGCGGGCGACACCGGGGCTGGCCGCCACCCGCCGCAACCCCGCCGCCCGGCAGCCGCTACCTGGCACGCCGCGGCGCCATAACGGCCCGGCTCCCCCGCCCCGCGCGCTCCCGGCGGGCCTCGCGAGAGGGACGGCGCGAGCCGAGGGACAAGCGGCGGCAGCGGCGCGTTGCTGCGCAACGGCCAAGCGGCCGGTGGAGGGAGCCGCGCGCATGGCCAAGTGGGTGCTGGCGGGTGAGGCTCCCCGCGCGTACCGCCCGGCCCGCCCCGCACCTGCCCCTGCCCCGCACCTGCCCCTGCCCCGCGTCGCTCTAGAGAGCGGCGCCCGTGCGGCGCGCTGCCCCTGCCCCTTCTAGCCAGCCTTCTCCCCCCGGCCCCCGTCGGCGAGGGTCCTGCGTCACTAGCTGCTGTCCCGCCGGGGCGGCCTCCTCAGCCCCTTCAGCGCTGGCTGAGGAGACCGTTTCACCTCCAAAGTTATCCTTTCTTCGCTGGCTCATATGCTTGTCCTGTTTCTTTCTGGGAACTCGCGGGATGATGGTTGCGTAAGACACTTTTTTAATTGGAACAATGAAGAGACGTTTGACCTGTTACGCCCCTATCAGTCATAGTCACAAAATTTCCCGTTTGTGGTGTTGTGTTCCCAGGTAAGGCAAACTGCCCTTGCTATGCCAAGGCTGAACTCCTGGCTGACTATCTCCAGGCTAACTTGCCCAACTTCAGGGTTCACAAGATCACTCAGCACCCTGACAAATGGGAGGTAAGGGATCGTTAGTCGAGGCCTTAGTAGATGCCCCAGTACTCTACAAAGCAACGAATGTGCTTATCTGTAGTAAGTCTCTTCTTCCTCTGAATTAGTGTTTTGCTGTGTGGGTAGAGGTGTTGCAGAAGCAGCTTTGGCTGCAAAAGCTAGCCAGAGGAAAGGTTTGAATCCTGTGAGAGACTGGCATTCTTGTGATTCTTACCATGGAAGATGGGCACAAAATGTGGGTCAGCCTAAAGCTATGTTTTGTCAGTAAGAAGTTTATTATTTTTTTATTACAGGCTGCTCAGCCTGTAAATCTTTTGCACACTGCGATTGCATATGCCTTCAGAGCTGTTACTTGCCAAGAGCATTTCTGGCATTCAAGGGCTCTGAATTGCAATGAAAGTATGAAATTAAATCTCACATATTTGTTTACCATGTGGATGGGTCTTCCTGAGTACTTTTGCTGTAGACATATTGCCATGTCTACACTGTAGTCCCTATAATGAACTGAAAAAACTGCAGTATTACTTCATGAGATAGGCAGTACTATGACGTTTATTGCCTTTTACATTTTGCTTGACACCTCAGCCAAATAACTGGAACAGTTAAGTGAACAGCAATTAACTAACCTCTGCAGCTTGCTTACCTTCTGCAGCTAAATAGGAATCCTCAGTTTACTTACTATTTCACAACATTGATGTCTTCAATTGACAATTAAGCAAACTTACAGCAGTAAAATCAAGTAGAAGTAAGACCTTTTGCTGAGTTTTGTACAGTGTATCACCATGTCTTGTTTTGTTTTTTGCACCATCTTGCACACACTGGTATGTGAGTAAGTTATGAAGGACCTTATTATTACGTATTGAGGAAATAACAGGAATGTTTATAGCTGTAACATTTAAGTTTTAAAAAATATTAAAGTGTTAAAACCTTTTGGTGGGAATGTTTACGTTAGCAGTGGCTTCATGACATTTGTGAAAAGAATGGATGGGAATACAGACAGTCTCCTATCATTTGGAGAGAACTTTTGGACCGTGGAGGGAAGGGTCTGCTTCTGGGAGGAGTTAATGACTTTCTGGAATATGCTCAGGTAATGAGCTGCCTTTAATACAGTAAACACATATTTTATGTTTTCTTATAGCATTATTGTTCTTTATTCTTCCTTCAAATGTAAAATAAAACTATCCTTTCTCATGTTATCTTGCTGTGTTTGGGTTGTCATTTAATTTGAGATCATCCTTTTTTTTTCTTAGCATTATTATGGCGTCACCTCAATGAAGTTGAGTGAGGAACTGTTAGACATTGCTAAGGAGAACCTGCAGGCACACAGTGAAATTGAAAAAGAGGAGGAAGAGATTAAAAGTCTTATCAAGCCTTTGCAGATCTGGATCACCAGGTGAGAGTAAAAAGAATATCTGTAAAGTTTCACTCAGCTTCAGAAGAAAGCACTTTTTCCTATCGCGTATAACAGGTGTAACCATCTGAAGTTATACATGAATTCCTGTAATTTGCTGATTTTAATTAGGTTCTGCACCCCTGAGTATTCAGTATATAATCTAGAAATTATTTCTACTTTTGTTGCATTTTGCACTAGTTTAAGTGAGGGATGTGAACAGGCAACATTTAGACCCCAGATCACCTTAAGGAAAAGCAAGTATTTACAAAGTCAGGAATTTTGTAGCACAACTATATTGCATTAAATGTTTTTGGAAATATTTAAATAAGTCTCTTGCAGTTCTACCTTTAGAAATTTCTGTATTTCTGGTGGTACTAAAAGAGCATCTTAAATCTGGTTCTTTAAAGACACCAATTTTTAAGTGACAGTATTGACTAAAATGTATTGGATGGAAAAATCTTCAAATGAAAAGGAGGACAGAGCTGTTCTAATTTTTAACCTGTTAAAATGACAGAAAGAGAGATAAAGGAGGCAAGATAGTGGTCTATTTAAACATAACCAAATACAAAAGAAAGATCTTTGTCTTTATTTATGTAATACTTCCAAACAAGCAGTTGTTAGTCTTTAACTATGATTTTTCTATATACTTCTCCTCTTAGTGCATCAGCTCCAATCTGTTATCAGCTGATCCCTCTGTTGGCAAATGGAGAGGTGTTTGGGATGACCACAGAAATCAGTATCCATTTGCTTGACACTGACCAGTTTAAGGAAGTTCTTTGTGGTATTGTAATGGAAGCTGAAGACATGGCGTTGCCACTCCTCCGCAGTATTTCAGAGCACACTGAAATAGATGAGGCTTTTATTCAAGCCGATATTATCATTGTTCTTGATGATGTCCTCTTAAACCGTGAAGTCCAATCCCTTGAGTGCTGCATCAGGGAAGTGAGTAAGATCTGTCAAGTGTATGCTCCCTTGATCGAGAAGAATGCCAAGAGTGATGTCAGAGTAATTTCATCAGGAAAGACCTTTGTAAACCTTAAGGCGATGATGATTATGACATACGGTCCATCCATTAAGCCTGAAAATGTCATTGCCGTTGCAACATCCTGGGAAAGTGCAGCTAAAGCCATGCTGGCCAGGAAGCTAAGCATGAATGCAGCAGGTGAATACTTTTTTATTCTGGTGGCATTTGGGGAATTCAGTGGATGAACACCTTTGTGACTATGTATTTCATTGCAGAACACAGTTGATGTGCATACAGAAATGCAAGCCCAGCAGTGCCCCCGCTGAATTGCATGGCTGTACAGAGTGCCAGGGTGTCACTAGCAGGTGCTGCCATTTTCTATGCTTATCTGGGTCGGTGCCTGCTCCCATGAATGTCAATTCTTTTGCTGACTTTTGGATGCAGCCATGCCATTTTGGTGTGTATTTCATGCTGGAAATACACCAAGAAGGACTAAGCAGTGTTGCAAATCATGAACTAGGCTTCAAGATTGCACTTGCACTCTGCAGCTGTTATTTTGGAGACACACTAGCTGTGAAGAAACCTGATATCATACTGCTGTGCAGATAATGAAAGTATAATAGAACTGTGTTGTAGTATTAGTTCTGGGTTAATTAGCTTTCTTTCTCAAGTCAGTTGTTACAGCTTGGTTATATTTGCACAGTTCTGCACTGCATAGCAAAAGTGTGCTCCAGGAGCCTGCTCAGTGTTGCAGGAGTAGGGACTGGTCATAAATGAGAAGTCTAAGTATTTTGGAGCCTAAGAAAACAGAAAAGAAGTAAGTTAATAGGCTGAGTAGCCTATCAGCAGATTATCTGAGAAATTCCTTTTGTACCAAAGCAGGTAGATTTAATTTATTTTTTTTAATATATTTTTTAATATTAGGCATTCTGTATTTATGTTTACAGGATTTTAAAAGTAACATCACTGTATGTTTGCAATGTGATTTTTTTGTTGTTGTTTTAAAGAACTAAGTATTTACTAGGGTTTGCCTATTATGTACAATAACATGATATAAATTAAAGTTGCTTTTTCTGTTTGTGGTGAGGTTTCTGTTATGGAGAACCTTGTTGCATTTTTCAGATCAAATAATTTCTCCTATAAAGGCAGGACACTGAATTGAAGAACAATTCATCTTGAAAGGAACTTCTGAAGGTCATCTAGTGCAGTCTACATTGTGAAAGTATTTGTCTGTCTTTTCATTTCAGTTTTTCCTTCTGTTATAGGAGTTAAAGACGTGATTGTGTGGGGCAATATTACTGGTTCTAACTACATTGATTTGTCACATGCAAAACTTTATGGATATGACTGTGCTATTTGGGGCCCAGCTGATTTTCCACATCCTTTGTTGAATAAGATTTATGATAGGTACAGTACAGATTTTTTTTTTAAAGTAAAACTAAAAAAACATCTTTTAATCTATGTTTATCTGAATGTGTAATAAACATCAAGAAGGGTTTTTGTTTTCAAGGTTTATCTTTACTGACTAGTGCTGTACATAAAGGAAAACTCAAGTTTAAGTACTTGGATGGTAAAAGAAGTTGAGTAGTTCCTAGTGCTATACGTTGTTCTGACTCTTCTGCCAACTCCGTTTGTAACTGTATTTTCCTACACATTAAGAGTGTTTCTCTTCTATTGTATGATGAACAGCCTATAAGAGGTAATGAAAGTCCAGGTTAGTGACTTAGATGTCTAGTATGCATGAGGAAACTTTGAAATAATACTAAACATTTATCTGCATCTTGAAGTACATGAATTCCATTGAACACATTGCCTGAGCACACTAATGTTGTCAGTTTCCCAAAATGGGCAATTTGTTAACATATATAAAAAGGATATCTGGCAACTGGATGGCTTCTTGTGGAAGGAAAAGTAGCAGAGAAAGCATGGGTGCAGTGAGAGGGCAGCAGATGTGACATCCACTCAGGCCTGGCTATATGGAACTCTCCAAATCTAGAATTTACTGGACAGTAGATATTTCTTTTGTTCAATACTTTTACTGTGCTGACCACAGAGGGATTATGGTTCATGGCTGGGTTCTTAGGTTATGAGAGGTTATGACTTGGGTAAATGACCTAACTTGCATAGCTAAGCAGTGTTTGTTCTTACCTTTTGAGCCTCTTTTTGTTTCTTTGAGTGCCTTGCCTTCAGCAGTGAAGTTTGAATAAATTTCAACTGTTCTCTTCCCTCAGGTTTAGTTATTTTTCCCTCTAGAAAACTACACTTCCTGAAATCATCTCAGGTTTTATTTTTTTCTTCCCCCCCCCCCCCCCTTTTCTTGTTGTAGTGAATGGATCCATTCAGAATTTCTATCTGCACAGACTTCACTGAGTTCCCGGCTCTGTCATTATGTAGGAATGTTACCTGCTCATGCGGTAGCCACTGTACTGAGATACTGGTATCACAGCTCTCCTCCTGGGGAGATTGTTTCTGTGGGAATACTTAGTAAAGGTAAATCTACTTTTGCTTCACATATTCTTGTCTAGCTTTCCCCATATGCATAATGTTATTTTTTAGTCAATATTTTTAATTTATTAAAAACTTGTAAAACAAATCATGATGTAATGGGAGGCTGAGAGTTTGTTTCAGCATAAGAACCTCCAAATCTAAGCAGTTTTGCTCTCTAGAGCTTGTGATTTGGTACTCGCTTCTTACAATCATCTCTTAGTTTAATATTGTCTTGTTCCAAGTTGCCTCTTAGTCCTTTGGTTTAAATGCTTTTCTGGTGCATGTATTTTAGGCAAGAACTCCTTATAGTTCTTAGAGCCTAAGCTATAAAAGCATGTTCTTCTTAGGTAATGTTACAGTTCCATTATTGGTTCATGTAACTACCCAACAGCCATTTAACTCTTGTATGAAATAAAACTTTTTTTTCCCCTTTTTAAGATGTAAAATTGTTACAGCAATTCTGTTACAGCACAGGAAAGACATGAACCTGTTGGAGCAGGTCAAGAAGAGAGCCACAAAAATGATCAGAGGAATGAACACCTCTTCTGTGAAGAAAGGCTGAGAGAATTGGGGTTCAGCCTGGAGAAGAGAAGGCTCCATGAGGGACAGACTTTTTAGTAGGGCCTGTTGTGATAGGACAAGGAGTAATGTTTTAAACTAAAGAGGGCAGATTCAGACTATATATAAGGAAGAATTTTTTATGATCAGGGTGGTGGAACACTGGAACAGGTGGCCCAGAGAGGTGGTAGATTCCCCATCCCTGGACACATTCAAGGTCAGGCTGGATGGAGCTCTGAGCAGCCTGATCTAGTTGAGGATGTTCCTGTTCATTGCAGGGGGGGGTTGGATTAGGTGGCCTTTAAAGGTCCCTTCCAACCCAAACCATTCTATGGTTCATGTACATTTAACTAAAAGACAAAGTTACAGTAAAAGGGGAGCTCTTCTAGTCTTTGAAATGTACACTCCATTTATACTAAGATCTTACAGTTGCAGACTTTTGCAAGTCTGTAAGACTATCTTGACACTGGTGAGGATGTGTTTTTTGTTCAGAAATAATATGTTTGGGTCGTTGTTTCCCTCTTCTGCAGGTCAATTTTGCATTCCTGAAGGAATTGTCTTCTCTATGCCAGTGAGGTTCCAGAATGGTAACTGGGAAGTCATGACAGAATTAGAAATTAATGAAATGACCCAAGAAGTTCTGGGACGCTTAGCCCATGAGCTGGTTCAGGTGATTATTTTTTGTATCTAATAGTATGCCCATTCTGCCACCTATGGGTACCTTGCAATATAACTTTGTATACTGAAACCTTTGCTCCACGTTAGCTGTACAAACTGCACATGTGCATTTATGCATGATAAATACCCAGTATTTTTAAGTGTAAGGTAGTATTTATATATTGAAATGAACAGATGGTTGTTCTGTGGCTCAAAAAGGATATGATAAAATAAGTATACCTACGTAAGTGTAGAACCTGCACCCCTGAGTTCTGCATGCTTTGTGCAAAACAGAAATATTAGCTTTAATGTAATGTTTCTACATTCTGCGCTGCTGATGTTGATGTTGCTTGTGTGGTATTCAGCATAGTATGCCAGCAGATATATCTTTTGGGATCCTTATTGTGGTGACTCTGCATGAATGAAGGCCAGTTTTTACTAGAATTTTACTAGTATTTTTGTCAGAAAACATAAAATCAGTCAGCAGTAATTTTGTCATAAACTTCTTGTGAGTTAGTGAGGCAAAAATAATTTGACTAAATATTAAAATACTGAAAAGACTGGTCCCAAACTCAACATTCTAGCTTCTATCAGATTTTGTGATCTTCAGCCATACTAGTAACAGGTAAGGATTATTTTATTTTAACGTATTTTAAGTTTGTGCTAGAAATTACAGTGCATGAAAAGAATGGGTGATATTAAAATTGTGTTTTGGGTTTATTTTTCAGGAAAAGCTCATTGCGCTAAAGGAAATAAAAGAAATGCATCCATATGCAGCTGAAAAAATCACTAGTAAAAAAATTTTGCATCAAGGTGGGTTTTTCTCCCCAGAAAAGATGAGATCAAGTTTTAAGTGGGAATTTAAGTAGTGCATTCTTACTTTATGTCCCTTTGGTTTAAAATGCATGTAAGAACCTTAGGAAGGAATATAAATAACAGTGCTTCTCTGATGTATGCTGGACTGTGCCCGGGGCATGGTGATAGGAAGGGCAAGCCTGCATGGTAGCAATGCTTTGTTAAGTTTCTATTGTGTCCTTCACAGACCATGAATATAAAAGCTGAGCACAAATAATACATTTAGCATGACACATTTTACCACGGGTTATTAGTAAAAATAGTTTTAACCTAGTTGAAGTACTTCCACCATGTGTCCTACCATATGTTTTTGAAGCTGTTCTTTACTATACTATTCTTTACTATCTAACAATAATGAGTTGAATTTCTAACAGAAAAAAAAATACTGTAAATTGGAACTCAAACTTCTCATTTTTCTATCTGTTACAGTACCAAAGAGTTCATTCACTATCTTTAGTCTATAAGCCAGTCAGAAGAAGAAAAAGTTGAGACATCCAAAGACAGTAGGCTAAAAAAAGAGATATTTCTGCTTTCTGTAGAGAAGGCAATCTTGGTAAGTGGCAGCCAGATCTGCCACTTCTTCCAATTAGAACAGATGAAAGATCTTTTAGAGATCCCTACATTATGAATTATTAAGCCATTTTGCTTTGTTAATGACAAACCAAGTTTATCATGACATAGTTTTTTTAAATGTATGAAGATATGAGAAATTTCAACTAAAAATCTACAGAACAACTCCGATATACCTTCCTAATATTTAGGAGCATGTGGGAGGGCTATAGGCTACATGATACTGCCATGGCAAAACTCCCCTGAATCCACAATCTGCTTTTCCTGTGCAGAATATAAAACTCACATCTTCTCCAATGTCTTTCTGTGCTGCTTTTCCTACGTATTCTGCTTTTCAGGTTCTCTTTTCTCTTAAGATTATATAAAGGAAAGAAGAATTATTCATCAAAACAAGAACAGATGAACTTTAAAGTGTGTTTTATTTTTGTTTTCTCACTTTTCCCCAATTCTTAGGTTCTGAAATCCCTGTACTTTCCCAATGTTATAGTCATTTCTTTCTACTTTTAGGTCCTACAGGCCTTTTCCCTAGTTAGTTTTCTTTCTCCCTTCCTTCAGATTCTTTCCAGTACTTTTTTATCAGCATTTGCTATACTATGAGCTGCTCTTGTGCATTAAGGGCAGGCTGAAGAATGGGGAAACTACTTGGAGCTTGATGGCCAGGCCCTTTAGTGAGCACATAAGCCTTTTGGTTATCCATGCTTGTTTCTCAGGGAAGGACTACAGAGAATAATATTTTCTTGATAAATGCAGAGTTGAATTATTCTACTGATCATGACCAATCGTGAGGCAATTGGCAAAAGGAAAAGTTATAAACATGACCTTGATTAATCCAGACAGGAGATTCCTGATTAGGTAGGAATGTCATTCTCTGTCTGCACTCTACTTGTATGGCACTGCTTCTCTGTGTAGCTGTCCCATTCCTCTTGCGACTGCTTTAAAAACCAAGCAGAGGGCCATTCTGCTGCTAGCAGCTAACTGCTTAGTTATGGCCTACTCTTGTGACCTTAGTAGCAGGTGCTGTACTAGTTGAGTATTACCAAAGTGCCCTGCTTATCTTCTTGCATGTGTAAGTATTTTAGGAAGTTTGCAAAAATATGTGCTGTTTTTTTCTTTTTTACAGAGATGGAAGCCTTGTCTACTGGCTCATTTTAACCAGAGTTGTCTGGAGGAGAGAATGCGGAAAATTCCCATGCTAAAGCTATGTTTCCATTTCCATTGTAGCAAACTACAAAGAAAGGCTAAACATTGTCATAGTTTTTACAGTACCTTCCTCATCAAAAACCTGGAAATTGCAGGCAGAAAAATATTTCAAAAACAGTGTGAATGTAACATTCTTAATCTGGAGACCAAAGCAAAATTCCTACCGACTTTAATAAGTCTAGGATTTCATTTACATCCAACAACTTATTTCTTCAGACCAATAAACTGTTTCAAAAACAATCATATTATAATAATTTTGAATGAGATTGTCACACACAGAGTGACAGTTGTATAACTCCAAATTCTTGTTTCAGATGTAATTAAACACAATACTTGCATAAGAATATACATTCTCAGGCAAAAACAATTTTCTAACACAAAAATTGAAGTGCATACATCTCCTTAGTGACAAGATCATTTTTGTCTCCATGTCTTTTATCTATTCAATGAGTTTCATAGGGACTGTTGATGTGTTTTAAGTCAAACATGCAATTAAGTCCTTGTCTAAACAGAATTGATGAGGTACCACTGTTACTTGCATGTCTTTAGTGTCTTAAAAGATGGAGACTGTGTTAAATGAAATAGTATTGTATTTGCTAATTTTTTATCAGAAGTGAGTTTTTAAAGCAAAATAAGAAGTTTCATGTTCTTTGAATTATATACATGTAGTTGGAATAAATTCATTATTTCTGTTCAAGTGGAGGTTCCAACTCTGAACAGGGGTAACTTCTTACATGAGGAAACCAAGAGGAGTTCATCTGCTGTTTATCGGCTGATGTTGACAGAAGGGGTGTCTCACTGGTCTTAGAGAGAGGAGCTCGGCTGGGGTATCACAGGAAGTTGGAAGAGTGTAGTTTCTTATGTGAAATATACATGGGAGAAGCAACAGTTACAGGAAGTGAGATATTGTTGCAGGTATCTTCATGTAAGAGTTCACATGGGAGCTGGTAGAGGGCAGTGATGTAAGAAGTCTTGAAGAGAGTGGTTAGGAATCACTCATTTCATGAGGAAGTGGTCTCCAAGGCATTAGTTTCCAGCAGTGTGTGCACAGAAAATTGGCTGAGCCTCTGAGGAGCATCTGAAGGCAGATGTCTCAGGAGAGCATAGCCAGGAAGGATGCTACAGTAGTCTTTAGAAGAAAAGTTAGCTTCTCTAATGTGTCTTTACATTTGTTTTTTTCTGTATAGATTATGATTTGGCAGTCTTTTATTCTTTGAATTCTTTTATTCTACCTGTGAAGATAGTAGTTCAAACAGACTGCAATTCAAACACCAACGCTGCACAGCTGTTAGTGAGAAGGAAATGAACTCTCTGCAATGTATAAGCAGGCTTACTGGACTTGCAAGTCACTACCTAAAAACCACAAACAAAGAATTTCGTCTCAGATGTTGGGAGGAGAAAGACAAAAAAAAAGTCTTTGACGTCTCTTGTATCCTAAATTATTCTAATTAATTTGCTTAGTGGGCTGTAGGGGAATTTAGGTCATTCCTCATGGAAGCATAATAGAATGGGAAAGTTTCTTTTCCTAGCTTTTGTTTAGGAGAGAAAGAAAGAATAGAAATAATAGGCAAGGTAAAATATGGTAACATATTCAAAGTTGGTTACAGTTGTAACACAGGAATTAATTTAGTCATCACTAAGTTTGTTTTTTCTATAAGTAGTAAGTAATTTTTTATATACATTTTCTCACAAGTTACTGAGTAATGCTATGTATGCAGGACATTCATAGCACTGATGAATCCTACCACCTGGGTGTTAGAGTAACTGTTGAAAAATTTATGAAAAAGGGCTTTAAGATAAATGTATCTACCTTACAGATATTATATATATTCTGCATAAACCCTAGCATTTGGGTGTACTGGAGAGTGTGTAAGCTTTCCGGTTGATCTGAACAATTCTTATTTTAGGACATTACCACTAGGACTTACTATTTTTCCTCTTTGTGTAGTTGTACCAACTGTTCATTACAGCACACTGTGCTT
Organism: Falco biarmicus; assembly: GCF_023638135.1. NCBI lineage: Eukaryota > Metazoa > Chordata > Aves > Falconiformes > Falconidae > Falco > Falco biarmicus. The sequence goes on from NC_079295.1 coordinate 15,238,423, forward strand.
GGTGCATTGTTGTGCCAGCTTCCACCTCATTTTCAGTCTCTATAGCAACACTGTTTCTCAGCAACTGGGAGATGCTTGGTAAAGGCCTCTCAATTTAGAAATACTGCAATCCAACCATAAGAAAAAATTGCTTTGAAACAAAGATCAAAGAAGTTTTATCTTCAATAATTCAGGATATTTATTACTAATTAATTAGTGCTCTCTGTTTTGACTGCTTAGACAATTACCTGATACTTTGATCTGGGCCTTTGCAAGGCATTTGTTGTGAACAGCTTTCATTTAAAAGCAAAACCTGTAGAACTGTGTCTTGAAATCAACTTTTAAGTGCTATAAAACTACTGGACTACTTTGGTGGTATCGTGTGACTTCTGGGCCTTTAGTAAGTAGCTGAGAGAAAGGTAAGTGCCGTTACTGTATTTAAGAGGAGACAATAATTTCAGCCTTTGAACACAACATAGGATGTTTTCACCCTTCACAGGAAACAAAAGTAATTGTAGTTTATTTTATGCATATTTAAAATATTGATCATACATTGTTGATTTCAAAAGAAGGCAGGCCTCTGTAATTAAGTCAATTGATCTATTTGGGAGATTTCTGTCTTACTTGATCTGGTTTGTCTTTCTCTGTACTTTAACTTAATTATGTAACATGAATAAAAGTGCATTTTATTTGCTAAAGTACATACACTGAGAAACTGTGTAGGCAAACAAAATACATCTAAGTAATCAAACATGTTACTTTTCGTGCACATTCCAGTAGGATTCAAGAATAAGGCTACTCTTGTTCTGCACATAAAAGTATTTCTATTCATGGGACTGGGGTTTATAATGGTAAAAATGTATTTCCTGTACATTTGTAATTAATTTTAAAATTCTTTTTTGTTCTGTGGAAGCATTTTTAATTATTGAAGGACACATGTAGCTGAAATACAACACACTGACTGAAATAGTGTATCAATGAGCAGTTAGTTCAGATCTGATGGCAGGCAGATACTGCTTCTACTTTCATATTATGTTAATTATAAAGTAGATGTGCTACCACTGAAGTAGATCCTGTTCACCCAAGCATTCCTCCTCCAGTTAAGATCTGAGCTCTCCACAGAGTTTTGTGTATACAAATGTAGACTGTACATATGTTAATAAGGGCTTTCATAACTTTTTTGAGATAGGGTTCATGGGTATGTTGTTACGATGTTGCACAATGACAGCCAGTTTAGTAAAACACATAAACACATACTTTGAGACCATGAATACCCTAGTACAGGAGTACAGTGTTATTTATCCATGTGGGTGATTTAAAGGTTAGACATCGTGCTGTAGTGGATAGCGAGCTCATCATCTTACAGTAAGTATCAAGTGCTAATAGATTATGCATGCTATACAACTCAGTGAGGTCAGTGGATCTGTTCTTGAGTGTGCAAATTCTAATGAGTGAGTTCTAATTTAAGTGAGTTTAACTTGCATATTTTTACATTCATCTTCTTGCTTTTTTTTTTTTTGTGCCTTTGGTGGGGAGAAAAAAAGGAGGAAAACATGAGGCAAGCTGTGTGTTTGTAAGTCTATCTTTTAGGTTGCTACATGTAGCTTTCACTAAACACTTATGTTTAATTTGTTGCTTAGAATCTTCTGATTTCATTGATTTCCCTACATGGGCTTTTTCTGTCAAGTATACAGAGACATACACTGCTGCACCTATTTTAGAAGTAATTGTATAAGCAAGGTTACATGCCTATGTAAATGTTGGCCAGAACTGCAGCCTTGCAGAACCCAGGGTCGAGTCCAAGATCTAAACCTTAGTAAGGAAAAAAATAGAATAGTGAAAAAGAAACATAGTGGTATTGCTTTCAAAGAAGGACTTTTCAGAAAAAACTCTGGCATTGTAATACTTAATGAAGAAGTTATTAAAGCAAACCTGTATCACATCATTTTCAGTATTTATAAGTTATTTAGAGACCCAAACACAAAGTTGCAGCTTTCACCAGTTAAAATGGTAAGAAGCATATTTATGATAGACTCAATAGTTACAAATCCTTGAGTATTTATGCTTTGTAATTGGCTAGTATTCTCTCATGTTTGACAAATGGTCATGGACAAATGATCAATGACTCTTGGTGGGAAAATGTAATAAAGTGAACATTTGGGTAAGTTCAGATTTAATACCTAATTTATTATTTAAGTTTTAGATAGTTTCCAACTATTTAATTTTTAATTATTCTAGCAATTTCCTTTTTTTCCCCACTATAAGCCACATGTAGGCCTTTGGAGTCTCATGTGGCTTAAATCTGTTATACCTAGTGTTTTTCAACTGCAATATAAACTGAAAGTTAATTAATATACTGAATTGATATTTATATTTTTACATTTAAAAATATAATGTAGTTTAGAGCATTAATGAGATAAATCCTGAGTGGAGACATTCAGATTCTGTTATTATCAGGGACTCTTGCTTTCAGGGTTCTGTAAAGAAGTAGATTCATGGTTACACTTCCTTTTTCGCTTCCTTCTCAGCTCAAGAAGAAATGATGTCAGCTCAGCTGAAAACTTCAGTTCTGTTTGAAAATTTTACAAAATAAACTTGTGAGAAACTACAACCAATGAATCTTGGGATGTCTAGTGTAAAGGTATACCCTTTCTGACCTGAAATTATACACTATGGACTGTGTCGTAATCCTGTATGTAAACACTGGATTCTTCAATAGTGAAAGATCCCATTTCCTGTACTTGAAACTGTTCTGGGGACTGTTTTCACCCTGAGACAATTATGTAGTTACTAGAGTTACTCCTACTTTATCCTGAGCAGAGAGCCTGCAATTTTCTGGAGTTTCTCTGCACTTGGCACCAAAACTATTATGTTGCTTTATGTAAGTCTGTTTAGTTTCATTTCTGAATTGCATCCAGTAAATTGTTCAGATTAAAGGTTTGATTTGAATGGTTCGATATGTCTCTGTCTAGAAAATGTGGTTTTACACTTTGGTTTGTTTCATTATAGAACGCCTAATGCCATCTGTTCATTTCAAATGGATCCAGACTTTCAGGGTAAGGATTTTTCTCATTTTTTCCCCAACTTTTCTCAAAAGATATTTCTGTGTCTTTTTGAACAGAAACTACTGAATTGTAATGAAGTCTCACCATTTTCAGAATCTCTGTGCTGTAGCACATAAATGACAAGTTTCACAGCTGTGATGTCCTACCTTTATTTTTGGATCTGTCCTGGCACCTTCCTTGCCATTGTCACATTGGCTCGTGGAATAGTCACGTGCACAGGGGCCATGATCCCTAATTATAATATATTTTAAGTTTTTTTTCACATATTCTCAAATAGGCATGAATGATGGCCATAAACTCCCTTTTTGAGTGCAAAATCTTGACAGATACTTCATCTGCTACATAACAAGTAGCACAAAATACAGAACTAACAGGTAACCAGCTGGAGATGTCAGGAAACAATGCACTCTTTTCTATATGTGTAGCAATTCCTTTGTCACCTTTGCAAAAAATGGCATTTATGAGTCTTGAGGTGAAATTCTGCAGAATGATTACATGCTGGTTTTCTGTCTAAAGGGCAAGCTCCATTCCTATGAGAAATAAAAGAGTTTAGTGCCCCTAAATAGCTTCTAAACTATCGTTTATTATTATAAATAATAGTCCTGAAATATTTTGTATTTTATTTGGGCTTTTTTTTCTTTGTCTGCTGTTTTACTTGTGTGCTCTTGCAAGTTAATTCTGGAACTGTGCTTGGCAGGCACAGAATGCCCTGCTTTGAGGCCACATTTTGTCTGTAAGGATGGACTTGAAGTGAGTAGCAGATGGCTACTAAAACAGATTCCCTCCACTTAGAAAGTCATCTTGCACATGGAAGGTGTTTGAATTGGATCATGTGTATGTTTCTAGCATTTGTATTTGAAAATAAGCATTTGGAATTTAATCCACAGCCTACTGAAAACTGTGGGAGTCTTTCTGTTACTTTCAAAAGAGCTTTGGATCAGTTTACTGAAGAAAGAGAACTGATGATGCATGGAAGTCAAAACTCATTTTTCACATTGTATGACATGCTATGCTACATCTCCGAATAATATCACAAAACATAGTATGACAAGAGCAGGACTAAACAGATGGTATAGCAGATATTGGCTTATTTCTATATCTTAGGCAGCATCTGGGAACCAGCAGAGCCCATAATTTGCTGACTATTAACATTAGTCTGGTATATTTGTGGGAAACCATTGCACACAGATTGGTTCATTTCCAGAGTATACAGGTAAAGAGATTCCTGAGTTGTTTCTACTGGGTTATGCATATTTGTTGCTTATCTTTGACCTTAATCAACTGTGAGTAACTCTTCTTCTCTGAAGGACAGGGAGAAAGAGTCTCTGAGGACAGGGGGATAACTGATAAATTCCTTTCTAGTTTCTAAAGCTTTGTGATTTTTTAAGTTGTTTTTTTGTTTTGTTTTGTTTTGTTTTGTTTTGTTTTGTTTTTGCCGGGAAGTTCTAGTTGTATGTGTAAAGTATCAATTATAGGTCATGTTCAGAGGCCCTGACTTCCCTGTCAGGAAAACATCCTTTAGTGACGTGAAAGGAATGAGCTGAAATCATGTAAGGATATGGGATTTAGTCAAGCAGCTTGAGTGGGGTTACTAAGCCGAGATGTCAAAAGCCAGTTGCTCTGGTAAATTGCTTATCTTTGCAAGAGTCCCAGATGTTGATCTTGACAGAAAATTTGTTTAATGCTTGAAACAACGTGCATCCAAAACAATAACCTTGCTGTGCAGACTGACAAACTTTTCCTTGCAGAAGAGCATCTCTGATCAAGAAACTGTTTTGCCTGAAGAAATATTATTTCATTATGATCTTGGCTAAAAGTATGCACTGTGCATATCCTTTTTTCTGGTCCATGGATAGACTTGATTCCCAAAGAAGCAGGTGTGCTGTCTATGTTAAATATTATTATTACAACTTGTTGTGTCACTGGTCACAAGAAGACCATTTTCTTCACAAAGCTACTGAAAAAAAGCAAAACCAAAACCAAAAACGTTTTAATTTTTTTATTTTTTCAAAATTTTCCTTCAGAGTATTGTGAGTTTTGACCAAGTCCAAATCTTATTTTTAGTCAAGCACTTAGTTTTTCTTTCTTTCCTTTTTTCCCCCCCACTCTATTTTAATGTGTGTTGTTTTTCTTTCACAGAGGCTTTCAATGATGTTCAGAGCTCCGTCTACAGAACAGCCCTAAAACTACGCTCAGTACAAAGTCTGTGCCGGTGTTAGTACCCGAAGAGAATCGTGTGCTTTGATAGGAAGAAGAATCTGTAAAAAAATTGTGTTACTGTCACCATCAGTTATTATGCTACTTTGCTCTCTCATTTTCCACCTGAGAATCTCAGAACGCATCACAAACACTTAAGAGCTAGATAGTACTTCATATACAAAATGATGTTTTTCCCCCCTTTTGAATGTCAGTGGAAGTACATTAGTAAAATTCTAAAGGCATAGGAGAATCAAATTATTACTACAATCTGTAACACTGCTACATAGACATCACTGGCAAAAATGAATCTTTATGTTATTCTCGTTAAACGTCAAATTCTCATGTGTTTCTTAGTAGCTGATCTATTGGACATAATCATAGACCATCATAAATGCACTGGCATGCATTATTATTAATATTATAAGTACTAATTAGAACAACATAAAATATGATAGACCAGAAAACCCCTGGCTAGCACTCATTCTCCCTGCCTTTGAAGTGAGTGAGAACTCGGTGCAAGCAAAAATTATGGAGCAAGGCCCCAGTCATCCAGCTTGCTTTGAAATTACTGGATGTAAATTCCATATTGAGCCAGAAGGCATGGAAATCTTCAATTTTCCACCTGAAACAGTCTGTTGCTGAAAATGTACATTGCGAGTGAGGTCTTCAGGGTAGCACAGGAAAGATGACTAGTTTGTTGGCAATATTTTTTCATTTGGGCATGCTCTTCTGTGAATGTATTTAGTCTGATCTCAGCCCTGATATGGTAAATCTGCCTCATGCTATATCTTATAGCACAGGAGTACGGATTCACACAGATACTCGTTTTCATTAGCTCTGTTGCCTAGTCTTCCATGTCTCCTCTAGGCACTCATAGCACCTATCCAGCTACTCCACCTCTCCTTGAACTCTGATGACTGGAATTGCACATGGGTTGTAAGACTGAAATTCACCAGTATCTCACACTGTTTTCCCCTCTATGCTGGCAGGACCATAGACGACATACTCTAGGTTCTCTGGTTCTTCAGCTGTCTACAAACTTTCGATCTACTACAATCTTTCTTTTCTGATATTAATACTAATTGATTGTGCCTGCGTGGTACTGAATGTGACCTTTAAGAAGCCATAGCGCTCTCTTCCCACTGGATATTAGTTATTCCATGGCACTTTTAAAATACAACCTGTTTGCCCCTTTCTTGGCCATAGTGCCTCCCTTCTCTTTGTGCATGAGGAAAAGGCTTACATCAAAGCACATATTGTTTTCACAGTCCCAGGTGAGCTTTTTTCTGAAGTACTGAATGGCATGTAGTTTATGCTATCTAGACATAGAATAGAAGTTGGGTCTATAATTTGGATGCAGTTAATCATGCTGTTTTCCTATATAATTTGGATGCAGTTAATAGTGCTATTCTCTTTCCCTCCTACCTATCCCAAAATCACATCCAGGGAATTTTAGTTGAGCTGTTCTATCTTTGTAGCCTCACAAGTTTTGCTACATCCACAAGCACAGCAAGACCTTTCCCAGATTGTTTCCTTTTTACGTTGCATACTGGTTTAGACTTCATTTTACAGGCTTGTCTTAGCTAGCTTCCATTCATGAAAAGGCAGGGAAAATCATGCATTTCTCTCATTTTTCCACAGTAGATTTGGTTGACGTTTCTCTGATTCAGCACATCATATCAAGTGAACAGAGCCAGAGGGAAAAACAGATTTCTCTGAAAGTGCAGCAGATCTCTGGGATGCTGATGAAACTGTTCCAAAGGGTGAGATTAGAAAAACCAGGCCAGGTAGATCCAAAAGCTGCTGAATTCACATTGAGCCTGCTAACTACCATGTATGACAGGTGAGAGGAAGCAAAAATGTAAATCCATCAGAAAGAACTGCTAGACTAAGTCTATTTCTACCACTCTTTCACTGTTTCTGTATGAAACACTCCCATTTTGACAGTATTTTGCTTGGTATACACAATGGAAGTAGTTCAGCTATAGGAATATGAGGCACAGAGCTTTATCAGAGAAAGAATGGTCAAATGTTTCCCTAATTAACTGGATATCTGGATTTCTGACAGTCCATACTAACTTTTCTGTGAACAGCTTTACAGAGAGTAGCTCTTCTTTTGGCTGCCAAGGTATTTTGACACACTCTTGAAAAAGAATCCATATTTGCCTTTGAATGACAGTACCTATGCATAGGTCAAGAATTTGCCAGTTGCTTTTCATTATTCATTTTTCTCCAGCTTAAGAAGTTAATCATGCAATTATGAAAACAAAACTATTGTCTCATAGCTATGATCCCTATAGATCATTATATTTGTGAATAGCAGATAGTTTATGGGATTAATAAGGAAGCAGCTCACAGAGTGTACTTTTCTCACACATTGTTTTGAATAATGAATTAATTCACTAAAGGCAGAATTGGTTTGTGGTTGTACCAGATTTATAAGACAAAGGTTAAGTTCATTGTACAATTTATTCACCACAGGTGAAATTTATTCCCTTCTACATCAGAGCACAGTTTTTTTTACTGAAAGTGAGATGTAAGTGGTCTCCAGGACTTTTTCTTGAATCACTGTTCATTAATAATTTGATCTGTACTGCTTGTGGTCCCATGTTGTGAAATTTTTTATACTTACAAAAATCAATTAAGGCTAGGAATAAACTGGTGTATGATGAAACCATGAGCCAGCAGTGTGCCCTTGGGGCCAAGAAGGCCGATGGCACCCTGAGGGGCATGAGGAGGAGCGAGGCCAGCAGGGCGAGGGAGGTGATCCTCCCCCTCTGCTCTGCCCTGGTGAGGCTCATCTGGAGCGCTGTGCCCGGTGCTGGGCTCCCCGGTTCGGGAGAGACAGGGAACTGCTGCAGAGGGGCCGGCGGAGGCTACAGAGATGGCGGGGGGAGCGGGGCATCTCCCTGGTGAGGAAAGGCTGAGGGAGCCGGGCCTGTTCAGCCTGGAGAAGAGAAGGCTGAGAGGGATCTTACCAATGTACACAAATATCTTAAGGGCGAGTGTCAGGGGGATGGGGCCGGGCTCTTTTCAGCAGTGCCCAGCGACAGGACAAGGCGCAACGGGCACAAACTGCAACACAAGAAGTTCTTTCTGAATATGAGGAAGAACTTAAGGGTGACAGCACTGGGACAAGCTGCCCAGAGATCTTGTAGAGTTTCCTTCTCTGGAGACATTCAAAACCCACCTGGATGCAACTGTGCAGCCTGCTGTAGATGAACCTGCTTTAGCAGGGGGTTGAACTAGATGATCTCCAGAGGTCCCTTCCAGTCCTGACCATTCTGTGAAACAAAGCAAGAAACATCAAAAGTATTTTATAATTTGTGTGCACTGGAGGGAAATAATTTAGAAGAATCTTCTTTACAGGACTGTCCTTGTCTTTTTTCCTGGTTTCTTAGAACAGTGTGTCATTTTGTTCTTGATGTAATTTCTTTAAAAAAATTTCACAAGTCTCTTCCCATGTACATAGGATAGAAAAAGCTTCTTATAATTTTCTTCTAATCGTGTTTTCTCTTTAAAGGGCCATTCTCCACTATCAACACTGGAATGTATTTCATGGCAAGAGCACATAAGGGCTTTTCCATGTTTGTGTGGTAGCTTACTTAATAAATTTACACAAAACATCATAAAGGGTTTTGATTGTATACTTTAGCTTCAATCTTGGAATTTTTTCTGTGAAAGTTCTGGAAAAACTAAATATATACATTCAAAATTTAGAAACTTTTGATCAGTAATTTCCCATGCAGCACATACTTTAGAGACCATATTGCAGCTTTATGTAGTATTGTCTGTAAAAATGCAGTATCTAAACTCTTGAAGACAATTTCATGTAATGGTATTCTGAAGTGCAATACTGCTTTGTAGAAGTGATATCTTAAATACTGAATTCCAGGATTTCCTGATTTATGGTTTCATGTCTGCCTTGTCTTCGCATAAAGAGACATTATTTCATTAGGTGCCTAGGTCACAAACTTGGGTTCCAAATTAAGCTACATTTTTTATGATCTAACGATCAAAACCAAAGTCCTGCCTCTGCATATATCCCTTTGATTAAATTGAGTTGCAGTGAAATTAAAGGGAATCATCCCAAGAGAAGCTCAGTGCAGATCTGGGGCCACAGTGAAGCTGCCTGATGATAAAATACAATAACCAGATTCTAATCCTGCTTTCTCTTCCACATTTGGGAAAGCTTTCAGCAAACGAAAAGCAGAATTTTTTAGGACATGTATTGTAAATGTAAAATTATATTTTACTTGGAATGTGAGGTCTTTGAAGGAGATGCTGTCTTTTTGTTTTCTGATTGCATGGTACCTTGAACAGTTAACTCTGTAGTTATGTTTGGTGACAAAGGGTCCTAGACATAAAATATCACTAAAATGTGACATCAGTTATATACATATGAAAGGATACAAGATTTGAAGTTGTCTTCCAACATAGCAATCTTTTTTTTCTTTAGAGGTTTAAGTTTTTACATTCTTGGTGAACGTAGTGTAACTTACATTATTTTCCTAGATCTGGAACAGGTTATATCAAAACTAGATCTGCTGCAGCTGCCCTAATTGCCCTTTCAGGAAGCACCCTACTGGCTAAATACAGAGGTGGGAAATATATGATTTTATACACTGCCTGAAATACTGAACATTGAGAAAAATCTCCATTGTAATTTTTTTACTTTAAGAGAGAATTCAGTTTTGCCACGCAAAAAGTAAATTATGTTGACTGCTTAGTTGTAGAGAAAGGCTGATGCAGAAGAAAACTTTTCTATCAATATCTGTAACCATCTTTGCATAAAGAGTAAGCCTCAGAACAAGTCATAGTAAAGTTTAAGATAAGTAGAGCTTAAAAATGAAGACAAATTTCTATTTGTCTAGCAGAAAAGAACAGAAAACTCCTAGTTTTAAATTTCATTGGATTAGAAACAATTTTGTGTATTTGAGCGAAGGAACTTTTAGAGCCCTTTTAACATTAGATAAAAATGCTTAAAGAACCAAGTATAGCAGATAACATGGTCCAGTGCAGTGTGCAGCACAAGGATTTCTGCCTAAATTAAATGCTCAAAATGTAGAACAAATGGGCCACAAGTAGCATATTTGCCTCATGCTCTTCTGCTGTATATTGTATATTTCCTCCCAAATTACAATTTGGAATCAACAATTAATGATTTAAATAGGGCATATCTTGTATAAACTTATTTAAATATTTTTCTTAAAGCCTTGAAACTGAGCCCATTGTTTCCTTCATCCATACCTGTCTTAACTACCAGGAATAAGGAATTGCCATAATTTCCTTATTTTCCTTCTCTTCCCCCTGCCTGTAGGAAGGAAGTATTGTCACAGCAGTCACTGAGTACCTGTTAGACAGTAAAGGGGAACTTTCTTGAGCGGTTTATTTGGTAGACTGCAATCATCATATAGATAATTTGAGAATAAGTAGCTAGAAGACATTTCAGGCTCTGCCAGAATTGCACTTTCTTTCCTCTGGTTGTTTTCAGCTTTCTTCCATTTTTATGCTGTCCATGATGGGAAGGTGGCCTTGATTACCCGTAGTGCCCTGAGAAGCCTACTAACAGACTTAAACCAGGTAATGCCACTGCAGTGCTGCTACACAACAGATCTTGTTGGGAGTATTCTAATCTAGGAGAAAAAAATACATGGCTGATACATTTTATGTTTGATTACGTTATGGGACTGAAGTTTGTAGGGCACTATGTTGACACAGGCAGCCACCGTGCAAAATAGGTAAAAGAATCAGATTCTGTAGCTTTTCTCAGTCAGAGTAACCACTTGCATCTCAGTGCCTCTGTGCATTCATTTTGCCTGAGCTTACAGGTCCTGGGAACAGCTGCATACATCTGTTCCTAAAGCGACTTCAAGCTTCAGATGTCTGTACTCACTGGAATAGCTTGCACTTGCAAAAAAAAAAATGCCTAGCATACAAGTATTTCCAGCTGAACTGGTGCTCAAAATGAGATCTGAAAATGAATCCTGAGGTTCAAACCTAGTGTCCTTCAGCATTCTAATATGGCAACATAGTATGTTGATCCATTTCAGTAAGTGAGCTGGAAGTGAATCATTCTGTCACATACTGAACTATGAAACTGCATACTGATAGTATGAATATGAACAGGTTTTCTTCAGAACAGTACGTAAGATGGCATTTCTATAGATGCTTCACCATCTGTGTGCTGTCACCATCTCAGCAGAGCATGATGGGAACATCTGGGTTTTACTGAGGTGTTTCTGAGCCTTTCTTCTTGATGCAGATCCCAGCCATTGTGGGAGAAAGCTGCACTCTGTCTTGTGTGGAAAATGCAACTCACAGCTGTTTCCATGGGGTGAGTGAAGTTATGATGTCCTGGGAAATTATTCTGAATGTTGCTAGTGTATTAAAATTGCAAGTGTATCACCATATAACATCCACCAACATCTACATTTAAGGGGCAGGACTGATTATCAATCTCACAATATGGGAGGATCTATATTCATAAAAAAAGATGTTTAGTAAGATATTACTGAAGACTCTTGCATTTATTCCAAAACCTTTGGAACCCAGTAACATTTTACATGAATGGAAAATCTATGCTAGCAGAGTCCAATATCAGAGCTTTTTTTAGGAATTGTAGATGAGACACCAGTTCTTTTCAAGTAAATGGCTGAACTTGAGACATATATTTTTTTCCAGGTTCTGAATTCAGGAATTGTTGAAGAAAAATTCTTGTCTTGGCTGAGATCAGAGCCTGCTGTTCTGCTGTGGCTCCCTACATGTTACAGATTATCAGCCACAGAAATGGTTTCTCACCAAGCTAGATGCAGAGTCTGCAAAATTTTCCCCATTACAGGCCTCAGGTGCGTCAATAATTACTGTAGTCTATAGCATCCACATAAATAGTTCTTACCATTGTTCACATACCTTACAGGCTATAACTGCTGTATTAAGCAAAAAACTTTGGGCATAATCTAATTTGACAAGTAACACAAGGAGAGAGAGAACCGTCACAGGCTAGTGCTCAAGCCTGCATCCTGCTTCTCTTTAGTTCGCTAACACAGACGTGATTATGGAGACTTACGGAAAGTAAACTGGCAGTTCAGTGGTAAAGCCAATTAAACCCATGTAATTTCTTAGTTCTTTGCCCCATAATCAGGTGTATTAACTGGCTAGTTAAGTTATGCATCTTAGCATTTTACTCATCTAGGTAATGGTATAAAGTAGCTTAATGGTATAAAAAGAACACTCCACACTAACCATTACCTACTGACCAGAACACTCAGAAAAGCATTTTACTGTTACTTTGTTCTCACTAATAGTAAGCTTGCAGGTTTAGTTTTTTGCAGTTTTAGTTTTATGCTAAGTTGCAAATCCTACATCAATAATGTAGTGATGTTACAGTTACGTGAGAGCAGCAAACAGAGATAAGCTGGTGCATAAGAACGTGTAATTGCATGTAATACATGCAGGTGTAACTACATTCTCAAAAATGGTGCTAGAAAAAGCATTTCTTCCTTCGATTGAATTTTGATGCAGCAAATAATATCAAAATCATTTGTGGATTCTGGGGAATAGTCCACTGTCATTTGGACAAAATAACTCTTGGATTCAGAGAATGCTGAGGAAAGTCATTATTCTAATCAAGATTCTCCGCATTTCAGAACCCAGGGATCTGGATTTCCAGTAATAAAGTGCACTTACACCAGGTTCTTACTTGTGGAAAAGTAACTTAATCCTTCTGTTTTCCCTTGCAGGTATCGCTGTCTGAAGTGTCTCAATTTTGACCTTTGTCAAGTCTGCTTTTTCACTGGCCGTCTCACCAAACCCCATAAGAGGTCACATCCCGTTGTGGAACACTGTGTGCAGGTAGAGTCCCGTGGTACTGGTTAATTTCCTTGTCCAGGTTCTTCATGGAGGCAAGTAGGCAGTAGACTCTTGAACTACATTGGTTATGAAATTATGTGTGTATTAGCCATAATGGCCATGACATATTAGCATTATTAATCTGGGAACAGTGAGTCAGGGAAAGGAAAAAAGGAGGCTTCTAACCTTAGGAGTGTTTTGTTCTGAAATAACTGCCCAGAACCATGAAATGTCATAGTGCAAATCCTCTTCCCAAGGAGTTTTATGGCAAATTTTCCATTTGCAGATCATCTTTAAACCTGTGGAAAGGGCCCTCAGTGTGCCCCAGTGCTTCTTCCTCCCAATCCCGATGTGGACTCATTCAGAAATTAATTTACCCTAAAGCTGTACAACCTGCTTTGTTTGAGAGCTTTCCCACTTTATTGTAAACCTTTTGGACTCATTTGTCTCTGACAGTCAGAGATGCAGCACAGAGAGGTAGCGTGGGCCCAACTAAGCTCACCTACTTGGGCTCCATTACAGGGGCAACCTGTGCTTTCATCACACTAGTGGTGAAGTTCAGCACTAGGAATTTGTGTTTGGTAGATAAGCTTCTCCTTTGAGCAGGAGATTCCAGACCTTTCACACAGCAGCAGACAGGGATTTATTTTTTTTTTTTTTTTGTGAATCTGTATAACAGTCTCTTCTTCTGTTCCAGTATATGAGCTGAAAAGCACCCATGAAAGTTTCCCCCATGCCTCATGGTCTCCTTCCTGAAATCCTGTCCTTAACATGAAAGATACCTAGGTAGCCAAAAGGAAGGGCAGGAGGGATCTAACAAGGCAGGAGATGATGCAACCTAGGTCAGGTTGGTCAGGTCAGCAAGATCACAGCACTTCCACACACAGCTTCTCACAACAACCCAATCAGATAAACAAAAGATAGCCTGAAAGAAAGGACAAACTGCCATTTGAAGATGCCCTCACAAGAGCTGATGATATGAAGGTAAAGAACAAGACACCCAAATAAGGAGACAAAAGATTGCAATCACTGCCAGCTCCCAAAGGAGCTAAAGGCACATCCAAAAACCAGCGTTTGGTCACACTAAGAGGAACCCAGAAGGCTTAAGGAGAACTGGCATCTTCTTGTCTTCCATGTCACTCTTAAGTCATCATGGCCATACCATATGTATACTTACACCTTGGTGTATGAATGCCAGAAAGGCTACTTGGACACATGTATGTTAGTGCCTGTGAGTAAGCATGAATGAGTGAAAGCAGGTTTGTTTTAAAATGAAGTTGCCTTCTATACTATTGTCTGACATTGAGCTTTCCCACATTGTTTCTGGAATATTGCAAATGGATCGCTGAACTTAGTTTCCTTTATGAAGTCCTACTCTTAACACTAACCCTGTAAATACTACTTTTGCGGCCAAAATCTATACCAAAATTTAAAAGATAAGCTACTCACTATGACAGATACCATTTTTGTATTTTTTATGTGGGACATAAAGCAATCAGTAGTAAGCCACTTTTCCCATATCTTCCACTCTTAGCAGATGCTGTTGGCTGGGTAAGTTTTCACGTTGTCTCTATGAGGGAGTGGGCTGTTGAGTGGGGATTTGAAATAATCAGCACTGGTTTTCCTTACCACGCTGACACCTTGTGGTAATGTTATTATAATGTTATTACCACGATGAGGAACGACTAGGAGTCATGCTGTATGTTTTTGTGTTTTCCTGTTCAGTCTGTTGGGGCTCACGCCGCGTTGTGCAGAAGTCACTTCCTGGGACAGAATTGGTTTGTGTCCTCCTATAATACAGCTACTGAGCTTAGTTATACCCAAGTCTGACACTGCCGTGACAAATGGGAGTGTGGTTTTTACTGTGTTGTGTGAGAGGAGGACGTGAGGCACAGGAGGCTGTATCTATTAGCACTTCATACAAGTATAAAGGTACTTCTTCCCATTGATCAAGAGGCAACTTAGATACTAGGCAGGTAGTACTACTGTGACTGTGAGCTTAATCACTGTAACTGCCAAAATCCTGCATTAGGCATTTCCAGACTGCCTGAATTTGGCCCAGGCAGAGTGTTTTGCTTTCCTAACAGAACTGGAGCCACTCTTGCCTGTGGTCATGCATCATCACCCACCTCAGCTCCTCTTCTAGGGCTCAGACAGCAGCCATGGGCCTCTTCAGTTGCTGAGCAGGTGAACCTTTGTGTTCTTATGTCTCGCCTTTGCCTCAGACCGTGTCTACTTGTGGGCAGCACCTGTTTGAAAATTCAATCCCTTCTTTATTATCCCTCATTCCAATAGGTGTCAGCAAAGGCGAATGCAAAGCACTTTCTCCGCACCATCAGGAACAACCTATTTCAAGAGCGCTGCCGAAGAAAGGAAGCTCAAAGAAGGAGGGCTCTAGAGACAGTGGAGGAGAGGCATTTCCCTACTCACAAAAAGACTTTGTGAGTTTCTGTTTCAGATAAGTTTATAATCTCTGAATAATGTGTCAGGCTGTGGGATACTGCTTGATTATATCCTTTGAGTAAGTGATTTTGTTATGACAGGCACCATGCCACAGCTTTTCCATTAAAAAGGGAAAGCATAAATGGGGAGTTGCTACACATTGTTCTGTAGCTTAACCATGATTACCATGCTGACAACCTAATGACCAGTTGTCTTTTAAAATATAACATGCTTGTGTCTTCCTTCCCTCCTTCCTTATGTCATTTCTTTCTCTCCATGCCATTTCTTATGCGCAGTCTAGGGTCAAGCACTGCAAATATTTAGTACCTGTCACAACTGCATGGATTTTTAGGCACCTCCTCTGACAAATGTGTTGGAAATTAACTGTGAATACTTTCCACATGTGATCCACAGTGTGTTCACTGACAGACATGCTGCTCAAGTCCCACTGAATTGCAATCCCGTGGGATTACTCACAAGAGTGAGTAGCTGATCTCACCATTCCAGTTCTTTCAGATCACTTCTGTTTTGTGTGCTTATATTTAACATGTATTTCATGTTAATGTAATCAATAATGTAAATCATTACTGTATTTCCACTGATTACAGTGATTAATAGTGAGCATTGCAGGTCATGTCGTGATTTTTCCCTATAGCTTCTCCTTCCTTGCTCTGAGATTTTGGTTGATATTTAGGTGTAGAAACTGAAAGGAATGATTATACAAGAGAAGCACTACAAAAATACAAAGGGTGAGATTCCTTCCTAGTTGTATAAAGACCTAGCAAGTCACACCTTACATGTGTTCTCCAAATGAGGCTTCCGTGGGACTGAAATAGGGAAAAAATGGTCATTTCTCCCTAAAAGAATCAATTTCTTCCTTGAAAGGAAGAAGGAGGAGAAAAATCTGTTTATAAAACTTGATTGTACTACACTGCTAGGTAAGTACATTGCTATTGGATACCTATTTTTATATACATTAAGACCAATGGATGATAGTTACAGTGATTTTCATGGAGAATATCATTTTAGTGTTTGGTTTTTAGAATGTTGTCAAATGCAAAACATTTTCCATTGCTAGTATTTCTCCACTTCTATTCAGCAACAAAAAGTATTTCTTCCATTTGAATGTCTTTAATTCTTCTGTGAGCAATCAAGATTTGTCTGTAATTCTGTGGGATTTTTCTTACCTAATTCTTGGGTA
Source organism: Falco biarmicus (assembly GCF_023638135.1). Lineage (NCBI taxonomy): Eukaryota > Metazoa > Chordata > Aves > Falconiformes > Falconidae > Falco > Falco biarmicus. Next base: position 15,255,160 of record NC_079295.1, read on the forward strand.
GCAATGAGAGAAAGAAGAATGTGGGGATGCTGTACAGGTGTCACAATGGGACTGTAGGTATCTGGGCTTTTTCTAGCATAGAATGGACTGAACAGCAGGGTATCTGGCCCTTTGCTATCTTTTTGTAGTTGAATTTCCGAATATATTTAGCTCTTGGCTAAAGGAAGCAAAAAAAGAAAAGCAGCAAATTGTACTGATACTAAATAGGTGGAAAGAAGAACCTGTTGTTGAAATTCTGTTGAAAGAGTGGAATTTGTTTTCAGGAATCTCATGCCTTCAGCCAAAATATGCCAGCAGGCATAGCTAAACCATACTTCTTGCTTAGTCAATAGCACAGCTCTCTGTCTACTTACAGTGCATTAGTTTTATTTTGATCTTTCTGGTACAAAAGCCATGTAAGGCTTGATCCTTTCTCTACTCATTATTTCTCTGTTGGTATACAGTCTCCCTGCAGAACTCAGTGCTTCACCACTACCTGGCCCTGAAAACCTTTCTTTCCCAGTGGACAGACCTATCCTGGAGTCACCCAAGTTCATATCTGAAAACAGGATTGTAATGCAGAGGGGTGAGAATAACAGCAAGACACCAGAGCAAAGCAAGACAAAAGCCCGGGTGAGCAAAACATGAAGCTGTAATAGTGCTAAAGCTGTGAAGAAGACCTACCAAGTTAACTATCTACTTGCCTTCTAATTACCACTGAAAAAGAAATTTAATGGGCAGCTTCACCTTCCTGTTCATTTCTCACTTACGGAAAAAATGTGGAATCTGAAAACTTAGTGAAGCTTGAGTTCAATACTCTCCCAAGATTAGTGACTAACTCCTGGACTTCCATAACCTTCAGAAGCCTCTGTACAAATATTTGCTCTGTTACTTTTTTCCCCCAAAGTTGTCTTAGAGTAGCACATTAAAGACTAGCTAAGTCTGGAGTCCCTGGAGTCCTCTATTCTGACAGTAAAAGATGCCATCATGTCCTCCTACTGCAAGCAAATGTCAAGGAAGGATGCCGTAATTCTTATTAGACTCAGGCCATTTTTGTCACCATGGCAATAGCAAGAGGACAGAATGGGCCCTTCTCAAGGATAAACACGGAGTAGTGTCCTTTTCAACTAAAACAGCTCATACATAAAAGCTCTCCACTAAACCATTTCCAGGTTCCCTTGTATAGAAACAATGCTAGAGGAGTGGGTAGGGCAGTGTAGAAAAAAATAAGTGCATAGCAGGTTTTTTATTTCTATATTTATTTGAGAGGTTGGTAGATCTGCACATACTTGGAATACAGGGAACACTGGGTTGTGTTCAAACCAGTTTGTGTCATCCACTCATCTTGTTCTTCTCAGAAGCCAAGGGTGCAGTAACTGAGAACTAGGCTGTGCATGTCAGGTCACTTCTTTGGCTGCTACTTCTGTGCTGCCCTTTGGAAGACCTATCTTTTAGGACTCTGATGCCCAGCTCAAGGTATCAGTGCCAGCCAGCACATATCTGCAGAAGTTGTGAACAACCATTGCTTAAGCAGATAATTTTGATGGCTGGCATTTTTCATTTTAGAAGACAGCGAGATGGGACTTGCATCCCTGTAGTAGGATTCTGTCACACACATTGCTCCCTTGTTCTTTTTCTCTCTGGGCTGAGAATTATTTTTGAGCAGTTTTGTACTGATTTCCAACATCTTATAGTGCAGATGATTTCAATGTTGATTAAAAGGGTGCAGAGTGTAAGTCCAGTGATAGCTTTTAGTAGAATCCATGAGCTTGGAGGTCCTGGGGATCCAGCTCTCAATCTCGTACTTTCCTGGCAGCCCTTATTCCAGCCCAGTTTATACCATGCCTCTAAAGCAAGTACCTGGGAAGTGTTTATCTGCCTGACTTCTGGGCTACTGTCCCCTGTGTGGCCCAGAGACTGCTGCTTCCATACAAAGACCAGGAGTTTCTCTTCTTTCTTCTATATCCAGTCTCTCCCTCCATCTCCTTGTCCCAAAGCAGTTGCGTGACTTGGGAGAGACTGTTCCCAAATCAGAATATTCAATTTTGCAGGAATTCCAGGGAATAAGGTTTTTGTTCTAATTTAAAACAAAATAATTCTCATACACTTAGAATTTGTCATAGGACAAAGAATTTGTGCTGTAGAGTAAATTTTCCAGTCCATTCTAGCAGCCATCAGGAATATTTTAACGGATCAGTTGACTGCAGTTACATTAAAAAAGTTAACTAGTAACTCTGTAAAACAGACCAAATCCCAAATTTGCCATGCCCTCTTACAGCAAAATTTGCTTAGAAAATGAAATTTTATTGCTGATAAAGTTATGAACAGATACTTTTCTCTTTTTTATTATAGGCCATAGCCTCTTTTGAAGCAGATGTTTTAAAAATGCATGAATCCATCAAAAGCATTCACAATGAGAGCAGGTAGGTAAATGCAGGTAGTACAGTGGCTGAAGACTGGTGGGTAATGCTGCTCAGGTGGAGAGTTAGAAGAGAAATTATCTTTCCATACTTTAGAGATTTAGAGATTTTAAAAAACATATCCTATCAAATGGGGATGAATGATTAAAAACTCAGCAACAAAATTGTAAATGGACATCACAGGAAAAATAATTTCTGGCAAAGCACAACATTATGATTTTTTTTCATCAGCATTTCTGTAATTGTTAGTTTACATTTCTAAAGGAAATTTTTAAGGGAAAAAATGTATTGCATAAAAATATCAGAGTAGCACAGGTTTTAATTTTTTTCTGTGAATAAGGCTTAAACAAAACAAATTCATAATTCATATATAGTTTTTAAATCAAAGTAGGGTATCTTTCAAAAAAATATGCTGTCACATAGAGATTACAAGGCTTAATACAATAACTATTGGTAAAAATTCCATGACTTAGATTATTGCAGAAGTCCCTTCTGATATTCAGACCTTTGACATGACAAAAGTATTAATTCCTAAACTACAGGTTTCTTGGGTGGTTTGCTTGCTTGTTGGGCAAGTGGATACTGGTGTATGGGCAACAATGCTTACCTTTTTCTTTCACTTTTGCTTTCCCCTCCTTCATCTTTGTAGGTATATATGAATGTGCTGTAGATATAATCATCTCTGTGACCACTGAAACCGATGGAATTACGGCAAAGTGTAGAATTTGATCCTGAATCTACTCCTTTTATTTCCTTCAGTATGTTAGGTTCCCTCTGTTCCTGTTTTGTTTCAATGTATAATTGCTGCTCCGAATTCACACAAGGGCACACCAAGATTAGAGCAAAACAACTGCAGTTTCATTGTAAGTCTGCATCCTTACCTCACTCTCTGTTCTCACATGGGAAAACAGAGAGATACGGCAAAGATCTTCAGCTTTTGTTTAGATCAGCCATAGTTGAGATGGTATCTGGCAAGCCTGCTCCTGAAATACTGCATCACCCTGTGACCCAGAGCTTATCATATAACTGGGTGAATGACTCACACTACTCATGGGAAACTCTTTGTTCTTATTTGTAGATCAACATCCAGCATTTATGTGCCTATTCACAGAACTGGGCTCCGAGTTACTTGAAGGTAGTCAGCATTTTACTGTAAAGATCCCTTAAATGCTGTTATAAGGGACCACTGTAATATTATTTTTAATTTTAAAAGATCTGGCTTGCTGTCCCACTTGGACAAATCTTGCATAATTCCAGTGAAACTGATGGGGCTCTTGTCTGTGAGCCAATGCATACCCAAAATAAAGTGAATCAGATTAAATTCTGGATATAACTAAGCAAGGGAGTTAGCTATTTCAGCTGTGTGATATGAAGCAGTTGGTTTATTACTGTAGCGTTAACAAACTTTTCAGTCTGTCTCCACCTCAGCCAAGGGGAAGACAAAACTGTATTTCTACCCTGACTTTTTAGAAAAATCCCAACTCTAGAACAGAGATATGGGTGGTATTTTTGTCATACTGTGCCCTGAATAGGTAATTTCTAGATCTTTTCTGGTGTGTGTGGGAGGGCGGTACTTCTCATTGCAAAAACCACAGTATCTTTTCAAGAACAAGTGGCCTGTGCAGAAACTACTGGTATCATCAAACAAGCTGCACAGAATACCGGGAGCAAGAAGGAACTCAATAAAAGGGGCAGAGGCTCCTTTTAGTCCTTTGTTGCCCAGGGGGAAGCGGTGGAATCTTTTGCAGGTCAAGGAATTGCCCTAAGTAGTTTGTGTCTAGACAGAGGGACTGCTGTAATGTCTTTCCTGTTGCAGCCACCTTTGTGTGAAAGGTAAAACCCCTAGATGCAAGGCTCAGCCCTGGCCACAGTTCCACTCAGCTCATATCTTTCCTCATCTAGAACATTCTTGTTCTTATTAGCTCAACGGATACAGCCCAGTTCCTGAAATACGGGCCTCTAACACCAGTGACAGCTGACAAAAATTTCCTGAACTGATGAAGAGGAGAAAGGTTTTGCTATAATGTTTGCTCTTTTCCATGACTGGATATATTTGTATATGTGTGATCTAGCAAAATTCCCACCCTCCCGTGTCCCTGGCAGGTACATGAAGAAGCAGTTCAACAAGTGGAAGGACAAAATGCAACTTCTTCACAACCGCCAGGAAGAAAAAAGCTGCAAAATAGAGGCAAAGCTCCAAAGCCTGAGAGCAAGTCATGAAAACCTGCAAATGAAGCTGCAGCAGATGAAACAAGAAGTAAAGATATAGTGATAAATATACCAGGATTCTTCACAGCTATAGGCAATTACTGAACACTAACTATTCCTTTTCCTGTAGACCAGCAGTCTTGATGCTATTTTCTGCACCTTCTGCTTGTCTGCTCAGTTGTCTTAGGTTCTTGTCTTCAGAGAAGGCAGATAGGCTCTTTGCAGCAGTGATTTTCTTGTCATTCTGTATATATTTAGCATCTAGCAGATATTCATGTCTGGGATGTTCAGATACTACTGCAATGAAAATAATGAGCAGGTATTCCAATAAGAGTGAGAAAATTATTTCCAACAGAGCTGTTAGATACTTCATTGCAGTCTTTTCTTTAGAGAACAATCCTGTGTTGGCATTGAATAATAAAACACTCTTGTTATTCCTAATCGCTGTCTTGTACTGGGATGTAAGACAGACCTCTTACAGAAAATATTTCATTTCTTTTCAATTGTACTGAAGTATCTCTGAGGTTCTGAAAAAGCCCTTATTCGTTCATACGAATGCATGCGTATTACAACCTAAAGCATTTTTGTAGTATTTTCTGCAAAGCTGTTTTTAAAGTCTTTTTCAGGTGTGGTCAGACGTAAGAGAAAAGCCAGACACATCTGCAATGCACAGTTGGTCACTTTGAAATCACTTGCACATGGAGTCCAGTATGACCTGGCATGTCATCCAATCCAGTCCTGTCACAGGCCTGTCCACAGCACAGGACTGGTTGCATACATGCAGACAGTTAAGTGTCCAGCGCATGTGCAGTCAGCTGAGTGCATCCCAGTTACATCAGATTCTGTGTTCATGCAATGGATGGTATTTGCCATCATAGTTCTGTCCAGAAAATTCCAAGTACAATTGTGACACTGACAGCCAACCTTGTTTTGGAATTTCAAATGTTAACAGGTGTGAGGTGTTTGATATGTGTTTAGTATACACTTTTTTCCCCCCCTTAGTTTCATTGTTTTTAGAAAATTTTCCTGCAAATTTACTCTCAGAACATTATTATTCAATGGCATTAAAGCATATAATGTCTTCAGATTGGAGCTGTGGAAAACTGGCCAAACTCAAACACAATGTTCTGTTTTATTGCAGGAAAATATTTGTGAAAAGAATTGGTTTAGTTCACTGGAAATTAAAAAAAATATTATTCTGACCCCAAATTATTTTTCTACCTATTTTACTACTACCAGAAAACCAAAATATCAGTTATTTTCACAACATAGTTTCTGTTTTTTGTCTATTGCAGACAGTGTTACAGTCATCAGAGCATCCTTTTGCACAGTGTCAGAATATGATGCCAAGAAATCCACATATCCTGCTGGAAAGGAGAATGCAAGGTGGATTAAATCCTGCTCAAATAAGATCTACTTCCAGAACATGTGTGGACTGGAAATCTTTGAATCCTCCCAGCTCTGCTGATAGAATGCAGCTTGTACAGATGCCTGTGGTTCCCACTGCAGTGGACTTTATGTTCTCAGAAGACCCACTGGAGTCAGTGTCCCTGCAGAATGACAGATTTTATATGGGACAGTATAAAAAAGCAAAAGAGAATCAAACATACCTGCCTGAATCGACAGAAAATTCCCTCAGTGGCATCATGAGGAATAAAGTTCTTACCCCCACTGCAGTGCAGGTATCACCTGATGAGAATGAAGTCAGTGAGGAAGAGCAACTGCAGCAGCTAGTGATGAAACTGAAGAATGCATTGTCTCTCCAAGCCCAACCAGGTATATATAAGTTCTCCCAGTTATCTAGACTGTCGTCTCCCCTTCATCCAGTTTACTCTGTAATATTGTCCATAATCATTTTATCCTCAGAGGAAACTTGGAACTTGCCTTTGCCATTGTAGAAGTACAGCTCTACACTTTAAGGTAGAACATACTCCTGTAAGGTGGAATATAGCCCCTAATATTGGGCTAATTTGAAATGGGATGAGTCAGAGCACGTAAGAGGAAATCAGTCTCAGCGGTCAATTAAGGAGCAAATCTATTCTGGTGAGGGCACTGGAGGTCTTTACTGTTGCCACTTCTGTGACATTGTAACTATGACTCTAGTCCCAGGCAGGCTTCCATGAGTACAAAATCCCTTTGTAACCAATGGTCTTACACAGCGGAGTTTTGTTCAACACACAGGATGCCTGACTTTTGGTAATGAGCATGCAGTAAGGAGAATGACAGAAAAAGCTGCTGTTTCTACAGAGTTACCTTAATTTAGAGATTTATAAAGAGTTTTTTAGGACTCTGGCAGCATTCAATTGCTCTAAAAGACTTTAAATCTGTTCTGGTTTTCAGCTCAACAGTCTGTTTTGCAGCAGGAGTTCTTCTCTACAGCTGAACGTGTTTGCAGTTCCTTTTCTGACCTCATCAACCAAGTAACTTCACCAGCTTGTAAATGATGGAAAAGACCATTCTCCTTACAGCTTCACTGAACTATTGAAGGTAATTGATGCTATGTCAGACTCTTTAAAGTGTCTCAGGTGTTGCACTGTAATAAATAAGCCAGCATAACAGATTTCTGCATTTACTGACTTCACCAGGAACCGTAAATCGTGTTAGAGAACCATGTTCCTTTTGTATTGGTGGTTTCCAGCTGCTGTGCAGTAGATGTTGGCCCAGCTGATAAAAATCAGCATGTCTTCAATACTGTTACACTGGCTTTCACAAGTGCCCTCTCTTCTTACTGCTGTGTAATTGGTAGGTCCTTGTGTTTCAGAAACATTGGTTTTTTATGAGAGTTGGCTTGAGTCAGCTGGTTTCAGTGATGTATTTACTATCACATTGTTGTTTCTTAGACTAAAAGAGACTTCAGTCAGACTTCTCAATGCTTGATATTTACATATTCATATTTTTCTGAACTACTAAATTCATATTTAAAGATGCTTTGAACATTTAAAGGCTTTAGAAGAGCCTTTCCATTATTGATTAACTTATATATTAGTATAGAATGATTAAGAAGAATGTAATGTTTAGTATAGAATGGTTATTAAGAATGTAATTTTGCCTGCAGGATCTAAAATCTGAGAAAAGTAATTGTTTTCTCTGTTACTAGCACTTTGTATTTGATAGAACATATCTAAAACTTCCAGAGTATTAAAAATACTTATCAAGACTGTACACACATATGCAAGTGCATATATGCATGTAAGTAAACATATAAACTGCACAAAATTTGTAAACAGGTAGATGATTTGCTGTAGGTAGCAGAGACCTCTCAAAGAGAAGAAATTGCCTGAGGTAGGAGTTCCTTTAGGAAATTTATCACTTGCAGGTTTACTTGCAGGTTGTATCTCCTTTTTTATTTCAGCACAATTAATAACGCAGACGGTCTCTTTTACATCAGCAGTTTACAAATGTTCTCCACAGCGTGACCTATGCCTATCTCAGTTTTCTCAGTCATTTCTGCACATGCTAATCCTTTCCTGCTCATTTCCTCAAAGGCCAAATGACGCTACAGCCTGTTAATTAAGAAGCTTGCTGCAGCGGAGATGTATTGTGAATTTAAGTTAAACATCAACTTAGCCCGTAGTGGTATTTCAACATTTCTGTTGCTATCTGAAGGGAAGAAGAAAGCTGCCAGCAGTCCTTTCTTAGGAGATCCCGTGGTTACAGGTGGGACATATCTAAACTGGAAGCACTAGCCTCTTCCCAAAGGTCCCTGTGGAAAAAGCATCTGAGAAACTGTATTGGTCCAGATAATCTGTCTGGTTTTACATTTTCTAGAGCTTGAGAGCTTACGGGAACAGGTAACATCTGGTCTACTTCAACGCCAATCCTACTTGGCTGAGGCATCCAGCTGTTAACACGTTCTGTCAGTTGCCAGTCTTAATGGCTGAAGTACTGTGGATGAAGACTGTGTCCCTTATGTTGATGCAAAGTTGTGCACAATGGGGCAAAGATATATAGATGTTAATATATAATAATTCTATATTAATATAATCTAGATAATTAACAACAGTAGTACAGAAGCAAGCAGGTCTGTTGTGACAGTGCTCTTGCGTCCCTCCCACGTGGTAGCAGAGCGCTCTCACAGGCTGCAGCTGCAGGCAGAGGCAGCTGGGGAGGTGTTGCCGAGTAAACCATGTTCCTGTGCTTACCCTGCTTTAGTGTTCCCTCTTCTCTTGAACATTTAAACAGTTTGTTGCATGCTTAACTTTAAGCACAAATTCATTGCCATTGAAGCTGGTAGATGTCTTACAGGTTTTTGTTTGCTTTCATAAGATCAGGTTTTCACCCAATGGGACTATGTTTAAGCTTTATTTTGTTCAGACCTAGTAACCATTTTAAGATTTCATTTACACATTTCTGCAAGTTGATGAACACCCAGCAACTGAGTTTTTCTTTAGGCATTTGGAAAAGAAAAAAAAACCCAGCCAAATATTATCACATTTCAAGGAAAGAAACATAGAATGCACAACCAAATGTAGTTGCCCTGGAAAGCTGAATTTTGTAGTTGCATTCAGCCAGGCAGGCAATAGAAATATTTCATTTCATCAAGGCATCAGATGTTACCTGCTGAAAGTTATATTGCATTAGTTTAACATCAAATTGTCTATTACAGCTGTAAAAAACAGTTAGAGGAAACTGGTTTATCTACAAAGAACTTATAAACTAAAGAAGAAGCAAATTCAAGTTATGTGTGAGAATTCTTTTGATTAAACACTTTAAGTGAAAATGTGTAACATTAAGTGGCATTTTTAATGACTAAAATTTAGGAAAAATACTGTAAAAATATAATGAGAAAGCAAACAGGAGCTGGTAAAACCTGTTAAAATTTATACGTTTTCTGGAAAACCAAAAACACTTTTTGAATGTATTTTTAATATAAAAACATGTACTGCTGTTCTTCAGTAGGATGACCTTTTTCAGCAGTGGTTGCTTTGTATGAGTATACAGCTATGCATACAATACGACATCAATCACCATCTTGACTCTAATCCTGTCTTGGAGCCAGTGGAGATTTTTGGCAACTTCCCTCTTTGCTTGTCTATGTCTTATTGAAGGGTCAGTTATTTCCTGCTTTGGCACCTGAAAGACAATAGTTTGAATAGTCACATGCATTACAAAATAGCCTGAGGTACACACAGATTGAAGAAGGCAATGGCTTATAAATCATGCAGTTTAATAAGGAAACTGAATTCCTAGGTAATTACAAAACCCCACAAGTCCAAGTTAACTATGAGCACTGTATCTCTGATTATAGGTCTTCTTCCACCATGTAAATTGACATCAATAGATTAAAATGCAAAAATTAAAGAGAAGTTAAAAAATATCTACAAAGATCTTGAACTAAATGTTTATATCCTCTTTTTCCCTAGCTCTCCAATGATTCTTCCAAGTAATTTCGATCTACTCTTATGCATGTGGATACTTATTAAATCTTCAAATGAGTTTTTCTTCTTCAGAACTGGTGACCTCTGAACGTGAGAAAATATCCCTGAAAAGTAACATGAAAATGCATATAAGTAATTCGTTTCTAAACAGCAAAGAACAGCCGAATACTCCTCTGTCTTTATCTGCTGCTGGTCCCCATTTTATCAGCATTGACCCCAAACCTTTTGTTTGGTGGTAGCCATATCTCTACATTCACAAGTTGCCTTTCAGTGACAAATTACTTTTGTAATCTTTTCCTCAGCATAGACCTTTTCCTTCAGTCAGTAGAGCACTGAAGTCTGCTCACAGTCTTACTTACTGGCTTGTTATCAACCTACCTGCACAGTGGATGTGATCTCTTACACTGTTTAGTAGCACATTTGTTATTTCCTTGAGGAACTATGGGGCATTTTCTTTGCAATGATCTCCAAAAGCCAACAGGTTGGCTTTATTTCTTTCAGACACATTTGTCTTCTGAAAAAGTAACTGGTTAACATAGTATCTATTTATTTACCAGACCTCAAATACATAATACAGCAGCTTTCACCCCAGTGCCCTCCCTAGCACCCTGCAGCCCAGAAGAGTCAGGACAGTAAGTTGGGTCTGCCTTGGGCCAGGTGCAAGGGCTGATCTGAGCCCAATTGCCTGCACCTGTGAGGGAGGTGCACACAGCTGAGGCCACTTTGGGTGGTGAGGTGGTAGAGAGACTGCTGGGTGAGGAGAGAACAAGCATAAAAGTAGTAGAGAGGGGTTTATGTTTGTATTCTTCAAAGGTTTATACTGAGGATGTGCTACATGGCTTCTTGAGGAGGGTCATCTTGTACAGTTGCTCTTCAGGAATATTTGCTGTAAGTACAAAAGCTATGTTTTCCTTGTGGTTTTAAGTCTTATTTTGGCTCATTAAAAGTTGTTAAAGTGACAATATAAAGACTTATAACATGTCTGACTCCATTGGAAATGTTTTTATGAAACCTGCTTTTTCATAGTGCTTTGGTTTTGTTAGAGGAAAGGGATGTGTTGCTAAAGATACCTTGGCTGTGTAACTGTAAAGGACTCTTCCCAACTTGTCTCAGTTTAAAGCTGACTAATGCTCCTCTGCAGGGTATCTAGGGAAGTTAAAATGCTGCTGGGTTAAGCAGAACGTTAGCTGGCTGGAGGCAGTTTGTGAGGTAACTCATATACAGGTGTTCTGATTTTGTCATGTCTTTCATGGGTCCTGTAGAGTTTGAAGAGTTATCTTCAGATCTGTTGGTAACTACAATCAGGAACCTGGTAGGACTAGAGCAGTTCAGAAAACGGTGTTTGAACCTATAGGTTTGGACCTGGGCTACTTCTACCGCTGTCCTGGTATATACTTGGACAGACTTGTTTCCCAGAAGGTCAAAGTATGGGCAACTGTGGGAAATGTATCTTAGATGTGATGAAGTATTTCTGTTCAGTACTGCTGAGAAGCTTTTACCAAGGACTTCACTAGGTTTTTTGGCTTGGAGGGCTTTTCTGGTGGTGTTTTTTTTTCTTAGAAAAACTCTGTTCCTGATACTCAATATTGGCAATGACCTCATGGGGTTTTATCCTTTAGTTCTGAAATCTGATGCTAGAATAACACCACCTTAACATCGGCGTTTCTCTGCCAAGTACAGATCTCTGTTTTGCTTTTCCAATTCAATGATACGTTTAAGGAACTACAGTGAATGCAGCTTACAGATTGCTCCTGACTTATGATCCTGTTTGCCATCAAAGAAAGAAAAAACAACAACAAACCAACCATTTTAAAATGGTGAATATTTAAAGAGGAATAAGATTAAAAACTTCAGTGTGGATCAATAAAGATGGTATCGATAGTTGAAAAAGTAACAGTATAAAGCAAAAAATCTTGCTTTTTTGTTTGACTTCTAGAACAAGCCTACTGAAAGGTGTTCATAGTCAGCCATGTAGATGTGCGGTAGAGTATACAAGGTCATTCAAATGCCACTAGTGCTGCTCTTTGGGCTAAGAAAACAGGCTTGTACACCTCTACGCATAAGAAGCAGTAATTCTATTCCTCATTGTTTGCTAGGATGCAATTTCTACCTGCGATTATTAACAATTGATTTCTGCTTTCACCGGTGAAACAAGGCAGTAGGGTCACAAAGATTAAAACAGTCGGCTTTGTTAAGAAACTGGGAGACTTGGATAAAAGGTTAGATAGCTCCTCCAAAAAATAAAATTCAGGCTGTAACTGCTATAAGCTGCCTGCTACTGACTGATGTTAATCAATTGTGCAGAGGAAACCAGATTAACTGATTACAATTCACAAAGCACAGAGGTAAAAGAATAGAGAAGGGGAGGAATCCTTGTTTGTCTTAAAGTGTGAATACTTACAGTGCTTAAAATCTCTCTGTATAGGAGTAAACTAAAGTCGGTATTAATCACAAACCTCATACTTTGATTCTTCAAAACGTATGAGACTGTTACCTCTTAATCTTGAATGGAACAAAATCTCATTGTTTAGGAAAACCACAGTGTGATTCAGACACGAAGAGACTGATGTAAACAGGCTAAGGGGGAACTTAGATGGTGATATTCAAAGCCACGATCTGAAAACAAAAAATCATCTGGAGTTTTAGCCTGCTGGGCACGCCAATTTTTGATAGTACTACTACCTCGTGTCTAAAGCTGTGTTCTGTTTGCACCCAAGAGTGCATCAGTCTGGTCAGGACTGAGCAACTGTTGCATTTGTGATGTCTGAGGCCACTTGGGAACCAGCAGGGGATTCCGTGCTGCCTGCCATCAGCATTTCTTGACACACATCTTCAAAGCTGCGTGGTAGCTCAGATTCTTTGCAGAGCAGAAGAGGATCCACTCCTTGCCTTTAAAATGCAGATAGTGGTTGTTTGGTTTGGAGTTTAGAAACTGTCCCTGTGTGCGTTCTTCAGTGTGAGGGGATTGATTCTAACACATCCTCCACCTCCTAGCTTAATGGCTAGGACACTCTTTGTAGGTAACCGTGGGGGTAAGGACCTCTCGACCCTTCCTCTCAAATCCTATCTTTCAATACACAAACCTCTAAAATTTGTGAGCAAGAGCTGCACTTTCCAGTGGTGTAGTGTGCCTGGGATGGAAGAATCCTGAGTTCAAGTCCCTTTTATAGAGACACTCTGGTTACTCATGAGTAACTGTCCAGAGAGGTTCTTTACTATTCCCTGGATGTTCCCCTGAAGTCTTAGTAACTAAGACACTGATCAAGGAAGTGGAGATAAGTGTCTGACTCCATTCAAGTGGAAAGGCAGTTCTGCCTTCTCCCTGTGGGCCTGATGTGCTACACTGTTGGTGATGGCAGCAGCGCTTCTACCCCTCCGTCATATTATAGCACCTGTCCCTTTCTGAAAGCAGACATTCTCAAGGGGAGGATGCGTCTGTTGGTAGCGGGATCAGAACTGATGCCTTAGAAGAGACGGAGGTTTGGGAAAAACTATGCTCTATCTTCCTGCGGGGAATGGGGAGGCTAAGTGATGCTACTTTTTGCAGATCCTGCTGCTATTTGCCAGCTCACACCTTACTGCATGTGGAGACACATTAAGCCTGGGGATTCTGCTCTGGGGCTGGGAACCTGAAGATTAGGAATTACAGCATTTAGTGTCATAGGTACTGGTCTTCCTCCTGAAGCTGTAGCTGTGTCTGAAAGCCTGCATGCATCCGAGTCCTCGGTTTGTTTCCATTGTGTGTTGGGCAAAACTTACCAGTATAGAAATAGGAAATATCTAGTGGCTAACTACTAGATGGCAAATAAACATATCCTTACTCTTCTGCTGAAGGACTGCCACTCTCCTCAGCAGCACCAGTGCAACGCGTTCCTGGGGTGAGGCACCTCTCAGAATGAGGAATTCAGAACTAGCCTGTCCATGGTACAGTAGTAGTAAAAATGCTGGTGTGGAAGAATATATTTGTATGTTCAGTTGCTGAGCTGCCCTCTTTGTTTGAATCCTCTCCCGTGTTTTGCTTTCTGCTGCCCCTCCTCCCCCACCAAACTGAAACTTAACTTGGAACTCTAATGACAGCTTTTATCTGGAGGTTAAATTTTTACTGAAATCACTTTGAACATAAACGTAGCTCAGTATGGGGTTGGGGGCAGTTCTGCAGCACTGTCCTCTGTTTCTGTACTAGTACCATATTATACAGTAAGCCTGTATCTCTTTTCTACTAGACTCTGGTTATTGCCCATGAGACGTATTAAAGGAGTAGTAACCTTGGTTTCTCCCTGTGAACTGAGAACGTAGAGTAGTGATCTTCTGTTCAGCTTCTGCTAGCTGCCTTCTCCCTAGGCCATGGGTTCTGGAGAGCACGCAGTCCACATAGATATCCCAGAAGAGCTGAGCGAGGTCCCAGAACAAAGCTCCATGTTTCAAGTTCTCTGATGATTTCAGGAAGATCATGAAGTCCCAAAAGCCACTGACAGAGTCAGAAATGCGAGGCTTCCTCATCTCCAGTAAGACAGCCGAGGAGGATTCCCAACACTGGGGATCTGCTCGCCCAAGAGCTAGTGGATCAGTTTGGCTATGGCAGAGGAAAGGTGACATGCAGAATGCTCCCATGATTAGCAAAGAGCAGATGAGTCTCATGTTGCAGTGGATTCTTCCTCTGTTCCCAAGGTCCATTGTGTCACTGAAATGTTAGAAAAGAAGCTGAAAAACTTCTCACTTAGATGCAAGAACAAAGCCCTGGTACCTTATTTTACATAGAAGGCACTTCAGATGTTTTTAACTGTTTCTCTGCTCTTTAAACATCTGTATATGCTTTTTTGCATGTAGGAATAGAAATACTAGTGAAGTTGCATTACTCTGTAGCAGAAGCGTGTGTTAAAATTTGTTAATCGTCCTCAAATCCATATGATGAACTCTCTTATCTGGAACTTGTTCATACTGAAAGTTTTTGGCCTTTCCTGATTTACAGATCTCTAACCTTTTTCAGTAAAAATCCATTCCTTTTTACAGAGAATTTAAGCCTTTAGGCAGTCTTGCTTTCCTCAAAATTTTATGAGCCCTTTAAATTAGTTCACAGACTCACAGGGATCTGTAGACAGCAGATGGAAAACTATTGGTTGAAAATGTGTTCTAATGAATTAATAGTAGGTTGCAAAATCATCCATTCAACAGGAATGTTTTACCTGCTAAAATGCAGAACAGTTTGAAAAAGAGTACAGCCACATCATAGCAGCTGTGTTGTACAACATGTACACATGCATATAGAATCAGAATAGTTTAGGCTGGAAGTGACCTTTAAAGGCCATCTTGTCCAACCCCCATCCCCCCTGCAATGAGCAGGGACATCTCCCACTAGATCAGGTTGCTCAGAACCCCATCCAACTCGACCTTGAATGTTTCCAGGGATGGGGCATCTGCCACCTGTTCCGGTGTTTCACAACCCTCATTACAAAAAAATTCTTCCTTTTATCTAGTCTGAATCTGCCCTTTTAGTGTAAAACCATTATTCCTTGTCCTATCACAGCAGGCCCTACTAAAAAATCTGTCCCCATCTTTCTTATGAGCCCCCTTTAAGGATTGAAAGACTGCGACAAAGTCTCCCTGGAGCCTGCTCTTCTCCAGGCTGAACAACCCCAACTCCTGCAGCCTTTCTTCACAGAAGAGGTGTTCATCCCTCTGATCATATTTGTGCCTCTCCTCTGGACCCGCTCCAACAAGTCCATGTCTTTCCTGTACTGAGATTTATATATAAAAGTACAGATGCTTATTGCAGGTCACTGTAACAATTGTCTGTTATGTTAAAATTGTGAAACTTGGAAAGTCCCAGCTGTAGTGAGAGAAATCCTGAGAATGATAATATTTTGGGGACAGAATTTCTTTTCTAGTATATGCTTCTAGTATTTCTAATATGACAGTTCTGTACACATTTCTAATGTGTAAGAGGTTTGGAGGTGGCTTTTAGTGTAGCTCACCAAACAAAACAAAACCACCCCAAAAACCCACCACCAACAGATCGTTCAAACAAAGGAGTAATACTAAAATTGCCTTTGAAGGATGGTTTTGCCATCTGGTCTACACTGGATAACAATTGAACTGGTCACTTTGCTTTCTCTGCCCCCCCAGCCTCTTTGGAAACTTTCTAACTTACAGAACTGGGTAAGACAAGGACAAGTGTTCTGGGTTTGTCAGAGGTGTGAGCAAAGGGGCTGCCCCGGCAGGGAGATGGCAGGGCGCTGGTATGAGGGTGGGTGCCATTTAAGGTGTGCTGTGAGTGGCACTGCTCAGGGCCAGTAGCCAAGAGCACTAGTCCTTACGGTCTGGTCAAACTCAAGAGGCATTTTGCTGTTAGTCTTCTGCAAAGTTCAGGATTTTTTTAGATGGCTGAGAGCTGAGGGGATGCTTAAGATGTGTCAGTTTACATTGATGTCCTACCTGTGCTGCGGTGAATGCTTCCATGCAGCCACCCACTCATGCTCGCGTCTTTAGGTCCTGTCCGTAAACCCAGGTTCATGGTGTGTGCTATCTACACCTGCTGGCTCCCACTTCTTTCTTTTCCTTTTTTTTTCTTGCCCTTTTTATTTCCTCCTCTTCTCCTCGAGTTTAACCCCCTAGTCCACTCCCCATCATGAATAGTGCATACAATAATAATACTACTAATTAAAAAGTTCATTAGCTTATTCCTTAGCTCCTAGCCAGCAGAACGGTGATGTCGCTTACGGCGGGTCGGCGGGTCCTGCACCGGACGGGTGCCCACGCCGGCCCGGTGGGGCTGCACGCCGAGCAGCCGGGCAGCGCCGCGACTCTGCCGGGCCCCGGCCGCCCCCCGCCCGCTCCCGGCCCCGGCTCCCGCACTTACCTCTGCCTCCGGCGTGCAGGGCGGGCCGGGCAGGCAGGGCTCTCCGCGCCCGCCGCGCTCCTTAAGAAGCCGTAGCGGGCAGCCCCGCTTAGTTTTTACGTCAGGGCTCGGGGAGAAGCCCCCACCCCCGGGGCCCCGGCCGCCGCCGCCGCTCCCTCCTTCCCTCTGCGGAGCTGCCCCCGCTGCGAGCGCGCTCCGCTCTCTGCCCCGCCTGCCTCCCCCTCCCTGCGAACCCCGGCCCTCCTGGGGGGCGGCGGTGCTGCCTCTGGCCGAGGGGGAGCTGTGCGCAGGGGGCGAGGGACGAGTAACAGACCTGGGCACCTGGCAGAGCTGCAGCCATCCCCTTGCCCCCTCTCCTAGCAGTGCTGCCTCTGGGGGGGGCAAGGGTAGAAAGCAAGTCCCCCACCTCGAAGCTCAAGTTGTCAGGACCTGGCTCATTCCTCAGGCATCTTGCTCGCTGCGCTTGGCTGCTGGACGTCCCTCCACCCCAGAGCAGAAGTCTTGTGGCACGACTGGAGCTATTTGCTGGCTAGGGCTCAGCCCATGCAGCAGCAGGTCCGTCTCTCCTGGGAACTGAAGCAGAGACCCAAAGAAGAGCAGAGTCCCAGAAGAAAGCCAGTAAAGGCATTAACTGCAGCAGTGGGGCTGAGCTGCTCACAGCTCTGTGCACACAGCTGTAGGTAAAGGAGAGCTACCTTAGAAGGGTCCCGGCTACATTTTCCCTCGGGGGGGGGGGGGAAGTTGTCTATTATTGTTGCATTTTCTTTCTGTGAGGTTCTCGGTTGCAACCCCTCTCCACTGCTACCATCTTGGAACAGCTGCAAAACCTCTGTATGCATTAGGGAAACAGGCTGAGTCAGTAGGCAAGTGGAAGGAAGCCACTGGTGAAGGGGCCATCTCTGAGTACATGCAGTGTGGAGGGGAAAGCGTAAGCTCAATGCTGCCTGTGACAACTCCCTCCGTGTTAGCTGTGCCTGCTGTAAGCACCCCCTCACACGTATAAAACATACAACTTGAAGAGCTGGGACTCTGGGGACAGGCTACTAACCAGTGTCAGGCATAACTTGTTTAACACTATTTGAAGCAACAGGGAGGGCAAGACCATTCTTTTTTTGTAACCGTGTAGTCTGTAGGCTAAGTCATGTAGCACTCTGCTGACTGTCTGAAGCCAGTGCAGCTGCACCAGTCCATACCAACTGGGCAACAGCCCATTTTTTTAAAGACTTTCACTGGCAGCTGCCTTCTGTCTTTGCACTTAGAAAAATAATCCTTTCTCTATGAAGCAGCTGTGCTTCAGTAGCACCAGGCTTATCTTTGTTGAAGTTAGTGGGGCCACACTGGTCTGTACCAGCTGGAAAGTTGGCTGTTTTTCTGTTAATCTGTATCCTTAGAATTTATGTCTCTCTGTGCATCCAGTCCATGTAAGTGGAGAAGCATGTTCCTTTCCTAACCCATAATCTTAGGATGTACCTATAACAATAAAGGCTGCTGTTGATTTCTCCTGATACTTTATTTCCTCTTCTCAGTGAGCAATCAACATGAGAGTGTATTTTGTGTAAGTAGCCTTACTTTTTAACAAAAGCAAAGGGAACTTTTTGGGAGCAAGAGAATGTGTGGCTAGAACCAATGTAGATAACTATATTGTAGGACCCGGGCAAATTTGCAAATGTTTTGTTTATTTCTGAAGTGTGGGGTTCGGAATGGGGGAATAGTGAGCACCAGCTCCTGAAACAGACTTCAGGAGGCACTGAAAAGTGCAACACCCTTGGAAGGAGCCCTTGCAAGGTGGCAGGGGGAAGCCTTTCATTGCACGTAGGATCTCCCGTGTTTTTCTCTGTGCTATCAAACGTGGGCTGTTCCAGCAGGCTTCCTTCTCCCCAGTTCTAGGGTTAAAATGATCCTTAAGCATTTTTTAAAAGTCTGCTCTGTAGGAGCTGATTCTGGGCCCACGTGCTATCTGGAGCCCCCTTGGCAAGTGGGTAACCAGTGTGCTTCTCCTAGCCTCTGTGTTTGGGGGTTGGACGGGGTGAGGGAGAGAAGGAAAGTGTGCCTACAAGACATGGGTGTTGTGATGTAACCTAAAGGCAGCTCCTGGGTAGAAAAGACTCTTGAGGCTGCTTGTGTTATTGGCTGGCCTGGGTGCAGGAGGCCAGAGCAGGACTAAGGTGGTGTAGGAGTGTTTTTTGCTGACATTGCTGGGTCTGTGGTACGTTGTTGTAAGGACGCTGTCCCATGCTGTTAAGGCCAGAGCAAAAGGCTGCAGCTGGAAAGGAAAAAGCAAAATGTTTCCTGTGAGCTGATACATTTCTGGATTCATTGTTAAGAAGTGACTTTGAGTCCCCTTCTGGGGAGCACTTTATCTGGTTTTGGATCAAGAACGACATTGGTTTCATTCCAGTCAGAATCCTTCTGGTAGACCGAAGGGTGCTGAACCAGGGTTTCTCAGAGAAGTAAGAGTTGCTACTCAAGGGAAATACTGCTACAGACAAAATGCTCTGCTCCACAAATACTTCCTAAGCCCGCTATGCTTTGTTCCCTCTGAACCAGAGCACTCATATTCTATTTCTGGGAAAGAGGTTTTTTGATAATTGGATTCGGCACCTCAACCTCCTAGTGGAGAAGAAACATAGGACTGGCCATCTCATTCAGTCCCACGTACTCTCCCTTAGTAAAGCTTTCTGTGCCCTTTTTAGGCTATCACTAATCTTTCATTGCGCTGCATGATGTATTCCCCTGACAGCCAATGTTCACGTCTTCAGTCTCCATATCTTTTGCATGAATGTAATTCAAATGGGCTGTAGGTCATTTCCAGAGTCATTTGCAAAAGGGTATTTCTGTCAAGAAAAGTTGATTCCTTAACTTACAGATAAGAGAGAGAGTTCAGATCATGTAACGCTACAGAAATGACGTTATTTCTACCACGAAAATATAAAAAGAATATACAAGCAAAAGTTGATCAGGTTATAGGAGTAGAGGATGGAAAGGGAGAAACATAGGAGGTTATCTCATTAGTATTTTTATTTTGAGTAAAAGCATAAACAACTGTGTGGTATTGCTTCCTTTCTGCATTTGCTCCCTGCAAACCCTCTGATGTGGTTCAACATTAGCAGTTAATAGGCAATGGCTTATGGTTGCTTGAGCAAAGTAAGCATTTACAAATTTAAAACCAAAAAATATTAAATCCAGCACTGAGACTGAGAGACAGCAATGTGTGACGGTACATACAGCTTGCCTGTTACTTCCATAAACCATCACACCTGGGCCCACTATTAAATTTTGTAACAATCTGCATGACGAAAGAAACCTGTTTAGTCCTTAATCCAAAAAATGCTCTGAAGACATAGTCTTAGCTGAAAGTTTGTGTTTTGCCGAACTGGGTTCCAAATCATCCCAGCTTTATTTGAAAGCTAGCTAAGTAATAGCGAAGGCAAAACTTGTGATTCTTGGGGGGAGAACCCAAACCCAAAAGTCTGTTAGTGTTTTAAATTCATGGTACATGGCAGAGACTTGATTTTTCGTCAGAATCCACAAAGGCAAAGTGGGGAATCTAACTCCCATTTATACCTTTTCAAATTCTCTTTTAAGCAGGAGATTAAACTGTGCTTAAAATTGGCTCCCTGACAAATATACCTAAGAGCTTCTTGGAAATGAAATACTTATGCTTGATCCAAAGTCTGTGGAAAAAAAATTATTAATTTTTAAAATGATATTTAGAGGGTTTTGAGTCAGGAGTCTGAGTGGACTCAGAGTTACACTGCTGCCTAGTGAAGAACAATGAAAGCCTCTAATTGCAAAACCTGTTTGAAAACTAGAGTATCTGTTTCAAAAAAATTAATTTTGGCTAGGAAATCATAAAGGATACTGTGCAGTCTGTATCCTATTAGCAGGAGGCTGATGTTTTGTAAGTGGAAAGAGGGACAAAACTCAACAAATTCTTCACCAAGTGATTTGGTCACACCCATACTCTGCATCCAGGATGGCTTGTGTAACTCTCGATAAGTAGTCTGTATCAAAGTACTGGTAAAAACCCCATGTCTTGATACACTTCTGATGTCAAATCTTCCCCCAATTTTTTTTCCTTTTTTTATTTTCTGGTGGACTGAATCTGCAGTCACAAAGTGTGTGATGACCCCCACGCTGCTCTAAACAATCCTCTGTATCCATTCTCTGTTGAAATGGCCAACAGGAAAGTCGGTGGATGTGATGTGACGCTTAACCGGTTCTTTCTGGTAGAGAGATGTAGTTACTTAAGCATAGAAGTATTCAGTGCTATACACTATTGTTTATGACCTGAAACATCTCCATGGAGTTAGCAGACAAGACGGGGGACAGGCAGGAGACCAGTGTGTTTCTGGGCCAGGAGCTGGAGCCTGTGGACGCCCTGGGATATCTCTGACCTGTGCCTGAGAAGTGGACTCAAACCCCTGATGACTTAGGCAAGCTCTGTGGTACTCTGCTTCTACTGTTTTTCTCCACCAGGATGTACTTCTGTGCTCTGGATTTCATGGAGTTTGAGAAGTGTTGGTGAAAATGGTCCTCTGAAGGTCTGTAGATCAAACTTCTGCTTGAAGCAGGTCTGTTGCCAACATTAGATGAAGTCAGCTGTTGCTGGACTCCTGGCGGAAGTTTTTTTCCTACTTTCTAGCTTGAGTTTCCTAATTTGTGGTGGCTGCCTCCTGTATGGCTCTACCAAGAAGAATTTGGTTCTGTTACCTTTGCAATTATTTGAAGGGAAGTTACAGACTTTCTTTAGATCATCCCTTAGCTACCTCTTTACCAGGCCCAACAAGCCAAGTTACCTCAACCTGTCTTCATGAGGTAGCAGGAGCCCCTCTTGGTTGCCATCTGTTGTCTGACCCAGTGCAAACATACAGCACCGCCATTGTCCAAGTGCTTCAGTATCCCACCAACAGAGCTCGTTAGTGCCTCTGACTTGTCACCTTCTTTGGTGAAACCTTGGCCAGTTTTAAGTTGCAGTACTCTGGTATTTCTTTCCTGATGCATGCTAGATAGAGCTATTTTCCTTGCCTATAACTTTAAAGGGCAGTTGTTCTCACTGCTGTTCAGTCCTACCCTTAAACTTGCCTAGAATGTAAAGTCTAATTTCTTGATTAATTTCTAGATTATTTGAATCCATAGATTTTTGTGCCCCTTCAGTTTAGAACACAGCTTGAGTTAGGATCAAATGTTTGTGGTGTTTGCCTGGAAATATCATTGGGGTTTTGCCACTTGCTGCTAACTGGTAATTGCTTGTGTAATGAGAGAGAGTGTGTGTACAGATCTTCACTGTGCGCTGGTGCTGCAGTTAGCGTTTCATTTAAGAAAACCAGGCCAAAGCCCACCTAATTTTTTAGGGCCTTTCTAGTTCTTAATCTCTTCTGGATAAATCTGATTTAGGTGATTATTTGTGTGGCATGCAAGCCATGCAGCGTGCCTTGTTTGTTCCCCTACTTGCCAGCAGATGGGTTGTATTCCTGTTCTGGTTTTTCTGCTGTGTGGCAGACATCTAAATCTTGGCACTTAGGTTTAATTCTTATTGCTAGATCGTCTCACCTGGTTTCAGCAGTGCGTGTTGAGGCCTTTTGAATCACTGGTGTGTTTTGGCCTTAGCATAAACGGGTCAAGTGTGCATTCTGTTATCTCCACAGGTTTTTGCTCCCACTAGAACTGCAGTTCCTTCTTATTAGAGATCTGTCAGTCTTCATTAAAGAAGTTTTCCTACCTCTCCTTGTCTACTAGCTTTCATGTGCAAGCAATTCTGTCACCAGGGGTGTATTTGGAGTGCTTTTCCATGAGTAAATTTAGGTGCCATTAGTCAGAAGTGTGAAGTGGCTTCTTCATGGACACTGGTTTAAATTAATGTGTGAAAGAGGTAACATTTCTTGTGTTAAATAAATTTGCCACAAGCTTCAAAAAGATACCTGGAGCAGGTATTTTACAAGTGCAAGCTAAGCAATGTAGGTTAAAAAATGGATGTATGTTTTTGAAACTTTAATTTGGTGGCATGTGACAGTATAAACGCACATGACTTCTGTAAAGAATGTGACTGTGAACCTCCCATATTTCTATCCAGACTGAAACATTCCAAGAAAATAATAGAAATACCCCAAACTGATTAATATAGTACCTTAAAAGTTAACTATTCATGACCTGTGGGTGAGCTGTCTCACTTTAACCATCCAGTGCAGTTTTATAGAGAGCTTTTGATTAATTTTAATAGCATCCAGACAACTACTAGTTTTTGAATGAAGGAATTAACTGCCATTTGGATGCTGCACTGATATCTCTGTGCTCAAGAATAAAGTCACTGGTTCTTCCTGATTCCCCACCACCCCTGCTTCCCTGAAGTACTCGGAGCCAATAGAGAAATCCTTCTCACCTTCAGGCACTCGAGGCAGAAGTGAGAGTCACCCCGGGTATGTCACAGTTAAAAGAGCAGTTCAGTGAAATGTGCTTTCATAAAGCTCTCATTAACATCTAAGCAAGCAAGCCTGTTATGGGATCAATTTCTCCTAGCGCGTTACAGCCAGATCTCCTGGGGAAGAAAAACACTTTCACAGTGTGTTCTTTCTTGAAGGTGAGCAGGACTGTAGTGTGGTCTCTCCTACCCTTTCTGGCCCTAAGGGTGTTCCTTTCCTGCGGCTCTTGGGAGAAGAGGGTGTCTGGGCGTGCTTGCCCTAGGGCACCTTCTGTGCCAGGCCAGTGGGCCAGCCAAGCATGCCAGCCCTGCCACTGTCACGGTCACCCTGCAGCACTGGCGCTTCCCTGGCAGCCAGGACCTGATCCTGGGAGCCTGCACATTCAGATCTGAAGCTGTTTGGGGAAACTAGTCTGGAGGGGAACAAGGATATTCTGCCCCCTGTGAACGGGATGGACTTGTGGGATCTTCAGCTTTCATTAGTTACCTGCTGATTCTCAGTCCAGCAAACAATCTGCTTTATTGTATGTTCTGCTACTAGGGTCTGTCCTGGCCTAGGGTTCCTTGGCGCTCAAACTGCTTGCATCTCACCAAACCAGAGACATGATGCCTTATACATCTACTAATGCTACTGCTGTTGTCAGAGGAAAATGGTTGTTTACATGCAAAACCTGATTAGAAGTGTCAACATGCTGTCATGCATAACTTATTGGCAGGGAAATCTGCTGCCTTGAATAATTTTTGCAAGTGAAGTATACAGGATCTGTTATTTAGTATACTTAGACCACATGAAACCCATATGTTTTCAGTAAGGAACAGTGTGATAGAGGCAGATAAAGCATTATTGTTCTTCTTAAAAAAAATATTTTTAGTCTTTTTTTTTAATAGCTCAGAGCACTCGGCCTTTGAAACACCCATATTTCTTCCACAAATGTACCTTTTGAAACCTTTTCTCAAAAGGGATGCTACAAAGGTGATAGTAGGGTGGAAATTCTGTGTAGTAAGTCTATCTTTAAATCAGAGCTTCTGGAGAGACTGTAGTTTGATTTAACAGGGTCCTTTCTCTCCTGTCCTGTTCTTAATCAGGCATGCCTAAAGGGCAGCATATTTCATGAAAAACTGTAACTTTTTTTGAATGCCTGTGTGTGGAGTTGTCATAATTTATCAGCCAGCCAGCTCTGCCTAAAACCAGCTCCCTGGGCTTGGTGCTGAACGTCACCTTTGAGTAAGACAGTTCCTGTCCTAGAGATCTTACTACATTTGAAGTGAAAAATACCCAGGCAAATCGGAGGAGGGAAAACCGAAGGAAAATGTGATGGGACCTGAATCTCTTGCCTACCTGTCCAGCCCACTGATCCACCAGCATGCAGTCAGGATCCGGCCATGTGAGGGCATTATTTCTTTATTCCTGCAAGTAAGGCAGTTTTCAGTCTTGAGTTCAGGACCTCTGTATTAAACAAAGGAAAACTTAAAATCTTTAATTTCCTGAAGCTTTTCAGCAAATGTTGGAGGGCTTTATAATGGTTCCAGTTTCTTGGAACTGCTTTCTCATTACACAGAAACCCTAGTCAAGCATGCACCGTCTGTAAACTATGTTATTGTTAACAATATCTGTAAGAGTAACTTACAGATAATGGAGCAAGTCTTGCAATAGCAATACAGCGCTCAGATGTGCCTGAAAGGAAACGGGGGAGAAATGAGTGACTCCAAAGCAAATAGGCTTGCTTGTGCACTTTGCATCCATCTGATTTCATTGTTGTGCCACCCCTACTTAGAGCAGGGCATGTTGACAAGGGAATAGGTCTGGGGAGGAAATGGATGGTCAGCGTATGTCAAATGCCTACATAAATATATGAATGGAGTATGGAGGCTTAGACTTTGGTCCTTGTATTTTAAAAGTAACTTGAGCCTTCTCTTTGAAAGCGCCAACTGAGGCTGCTTAACACTACCACAAGCACTGCTACTGCAAGTTCTGTACATTCATTCTCTAATTACATAGTTATTGGTGTGTTTTGGAGCAAACTGGACTGCTATAAATTATGCTTTGGGAAGAGGTCCTTGTTAGGAAGGTAACATCTTTGCTCACGTAAGCTGAAGGTGTGAGCAGAAGCATACTTCGTGCGACTGCACTAAGGCCAGTATTTCAGGCTTTGCCAAACTTAAGCGCAATAGACAGCTGGAGCTTTAAGTGTCCACAATGCTGCTGCCACGCAGCGTGGCACGCTGACCAGCAGAAAGCAGGGCGAGTGTCGTGCCAGCACACTCTGGGCTCTTCTTTGGCTTGACAGGAAAAGGTGCCATTCGGCACAGCTCCCATCACCTTCGTGTGAGTGTCCTCAGGATGTTGTCCATGGCAAGTCAAAGCTGCAGGGTCACAGGAAAATCAGTGGCTGCTGAGGGGAAGAGGGGGGGGGGTTTCTCTCCCAAGTAAGAAAATACCTCTGCTGTTACAATTAGTGTGAGTTACTTGGTTGTGCTGCAGCTCCACAGGGCATCCAGGTGCTCCCCGTCACCTGGATTAGATTTTCTGGAATACCAAATGCCCCTTCCTGGGAACAGTAAAGCTTTCATGCAGTGATTAGGAGTGTTTCACCATTCTGTGACTTCATAGCAACCCAAGTAATACACATATCGGAGTCCCTGCTAAAGAGCAGGTACATAGTAGGTATCTAAACCCTCTACTTTTACAGTCTGAAGACCCCATCTAAGGAAAACTGTCCTGAGTTAACAAGGTCAGCGCTTATTCTGTTCCGAGGCAAGTGGTCAAATTTATATACTGGATCTAACATGTGAGGGCAGCATGCATAAGGATATATTCTTGTTTCCATATAACCATGAATACGTGCAAAATACTTTCAAAGGAGTCAAATGGGGAAACTTGGAGCTGTCAGCTGTTAGCCCAGTGCTTCTGGCAATTGATAAGGAAGCAAGTTTAGCACAGCTGCCATGAAGTTACCATGTTTTAATTTCTCTTAGATTAAAGCTTATGCAAATAGTACTAGGTTTGAGGTTATCTAGGTGCTTTTCATGCTTGAGTAGAAACTGGTCATCACTTTAGCTGGAGATAGGAAACCAGTCAAAAGTACCGTTTGCTTGTGTCATTGTTTAGCTGGATACTGTCCGGGTATCTGGACAGAGAAGCAGCGTGTGTTTACGTGTGGGGACACTCCCTTTCTGCAGGAGAGGCAAACCTGGTGTTACGGAACCCCAGCATGTTACCAGTCTGTAATGCAGCAAGCATGTCGTGCGCGCACACCATGGCCATCAGTTACAGCATAGCTTCAGTAACCTGAACTTCCCTGTGTAGCTGCAGGGCTTCAAGCAACAGACAAAGCCATAGGAGTGCAGATGAACACTTACTGCTTCACAGTCCCAAAAGCAAATTCAAATCTTACAGTATTTGGTTGGATGGCTGAGGAAATCTGTCAGTGTATGATGTGTGAACAGCTGAGACAATTCTTTTAAAGTGGCGCAGCGCTGTGCTTATGAAGTCTGAGAACTGGGCTCGCACCAGGAGATTTGTTCCGGTTTCTGCCTCTCCACAGTTAAGTGTCAGCTAACGGTGGGTGTCCTGAAGAGGACCGGTGCCTGGGTCAGTGCTTCAGACTGAACCCAGCCTTTGCGGGGGGACTGCCGGGAGACCGAGGCGTTGGTTAGGTTAATGCTGACAGCAGCAGCTTCCCCCGGGTTATAGGATGGATGCTGGGCACAGCTGCACGCTGCATGCAAGCGCAGGTAAAACCGTTGTTAGCTCCTTCGTGCTCTGAGTTACTAGCTTTGGCGGGGAAGCTCAGAAAATGCCACACTAAAGCACTGCCTGTTACACCATTGGTGGTAAAGATAGGGGTGTCCCATGACTTTAAACAAAACCAAGCTCTTTTAAAAGGAAATGTTAGTAGCAACAAGTAGACTGACACTCAGTTACTGGGTTTCTACAAGTTAGGGCATCCTTAGTCATGCTACCTTCAGCAGTTTGTGGTTGCTCAAAAATAAGACATGTGAAGTGGACGTCTGTGCTAGTCTGATGTGGAGTCCTTGTGCTCACCTAGAGGCCCCAGTCCTCTCACGTTACGTGCTTCTGCTAAATAACTTATCCATCAAACCTACAAAAATGTGAATATGTGCTGCTGCGCTTGCTGAGTTCTGAACAACAAATCTCTGAGCTGAGTTATAGCATGTGCAGCTTTAAAATGGTTTTGTGACCTTTTGCTTTTAATAGTATTGGTCTGAGCCTCACTGCTACTAAAATTCCTAATTACTTATTTAATGTTTTTTTCTTCAAGCTTTCTGAGGGCACTTGAACAGTCTCTGCTGTACTTCTGACGGATGATTCACATTAAATTAGTTTTTCAGCTCTTGTGGGTAGGAATCTGTAGTGCATTTAGAACAAAAGAGGGTTTTTTGGGCTTGTACAACATGACTTGCTGTTGTGTTGTGTTGTTTGTTCTTAATGGTAAATGCCCCAGCAAGATTACTCTTTGGTATTTCGTGCTGTAATTGTG
The DNA here is from genome assembly GCF_023638135.1 of Falco biarmicus. Taxonomy (NCBI): domain Eukaryota; kingdom Metazoa; phylum Chordata; class Aves; order Falconiformes; family Falconidae; genus Falco; species Falco biarmicus. Next base: position 15,282,921 of record NC_079295.1, read on the forward strand.
AAAGTTTTCATAACAATTTTAAGATATTTTCTTGTAAAATCAAAAGCAGCTATGCATCTATCTATATATTGCTTTTGTATTCATATACTGCAAAAGGCTTAACTCCTATTTTAGGAATGGCTGTCTACTACAATTATAGCCAAAATGTTGCATGTCCATATTGAGTTTACAGATAAATCCTCCTGTAGTCAAACAACAGGAAACAGAAGTGGATCTGTTAATGACAGCGTTCCCTCATTTGACAGTTCTACACGAGAAACATGCTTTCATACATAACCTTGGGAGATGCTAAGACAAGAGTGTATTCTGTTTCCCTGTCTGGAGCTGCAGAAAGCGAAAAAAATACCCATAGTTACTCGGTAACTTGTGTCATGTATGCACTTAGTTTCCCAGGCTGGCTTCACTAGAGTTAGTCTGGCAAAAAAAACCCAAAAGGCAAACTGTGTTTCATTCAGTAGTCCATTAAAGTGATGGCCCTATTATTTGGTGGTTGAGGCCTTCAAAATGTTTTTTAAAATAATGACATAAGTTTAGACTTTTTGTAATTCCGTAATTCAATTTTTGAACTGCAGCAGGCTTCCCTCCACTAAGGCACACAGGCCTAACTCAGCACAGTGGAGCCCCCCCGCTGCCCGCCTGGCCAGCCCTGCGCCTGGGGGCTGCACCTCGGGCAGCCTGTGGGCAGTGTCCGCTCCTGGGCAGGACCCCCCTGCCAGCTGGGAATCTTCAACAAAAGAAACCTCCGGTCAGTTTCCACTACTGTAAAGGTGGTGATATCTTGAGCACAGAAATAAAATAAAATGGAGAGAGTAAATAAGGAAAAAATGATTCAAAATTAAAAACTACTCCATTCCATGTTCATGATGTTTTTAATACTCATTTTGCTAAGATGCAGAACAAGGACTATTGAATTTCCATTCATTAGCAGCCAACAAGATATGAATGAGTATTAACTTCAAACAAAAACTGATTTATAACATCAAGTTGTGCACTTAAAAAAATAATTAATTACAAATAACTTTTAAAAGGAAGATTAACAGTGGAAGCAGTAATGAATATAAAACATGACTGATTAGGCTTAAAACATAACTTCAAGTATTCTAGGGCATTTCCTTAGACATTTGTCTTGAATTTATTTGTGCAATACCCATCTTTGCATAGTAAAGAAAAATTAGTTAAACTCCAGCCTTAAGTAATCTATTTCTTTTCACATGCACTTACACAGCTGTTAATGCCTAGCAGACTTCGCCTAGCAGGATCAGATCAAATGGGTGAGATCATGCAGCAAACCGGAACAAGCTTATACAGTGACCACAGTTTGTTGTCCAGGTGAATAGGTAAACAATGGAGCAAATGTGCAGTGGATGAAATGCAGGCAGTGCCCACTGGGTCGTCTTTTGATGCTTTGTGATGAACAAATCAATGCTAGGTGGATACGTACTTCCCAAGGCACGGCAAAGGTGGGATGTAGAAAATCAATGCCTACCAAAACCGCTTTTTTGTCTACCACCACAGAAAGCACTTCAGCCCATACCTACTCGGAGCTGTGTCGTCACTTGCGTTGTGTGCACACAGGACAGAAAGCGAATGTGTTCTTCCACGCACACGCAATGGCAGATGAGTGGAGCATAAATTCAGTCAAGAAATCATAATACCTATGAAACTGCTGGTGTAAATAAAAAAGTTACTCCAGCACTGAACATATGTACATAGTAACTGGGGACCACTGTGGTCTGATTTAAAACATCACATCACACACTAACAATGTTGTTTGTGAAATGCTTCTCACAGGTTTATTACACAGGTAGTTTATGTATATCCAGTTGATTCGACTTATTTTCATTTTTAGAATCTGCTAGTATTTCTGTTGTGGGTTACACCTGCTTAGGGAGCAGAACCCTAACAAAGCTGGGGATTATGTTCCCAAGCAAAGTACTTTTAGAGGACAGTAATACAGCTGCAAGTATTTTTGGTTTGCCGTAAAAGTATTGTCATTAAGTTCATTCTGCTTGAGGCCAGGCAGAAATTTTTCAGAATAAGATCTACAATGTGTATCAATGTTGACTACCTGTGTGCAGCACCTTTAACTCATAAGGTAGTGTCAATGTGATTACGTTAAAGCTGTTTAAAAACATTTAATAGTAACTGTCAACCAAGACAATATATTGCAGTTCTCTTGTGAGACCATTTGATTGAACATTATCATAGTAAGAAATATAATTGAAATGAGATTTTGTAAGTCACAGGAAATCTGCAGCATTTTCTTAGTATTTTGGCTCTTAAAGCTAACTCAGGAAACGGATTTCCACTGAACAAAGACGGAGTAAATAGTGTAACTGGACTTCTGCTGTTACTAGTATCCAACCTTTAAATTAAACCCCAAACTACACAAGTTTTTAATTCTGATTGTCAGATGCAACAATGAAATTTTCAGGTCACTTTGCTGACACAAACTGCGTTACCTGGGTTTTAAATCAAGACGAGCAGGATGAGCCTGGCTGCACAGCTCTGTACTTCTGAGGGCCCTGCGTGAGACACCTCCCTGCCTTTCTCCAGCCAGATACACCCGGGCCAGCCCGGTTACCAGGGGCACCGCACTGCAGCCCAGCCCTTCCCTGCAAAAATCTGTTTGTGCACAAGGTGTACCTAGAAGTAATTGCAACACACAACCCCCTGAAATGACATGGGATTTTGCACGCTTTGTGACAGTAACTACCTATCGTTAGCTGCGGGTCAAAGCTCTGCTTTTGCATTAGACTTTGGAAAGTGAGATGCATTGAAGAGACAGAGGGAGTGAGTTAGAAACCTCAGTCACCTTTGCAAGCTGGTTTGGGTGGGTGAGCAGAAGGCAAGAGAAGAAGCTTTTAACATTTTGTGAGTATTTTAAGGCTTATGTAAGTTTTTATTTTGCGGGATTGAGACAGGAAAAAAAAAGCAGCTATTGTTAAAAAAAAAAAAAGCTTGGCACTTCTGTGATTAGTTTGAAAGGGTGTCACTTGTCTTACACTGTATTACAGAAAACCTGTAACAGCCAAAAAAACAGTAATCCAGACTTATAGTCAATACATAGATATGCATTTATACATTTTAATTGTTTTTGGTTTCAAGCATACAAACTTCAGATCACATCTGTTTGGTGTCAGGACTCCCTGCATCTGCATGCTATTATCTGCCTTTTTTGAGCAAGCCCAGAACATCCGCTGTACAACATGCTACAGAAAAAAAGGGGAGCAAAAAGAACCCAAAACCAAACCCAACATCAAAAATAGATTTACATAAAGAATAGAACCTTTTTATATGGAAATCCTTTTCTCTCATATATATATATATATTTATATATAATCTGTGAAAATGATACATCAAAATCTTATTTCCATATTTACACTTGTTCCTTCTTGGAAGAATTACACCCATCACTCGATAGCTTCCGTACCTGACAGACTCCTGGCCCAGGAGACCAAAACAAGGTGGACAGCGAGCTCACAGAGCAGGGAACTCTGAAGTCCAGCAGCAGAACGCACTGCGTGGCTGCAAAAAGCTATCAGAGCCTGGTATCGGCCTCCCAGTGGTTTGTATTTTTTGGGCTGCGGATTCTGCTTGGGGTCAGCTTGCTAGCTTGGTTGGTTGTATGTGAGCCATGCAGGTTACCCTTTCAAAATTAGCTCCTCATGCCACTGGAGTTTGGTAAGAAAAAGGAAGTCATGCGAACTCAAGTGAAGTTAGAGTGCCAGCAGGCTGGGGAAAAAAATCTTGTATTTCATTATTTTGGAGCAGTTCTCTTATTGCACTTGGTCTGTGTGTGTCTCCTCCTTTGCTTGAGGAAAAAAAACCCACCTGATTTTGCGACAGTTTGCTTGTACCACTTGCCAGTTAATGTTAACAAGAGAAAGGTGAAGAGAGGAAGTATTTTGAACTTATCTCCAAAAAGGACAGTCTTCTACCACCTCAAATCCTAACATCCCAACAATGTGTTTACAGTTACTGTTTCTCATGTTCTTCCTTACTGATTTAGTTCCTGTGCAGCGACAGCAAAGACATCATACCCAAAATCCAGTAGTGCAAAAGCAGCTTTTTGAATCGTATTTCTTCAGATAGGGCCTTGTTGACTTGGATCGAACCTTCGTTTTTTGACATTTCTTCCAGGTTGCATCAAAAGGAGGCGAAAAGAGAAAAATGCAATACATTAGTTAGATATAACAGGAACAAAGCCACTGCTGAGGTCATAGTAAAGTAAAAGGCTCACAGACAGTTGAACAAGTAGCTTTTCCAAGGGGTAACAATTTCAGGAATTTGGTGGCACGCTTTCTGTAGCATAGTATCAAGCACTGGTTTCATTATGCAGTTTAAAGATCATGCTGGCATACAGAATTCAATTATTTCCCTAGTACTTCAAGTAGTGCTCTAAATTTGTAGAAAACTTTCAGCCCACAGTACCGCGTGCATCCGCTAGGCCAAGAAAGCATGTGTACACCTACAAGGAATGAGTCAGGAGTGCCAGTGCTGGAGATACATAAGCACAGGGAGACCTGAGTTTGCAGAGCAAGTGCTCGTCTCTGGCTGTACCAGAATACTGGAATTTTGTTTACGTATTTCAGCGTGACGGAAGAGCGAGTGCCTCTGTGAGCTCTTACCAACTATTGACCGTAACTGCTGTGAATCTTTAGTAAGGTGCAAAATACAGCAAAGACGTTGCATTCGAAGGAGACTGGACGGTTTTGTAAATTGCCTGATTAGAATTTGGTGTTAACAGTGATAGCAAGCTGGTCAGTGATATCCAGTCTCCTGCGATACTGATCTCCTATGTCCAACAGCAAGACATTAGGAAGCCACAACAAAAGTTGGGTGCAACCTCCCCAGTATCTGGCTTTATGTGGGGCATCAAGCAAGGGGCTCATGCATTTAGTTTTAACGTTGGGCATATGCACCACTACCGCCACCAAACCAACATGCAAAAAATACAGAACAGGAATTCATAAATTCCCTGAAACTACATACCAGCCCCAGGATTTTCTATTTTCTGCTGCCCTGCTAACTGCTACAATATTTATAAATACACTATATACAAGGTTTGCCTGGTGGTTTAAGAAACTAATGGATGTACGCAAAAGCAACTTCTTTTTGAGAAGACCTCCAGAGACTGGTAATTCTTAGCTATACTTTGCTGCTTTTTTTTTTTATTATTATTTTCCCCTTGTGTACAAGCACCTACATTTTTACAAGGTGAATGCTTAAGAATTGCCGGTTTCTGAAAGATCACGGTATTCATCTTTCAATCATTTCCCCTCCAGGAGTACTGTCCTAATGCTCCTTTTGAATTAAGCTGACATTACTTCAATATCTCATTCTGTACTATAGGAAAATTTGAGATGAGCAAATTATTTTTTCAGGCCAACTTGCAGAACTGCAGGGTGGGAAGTATGAATCTAATACAACTTGGTTAAATGTGAGTTAAAGCCTGCTTTGTGTCTACTTGTCCTGCCAGTTTCAATGGGGAAAGGACATGTCTGCTTCTCTTCCCCCTCTTAATACTGTCTAGCCTACTTGAATTCAAATACTATCAATGAGTGAGTAATTAGTCAGTCCCCTTAAATCATCAATGCATGATGTAATGCAGGATGTAATTTGTCCTCCTCTCAGAAAAGTAGTGTATTCCTGTTTGCTTGAAGAGGACAAATTATTAGAATATACACTGAACTATGCTGTTACCCGAGCTTATTTTAATTAAAGAAATGGACTTTAAAAGTCTTAGAACAAGATACAGAGGACAGAGGCTATGATAGCTTCCCAGTACGACTCTTGTAATAAAACTCATTTTGACTTTTATCCTATCAAATCTTTTCTAACCTGCTCTCTGCCTGTAAGGACCACTCAGTTAGGTGACAGCTCAGGCAGCACCCATGCCATGGGGCAACAGGCAGATCCGCTGCACCCCCGCTGTGTGGTCTGTGATCTGTCCAAACCATATAGTTACTCATTTCCTAGTCTTATCCAGCAGAAATATGCACTTCAAGGAATAAGATACTAACCAAACCACTGCCTTTCTTCACTTGGGATATTCTGCGAACAGTGTTGCATGAGAAAGAAATATGTGAAGAACTGAAAATAACCTTTAACCTGAGAGACTGAAATAGGGAGCATCAGGTACAGTGTCAAGAAGGGAACGTAGCACACACAAGAGCCTGCCGCAGCTCTGCTGCAGTTGTAGCACTTTATTGAGGTAGGCAGTCGGTGTTACCCTGCAGGAACTGAAATTCTGTTCTGATTCCCCAACCAGCTTGAACAGCTTCATTCCAAATTACCAACCATTTTAATACACAAATGAAGACAGTAGTCTTAATTAAGTTGGCAAATAGAACAAGTTTCTCTTTTCCTCAAGAAAATTACAATAAAGAGAAAGGAAACCAGCTGAGTATCAGGTCCTGGATATTTGCACCTCTTTATAAGGATGTATCATACTAGTACAAGGTTCTTTTCAGCATGCTTCAGGAAAATGACGAAGCAGGGGGCAAGAAGAGTCCTTGATGGACAGACACATAGCAGAATTATGCTGTTCCCTAGTTCCTTGTTGTTTTATATGGAAGATCTTAGAACATGTAAGTGCAAAAAAAGAAGTTAATGTTCTAATGCCTCTTTAAATAATGAGGGTCAGCCTTTCTGTCTGTAATCCAACCAAAAAATGTGTCTCTAACATGGTCATCTTTACAAACAAAAAATATTTCAGAGAAGAAAAACTGAGTTCAAAAAAGGCTGAATGTATGCAAGAAATACCTTGCTGCGATCCTCTGCAATTTTTTTGCAACTAATTAGGAATGTGGTTACGCAGTACGTTACTTGCAAATCTGTGCCTTTGTCTGTGATCACAAAAATACCAAGCTTTACCAAAGTATTTAAAGATTTATCAGAAAACAATATTTTAACCACTTCAAACAGCCAATGTTTTCATAGGCATTCCTAAAGCATGGTTCAAATGCTGAAGAAGAGCTTAAATAAATGATCTTTTGCCACAAAACTGATTCAAATTAACAAAATGAGGGACTAAAATTAGCAAGCTTAAAATAAGATGTTACCCTGCCATTTGTTCTAGTAGTTTGGGAAAAAAGTGAGAAAACGGCTCACATTTGATTCTACTGCTGCAGCTTGTGTAGTTGTGACGGTATGTAGGTCCATGACGCATGCTTTATGGAAATGCTGGTCAGGGACCGAAACCTCCTTCCCCACAGTCGCCATCAGCATCCCACTGCCAGAAACTTTTGGGGTCTAAATGCATCTGCACAGACCAGTTAAAAACTTGGCATCTGTTATACTGGGTAAGTCTTTGGTCTGTCCATTAATCTTCCATTAAAGGGACAGAAAACCCTGCAGCTCTTCAGTTAAGAAACCACTGCTGGAAATAGAACTGTGCCTGCATTCAACCCTTCTCTGCCAGCCCCTTTTGCATTCGATATAATGAGAAGTAGCTCTTCATGTGCATTTCCCCGTCACTTTTTCTAGCACTGCCTTTTAGCAGTATTGCTTTATTACCAAAAATCGCTTTAGTGCTGTTAAAATCAGCACCAAAAGCATTTAATTTGCTTGTAGCTTTGCAAAAGTAAGTGAATATATGCTAGGAAGCAAAGCAGGTGTGGGCCACTGGGACTGTGACTGCAGCCAATGCACAGAAGAACTACTCTAGTGGTAAGAACGTTCTTCCTATATCAGTCCTATATTAAACACTGTATATTGAAATCTTGCCCAGACTTGCTACGTCAAAATGAACTTCACGCTTATGAATGCCGTACTTCTGTACATTACCCAGCAGAGTTCAGCAGAAATATGTGGGACTCCCTTATTGCAGCCTAAACACCAACAGCTTTAAAAGTCCAATGCAAGGCTCAAGTGAAGTAAAATCTATTTCTTAACAAGGTTTCCACCCGCAGCCGTTAACTCCAAGCTACCTGAAATGCGTAATGAGGCTCCATGCCCCCTAAAATTGTCATTTAACTTTTTTCTTTCCTATTCTAGCCACACATTTCATTAGAAAAAGTAACTAGGATTTACTCCTGAAACTGGAATTCTTTTTTTTTTTTTACTGTTTCTCTACAAACTTGCATCAAGCCGCCTTTTACACTTCCCCTCCACCCCCCACCCCCTCAGTTCATGAACAAAGTTTGCTTAGTTGCAGCTTACGTTTGATATGGACTTGACACCACAGTACCGTATGTTCATATGAACATCTGATAACCTGTGAAACAGAAATCACATCTCCCAGTTTGTAAAGCATTAGCTACCTTCTCTCATACTTGCAGAGACTAAACATATCACTTGCTTAAAAAGGAAAAGTTAAAATCCTCTTTAATTACCCTCACCTGTCCCTCCAGATATCTCTGAAGCAAAGTATCAGGGTCTATGTGTGCTAGCCCTGTGTACAAGCTGAAAGCTTTTTCTGACCCCCAGAAGAATCATGCACTTCAAGCTGTGAGCTAGGCCAGGCCAGTGTACTTGAGGTTCTGCTACAGAATAAACATTCGTATCTTGCTCTTTTGAGAGAAAGAGCTTCCAGAGATGTTTCCAATACAGATTTTCTACAGGGATAAACAAGCTTCTGCATTTGAGCAAACAAATGACACCAGGATGCAAAGCTGAACACTTGTGAGGGTAGTCTGAGAGATGTGGAGCACAAAGACGAAATAATCAATTAAAAACCGTATTGTTTCAGACAGGGAAGGATCCTTCTACAGACCTGCGGTGCTCGTGCAAGTTCTCAAGCACAGGTGGCCCCAGCCGGCAGCCAGGCTGCTCACACAGCTGCTAGCAGGTGCTGCAACACTGATGCCAAAAAGCAAAGTTTGTTAGGGCACAAGGCAGCTTACAAAGATTCAGGGAAGAAACTGCCTGGAGTTTTTATATTTTTAACTACTTGTACTGAGTTCTCAACAAATTCCCTTCTGCAGTACAAACGTGTTATTCGGGGATGAGGACTCTGTATCTGGAAAGTATACGAACTGCGAAGTAACAGATGTGTCTGACAGCAGAAAACTGATCCAGAAGTACAATGTGACCTTTTTTTTTTTTTCCCCCCCATCAAAATCTAGCTTGCTTAATTCCCATGGGAACTTGCAATATCGGTGTTCCTAACATTATTGCTTTAAATATGTATGCATTGTTGTTCTCAGTATTTTGACAGAAATGTTAATGCAAACCTTGCAGAAAATTTGGCTGTATTTATTTAAAAAGCTAATTGCAGTGAAGTGCAGGGGGAAAAAACGCCCCTCAGTTCTGCAAATAACTGAAATTTTAATTTATCGCTCATGTGCTTTATTTGGGTTAAAAGACGACTCTCTCCTGTAATTTGCCTGTAGTAGGATATGGTAGAAAAACTGTAAATGCACTTGTACTAGTTAATGCTATAGAATATGTCCAAATATTACAGAGTCTGTAAAAAAGCATTATTCCCAGACTAGGCCTTTGCCTTTACATGGAAGAAACCTTTCAATCCATCAAATGAAAAGAATCCCAATTCCTTCTTGTGTTAACATCACATGCGAATCCATGTCTGTCGCTGCATACTCTAAAATACACACCTCATTTGAATTTCTGCCTTTGGACATACATTTGATGAAAGAGCATAGCAAATTAAAAATGCATAAATACTAAACTATTTCACTGTTTATAAATATGAAAAATACAAATCTCAGCCAGATGAGATGCAATGCAAAATATAAAGACTGTATTAAAACCTTTTTAAAAGCTAATTAAAACTAAAAGAAGGAATATATATATATATTGTCTAGAGCTGCCCTGTAGTAACTTGTAAATACTGGAGGCTGGCCTAGGGGTATTTATTGTACAAGTGGACTGAATTTATTTAACTGAGAAGAAGCTGTAAGAAAAAAGAAAACAGCAGCTCAAGGCAAATTTATCAGCAGGAATTAAAGAGGCTTATGAAGATCATACACCCATGCTTAAAGATGGATGTTTTGATACATTTTGTATTTAATCTTCTCTTACTAAAGCAGATGAGGAGCACTGACTCCCCGAGCTGATGCACACAGGTCCTGCCAACATCAAGGGGACGCGCAGGGAGCATTCCTCCCTCAGAACAAGCGTTCAGAGAAAAATCAGTGCGTCCTTCTGAAAACACCAATGGTGACAGGCACTGTAGCCAACTTCTGACAACAAAGCTACTAACTGGAGGTGAAAAAAAGACCTTGCTCCTGAAGTGTTAGGGTGAACTGATGAAAGTTAAATTAATTCTTTTATTTTCTTCAACTTTGCACCCTGGTAACATCTGCTAGTTTCAAATCAGTTTCCTCCTCTTGTTCAGTGTGTTCGCACTTCTTTCCGTTTAAAGCGGTTTGTTACGGTTTAGGAGGGGAACACGACAGGATTTAACTTACAAATCTTGTAGCAGGAACTCAAAATTTAGTGATGTAAGCAAGAAATAGAAATGCCATAGCCACTGAAGAGAAGACATGCGGCATTGCTTACTTAAAGCCCCATCCTGTCCCCCCAAGGACAATAGCTGCTACCAGGATGGCACCAGCGATGGAGCCTATTATAAGATTGGTGGCACTAGGACCTGTGATAAAGGATTATGGTAAGACAGACATAAGAACCAACCACTTTATTCACATTAAGTGAAGCAACTGAAGGGTAGTCAAACAATTCAGGGAATACAGACAGCACACAAGGTGATGTCTCCAGACAATTTCAGCAAGCCCAACTTACTTATCTTTACCAGTAAGAATGAACAAAGCTGTTGGTCTCTACATTGTGCTACTTTGACTTCTACCATAGATAAAAACCAAGTATTTGACAGTAAATTCCATTGTGTCTAACTCCATTACCTAGTGAATGAACTGCCAGCTGAGGACACTAAGATATTAATGAAAAATTCCTCAACTCAAAGGAAAAAGTACGAATGCTGTATGACTACAGCAAATGAGGGGAAAAAATCAAAAAGCTTAACTTTTTTCCATTGAGATCCTGAAAAGTGGTAGAGATTTAGGCTGAGAGCACATAGCCCCACTAGCTAATCAGAGTCCAGACTCCTTACAGTTACGTCAATGCTAAATTTACAAACACTTGTTTGACAAAAGCAAAGGACTGTATAATAAGAAGCGAAAGTTGAAAGAAAAGCTTTATTCCCATTAAGCTTTCCAAACATCAAAGCATCTCTTCATCATCCTCAAGAAGCTACTTAACAACAAAGTGAGGAAGGAAAGTGAGCAGGAAATAAGAGCAACAATAAGAAGCAGCACAAAATATGTTTGTGCAATTTTCTGAAGAGGGCAAGGGAACACCTAAATAAGATATTCATAATTGACCCGTAAGTGCTCTATTTACACAGGGCGGAGGAAAACTGACAATAGGCCTGAGTAACATTTTAATTGCTCTGCACAAAACTTTCCCTATTGAGCGGTCTTTGATGTAAAGCTAATTGCATCTGAGCTCAAGGCAAAATGAAACCATCCCAACAGTTCTTTTGCAGCATGTCACACACTTTTTGTTCCAACATTTACATATTTGGGAACAGCCTTCAAAAACAGTTCTTACCTCCTATCCCAGTCTCCCCAAACCAACACTTCTACACAGCAACTGAATTTTTCCTATTTTAAATGTTCTGAAACTGAGTTTGGAAAACTGTCAGACAGCCAACATAAGGAGGAAAAAGGAGCAGCCAGACATCAGCAAAGGAAAGAGGCAAGGGCAGCTGCAAGAGCTGAAAGTTTTAAGCTGTTAGGTCAGATCACACCACCTTCTGCCCCATCCCAGATGCTACAATAAGTACGTGCCCTAAATTACAGAATTTACTGCAGTGACCTAACTTCATGGCATCCATTACATGGTTCCGATATCACTGCTTCCGCAGATCAGATTAGCTATAAGAAAACCAATTTCTAAACATTGCTTTAAAAATTGCTTCCTGCAATTCCTATGCAGAGTATTCAGGAACATGAATAAAAAACTTGGACTGAAAAGAAATACAGTGAGCTTTACAGATATGAGCAGTGCACAAATTTGACAACAATAATTACAAGGTAATTTTTCAGAATTTGGAAGAACATATCTTATTTGGACTTACCTTTAAAGTCACACCTGGCTCGAATGAACAGGAGTGAGCATGGGGGAGGGTAAATGAATGCCATTCCACAGGCATTATATTCCCAATTAAGGCGTGCTTTCAACAACAGCCTCATGAGCTACTGTATCTGACTTGGATCTATGGCTTACTCTGGATTTCATCAAATTATTGCACATAAGAAAAGACTGAAAACACAGCAAGTAATTTATCTGTAATAAATTTCAGAAGCCTTGGGAAATTCTAAAGCTGATCTCTTTCTAGCCATAGAATGCTTTCTTCCCACAAAAAAGGTACAACGACTAACTGATAGAAACATAGTCATAACGTAGCTAAGGAAGTACCAAATCACCACTTTTTTACATCCCTTTTCTTACTATGTTCCCTGGTTGTTGAGTGTTCGGGAAGTGGGGAATCCGTTTCATACTGCACATCAATTTAACAAACAGCAGTTTGTTCTTTCAATACAGAAAATCAATATTGGTTTTATTTAGTATAAATATGGAAAAATTCAATCAAAATTTAAACAGAAGAGGATAATAATACAAAACAATTAGGTTCAGTTAATAGAAAAGTTACTAAAATTATGTTAAATAATAAATGGGCCCTGATAAAACCACTTTTCAGATCTGAGCCAATTTTATAAAATGTCAGTGTCTAAAGAGGTTATGTTCATTTTTAACACAAAAAAACACCCTGAAAATCAAATGCCTGTGAGAATTAGGCTATCTGCCAGAGAGAGCTTAAGAGCAGAGTAAATGATAGATGGCTGTGGATAAAGCCACGTCCATTCCTCTGGAATAATTTGAAAACTGTTTCACAGTATGCTGGGAGTGGCAGCTCATACAAACGCAGAGAAACATCTGTATTTCCCCTAGCACAGAAACTGAAAGGGCTACATTCAGCGTAGAATTTTAGTGATAATCAACAAGACTATAATTTCATTTATGACTTTAATAGAAAAACAAAGCTGGTGGAATACTTAGGATTACTAAACAGCAACCACACATTTATGAGAATGGAGTCCTCCAATTAACGAATTCCAGTTTCAAAATACAGAGATTTAAGAGGATTATTGATAAGCCGTTCTAAGACCGTAACAGACTGCGCATAAAAGTACTTACAATGGGACTACTTTTACATGTTGTACCTTACCTTAAGGGTGTATGCCTCATGTTTTATTAAGCATTATCAAGGAAATTTTATTATTAATAAACGAGAATATTGCTACCAGTATGAAGCCCACTTTGCATCAGGTCATTTTGGTTAGTGGAATTTATGAAGAAAAGTATGAATCAGTACGGTTCAGCTAAATAAGCCTCTCTAGTCACTGGACTCAGATGCTTGACATGCAAACCAAAAGTAAGAGGAAGGTTTTCACCACCACCACACTGTGGGGTCATTTTCCATCCAGACTATCACAAGATGCAGCACTTCTGGTGTACTCGTTCTTTCCACAATACTACTGGTATGACCTGCAGACAGGCTGACCAGGAGGAAGCTCCTGCAGCTAACGGCACTGCAACACCTGGCACACCCCCCCTTCCCGCCGGGCGCTGCCTGCCTTGGCATGGCTACCGCATCATCTCTAGCCAGCTTTTAGGACCCTTGTAAAAATCCTGCCGAAGGTGTTAAAACAGAACATACCCATAATTTCAGTGGACTTCAGACCATTCCCTAAATCTTCATCATCATCAGATAGATTCTACAAGAATTACTATACACTGCTTTGCAACTCTGCTAGTTGTAGAAGGGGCAAGTTTGCTGCAGGTTGTCCCGCAGGTAACAACGCACTGTGGTGGTTACGTGTTCTTCTCTTGCCTGTCACTTTGCCAACCAAATCCTCTGGTTTAAGCTATCAAAGCCAAGTGTCCATTTCAGGATGAAATCTGGAAAAACACTACTCTGCCATTTTGTCCCTCATGATTACTAAAATAAATAAATGAAGCATTAAGAAATTAAAGTTATTTCAGCACTTTGAATAAAAGTTTGCAATTTGCAAGTGAAGTGGCGAGGAAGGAGGAAGAAGGGCAGGACCTGACATCAGGCTGTGACTAACGCAGCCTCCCCTGCAGCCTGACGGGGACAGCCACCAGGGCCTGAAGGTCATTAGGAACAGAAGAGGGTGTTTGTGTCCCCCACGTGCTTTCTTCAAAGCAAGCAACAGAAAGGCGCAGCAGCTTGCCCTAAATGGATGTTGTATCCGAAGGAACCTCCGGACAGAGAAAGGCTGATGGGGTCCAGGAGAGAGGAATGGATGGAAACAGAAAGAAGAATGAGTCAGGTATTGAGTGGTAAGAGCAGAGGAAAAACGAAGAAAAAGTGGAATTAGAGCAGGATACAGGAGCAAGAACAAATGGTCAGGGACGTGGGTCAGAGCTGAGTGGATTGAGACAGCAGGTAAGGGAAAATAAAAACAGAAGGGTACAAGGCAGAACGTAAGCAAAAAGTAAATGGTCCTCAACGTGTAGGTAAAGTCTCTGCTCCACAATCTGGGTCCCAAACCCCTACAATCTTCACAGTCTTCAATTTTTAGCAAACAGTGGTAAAAGCCACCAGTAAAACACCAATCTGATCTTTCTTGAGCAGGTGATCTATTGCCTTCTACTTGTTTTACTGTTAGCTGTCCTGTGTGAGTGCAAATGTCTCTGCTCTTCTGAGAACCTAAAATGAGTTTAATCTGACAGTCCAGTTCAGCAAAAGCTAACAAGCTTGTATCTAGGGCTGCGAACTCAGACGCACAAAACGCTGCCTAGCAAAAGGCTGCCTGTGCAGCTTTAGTTAGAACTGTGTGTGAACGTTTTTTCACACAGCCTGATTAGAAATCACAAACCGTCTTGTTACAGGTCCCCCTTCAGCGAGATGGCACTGTCACACAGCAGAGGTAAGAGGCAGCATTAGAAACACAGCGAAGCTGGAAATGTCAGAAGAGCAGAATAACTGCAATTTATTCTGTAGTTTGCACAGTAAATGCAGAATGAAGACAGAACTTCTACGGGCATTTTTATGTGGGTATATGTACACATACACACACGTATTTAAATCATAGTCGCTATCGAAACTGAGGTAATGGGCTAACACTGAAGATTACAGGTCCCTAAAACTATGAAAAGACAATAAAAATAGCTCATACATATTCTTTATATATGAATTGTGTACTTCAGCATTCTTCTGCCTTGAGGTAACACAATCCTAGCAACGGAACGTTCGGCAGCTCTGCTGTAAAACTGGCTGTCTATACTACTATCAGCAGCTTGCATCTTCCTAGCTAGATCGTGTGACCTGTTACTAGGCTGAAAGCCCCACACATCGTAATAAACAATTCCTGCATATTACGAAATAGTCCACGTTACTCAGTCTATTTTGCAAATATATAGAATCACGACCTTCCATTTCCCCCCATTGTTTTTATAATTTGGTGTAATGGAAACATTTAGACATTTAATTTTACCGTGACAATGTAAAAATTCACAAACTTATTGTTTTATGCCCCACATTATCCCAGACGGGAGAAGGTTCAACACTGCATGAGCAAACCACATGACACAGACACAGTCAAATCACATGACAAATACAGTCACCACATGACAAAGCTAACGGGGTAATACACAGAGGGCTCAGGTGCATACGGTTACCTCACACACTAGGCACCAAACATAAAACTCAAACTAATAAAAATGCTTACTCTATTCCCCACCCTGTGCCTCCAAAAATCACCCCCAAGGCCAGAATGGTCCCTGCCACTGCACCTATTAGCCTGTTAGTGGCCATGCTCACTGTGTGGAGGGAAAAGGGAAGATTTTTTAAGGAAATGATCACATATATGTCTGAAATGAAAACATGAAATAATTCCTCACAGGATTACTTTATACTATAATCCATCATCAGATAAACAATTAAAACTCCTCACAAATCTTTATTTACCAAACACTGTAGCTTTAAAAAGTCTGAAATAAGCTATATCTGATTTTCTTTGAATGCTTGCAAATACCGCAATGAGAAGTTTTCCTGTAAACGTAAGACTATTCCCTTTAGCTTGTGATTCTATTATTTATTTTAAAAGGGAACATCCTCCACCTACTGCTTACTTAAAACAGCCAAAATGTAAGTAAACCACCGGTTAGAAAACTTCTTTTTGATCACCAGAAACTTACTGTATCCATAATGTAACCAAGCAAATGAAAACTGTTTGGAAAAAGTTCCACTGCAGGAAAAGAAAACACCCAACTTTTCAATTCATTCCTTTACTAGTCATATTTTCCTTTGTAACTGCATTCATCAATAGGACTTTCTATTTATCTGTACGCCCTAAAGACAGGTGATACATTTTAAATGGAATAACCTACCCTAGAAATGTGCTTCACGTAACACTCTGGAATATGTTCAAATAGCCTCTCTTACGACATTGGCTTTATTTTTCATTTTTTAAGGGAACTCTTTTGAGAAAAAAACATCTATACGTTTTCTGTGTTAAAGATTAAAAGCTTGATAGATTCACTGAGTCATAAATAGAGCACAAGCAAGCAGCAGAATTCCCTAATGAGAACTTCTCCAAGGGACAAAGACTTTATAGCCTTCACATTGAATGAAGTCTGTTTTGAAATGGTTTCAAAATTTTTTCCTGGTTCATACATATACACACACACACACACAAACACACACTTGAGACATTTTGTATTAAAAACCAAACAAACACTATTCCAAAAAGTCAAACAAAGGCCTAATTCTGCAAATGAAATGGCAAAGGAAGAATCTTGTGTTCCTATGGAGTCCTACTGGCCAACACTAAAGTAATTCAAAGTTTCTGCAGCGGCCAGAATGTAACTGCAAGAACTCTGTGTCCTCCAAAAACTGCTAGCGTGCCGTGTAGGTCTGCTAGTGCAGGACACAGTAGGTTGCCAAGTTTAGAGTAATTGAAGACTCATGTATTGATACCAACATAATTAAGGACGACTGATTTTTTAAATCCTGAAATACAGTATGGAGCCAAAAGCAATGATGCATGATGAAAAGGTCTGAAAAGTACAGCAGGAGTAGCAGTCAATTGTCAGTTACCACAACAATACATACATAAATAGCAGTACTTCCTAGCTATACATTCTCTACCTTTAGTAAGAAAAAGGTTTGGATTTTTCACACCATAAATCCTAAGTCCATTAAGTGGATTTTCACATAATGAGTGTTCTGTTTCTGAAACGTAACAAAACTCAGATTTAGGGCTAAGGAAAAACAGGTATTTTGGTTTCTGTCTCAGGCTTGTAAACTGGGATATGACATCGGAAGTACTGGTAATAAGGGGAAAAAACATAATGGAAGCTACTTGAGTATGTTAGATCTTTACAGAAAACTACTGTATTCTTCTGACACCTTATGACAAAGGAATTCCTCTATTAGCACACCAAAAGACATTAGAGTAGCTGTCGGTATTCAGGCTCCTAAATTGATTTCTAGGTGATTCAACATCAATGAAGTACTGTAACAATGTAAGTAAAAATCATCCATCTTTTGAAATCATTGAGGCACCTTGTACAAAAACATGTTCTGCCTTTTTGCAGAGGACTGCATTGAAATATGCAGTCTAAATTTTATGTTTGTACCTACTGGCAGAAAACCACACACATACTACTCATTTAAGCCTTTTTCCCAGAATGTTTCAGCATCAACACACTAATTTTCATAAAGGTATTTCCGTTCTGAATTAGATGAGTTAATCTGAATTACAAAAATCTAACCAAGAAAAGCATACCTTCTGTGTTGTCTTTCCTATAGATCTTTTTACAGAAGAGGGAATTATTTCTTAACTATAGGATTTCAAAATAGAAAATTAATTTACTCTTAGTGTCACAACTGTAAATACTGCTCTCCTCATCCACACACAAAGAGAAGTAACCAGCTCCATAGTGCTTTTCTCCACCATTTTTTAAGACTCTGTAAGCAACATTCCACAGTTAGAAGGTTTTTATAGGAAATGGAATAACAGGTATCAAATATATACCTGTCCTCCCTTGAAACCTTGGGTATTTTAAGGAGTAATCAATTAGATTCTGACCTCCAAGAATTACGTTTTTAAACAACTCTTTATCTTCTTTCCATCAGCCTTATATAAAGGGACAGAAGAACTGGAACCGGGACATAGCAGAAAAATTTTGTTTGGGTTTCTCAGTTGTTTACTGGGAACTTTATCTGTAAATGCGTAACACCGGAAAAATACAGTCTGATGTTGGACAATGTCCTGATGACAGGAAAGACATAAAAAAACTGGACAGCACAATCCAGAGACATTCTTTGGCAGAGAAGTCAGAATCTCAAGTGCTGTTCTTCCTCTTCAAAAAAGTTTTTTGAGCAAATACTTCCTCAGTAGCTCCTCTTTGTGTTTATACTTCATATGCAGTTGAAATACCTACTAAATACATAACAGTAAGCAATAATGATTGCAAAAATAATTAAAGTCCTTAAAATCTTCATGTATTTTTTTTTTCCTCCCATTGAAATCTGATCCAAAGCTTTTTTTCATGCCAGGGACACTCCACTTTTCCCTTTTTTTTTTATGCCACAGCTCTCTGAATTAGCTGAGAACAACTAAGGGAACTGGAAATTTTTAGTAAACCATAAATACTCAATTATCATATAAATATTAAGTGCTACACTTAGATTCCATTCACACAGAAAATTATTGTAAATATAAATGGAGACTAAGAGATGAAGGAAGAAACAGAAAGTACATACCATTACGCACTGAACCTTCCCCAAATTTAGGTTAGAAAAATAAGTTTCATCAATTCTCAGAGCAGAAAGACCTACTTCATCTACACAAAGCAGAATTTTACCGTCTGGGTCTAAAGAGGACTGTACAATAGTATTCTCTTCCTGTATGCTAATTCTACTGCCACATATCAACAGAAAAATGTCACAAATACTTGAAAGGACATCAAAACTGAAATCACACAAACCCTTGGGTCCTTCATCCTTCTTGCTACCAGTATCCCTGATAGGATCATCAATACTACAGTCTGTCCCAGCCCAGGAGAAATTACAAATGCAAGTGGCTTCATTACTGCAAATCTGGAAAAGAAAAGAAATGACGGCAGTTGTTTGTTAACTACATTTTATGAAGTTTATTTAACAGGTAATTAGGCATTTAATTGACGGTATAAAACTTATCCATCTATATACTGTAACAATAGCACTGAGTGTTTAGAATGATTATAATACATCGATAACCTGAAAGTTTGCTTTTACCCACTAAATATACTCAGATGCTAAGAAAAGCAGAACTGTTCCCACTGGCCTCATCATCACTTGCACTACATACCTGTACAAATGTAAAACCCAGAAATTCTCATCCAAAAAAACCCTATCTAGATTAGTTAGATCTTCACTAACCAACTGTCTAGACTTTGAGCCTGGATGTCCAGAAGGAATATAAGCATTTGCATTTAAAAGGTTGATGGTTATGCTTTATAACCACTGATTTACAGTTTGCTCCTATGTATAAAAAATAGTAAGATTGTAATTGGTTTTGTCGGGGTTTTTTTCTAAGCAGCAATGAGGAGTGCTTGCTTGTCTTCTAGAGGGGAAACAGTTCTTCCTAAGTCTACATTTAGTTGAAAGACTTCTAAAAAAGGACTTGGGACTCAGTAGAATTGGCAGTACGTTTATCAGATACAGGAAAACCTACCCAACCGACAAAACCTAAAATATCAGATCAATAGTGCGAGTTAATATCTCTAAATGTTCCGTATGAAAAAGAACATGGAATGTGTGGCTAGAAGAGGTTACTACGGAAAAAGCATGACATGAGAAACAGACACAAAACAAAGAATGAAGTTTTGATGATGAGACCAGAATTGAAGTTGATCATTAGGCATCAGCTAATAATGGCATTTTTAACATTATGTTCCAGTGTCCAAACCCCAGAAAATAACGTACACACTGATGATTACAAGTAAGTAGTACATGTGATTTTTTAAAATCTAAAGTTTTATCTCAGTCTGCTTCTTAAATTAGAAAAATCTTACCTAGGAAGCTGAAGATAAATACATTTTATGGCAGGTTTGACCAACTGAAGTATTCTTTTAAAATTATGAATTGGAATAATCCAAAGCAAAACAAAAAAGGTAATAGTTCTCTCACCACTCATGCCACTCTCCAGAAGTACCAAGATAATTTCTAGATCTCCTAGATCCTTTCCTTTCCAATTTTAAAATTTTTCTTCTTGATTTTGAACTTAACCCTCTTTGAAGCATTCAAATTCATCTTCAATTGCACATAACAAGAAGAAAAAAAACCACCCTCCTGTATAAAGTCTAGCCCCTCATGCAAGTATCTGTCCACTGCATCCCATAGTGGAAAGATTTTATCAGTATTACAGTTAAGAAATGGAACAGTGACTCTGTTCATCAAAACATACCTAATGTCTTAGACAAATGGACGTAGGCGTAGAGTAACAGAATATAATGTGCTTTAATGTAAAATGATCGACTGCATCTGTTCAAGAAGCATGTATCGTCTCTGTTGTGGTCCAACAGCTTAGAATTTTGATTATTTAAGTCATGAGGTATGAATCCGATATTATAAAGATGACAGTATGCACGAAACAGTTTAACTGAAGATGGCAAGTAGTTTGAAATATGGGTAGTACATTACAAGTCTTTACAATAACTGATGTCAAAGCTTTTTGCTAGTAATGAAAACACCACATAGATGTAATTGCAGAACTAATCTGACAGCTTTGCTTTCTGAAATTTTACCTATGCTTCACAGAATGGCAGCCTTCCCTTGAACCTAACACTTGCATTTTCAGACCAACAGGTGTTCAGAACAGTTTCAGGTAGAGAACTCCGCAGGGTGCATTAAGATCAGACATAGCAGAGAGAGACGGAGAAGCTTAGCTGCAAACTCCCAGTACAGACTCACCCCATGCCCGGAACAGACTTTTCCATTGGAACCAACGGGACAGCTGCTTATGTTCAAGGACTGAATTGGCAGGCACTTTTTGTCCAGACACATCATGTGAGGTCCACATGGAGCTCCATCCTCCACATAACCTAAATCTGTATCATCATCTAAAAGAACGTGAGCACCACTAGAAGAAACAAGTTTTAAGATACTATTAGTATTATGACTGGAGTCTTTTGAAAATATTAAACATGTCAGTGTAGATAATAAAAGCCTCATACCTTTCTCTCATTCAAACATACAGACAGACTCACAAAATTAGAACGTTTTTCTGTCTGTCCACAGCACTGACAAGGCGTTCCAGTTATCCAGACTTCTTTTTAGCCTTATAATGACTTAAATACTCAAAAAGGACACCTTAGGCTTTGGGGTTTTTTTAATAGTCTTTGACGGGCCATGCTTTTTTTTTTTCTCTTTTCTTTCCTACAAATGCTATGAAATATTATTGCTAGAAAAACGTAAAAAAACTAACTTCCCATGTGATGACATTTAAGTAAAAACACTAGTGGAATAACAGAAGAGTTAAGAATCATTGTTCACTCAGGACCTAACTATGTAAAAGTATTCTTAGCATGACAGCAATGTTGCCGATGTCTTTAAAATACAAATCCAGTATCATGCACAGTAGACTAAACCTCACTTAACTTGCCCTTTAACTGAACTGCAGCTTAACATCTTATCCTGCCACAACTCCAGTTTCACCCCTTTTCAGCCTTTACTTTCCTGTAGCTATTTCTCTGAGTATTTAATAATCAAAATCATTATGTTTAATATATAAGTCTTTGGCAATTGCAATTACAATTCCTCTCCCCACCCGCGCCACAAAATATAATGCTGAGCATTAAACTCTGAACGTTAAAGGTAAGAGTAATCAGGTGGATAACCCACATTTACCCTCTTTAAATGTGATCAAGCTTTTTTTTTTTTTTTTAATAGAAATACCACTCAGAATAATGATTTTCTGTAAGATATTCATTATCTAAGAATCCCACAATTTTACGTTTATGTTTACTTTAATTCAATTAGGTTTGACTGAGCAAAATCACGTTGGAACACTGCATTATCTTTTACCTGCAGTCCACTATTCGTCCTTGATGATAAAAAGAATTTGGGATAATTTCTCCTTGAACCTGACCAACTCGTGGAACTCTAGTAAGATTAGTACAGAGCAAAAAGCCACAGAAAACATCACTGTAAAATGAAAACATAAATCAAAGTTACTGAAAAAATATGAAATAAACTTACAAAAAAGAAAGAGTGGCAATGATGCTACTGATCACATTAAGTAATATATTACCATAAGTCACACACGACAGACTTTCAGAGTACCAGCCTGGAAATAAAATATTGGTTGATATAAATGACAAGAGGCAGAAACAAGTAATTATTCATTCTAAGGCACCAGTGAATGTTCACATGAACAAAAAAATTATCTGTACTCTAAATACAATACAATTAAGAAAAGCCAAATTGTACAAAGCTCTGTCATAGCAGGCTAAATTACATTTCCCTATCTCCAGCAGCTTGGATGCTGTAAGTTAATGTGATGTTTGAATTTTTAGATGAATTTTATTTCCCTTGCAGGACAACAGAACCATAATGACAGTCGTTAGCATGCAGTCTGAATTTTGGCAAAGAATCTGCTTTATTTGATCTTATTTTATATCTGCAATCTTCAATAGGAGGATATCAGCTTAAAACCTCCATCTCCTGCTCTAATTGTCCTAAGTCATAAAGCAGCTGGATGAATGCTGGAAATTGTATTTGTTAAAATTACAAAAATGGTAAACGGCCTTTCAGCTAGACCACTTTTCTGCATGTTTCTACTGACCAAGAAAAGCTTTTATACAATAGAGGGTTTTAACATACATATAACAACAACACTACTTTCACCTAAAGGAAAAAAAATTAAAAAGCCATTAAACAACTCCTTTCCTTATGATCCTATCTGAAACGTGAATTACATAATAAAATAAAAAAAAGATACTTGACAAACATCAAAGAGTCAAAAGAAGGAGAACGCCATTCTGAGACTTAAATTCTTACATTCATACTTAAAAATTACAAAAAAGTAAGCAAACCAGGAGAAATTTAAGTCTATCCACTAATGGTCATTAACTTGAAAAGTAAAGATAATCAAATATCCATCTAGTAATGATCACCTGCAAATGAATCGGCTTTTTTCTCTATAGCATCCAAATGTCTAATAGCCCTCTCTGGGCAAAATAAAGGTTGGAACTAACTTCAAATAGCATAACCTGGTACCAATCCCAGAGCAAGCAAAACCAGTATGTGTACTTGCAGCCTAATTTATCCCTGCCAAGTCTGAGGTGTTTGTATCTTATGAACTTGTGACTTTTTGCCACCTTGTCCCCCAGCTCCTCTGAAAGAATTAAAGTCCCAGCACATTCTTCTGGAAATCTGAGAATCTTTGTAAGTGTATTGCTGTCACCCGTGGATTTGTCAGAATGGAACTTTTCAAGATGCCAACCTTGTGAGGGAAAGAAGATTCAAAATAATGCAAAACTGCTGAAGCATTCATGAAAAAGAAAGACAATTTTAAACCAGTATTCATCTATTTAAAATACAAATAATCTCTACCAAGCTGAACTTACTGTTTGCTACACTGAATCCATCGGTCTCCATCCTTTCCACAGTTTCCCTTTTTTGTGCCTTCCGTATTAAGCTTTTCATAACAAAATTTGTCAGATCCTGAAGACTCTGTTGATGAAGAAAGGAAAAAAAGAATGTACTTTCCACCGGCAACATGACAGCTTTAAAACTTGCATAATTTATTGCAGCAGTTCTCTGTATGTTTTTAATACAAAACACAAATCTAACCACATGTGTATGTTCACAGATAATATTTTCCAGTGACTACAGTGGGAACCTAGCAGACTGAACCGCAATACCTACAGATGGCTTTTCTAAAATAAAGCTCAAAGTTCAAAATTTGCTCTGAACTTTTAAAAAAAAGCAACCTCCAAAGTGCCTGTACTGCCTTGTGCATCTGAATTTATCTGTGGCCTAATTTTTTTCACTTCATAACAGTTGCACATAGATTTAATCTAGATGTTTTCACTGCAATTATTCCTGATCTGTATTTCAGGAGATCAAAGTTTATATATATATATATATATATAAATAAAACATATACCATAAGCATATGTTCTGACATCAATATTTATTTTATATAATTTTTTAGTTCACAGAGAAAAAGTTGATCAGTCAAGTTATTTTCTATGGCTTTTTAGGAGGAGAAATCTGAACTAACAGGTTTAAAACTGCAATTATTTACTAACAAGCTCAATTGTTTTTTCTAAAATCAATTAAAAAAAGAAAGGCACAACAATTATACAGAAGAAGATAAAATATTAAAGGTAAATAAGACAGGGTAGTTTTAGTAAAATGATTTGTACAGACGGCAACCCAAATATAAGAAAGATACAAATAAATCAATTAACAAAAACACCTAATGCCTTTAATATTATCAATAAATGTGAGGTGGAAACATAAAGCTAAAATGTTGTCTTCATCCAATTTTACACTTATATAGCATCTTTGTATCGTACAAGTCAATAAATAGTAAAACTGTCTCACTCCCCTCCCAGAATGGAGTGATTCTTCTGCCCCAAACAGGCAGTGCCAGCAGCGGCAGTTAAGATTAGACAAAATGCACAAGAAAACATTAAATGCTGTAGCACGGGACATCCTGATAGTTCAGCTCTGCTGAACTGTCTCAAAGTCATTACACAGAGCATCTATCCCCTCTCAGCCACAAGCAAAATCCATTGCAACTGCAATTCTATTTTACTCAACACCTCTGGGCTTAAATTCATACTATGTATATTTAAATTCACACTAATTTTCCTGACTTGTAAGATGGTAGAGCAAAGAGAGGCAAGGTGGAGCAGCTTTAGCATGAACTATTAGCTGGGATAATGGAGTTGACAACTGTCATTACAAAACCCAAACACACCTGTTTTGAACTACACCAGAAAAATCCTCAAAACATCCTGTGGGTGTTTTCCCCCTGGTAACAGTAATTCAAAGTTGCCAATACTTTGTATGTTTTCTCACCTAATTCCACCAGAGTCCAGCACTTGCTGCCCTACCTGTGTCTGCAACCGCATCACGTCAGAACAATCTCACTGTCAGCACTCCCAAACTCGAAATTTCACTCGGCAATCAAGCCACAGTTTCTCAATGCTGTCTATTCTACTGAGCAGAAAACTTCAATTTACAGTGGCAAGAACAAAAAATAAAAATACAAAACAAAGGCAGGAATGAACCAGAAATAAAATACATTTAAGGTAGTTAAAGTCAACCTACTAGATCCCCAGATATATTTGCACTGATTATCTCTTGTCTTGCATTCACCATTATAGCAACGACCCTAAAGAGAACACAACATGTTAGCAAGGAGAACTGAACACTATTTAATTTCCTTCCCCTCCCCCAACAAACATCTCAATTTGATTCTTCACACACTTAATGGGCTATATAATAGTTTTCATGGTTTTGGGTAGAGGGAGTACACATTTTGGCCCACATTCTCAAAGCCAGTTGGTGTCTATATGTACTGACATTTCAGCAGCAGCTTTATACCTCTCATTTATGAAGTTGTAAAGAACTTATTAACATGGAGATCTACATGTAAAATGTAAAGATATCAAGCAGATTTTACTCAAAGTAGAAATTTTTACTATTCATAGAGTGCATAAAGCAAAAGCAACATCGATGTCCAAAAGACAAAATTTATGAACAAATATAGAAGACAGGATTACAAAAGAAAAAAAGAAAACTTATGTTTGGTTGATTTCTATTTGCTGATGTGCAGGGACCTTAAAACACTGCATACCTGATTAGAATCACAGGCATACCCATCTTGTTTATGAAGATTTGGTGGACACTGAAAAAAATTAAGAAATTTTTTTATCATGTGTACTGTAATAATACATCAAAGGAACACACATGTAATTTTGCCGGTTTTAAAAGACAATTGCACACCACATAAAGGGGCCAAATAAAAAGATTAGTGCAAGAATCTTTATAGCTACAAATACAAATGAAAAAATGAACATTTTGAGCCATGAAATACAAGGTTTGATTCTAACTTTCTGCATATTCCAAGTAGAAAATTAAGGAGGTAAGGCACAATGAAAAGCAAAACAAATGTGTTCAGTAACAAGGTATTTCCTAGCCAGCATTGGGTCTGTGTTTGCAACACTGTTACTGCATTCATTGCAGTTCCACCAAGAAAGCAAGCCAGCACCTAGCTGTAGCCTACCAGTCTATTGCTCACAGAGCTGCGGCTTTTTAATGATGTCAGGTTCTCTTGGCACTTTTCGGTATGAAAAGTCACTAGGTACAGAAGCCTCAGATTACTAAAGATAGGAAAAGACCATTCTCAAAGCTCTTCCTCATCAAAAAGGGACTTGTGAAGATTTGGAAAGGGTATGCTGCTGCAATGCGCCACATTAGCCAATACCTTGAGGGCAGCCTTTCTATCTTAAGAAAGCCCTTCTCTCTGCCATTAAGAATGCTCCATCTAGAGAATAAAAGATTTACAATAAAACTTCAGCAATATCTACTTACGTGTAAGTGTGGCTGTCTCAAATGATAATAAAAAAATACTTTATTGGCATTTATAATTACAACCAATACCCAGAGATATGTGGTCTATCCTGAATCTTATTCCCTTAAAGCTAAGAACTTGATGCAGTAGATTACTGCAGCAGAGTTACTAAGCTCCTATATACCCTTGATGCCAAATACTCAGTATCGAAAAGGAGCATGTATCACCTAAAGCAGTAAAGTTGCTGTGAAAATGGAAGATGTACAGAATGTTGGCTATTTAAAAGAACTCAAGTTAAAACAACCTTTTAGTTGCTGTTTCTTCTTATAGTTTTAAGTATTAGCCAAATGTTTTCAAGAGTAATGCATAAGAGCCACAACTTTTAAAATTATCATACATGTGCACACTCTTAAAAAACATAACACTTTACACAAGTCTTGTAAGAAGCAGCTGAGGGAACTGGGTTGTTTTGCCTGGAGAAAAGGAGGCTGAGGGGAGACCTTATCGCTCTCTGCAGCTACCTGAAAGGAGGCTGTCCTGAGGCGTGTGCTGGTCTCTCCTCTCAAGTAGTAAGCGATGAGAGAAAATGGCCTCAAGTTGTGCCAGGGGAGGTTTAGATTGGATGCCAGGAAAAATTTCTTCACTGAAAGGGTTGTCAAGTCCTGGAACAGGCTGCCCAGGGAGGCGGCTGAGCCACCGTCCCTGAAGGTATTCAAAAGAGGTGTAGATGGGGTGCTCAGGGACATGCTTTAGTGGTGGACTTGGTAGTGTTAGATTAATGGTTGGACTTGATGATCTTAAAGGTCTTCTCCAACCTAAATGATTCTATGAATCTACACTCAATTAGTTGTAATTTTCAACAATTATATTTAAAACTATTTTATTACGTAAAATCCTAACTGTTACTACCCTTGAATCCATTCACATTTGCAGTATATTATTAGTACTTACGCTACAGTCCAGACAAAGAGTAAAGACAGATATCTGACACAAATACTAAACAGACACACAAACCCCCATGAGTTTTAAAAAACAAATAAACCTACAGAAGTTGTATTTTGACTCTACTTAGACTACTTTTTTGAGTTCATCATAGTTTATTTGTATGTTTAAAAAATTTTGTTAGGATTAAAAAACAATACCCCATAGTTATTTTGGGTATATGAGTATGCTATTTGTGAATCTGGATTTTATTTTTAAATTGATATAAAAATTAGTAAAAACAAGTATCAATAGTGTAAGCAGAGAAAGCTTCTGCATACATACCTGGCCAGAATCTCCAGTGCAGAACTCTGCAATATCACATTCATTCACTGCGTATCGACAGTCATAGCCTCGTGGGAAAAACTAGAAAACGAAGAATATAGCTCAGGACTAAGATTATATGTACATAATCCATTCCTTTTCATTCTATATAAAACACACTTTGAACTATAACAGGCTGCACATGACTTCCACTGACAAGAACAACAGATACTGCAGCAACACTCACAAGACATGATGTATTACAGCAGGGTCCGTCACTACAATGAGCTCCATTAGAAAGAGAGCACTTCTTACAACAGTCTGCATAGCATTCCTAAAGAAAACATTAAGCAAAATTTTTAGTTTTCCATTCTAAGTAAGTTTTTTCTTCACAATCTTTCCAACAAACTATTATATACCAGCAGATAAAAGATTCAGTCCAGTACCGATGACTTGAAATTACCAGCTGGGAAGAATCCTCTGCAATGTTCAAATACTAAAGTAAAGGGAAAACAGTGACATATATGCTACAGCATATACGGGGATTCGCACCTTCTGAAGCCTCTACACAGGTGTGGCATAGCCTGTGCCAAATGCATGCTGCTTAGTTAAATAGCAGAAAAAAGAAAACTAATTATGGGTCCAATTACATTTAAATACTAGAACTAGGACTCAAATCTACAGGGCAGATTTTTGCAAAAACATTATTGGAATATTTCTACTATAGAGAAGAAAACATTTATTTCTTCTGTCAGAACACAAGCAACATATCTCCAAGGCACCGATAAGGAGTCTACCACTCCAGGCATATTATCCAGGAAAAGTAAAGGGGTAAGCACTTCCACAGTGCAGTTCAAAAATTGCTGGGCAACAGCTACATCTTATCATTACTGTAACAGGAATTGTTCTGAGGACACACTTTGGTTTTGCACTCATTCTTACTTGAAAAAATGTTTTAACAGTCTTTTACTAAAGTTGTTCCCAAACAATAAGGAAAGCAAATTCATTTCCATAAATTATGTGATTGGTAAGGGAAGGGGAAAGGTTATCTTAAAATATTTTGCAAGAAAGACTTGTGGACTAGTATATAACTCTACTTGCCATTCGGAAACCACAATCACATTCTTCTCCTGCTTCTACGTATCCATTTCCACACTCAGTGGTTTCAAAGAGCTGAAAGCAAAAAAGCCCCCCCCAAGTAAGAATACAACTAGCATCAAACGACTTTTCTGTCACACATAGCCCATTTCTGCAATGCTACAGAAACATGCTCTCCCAGAGAAAATACATGCTGTGCTACTGAAATGGGAAGGCAGCGTGTTTTTCAAGTGCTGCTAGCCAGAATTGTTCAGACATGGAAGATGTACAGCTAAATCATTAGAATGCTAACACTCTTTAGAAGGGAGAATACTGATCTCGGAGAATTATGATAAACAGAGAGACAATAAAATCATACTTAAGGGGATAACAGTTGAACTTCATTCCTATTCTACGGACTCCCATTTCTTTGACAGTTCCTCTAAGAAACCAGTCAGCAATATGATGTCAGTCTACCCAGGTACCCATACTTGCTCTTGTAACTAGCTACTGTCTATTCCAGTGTAACATGTCTGTGCACAAAAACAAAAAACATCAAGAAACACTGCCAAAATGCAGTTCTATGTGCCTTATTAGTAACTTAGAATAATGCAACCACACACAGATAGTGCTAAATGGTTAATCCTAGGACCAGATATATACACAATACAGATAAATTCTACAGTTCAGGATTATATAGATTCTATACTGGTTTCACATAATTTTGATTAAAGGTGATCTAAGATTTTTTCAGTCTTGTCACAGAAATAATTTCACAAAAAACTTGTCTGTTTTCAATATAATAATTCTACTTTAAAATCACGTAATAATATCAGGAATCTCCCATTTAACTAGGATATTAGCAACAAATACATTCATCACTAGAACATGGTTAAAATTAAAGTTCAAAGTTAAGTTCAAATGAGAACAGATAAATCTACAGTTAGATAAGGGTTAAAGGTGCAAGTAAACGTTCTTTCTCTGTGGGCTTAGTGGTAGTACCACTGTTGAGGATCATCAAGATATAAAACATAACATGTAATACAACACAGATTCGTTATAAATGTGAATGGAATTCTTCTTTGGTACTTTAGGAGGGGCAGGGAGGAATCGTAATGCCTAATCAAAAAGAAATAAAACATTGTACTTTTGTTGCATAAACCACACAGGCAATCACCAGCACCTAGAATTTTGGATGCCAGGAGCAAAACTACACTAAAGCAATACCCATATGTACTCTTCCTCGCTAGCAATGTTGACAAAATTCAGAAAACCGAATTATTTTTTTTCCCTCTATAAGCCACTGTTACTACTACGCTTCAGTGTAAACAGCAAGAGATCTTATTCTAAACCTGAAATTCAGTTCTCCATCAGACAGACTTGGTTATCTGACCTATAGCCCATAAGAAAACAAAAAGGGGTCAACCAGAGAAATGCAAGAAAATAAGAGAACACACACAAAATTTCCTATGGAACCATCATATATATGTGGGAGCATAACTAAAAGATTATAATTAAAAATGACATCATGGTGACTGCTTAACACAACTATGCTTTATTACCTAAAGATTAAACACACCGTTTTCTATCTTACCTCCCAACCTCCAAATAATAGGATACTAAACATTGTAAGATTATTTCTCCCCGCCTCCCCCCCCCAAAGTATTTTAACTTCAAAGCTGGGAAACATTGACACAGATAACATATGAAGATAATTCACCAATTCTCCTGGGAGCATTTTCATGGAAATAAACCAGATTTTTATTCTGTATAATCAATTTGACAATTTGTTCACATTACCTTGCTAGACAACCATAATCAAGAAATGAAGCTGTGTTCTTTCTCCCTACTTACTCTTGTCTGTAAAAATTCTTACATTCTTATTCTGTAAGCAAAGATTGCTACCCTGGGAAAAGATTAGAAAACACTCTAACAAGCAAATTTTTTTTAGTTAATTGTTGTGCAAGGTGCTGGTCTACCAAAGGATACAGCACAGTAAACAGAACAGCCTAATAGTCTCATGTGGTATT
Source organism: Falco biarmicus (assembly GCF_023638135.1). Lineage (NCBI taxonomy): Eukaryota > Metazoa > Chordata > Aves > Falconiformes > Falconidae > Falco > Falco biarmicus. Next base: position 15,313,870 of record NC_079295.1, read on the forward strand.
AAATTCTACAAGGACAGCAAGTTTGACACCATGATTAAATAGAATATTAATACTTTGGATAGATCTTACTTTGCAAAAAGAGCCAAATGGAATATTTTTATACTACTCAGCTTTAGGAGGATGTCATACTAATACTGCCTTAGAAAAAATTATGACCTTGGTAAGTTTTTAGACAAAAAAAGCAATAGATGGTACAAGGAAACAGTTCTAAATTAGAGTTTGCTAAATGATGTACATCTGAAATTAAGTGAAATGAATTTAACTTTGAGAAAAACCACAAGCTGCTACTGTCTATATGAAGTAAGCTATTGATTTCTAATTCCTAGTGTGGTAGTTGGCCTTTTTAACAACCTCAGGCAAAAAGTCCACAAATTGAGTGTATGTGGAGCATGCATGACCACCTCACTTCTGGATTTACTCTGCGCTGTTTCCAGCTTAGTAAGTATTGCATTTAGGCTGAAAGGGGATGTATCTAGCTATAACAAATCAACTGCAATATTTGTCATTATTTGAGCATGAAGAATTGATAGAAAACAAGTTGCATTCTTCTTCAGATTATTTTTAAATGTTATGGGAATGACCAGTCAGCTAATTACAAACAACATCAAGAAAATACACACACAGATATCTGAATGATTATGAGAGCAGATGGGTGTGAGTGAAATTATTTATTACCTTTGTTGGCCTATTAAAAAGACAGGCACCTCCCCCACGAAGTAAAAACTCTTTGTATTCTGCAATGCTGCATTTGGAGAATTTCCTGGAATGGTATACCCTAAAATGGCAAAGAATTAGCTGAACAAATGCCTTGAAACAGCAACAGTTACTGAAGGGGGTGAAGAGATCACAACATTTTTTTAATAATGTAAACCCCAGTTTCTTACAACCACTGAGAGCAACAGTATGTCAGCTCACTCTTATTCTCAAACAACAATATCAGAACAGAAGAAAAAGTTTTTAAACATATTGCATTTTTATATTTCTATCATATGGATCTAGAGTATATGAAACTGTAGTCTTTTAATCTTCTGAATAAGGTGAAACCACATTATCAAAATAGCTGCTATTCACCCTCTCAGTTGCATGTATAACCCAGTGTCCTCTTGAGCTTGTTTCCCCCACAGTTTCACTTTAAAAGATGGATTACATTCCAGATCCCTAATCTCATGCCAGGGTTTTAAAACTGTTCATTAATCTGATCCCGTTAATAAGGTTATTTTTTAAAGTAAAACTAATTGTAGCCATAAGAACAGCTGTATAGGGTTCAGACTAAAAATCCACTTTACCCAAATTCATCTCTGTTTTTGGCCCCGAGAATATGCCCAGGGAAGAGTAGAGAACAGAGCACTGTACTACTACTTGCAGAAAAAATTTCCAGCTTCCAACGATTTTCAGCTCAATAACTTTCTCAGAAGGTCTTATTTTGTCTTATTTAACAATCTTTATTGCATTTTAGCATCTGCAAGGTGCTATAGCAGAAGTTTCACAGCTTAATTACAGAACAATGTCATCCTGTTTTTTCTGTCACCTACTTGCTAGTCTCATTTCATGTCTCCCTAGGTCTTACACTGGAAGAAACAGTAATCATGTGCTATGTTGTTCATGGTGTTACAGACTTCTCTCATATTTCTTCATCTCCAGCTTTTCCCAGCCCGATGAAAACATACTTTATTAGTAATTTCTCACACAGAAACTGTCTGATACTTTACTAGCCATGATTTGAGATCTGGAAATGAGGATTATTCACACTATTAAATATGGGGGTAACCACGCCATAATAAGGAGGTTCTCCATTCCTTTCCTAGCAGCTCACTGCTAATGAGCTGACATTTCCCCACTGAATTATTCTACATATAAAAAATATCTTCTGGCACTGATGGAGTTAAGTGAAAAGGCTTAACACTGCAGCTAATTATTCACTCATTTCATTAGTCAGCCCTTTTTTGGATTCTGGGTGACTGGCACTTTTTTTTACTGTTACCTTATCTACACAAAAGGTTTGTTCCGCGACCTCTTCTACTGGTATTTCCATCTGAGACTGATACTTTGATGAGTTCACCAGAAGAAGGAAGCTAGTACCTATTCTGATCAATGCCTTACTTTGGATGTCAGAAGCAAACTTACTGAATAGTTTTCTGTTACATTCATATGGTGGCTGACAATTACAAGTCTACAGGAAATCCACACAGTAATTCTGCTGAAGAACCAATTTCCAAATACCACATGAAGAAACTAAGCTCCTTCTGTCGTATTTATAAATAATTTTCTCCATGATTTTTGGCATCAAGCTTCCACAGTGAGAAAGAATGCTGAGAGGAAGTGATTTATAAGACTCTGATCGCTCAAAATTAGAATTCTGAAGGAATTGGCAGGGAAAAATCATTAAAATCTAGGAAAACTGAAAATATCACTTATGAAAACTGTATTATAACACTTTTCCAGCTGCATGTAAAAAGCATAACTGGATATATTTAATGAAAAATACACATTCTTTACTTTTCAATCATTGTAAGTGCAGCAAAGCATTAGTGATCACACTGCACTGCACTTCAAAATATAAGATTTATAAATAACTTCCTAAAATGTAAGTGGCAAAGGGAATGAATTGCTGAAAACTGAAATAATTGATCTGCATGTTTGAGTTGTTCCGACTGCTTCTGTTTTTTCATTTATTAGTACTAAAACACATGGACAAAACCCAATACACAAATATTTATGTCATACTGTAAACTATGAACTAATTCCAGAGCCCTTGATTACTGATAGTTATGACATACCCTGTTTCCTCCATGATGCAACCACCCCAGGATTCAGTGCAGTCACACTCTTCTCAGACAAGACCAAAACACCACAGAAAAGGAAAGCAGTTATAAATATGCTTACAATAAACATACTCACTATATAAATGGACCTCGACTAATTAATTATACAAAGATGGTTTCTTGGCTGTACAGATTCTAGCCCTAAAAGGGAATCACGCTGACTTGAAGAGATAATAATATACTTAATATAAATGTGGTACTTTCAAATTACCATATGTGCATGTTCTTAGACTCAACACAAAGTTTCAGGCAGTATAGAAGCTAAAAATAGCTGGCAATGTTCTTCCCTACATGCTCTCAAAACAGGCAGCACAAGGGTATGTGCAGTACCCATGATACTGACAATTAGAAGTATTCACATTTCCTCCTCCCTAAAACAGAGAACCTAAAACAGAACACCCTGAATAAGAACTGTTACTGGACAGGCCATGTTTTTTTCCCTTTAGTATAGCATTATTAAAAGTAATATGTGAATCAGCCAATCAAACATTCATTAGAAAAAGCAATTGAGTGAAAATGGATTTACAGTTTCCTTACAGTTATAGCATGTAAATCAACAGTAACCAAATTCATAAAATAAAACCAAAAGGTCACCATCTTATGGTTGATAAAAAGAAGTTACAAACTACCCATAAAAATTATCTATGAAAGACGTAGCATTCTTAAGAAGAAAGGTTCTGTATTCTAGTTACTACTGCAAAACCGTATTGTTTCTCCACAGAAAATATTCAGATTATTTATATAGTTATTTCTGCTCTATGCAGGTCTTTCATTAATCATTCACTATAAAGAGTATCCAAGTAGGGAAACTAAGCTATCATTTTAAAAACCTTTATCTTACAATTAAAAAAAGGTTCTGATTTCCAAATTATATGAACTATGTTTTACCTGTAATAAAAAAAATACAGAAAATATTTTAGCAATTTGCAAGTTTACACAATTCAAAAGCAAGGCTTTACAAACCAACATTCCCTAAACTTTTCCACATTGTTTCCCAATTCACAGATTTCTGAAGTGATTCCAAAATAAAGTCAGCATAATCATTCACATTTTAAAAGAAGCAGCAAAGACAGAAAGTAGCCAAATTGCTTACAAGATATGAGTGGAAAAACTCAACAATCTTCTTTAGCCCCAAAAGGACTTTTGCACTGTATGTGTTAAGGCCACATCAGTCTAATCTGGCTATGAAGCAGCAAGGTAACACATTGAGCAAATGTCACCCTGGACTAGGTTACAGTTTCTTACCATTTCTTCCATTATGTATCAGGTATTATTTTTTTTTTAAGAAGTCAGGGATAGTTTTATAGTACTTACAGATTTCATTACGATACATAAGGAGTTCTCAGTTAAATTAATGGTGTTTTTACCATTGTACCTTTGAATGTTGGTTATGAATCTAACCTCCTGACACAGAACATCACTAAGGTCATTGCAAAATGAGTCCTAAACTGGTAGCTCTTATTTTGGTTAAACTCAAATTTTGGTGCATATATTTCCAAAAGCAACAATTCTTGTTCTACAGTCACAGCAAGTTTGGTATTTGTTTCAAATACTGCAAAGGAGGAGCTTATATATTAGCTAAGGAGGACAGAGGAAGACTCCATGTCCATGTACATACTCGGTTTCCTGGCAGCTGGCTCCCACTGTATTCCGAGGTTCTGAGCAAGACTTTGTGCTAGTTCCTGTGCCATGGCCAAAGGGAGGCCATACTGCATTGCAAGAGGAGCACAATTAAAAAACAAAAACAACAAAACCAAAGCAAAGCAAAACAAAAAACTTAAGTTATTGTAATGAACACTACACCCGCTCATTCTGGCTTACCACAGACCTACTACTTCAGTAATTCTGTATAGCCAATCACGATTCTGTCTGCATATAATGAAAGTAAACATGAGGAAGTATGCAATGGAAAAAAATCTTGTCTCTTTAACCTGAGGGAATCCCTGTCCACTAATTAACCTACAGAAAGGAGGCTGTTTGATATATATGTAATATAGTTTCATGTAGTATGATTAATCCATGTTAAAACATGAGATTTTCACTATCAATTTAACACTGCACTGAGGATAACAGTAATAATATCATCAACGCACAAGGACCAAATTTTTCTAGTTTTAATGTTAAAAAAAGATCAGTTAAGAATTACATGTCATCAGCACCTCAGAAGATGAAGCCTCTTACAGTGAGAAGACACAGAAGGATGTTCAGTGCTATATTTCAAATACTTCTGTCTGAGATTTTGGGGTCTAAATTTGTTAAATACACTAAAAGCAAGTTTAAGATGTTATGAAGAGAATAATGAGAGAATAATGCAGACAGGAGGAATGCTTTTAAAAAAGAAAAGCACAGTGTGCAGTAGTTTAATAATGATACAAGAAGGCCGGCTCTGAGAATCCTAACTTGTTAATATGTAAGTTACCTTTACAGCCCTGAATACTGAAACATATAAACTGTGAGGTTATAATCTACAGTTTCTATTTTATTTCACTTTAATTGTGAAAAAAAATTTACCTCATTCACTCCTACTCCTCTGGTCACAGAGCAAACCCCTCCAAAGTAACTTAAGCTGCTCCTTTTGTAATGAAATGTCACATTCCTTACAAACAAATAAAAATAAAGAAAAATAATACATTGACATAGGGCACCAAGAACTTATTGAAAGATCACACTTCCACACACACAATGATACACTGCATGCACATTAATCCTAATCTAGCATCAAAAGCAACTGCAAGTTTGTGAACAGAACACCGGCATCAAAAGAACCAATCAGATACAACCTTCAACAAAAATACTATTTTTATCTTTTAGACTCACAATCAGTCCCAACCCACAAACAAACCAAGCAGAGAAAGCTAAAGCACTAGATTCCTAAGAAAATACAATGATACTATTTCCTTTAAAAGGTAACAATATATTCCAAATTATAATCTGTCAGGAAATAATTCTGTACTGAAATGTATCAGTGTTGAATTATTTTTTTATTATACTCTTAATCCAAACCAATTCAAGTTCTAGTTTCAACTCCAAATGAAAGGACTGAGAAATATACCTAAAGGGAAAGTAATTCAACACTGTTCTTTAACTCTGCCTCCTTTCATTTATTCTTAATAAGTCCCAAATAATTCAGTTAAGTAAATGTAATCTGGAAGATATACATTATTCTATAAAATGTCTAGAAACTATTATGAATGATACCTATTTTAACTTCACAGGCATAATAATAAATCTGCACAGTCCTGGGCATGCATAACAAATGACCCTAATCTCTGAAAATGAAAACTTTTTACAACAGCAAAATCAATGTACCTTCCTGCATTTTTTAATGACAGGATACTCCATACAGGTATATATTTATTTTTGCAGAACACTCTGACAGGCATCAGAACTCTCAGATGACAGCTTAACTATACTAAACGCTTGAAGTTAGATGCTTTACAATAGGCAACCACAGTAAGGGCTGAGGTTGGTAGGCACTTCAGGGAATGGTCTAATTCAACCTCCTTGCTCCAAGGAAGCTCAGGTGGAAGAGGCTGTGCATGGCCATGTCCCATTGGCTTTTGAGTATCTCAAATCACGGGCACTTCACAGCCTCTCTGGGCAACTTGTTCCAGCACCTGACCACCTTCACAATGAAAGGGTTTTTTCCCCCCTATGTTTAAATGGAATTTTCTGTATTTCAGTTTGTATTTGGAATCTTTCACTGTGCACCACTGAGAAAAGCCCGTTTGCCCATTGACAAACTCTTCAGCAAGGGACACAATACATGCATAAATGTAAATAAGACTGCATCATCATCAACAGTTTACATATGTTACAAAAAATGCAGTAAGCATTGTATTGCAATGCCTGTATTAAGGCAGTACAGCTATGACAGAAGCTGAAGGAAAGTCTTCATCCCCTATTTTTATCTTCCTCTGCAGAAACTGAGTAATAGGAGAACCACACAGAAGACTTTTTTCACTCTGTCCTCATAGTATGCCATGCTGCTGGTAGAAGGCTTTAGATCTTTAAGCTGCACAGGGGACCTACTCTTCCTCCTCTTTTGTTTACAGTCCCCTGAAGTAAAAAGATACTGTTGCCCAAGGTTGATGTTGTGTCTGATGAAGTGGAATTTCCCCTCAAAATACACTGTGTCACAGAAAAAAAATCATTACTCCTCTAAAGGAGGAGACTTCCTATTAACAAATTATCACTGCAGCTACATGTGTGAATAAATATAGTAACTGGAATGCTCTTTTGGCAACACGTGATACCGTCAGTTCTGCCCTCTCCCGCTCTTTACTGGGAAAGCGGTACGTTACACACTTGATGAGCAGAACTAGCTGTCAAAGGCTCATCAGAAGACACTTCAAATATGTGACACTGTCTCCATGTTGCAAAGACATCCAAATTTCATTACAGATACATATCAACATGACTACAGTATACACTATGCCTATTAAAAATAGACTAACATGTTAAAAAATAGATTAACCTACCTAAGGCAGGCAGATGATGATTGATGTAGTGAATACCAGGCAAAAAAGTAAGCAAGAAGAGTCAGGTAGACCAAAGCAGTAAACAGAAAAGCATGTAAAACTGTAATAGTCTAAATCATTGTATAATGGTACATACGAGAGCAGGTGCACAGCATCAGCATGCTGTTTGATGTAGTGCTGTCGATATTTGGAGAAATCATGAAGCATCCGCAGAGGGTCAGGGTTAATATTAATACGATCTCTATCTGTCCAGGTTTCCACAGCAACAAGAACGACCCTGGTGTTCAGCTGTTCCTTGTATATCTGAAGGCAGAGACAGGACAGGCACAGGAGTAGAACACTGGGTCAAACATGCACAGTTAGCCAGCAAAAATAAAGCGGAAGGACAAGAGGGATAAAGCAGGAGGGAAACATGGGGAAATAGTTAGCTGGTAATGCCTTGGATTACCCAAAAGTTAATATTCTGGTCAACTTAAATTTTATGTTTTAGAGGACAAAAAAACCCCTTGCTGCTCCTTTTGTGAGCTGCTCCGTTTTCTTTAAAATTCTCATGTCAAATAATTTCACCACTGAGTTTTGCAGAAAACCTGTACAAAAATCAGCGAAGAAGAAATGTAAAGGTACACTGGGTGATGTCAAAGTAGAAGAAAAGAAAGATCTCAAAGACAATGAATAGCCAAAGCCAATTCTTAAGTCAAGATTAAATAATTTCTCAGTTCTCCAATATATCCAAAATTTAATTCACATAACGATTGGTTTTCATTTATGGTATGATCACTTCATGCTACTCAAGTAATGTGAGAAGTAAGAATATTAATCTTTCTATTAATTTTAATGTCACTGTAGTGACAGACAAGGAAATGACAATCAGGACATAATAATTACAAAACAGCTTTAAAATACCCATTTTAACTTTGTGCATGATACGGAAATAAACTGCCTCTCTCTTCAGGTTCAGGTCATCAAATGCCAAATTTTATTAACTAATATTATTCAGAACTTGCAAATCTACAAAAGATGCATTCCTTATCCAAAATAGACAGTCTGCCCATCAAGTCTTACATGGGACATGAGCAACACTTACTGATCATACTTCGTTATGATCTAAAAGCAGTCAGTAATTAATACATTGGCTGCCTAATGCATAAAATACACAAAAGGCAATTTAATTGGTCACTTCCATGAGGCACTATATGAAATAAATGCTTTTATTATCTTTTGTCAAATTACACCTACACCACACAACATAAATTGTAAATAACCTCCTGCAGTTATGACATTTACACTGAATAAACTAGCACTGACTACCATGCCAGTCTTGTACCTAGGCAGTATTACCCTTATAAAAACCTCAATGTATAATACTCAGCTTAGGAAAAAAGGCAATAAATGTAAGAGCAAGAGAGAGCAACCAGCTAAGCTCAATTTTGTCCAAGAACTCTGAAGGAAAAAATAATATTAATATGCTTCAATCTGAGGGAGACACACTGAGAACATACATAGAAAATGATTAGTGACACGTAAGAGAAATCAATAAAGTTAAACCCCAGAAATTAGTGGATCAATAAAGACTTTACTTGTGTTTGCTGAGAGGAGAACTATTCCTGAAGCAAACAGGAAGGAAACAGATACTGAAAGCTTCTTAAAGTTTGAAATCCCCCATACCAAAGACAAACTCTGGCAGTTGCAAGCTTTGAGGAAAATGCCAAGGATAATTTGGTGGTTTCTTACACATTCACCTCAGGCTATTCTTCTGCAGAGGAAATGGAAATTAGTTTTTAAATATAATTTTTATAGCTGCTCTTTTTCTTTCTTTTTTTTATCCTGATACTTGCTAACATTAACTTTTTAAATACAGTGCTAAACTAACACAGTCAGTGACATAGTTTTCAGTAGAAACATTGATACTTACAGCATCTACAAGGTTTACCACAGACTTCGCAAAATTGTTTGTGTATGCATTTGAAGAACGGTGCTTTTTGAACTAAAAGGAGAAGAAAAAGTAGAACACAGTGAGAATTTAAATATTTATTACTAATTCTTTATTTTTACAGCAAGAAAGGAAAATGAATATTTTAGGAAAGAGTAAGAGAAAAATTCGAAAAGCTTTTCAGATCACACCCTGTATCTCATATACAAGAATCCCTGGAAGATAAAGGAAGCCATGTATGCTAGACAGCCTTTCAGATCTATAAAAGGAGCATTTAGCCACAAGAAGTATACTGCTCAGAATCAGAGTTCAAATGTTCAAGACAAAATTACAGGTAAACACGAACATAAACATGAGCTTAAAATTGAGAGAATGTTGTACCCATTAAAACTGTGCTTAACCTGACGAGTTAAATGTCAGACTGTACTAGCCATGTTCCATGACTGTAACTATGAGACACGAAGATGAAGCATTTATCACTTGTCCTGTGTACAGCTCTTTGCAAAGGCATCATTTCTCTACTATAGCACAAGACTTATGACAAGTAGCATTAGTGATACCAAAAAGCAAAAAGGAAGAGGGAATGAGTGGTAAAAGTAAATACATGTCTGAATGTGGATAGAGTTAAGATGAATATTTTAGGTTTTAATTTCAATTTCTTCATTACATTTCTATAGACTTAGATAAGCCATATTGCAAGTTCTGCCTCCTAATTTCTGTGCATGTCATTACAATTGTTTCCTGTCTTTCCTCATCCTGTCCCACAACTATCCTCTGTTCCAACTCAAATCTTCCGAAGATGTTGCTATGGTATCTGAATATGTTCAAAAAACTGTAAAGTTATAAACCAAAATTGCATTATGCAATATGATTTCCAGGCAGGAAAAATAAGTATTCAAAATTTCACAGAAAAGGAACACAAAATTGCATAGAACAAAGGGGTAAAAAGTCTTCTTTAAAAAACCCTTACTGATTTCAACTACTGGTTAAAAGCAACAGATCTCATCACCTCATGAACAAACGTTTTCAAGTTCCAGGAAGTGTCAGCTATTCCCACTCCAAAACACAGTACCCAAAGAGGCCTTGAAACAAGAGGGTCTGACTCTTCTCTGAGCAACTGAGTGGCTACTCTCATCAACTAAGTTTTATGATTAACTACCTTCCCAAATTAGAATTAAAAAACAGATAAACCCCCTGTTTTCCAGAATTATGCTTGGTGCGAAGGTCAAAGTAAAACCGGATAAAATGAAATAATTCTAAAATTAAATAATCCATTTCTCAAATTGAAAGTCAGGAGAGTGACACACACACAATCTTATTAGGTAACAAATTTTTCATCCCTTAAAATTACAGTTATTTTTGCACAAGCAATCTATTTTTATATGGACGAAATGCCACAGAGGTAACAAAAAGTTCAAACAATAATGACACTCATTCGTTTGACTGCAGGAAGAGAAATTTCTTACATATGCAGTTATTCAGTGTGAAGTTCCACAATGCTTCAGCACATCCACAGAAGACTTTAATACTCAAAGATCCATCAGTGTAACTTTGCAGAACCCCCCTCCCCTACAACTATTCTCAAAACCAAGCACTTTCAGCTACAGTGCTAGTAGGTACTTACGATGTACACTGAGAAAAGTATGATGGGACTCTTGTTTGCTCCCTAGGGAACCATGACACCAGAACAAAATAAGGGGGGAAGGGTGGCTTTGGGTTTTTTATTTTGAGCCAATCCAAAACCTTCCCAGAAGTGGAAAGGTAAAATAACATGCTCTGGAAAATGTTTTGGTTTTCATGAAAGTATTTAAATGCCAAAATTAATAGCGATATACAACATATTATGTTTAAACACAGCTCCTCAACCAGAAATTAAGCTAAGTCAGTAAAAAATGCAACAACCTAATTAAATATGTTTAGCTGTGTCTTTAGTGCTACAGGAAAGGAAAATTTTGTGAAAATGCATAGTATTAATCACTTAACAACACAATGACCAAAGAACCTTGCTGCAGGAGAAATCTGCCCTCTACTGGTAAGCAGAAAACCTTAGAAGTACATTTAGTGATCTCCTGGATTGGTGGGCTGTAACTCGTACTTGTGAACACTTCCTTAAGTACGTCCATTTTATTCCTTGAACAGAACTATTAATCTGCTTCTGAGTCATTGACAATCCTGAAGTAAAAGTCCTGATTGCTTGTGTTCTAACAAATAAAGCTTGAGAGGAGACAACAGTTAGTGTCTGTAACAAAGGTAGTGAACAAGATGGTTGTCCTTTAAGCACATCTGTAATACAGGACGCCAGAGGAAACACACAGACATAGAAATATTTTATCTTTACATGAAACACCAACCACAGACCTCAAAAAAGACAACAAAATGTCCATAACTTCAGTTACTGTGCCCCACCCCTAAACAACTAACTCCTGAGCACTCTTAGAATGGTTTCCTATCAGGTGGCTTTAGAAGTGAAAACAGTTGAAATTTCTGTCCTACTCTTTCCACCCATTCAAAGTCCGCTCCCCCAACCCCCCCCCCCCCGCCGAATTGACACGGCTTAAATATAGGTTATTTTTGCCCAGACTATTTCTATGATTTAATAAACAGATGAGGGAAGGTTGTATTATCTGTCTGCTCAGCACTGGAACAAGTACAAAATAACTGCATCCTGTTCTGTTATCTGCTATTTCTGGCTCTTTAAAATCATCCTTCAGTGCTGACAAAAAAGCCCACAACAACATAAAGCATTGGGAAAATATGCAGTAGAGCGAGAGATGCAAAGAGCTCTTACAAAAACTAAAAATTTTATTTTGTTTGTACATAAAAGCAGAAACTTTTATCAACAGAATATGATTCAAAAAAAAAGGTCTTGTTCACGCAAAGTCATACCAAGAGTTCATGGTCCTTATTTGCCCCTCAGCCAATGAACAGCTGAGAAAGCTAAGTGAGACAAGGGCTGAGACAAGGCATAATCAAGCTCTTTTTAGAGTAACTCAGCGTCAGTTGCAGTATATTCTTTGTTACTATAAAACTTTTAAACCTACACCGAGTAGTTTTCCATAATAGATATGCTCTAGTTAAAATGTAGCTGTTGGACTCAAATTTGTGATGCTTTTCAAAAAGGGCCTATAAAACAGTTGTTCAGGTTTCCAAGACATTACTCCCCAGCCCCCTCTCTCCTGATTTTTCGTAAGGGTAATACACAGGCACTTTGATAGCTTTACCTGGCATTATTAGTGAAAGCAGTAACATTTAAGTAACAAACGTCTCTTGGTCTGATTTCTTCCAGTCATCTCTCAAGACAAAAAGGAAAAAAAATGGGGTTTCCTCCCGCCCCCCCCTCCCCCATTTTTTAAATCAAATGGCCAACTCTTTCTGAATTGAACAAACAACTTATCTTCCACTTCATTATGAATCTGGTTTGTAAGTGTGGAATAGTCAGGAAGAACAATCAGATAGTTCTGTCCACACGCTTTGCTGCATTAAAACTTAAATTAGCAAAATTGAACTCAAAGTAACAAGCTCTGACCTCTTTATTACTTTAAGGCTAGGATGTAATTTTAAAAAGTTTATAGCGTTTGTTCTGGACATAAACGTTTTGTTGCTTTACTTTGCTGGTTACAGGCATATTCAATTATCCATATGATACTAAAGTGTTTCAGACATATTTTGAATATATAATTGCTGTAGAAAAATCTTAGGTAACATTAAGCATTATTAGGTATTATGGCCTATACTGTGTCTTACAGTCCAAATGTTAGCAGCTGCTGCTAAATAAAATATTTGACCCAAAAGTAGCTGAAGCAGCACAGTGCTGTACATCAACCTACAAATTATAATCTAAAGGAAGATTACCCGAGTTGATACACTTACCATTTTATGGTCATTGACTATCATGAGCTCCAGATACTTCATTTCTTCAAAAATACCACGAGATACCTGATGGATTAAAGAAATTCTCTGAGAAGTCATGAAGATGTGATTTTCAAAAATAACTGAGCTGATTTAATAAGATTACCCATAAATATTACATAGGGTGTGTAAACCTGTAAAAACTGGGTCAGACATTCAACTAGGGTAAACAATGACAACTCCAGTAACTTAGTGAGTTATAACAAACACTAGCTGAGAATCTGAATCACATCATTAAGAATGTTTAATGTTCTTTTTGGTTCAGCGCAGAAGCCACCACTACCTCCCTCCTCCTCTCTTATTTTCATAAAGGAGAAAAATCAACACTAAACCCATTTGGTCTACTGTACTATTAATCAAAGATATAATGAGGAAGGAAGTTACTGAAAATAGATGCACTCTCAAACAATATGCTGTGGACTGTACAACTCTGTAAAGAAATACAGATTAATCTTTACCTCAATTATTTCTTGAACTGACACATATGCATGTGCAGATCATGAGGACTGTCCACTTCTGTTCTCTCAAAAACCCAGTTCTGGGTGTCCTCATTTGGATTTTTAATCATGCAACTTAACAAGCCAAATGAAATAAAGTCAGATATCTACAAAATAGCAAGACTTCATTCAGAATTATTCTTTATCCTCAAGTGGACTCAAAAATTAAAATTCTGAACTCATTTTCACTATTAAAGTTTTATTCAATTGATGTACAGTATTGCTGTCAATTTAGAAAGTTTATTCATTTTTCTCCAAATATTCTATTTTTAAAGAATAATCTTCTTGTTTTATCATTTGATAATTTTATTATGTGGCATTACGCTCCAAAAGTATTTGTTTTCCAAAGCCTACATTCTCTGAACATTAAAAAATCTGGAAATTAGTGGGTTTGGGTTTAAATATGGTCTTAACTCAAGGTCACACTTCTACTCACTGCTCTCTTTCTTCTCTTTCTCCTCAGCCACTGTAGTTCAGACAGAAAGGGCCATTCAGAACTAGATTCGGTGTCTGTACAAATTACAATTTAAGAATTTCATGGCATTATTTTAAACTGCTTATATACACTGTCCAAACCAAAAGTAGATTAAGATCACCACAATTAGAAGAGCCTTTGCTATCAAAAAGTTCATTTTTTAAAATACACAAAATGTAAAATATATCAAAACTAAAGTAATTTAGAAATCTGAAGTTAAAAATAAAGCATGCAAGGGGAGGTAAAGAGATTGTAACTTCAGCTTAGAATATATGTTTTCTTCTATCTTGTGTCCTCCATAGCATTAATATCACTGATTAAATTATTTGCAGCAGAAAGCAAAATACAACTCTTCATGGAGGAAATCTTTCAGCTGCTTTTTGACAACTAAATTCCATCGCAATAATTGTGAAAAAAGTCAGGTTAGTATCTATTTTTCAAGTTTTTCTAAATAATCAGTAATTTTATATAGATTGCTAGCCTGATTTTCAATTTTTTCAAGTTATAGATACAATTATTTCCAATATTGAAAAACTCATAACATAAGCAAAAACATACCAAGGTCCTGCAACTGCTTGGAGGCTTGTGTTTCATAAGTTCTTTGGATGATATGTGGCCTACTTTTACTTTCCTGATAAGAAAAAAATTTGACATTTTCTTCTAATTAATAAGGCCAAGTGAAAAGTGAGGCACTTCTTTCAGTACTTATAATTTATATTATTTTTTCCATAAAATGCAAGCAACCATAGTACCAATCTGGCATAGCACTAATTTGAAGCAATCTACCTGCAATCCTGAGCAAATCACGGAGCCTCTCTGCTTCAGCGCATTTACTAGCCTACAAAACTGAAGTATCACAGATGTCTTAAAAGCCTTAGTGTTAGAGGACACAGACAACTGAATGCAATAAATCAAATGAGAACGTATGTATATAGTTGAAATCTTCCTCCCCCAGATGAAAAGCAAGTATTACTATTTATGACAAAGATCTATCTTTCTAATTGCAGCAAAATGCAAGAAACTAATCAACATGCTATCTTTAAGAGGATTATTTCACCCAGTTTTACTGGTGTATACAACACTTAAAAAGGAGAAGACTTTTAATGCATATATTCTTTAGAAGTCTGACATGCCCCAAATTACTACATTTTGGTATCTGTTCTAGAAAACAACTCTTTTTTTTTTCTGTAACACCTCCTCTGCAGAGCCTGCCAAAACAAGCAACTCTTTTCAAAGGGTCGGATGCTACTGTTCTGTAACTACCATAAGAAATACATAACGCACTGAAAGAAAATACTGCATATTTTTGCTGAGAGGTTTTTTTGGGGGGGGGGTGGAGGGATTTTAATACAGTATCTACTACGGTTAATCACCATTTAAGATTTATAACAAACAAACTACGTGTTGAAGGCTGTGTCCAAGATATTTATCTCATATAGTACAATCAAAAAATGAGCCTCTGAAGCTCTCTGTACCTGTATTATTTTGATCTTCAGTGAGTTTGGAAAAAAATTCATCTTCTCTGTCTTACCATTTAGAACTCCATGTGAATCCTTTGCAGAGCTGGCAGATGGTATCTCACTTTAATAACTAGAACTTTTGTTCTACTTCCAAGTTTTACTGAAACATCACATGGAGATCCTGGTTTCCTTTGTCCACCCAAGCAGAAAAAGTTAAGTTCTCCTCTGCCTACTATATGGATATTATTGTATAAATATAATATCCATGGATGTACTGTATCTGTGCTGTCAGTGTTCAGCTTTACAACCTTTATTAATATCTGCTATGTCAAAATGCATTATATAGCTTAACACATGGCATGCAATATTGGTCCTGAGGAGACTGAGAAATCTTTTTGGATGTACTATTTTCCTGCGTCTCTACAGTTTAATTCACAGGACAGTAACTGACTATCCAAATGATACTGATTCCTCTGAATGTTGATCCAGTTTCTTTTAAAGTATCAGGAGTAGAAAGATTTTCCAGAACTTTCTTTGGACTGTAAGTTAGCTTTATAGTCACTAAAATATATCAGTTCTGCAGCATTACATTACTTGTCATATACTGGGAAGTACCAGAATGAGACAAGCTTGAGAGCTGTTATAGAGCATCAGAAATACATCCTACAGACCAAGCGGGGTACAAACCTTAAGAATTCTCTGTTTTGACGTTGCAGTCATTTCACTGAAAATTACTCCAATCAATGCAAGAGGTAGAAATTTACCTGGTTTTACTGTCTATGAAATCGAGTCAGTTCTATTAATAACTAAAGTTTTAGGAACAGCTGTATTACAATAACAATACTTAATATATTATTATTTTTGTACTCCAATTATCAAGACATTTCTGTAAATGCAGTCCTACATGCTGATCCAGCATAGTCATATATCTGAATACGCTGGATCAGAATCATTTAAGCTATACAGTGACCACTGACTTAACAGATATGACCACTGACTTAACAGATATGAAGTTTAAGACATCCAGATATAATAATCTACTTCATTAAGCTCTTTGTGGAAACATGGCAGGTCAAGAGCAATCTGATCCAACTATGTAGAGATGGATGAATAAATGAATTCCAGAGATCCCTTCTATGAATTATAAATCCTTTAGTTCAAGTACTAGAGTGAATTGATAAACACTTTTTGATAGTCCATAACCATTTGCTATGGAAACAGTCTTATTAGTCTACTTTTAACATCTAAATGATCAACAGTAACTAGGAAAAGAAAGATTAAAGAGAAGCAGAGAAAAATCTTAGGTAGTTCATACTTATATAATTGTTGCCTTACATAAATTCCAGTCAAGTGTTTTAAAATACTTTTGTTTTTCATATGAATGTATAAGAGAGGTCATTCATTTATTGATTATTCTAACACTTTCATTTGCTATTCCTTGAGCACTCTCTTTCCCAAACCAAATAAATTACGTAAAAATAAACTTACTTCACTGTGGGTCAGATCCATCGGTTCTATCAAGTACAAATAAGTACTATCTTCAAACATGCCACTAGAACATGGAGAAAAAGAAGTGATATTTAGGATTACATGGCAATTAATTTCACTCCAGGATAGGATTTTTGACAAGTTAAAACCAAACTTGGGGCTGAAAACCTGATCAATATTAAAATACATTCCATATATGTTCACATTACTGCATTAGGCTAAAGCTAAGAATTTTTTTCTAAGAGATCAGGTGCATTTTAATGAACTAACACTGAATGTAAAGGCACCAAAGGGTAAAGATTTGACCTTGGAAAGGGGAAGACATTAGCATGCAGAATATAACCAATAGCTGAGTTGCACTTAACAGCAACTAATCCTAATAAGGACTAATTTCTTACATTTTTCCCTTGTACAATGTAACAGATCAATTTGTCTATTGGCTGACAGAATCATACATGAATACTGAGTATGCAAACTGCTGAAGTACAATTCTTGCTTAACTTTTACCATAATAAGTCACATGGTGAAAGATTTATTTGCACTTACCACATGCAAAGGTTTCATGAGGAAGCATCAAAAGATTTTAATCTCAGTGATACTAAAAACAAATGCTAGCAGCCTGGTATACCTACTAATGGCATTTCAAAACATGAAAAATCTTTAGGCCTGTAGAATTTCAGTCCCTCACATATTAAGAGATAATACTGAAGAGTATTCATTAGTGAATAGCCTTGTTTGAAAAATGAGAATGTGCACTTACTGAAGTCCATTACAAGTTGAAAGAGCAGCTTTGGAATCCTTGACACCTCTGATATTTCCATGGTAGTAACAATGCTCTCCACCCTAATAATTTTTAAAACAATCACACACATAAAATTACACTGATTTAATGTCTGTTGCTTAAAACGAAGGAAAAAAAAAAGATCTAACACATTAGGTAAAATTTCAGAGAAACCAGTGACTGCTAAAGTAAATACCAATGACCAGACCTAGTTGCTTGGAAGACAAGAACTGTGCCCAGTGAAGGCTATTTATAAGTCTTCAAGCCATAACATGGGTTATTCTTTTGTTGAAGTCACAGCATTCTTGATCATTTGTTAAGTGCATTTCTTTGTTGCAAACCAATTCTGTAAAAATATTATGCAATGTATGTTACATGAGCATCAAATCATTTCTTGAAGCCTTCCAGGTCTGTTAAAATTACAAGTGATACTGTCAGTGTTCATCAATCACCTGGCATGCATTTGACTTAGAACTGGATTCCACCAGTTTTGTCTTAGTAAAAATTCATCAATTAAAATGTTACATCATTAGACTATAGGTACCGGTATCACTAATGATGAATGAGCCAGAAAGTGAATCCAGTGCAGCAACACTGAAGCATACAGTTGCATTTATACTATACTACAAGTCAACTCTTGTTAACTGCATAAAATTCCAAATAGATGCAAAATCCAAATCATTCAAAAAAGGCATGATTTTTGTGTTTCTCTAAGTAAGTTGGAAATCATGTTTTAGACAAGGTCCTGCCTTTTATTTAAAAAATAGTAACATTTTAATTACCTACAAGTGTGTTTAAATTTTAGACTTAAATAAAACCCCCAAATTAAGCAAACTACATCCAAAACTGCAATCCAAACCCTCAGTTCTCAAAGGGCCTTATGATATAAAATAAGGGAGACACTGCTGAATGCTGCAATGCAAGATTCAAACAGTCAACTGATGCAAGGATTAGGCTGAATAGAATTGCTGCAAAATGTGCTACCAAATGGGTGTGCAATAAAGCTCTGTATAGTCTTTCACTTCTCCAAAAGAACGTAAGGGAAACTACAACATGTGTAATACATGGGAGGGGGGACAGCACAGAGCAGGAGACCAAAATACCACAGAGAAGAACTTAAAATATTAATGTTCTAATCCAGAAAAAACTTGGTCTGATGCCAGCTAAACTCTAGTGAATGCTACACATCCTCCTCTGAATTAAAAGTGCAGGTTCACTGGACCTGCCTGGTTCGCATCATAGGATGACCTAAATTGAGCTCTCCTCTCCTGAATCAACTAGCTCCTATCTAAGCCCTCCTTAAAGTGGGCAGACAATTTAAAGTGTGCTCAGAACACAAGTAAGACAGTGACAAGATGGATCCTCACAAAATAAGAGTTGCAGTGGCTTTCTTTTCAAACTATTGACCCTTACATGTCAATGTTCCTCTCTGGCTAATAACTACAGCACTCATCCCAGGTTTCCCAACTGCCGAACAATTTTCCCCATCACCTTGAGGAGAGTCAACTTACATCTCCTCATCTTCTAAAAGTGTGCTCTGTCTCCAAAGCTACTGGCTACTTTGTGTCAGAGCACCCTACATGAATCAAGCTAAAGCAGTGTCATTTTGTAGAAAACACAAAGATTTATGAGGTCAGAAAGAGGGAGCATGATTCTGTACCCCAGAGGCTAGGAAATTCTAGCAGGAGGTCTTACTTAACAGCAGACTACAATAAACAAATGATTCACATGAGAAATGCAGCGATAACTGTTTTATCAAAGCATCATCTATCTACTCACATACAAGAATTGCTAGTGTTACAATAATTTTGTTAAGATCTTTTTAAATCTTCATTTTTTTACTGTCTGTAGTTTCACAGTTTGTTGTTTTTCTCTGTATGTTGTAATTCTCTTCTATGTAATACATTTGTGTGATTTAATTTCTCCATGTAATCAAAGTAGAGTTCTACTGGACTATCAAGATTTTTGTATTATGTGATTTTAAATAGCTAAATATGTATAAAAATCTAAAATCTTTAGTATATTTTTAGCATTTCATACTACTGGCAGCCACATGGCAAATATTAAATCCTTTATCTCTATTCTGATATAGAAACTAATTCTATCCTTATTGCTGGATAGCAGAATTACTAATCCCTAAAACTTCACAAATGGCTGAGGAATAAATTAATTTGCCTGTTAGAAGCTTACAGAACTACTTATCATGACTAAGAGTAAAATAAACTGGCTTCATAGGAATGTTTCAACTGAGTAAACAAGAGCGGTATGTGTATATCCTATGAACAGAAACAAAGCATCAAGAGCAACATTAACAGACTGTTCAAGCTATGAATGTTTAGAAAGAAACAAAGAAGCATTACTTTGGCTTTTCTAAAGAAAAGGACTAGTGAATTTAGAAGCTGTTAAACACCAGAAATTCTGCTGCTATAGGTCAGTGAAGCTAAAATGAGGAAAACTGAATGATACTGATTTACCTCATTTAAGTAGTTGGTCTTTAATGTCTACCAACAATAACCCCAGCTAAACTAAAGTTATACTAAAAACCCTTAAGTATGGTTGGCTCTCTCACACACTGTTTGAAAAACCTATCATTGATCATCAAAATATTCTTAATTCTGGTGTCGTGTCATCTGAATACCAACAAGCATATTGCATGCATTCCTTCTGCAATTATTAGAAGTCAAGGAAGTACCAAATTCGCAAGTACTCTTTGTTTAAGTATGCACAGCATTACTTGCATTTTGCATCTTACTTAATCTTATTTAATACTTAATCAAATTCCTAACAGACTGTTGTGCATAATTAAATCAAAGTACTACACAGAAAGTAATCACTACATACTTAGCTTTCCATCAGTGAGAATGCATACACCAATTTTTAACAACTAAATCATGATTAACTTTCTCACACAAGTAGCTTTCCAAAAATTTTTTGCAAAAGAGAGTCATCCAAGTAAAGAAATTGCTGCTTGTTCTTCAGTGTTTTCACTCTAGTAATAAACTAGCCCTTTCTAGAAAATACTTTTCATCAAGATCTCACTTCTTTACATCCACATCAGGAAACAAAACGATCTTTTACTTACATAGGTCTAAAAAGGGTTGTAAGATACTGCAAAAGACCACGATACAGTCCTTATTTGATTTCCTACACAAATGGTGTATTTTTTCTGAACTTACAATGAGGCCTTTTACAGATTAATGTGACCTCAGGAGCTCTATTATTGTTTCTAAAGAAATCAGTTCCAAAAACATCCCCTAGGAAGTTTGTATCAAATTACTGCAGCTCACAAAGGTAGTCCCATTTGCTGAGTCTAAAATTCTAATATAATTTTCCAGTCAGATTCATGATTCAGCAACCGCAGTGCTGTATGCTAGTGCTGCAGCTGACAATTGCATGAGCTTGTCTAAATGCCAGAGGGAATTGTTTTCTTGCATCATTTAGCATTTTTGCCTATTTTGCAGAGTACTGAGTCTTAATGAAACAACTTTCTTAGTATGTTACATGAAACTATTTTTCTATTTTCAGTGGAAAAAAACAGAACAGCATATTGCAATCATTGTATTGCAATGTAATTGTTTAATTTTGCCCTCATCTGCAGTATATTGTTTTATTTGTGATTCTCTATAACAAGGGTGAAATAATGAACTAGACTTCTAATAATTGGACAAACAGTCCTGACTTGCTAAAGGCATAAATGCAACTTGAATGCTTGCTTCCCTTCACTCTAAGTAGAGATGTATTTCACATGTAATAAGCTCACAACAAATACTCCAGCATTCATACCAAATATTAAAGAAGTCATTCCTGAAAACATAGTTTATAACCTTCCTAGGAACCCACCAGTCCTCATTTTGTTATTACAACAAACAAACAGACTAATCTGGTTCCCTTAGGGCTGAACTATCTTGCATAACTTTAATCTCTTTGTCTTGGGATCAATAGCCTATGGCACTAAATGCCATTTGGGAACTAGTTTGACAAATAAATTTGATTGGATGTCAAGGAATATGCTGGTTTTGTAATAACTGAAACATTAACCTCTGGAGTTAAGTCTTTCATTTTCTGTTTCACAACTGTATAATTCTTACAAAGAAAAGTCACTGCAAGTTCTTTTTGTTTTGTTCAAATGTCTTACATTACCATTATCCCTTTCCCTTGCTCTTCGTGCTAAGGACATGTAAATAATTAATGAAGACTATACTGATGATGACTTCAACCCCTCCACCCCCTACATTTTACAAGATGCAATTGTTCTGGCAGTATCTGGATCATCCTCACTACCAACACCACCTACCACTGCCTACCCCCCACCCTGACACACAGCTTTCCTTTCCTGTACAATTCTTCTTGCATTACTGAGGTATTCTTCCAAGATTAAATCAGTTACCTTGTATGCACGGAAAAAGGCTTCTGGTGGTTTTAAGTCTTGCAAAACTTTTTTCCATTTTTTTAACATTTTATTGGCATTATTCCTTCATAAAGACCATTCTGACAAATTTTAGGGGCACAGTACCTTAGAAAACTTCTGTTTTCCATCTTCATAGTGAATCTCCACATAATTGGAAGATAACAGGTCACTATCAAAGAAAGGAAAAATCAAGATGAGAAAAATCTGAATATTCTTTCTGTTGCTATAGATGACTTCAGGGTTTTTTGTTAGAATTTTCAAACCATTTTTTCTTTCCTTGTAAATTAGTTTAAAAGAAATCAAGCAGCTTCCATCCATTAAACTATTTATTGAGGCACTGGAAATCAGAGTGTGTCACAGAAGGGGGAATTTCATTCTGCAATCTAATCCCCTGTATTTTAACTTTACAGTATCAGCCTTTTAAATATGCAAAAAAAATCCCATGGCTTTAGGACTTAGTTTTCTTCCAGTAACTGGTACTGACGAAATGTATATTTAGTTCATTATTGTTTTTAAGTAAGTTCTGTAGTTTATCTAAAAGTTAAACAGAGCATAAGGTTGAACAAATAGATACACAATTGTTCTGAAGACAAAAACACATACTTTACCCGTACCTCACTTTCACAACTGCAAATACTCCGGGTTTTTTTACAAAAAAGTAATATTCTTTAAAAAAAAACAACACCCCCAGCCTCCCCAATACTCTTTTTCTTCCTTTTGCTTTTTCTTCTCAGATTCTTATTTTTATCCTAACTCTGACAAGACAAATTTGTGAAGCATAAAAATTTCCCATACTGTATAATTTACAGTTCAAATTTCTTTTTTTTTTTTAATAAGATTAGCTAGCCTGTATATATGCTGGGATAACATCAATGCCCCATTCACCTCTCAGCCCGTTATAATCAGGCCTGCAGCACAGCGGCCCAGGGAGAGCAAAGCAATTAAATATGTTAACTGGCCCCACCATATACACAAGATAAGCATTTTACTTAATGTGGTCCAGAATTCTCAGCATTTTTCAAGCCTCTAAGAGTGTGCACCCTTCCAAATTTAAAAAAAAAAAAAAAAAAAATCATTAAAGAGTCTGATAGTGGTACATATATCAAAACAAAAATACTGTTGCTATGAATAAAAACCATCATCATTATGGAAGCCTGGTCTAACAAAATAGCTCTGATGGGAATTCACAACTAGCAACAACTTATGATAATGGATATTTCAACTCAGATTAGGCTATTAGCAATCCTGATAACACTTCTAACTATAGGACTACTGGCTTATAAAATCAATTCTTCATGCCACATTTATTAGACACGACATTTATCAGAGAAGGTTCTGCAGAAGTCAGTTACCAGTAGTTCTCTTAAAAAGTACTTTTTCATGGAACCAAGGGACCATGTTATGGGCACCCTGTGCCTGCAAAACCAACACGAAGAGCCATAAATAATTACTTAAGTCTCATCACTTGTCTTAAACTTCATTTTGATAGCAATATTTAATAGATATATTTTTAAAGTGCAGATTTAAAAATAAATCTAGTTGCAAAAAATCAATTAACTTTCTCTATTTGTATCATAGTAAGCTACAAATTTTATGCAAGAGAATACAAACACTTTATAAATAGTGTAAGCACTTGACTACAACGCAAACATCCACTTCTTCAATGTGGCAAGGTTTGAAGCTTCTGAAAAGGATTACGTATACAAAGCAATTAAACTTTAGAGTGTTAATAATGTCCTTTTCTTCTTTGCATTTTTCATAGTTATTATGAAGCATAAGCACTGTCGTCTTCAGTACTTAACAGGTTAATATAGACAAGACTAGAGGTAACCGCTTGAATTCACAGTGACCATTTGATTTCCTCAGACCAATTCCAGTATCAGGATTTATCCGCCCATTTCCAAGTCAAGCTCACAATCCCACACCCCTCTAGCAACCTTACGCGACTGATCTCAAAACTGCTATCAGTGCTATCTAGTGCTTTTGGTATCTTGTAAGACTTATAGTAGGTGACTTCCAACTGTGTCTACTGACACACAAATAACTGTAGTTTAATTACTGCATTCATCTCCTAGATTTATCCCATTTCATGTGACATAAGGGCTGATCAAAATTTCTTTACTTCACCTTTTGCAACCTTTGCCGTTCTTCAGCTTCTCATTACTTCCAGCTGCAAAGGGATTTCTGATTCAAGTAGTAAATACAGTGTCCCACACAATATCTAACATGGCATGCTTATGATGGAATACTCCTATATATGCGTTACAAGCATAAAGCAAGGATGCAGCACAGTGGCTTTTCCAGCAGTCTCTACATTTTTTTCATTGCTGACTTTCCAATGCTACTGCCCTGTGAGATCTGCTGAATATAAGGCACAATGATGAAATTCTCCATAGTAAACAAATTATAGCCAGAGAAAACTGAGGCGTACTATTCATGACATACTGTTCAAACGTATGCCATAAACAAAATGCACCTGTAATTTGTGAACCACCCTTTTGCCAAAAGTAACACAGTATCTACCACCTAGAAGTTGGAGTAGAAAATCTATTGTAAGACTACTCTCTTTCACAAATCCATTTTCATGCTACACTGTAACAAGATATTTAACATTACTTTCTCATCATTATTATGTTACGCTGGTCACACAATCACCAAGGTACTGCAAGGGTATTTTCCTCTTGACATTTCCCACAGGGTAGCAAGAATTTTGAACTTCCCATTGAAAAAAAATCAGCCAGCTTCTCCTTAAACTGTATGCCTCTACCTTGGTTAGGTACCCAGATTCTGTACCTTGTATCACTTACTCTTATCTCAAGTATCTGTCTACCCTAGCAAACATCTTAAAGAAGACCTTATTTCCAATCATCCAGAAATCTCTCAAGTCTTTTAGAAATAGCTGATCTGAGACAACTATGACCTTATTCAGGGGAATAGGGGAGAACGGGAGGGGGACAGTATGTTTACAGGCATTTCCAGCACAGCTCTGCCAGTACACACAACCAGTCGCTTCTGTAACAAAGCTAGTCTCAGTCCTGTTCTCTGTATTTGTAGCAACATCAGTACAAACACATCCATAACTTATAAATGGTTAGTATTTAAGTGTGACATTGCAGAGTAGTCTAGGATTGAAAAAAATATTTGAATACTGCCACAAAGAAAAATCATAGAATTTGAGTAAAGGAGTTTGTTCTGTATTTTGCTAAAGCTCCAGGAATAACAACAGCTGTAAAAATAAGCATAAAGCTGCTACTGCAAATTTTCCCTACCACAACTTTTACCTGTTATTAATGCTGACAAATCTGACAAAAGACAGGAGAAGTTATTTAGAAAAAAAAAAAAAAATGAAAAGAACTCATTTTTTTCTAACACGAAAGACATACACAGAAGAGCACTGTAATTTCACCAGTAGGTGTGATGGGAACCTTTATGCAAGCGGCATCAAAAACAAAGGCCCAGAATACACAGAGCTCATGCAGAAGTACAAGAAGGAATGAGATACTGAACTCATGCATAATGGGTCTCCACATCACAAAATAACTATTATTCCTTCATTATCGTTTACAGAATGTCTAAATTTACCTCTGAAGGGCAGCTCTGAATTTCAGAAAATACATTTGTACCTCATCTACAGTGGAATGTGTTTTGTCACCTTTCAGTTGGTCCATTTACATTTTGATTGAACAGAAATGCATCCAGTACAGCAAATTTGGCTTTGCTCAATACTATGAGCACCAGAAACAGTGCAAGCTTTAATTGAAATAATTGTGTAAGTCATGATCACTTAAGTCAAAAGCATACTTAGGCTAGCGACACATTAGTATGATGCTTTACAGTGAACACATCAAATTGCAACATTCTTAATGAATGCATGAGAAAAAATTTTTTTTAGTCTGCCATGTCCTTTTCTATAGTTCCTCCCATCCTGCCTTGCTTGTCTTAAGAGAACTGGTGATGCAGGACAGCTGAATAAAAACAACTACCTATCTGAGTTACATTGAGAGATGCTAATAAACAGCAAAGGGATTTGCCATTCCCAGTAGCTGTTGCCTTTGAAGACACAGGCCAGCTGTTAAAAGCAAACAGCAGATGCTTTCTGAAGAACTCACATCCACTTCCCTGGCACGTATATTTCACTGCTGCTGTTTTCATTAGCAGGAGAGCTGCAGCGTGAAAAGTGGCTTACCTCAGCTGGCATCTAACTATCCTGATGAAAAGCATTGACTGGGGTAGGTAAAGGCTATGAAATGACTATAAAAAGTTACCTCAAGTAACCAAGTTTGCTTCCAGGAATCTAGTACGCAGACTGCAGGAAATCAGACTACAGCTGAATTACCTTTCTTGCATGCAAAATAATCTTTATACTAACCTACTCCCAAGCAATATCTTTTTAAGTATTCTGAAATTATTCAAGTACAGTATGTACCAGTGTCTGAGCAACCTAGTTTAGCTGAATTACTTAACTGAACACACATCAGATGCTTCTGTCCATTTGACAGATATAGTTTAGTAGCACATAAAGATGTGAAAAACAAATTGAAACCATGTTACAGCATTCTCTTTGATCATCAAGACACTGTCACCTAATGAAGTGGCCATTTGTAGCCTTGTTTCTATTACCAGTTTCAATTATATCCACCAGCTTTGTTGAAGCAACTTTTCTTACAGGAATTTACTATTATGTTTCCAGTATGTATTTTGAGTAGTCTTTACTTGATTGTTGTCTTTGAAGCTACTCTGACAAGAGTGTCTCCAATGAATAAATATACTGCAAATATTCATTGTTATTTTTTAAAACACAGCAAGGTTTCACTACTTACTACCTTGAAGGAGCTTAAAAATCAAAATGTGGTACTGGGATCAAGCATCTGTGTTTACAATTACAAGCAATTAAGAGAAACAACTGATGATCCAGGTGTACAGGTAAACTTTCTCATAACTATGGAATCAAAGAAGGTCCACACTCACTTCTGCTGTTAATACCATAATGACTCTTTAACAGTGAACAGTACACTTCTTTAAAAATCACTTCTTGCATAGTCTTGCTCTTGTCGTTTGGTTTTGTTTGGTTTGTCTTTTGGATAGAGAAAAGGATGACCTGACAACAAATTTACTAAACTGAAATTACCTAGGTGATACTTTAAGTATTTTTTAAGAGGTCCTCAAATGGGGAAAAGTCCAAAAAAGACTGACAGGAAAGTGTGTTCTGAAGTCATATAGAATGGTGCAGGAAATACTCCTGATTGTTTTCTGGACCTGTCTGCCTCCCTCAGTGCAAAAAGCACTGAGTCAGTTTAAGGGAGTTCAGACAAATTCTTCATGATCCTTTCTCTCATTATGTCCTGACGCCCTCCATATGAGAACAGAGCGTGTTCTATTTTAATGCCTACTTCAGCAAGCATTTTAAAAGTAGGAGCTTGAATATTAAGAACATTATGTTGCTCAGTTTCCGCCGTATTTACCTTTACCATAGCAATGAAGATGATACTATGTGTGCTATATAAAAGGATATGAAGAAGTGAATAACAAGATGATATTACAGAAGATACAAGTACTGTGTCATGGGAAATACCTCCATAATAACTTGCTGATAGAACTTTCCCACAAAAGCAATCGACAAAATAAAGATTTCATTTAAACAACTTTTCAAGTTCATTCAGTGTTGCATTTTAATTGATCCCTTTCTTCCACCACCAGCTTGAAAAACAGGTAGTTTTGAATTATCAGTAAAAATTTTATTAACCTGTAGTGCAAGGTTGAGGGCTGCCATCTGTCTTTGCCAGAATGGTCTCAATCAGTGGTAACCAGTATTTGCCAAAGATTCCTTCATTTAAAGCAAGCTGTTTTACACACAAAAGAAACTTGGGTTTCTTCTCCTCTTAAAGAATTCACTAAATGTTGGGCATGGTCTGATACTTTGTGTCTAATGTTAATTTAAACCAACTCTTACTACCAAGGAAAAATCCAATGAGATGAGGATGTGGGGGTTTTTTGTTACATTTTACTTCTAATACTAAAACTAGTGACATAAATTTATTTATACTTATAGAGAGCTGACTTGAGCACTTTCGGACTAGATTAACTACAGCAGAATCAGAAATACATTTTGGTACTCCAGCAAACTAAGAGTTGATTTTTGTTCCCTTAATCCATGCTTCCATGTTGAACTATATTGCATGACTCTAGCTCTGTCATTGAATCAAGTTAAGCTCAGTGACATAGGCTCTTAGGAGC
The DNA here is from genome assembly GCF_023638135.1 of Falco biarmicus. Classification (NCBI taxonomy): domain Eukaryota; kingdom Metazoa; phylum Chordata; class Aves; order Falconiformes; family Falconidae; genus Falco; species Falco biarmicus. The sequence continues at coordinate 15,342,355 of NC_079295.1, forward strand.
TAGTCTGATAAACTTAATTACATGTGAAGTATATACAGGCTTTATTCTAGCTCCACATGCAAAGATTTCAGCCCAACTATACCAGAATCTGAGAACCTAGTAATTCACTTCAGCATAAAGACCTCACTATTGAGAAGACTGGACAGTCTCAGAAAGACTAAAAAATCTACTAGATTAGAAAGATAACAGTTCTTCACCACTGACACATCACAGTGATTACATGTGAGGAAAGAGTTACATGTGAGTGAGGATTACATGTGAGGAAACATAACCTAAGAAAGGATGCATCAAGTCAGACAACTGCTTTGCATGTTTGACAGCAAATACACACATGCAGCTATTTTTGAGGGAGTTTTCTCAGCACCCAGTGATCTGTGACACCAGGATTTCATTAGTGTCACATTTCATTTGTGCCAGTTAGTATAATTGTTTTCAACATCCCCAGTAGATTTCTGTAAATTCTTCCAATCCTTTAACTCTTGTAAATAATTTAATGTGCAGTATCCTGTGACAAGATTTGCATTTTAATTTTTTTCTGTGAGAAGCATCTCCTTTCAAAACTCTTGTATTTGATACCTGTCATTGTTACATGGGAGAAGGAATAAACACCTTCATCCTGCCACACAGAATTTTATAGCATTGTCATATTGCCTCAGATGTGTATTTACCTTGCCATGAGCTTGCTGACCCTAACAATTCACCAAACCAACGGCTGTGTTCACATCTCAGCTGACAGGCATTCAAAACCCTGTTGAGGTGGGTGTGAGACCCACAATTAAATCCAGGATCAGGAGGGCACAGAATAGCCTTTTCAGTCCATAAGCAAGAAGTTTGACAAGAGGGCTCATGTTCACAACACCAATGCCTCTGCATTTCAAAAGACAAACAACATGTCCTCTCAGGTTTTTGGTTGTGGGGTTTTTTTCACTTGGTTGGTTTTGGGGTGGGGTTTTTTGTTTTGTTTGGGGGTGGGGTATGTTGAGTTCTTTTAGTTTGGGGTTTTTTTTTTGGTTGTTGGGGTGTGGGGGTTTTTTTTAGACAAATTCTTTAAGATGCCTCCCAGATCCCATGTAGGAACATACATCCCAAAAGATCCTACATCAGAAAAAAAAAAAAAAGAAAATTGGAATTTCAAACAAATCAGCTTACACCGAGTTTCTTATAGTCTTGTTGAAATAAGCTTTGCTGTCAATGATTTTATTGATAGCCATTCTGTAGAATACAACTTTATCCATGCATTGCACAGCAGGCACAGGGATATTACTTAATTACTACAGGGAAATCCAAAACTTGAATGCTTGAAAGTCAGGGACTGCAACATTGATTTCTGTAGCTACAGTTGTAAGTTCTCCCCTATATATAGAAACAGACATATATACACACTTTTTATTTTAGAAACATTTCCTAAAGAGAAGGAGATGAGATAAGAAAAATGAGATCAGAAGAGAAGAAAAAATATTACAAAGACTGATCTGTAAAGTTATAGGAGGAATGAAAGAAGCAGATGACAAGGAGCTGGAAATACTGCTGAAAAAGAAGTATTTGAGACATTGAGCTCAGAGTACAAGCCCTTGATCGGTGGCAGGATTGGTGCTGCCTCCTACCGTACTCCTGGAAGAGTGAATGAGTAAAATACTACAGTGCACATTAGTGAACATACAGAAGTGCATGCATACATAATACTATAGAATACATATTTTTATCATAACCTTAGTGAAAGCATAGAAAAGAACCCTTGAAGAGACTTGTACTAAACACTTAAAATTACAGAAACAAAATACTAAGATAAAACAGAATAACTGCTTATAATGAGTGCTTTAATTTACAGCTGAACACAGTAACTGAGAAGGAAGCTTCTTCATACCATCATGTTTTTATAATTTTTAAAACAACAAAAGAAAGCTTTTTCCCATGCCTTAAGAAGTCTTGAAAAATATGGAGATGTTTTAGTATCTATGTCTAAGTCTTTTTACATGTGAAACACCTACTGATATAAATGATAACTTAATAGGTTGCCTCTGGTTCTGGGAGTGACAAAGGAGGCAGTAAAGTTCTGTTACCTACAGCTGAGACACTCAAGACTGCACTTACAGAAGTACACATGCATTCTTGTAAAATCCTAACACTGAGTTCTTTGCATCTCATCTGTAACAAATTTTAAAAGGCAGACTAGAGTTAAATCTTGCCAGAGTAACATTATCACAGTTAATTTACACAGCTTATGTATATTATAGGATCTGTTCAGTACCCTAAATGTTTAAGCTTTTATTTAAGAAAATGTTATAAATATTTAACGTTTCCTTCTGGAAAACTGTAACTAGTTTTCTCATCTCCATTAAAGATTTTTCAGAAAAACCAAAAATCAAATAGATTCTCAAGTAGTCCAGTTACTGCCCTACTGGTTTTTAAATTATGCTAATGATGTAATCTCCTCTGGGACTATTCTCAGGTTAAATTCAGCCCTAAGAAACATACACCACAAGGAGTACACAACAATTACAAGCTTTAAACTGATGAATAAAAATCAAAATTGGCTGTTACATGTTGACTGTAACACTGCACATGAGACTGACTTTTCACAATACTCATCATATGTTAACGTCTCTAATATTTAAGTCATGTTACAATCAAGTGCGGCAGGCTTTTTGTTTTGTTTTTTTCTCAGTTCATGCCAAATATAACATTTTTTATATGATCTCTTCAATGAACAGAAAATCCATTTCACTGGAAATGGATTTTCCTGGAAAGCTGGACTTCTATAGGGAAAAGAAAGCAGAAACATACAAGCTGGGTCTAGTGATTTCCTCCCCCCGGCCCTGCTTCCCCTAAAATCTGAGATTTTGAGGAAAGTTTTCAGTAGGAAGGAGAGAATTTTTTGCCTTCAGTTTTTACCTTATGTTTCTGTCCAGCTCAGGTACCTAACTTCCCATTCCTTGTATGTGCCTCAGCCACCACAGTCCCCATGGGGGAAGGCTCTACATGGCCCCAGCCTCCAGTGCTGGAGGAGACTCCTTTATTTAGAGACTGGTGCTAAATCATCAGCTGAAAACTGCCAGACAATACACCCAGCTTCCCTCATCACTAAAAAAACCTCAGCAAGTAGACTTTTTTAATTCACTGCTTTTGGTAGTATTGCTCTCTAATGTGTTTTAGTACTACACCAGAACATAGAGACCGCTAGATTTAAACAAGACATAAGTTACCTGCAGAAACACGTGTTTCTGCAACACAACAGAAGAACAGCAATTTTACATGTTGGTGGAAAAGAGATCATTAGCAAGTAATTTGTCAGCACCTCACAGACATCTTTTTATGTATGTAATATATAAATGAAAAAATAAGAAATTTTTCAGATATACTAGGATCATTCATTACTCAAATACTAATGTAATGTATTAAACAATTACAACAAATGAATTGACAGTATTGTTTGAGGACAAAAAACGAATTTACTTAAGTTAATGAACACTTTTAAAGGATTTTTATATAAATTGGGTTTTAAGACAATGCTACACGTTGCTTATTGCACAGGGAATTTATCAAGTTTGAGCAGACAATTATAGCTAAAGTCTAACTTTTCAAATAGGATTAATCGTTACCCCAGAGTACCTTATAATCTTTCATTTTTGTACCAAGAGCGTTAACCAAGAGATATGAGGAACGTAAGGCTCTCAGGTTTGTAATTGTTGGCTAACAGACATTCAGCATAAGAGACTAGGACAGGAAAAGCAACCATAAGCAGAACACACAAACCCTAATGAACAGAAGCTAAGAGTTCTGGTCTTTGTTAATTATCTCTGTTAGGTCACTGACTGACAGGCCACAGAAGGAGCCACTCACGCATGGCCTTGAAGAGGTTCAACCAGAACTTTTGAACAGATAAGAAGTGGTAAACAATGTCATCATGGGTCTCCTGGGAAAGAACAAACTTATTACAGCATGCCTGCACGGGCTTGTGCAAATGTGCAAACATTTTTATTGGTTGTTCAGGGGAAGTGCCAAAAGTGGGGAAGGTGAATGAGGACACAGCAAATGCGGGAAAATGGAGAGGAAGTGGCATAAAAAGGAGTCATTTGTGTAAGTTGCAAGTTAGTATGTTTGCTTGGTCCAGCCCTGCACCTGATCTCTACAGTCTGACCTGTTTTTATTGAGTCCTACTTGTAATGTTTTCTATGGGACTTTGCTCTCTATTCTGCGCAGGTCCGATACGCAAACAAGCTTCAGAGTCAGTCAACAACTATGAGGAGACCTGTATCTGGAAAGACTAAGGTCTAAGCTAGTGACCAAGTAAGAGACTTGAGGCCTAGACATGAATGTTTGATGAACTTAAAGCCTGTGTTAACATTTGAGTCTGTGAACGTGGGCATGCTTGTGAATCCAGAGAAGGCTGGTGCATGTTTTTCACTAGCAAACTTCCAATGCTCATCAGCTGGAGAACTTTATCAGGCTGTTTGTAATATTATTCACCCAAGTCCTGTTTGTTTTTATATGGGGTGCCAGTAAAGGCAATGTTTTTTTCTCTGTGATGGTCTATGCAACCAGCCATATCCTACGTATAGTGCCACCTTGTGAACGTGTGCTCAGTCCCTCTACTGGCTGACGTTCAAACAGGAACAATGGCAAGCAGACCAACAGGAGAAATTCCCTGTAGCTTAGAGGCCACTAGGCATAGATTCCCTTCATGAATACATCATGATTACTCCACTGGAATTACTCTGCATGAGTCCCACTCCAGCTCTCATAAAACAACATAGTCCTGCCCTACACTATAGTTCTTCCAGAGACTAGAGAACACCCAAGTATCTTCAAGCCTTCTTCCTCCCTCCATTGTCTGCACCATTCCCTGCCTTCCTATGAACTTATCTTATGCCAGCCACTCAAGGTTTTGTGTCCATTTCAAAATACGGAACTGCAAGCGCAATCTGACTTCAAAATCATGCATGGATGAAGGAAAATGTTTCCGGTTCACCTTAACAGCAAAACATCTAATAACTCATAGCCAAGCAGCAAAATACATGAATACATCAGTTCAGCAAATTTTATAAAGCAATAGCTTCCTGCTTTAATTTAGATTTCATAAGCTTGCATTTTTCTCCCTAACAAAACTTTCATTACACAACAGTTCAAATCAAAATAAAACCTCATACGGCCCTCAAGACCAGAGGAACACAGAGGTTTTTTTAAACCAATATGCAATTGCTTCTGTAAATTTGTTTCTCCTTTAAGTGCGCTGAAAGGCTCAAGGGCAGAAGAAGGGGCAAATGTACTTTTAAGCAATACTGTAGAAAATTTCACCTGTCCAGCATTTAGTACAGATTTTATACTTCTACCTTATTCTTGAACTTCCTCAGTGTAAACCTTTAGTGGCAAAAAAACCCACAGCGTCATTAAAATGTTTAGAAAAACAGATAGCTCCATATCTTCAACTGGGGATATAAATAGACATGATACAAACAACTAAACCACCATTGACCTGTATTACAAGTCAGATCTTCTGGACCTGATGATTAAGTAAAATCGTCAGCCTTACTGGTAAACAGACTGTAGCTGCATCTTTCAGCAGAGCAAACCATTAGAAATTCCTGTTGAGGTGGGAACCCATTATTATAGTGATAATAGCATGTTTTCTACATCATTAAAGATGAGCCATTCATACAAGTATTTACAATATTTCTACACACTGACTTGAGCAGCTAAAACAACATCTGTGTGACAGTTCATCAGTAAGTAAAAAAATGCACAAGAAAATCCACACTTTTCAAGCACTACTGGTACTGGAATCTCTCTATCATCATTTATTTTATCATGAACAATAAAATTTTAAAGGTATTTATGTAACGGGCATCAGCAAGGGTAACAGTTACCTCGCTTAAAAAGGCTAAATGTTATTTTGTATTAAACTTGGATAACAGCATATTTTTTCACAGATCTTGAGATTTCCCATGCCCTGACCTTGCACTGTAAGTTAAAGACAGTAAGAGCCAGAAAGAAAGAAACCCCAAATTTTGTACTTACTTATTCAATGTGAGGTCAAGGATGAATTTGGAGCCAAAGGCCTCAATCTGGAAACTCGCCTGGGCCAGATGTACAGCCTGTAAACATGAACACACAGGAGTACTCTACACTTTTGCAGAATAACTGAAGCTGTCAAAAGAATCACCGAGCTTTATATACAACAAATATGTGATAAAGACCCATGGAAAACAAAGTAATGGAAAACATGCTTATTTTCATGAATCTCAGACATATGATAAGCTCTGCCCTTGTACCAAATTCTGATTCAAAAGGAATCTTCCTTACCTTTTTAGACGGTAAGGAAGAAAGAGAAGCAAATGGTACCTGAAAAACATGCTTTCAAATACGTATTCATTCCTCACAAAAACAAGAAGGAAAAAAAAAAAAAAAAAAAAAGACCCACATAAATGTCTACATTTTGCCATAACCACATGGCTATGTAACAAAGTATAAGTAATGTAGTACACTGTTCCTTTAATTATATTAATGCATTCATTCACTTTAAAAGGCCTGAAATAATTGAAGCATTTGTAATACATAACTTCAAATAAGAAAACCACAGCAAGACTTTCATTACATGTTAAGAAAGTCTCCTTTCAAAGTAATCCCTTCACAACTGAAGGCTTTGTACTTGGCACCATAGCCAAACGAGTGTACAGAAGACTGATGCTGCCCAACATACAACCACCACCAAAAAAACCCCAACATTGACTTGTCTCGCATAGGGAGTTAACATTAACTTCCACAATATTCAATTTTTTTCAGATATATAAATATTATTCTTTAACCTATACTGTTTTATACTGAAGCCAAAGACATTGAAAACATGCTCATCTGCTTTCTAGAAAAATAAGGAGATTAGATATGATTCAAGAATTTCTTTTTGTGAAGACACTGTTCGAGCAGGGTGGAGGAGATTAGATCTGAATTTCATAGAACCTCTTCCCTGATAACGTTCTAATCAAATCATGCTTACTTATATACCAATTTGATACAGCACTAATAATTACATGAAGTTGGAACATTATGAATAAGACCTTTAATCAAAAACTCAAAAAAGCCCCACTTTAATTAAACACCACAATGAATCTTCAGGTATGTCACAAAAACTATATAAAATTAATCTCGTTTCCAGCATAATTTAAACAATATGAAGGCTAGCTTTTACAGCCCCAAGGTCTAGAATCTCAGTTGAAATGCATACCTAGTAGGAGAGGCTTTTCACTCCCTGCTCCATTTTTTTTGCACAGTGAAACCAAGGAACAAGTGTCACAAGCACCTTTTCAAGCACCTGTTTTTGTTGCAGGAAAATGGTTGGAATGAGTTTTGCCCACTTAGAATTATTTTTTTTTATTTTTTTTTTTTTAGAATTACAGGAGCTGCTGCTTTCTGTCTTCTCCACATGTAATGTTTACCTAAAATTGCGTGTCTTCATATATATGCCACAAACAAGACTTCAATATTAACTATTTGGAAAGTTTAAAAGCATGTGCTATTCCATTAAGATCATTCTGAAACATCAGAAATAAGAACCACAGAAATTTCTTAAGTACCTAGCATTTATTATGTTTTATACATACATATCTATATATATAATCAGTTTGAAAGTTTTTCAAAATATCCTGCTTGAAGATAAACATGGTAATTTTGACCATGTTGCATTTTTACATACAAACCATGAAGATTAGGTCTTACCTTTAAGGTAAGATTATCATTTACAGATCTGTGACATAACATTCCTGACACACATAATGTGGCAAAAAGTGACTGCCTAACCAGGATTTACTCAGTGTAGTATATCATTAATTATGTTACCAAGTCATTTTAGAAACAACACTAACTACCATCGAACCCAAAAACTATATTTAGCCAAGCTGAGCAAAAGGGCAACATCAAAAGTGACTCTGTACTTTTTCCAGGGTTAGTTTAGAAATAAAAATACACTCTTTCTTTACAGTTCGATACAAGTGCAGCTTTTCTTTCACTTCTCATTATGCATTTTAGGTAATGCAGTCTGTTTTCTTTGAAACACTGTTTGGAACACAAGCAGCATTGAGGCTAAATAATCACCTGCAAGAGAGATACCCAAGTATTCTGTCTCCTACTTTAAATTTTTGTTTCTGTTACTACTGTGGTTCTGACTGCCAATTCCAAGCCAACTAAATAAGCCAAACTCTTGAATATCTTTCCTTTCAATAAGCATTTTCTTCATCAGTTAAGTAGATTGAATCTTAAGTGTGGAGGATGACATACCACCTCAAAAAATAAAACGCACTTCAAAAGCAATCATGGTGTACTGAAATGTGACAAAATCCTGAAACTTCAGCATATGACATCACAGATACTAAAAATGTACATGTATTAAAAAAACCCAAAGGATAATCTCAAGATCAGGAAATCCCATCAAGGGCTATTAAATCCAAAAGACAACTTCTGGTTCCCAGAAGATCCTGAGCCACAAATTGCTGGAGTCTGGGAGACCAGTCGAGGAAGTAGCACCCCACGACTGTTACACGCCTATATCCTTCCCCTAAGCACCTGCTACTGATCGCTCTCAGAAACAGCTAGGTGGACATCTGACATGATCTGCTATAGCTTTTCTTTTGTCCAGTCATTTTGTCCAGTATACATTCAATGATACATGTATATCATCTTTTAAGTTTCTAAGACATCAATCACGTATTCTTTATCTTTCTGCAATTCAGTATTATTTAAGTAATTTGCATTCTCGGCCTACAATATCCTAAGAAAAAGTAGGTTTAGGTGATCCTGTAGGTTTAGACAGAATATCATTGCTAGTTCTGAAAACAATTACTTCTGTATATAAAAGCACCATTTGCTATCTATTACTGTGCCTCACAACAGATGTAGCCTGTACACATAAGCAATTGCTGCAAAGCAGCTGACACTCATTTGCTACCCTGTAGCAGGGCATGTTCTCCACCAAACTCAGCTCAAACCGCTGGTTACAAAAAGAACACTGGATTTTAATACTGCAATTTAGCAAAAACACTGTTTTGATTCAGGTCAGTGGGACACACCGCTGCTACAGGAAAATACATATTTTTTTAATCCAGTTTAATAACAGATAACCACCCATGAAAGCTATAAACCAGAAATCTGGTGAAGGTAATGAGGCTGAAGTATTCAATCCTGAAACTGACATTTTCCTGTAACAACTTAGCACAGAAAGATACCAGGGAAAAGTCACTAGGTGTTTTAGCGTTAACCCTAATGTACCATCATGATGGGAGGAAGCATTTCAGAAAAGCATCTGTGGAATTCTGTTACACAGCTCATCATTTCACACTATTTTTTTATCAGCCACTGTGTAATACAATGCCTAAAGTATAATCTGAAATACAGTGTTCTCTGATTGGCACAGAAATATAAATTCAAACAAGAATATAATGTAGATCAGCATATATTATGAAAAATATATATGGGCTGGATATCCTACCATGTCTAAACATCACCTTCTTGTACCACTTGTATACATGCATACGTTCACATCTGCATGAGTACTCTTTACTTACATAAAAAGGAGACCAAGTTCCTTTGTACATGTTTATAATTTAAAAACCTCTGTAGAGGTTCCCACTTTGACAGCATAAACTACTCCCATAGCAAAGCTGCAAAATTACATGTTTTTTCTGCAGCAAAGACCTACTGATGATATATAGAAGAGCTGGTTGAAGGAGGGTCTGAGACTAAAACTTTTCCTGCTCCAAACCCAAATTTTAGATGGGGGTGGGGTGGGGGAGAAAGGTCTTTTTTCACTATTCCAGAAGCTCAGATTACTAGTGTGGTCACTGTAATAAGAGTTTCTTCATACTAGGGACATACTAACACTGCTGTAGCTGCTGTGCAAAGCAGTAGCTCTCAGGGTTTTTTCCAAGCTAAAAATCCATAAAGAATTCCAGTTTGTTTCACATCAGTCATTATCTTGCTGTAAGTTTCAAGATAAAAATGGATTAGAAGGCTGTAACTGGAATCTCAGTTCTACTGATGCTTTTCACAACTTGAACACTTTAATTGTTTTCATTATTGCATTTGGGCATCATTTGTCCATAATCCACTTTCTCCAGACTTTCTATCTTTACTTTTATTGATGATAGTTATAAAAGTACTATATTGGTTTTACTTCCTTACAGTAAAACTATGCCACATGTAATAAAGTGTTATCCCTTCAAAAATAAGTTCTGTCACAAGTCTTTAAACAAAAGTAACAGCATTATTTAACTGACTGATAGTACCTATGGGTCTTTTGCTATATTCATACAGATATGATCTCCAAATGACAAGCTCATTGCTTTTAGAAATCCATTTTTGCATATAGTTCTGCTGACTAAAATAATGGCCAAATCTGCCTCCCTCATTTCAGCAGCTGGGCCAAGGGGTTTCATCACTGCCATTCTGGAATTAGAAACCTAAGTCAGATTTAGATGGATTTTACACTGTTAAAACATATTTTTGATCTTCATCCTGATAATAGTACAAGTTTAGTCACAAATCAATGTGATTTATTATATATTAGTTCCTTACTCTTCTTTTAGCTTGTTTGCCTATGCCCAGACTTCATACAAAAGCCATCCTTCTTCAGTGTCTGGAAAACACCTACTGTAAGGCACATATACCAAGATAACCTTCCGGTATTCATTGGAAATAAAGCATTTCATACGGGAACAGCATACATACATGCCACTGCAGCATGTAAAAACTCCTGCTTAAAACATACAGTATTTCAGGAAAGTTCATGTTGATGATTTATTTCTGGTTACTTTGAAGCACTTGAGTCTCAAGCCTTGAAGACTCTTCTTTGAAAGAATGGTTGTCAGCACACAAACGAAGGCTCAGGCCTACCTCTGAATGCAAGCCTAATGTTGGTCTTTTAACCACACAGACCAGAACCCACCATTCTCTCCCAACATGACATACTTAGTGACACTGACCTCTAAAATTCACATCCCCCTTGGGGTTTTGTTCGTAAGACTTTACAAAGTAGTGCATCCATATCTTGGGCCACTTTCCTGCAGTATCCAGCTTCCCCCAAATGCTAGAAAACCTATGAACTTTTTTACTTCAGAACAAGGCCTAACAAGTGCAAGTGCTGCACTACCTAACACTTCGCAACTTAAACCTTTTATAGGTTATCACTTGAAGCTCATGAGAGGACCCAGAATTATATTAAAATGGAATTTTTTTAAAAAGTACAAAGTTTTAGAAATACCACAACCCACATCTCAGCTAGGAAACCGATATGTGGTTCTACTTGAGAAGAACTTTGCATAAGGAAGACAGCCTTCTACTCCCATAAACCAAAGATAAGAAGACCTATTTCAACTCTCCTGTTAGTAACTACTGAAGATGCAGAGTCCATATAACCCTTCTGCATTAATATAAATTAAATATAGACTAGGAAACAAAACAAAGTACACAAAATCACCCATTTGCAAGTAACGTAAATTGAAGCTGCACCACAGAAAATTCTGGGGGGGGGAAAAATGCAAAGCCGGCTGAAATACTACGAAGATTCTCCAGCAGTCTTAAACTCATACACATAAGCCACAAAATGCAGTCATTATTTTGACCAGTTTTCATTACATGGGGATTAAAAGTGAAGATCTGGCCTAATAGAGGCAAGGGAAGGGAAGAGTGTAATTAATGCACAGGATTTTTACCTGGATTTTAGTAAGAATTCACATGATGTCACCTCTTGAGAGATTGTTAACCCTATCTTTCATCTTTTACAAAATGAGTTTGCTTTTTCTTCAATACCATCTCCTTTACAACAACGATACCACTGTTTTTCATTTCATCTTAAGGATGCTTTCCCTCTCAACTTTCATACACTACACACCAAAGTTGCATAATGGACTGAGGCAGCACTGTATCTCGAAGTTTAAAGTGGGGCAACACAGCAGGAAACACAGCATTCAGCCTGGCAGGACTACATTCTCTATTTAAATGACAAACAGCTGAGCTGAACAGAAACACCTGGGATTTTCACCTCAAGAAAGATAGCCCACAATGAATACAAATTTTTTGGGGGGTGGGGTGGAACTGTCTTCACAGTCAAAACTAATATAATACTTCCCCCTCCCCAGTCGTTAGGGTCTGCCACACAGTTTTCTTAATAACTCCCTCCTCCCCAAAATTACACAAACAGCTTAGAATTATGCACAAAGACACTGCTTCTTTATAGCTTCTGAGAATTTATGATTCAATTATCTAAAAACAATTAGAAACTGTCCAGCAGATAGTCTTCCTTCATATGCAACTCATTCAAGCTGTTTTTCACTCAAAATTTGGTAAGGTCGCCCTAAGCTGTGTTTCTCTGGCAATCCTATTCTCTTGAGACCCCATCTTGTGTTGCAAGATTTCTCCCCTCTGCTGGCAACCATAATGACTTGCTCCTAGCCTTTTGTGACAATGTGTGTCCCATGCAGTCCTCTTGCTAGGTCCTAATAATCTTGTATACACAGTCTGAGAAAATAAATCAAAAGAGTCATCTGGTTCAATAAAGAGATTACCAGTTCATTCAAAATGCTACCTCCATCTGCAGAAGTTTAGAAAGAGAACACAGGTGACTCAGACCTCTTCAGCACGTTTAAGAATTCTTGTCAGCTTCTTCAGTGTGTTTTTATAAACAGATGCTCATTTTTGAGCACTTCACACTAAAAATAACTTCAGAACTCAAAATCAGCTAGCCTTAATTTGACTATGAGGAAACAGGTATACAGTTTTTGGAGTCTTCAAGTTAATATGTATTTAAAATATGCTTTTTTTAGAGCACAAAGATAAAATAGGTTATAGACTAGAACTCTGTCCATCTTGGAGATAGACCACTTAGTCAAAACTATGGTGAACATCCCTTTTTTTCCAACAGCGAAAAAAAGCTTCCGTGAAGAGTAAGAAGAAATAAAGGAGGTTCCACCAACAGTTTAAATCACATACACCCTCTCATTATGACGGCGTTTCACCGAATGAAAAAAAGGATAAAGAGGATCAATGCTAAGAAAGCGATTTATTATTTGAATTTTTGATTCTCTAGTACAATTTTCTTCTGCAGCCTTTTGTTTCTACATATATTTCCTGAAGAATGTTGCAAACCCTTACTTTGAGGAAGGGACTTTAAAAACCAAAATATTTTAAATCATTTTATGCAATTGTATTTCTCTAGCTTTACCTGTTTCTTCCCACATGCACAAAATGTCCTGTACTCTTCCCCTTTCCTTATAGTGAGTGACTCAGCATTTCTGAGGTATTCAGGCCTAATCCCACAAACTACCCATATGGCTTATATGCTTCTAGCCACTATAATGAAGTTCCACAGAAAGGTGTCTACTGAATAATGTCCATAGGGAGTATATCCACATCATATGCCTATAAATGTTATATTAAGGCTGACAAGAAAATACAGGTTACATGATGTATGGTTCCAAGAACAGTAAAAAAAAAGAAAAAAAATAGTATTTTTTCTTCCTCAGCTGTCCACTGTGTATGTATAATAGGTCATCATACTTGTCTTTACTTTTTTCACATGCTAAAAATCAATCCTAAATATAGACTTCTTTGTTTACCTAACCGTAAAGGTATTTTGGCTATTTCTTTTTATTACCAATGTGGGAGACAGCAAAATCCTGCAAGTAGGATTCATTACAATACAGCATTTAATTCTGGGAAAGGATAAAAGCAAGCACTAAAAAATTACAACACCACCACCCAAAAAAAAAATATCAAAACCTTCTTGTATCTTTCACAATCCAATTGCACCATGTTTTCTTTATGGGTTATTTTCCTTTTAAATCCCAGGCAGTCTCCCTGCTCCCCATTACTTGCATGAAGAAATTACTTCATGCAAGGGAAAACACAAGATGAAAATCTGCAGCAGGAGGAAAGCCCTCCATGGTGCTCTGGAGGCAAGACATGCAAAAATCAATCCAGGCAAGGAACATAATCAGCCCTTTCCTTCAATTACATGGATCAAAGCAATAGAATTTTCATGCCAGAAGAATGAAGTCAACATAATGTCACTCTCCACGAAGCCCCAAGCTTAAAGAACTCTTCCTGTGGGAAAAACTGCAGTGTTAGCATTCTCTGCGCTTAAAAGGGACACAGTAAGTAGAAAGGAGATCCTCTTTACACAATACTCAGCAGCAAGCATACCCAAGGAAATCAATACCGATTCTGTCAGCACTGATTTCTGCAGAGCTTTACCCCAACAGGTAAAATATAAGGTAGGGCATAGGAAGGATAGGCAACAGCAGCAATATTCTTGTGGGCAATGCTGGGTGAGCGAAGAGACTGGCAGACATTCTCCTCCATGGATTCCCAAGAAAAAACTCATGTAGAAATACAGAGGAAGCACTATTCCCAAAGGCAGGTCTGCAAGCACTTACAAATCTCTTTCTTCCCACACACCCCTCCAAAGAGAACAGAAAGTCCCTAGTTTTTAAGTTTATTTAAAAGAGTGGTCTCACTTTAAAGGGGTATTAGTTCTGAATGTAGTATCCTCTTAAGTAGCTCCAGATACCAACAACTGAACAGTTTTTCTGTGCCGTCCATAACGTATTGGTCCATTCAGATGCATCTAGAGGTGCATACTGGTATGGCAAGTTCAGTAAGCTAGGAAGCAACCTTTCTTCCTCTGAAAACATCGAAACTATACAACCATCTCATCTTTTTTTCAAAGATTACACAGTGCCTCCGTATTAATTCCACGTCTGAAACGGTACATAATCAATATCAACACAAAGTTCAAAAAGAAATGCAATGCAATAGGTAATACCATACACACTCATGGGCTTGCTACCTTTTCTACCACGGCAATCTACTCCTATACAAACCATCTTTACCTTTGCTTTACCTTTTTAACCTGTGGGAAGAAATTAATTTTTTAAATAAAAATCTATAAAAACAGGATGGAATCACTTTAAAGGGTGTCTCTTAAGTGATATAGTTTAGAATAGGTTTACTTCTTGCCAAGTTATTTCACAAAACCAAAATTTGTTCAACCCCATGCAATTTCAGAAAAAAAAGTTACTATCTGCATCTATGTAAAATGAAATATTAGATCTTGTCATTACAAATGAAAAATACAAGTATTATCTGACAAAACCCAGTAACATTTTACAGTGGCCTTCACTGATCATACACTGGCAGGAAACCAATACTGCGTTTATTAGGTAGTGCATGATACACTCAAAGCCAAGTAACTCGTACTGTAAGTTCAGGATTCTAAAGAAACTCCTTATGCAGACATTTTTGCAGTGTAGAGCTATTTTGGAAGAAGCACTGAGTTGATGATGGTATATCGTAAGTCAAGACACAAGATTCTGTGCTGATCAAACAAGTCAACTTTACATAATTCCCATTTGTTTTATCTACAGTTCAGTGTCTGAACCATCCTGAAATTCAAAATAATTATTTTTAAATTAACACAAGGGAAATTATATTCTTGTTTAATTACATGTCCTCCTTTAATTCCTAAAAATGGTGGTAAGGACCACCATAAAGTCTCAAAGATCTACATAACAAAACATTCAAACAGTTCCACATCACATATTACAATTTTGAAAACTCTGCAGATGAGCCTCTTTTTACCCTACCTTGTCATGTTTCTGCTGGTGCCTTGCCCTGGTATTCAGGATATGGTAAGGGGTTTCAGAGTCTCTGTTGATGTAATAGATTAGTCTTGAAGGCAGTGTGACTTCTTTTTGGATTACATTGCTGTAACTGTTATTTTTACTGTTACTGCTTTTATTCTGTTGAAATGTATTCTCTTCATCTGCCAGTACTCCTTCTATATCGCCTGCCATTTCATTCCAGTGCAGGTCTGAGGAAGAAAGATATGCCAACCATGAATTAGATGGCAGAATGTGTTTGCTTCCATAAAAAAGCTACATAATTCAGCTTGCAGTATTCTAATCACTTAAGCAAACAAAAAGATAGCTTACTCATTGAGCTAGATCTGATTCACTTTTCACACACAAAATTATTTCAGGAATTATTTATTTAAATGCATATACATTTTCATATGCAGTCATGGAGTATAAATATTTTAATGCCTCAACCTCCAAGAGGAAAAAAAAACCAACTTAATGGATATGTAATTACCCCCTACACCCTCTTTGATAGCCAGGCTGGTTCTCTTCTCTCTCTCAGACACACACAAGCAAGAAAAAAAAAAAAAAAACACCACAAATGTATATCTCCAAAAGGCTAAGAACACTCCTCATGTTCTTAAGAAAAACTGAATTCACAGTCCATGGACACCGAATGCTAATCAATTCTCTTACATAATACGAAGTTTTCTGCCTCTCTCTTTTTAACTTTGTCAAGAACCCTTTTCTTCAGTGGCAGCTTTTCAGATGAAATCGGTAGCCTTTCTCATTAAAATTTCAGGATGCAGTCAATCAACGAGCAACGCAACAGTAATAACATGATGCACAAACCGACTATACTCAGCATTCCATATATATCTCTACATGCAATCAAAAGCAAACAAAAAGCAAGCCCAAAAAAACCAACCCCAAACAAATCAATTAGCTTCCCAGCCAGATGCCCGTACAGATGCACCCCAACACACACAAAAACCACCTAAGCCTTTTTTTTGTCGCATATCTCACCAGCGTGTTTCACCCCATCCTCTACCCGAAACACTGCAGCACTGGCTTCAGGAGACCGGGGGGGGAAACCTCACATTTCTCTCTTTTTCTGTGCACATGCCAGCCAAGGAAACATTCACCGAGCCCCGTTTTTCTACACGCCGAAACAGAGGCGCACACAGAGCTGGAAGGGGCGGAGGCAGACACCGTTCAGGGGAGAGGGATGTTACGGGGGTTTATCCCCCGGGGCGGCGGCAGCGGGGCCGGGGAGGGGGCGGACGGGCCCGAGGAGCAGCAGCCGCCTCACGCACACCAGCACACACGTACCCCCGCCATACCCACCGGCGGCCGCTGCAGCCGCGCGGGCCCGGGGGCAGGAGGAGCCATGGAGGAGCAGGAGCAGCGAGACGAGGCGGCCGAGGAGCGGCAGGAGCGCGGGGCGGCAGGCGGCGGGGAGGCGGCGGCCGCAGCGAGGCTGCCGCAGGGAGATGCTGCCGGGCGGCTTCATGGCTCATAGCGCCCCGGGGCGGGGCGGCGCGGGGGCGGCCGGCCGGGGGGCAGCGCGGCGCCCTCGGCCCAGGAGGGGCCCGGGCGGGCGCAGGCGAAGCGCGGCGGGCGGCTCCCCGCGGCGGCACCCGCCCGTCTGGCTCCTCTCCTCAGCGTTACGGGAGACCGTTACCTCAGCGCGAGGGCGGGCGGGCAGCGGCGCGCGCGCACCTTCCCCTTCACACACACATCCCCCCTCCCCCCCCCCGCCCGGCTCCAACCGCCAACCCCGCGGCGGGCGCACGCGCACCGACCTCGGCCCACGGCGGGGCCGCGCAGGCGCCGTCCGCTGCGCCGCCGGGCGGGGGCAGGCGGCGGGGTGTCGGGCCCGGCCGGCGCTGCCCGCGGCGGGGGCAGGCGGCGTCCCGCACTGCCCCGGGGGGCGCTGGGGCTCGGCCTGGGGCGGGCAGGGGGCACGCGCGGGTCCGCGGCCCCGAAGCAGCTGCGCGAGGCGCGCTGGGAAACACCCCGCCGCCGCCTGGAACGCCGTGCAGAGCGGGCTGTGCAAACCGGCCCCGCTGAGCGAGGCTCGGCAGAGCCTGCGAGGGATCGGTCCCCTGAGGGCAGGGGCCGGGCTCCGCGCCCGGGGCTCAGCGGGGGACGGGCGAAGGGGGATGCAACGCACTCGCAGCCCGCTGTGCGGCTGAGACTGCGGGGGGCCCTCCCCGCCACCCCTGCCCCTGCCCTCCCCTCTGCTCCCCGCTGGTGTGGAGAGCCAGGCTCCCCTCTGCTGCCCCTCAGCGCTGCCAGCCAACAGATGGTGCCTTGCTTCCCCCTGCTTCCGTCCCTGTGACCGCGGCCAACCCGCGATGCAAGGGCTGTGGCAGCGAGAACCAAGCGTTACCAAAGCAGCGTGTCTGTACTGACACAGAAAATGGACGTGTGCACAACCAACACAAGACGAGCAGTGCAGGAGGGTGCACGGTCTGCACCTGCTGTACACCTACCCGTGCTCGCTGCGCACAGCAGCAGACACCGGACCATGAACAAAAAGACGTAGCAGTACATTTCTGCACAGTGAGTGGTATCTCTTATACTTCAGCATGCCTGGGGTGAGCCACCACTATGAAGAATATTTGCAAGGATAAAAATAACTTCAAACACATACGAGAAGATTAATCTGCTACTTTGTATTTGTTCCATGGCTTCAGGAGTCGGAAAACCTGAAGCTCAGTTCAGAGGCAAGTTTAGATACCGAGTTCTCAGTGCACATTTTGTCCAGCAGACTTCTAACACTCAAGAATAGATAGGTTTTATTTTGGTGAAGGTCTCACTGCTGAGGAAATAAAGATGTTTCTCCTTTTTGTCTGGATATTGCTTTTGTCAGTTTATTCCTTCTAATCTGAGTCTTCTGTGCACCACGTGGATTTCCAGAAAGATAGGAATTTTCTCTGCTTTGCATAATTTTCTTTAGATTCCAGCCAGAATTCATTATAATTGTTAATTTAGAAAGTACAAGCAGTTTAACAAATCATTGCTGTGTAGACTATTTCATAGAAATACTTTAAAAAAAAAAATTAATTCTGAATTCTCATCCTGGTCCAATAGGTGCTACTTGTGGAAGCTCAAAATCTAAGCACTCAACAGCAGACAAACGCATAGAAGACACAGACCCATGAGATGACCAGGTGTGAAAAGTAACAGAAAACATGCCTTAGGATTCCTCTATTGTCTGGGTCTTGGGAGAAATATGTACCAGTTTTCTGTATAAAATGGCCTTCCTTATGCTTACACTCCCAGACACATTTCATGCAGCCCACATAGCCCAGCTGTTCCTCATCATTAGATATTACTAGAACAATTCAAGCAACAGCATCTCCTGTTCTCCCCATAAACATATAAACAGATAGAAGGACCAGTCATAGTCACTGCATGTCAGTGCATCTAGCTCTAAAATAAGTAAATACAGTTTAAGAAAATATTTTAGAAGCAAAGAACAAAAGAGTAGAATGATAATACCATCAAAATAATAGAACCCAGAAACTAACTTTCACCAAACAACAAAAATGAACAAATCTAGCAACAACAAATCCCAGAAACACCTGCTCTCTGAAATGATCAGTTCTTATTTTTGCTGTCAAGATTTCAAGGGGAGAAAATAATGATTGCCTCTTTCTACAAAAGTTGTCTAGGGCAAAGATTTTGTAAAGTTCTTTTAATTCATGTACAAGTCTGCAACAGAAATAATCACCTGAATAACCATCTGAAGCAGACATGCCTACTCTCCCAGTTGCTGATGGACACGTAACTCAAGCTGTGTCTCATAAACCTACAAACCATCAAATACTCACACGCAGTTTACAGAGGGCAATCAGCTCAAGATAAAATTCCCCAATAGCAATGACAGCTGCTTTTTTTTTTTTTTAAACCTGCTTTCATCTCTGAAAGACACTATGAAATAATCCCAGATAGATTGCACTGCAGATGTCTGAAAACAAAATACCAGAAGCATGGATTATCATAGCAGCATCTGTACCAAATGAAAGAAAAGGGAAAGTCCATGTCAGGCACACAGGAAACTGCTGGTAGTGCTTCAAGACTGGTGAGGGAGCAAAGGCAAACTATGCAAGGTATATACATGCTGTCAATCTGGGTGATAACTAAACTTCACATCACATCTCCAGATGATTGTCCAGAGCTTTTAAATTCCCTCCTCCTTTACCAGGATGGGGCGCGGTGAGCACATGGCGTGAAATCTTGTAATGCTACATTTCAAAGTAAAACAGGTTCAGATGCAAAACTGCTGATAATTGACAGGCAGTCGGGAAATAGTCCAGGCTCTGTTAACCTAATAGTAAAGATACAGCCATCCAACACGATCAAATGCCTTTTCTGATACCACCTGAAAAAAGAAGTCACCTTATCACTGGACTTGGGAAAGCCTCTATGCAGAATACATTTTTAAAGAACTTACCCCTTTGCAAGGCATAAATAATATTGATCTTGCTGAGTGAGCACAGTAAGACTGCGTCTTCCTAGGTAATAAAGAAAACTCATAAATTTCAGCAGTAGTCTCTTACCTAACACTTATTTTAAGAATCCAGTTAGGGCCTTTAACAAATGAGCAGATGGGATGTTCCTCACAGAGACAAACTGTCTACCATTTTAATAGAAAGGGGAATATTTCTGTTGCAGATGGAATATGAAAGAGACAAGTTCAGGAGATACAAACATGGATGACTCATTTATCAAAAAATTCTTTGCAAGGATGCTGTAAGTACACTGGCTATCAAGTTTACAATAGTGATGATCATTACAGAAGAGGAAACCACAATATCAAATATTCAGTCTAACAGGAGGTTAAGCATAGAAGACTCACATAGTTACTTTGGTGATAACAGGTGATACCACTTGGGCAGCTCAAGACTGGCCTTGGGTGATGAAGGATGTAACACCATAGGGAACAGGCAGCACAAACAGCAGAGGCAGCCATTGCTGGAATCTGCTATCAAGGAAGTGCAGCTGTCAAGTATAATTATGATTTATTCATATTACCATAGCATGAGCAGGCTCAGCCATAGACCAAGGTCCCGCTGTGCTCTGTGCTGTAAAGACACAGGACAAAATGGCAGGCCTGTTAAGAGACATTTCCTTTTGATTTGCAATAGTAAATAACCCAGCCAGTGCTGTAAATAACAGAAGAAACATAACAACAGCTCTAGGAGGGGTACCAAGCACACTACCGGTCTAAAAGGTAACTACACAGGGGACACTGAACAACAATAGGACCTCATTAGCTGGCACATAACTAATCCACATAAGCTGTAATATTGCATGCAAAAGACTGTGGTAGCCATTCTCTGTTTCTCAGCAGGGGCTTAATAGCTAAGACAAAGCTATATTGAAACTTCATGCCACTCGTATTTCCTTACTTCATATCACATGCAATGTGAGTACAGATAATTTACACTTGGAAGAAACATGGTAATTGCAATGAACAATGCATTACATCGGTATAACTTTTTCTTAATCATACCTGTTTGAATACTCACTGATTCTCCATATTCAGCTATTCTCAAATTGCTCCTCAGTCGTCACTGTGAGAATATTTCTATATGGTTATTACAATTTTTTTTTAAAAAACGTGATCATCTCTTGCTATACATCCCACCACCTAACAGCTCAGCAGCAGCCCAGCATTTAGTCAGAGAAGAATAAGTACTTTTCATTTATTTTGTTTCTTTTAGCTTCTTTAAATACTTTTTAGCAACTGGGGGGGGGGCGGGGAGCACAAGTGTTGCAGTAACACAACAAACACATACCACAAGACTCAGGAAACAGACCACTGGCTCTAGATTCTTCTGAAGCAAGCATCGCTTTCCAAACTATAGATCCAACAGAACAGGGTTTCCATGCTCTTCACTTTTCCATCTTCTTTATTTCAACCTTGTACTCTTCAGAGGAAGAGCTTTCTCCTGTTACTGTGTAGTTCAACAGAGCCCAAAACCCAGCTTTCCCCTCCAGGTACAATAGTGGAACAATGTACAATATCAGGCACAACACTATTTTAAACACAGTAATACTATAAAATAGAATACAGTAAAAATGCTGTTTCCCCATCAGAACTGCCATTCATTTGCCAAGATCTGTGTGCACATCATCGTTAACTACTCCTCTCACTAGTGGTACTACACCAATGAACTCATTTGCAAGTACCATATGCTGCAGCACACCAGGTTAGAATATACATACTGGTAAGGATATACTTGCCAGCCCCCTCCCCACAATATTGTGAAATGTTATTGATAAGGTCAAGTGAAGAAACTAAGATGATAAAAAGAACTTATCTTACCAACATTCAGCCAGGAAGAGAACACAGCTGTGCTGCTAATAGCAAACAAGTTGGAGGTTTTATTAATTGCAGTTCAATTCGTATCTAGGTATAACTTAGCATCAGTAATCTTCTGATTGAGGGAAAAAAAATATTTTAATAAACCACACCAGACTAATTTCAGCATTAATTCACAGTGTACTCTTGGATAATTAACTAAGCATTCACAGCCAAAGGATTTTACAAGTTGTTTAGTAGGATCCCTCAGCAACGTTTAAACAACTGCACATAAGTCATTGTATACAAGATACCGCAGTGAGGTATTTTTGCCGTCAGTGGAAATAATATGATACTAAAGGCTCCAGTTATTCACCATATCGTCCAATTTAGAGCAGCAGCAGAAACATGCTAGTCAATGAGGCTACCTAGAACACATTTGTCAGCTGTTCTGATACAGCTATACCTAGCAAGTAAAACACATGCCACCAGCAGAAAAAAAAAAAATGCTTCTCTTCTAATAAGGAAGCACTTCTAAATGTGGCTGTGACATCAGCCTGCCCCTTGCTGCCCTTGCTGGCTCGTTTCACTTTTGTGAGTTAAAACGTGAACATAGCATCAAGAAAGAAAGATGGGGCGACAGAGGAAATCTTGCTTAAATAGGTGCTTTCATTTATATTTCCTTCAAACTAAAACCATGGAGTTCACATCCCATGGACTTGCCACAGCGAGCAAACACTTCCAGTTGGTAGGTTGTAAAAAAGCAGATTGCAGCTATTCCAGCACAGCGTTGCAAAGCGGAGGGAAGATATCATCACTCTTCCCCTGACCCACTTGCACATGCACAGAGGAGGAAAGGGCTGCACTGGATCTCTTGAGTTATCAAGTCTAGCCCCCAGCTACCACTGGCTATTCCGTCACACAGTTCCTTTCATACATTGCATTTAAAAGCAATTGGGGTTTCTGCCCTTCTACTACCCACTGGAAGGCTGTTCCAGAAGCTCATTATTAGAATCACTAAGTAAAATCCTCCTACCTCCCAGCCTAAATTTATTCATGCCTAACAGAAACCCATTTGTTCTTGTGCCAACACTAGCATTAATAGCTCATTCCCCCTGCTGGTAGAAATTACTAGACTCTTGATGCTTACAGCATCTAAGCCCAAGTGATAGGCAAAAATTTCATGAGACTGTAGTTGAAAACATAAAGGATGTTACCTTCAGCACAGAAATGCCCCCAAATAGCAAGGACTGCATTAGCTTGAGAAGCAGAAGGAACATGGCTGTGCCAGTACAATGTATGCACGAGCTACTAAACCTCACCGGGAAACAGAATTTACTAGCTACAGCTACTATTTACTACTTGGAAGCTGGTTCACTGGGCATGGACATGCAGCATTTAAAGGTTTTGTAGTTGCTTTTCTTATGTTCACCCAAAAATAAAATTAAAAAATTCTTCTTCTAGTAATTTGCAGATGCTAAGGCTGCTGCTCAAGTAAGAGACTTCTACACAGCCTTGCCTTCAACAGAGACACCTGTGCTGATGCTGCTGTCATCCTATGCTATAAAAGGTAGGTAAAAATGCCAAGAAGTAGCAATGTTAGTCAGATGAGGAAAATCCTGGCATTTCCATAAAGTGCAGCCCTACGAAATAGGGGGAAGAAAATAAATACAAACTGCTATATCCAATTAGGCAACCTGCCTTTTCTCCATAGACAAACTTGGACCAGTTTCCTTGCTCCTTTCCTAATTAGGCATAGGGATGAATCAGACATGAAACACACTATCCTGAAAGATTGCTATTTGAGGGTGTATCTACCATTTGGCACTGATTCCTCTAGAAAGCCATTTAGCTGTGATTTCTCTGGAGAGATGGTCTGAATTTTTGAGAAAAATCAATGCAAAGGTTTATCAAAGTGTTACACTAAAGTCCTAGGGTGTCCCCAACATATTTGAGTTACTAGAATATATTTTTTTTCATGTAAATAACTTTCAGTGTTGGATGCGGATCACAGATTGATGTGTTATCATCCCCCTCACCAAAGACCTTCTAAACGAATTTCCTTACAAGTTTGATATTCGACCACAGAAAGTCCTCTTTTAGCTTTTCCTCAACAATCAGTCTGGACCTATGGATTCCCAGATTTTAGAGGTCAGTCACAGATCTGGTGATTCTCATGACCTATCTGCCAAAGACAGCATCTGGTAATGTCAACATCACATCAAAATTATGCGCAGATCCCAGTGAATGCTTTGCATGATTTCTGCTATTAATACCTTGAGCAGATTCTTGCTTTCTAAGGAAGCTCCACTAAATTTTCAGTCTCCCAAAGCACAGAAAGAATCACAGCCCAATAATATTTTACTAGTTTACTAGAGCTGAACAGCCAGGGCCATAACGCAGCTAGTAATAACACAGGGGATTAGTTCTGCTTTGTCAGCTTGGTACAAAGGCAAATAAGACCCCAACAGTCTTTCCTGATGCAGTGTGCACCCCTCAGTCTTCTTGCTAATTTTCTAGACAAAAATCTCAGCCACAAATCTCTAGAGCATAAAAACTTCGATTAATCCCCAAGTTGTCACAACCATGGAAGCGGATATTCCTCTCTCACACCCACAGAAGCCACACACAGCCTGACCATGTGGATTGTCCTTCAAGAACCCGCACTTGGGGGTGGTGAAATTATGCCCTTTACCTCGCTGCTTCCATTCTTCCTCTCACCCACATGAACTCACACTTAGTCACCCTTCAAAAATCTTATTATTTCTCTATATGCATATGTTCCCCATGATTTTCTGGAGTTGCTTATCCCACTAGTTAACTATAAGTTTAAACACACGTTATTAGTTGTTACTATGGAAATGTACCTTTTTTTTTTTAAGACCTCCTTGGAAATTAAAGCAGCAGTATTTTATCCTGCATGGAGTATCTTTGTAGCATACATGATTGAAAAAGTGCTCGTTTTCCTGTACTACCCCCCACAAAGAATGCATTTATTATTCAAAAGCCATACTTCCAAACTAACTTTTTCAATTATTAGTTACAAAACTGCTTCTTATGGGGAATTAATTTGCTTTCCTCTCTTAAATTCCATCCATATCTTATGGCTAAGATATGCTCCAACTTTGATCATCTTTCAATTTCTCATCCTTTTCATCCTGCTTGTGAGCACCAGAAGCCCCATAAATAAAGAAGGAGGTCACTTTCTTTCTCAAGACTGTTGCCTTGAGAAACCGAAGGCTTCAATGCATAATGATGCCAGGACAACTTCTTGCTGCAGACGAGCTAAAATGGCATGGCAAAATTGTCTGTATGCATACACGTGCCAGCTAATGTTTGAAGTGAGACATCACCGAAAGCAGTTCACACCTCCAATTAAGGTTTGGTTGCACCAACTACACTATCACAGTTAGAGAACTTCACATAAATGTTAAGAAAACTATAGGTATACATTAACATGCAGCAGAAAATATTTGCTCATTGTAAGCAACTCCAGATAATTAGCTGCTCCTACTTGTAGCTGAAAGGGATCAGTTTGCTGATAATCAAAGCATTGCAAGCGTCAAGTGCCTGAGCAAGAACCGAAATCAAAAGAAATCTCACCTCTGATTAAACTGGGTTTCAGACCAAACCCTCTTCCCATAACAAACGCATACACAAAACTTGGATCACAGGGCTACAAAATAAAGAGTTTAGTCACAGAAACTTGAATTATTCTTTATTTTTATTACTGTTCTTATGTGCTGATACTGCATGTGGAGCTTAGGGTGCAAAACAATTTCTTAAACAAACAAACAAATACACTTCAACTGACAGAGTTTGGTGGATTGAAGCATTAAACAGCAGGGAAGCATGCCCAAAGGTACACAGCAGATTAGCTGCACAGTCCAAAGGACAGTCTGACCTCTGCAGGCCAAAGGCAATTCAAGGCCCTTCCCACTGGACAGTGTTTTCCTGCCTTTATATTATTTTAGCCCCATCCCAAAATTTATGTTGCTGTCCAACACAGTTGCATAATCAATGAACTTCCATTTACCAGAGATCCTGCTGAGCACAAAATGTCTCTTTTTCTTCATTCTGCCTACAGATAAATTGACTTTTCTTGTAGCAGAGAAAACTGCTTCTAAACAGTCACTGCCATCCGTTGGTTTGGTGACTGTTTAAGCAATACAAAACTCCTTCACAACATGGTACCTCCTACAGTCTTTGTGGAGGAAATAACAGCTGAATGGATATGGAGAAAGAGCATCACTGTAATAAAAAAAACCCAAACAACTTAGAATGAAAGCAATGTAACCAGAGTTATATCATCTCTTACATTATTTTGCCAATTAACAACGACAAGAAATTCATGCAATTCTTTTTCTGTTTTAAGGAAGGTTGGCCACTCAACAGCATAGCTCAAAATGTCAGCCTGCTTTATGATAGCTAAAGAATGACCCTAGTTTCTTGACCCCAGTTGTTTTAAACTTGACTTTCCCACTCTGCACTGCAGTGCAGCATCCAGACCGGTGTAAAATAGCACAGGTTACCACCTGGGAGCTGCCCTGCTTGAAACCTCTTCCTGGTTTCCACATGCATTTAATGATTTCTAGTGTGAGAGCAGCCCTTACAGATGTGGGCATATGGTAACAGCCCTCAGTCTAGGCTTAGATAAGCACTTGAACAGGTTTAAGTGCCATTTAAATACTGGTTTCTAGAACCCTTCTAGAATCTGTACTGGTAGCACTAATGTGTTTATCCAGTCAGGCTATAAAACATTATTTGGCTTCTATGAGCTGCCATGCAGAACTGCAGAGCTCAATTTTAAAATATTTATGATCGTCCTAGCACTCTTATCTTTCCCCACCCCTCCAAGAGAGAAATGAAGAAAGAGTCTTACATTTTTGGATGTAACTGTTTTCTAGAGGGAACCTATGCACTGGGCTGCCAAGCCTGACTCATCCCTACAGACATATTTCTAGAAGAAGCGTGCACATAGGACTGACAGCAGATCACAAGCTACCTCTTAACTTCCACAGAGATTTTATAGGTTTTCAAGCAACCTAGTAAAAATAAGACACAGTAACCTTTTCTTTACAGTGGGGAACATTAATAAAATTCTCTGTTGCTGTAGTTATGAAGAGGGAGGACTTTTTTATTCATAAAACTAGGTTACTGAGAAAATAATGTGCTCACACAGCAGAGGAATGCTCTCTGAGCGTGCAGATAGCTTATTTCCCAGCTTGCTACCACAGCTTAGACTGGACTGCCCCATTTGCCTCTCAGCTATTCCCATCCAGTTCTGGTGCTGGACTCGCAGGGCACCCAGCAGCAGTGACACAGGCCAGGGGTGATGGACCCTGAGAGCTTCTCTACCAGTATCACCATGAGCAGAAATGCGACCTTCTAGAGGCAAGTGAAAAGTGTCAGCACTGAAACGTTAGCAGCTGGTATGTTAGGAGCATTAAGAAGGGAAACAGCGGGTGGTAACAACAGTAACTTCTAAAAAGCGCAAATAGTGGGTAAATAAGCACCTTCCCTTGGGTTTTTTTTTTTGCTAATGCCACAGTATCAGCCAGAATGGGTTAGTATTGCCCATATCACCTATAGGCAGGGAGATCCTCCCAGCTGGCTTACTGTCACAGAGGAGCTTGGAGGAGCTCACAATTGCTGCCTCTCCAGAGGCTGGGTTGCCACGTGGCATCCACCTTGGGCATGGATGGGAGGGCTTGTCTGGTGCGAGTCATCTTGGCAGAGTAAGTCCCTGGGTAAAAGACTCCAAGGGTGTGTAGGGAAAAGGGTTAAGCATCGTGCCCGAGACCTGCAGGGTTTGGGTCTGGTGGCCTTTGCAGGAAATACAAAGACAAGAATGTCCCCAGGTGACTGGCTGCCTCCCAACAGCCCAGAAGGCTCCCCACCACACGCTGGAAGGTAGGTATGTGGGCCAGGCACCAAGCTCCTTCTCTATTCCCACTGCCATCTCCAGCCTCTTCTTTGGAGGAAACTTCACAGCCAGCTGAAGATGCTGGTCAGCATTTCTCCAAATTCCCCAGCTCCCTGCTGCCAACCAGATCAGGTGCCAGCACCCCCAGCAGACTTGCTGTTGCAGCAAGGTCACCGGCACACTCACTGCGGTGCTGAGTGGCAGGGCAGGGGCAGGGAGGCTCGGTGGCCGCAGCAGTGGGGTAAGGGCAGCCAGGTCTCTGCAGGTGCCAGGGCGAGCACAGCGTCCCTTTGTCTTTCCCATCCCTTGGCTTCCTGTCACGTTGCTGTTGGAACTGAGGCACCTGCGAATGAAGGTTTGGGTCAGCGTTAGGAGTGCCTACCCTCTTTGAACAGCTGAAGGAAGGGGAGTTTGCTGTTGCTTTTGTGGTGGAGCATCTCGGTTCCATCAAGTGATTTTTCCTGCATCGGGCAAGTGGTGTTTTTCCTGGCCTCTTTCTGGCTCCTCTGCTGCAATGCTATGTTGTCACCTCGATGGAACTGCAAATGAGACAAGAAGTGCCAAGTGCTCATCCAGTGACCCTCATACCATGTCTTTCACAGGTCTCAGCTGGGTCAGGAGGAGACACAGAAAGATCCTTTGCTGCTTTCCCTGAAATGTGTTTTGATGGAAGCAGCTGTAATCTCTTCCCACGTATCCTGCCAAAACCAACCTCCACCCAACACAAATCCCTGGTGGGATCTGAACTAGGCTGACAGCAAGCCCTGTTACTTTTCCAATTGACATTTGGAGACAGTAGAAATTTCTGGCATTTTTTTCATTTTTACAGTAAAGATGTCCTCAAGGAATTTACACGGATATCTTTTTGCATTACCTTCCCCAGCAGACATTTCTATCCCAATATGAAAGGCAGCTGAACATCTAGAAGGCTTTTTGCTCAAGGCACATAGTAGTTAGCACACCTTGTGCCAGGAGGGAGAGGATTAGACTCTCCCCAGCCATCTGCTGAATATGCCTTGCCAATGTCAGAAGGGTATTTTGCTATATAAACTGCACAAGGCATATATCCGTATACAATTTTGAAATTTAGTAATTTTCCATTGAAAATAAAATCTGGTTTTGCATAGCGCAAAAAAGAGAGGTGGCGTGCACCGCATGCACTGCAGCACAGCAAGACAGGGAGTGATGTTATTGAATCTTTAATTTTAACTTCGGGCACACTGACACTGGTATGAAAAAAACCAGCATGTAATGCAAGTTCTCAGAGACTTCACAAATCACCTTCATGATATCCATACTTGCTCAGCAAGATGATTAACCAGCTGAATAGGAAATATGGAACAGTCATGTGAGATTTAAAACAGAGACTTTGAAATTTATTTGGAGAAAGTAATGCTGCAGGGCCTAGGAGGAAGACACCCGTGTTCTCTCAACTCTCATTTGTTACTCCATCCTTCACCAAAGTATTTTCAGTCACAACAGATTAAGTTGTACTCTGCAGAAAGGTAATTAAATTTTCTGGTGGATTTTGATATATTCTTGCATTATGTTTCATTGCAGTCTGGAGCAAAACAGACTTATTTTGTTTTCAGTTGCCTGCCAAGGAGGATAGAGCTCCAGCTGTGGAAGAGCCTATGTCTCTCCAGAAGCCGAGCTGCTCAAAAGCTGGCAGGCATCATTACAGAGGCTTCTCCGTGCCTGACCCCATTCCACTTGCCCAGGATTTGGAATTGCTGGGTAGCAGGTACATCAGTATTCTCCAGGCAAATCATGGAGAGCTTGGGAGTAAGGACCTCCAAATATTTAATCCACAGCAATCCACCAGCTACATCCCTACAGGTGGACCTTCCTCCTGTCAAGCCTTCAAGCAAAAAAGGACCTTAGTGCTTCTCTACCCACAGCACCAATGCAAACAACAGAAGCAGCAGGAGAAGCGAGAGATGACGACAGACATATAGCCTACTGCCAACCCTTGTCTTATGTCAGGGCAGAAAATGCTTACCCGTAAATTAAATCTTAAATACCAGCTTTCCCCTTGCTCCAATATTCATAGCCTACTAGCTGAATCCTGAAGTAGGATAAAAACTTACCAAAAGTGGCTAAGCAGCCCCAGCATCCACTGATTTCAGAAGCAGAACATAAAATACACTGCAAGGGCTGAACCTGCATGGAGCTTTACACCTAAAAAGATTTTTTTCTAACTCTAATCTTTTTAATTCCTTTAAAATCTGTACAACAGCTCTGTTATGCTTTATGAGCCTTGTCACAAATACAAGCCTTCACGTTGGCACATTTTAAAAATAACCAGTGAGTAAGATCCTGTTCTCATTTCTATAAAAACTCCCCAACTGATGATAAAAACTGGTTAATAATTTAACAAAGTAATGTAAGTGTTCTAAAAGTGGCATACAGCCATTTATATTTAAAGAAAGCGCTTAGTTATAGGAGATTAATCTGAGAGAGAGCGCAACTATTAAATAGAGAAAACACTTCCAAAATCTTTTGCAGAAACTCCTAGCATCACCTGCCTATGGGCAACCACAGGCTACTTGTTCCTTGTGCTGTCTGCTTTCACGTTTAGAAAACGGCTCCCCTGAGGAAAGGCTGGCTGCTTACAGACTGAAACACTGCTCCACAGGGCGTGAGTGCAGTTTGGCCCATATAATCCAGATCCGAACTCCACCACATCACCCAGGTCCCAGCAAAGTCACAAGAACCATTGAGCCCCTGCAATACAGTTTATAGATCTGAAAGAACTGGAGGGTTTGTGCTTCTTTTGTGGATTCTGGAAGGCTGCTTATCTCCACATTCTCAAGGATCTCCATTTATGTTGAATTCCATTGTTATTGATATTTATTTCAGTTTACTTCAGTATCCTGATCCTCACAAATATCTAGCAAAGACTCGGACCAATGTCCAGACCATCCAAACCCCTGAATGTTAGTCAGTGGGCACCTTTATTTGAGACTGAAGGAGGTCAAAACCTAGTGAACATCTTTACAATGTTTCTCTTAGGCATCTTGCCTTACTTTTCCAGCCTTTAAAACAACATAAGAGTTAATCATTAAGATATATTTTCAAGAATAACAACTAATAGGAAATTATGGAAAATGGAAAAAATAAATGTGATTTTTCTATATTTTGTTAGTGCATCCCCACATCCTTCACATTTCATCTTGCAGGTAAAGGTATAAAAATACGTTAAAATATTTTATAATTGATATCTATATTCCAAAATGTAAATAATTTAACAGGGCTCTTTTATTTTATATATGAATATATATTTATATTTTAATATGTTACTTTCATTCATCAGACAAGTTAAATTTTATAACCAAATCCATTAATATGGAATACTGAGCTTCTGGATAGCTGAAAGCGAAGCCTGAAAGAAAAATTACAGTTCCAAGGCATTTTCTAATTTGGTTTATAAATAGATGGTTTTGACATACTACTCACAAAAACAAAGCTATAGTTAGCTTGCCTGAGGCAGTGGCGCAGCTGGGAGAAGAACGTATGCTGGCAGCCTAGCTGTGCAGTTGCCTGTGTTGCCATACATGCTATCAAAACACCGGTTAACTACGCAGGAAGAATTAGCATTTTGGCTCGAGGCAGAGTGATAGGAAACAGTCTTGGATTGGGTGTTATCCAACATTTTAACCATCGAAGAAAAGCAAGCTAAATAGATTCTTAATTGGAAGCAGCAGGTAAGAAACACTAATGCAACTAACCTTCTTGGGTGTTTTGGTACAAGGCAGGTAGACTCTTGTGAAAATTACTGTTTCCTGTAGTAAAGTTTTTTCACTGTTGATAACTGTATAGCAAAATAATTTATATATTTAAGTCAAATGAATGGCATAAATATTCTCGGAATATGCATAGTGGAATGGATACCCCCTGCAATGGCACACCCTGTCTGGGGCCTGACCCAGGCTCACTTCTCCCACTGGAGACTTTTGCATTGACACCAGCCAATTTCAGCCCAACCATACGGATAAATATTCTGCTATACCTGCAGCATTCTGGCTCTGAATCAGCACAAAACATCAAAGATTTCAGTTGAAGCTCAGAAGGCCCCTTGAACTGACAGAAGCTTGCTGGTTATCCCTTTGATGATTTGGGCACTAACTTACTGGATTCATGCCCTGTTGCCCTGCCTTGAGTGGAACTGATATAGCAATCTAAAGTTTATTTCGTATTTATTAATGTGTCTAAACTGCAAAATTAGGATCCACACACAAACTTTCCAAAATCTCAGTTACTTCAACATAATAATTTGAGATCCACCCTTCAATGAAACACTTTCTAGCTGACAAACAAGCCCAGCACATGCAAAAATACAAATGGATAAAACCTTGATATCAGACAGTAAATGCCATAATTCATGCTATATGCATTTTTTTCCAATCAAGAGCCGTGTTCCCTGCCCCTTTACTTAATACTACTTCTGACATTAATTTTCAGTGTAGTAGACATCTTATTTCGCAATCACAAGAGAGAAATTGTGTGTGTTAAGTGATGTAATACCAAGCGGCCGAAAAATCCTCCCACACACTGCTTACAAAATGATTTCTAGTCATCTGAGATGCAGCGTGACCTTCACTTACATCAAATGCATTAGGTTTAAACATTTCCTTTAAATAAAAATAAAAACCACCACAACCTTTCCTCACAGAAGCATCCACACTTAGCATACAACCACCATAATTCATAATTTAGAAACAAAAATTTCCTTTCCTGTAGGTACAAACCTGAGACTGTGATATAAGTGATAGTCCTCTTCTAAGTGTTAGAGACATGAAAATTAAAGTTAATAACAAGGGTCAACTTGCGCTTGAATTTCACCACTCAGTCCTTTCAAATCCACTTACAGCCTGCGTATTTTGACTGTCAAGACATTGATAAAAGTGCAATGTAGCTCTTTAAAACAGTGCTGAAGAAAAAGAAAGGAGGAAAAAAACCCCACAAACCCACCACAGCTTCAATGCTTTACACAAAATTTCCAGAGGAGTCTGAGGGACTTGCAAGCTCATGTCTTCCCCACCTCTTCAGACATAATTAAAGAATTTAGTAGGGTTCATACGAACTGATGACAACGGAGCTCAGATTCACAAGTCACCTTTTGGCAAATGTTAATTCTTTCCCCTTATAAACTTGATAGAAATGAGTACATTTGCAAAGAAAAAACGCAGCACTATCATCCAAAAATGGACTAGGAGAAAGAACTTCAACTGATGATAGAGACTTGTGACAGTATTCAAACAAAAAGATGCCATCTTAAAGGATAAATTTAAATATAAAAGGAGGGACAAACAATGCAAGCTCACACACTGGGGATGTTTGTAACTTCAGGTCTCTGATCAAAATTTATCAAGTTTTTGTTCATAGCAAATTTAGAAGAGACAATGGCAAGTTGTGCTTATCTGTCTAAAATTACTGGCTTAGCTGTTCTATAATGGTTTTAATCTACACACCAATGTTTTACAGAGTAGACGTCACTAATACTTAAGAAAGGAGATAAAATGATAAAAGTATAAAAATCCCACTTAACGTAGCCTGGGTTTTTGCACAATGGCAGTACCCTGCTTTGGAGAAAGCAATAGCAGCACATCAGCAAGGGAGGGCTGTTCCCTCAGCCTGCTCCCCCAGCCCTTCTCATCAAAAGCTATTTAACCTAATTATCAGCAGTGGGAAGAAACCAAACACAAGGTCCTTACAAACACAGGCAAGAGACAACATACAAAAGAAACAAACAAACCCAACAATAACAAACTCACAGCCCGAACAAGCCCAGAAGAATTAAGCCGTGGCAAGTTACCCTCAATATTAGACTTGTAAGATATTTATTAAATCAAATTAATACTCAAGCCAGTTAGAACAAAATATTGGATGTGAAGTAAACAGATACACAAGTCTCAAGCAACAGCAAACTGAGCTCAAAGCAAATAAAATAAATTAAAACCTAGTAAAAATAATCTCATTGAGAACAGTGTTCTGATGGAGGATTGTTCAAACAATACAAAAAAAGCCATGAAAAGAACATGAGAACTGTACAGACTTGTAACAAATTTATAACTGTAGCAAATAACTATGACGTTTTAGATTTACAGTCACCAAACCCATATAACTTGAAACATTCAAAGGAGAAACAAGGAAAAATCTTCCACTGAAAAAAACCAAACCCAAACTGAACCCCTGTATGATAAAAAGAAGGGAGGGTTAAGCCTTAGGATCCATTTTGCCACGGATGCCCAGCAAACCACAGAAAAGCCAAAGTCCCCACAGCTGTTTGTCACAGCCACCTTCTCCTGTGCAGGCTGGGCTCCCCACTAGAAGAAAACCTCCCCTGGCAGAGCTGGGCAAGGTTTCCAGCACCAGCAATTGCCCACAGCCGGCCAGGCTGTGCCAGTGCCCTGGGGATGTACAGCACAGGCAGCCACCCCGCCGCACAAACTGACATACAGGGAACTTGAAACAAAAACCTTTTTATCTGTGAAGGGTGGTCAGGTGCTGGAACAGGTTGCCCAGAGAGGCTGTGTAGTGCCCGTGCTTGAAGATGCTCGAAACGGCATGGGACGTGGCGCCGAGGAGCCGGCTTTGGGCTATACATCCCCCCGAGGTGCACGCCAGCCCCAGCCCTCCCTGCACTCCTGGGAGCTTAGGGGGGACAGTGGGACACAAGGCTTGCCAAAAATCTAACTGCCAGATTTGTGTTGTTTCCCCCCACACGCACTAGGATGTGAAACTTTTATGGGGGAAACTGGTTGAAAATGGACTTTCAACCCATTTCTTCCTGTGAATCACAAATTTTTGTTTTCCAACATACCCTAGAGTTAAATGAAGTGAAGGAAAATACAGGAGTTGACCTACTGGCTGCACTAGGGAGCTTGGAAGGGATGGGTAGACAGTCAAACAAGACCCAAGGACTAGATACAGACAGGTGTGGGTGCCTGGCTCTCCTTTACAGCTTCCATGAAAAGGCAGAGATGCCTATGAAGGCATAGGCAATAACTACACAATTACATAAAAAATTATATTCATGATACAGCCAAATGACAGTCATCACACCCTACCCTGAGAAAATAAAAATGGAGTATTCTGCATTGCAGATGAATTTTTATTTTAAAATGAAGGAGGGAAAAAATTTGCTACACACAGAAAAAGCGAAGTCTATGTAAAGTTGGAAATAAAAATATGTAAAACAGTTTCATTGCTGTGTTCTCTTCTAAGCTCTAAGAAAAAAAATGTATTTGCTTACCAATGCATTTCACAAAAACCATTGAACATTACTGTCTAAAATAAGAATATAGAAGATAATTCTTGATAATATTGAACACTTAAGAGTTCTTTTCATCCACAAAAAGTGCTGTAAAACATTAACTAATTGTCGTAGGTAAAAATATGCTGACTTTGACTCCAGCATTGTCCTGACCCCAGATTCAATCAGAACTACACTGTGTTGGCAGTAACTCAGGAAATGACAATTTGCTAGAACAGACTGGAAAATTAAATTGTTAGACACATTTGGAAAACCGTAAGAGATCTGTTAATAAAAACCCATTATATTTTTAATTGTATGCAGATTTCAGCTTAATGCCACTGAAATCAAAAGGAAAAATGTTTCTATCATCATTTGGGCAACAGATTGATTAGTCATCATTAGATCAAAATTTTAACAGAGCTTCTTTCAATGTATGGAGAAATGCACTGGTAGCACATACTGCCTTACAACTTTTCTCTTTAGCCTTCAAAAAGATGCACATGCGCAATCTTTTTTGTTATAACCATTTCCCCCCTCTTAGCAGTAGCTGAAGGGATCAAAACAAGCAGCAGTAAAAAGAATCCACATATTAAGCAAATCAAAGGAACATCCCAGAAGAATGATGGAACCCAAGCTGAACCACCCCAGGATGCAGCTACATTTTGACAACTGTTTGCAAAGGTTCAGACAAAACAGAGATAAATACTAAAATAATCCCCAAACCTGAACATTCATTGGTCTAGTCCAGTCTACACTACATCTCTTAGGTCTTACTCCTCACTTCTACCTCCCTCTTCATCTTAAAACTTTAGTGTGATAAAATGCAAGTCATGCCCGTGCATTGCATCCACAAGGGATTCAACATGTGTGCTGAGGACTACACCTACACCCTTCATTACTAAGTCTACAGCACAGCCTCCAGGCCAGCAGTGCCTAAGCTCTCTGCATGAGCTAGCAAGGGTATAATTTGATTCTGCAACTTGTTTGCACAATACTAGTAATTACTAAGTAAGCTACAACCAACATTTTCAGTTGCACCAGTGTCAACATTAATGTGCTGGCACAGCAAGTATGAAAAGCTGACCAGCTTTAACACTTTTTTTTTGAGGATATAAGAGATTTAAAAACCTGATTACAAATGCTAATATTTAGGAAAAGCTGTTTTTCAGTTTACCGTAAGGAAGGAACACCAAAGAAAAAGCCTAAATTTAGAATCACTGACACCGTTAAATCACATAAGCTATAATAATGATCTGTGTTCATGTTTCATGAAAAAAATAACGCTTCTGCACTTCAAGAAAATAATTTACTTCCAGCACCACAGAAACACAATAATTTTGTGTATCAAACCACTAATAACTCAAACAAATCCAAAAATGAACTAAACCGATGCTATTATCAATTTCATTATAACTCTCAAATATTCTAACTTGAACTAGACCTCCACTGTACTTGACACTCTATAAGCATATAATTAATTGCTTCTATTTCCCACAAAAGATGCAATCACCAGACTTAAAATTTGATTACAGTATCACGTTGGTAATTACAGGTTTAGATGGCTGAACAATGCATCTTCAATAAATTATTATTTGACAGCACAACAGTAACTTCGTTCAGCCAACTACGTAATATATAGCTACCTTCAAGTATGGGTTG
This sequence comes from Falco biarmicus, assembly GCF_023638135.1. NCBI lineage: Eukaryota > Metazoa > Chordata > Aves > Falconiformes > Falconidae > Falco > Falco biarmicus. The sequence continues at coordinate 15,379,140 of NC_079295.1, forward strand.
AAAACTACAACGCATGTCCAGCGATTTTATGACCTACTGAAGTCTTTGGAAACAATATGCCTATGCCTTTCAGCCACTTACGGATCCAAACTGACACATCTGTGTGCATCACTCCTGCAAAAGATCATACTGGTTTAAACAGGCAACGTTACAAACAGCAAATGACTACTAAGTTTAAACAAGGTATTCAGTATTCTATTTGCCAGAAAAATCTGTTGAAACTATTTTTGCACACAGCTTTGAAGACAGGTCTGCACGCATTGTCAGATTATAGTCAGGGTTGATTTACTCTATGATTACAGAGAAGCCAATCCATTTTGCATAACGCTGAAAGCTACTTAACACTACAATACTTCCAGCCACTGCCCTCATTCATTAAGTGCACATTCTGAAAAAATTGCTCTCAAGCAAGTTCTGCAGGGATCTGGCTTACCATGTGGTTGGTGCTTTCTGGTTTCCTGCTGCCAAAATGCAGTTAGACATCTCAAATAGACCTGATGATTTTTCAGTGCCATCCTAGGATGTCATTGCTTCAGTTGCCACAGGGCAGGATGAATCTTGGCTTCGCTGAAGTCAACAGAAGACTTCACTAGGTCAAGATACCATACAGGTGTAAACAGCTGGTTAAATTATGACTGGCCTTCAAAACAGTAGCTTATTCCGTAACATTCTGTGGTGTTCTATCCACAACAAATTATAGCAAATAGTTTCAAATTAAAGTCCACTTCAAGAATAAAGAAACTACAAAAATGGAATTTCAGTCTTTATTTTATTAAAACAAGATTTGTTCTGCTGATGGAATGAATAAATTCATAACTGCAAAACTTAAACAAGGAACAAAACCTTTGTTTCTGGGCATGCTCAGACCTATGCTACTACAGTCTTCTGAAAAAGATTATTGCGAATGCTGTAATTCATAGCAGATAAATGATTAAAGACAAAAACTCTGGGATTTTAATTGCATTAGTAAGTGAGATACATTTTACTTTTCTTATCTGTCCCAAAACATCAATAGTTGAAATACTGGTTTACTTCCACAATAAGTACAAATTCAGATTACTCCATTCTCGGGCAAAGTTACCCTAGGGGAAAAAGAAAGACGACAGCTAAAGAAATCAAGAAACATCATCCCACTCCTGTTTCACACTACTCAGTGAAGGAAGCAGACTCCCAAACACAGGAGCATAAACCAGCTTGCCCTCAACACTTCAGATCAGGACACCATCCACTCCTGTTACCTGTCACTGATTTAATTCCAAACAGAATATCCTGTCCTGTAAATTAGCATTTCGCAACATTTAAAAAAATGATCCAAATATTCAACTGAGGAAAAGCATGGAAACAATAAATCTGAAATTAAATAAGCTGAGGATACAAAGAACAAGCATCCAGCAACAGCACTGGACAAGTTTGTAGTTTCACTGTATTCTTATAAACTCACATTGTGTCAAATGACCACGGACAAAGAAGCAGATAAAAACATTACAGCATCAAACAAGAGTACTGCAAAATACACTACCAATTACAAGAACATGAAAACCACAAAAAAACCATTATTTTCATTTGGGCACAAATTTAGCATGAAACTTAAACACAACTTCAGATTAAGTCATAGTCTCATTGTAAGTACAACGAAACACCTCATTTTATCTGAGTACCAGAGAGGAGCACTTTCACACTACAAGTACAAGAACATTGGATGCAAACTTGAAAGCAAAAACTCCTATCAGAAAAAGAACTGAAGAACTGCTAGGTGCAAGCGTCAGATACCTGAAGTTTTGGGGACTTGCTATTCTACGTTTGGTTAGCACCTGGCATACGTACAGGTCACTCTCAAGGTTCACAATACAAGTGAATACTAAAAAGTCAAGCTGCTTAGAATGGGGTTGTGTTAAAAGGTTGAGTACTTTGTGAGGGGAGAGACTTTTTTAAAATTATGAAATGTATAAAAAAACCCGTAAGTATGAACTTGCAGATGGTCAAAATTACATATGCACAGAAGAAATTATTTTTCTCAAGTATTATATCATGCATCTAACTGCTGCCAATTAGATTCAAAAAAGCATGACTTTCCTCCTTTTCAATGGTTCTTTTCTTGCTTCTCTACATTAAGATATGCAAACATTTGTCCACTAATTTTTAAAACCAAAAATATCAAACCAAAAAAAAAAAATCCTACTACCCCAAACCAACCAACCCCTCCTATCAATTTCAGGAGAAAGTGCTTCAGCTCTAAAGTTTTCCATGAGCGTAGGCTTCATAATCATGTTTCAAGGTTTCAGTCATGCTCCTAATGAAACAATGTACTATTCAATAAAGGCAGCAGAACCTGCATTATTTATCTAATAGAAACCAGTTTGACTAATTCCCCAAGACCCCAGAAAACGTCTCTTTTCTCCTTCATGCACATGGCATTTTGAGTGTGTCTGCAATTTTTTTATGCTTGGCAGATATCTTCATCAATTATCTTTTCAAAGCAGTTTCTACAGTTACTTCTTATATCACAATCTTCCCTTTTTTCCTAGTAGTCACTGAGCATGCACAGAAGAGATTTCTAAACAGCCAGTGAGGCAGAGAACAACATCCAAGCTTACACTGTCTTATTTTGACGCTGTCAACCACAGAAATGTTTCCAGACTTGCACCCCAAGTCTTATTCTTCTAAAAAACTGTTAAATTTTTAAATTATTTATTTATTTATTAGGAAAATATATAGCTACTTACACTTTTTATTTAAATATAATACATTTTTCTATTTAAAAAAACACCCTGACAAGGAGGTGTATTATTGGGGGAGGGGGGTGGGAGGGGGGAAGACATTACAGGCTAAAAATATTAGTCATCCTATAGTCCTCAAGATACTTTTATTACTCAAGGTTTCAAGGAAGTTATGTGCTGGAGAAACACAAGCTTGCAATGAATGAGTATGGAGAACAGTATTTTTGGCTATAAGCAAATATGCATTAGTGATCTTAAAAGTACAATGTGCATTAAACCTTACTCACACACAAAATTCATGCTCTTCGTGTACAATATTGTGAAAAATAAGATAGAAGAAGTTAGATAGGAAAACATTCTTGTATCATAAAAATATGTTGGAATGGGACTTACCTATAGAGTTAATTTAAAGCTTTGCTTTAAAACAAACTTTATATAAAAAATCTTTTTTGTTTTATCTAAAAATTAGCCTTTCTATAAAAACCATTCCTTTAAAACTTTGCTGTGAAAAAACCCCAGTTTTATATTAGACAAAATATTATAGAGGCACAATTAGTTAAAAGGGCAGTAAGAAATCATGTTATAACACTTCATTTTCCAGTGACTTGCAATACAGTCATGATTATGTGTCCACTGACAACCATAGGAAAATTTATCCACAGAAATCAACTTGTATTTAAAAAATAAAATAAATATTAAAAAAATATATCTGTCAGACCATATTTGACTTGTAAAGGAACTTAGTTTCCAGGTGGCTTTAGTACACGCATATCTTTTATTTACCCTGGGAAATATGCACATAAATTTAAAAAATCCCAAAAATATTTTTTGAACAGGTGGTTTATGATGACAGCTTTTATATTTCTTTCAGATACTGTATATTAAAATAAAACATTTCAAAGTCCACCTTTATCTCAATCCAAACCAGCAGTCTTGTCACTCTAGAAAATGAATCAAGAATGATTTTGGTTTTTCAGGGGAAATTGCACAGATATGTTCCATGGCAGAGAGAGCAGGGTCTGGTCTTTTCTATGTTTTTCTTGTGTTCTGAAAGACACATTGTACAACTCCGGAATTTACAAAGGCCTTTAAAGTAACACAGATTATAGAATATACCAAATTGCAGATTCACAAACCAGAGCCCTGACTATGATGACATTTAACTATATGCTTAACTTCATACAAATCAACAATTAACCTTCAATCTTAAAGCACAGGAATATCTGCAAGACTGGGGATTTGTGTCTCCTAAACACATTAAATAAGCTGTCATCATAATAACTATTAAAAAAAGAAAAAACTAAATCAAAACCCTATGGTCCTTTTTGCCATAAAAATCATAATAGTCAGAGCATCAGTGGCCAAACATGAATCACTACGGGATATTAATTTTAATTCAACTAAATATTTTAAACAGATATTTAAATATCTGTTTAAACAGATATTTGAACTCTAATACATTTAGATAGATGCTGCTTTAGGTTTATTTAAATATTTTACTGAAAGTTTAAAAAGAAAGTTTCAAATATAGTACATAAAAATGTAACCAACAGTACACCCAATTAAAATCAAAAAAGCACAGAAACTCCAAATGGAGGTTGACATTCTAGAACAACTCACTGCTACTTGTTTGCATTATAGGTTTTCTACCCCCATGCTAAGGATGTGAAACTCACCTAAAAACTTAATCAATAAGCTATTTTAAAAAACCCCAAACCACAAAACAAAACAAAACACCCAAACCCACAATCCAAACCCTAAGCCTGTATTTCTTTTGGAATTTGAGATTTCAGTTTAGCCACCACCATTTGAACAGTGCCCTAGAGAGACGCGTTTCCTTACCAGCATGGTCCGTTATTGCTTGATGAGAGCCCACAGTGACTTTGTGTCCAAAATAACTGCTTTGGACATGGTCTCAGGAAAAAAGTCAATATAAAAACATGTACAATTATATTCCATTTCAAGAAAGCACTGAACTGATCTGAATTGTATCATACTGTATCAATTTTAATGCCACTTCATAGGCAAATATATATTACGTGTCAAAGGAGGTGTGCATATACACAAACACAAAATACACACACAGAATTCAGCCAGTCCAGATCAATGTATCTTCATTTAATTTCTAGCATAACAACCAAGTCATTTTTTGCACTTTAGAATTATGTGGAAAAATGAGAATAGGCACAATTAATTAATACAGCTTCTAGTTTACCTTATTATAGTGCACTATTACGCACTAATACCACGAAAACAATATGATACTATTCAAGCTTATTTTTCTGATGTACAGGTGAAGTCTAGTAAATACGACTTTAAGTGCTTTTTAACTCAAACACACAACCTCTGCAGCTTTACACAGTAGAACAGTGCAACACATTATGTCCCCATATTCCAGGAACAAGATCAGAGTTTACAGTTGTACTTGTTTCACATTAGACTGGCTTTGCACTTTCTGCAGCTCTAGCACTTCAACAGCTTCGTCTATGACCTCCTTTTGTTCCCTTTCCTTTTCCTCAATCTTTTTCCAGGTGCTGGCTATAAAAACAAAAAATCTTTTGGTAGCTAGCTGTCACCTGGTAGAACAAGACAGTTTCGAATTAACGGTACAGCAGTTCTTCTAGAGGGTCGGTTCACAGTGCTAGGGTGACCCCGATCTCCACTCACTTCCCAATTCCTGACTTTGGAAGAAGTTTGCTCTGGCTTCTTGGGAAAAGATTCCGATGTGACCTTCTGCCTCTTTTCAGGAATCCCTGTGACAACTGTTGAGTTCAGAAAGGTCCTTTTTGGTTTCCTCCTCACCTTTAATTTTTTAGCATCAGGCTTTTCTTTCTTAGGGTGCTTTCCCACTGTAGTTTTCCTTGTCTGGCACCTATGGATGGAGAAAGCAGAAGACTTCTGGGCATGAGGATGAAGTTTCCTTCTCATCCCCTCTTTTTGCTGTTTTTTACTTCTGGAAGTTTGTTTGCCTGTAGTTACTCTGTTTCGTCTCCTCCCAACAGTACGTCTGACAGACACAGGCCCTCCTGCAGACTTTCTGGAAAAAACTGGTTCTTTATTAGTGCTTTCTTTTCTCTTCCATATTGCCTTTGGATTCTCCCTCTCTAACCGCTCGTTCCTGACAGATGTCAGAGGAGTTTTGGTAACTCTGCTGTTAAATGGAGTTAATCTACAATCTCCTTCTACAGCAGACTGGTGAGAGTTCAAAGGTGAAATAATCAGATGTTTAAAAGACTTCTCAGAGTGGCCAGATACCAGACAATCTGTTCTTTCTGTGGAAACAGAAGATCCATCTGCCTTTTGACTTGAGGCTGCATCGTTCCCTTTACCTGGATCTGGCAGGAAAGATGCTGAAGATGAACTATAGAAGTCTGACCAATTGAGTGACTTTGATGGTGTGCTTTCTCTCTGTGCATCAGTTAGTTTCCTCATGTTTGCATCAAAGCTGAGACTCCTGAAAAGCTGTCGAACGTGGGAGGGCTTTTTGGCCTTTTCTCCAACTACACTCTTTGGAGGCATTTTCAGAATTCGATTTGTCAGTGGGTCATAATACTTTAAAGAACATTGTTTGTATTTATACCTTACAGAGTCCTTGCTTTCTGCAGAGTTATAATTTTTCCTCATTTTGAGAGTATCTGAAGGTTTACCTTTACACTGTTTTATCTCTGGGCATGAAAGTACATACACCACTGTCTTCGGCTGTATAGGACTCATAATCTTGCTATAGGACTCAGGAAGTTTAAGGGCACATAGTCTGGTTTTCATGTTGGGAGTTTTTTCATTCTCCGGCCACACAATGCTTGCTTTCTGATCAGCTGGATCAGATTCCCTTCTAGACATTTTTCGTTTTGCTACAGGGTAGTTCAACAGACTTGTTTGGGTGCCATGGCTCACTTTAACCACCTGGCATCTTGAAGCCAGGCGCCACGTCCTTTTCCTAGGCATTTTATGAATTTGTGGGTTGCATAGTGTATCTGAGGCTAAAGATGGGTTATCAAAATCACAGCCACCACTTAAAGCATCATTAAATTCTGGCAATGCTTTAACTGGTGCACTTTCTCTTCTATTACCTTCAACGATATTGTTCTTTTTTTCATCCTTCTGCTTTTTTTTCTTCATTCTCTTCCCTGTACAGTTAGCTGAGGATTCACTGTCAAAGTAGCAGCGAAAACGACCTTCCCTGAAATCACGCACAAGTTCTTCAATTTTTATATCATCTTCATACATTATTTGAGACCACGTCTTTCCCACAAAAGAAGGAGGCACATGAGGCAGAGCTGGAAGAACCGGTTCTTCGGTATGAACTATGACATCCTGTTTCATTGCTTCTATTTTCTTTACCGACTCACTTTTTAAAACAGAAGAGAGCTGTGTTCCATAGTCTTTATCTTGCAAACTTATTTGGACTTCTTTTAGGAATTCTATATCTTTTACAGCTACCTTGGATAAGTCTGATCCTGCCTGAATAGGTGCATCACAGTCAAAACTCATTTCAGAACCCTCTAAATGAGTGTGGTCCAGAAGTGATGAAAAAGTTAAACTGGGATTATTGTCTTCTTTGAAATAAGTTTCTTCAGAGGTAGTTCCATGGCAGTATTTCAAAATTACATCTTCAATAGTTTCATCCACTGAACTTTCATCACCTCTGTTTGTCTTCACGTTTTTGCATTTTGCTAGTTGTGGGGATGTCCCAAGATCTAGGGAGCTGCTGATACCCACAGTATCCCTGAGATGGAAATCAGATGCCAAAGTTTCATCCTGAGTTCGTAAACCATCTCGTTTTGAGAGAGATTGACCTGAGGTAATACGTAAAGAATTGCTGTGGCAGCACATAAGATTCTGATGAGAAGCCGAAGGGCGTTTTGGGTGAACTGGTGCCGGGGCAGGATTCAAGCATGGGTTCAGTGACACATCACTACTGCATACCTCCATTTCTGTTTTAGCACATACACTATGCGGAATCAGATTTGATGCTGCCAAATTCCTAACATTTTTTCCTGGTTTAGGATTAACAGAAGTATGGATTACAGGACTGACAGAAAACCACTGAGGTACAGGGCTCACAGCAGTAAGCTGCCCTTCATGGCTATGACTTGCAATTTGAGCATCTTTCAGGGTATCCCACTTCTCATTGCTACAAATGCCCATAGACTGCTGGGATATTCTTATAACATGTTCCTGCCCTCTTTCTAGTTTTTGAATAAATGCTTGCATTACATAAGTTTTCTTCGCACCCTCATGAGACTGACATGGAGCAGAAGAGTGTATTTCACCAACAGACTCCTGGTCTTTGCGGGAAATATCCTGTCTGACTCTGTTCCTCTTTTTCTCCGCCTCTTCTGGGGACAGGCAAGCAATCCTAGCAGCCTCTGGAGTGACAGGGAGTGGCATGTCATCATATGTAGGTCTAAAGGGGAGGAGAGAAAAAGAAAAAAAGCCCACATAAATACTGAAAGTATGTTGAAGATTTTTCAAACAATAGTGTTCTGTTTTGGGGGTGGTGTGTGTGTGGTGTTTTTATTTTTAAAAAAAAAAAAGAGTAATTACCTAGAGCACATCACACCTAATGAACAAACTCAAGCTACCAGCTTTGCTACTTTAACAAGGATACTCCACTTGGCAGGGGGGAGCAGGGAAAAAAGCCACAGATGGAACGGCGAGCACTCCACAAAGCTAAAGATAACAATTCAGGCATTAGTCAGATACCCTCTTCATGTAACCACCCATCAAGAATGGCCAAACACACATTACAATCATTTTATAAATACAGCAAAGCAAGAAAAAGTAAAGGCATTTCCTTTGTTTGAGGTTGTGAGCTTATAAAGAGGTTATTTCACTGGTAAAGCTATCATTAATTAATATTGAACTTTTGTAGAGAAATGGAACATTATAATATGGCACAGTATAAAAATACTATTGAGTATAAATGTCCCTTTCCCTACAAAACGTAGCTGCCCGATAGGAACTCAGCATATGTTGCCAAGGAATTCCATGCTTACTGTTTCTCACAGACATACCACAGCTTCCAAATCACTTCTATAACACGCCAAGTTATGATTGTTCAGCCTCACTGTGATAACAGCAGATTTTTATATATTCTGTAACTGGCAGTTTTGTCTTTAGGACTGCCTCAAATACAAGTGTTTAAGTCTTACAGAATTAACAGAACAGACAGATATGGACTATTTCTCTGACGCAACACAGGCTTCAATGTGTAACAGCTGGGGAAATCCAATGAAAATAGTTTTTTAAAAAGTAAAATATAACAAAGAGAGAATTTTGTGTTTCATTTGAAAAGTTATAACCAGACCTTGCAAGATCCAAATGGATGTTTACTTTAATAAAAGGCAGACAGCCATGCACCTCTTATGGTGCATTCATCTGCTAACAGAAGTATTGTGAATAAATTTTATTGTACAGCAATTTCCTAATTATAAACATTTAACTTGCACATTTATTGAACATTAAAAATCAATTAATGTTGTGGTTTAACCCACCAGATAGCTAAACACCATGCAGCCAGTCACTCCCTCCCCTCCCAGTAGGATGGGAGAGAGAATTGGGGGCAGGGGGGGAGTACAATTTGTAGGTTGAGATAAAGACAATTTAATAGGACAGAAAAGGAAAGGAAAACAATAATTAGAATATACAAAGAAGCGACACACAATGAAGTTGCTTGCCACCCGCCAACTGATGCCTAGCTAGCTCCCAAGCAGTGGCCCCCAACCAGCTTTCCCCCTAGTTTATGTACCAAGCATGATGTCATATGGTAAAGAACATCCCTTTGGCCAGTTTGGGTCAGCTGCCCTGGCTGTGTCTCCTCCCAGCTTCTTGTGCCCCCGGCTTATACTTGCTGGTACAACAGTATAAGAAACTTAGAAATTCTTGACCTAGTGTAAACACAGCTTAGCAACAACTAAAACATCAGCATGTTATCAACATCATTCTCATCCTAAATCCAAAATACAGCACTACCAGCTACAAGGAAGAAAATTAACTCTATCCCAGCCAAAACCAGGACAATTAACAATGCTTAATAGTCAACATGTAGAGAAGTCCTTGAAGGACTCAGACATGAGTAATTAACAAAGACAGCTGATACCAACCAAACTTGTAAGTATTTCTAACTAGCTTCTTCACACAAAAGCAATCACAAAAGAACTTATCTGAATATAGCTATGTCTCATCCTTTTACTGAGAGATGACAGATAAAAGAAGAATTCTCAGTTTGGAAGAACTGTTTTATAGTTGAAAAAAATTTATATGGCCAGTGTTTTTTAAAAAAGAAAAATTATTTAAAACTGGCATTTGAACTCTACAGAGTTAAAAAGACACAGTCCAGAAAAACATACTTCATAGGATCACCACCAAAACAAACCAACCTCCCCAAACCCACCCACCCCCACAATAACTCATATTTGAAAGCACCTACTTCAAACCTCAGAACAGGGCTCAGTGATCGGGCTCATGATCTACCATTAGACTTTGTTCTCTCTCTCTGAGACACTAACAATTAAGAAAACAATTTTCCAGCCAACTACATACTCATTTCATCACCATTTAATCTCCAACCATGTTCTCCTTATATGTTTCTTATAAACCTCATGTAAGAACATGCCAAAAGCTGGACTTTTGAGAGATGGCATGATAGATGCAACATGACAGATGACACCAGGATGGATGATTCTCCTCTATTCACAAGGTCTGTTATCCTATCAAAGAAGGAAATTAGGATGGCCTGATGCAATTTTTCTTGACTAAATCAGCAGCAACCATTTACTCATCACTTCATTGTCTTCTAAATTCTTATGAAGAATTTGGTTATTCAGTTCTTGGGGAAATACTGCAATTTAAGCAAAGAAGTCTGTAAGCAGACCCTGTTCCCACCCCTCCCACTGACAACTGACAATTGTTACACTTGTTTTTTCCTCACTCCTCCTGAAACATCACACATTCCCTGTGGCCTCTCAAAAATAATTACTAACAGCACCCAGACTGCTTCAAAGAGCACTGACTATCATGAGTGCTGAAAACCCTGCTTACTTGGATCACTTGAAGAGAACTACAGAGCCACTAACAATCATAAGCACAACAACCTTTTATGCAAAATAGTATGGAAATGAAAGTTATCAGAAGACCAAGACCTACAAGGTATTTCACAGTGCAGGGACTTAAGCCCCATCCATCAAACAAAAAAAAAGCCTTCCAAGGAAACACAAAGGCAGTCCCATAAACATCCTATAGATCAAAGTTGCCTCCAATCATTGAAACTCATAACAGAAATCACACTGGCTACATAAAAAGTGATAAAGCACTGCATGCTCTTCATACTAAAGTAACTTACACTTTACTTTGGCTATTAGGATATTATTCCTCATTCACTACAGTGACAAACATATCAAATATTGACTGCCAATACTTGATTTGAACTAATGGTGCAAGTTGTATTAACACACACACACGCCCCCTCAAAAAAAAGGTGTTTGTTATTACAGACTCACTACCTATGGTTCCACAGGTAAAGCCAAGTCCAGGTTTTTCTTGAGTCCAAACACTAAATGCTGAAAAATTCATGTTGCAGAATTTTACCTTTATGTAGGCCACCATGCCTAAGTTGTTACAGTTTTACATAGTGTTCAAAAGCATGTACAAGACACACACATGTTCCCCTATCCATAAAAATGGTGTGTGGGGGAAATGTGTATGTGTAGGAGTGAAGTATGTGTGAATGCATATACCCTTACAAATTGTAATAATACACAAATTAAGTGCAAGTAAGGAATCTAAAGAGGTAGCTGTCATGGCTCACGCATACCAGAAGCGGGAACCTTGCAGAAGACATGGCTGTGTTGGTTAAAAGAAATAACAACCAAAACCTGACATAATTGAGATGCCAAATTATGTTTTCCTCCTTACTGTAAAGGATGTTTAATTGATACCTGCCACAGGGCTTGGTTTTATTCCTGGTAACGCATATATTGAATACAATCACAGGCTGAAAGTCTGAAGAAAAATATACCACAACAAAACTTCTATATTATAAATAATTACAGTTACAAGAGACTGGAAGGTAGTAAATACATTGCTAACATTTAAAAACAATGAAGCTATAGGTGGCAATACAGAAAGTTTCACAGCAACTAGAAGCTTTTAGAGCTGTACCTGGCAAGTGAGCTCAAGTAACAATTAATATAGAATAAAATAGCTGGAAGACTGCAAGATCTAGCCACCATCAAGGTTTCTCAGCAAGAAAAGTTGCCTCTCACTTATCTCTGGACCACGTGTTAAGCAGTGATAAAGGAGCAGATAAATAAAAAAAGACTTATCACTTTGATATGCAAAATGATTTCATCATCATGCAAAAGTCCCTGGGAGTCCATTAAAAAGCTAAATAATCACTGAGGGAGGAAAAAAAAAATCCCAATCAAACACCAAGAACTGGTTGCTAATATCAGAAAGGAGGGTTGAAAAACCACTCATCATCACAACAAAAGATTGGAAGCAGAATGCCCTCCAGTCCAGACTTGCCCCTTTCAAAATTTTTAAAAGGTAAAGTATTAACATTTCAAACAAGGAAATGCTAAAAGGATCCTCTGAATATTTTCACTAAACGAACACAATAGGGATGTTCAGTCAAATTTTGATAAACAAGGGATAAAACTTAGAACACACTTCTCATGATGCTAACAAGCCACCTGATTCACCAACAGCAGTATACAACTCCTCCCTGCCTAAGATGCATTATTTTAAAAGAAAGTTAATAAAATTTTATGACACAACCTGCAATATTCCTCATGTACTCCAAAAATACAACATTTTCCTTAAATGTGTGTCACCTTTTAAAATACAGTGGAATTCTGGTTATCCAAGAAAAGGGGACAGAATTCAGAGTACAGACAAGGGTTATAGGACTGACTAAGCAAAAGGAGAAACCCCATATAACGAAACCTTTTTTTAAAAGGATTTTAAAAGGATTATTTCTATTATCATATGAATGCAATGCAATCAAATACATCAGATGACAATGCCTGTCTGCTCAGCTGCTGTGCCCTACTGCTGCACCCATTCTTGTCCACCCAAGCTCTGAGAAAAAGCACCTTTGTTCAAACTTCAAAAATCTTACAGATCAGAATTAGACCTAAAGAGAAGGCAAAAGGCAGTAGAAAAAAAAAAAATCTTCTAACTGTCTCGCTTGAGTTCTTCCACCTTTTCATGAAATATCTGGCATCTGGATACTGCTGGAAGACTGAATATAGTACTAAATTGATTCTAGTATGCATAAACTATAGCAAAATTCTAGGCTTCCAGCTCACTTAACAGTTTATATTCAATTTTCAAAAATTATTTATAAGTAAACATCTCCAGGGTAGAGGGAACAACTACAGGTTCTATACAGTTAGGAACTTCTGACAGTTTTGCTACAAATTACCCCTCAAAAGCAGAGTGAAGATTTACTCCCTTAAATGATCAATATTACTTCCTTATGCAAAAAAACCTTCTACACCAAGACTCTGGAGGAAGGAATGATTTATTGATTTGCGATTTTTTTTTTAACTGGGGGAGGGGCAGAACACCAATATTCTTTGAAATTCAGTATAAATCAAAGCTCTGAATAATTCTTTCCTTTTTCCACATCACTACTAGGTATACTGGTTCTGCAAAACAAGTCAAGTCTCACAAATATATCTATGTTCCTTTTAAATGACACTTAAGATTCCTTGTGTAAATTCAGCTTAATAGTATAAATGCATATTTAAGAACTGAGTGAAACTTTATCAATCCAAGTGTTTTCATATAAGAAAAAAAAGATAATCCAATTCTTACCTCAGACATCAGTTAAGAAGATGACTCTTTTTCACTCATTTTTCAGAGCAGCATCGCAACTTAAATCTAATCACACTTTCTTTTCCATCTTTGCTTTTCTTCCTGCACTCTGTCTAGATGTAGGATTACTCATCCCTCTTCTCCCTCAACCTTCATCTAAATTTTTTACATTATTTTCCTTATTCCATTCTTCCAACAACTTAGAGGAACGCAGGTAGCTTGTTTTTCCTAGTTAGTAGGTTTTGTTCACCAAAGGAATAACCTTGTATTGGTGACACCTCATTTTTCATTTAGGTGTTGCCTTAAAGTGAATCCTGTATTTTCCCCGTGGCAAAAAAATTGTGGATGTTCTTAAACTAGAAGGATTAAATTTATTTATTTAAGATGGAAGGCTCAATTTACTCATTTATTTATAGTGGTGATGTGTACATGTCCTGAACTAATTTGTCATAGACATGCCTATTAGCTTTTTCTGTCACATCCCTGACAATATCAATATGGCTGCCTTCAGACAAAATACCCTTCTAACTTGTTTGTCAGATCTATAGCAGAGTTCTGTATCAAGATACACTGTTCTGGGTTTTTTTGTCTTTCCTGCAGAACATTACAAACTAGGAATGAGAATTAATTGGTTTCCCTCCATCTACAGAGAAGTTACACACTGACCCTCTTACCCCTCTTAAACATGCACATGAAAAATAAAAAGAAAGCTTCAAAATCTGAGCATATGAATTGGCCAATTAACGTAATTCATGTAAGTATTAACTGAATGTGTGAACTGCAAGGATAATGAAAAAATAAACATAAATATTCACCTGACATTATGCACAAACACCAAACTAAAATGATGAACTCTTTAAAAATGTACCGTAAAATATGCTAAATATACACATAAAGCTGAGAACTATAAGAATTATAATTATATATGTAAACCCCAAATTATAATAATTAATAAATACATGTCAGACTATACAGTCTGTCACTATACCTGCTGACCCATATATTCCTTCTTTTTTCAGGTCTTCACATGTAATTGCTCTCAATAGTGTATCAAATCCTTAAGTAGCAACACAAAGTTTAAAAGTGCAGAAACAACACAAAAGCAATATACTTGGACAATGTTTATACAAATGCACTTCTGAAAAACTGTCTTCAATGTGAAAGTTTCGCTTCAAGTGGGCAAAAAGTACTGCTCAGCAGTGGAGCAGAAATACGAACTCATAATACATGCATTCTACCAGCACATACTTAAAACAAACAAACAAACAAACAAGCCAGTTGTATTATACCTGTTGTCATGGTATCTGTGGGGATGATGCTGTAAAACATCCTGCAGGAAACGCTCCATCAAGCTACTAGTACCCATACGATTCCTACAGTAAGTGGTAAAATGTCTGTGCTGGGAGCTGAATATATGCTGGTGAAAGATAAAACAGATGACTACTTTAATACTATTGTTAACACACTGGCCTGTTCCTAAAACTTACTTGCCAGGTTAAATGTTACACTGTTGCCCAGGTTAAACATTACACTGTTGCTACAAAAATATTTAAATAAAAAGAAATCTTTACCTTTTCTACCTTAAGGCCTTGATTCAATGAGATTTTTAAGCATGCTTAGGGAGTCTCAAATAATACTGAAATGTATTGAAACATCATTCTGACTTGGACCCAAATTAGCAGCTCTGACAGCTGCTCACAAATTTAACTAGTACAAATGCTCTCACAAATCTCACAGCTGCTCACAAGTCTTGTGTAACTAGTATAAATAGTCTAAATTATCTACAACTGACTATTAAAACATTCTTGAACTTCGTATGAGTAAACATCCTGTAATCCACTTGAAATAAGGAGAATTTTCCTAAGCACAGAAGATTAAACAGGCTTATACTTTCTAATTAAAAAAGTATAAAAGACAGGAGACACAAAGAGCTAAAGAACAGAAAAGAAAACAGTTGCTGAAATGTCTTCAGCCTTGATATCTAACATATTAACCCTAATACTTTACAATATATACAGATCTTGGGATTACAGCCACAGCAATAAACCTAATGGATGCAACGCACAGTAGTGGGCCACTTCAGAAAAGCAGACTGCAGTAGCCAGGCCACTCCACCAGCATATTTTTAACAGGTAACAGATACAAAGGGTATCCTCTTCACAGTGCATACATTGTGCAATTCACAAATTATTTGTCATTCAGTATTAGTGTAGAGACTGGTAATTTATAAGCTGATAAAGCCTTTTGGTACTCCTTGCTATCTGTTGCTTAATTATGCAGAAACCTTCTCACCTGTTCCAGATTACTGTAGTGTACATGGCAACAGCTGCAGTATCCTTGTCTATTTTGCACAGTGGATACTCCAGGCCAAGGAAGTTCTTGATCTCTTGTGTGTAAACTGAAAGAATCAGGTAGTATTACCAAGACATGCTGGGTTGTTTAATTCATGTTCTTAACATAGAAATTCTAAATACCTATCCTACTATTGAGCTAGAACAAACTTGCAAGATAAACATTTCTATTTCAGAATTGTAATGGCAAGTAGGATTACATATTTTAAAGTATTCCCATGCAAATTTTACTAAAGAAAATTTTTCTTAAATACAGAACAAAGGATAACTGGTTGAAGGCAAAGCTAACACAAATGCTAACTTCAGTTGGCTGACATCTTAAGTGAATTTTCTTTCCAGAAAAAGCAGTGTCATCTTTCATTCTTCTGATTTTTAGTATTTTGAAATAAAATAAATAGATCAAAGACAAAGAAATATTGACACCTACACATTAGTTTTGGGCACTGCGATGCACCTTCCCCACAGTTTTTAATAATACGCGGGTACAAGATGAAAAGAATCTCCATCATACACTTGACCTACATTGCATCACTGTCACCCATGACACAAGATAACAAATAATGCTGAAGAACAGATTCTTTCTGCTTTACTTTGTATAGACAGTAAGCTAGATCCTGGTTAGATCATGGCCTAACTTACCTGCAATTGCTGTCCTGTTGTAGAGAGCCTTCAACACCATGTCTGTGGATTCCTAGAGGAAAAACCAAAAAGACCACAACAGATTATCAAAGAGATGGAATAGAGTTTTACCTGCAATTAGTTACTTCTTACATTGCATTTGTCAAAACTACTACTCTAAAGGAACATAAAAAGTTTAGTAAGTTCAAGAATGCAGGTAGAGATCCTTTTGTCCTCAAAGTTCCTCTAAGAGCTTCATGAAATAAGATTTACTCTTCCACAGTTGAGGGGGGTGGGAATTTTTTCTGCTGATTTGTCTGGGATCAAGACTAGGAAATCTACATTTATACTGCTACATATGCAATCACTGAGCTAAAATGCAGCATATCTTAAACTGCTTATTACAGGACAAGAAAATCACACCCACATTGAAACTTCACAGATGATTCAGAAGTCACTTCTTTCATCTAAGCTCTGTAATGAAATTTAGGAAATCAAAGCATGCAATTCAAACTACAAGGTGAACTAATGCTTGTAGTGTTACATTTTAAAAAAATCGTAACTGCAACAAAAGTATCTACTTTAAACTTCTCACCTTGTGCTGAAGAAGCAGAAGCTTCATCAGAGGGTTTGATTCTGTCAAACATCTGTAAGAAAAAATAACTGAGAGGAAAAAAACCCAAACCCACAGAAAAGCCCATCTTCGAGCTCATCTTTCAGTCCAAGCCCCAAGCTGTTCACAAGCATCATATTGTTTCAGCTATAGACCAAGACTTGACTTAAATGAAGCTGCATTTTAAAAATAAATTTCTGCATTACCAGGTTACCTAATACTATATTTAACGATGTGTGTTAGCTTTGGTAGAAGGGACTAATTTCTGATCTAATTAACTAAGTCAAATACTATGCTTACAAATACAGCTTAGGCTATGTTAGGTTATTAAGCAATAACCTTGTCAAATTAATTTAATTACTTCATTTCCTAAGTTGCCTTTACAATAAAGATGAAAGATCTATGCTAATAAAACTCTACAAGACCTAGATTACACAAAATAATTATCCAGGCTGGGAAAATAATCCTTATTGCTCAAAAGACCTGCACACCAGTATTAAATCCCACATTTTTTAACTAAAATATGCCTGCAGCAACATGCAGTTACATGCTTTAGGGTGCCCAAACACAAAGGGCTTCCAAGTTTCACACAGTCCTTTTACATTATAGAACGGAAGCATAAAATGAGCTTTCTAGTACAGACCTTAGAGTCATCAGTCTTCTTCATCCACCAAAGTTGACTCCAGACTAGCAAACAATAAATGTCAAACAGGAGGCCATTTGCAGTGCAGGACACTTATCTTTTCTCATCCCATCTGCAGCAACAAAGTTAAAGAACTTTTAAAAATAGAGTTAATAATGCATGTTTTTCATGCCTTAAGGCATGTAATTTTTTATGTACCACTTTGCAAACATGTCAGTCAATAAAATGGACAAATCCCTTTTTGAAGTCTGCAGTACGTCCTTCTTGTTTATTATGGAAATGGTTTTGATAACTGTTCCTTCTGGAATAATTTTGTTCCTTCTTTCTTCCTCATAGTCCCTATGTACTAAATTTCATCGACATTTTGAATGCTGGCATTCATGAAATTAAGTATATGAGTACATTAACAGGAAACAAATTCCTCAATATTAACCAAATTGAAAAGAATCTATTTTGAGCATCACTCATAAACCTGATCAGAAGAAGTTTTATTTTACTCATGTTACATAAACTAGTTAGATATTGAAATAATACACTAACTGGAAATTTCACAAGAGGTTGGATGTTCAAAGCATTTCATAAATTAATCACTATATACTCAATGAAGTACTATCACTAGTATTACAGACAGGAAAACAGAAAGACCACAATAATTTGCACACTCACTGTCACAAGCGTCACAGTGAAAGTTCAACATCCTGTCTCAAAACTTAGAGCTTAGCAATTCTTAGGTCTGCTCTTGGCTTACGATTTATGTAATTCTGGGATAACAAACTTAAAAGTTTCAAATCAACCACTTGTACTTTTTATCCTTTATAAACTGTTTTTATAAGAATCTTTCTACGTATTTGAGAACAGGGGAGGAGAAGGGAAGGAAAAGATGGTCCCCTATGACGCTACATACCATGCGGCTTGACAGATGTGTTTTGTTGTTTGTTTTCTTTAAAGTTGTTTTGCCCTTTCCCTGACTATGCACTCTCTACTCATTAGAGAATAGCAGGGCTGTTACAGCAGTTATAGTCAGTAAGAGTATCTTAATATCTCAACTGAAAAAAACCCAAATCGAACCCCAAAAAACAAACCAAAGAAAAAAAACAACAAACCTCCCAACCAAAACACCACTGATTGTCCTTCCTACAGTGCATCAATTTGATATACAAATTACTTTTAAAAAGAGAGAGAAAAAAAGAAATATGTAAATATCTCTAGTGAAAAACAAGAAACAATTTGAAAAACAGGATGTTAGTTAAATCCTTACAAACAATTAACAGAACATGGCCTTGGGAAAAGGAATAGCCGCATCAATACATCAAGCTGAGAGGTAACAAGATAAGCCCAAGGAAAACCAAATGGGTAATGAGACTAAACAGAAAATTACTTGAACTATGTGTGAACTACCCTAACTAGCATACTAAAAGATCCATCCTCAGCAAAGAGAGCCCCCTACCAACAAAATCTCCTCCTCACAGAACATGCATGGTACAAAAAACCTAATTGCCATACCTTTAAATGGAGACAAGGCTTGTAAGAACCAATGAAAATTAAGTGTGATTAAATGAAATGTAATTGTAAACAATTGTTCAAAGTGTATAAAAGTTTTACCACGTGCTAGCTTTGTGGAATTACCACTTAGCACCCATCTCTGTGCAGACATGCAGTAAAAAATATCTCAACTCTGTGTGTGGATCTGCTCTTGCACACTGTGGTGGGCTGACCCTGGCTGAACACCAGGTGCCGACCAAAGCCACTCTATCACTCGCCTCCTCAACTGCACAGGGGAGAGAAAAACTCGTGGTCGAGATAAGGACAGGGAGATCACTCAGCAATTACCATCATGGGCAAAACAGACTCAACCTGGGGGAAATAAGTTTAATTTATTACCTATAATTATATTATATATAGTATATAATTATTCAAATCAGAATAATGTAATGAGAACTAAAACCAAAACTGAAAACACTTCCCCCCCCACCCCTCCTTTCTTTCTGGGCTCAACTTCACTCCTGAATTCTCTACATCCTCCCCCCCTTGAGTGACGCAGAAGGATAAGGAATGGGGGTTGCAGTCAGATCATCTCACTTTTGTCTCCACTGCTCCTTCCTCCCCACACTCTTTCCCTGCTCCAGCATAGGGTCCTTTCCTACAAGGACAGTTGTCCATGAATGTCTCCAACATGAGTCCTTCCCACAGGCTGCAGTTTTTCATGAACTGCTCCAACATGCGTCCCTTCCATGGGGTCGCAAGTCAGGCCAACAAACCTGCTCCAGCCTGGGCTCCTCTCCCCATGGGCTCAAGGGTCCTACCAGGAGCCTGCTCCAGCATGGGCTTCCCACGGGATCACAGCCTCCTTCGGGCATCTACCAGCTCCAGCATAGGGTCCTCCCTGGGCTGCAGAGGGACAGCCTGCCTCACCATGGTCTTCACCATGGGCTGCAGGGGAATCCCAGCTCCAGCATCTGG
This sequence comes from Falco biarmicus, assembly GCF_023638135.1. Classification (NCBI taxonomy): domain Eukaryota; kingdom Metazoa; phylum Chordata; class Aves; order Falconiformes; family Falconidae; genus Falco; species Falco biarmicus. The sequence goes on from NC_079295.1 coordinate 15,399,366, forward strand.
AGCACCTCCCTCCCCCTCCTTCTTCACTGACCTTGGTGTCTGCAGTGTTGTTGCTCTCACATATAATCACTCCTCTCTTCTGCTGCAATTTGTTGCACAGGTATTTTTTCCCCTCCTTCTTAAATAGATTATCCCAGAGACTCTGCCACCATCGCTGATGGGCTCAGCCTTAGGCAGTGGCAGGTCCTCTGGGAGCTGCTGGCAGTGGCTCCATCAGACAAAGGAGAAGTTTCTAGCAGCTTCTCACAGAAGCCACCTCTGTACCTCCCTCCCCAAACACTGCCACACAAACTCAATACAATCACTCAGCTGTTCTTATAAACCTTCTCATCAGGCAACTAAGAAAAACTTTCTTGATAGTTCATCTGATCTGGGTCACCCTGTCATCCTATACACAGCTAGGACCGAAAAGATAGTGATTCATGAATGATGCTTTATGAAAAATAACTTGTTCCATACGCTTAAAGTTAACGTACTGATTTTTTAAGGTCTTACCATACATATATATATATTCTTAAGATAAAGCTACAAACGTGGAGCGTGGTAAGAGTGCAGCAACCACAGTGGAGGGTACCCCGTTGGTAGGGTGGTCAGACAGTGGTTCCACAGCCGGCAGGGTGGTCAGACAGACAGCCGTGCACACACACACACACCCCCAACAGCCCCAGCCCGGATAAAATCGCCTCAATAACCAAATATACAGCTTCATCTCAGGGACGTCAGGCAGTGGCAACTGCAATATGCTGGAGGATAACTACTACAATGGTTCATTACTTCCTTATTTCAAGGAATAATTTCAATGGCAGTGCGCTACTGGGAGTTCACTCATCTGCAAGTACAATGCAGTAAGTTGCACCGCTCGGCTGAGACAAACTCATGCATATTTAAACTGGGCTAGGAGCGTAGTAACTTTAAATAGGGCAGGACTATGAAAATAACTATACTGAATTATTCCAGCCTAGGTCTCTTCATTATCTTTGTACAGTTCAATGATATTCAATGGACCAGATTTTCTCACTGGAGAGGCGTGTTAGGCAAAACTTGTAAAAGCCTGGCTATCACTTAGTAACTGACAGAAAAACATCAGAAGATCCTTCAGAGATACTTACGTACAAAGCTGACAAGACAGGAAAGCCTATTCTCTTCATCTCAGTGTCTTATAAGAATACTAGTGTACAAGACAAAGGAAGAAAAAATCTGAACTATATACAGCTTGCTTACCACCTGAAGTCAAGCTCAAACCACAGGCTAGTAACATAAAAGTAATGTGCCATGTGTCTTATTTATGTTGCCAAAATCTGTACAGCCTAACTGCAATCCTTACGTTATCAAAACAGAAGCTACAGCTATAAATTCACAAAGGATTTTTCAGTTATCCATGCAAAGCCTGCAAAACTCCAGTTAGTTAAGATACTTCCAAGTGTAAATATCTTAAACTGTACAATTAAGAAAGTTGTATCCGTAAAAGCTTTAGCTTAAACATTCTACCACTGAAAAATCCTGTAAATTGTAACAAATGGATAAACAACTGGCTGCATATAGAAACGCTGGATTTACTACATTAGCTCTCTCTACCACCAATGCTTCCTTTTGGTTTTACCGAATTCCTCTGTGTACAGCTGCCAGAGGATGAAATGCCTCCGACAACTCCGTTTAACAAGAGAAATCCACGAAATGTACCCACTAAAAAAAAAAACAAAAAAAACAACAAACAAAACGACCAAACACGTGGTGCATTCTGATAGCATATAGAAGCGCCAAAGGCATCAAAGAAACTTCAGACAGCGCCTGTCACTCCTGCACAGCAACAAGTAAAATAAAAAGAGGCCAAAAGGCCAATCAAAACTGCGCCTGCAAAGACACCTGACGAGAGCCTCTGCCGCCCCGCCGCCCGGGAAGGCCTGCGCCGGGCAGACAGCGGGGAGACACGCGGGAAAACTCCCCCTCGAACGCAGTGACCCGCTTTCACCGGCTCAGCGCCAGCGGCGGGGCGCAGCTTGCCTCAGGCACCGCTCCTGCCGCTCGGCCCTCCGCCGCCACGGCCCTCCGCCGCCACGGCCGTGCCGCGCGTCCCGGGCTCCCCCGCGCCCCTTCTCACCGCCCAGCCGCCGCCGGCAGCCCCCGGCCCGCCGCTGGCCGAGGGCCTGCCGTCCCCCGCGGGCGCCCGCCCCTGCCGCAGGGGCTCCCCGCCGCGCAGCGGGCTGAGAGGGCGCCGGCGGCACTCACCGGCGTTACCGCTCGCCCGCCCCCCTGCCCGGCGCGGCGCCGCGCATCCCCGCAGCTCCCGACGCCCGGCTCCCTCCCCGGCGCCGTCTCACCTCCATCACTTCCCCGTGAGCTCTTCCGTGCCGCGCTGAGGTCAGGGGACGCCGTCCTCGGCTTCCTGCTCCGGGTCGGGCCGCGCGGCGCGGCGGGGCGGGGGCTGCGCCGGGGGCGGGGTGTGCGCTTCCCGCCCGGCCCCGAGCGCCTGGGCCGCCGGCCCCAGCCCGCCACCGGTGTCCCCTCCCCTCAGCGTCCCTCCTGCGCGCTCCCGTCCGGCGCCAGCCGCGTCCGCGCCGCCGGCTGAGGCGCCCCTGCCCCCGGCGCCCCGGGAGCCCCGGGCGCCCCGGCCCCGCGAAGGGCGGCAGCGGGCCGCCGCGGCGGCCGCCTGAGGGAAGAGGGGAGCTGCGCGGCGCCGCCCTGGCGGCCCGGGCGCGTTCCCGCCCGCAGCGGTGCGGAGCCGTGGCTGCTGCGGCCGCGGTGCGGGGAGCCCGCTGCGGCGCACCGGGGGTTGCGGCACCCCGTCGGCTCCGGGCGGCTCTCACCAGTTTTGTTTCAACAGCTGCGGTAGTTGTTTTCTCCTTCAAAACACTGTTTCGTATGCTTCAGAGCGGGCTATAGGGTTTACACTTTTTTCATTTTCTGCCATTAAATATAGCCTGCTTTTCGCGGTGTACCGTGTCCAGGTAGATTGTATCAGCAAGTGACGGGTCTTTGTCTGACGTTTTCGTTGAGTTAGTGCTGGACCTGCTTTTTCTCAGAAGTGGGTTAAGAATATGACCTTAGTTCAGGTTCTTTTTTGTTCCCAGTTACAGGGTTCTGAACGTTTATCTCATCTCCCGTGGGAAACCAGCTATTGCATACTTCTCATTATGCTGAAGGAGCAGGCTTTGTTTTTTAAGCGATCTGGGCAGCCACAAAGATAATCAACACCCTTATGTGTGAAGACAGGTGCAGCTACGGGCTTGGATTGTGCAATGAGAGAAAAAAAAAACCAAAAACAACATATCCTGAATGCACCATAACGCTGGAAACTTCAGCCAAGGCTGCTGTGAAAAGGCGCTGTTGTGTGATTAGGAAACCAGAGCTTACAAATGTCCACCCCTGCGGAACAGGCAACTGAGCACAAACCTCAAAGGGCGGAACAGCAGAAGCCTTTTCTTCAGCAGGGATGACCTTAGCTGCTGTTGAATTCTTTCGATACATGCATATATTTGAAGATGTTTTTATTGCCAAAAAATAAGTGCTTAATACAGAACTGAGTTGCCTGGTGATATTTTGTTGCCTAGCGTAACACAGAACTTGGCGAAACTGGAACTCGTTAAAAAAAGAGTGGGGGAGGATACAACTTCTTCGTTTTTTACTTATGTATAGCACAATGTTTCAGTCTTTTAAGGCTGACAGGATCTCCTAATCATTCTACACACACTTGGCTACATTTATTTTGTTTGGAGATAACTGAGTAAGACAGGGGTTTAGTTGAGGCATCCTGGCAAACACAAGGTTTCAATACAAGTATATGCAGGGGAATCAATCACTTCAGTTATGTGGAAACGATTTTTAAGTTCAGTGTCAGACAAGTGAAACCCTAGTTTTAGATGGAATCTTATGGGTAGGAGTGGAGATTTTTAAGCAGGAGTCATAAAATTTTGCAGATGCGGTGTTTCTGTGGGGATTTACATGTGTGAAAGCTCAGGCACATGCCCAAAATTATTGCATGTCAGCAGAGCTGCGTTGTTTAAATGGGTGGCAAACACACTTTGAAACACATTATCTCAAGCTAAAAGCGTTTACCTTTGTGGTGGTTTACAGCAGGCTTGGTGAGTTACAGTGGCTCAGCTAACCCTTCCTAACTTGCTGAAACAAAGTAAGCTCAGTTACATAGCTGAGGTACTGATGTTTCTTTTGCAGAATGGCTCATGTAAAACAGAAGTACTTCTTAGTAAAAAGAAGGCTATAGACTCTTAATGCCATATAACTTGTCTTTGGAACATTCCTGAATATTTTTGCAAGGATAGAATGTAATATTCTATATCTTGGACTATCATTCAAAGATAGCAGAACTTAGGCTTGTGTTGCCAAGTATTTATTTGCTTTCAACTCTTTCTGTACTTTTAATGTACAGAAATACTCTATGAATTTGAGGTTGCACTTTGATTCAAGCTCGGGTAAGATATTGAGAGAGATTTCTTTCCCTCAGTCTCCTCTTTCCCCTCCCAAGAACCTACTCCTCATGTGTGCGTGGACACTGAGCAGGGCCGACAAACTTCCTTTCCCCTTTTAAAAATTATTCTTTCTCCTGGTCTGAACATCAAACTTTTTTCTCATTGCTGATACCTATACTTATCTATTCAAGTCCCATAAACTGTCCCGTACACCTCTCACTGCTTCACTTTCTAATATTGCTTTGATTTGCTATGTTTTTCCACTTCCTTTAGCCAAATATATGTCAAGGTTATACCCATGAAAAACATTAAGAAAAATTGACAAAGGTGAACTACAGCTATTTTCCTAAAAAGAGTCTCAAACTTCTTCCAACACTTGGGTTCAGATTGTAAAGACAGAATGTGGCAAAAGAAAATCAAGGTTGGTAAAACTAGCTGCCAGGAAACTCTTGCCTAGGATTTTAGTTTGTTGTGTATATGCCTTGTACATCCTAATTTTAAAAGCCTAATTTATCCTTAAATTGTTGTTTTGGTAAAATTCTTCAAAGGATCTAAATGTTGACTGACTGTCAGCAGTTGAGGGCTGGGGTCTGAGCCATACAGAGGGTACTTTTGCCAAATGTCCAAAAAGATGGATTGCTAGATCTTGCTTGGATTCTAACAAGCACTGCAGCTTTCAAGACAGTCTGGGTAGGTGTGTAAATTTTAGAGCAACTCACATGCTGAGTGAGCTTGGGAAAGGAGGACTTTTCCAATTTTATTGCAGAACAATGTTGCATAATGCCTATCGCTACATTAAAACCTTTAATTACTAAGAAGTGTAAAATTCTCCTGAAAGAATTTTGTCTTTCTCTGAATGATCTTATGCTGGCTGCTGTTCAATATCAGATTCCAGACTAGATATTCCAGGTATTCATATATATATATATATGTATGTAATTGAAACTACCAGACTAAAGAGAGCATTGATCTGATCTTCAATGGTATTTGAATTTTTTCCCTGTAATATCAATTAAGTTATATTTTATAATAAGGGTTTTCAAAGTAAAAGAAAAGAATTTCTCATCTGTTTAAAAGGCAAGGATAATCTCAAAACAGAGCTTCTTGTTTTCTTTGGTCTGCTTTACTTAGACTGTTTGCTGGGCTTGGCAGATTGCTATTAGACATTTATTTTCTCTGTTATGAACATGCTTCTCATTTTAAAATGAAGACTATATGACTTTTTTTAAAATAATGATATTTTATTTATTTTGGCATGTGGCACAGCAATTAGATGCAAGCCAAAAAGACTTTTTTTTAAAGTGTCTTACCTTACAAGGAGGCAAATTTATTATGGGCATTCTACTCGCTTTCTCATTATCTATACCTGAGCTTTCTTTTTTTATTTTGTGCTAAAAATTTTTAAAATTTTATAAAAAGAGCTTTACCTGAGTTATCCCATATATTGAGGATGTTTTTATTGTTACTAGATTAACCCCTAAACTTAAGGGATAGTCTAAAGGCAGTTCTTTCTATTTTTCATTATTTTGCCAGAGCTACCTTCTTAAGACTAAACAATTGCAACCTAACTTATAATTTTAATAGCTTAATCATTTAAACAACCAAAAAGCTTAGCAGTTGTGTTATAATTGAAACATGATTGGATACTGACCAAGAGGAAATTTAAAATACCTTTTAAAACTGAGAGGGTTACAAAAAGCATTTTGAAATGCATGGACCAAGAATTTTCTCCTAAAAATGTTATTTTACTTCGATGTTATCAGGCCTTTCATTTTTAAAAGGTTACTTGAAGTACTTCATGGTTAGAATATTTTTGCATATCTTATTAGATGCAAATCCTCCCCAAGTCTTTTTTTTACTATTATTTGAAAGTCATACTGTTGCTCTCACGGTCTTATGTTTTCAGAGTTTGTGGGTTTTATGCTTCTTTTTTTTGCACTAAAATTGTTCTTAATAATATATTTCTGTGTGCATGTACTTTGGAGAATACAGGAATTTTGATTATAATAGTGCTGAGCAAAGTTCTGAGATCACTGATCCCAGACCATTTTATTATTGCACTTACAGTTGCTGTTGCTGTTCATTTGCTGGCAGGTTATCCAGAAGGAATAGATGATGATGAACCAACTCTAAAAATGTGTCACTTTAAACAGTATGGCTACAAAATTTATCCAAATTCAGTGTTTTCAGAAAGTTTCTGCATGATGGGCTACTAATGCTCTTATGTTGCATTTCAAATCCATACTCCAGCATTGCTGCAACTGTTTTGAGTCTGTCCATTAGCTTAAATTAACATGGGTCTAGGACTTTCTGTTCTAAAAGTAAATGCAATGAAATTAAATCAGCAGTTGAGAGGTTTGTATGCCATGGCTGTAACGTTGCATTAAATTTTTCTTTACTGGACCAAGGCTAACCACACAGTACCTAAGACAACATGGAGAAAAGGTGGTCTCAGTGTCCAGACAGCCCATTTGTGAAGCACAATAAAATTTGCTTGAGTTAAAGGGGAAACAAAAGTTGCTTGAGTTAAAGGGGAAACTTGTGTCTGGATCCTTTTCCGGTTCGGAACCTGAACAAGCGTTCTGCTTTCAGAGAACACATCTTTCATCGTAAAATGCTGAATAGTTTACTGTTACTTTCATAGTAATTTCTGTGTTCTGTTAATGATTGTTCAGTCAGTTCATCTCTCCAAAATAACTATGCCTGTTTTGGGGGGGAAGTGACACGAAGAAAAGGATTGGGTCAGGAAGTAGACTGGGGGTTTGCCTGTAGGTGACTGTTCATGAATTGCAGGATATTCTTTGACCTTCATGTTGTGTGTGGAATTTTTTTTTAGCTTCACAAATAAGTCCCCTAGAATTTCTCAATGCTATTTGCCATTGTTTCATACTTATTTTTAAATAACACAGATGTTTAAATTGTCTGATATAGTCAGATTAAGCCTCGAATTAGCAAAGTTGTATTAGCAAGTATAATTGTTCATTATCAAATTACTTGGAAATATACAACAATTGCTGACGTGCATGCTGGAAAATACGGTGGAAAGTCATAAAGTGACTCCATTTCTCCATGGTGAATGGAGGTTTACAATCCAAGAGCCTTCAGCTATGAAGGGAACAGAAAAACCAATAGGGTCTTGTATTAAGCAGTTGAGTAGCATGGCTGAAATACACTTATACTCAGAACAGAATTATTCTCATCTGCATGGCACAATGTTTTGATTAGCATGTTTTTAAACCATCCTTCTTTTTATTATTTTATATATAAAGCACAAAATTAATGGGGATTTTTTAATCAGATACTAATGTGAGAGTCTTGAAATATTTTAAATTAGTATGGTAGATGGCTATTACTCCCTTCTAGCCTAACTCACGTTCTGTAATAGTAGGAACTCCCAGGCATTTTTGCAAAAGTAAATATTAATTCCCATTACTGAGCAAGGAATAATGTATTTCTGATACAAAGAGGTCATTTTCTCAAAGCTTCTTGGAGGGTTATTCATTCTGTTTTTCATGAATTTATAAGCTCCAAGAAGCTGAGAACCTGCCTTGACCCCTCGGAATATTCTGAATTAAAGGTTTATATCCATTCATTTCAATGGAACTGTTCTTGTTTTAAATTGATGCAGATGCATGTAAGATGATCATGAATGTAAAATACCTCTGCAGCTTCCTTGTCGGTAGGGCAATTTATAGGAGTCTGGGAGTTCCAAATGTATATACTATTATGTTGAGGCACTGGATGTTCTGCAGTCAATTTAAGGTGGCGTCAAAATGTATTCCCATGGTAGTTAAATAAGTGTATTTTCCTCTGCGCTGGCTGTTCTAAATCATGTTAAATTTTTTTTAAAGTTCCCACAATAAATCACAAAAGTTATTTGCTTAGATCTGGGATCAAGTAGACTCTCTACCTTGCATTACCCTGGGAATAATTTAAAGAAAGATTTCATTATCCTATTCAGGGAAAAAGCAGAAAGTTAGATGAGAAGTTCTGTTTCCTTCCAAGGACAAAGCTTAATTTTAGGCTAAGAATGCTGATAAGCAAAACCATCAGCCTTTGAAAGAAAACTCTTTCATAGTTTGAAAATATAGAGACTTTTCCATGGAAAAAAAATGAAAAGAGAAAAAAAGAACTTTTGAACAAAAAGCCTTTTATTTGATTTGTGTTTCTTCAGCATTTCACATACTATTAATGGAACTACAGTAGTTCTTTGGATCAAAGTTTAGTCTCTCTCTTTTCTGGTCCACCAGTAAAACCAGAAGTCACTTCTAAGTTGTTGGATAGTCTGTGTTTCTAATACTGAAGTAATCAGAGTTCAGATTCTGTTTTTTGCACACAAGCTACATACAATTAGTGTCGTTCCCCTTTGCCTAGTTTCTCATCTTGAAATGGAGAAGTGACTGTTCCCTTCTCCACAAGCTCCCTTCTCTTCTTTTCAAAAGACAAGTAGTTGCTCAAATAGCCTTTACAGAAAATGATGAAATGTTCATCTCTACATTAATGTAAATTCCATATTCAAGCACATGCTAAGTGCTAAATTTGGACCATATAGTCTTCCTAAAAAAAATATAAAAAATTACAAAGTAAAAGGGATTTTAAAATAATCTTTGTGTGTCTTGATACAGCTGTAGAACTAGAATGAACAAATATTGGGGAGGTTAACTGCCTCTGCTTAGGCTGATTTCCTATGCCTCCTTCTCTGAGCCCACTCTAAATTTGAGATAGTGCTAGTTTTCCTTTCATTGAAGGCAATGGAAGAGTTAATACTGACTTTGTAGACTGCCCTTAAATATCAGAGTGTTTTTCAGAGCTTCTAATAATTTGCTTCGCCTATATCACAAGCAGCAGGTTATTGGGATATATCAGCTCCCATCTCATTAGAGAGGCTGAGGGCTGGGTAGGGTTTAGAAGCAAAACTATGTTCTCTTCCCAGAGAGTGATCAGAGGAGAGGGTAAACGCAGAGCAGGAGGCAGAAACTTGCCTTGGTTCTCCCTGTTTCTCATTCATTTCTACAGATAAATAACTGAAATCCATGTGGCGTCAAGGTTGCCTGGCAACTTTCACAAAATGTGTTTGCATCCACTAAGCAGAAAAAAAATCTGACATCTGTAGACGACTATAAAAAAGCAACTTTAAAAATACAAATTAGTATGTGCTGAAACCGCTGACCACAGCTGCTCAGAACGTTCATAGCTGATTGAGTTTGGTTTGGATTTGATTTGCACCAGCTTTGTGCTGATGATCAGGAACCATTCTCCATTGCAAGGAGCTACCATCCAGTTTAAAACCTTTGCATCTCCATAAATCCTAAGGAATGCCAATGGCTGGTCAGTATTATAGAGAGTAACCAGCAGGTTCCACGATTCCCCATGTGCATAGGTGTTGCTCTCAGTTAAGATTTTGAGTAGTCATGCTGCAAAGCAACAACCTTGCGTGATCACTCGCAAGTCTTGTATAGGCACCCTACTTATTAGCATATATTTTCAGGGAGCTGTCCCTAATTTTGTATCAACTCTCAGCTTTGCTCTGTGTCTTTTGCTGGAGGTTAGAACTCCTTTTCAGTTTCCCTGTTTGAAGACTGTTGGTGTTTCAGACCTGCTCTGTCACAGTGAGCACAGTGGCCAAGAGCCATAGTCTAGTTTCAGAATAGTGAGGGACTGGAACTTCTAATTGTCTTCTCCCTAGAAATCTGCTCGTTTTGTGTGTTGTTTTTCACCTGACACACTTCAGCAATTTAGTTGTGAGCTGTTGAAGGATGAATGCAGAATGTGAAACTTAGATATCTCTTGGGTCAGTGAGTCATGTCCATTGTATGTAACACCATAATATGATCCTGTTGGAACTGTGGATTTGGGATTTTAATCAAAAGACCTATTACATAAAAGATGGATGACTGAATCTTCAGAGTTTATACTTTAAATGGAAAATAAGATCTCATATCTGGTAGAATAGGTGTATGTAGCTATGGTGGTGACTTGGATCCTGAGTGGATGGAGGGAGCTAAAATCTTGAACAGGTGTGGCTCGGGTTCATCTCTGTGCTTCAGGTTTCTTGGAACCTAGGGTGGTTAGGCTTTGGGCATCTTTTTGAGACATCTGACTCAATCCATATGTTGCAAGTTAGATGCATAACAGTAAATTCAGGCTTCCCTTTTCAGGGCTTCTCTCCTGAGACCTCTCTTAAGTGACTCTGGGAGTACTCTAAGTAGTTCCTGGTAACTTATGTGGGGTGAAAAAGTGCAAATTGGTTAATCCCTACAACAGTAGTAAAGACTGAAATACGCAGTGAAACAACTACAGTCTGCGTAGCCTTATTTTTGTTTCTGTAATCTCTGTAGTTCTCACTAAAATTATTTTTCCAAACACTGACATTCCTTTGTATGGGAGGAGACAGCACTTTGGCTAAAATGGAAAAATATTGTTGTCAAGCTGGCTGTTTAGCTATTCAACGACTGTAGTCTTTAGCACTCAATAACATATCAGAAGATTCATTTTTAAAGACATCCCCTGAAAATTCCATGGATTTCATGTTATCTGCGTGGCACGTATAATCCTCTTATTTTATTGCCATGTGAATACAAAATTTGAATAGCTGTGGTCTGAAAGTTATGTAGAAAATTATTCCTACTTATTTGTGGAAAATGAGAAAAAATACAAGTATAAAAGCACAATCTATGGAAAAAAAAGGCTGTTTCTAAGAGTATTTTTTGCAAGTATCTTTCTTCATAATAAACACATATATTTTTTCTTTCCTTGTAAATTATTCTCCAATATTCATGATTTCATAGGAAGTAACACCCTGCTGACTTTGTTTACAGGAGTTACGTGAAGTGCTGCTTTTAAGGATCCTGCTCAAACTTGTAGGTATATACTTATATTTATACATACACATATAGTAATTCGTTTATATGCTTATGTGTTTTGACCTGACTAAAGTAATAGTTAGATGAAGGATTTTGCCTTCTGCAGAATTACTGGATTTCTTCAACACATTATACATGAAAATCTTCAGATTTCTAATATCAGCATAGAAAGAGGATGTGGACCTGCCTAAAGGAGCCAAGCCTCCCCCTTCATCAGGTGGCTGGGTTTAAATGTGTCGCTGGAGAATTTTGTCATAGTTGCTGACTATGGTATATGGTGGGCAGTTAAGCCACAAGTAAACACTACAGCTTTACCAGAAGGATAGGCATGAATAGTCATTAGTTTCACAGGAAGGGAGGAAATTACTCTTTTCCTGATTGTCAGGTAGTTAAACCCTGTCTTTCCAGAGTGGATTTCAGTCGATGAGGTGTTAATTCAAACAGTGAGGACAAAGGAACAGTGAAGAATATTTATCTTTTTTTAAGAACTGAACTGTAAACAGCTGAATGCTCAAAAGGTAAGTAATTTCTTTCTTGTGTTTGTCATCTGAAATTAAAACTGAGAAAAAGTAAATATATTTTGCTTGACATAATTTGCAAATTCATGGTTACTACAACTTAATTAGTGCATGGTGAATTTAGTCTGGGGTATTTATTACTGCTGAGATTATCTGCACATACTAATAGGCAGCTTGATAAAATCCAGTGGCCCTAGCAGTGGGAAATAATTATCAGAACTATCAGACAATTGTTGATAATCCAGGTAAATTAAAGCTACTTTGTTTTTGTTTATTGCTTTGTAATTTGTGCTGTGGTTAATAAAGGTAGAGTATTTCTGAAGGTTTTGCACTTGTATCTTTTCTTTCTTATGCATCCTTTGCCTTTGTTTTGTTTATAAGGTTTATAGGGTTAATAGGGTTATTTGTTTTGTTTATAAGCTTAGGTTTAAAAGGTTTATAAGGTTTATAGGGTTAAAAAACCCCTGAAGAATCCAAAGTGTTTTTAAAAGTCATTTCCTTTTCAATAGACCTAGTTTATTCGGTGCTGGGCAACCCAATATCTATTATTTGTGTGAAAATGCTCTCCTTTATTCTTTTTCTATCAGGTATAAAGTAGTATTTCTCTGTTCTGCAAGTTCCATATGTGCTGTATGTTCGTGTATACATATCCCTCTTCAGTATAGCTCTGGTATATTGTCATACTTAATGTAGAGTTAAAACTCCAAAACTTCATTAACTTACCCTGTTGAAAAAGCACAAATGACATGGCAAAATAAAATACAACTTCCAAGTAGAAAAGGGAGAAGACATGAAAGCATACAAGGCACTTTTTTTTTTCTTTCTTCCAAGCATATAACTTTCACAACATTGTCTGAAAAGCTCACACTCCTAAAATTATGTCAATTGTTAATGGGTTGCATGAAAGTGTATAATAAAAAGCCATGTAATTTGGGACTCACCATTCCAGTTTTACTGTGTCTGAGCATAGAAGGAACTAAAACAAGGAAAGGTTTAGGGCCCAATCATATATTCTTCAGCAACTTAAGATTCCCACTGTGGTTCATCAAATGTGCAGAAGAATAAAATGCTGTATCTAGCTCTAAGTAGAAAACAAGCAGAACTAAATTTTTTCAGATTTAATGCAGTTTTGTCTGTAAAACTATGTTTTATTTTTTTTCCTCTGAGATATTTACGTAACTGTGCAAATTGCATAATTGCTTATCAGAGCAAAAGCCCCTTTCATTTGAAAAGGAGCAAATGTAGGTAGGGCAGACTAGTAGAAACATTTTTTTTAATGCAGTAATCTGCTGTTCTTGGGGCGGGGGGGGGGGGGTGTGTGGAGAAATGCATATTCTGTGAAAACTTGTCTCCACAAAATATCTTCCGCATCCTTAGCCGTTGTGATTTTGTATCTCTGGTGGGATCTGGTGGGAAGGGTGGGGAAAATTGCTATGTGACATTTAATCCTCCCTTGGTTCTGAAGGACAAAGGAGCTGAACTATCATCCCCCGTATGTGTTGGAGTAGTCCCAAACCTGCTTTAGTTTATGGTGAAGGAAGCAGCCCCTTAAGGACAATTCCTCACTATCCCAAACCTGCTAGAGTCCATTGCATTCTCCAGAATGCTGCCTTCATGGAGAAGAAAAAGCGCATTTGGTAAATGTGTGACTCTGCTGAGCTTTTTTTTTCTTTTACTGTGGACCATGTATGAGAGTTATCTACCCAGTAATTTCTTCTTTTGTCCTACTGAAATAGTACTGAGCAAGCCCTTGAATTAACTGCCTTACAATAACTGGATTTGGCAAAGTACCTACAGACAGTGTGCCATTACAAGCAAAAAAACTTGGCAGATCTGCGGTTAAACGGTACCTATATTTACCCTATCCCAATATTTACAGAGGAAGAGAACTACTATTAAAAGAGCTTTTATCAGTAAAAGTTCACCAATCAGTTACCTAGAGAAAACAAGAAACCTTTGAAATGCAAGAAGTGAAGTGCCAAATCAGGAGGTCCTTGAGTCTTTCCATGCTCTTTCCTCAGGCAGCCCCATTCGTCTCCTGTAACATACATTGAGGGGAGACATGCCCCCTGTCCTTTCCTCATGGTCCAGGAATTCTGTGTCCCACTGTAGCATAATCTCCATTCTCCTTTCATTCACAACTTTTTGCCCTCACATACAGTGGTATTGGCAGAACAGGAAGAGCTGTCATGGAGGAAAGGCGAAGCAGGCTAATTTTGCTGGAAGGAATTTTTACTTCCTGTTAAGAGAATCTCTGTTAAGAGAATCCTGTTAAGAGATCCGTGGACCATAAGAGAGGTGCTTAAAACTGATAGCCTTGCTAACCAGATGCTGAAATTTCAGTTTTGCTGCTTCTCACTAAGCACTTCCCTCTTTCTGTGGTGTTTGGGTTTTTTTGTCTGTTTGTTTGTTTTGTTTGATTGTTTTGTTTTTTTTTTTTTTTGGTTGGTTTGGTTGGTTGTGTGTTTTCTTTCTAATTTTCACTAATCAACAGAGTTGATATCTGGGACATTTGGAACTGGCTAGACTCAACCACTGTTGAACATTTTACATGTTTTGCTTTAATGGCAGAGGAGTACCATTGTTAGATTATTGCTTCCACTAGAAGATATCATTTTTGGTAAGAGCAGACTGACAGATACTCATCTGATTTAAAATGGTATGATGAGTGCAGTACCATCAGAGTCTGGTGAAATTATGGTATGTAGATACTGGTGAAATAATATTCCTGTTTTACTGACTGAGAAACTAAGCAACATGGAGATCATAAGGCTTGCCTACAAAACCTCCACAGACTCTTTACACAACTTGGAATGAAGCCAAGTCTCCTAAAACCCAGTTCAAATTTCTGACCAGTTGCACTGACTGACAGACAGACAGGGGCACTAATTAGTGATGCTTTGAGGAGCTCACTTCACTCTTACACACAAAAGGAGATTAATCTACTAATCATAAATACAAAATGAATGTATCTCACAGTACGGTTACAGAATGATGCTTTCAGTGTGACTTTTAAGCATCTTTCTGCTCATTCAACATTACTTTCTATAAACCAGAAAGCTTACAAAGAAATACTGTTCAACCTCTTCTCTGCGTAACAAAAAGCAGCCTACAACTGTAAGGTCTCTTTCCATTCACCAGCCACCACATCTGTTGCTTGCTTGGACACTGACCAAAATGATTCATTCACATGTCTAACATTTATTTTTGGTGAAATACTGGGATTATACAGAAAAGCAATATTTCAGAACTGGGTCTAGAAAACCAAGGGAAGTTGGAAACAACTTCCTCAGCTGAAAACAAACACGGCGTTATATCATTCTGCAGCTTTATTAGAAGGCAGGCAGTAGCCAAGTGAAGCAGCTGGAATCACACTGAAGTCACTCTGAACTCTGCAGATCACTTCATTCTTCCTTCTGCCACAGAGCTCACAACCCTGACTTACAGTGTGTTTCGTTCCAAAGAACTAAACAAGGTAAGTCAATCTCTCTGTTACTTTAAACCTTTCTCTCCCTCTCTCCTGAATAACGTGTTTCTGCAGCTAGTAGTGTAGCATATACTGGCTAGAAGAGCTTCTTGGAAGAAAGAATGTGATACTTACTCATTTCAAAGATTATTTTGAACACTCCCTGCAGCAAGAAAAGATATGAAAGTACGTGTGAATGTAATTTGTAATGACTTTCGAATGTGTTTATACGTACTTCAAGGAGTCTTCTATTATGTCCGTGACCTTGACTTAAATCCGTCCCCCGTCTTGCGTGTTGGTTTTGATTTTTTTTATTTGCTTAGGGATAGTATGTCTCCTATAGCTATAGCAAGTCCCAGTATCATTAGAAATAAGTACATCAGTTCTGATCTGAACAGATTCTAGAACAGAAACTGGAAATAATTTTAAGTAGCAGATTAGCAAAATATTTCTGAAGAAGTAGTCATGCAGAATTAAAAAAGGCTTCTATGATCTGAGCTGGTAGGTTGTGTGTTTTCCCTAACCGTTGTGGAATAAGGTAGGATGTGGATCTAGCTGTCATTAAGTGCATGTTTGCTAGGAAGTGACATGATTTAAAGCCTTATATACTACCACACAATAAGACAGGGCTAGATTCCACCTCCTATTCAGACTCAGTGATAACCATGTCATTGTAACCTGTAGCCTTTCTAAATGTGAAGCCAAACAATACCCCAGACTTGTTGTCATAGATTTACAGAAGCTGTATAGATCATCTCTGAAGTAAAACGCACTTGCTTTCTAGCTGAATTTCTAGCTGTATTACTGAATAATTTTAAATGTTTATTAATTCAAAGCTAGGGAGAAGAAAGTGAGCGAGGCTACATCAGGGTAAAGCAATTTATCAGACCAGGTTTGTAGAAACTGGTGTCAGCATTAACTTGTTTATGAGAGTTTACTTTCATTAGCATCATATGATTGTTTTGCCGCAGCTGAACTAAGAAATGCAAATGTTTTTTATAACCCAATTTACTTTTGTTTAATGTCACTGCAGCTTCTAGCCAAATTTAAAACATTATCAGCTACTTAGCCAGGCAGACAAGATAGAGGTCCTACCAAATTTACTTTAATCCTTGAGATTGTAGATGTGCTGTGAGTGATATTAGAGTCCGCTTTTATTGCACTTAAAATCTCTTCGAGTGTGGCATAGTGGAAGTTATTTTTCACTTCTGTAGAATGAATTTATGGTTTGGATTCTCTAATTGCCTTTGTAGAAAGGGATCATAATTCAGGGAAACTCTCTATATAAAGTATTCCTAGGCAGGATCTTAGTACAAATTTTTACTGTACCAGTGGGTGTAGAGAAAAGCTGTTAATGACAATAATGCAATCTTTATGTACTATACATTATAATTATTTCTTTTCATTTTAAGAATCTCTCTGCTGATAACCTAATGAGCAACTTCTGAAATGCTGTTAGATTTGTGTTTATTTCTGATAGATTGATGTAAGAGGAAAATTTGTATCTGTTTCCTAATAAAGCCAGTTGCCTTAAAGAATTTTCTTCTCGTTTCTTAAAAGCCACTTGAAGTTTGTGATCTGTTCTTAGATATTAATTGTTTTATTAATAACTCTGCTATTCCAAGCACTAAGCAGCTAGTTTTGAAGAGGACTGTAGTCTGTTGAATGGTCTTGTCATTTGATTATTTATTCATTTTGTCTTATGGAATGTGCCAACAGTTCAGCTGTCTCTCTCACTGTGGTGGCTGGTTGTCTGGCTAATTTTCACTCATTATTTCTGATAATGGTCTGATTTGTGTTCATTCAGTCTAAAGCTAGCCGTTTCACAACAGTGCAGGGCTCTGTTGTTGCTGGCTTTGCAAAAGAGAGCTGAGTGGGAGGAACAGTTTCTCATGGCCTGTTACCAGAAGAAGGAATTGCTGTGACTAGAGTGGGCAGCGTCCAGGAGGCCTATGGTTTTAGAAAGGAAGATGCCATCATGCGCAGATCAGCTGTCCCACACTTGCTACTACTTTTACGGTGTGTTTGAGGCTCCTCAGACAAGGAGAAAAATTATGCATCCTCAAAGGAAGCATGTAGTACTTTCAG
This sequence comes from Falco biarmicus, assembly GCF_023638135.1. NCBI lineage: Eukaryota > Metazoa > Chordata > Aves > Falconiformes > Falconidae > Falco > Falco biarmicus. The sequence continues at coordinate 15,416,725 of NC_079295.1, forward strand.
GGGAGCTCAGCTAATTCTGTGCTCTTTGTGTCTTCAATACATTCCAGAGGGCCCGGAGACTGGAACATAAAGCCCTGTATCAGCCCACAGCTGCTCTTTTCCAGAGAGAATTTGTTGCTGGCTTGTTGCAGCTCTCATATACCTGGCCCACCATTTACTGCATTACAATTTTTTAGATGAACCTAACAGATCTGCTGCAGATAAAGTACTTTTTCATTAGTAGGCTCAAAGGGAAACTAACAAAACCCTGTGCTACAAAACAGGTTTGTTTGCAAGGGTTTTCTGCAAAGGCCAGCACTCTAGATAGAAGTCTCCATTCCTTGCCAAGGACATTAGCTAGCAAAGGGTTTGCAGCCTTCTCCTACTTCTCTTCCCCAGTCCAGGTTCTATTGTCCCTTTTTGATACTTCTCAAAGGATGTGTTTCAAGAATCACAAGGCACAAGTATGAAAAACCAGCACCCTTTCCTTCTATCCACAAAAGATACTTGCCTCTTCATTCTTTTGGCAAGATCTGAATTCTGCCTCCATCTCTGCCTTTGAATCTACTGTTTGGCTTTGGGCAAGATACTTCTGTTCCTTTCCATACTCTTCTTGTGTCTGTTTATGCTGTTTAATTATAAACAAGCAGAAATTGCCTCTCATTATGTGCTTATTACAGTGCCTAGATGCAGTGAGGCTTTGATCTCAAAAGGCTAGGGCCTTTGGGTACTCTCCCAACATAAAATGCTTGCTTCTTTCAGCGAGTGCGAACCTGGCACAGATTTTACTCTCTTTTGAAGCCTTCCAGATGAGAGAGAAAGTGGTGAATAGTAAGTCCTGTACTGTCAATGTAATATCACTTTCTACACTCCCATTTCTTCTTTCTAGTGATCGTATTTTAATGAGTGCAGCCCCACATCCTTTTAATTAGATGTTTCAGAAATGTTGAGAACCATTGTCCATTTAAGAAAACTGAATAATGTGTTGTTGAGGTCCTAAACTCTTAACTGAGGGTGTTGTATCATATCTGGTCGAGCCAAGTGAGAAGTGATTTGGAAAGCTAATGTGGGAAGCCTGTAAAACTGGTATTTCCAAGCTTTTAATCATAGGCGCCATCTATTCTTATCAGTGCTAGGGAGTGTTTCCAACACTATATTAGGGAGATAGATATCCAGCCCTCTTGAAATTGTATTAACAATATACATTTTTCAATTTTGCAGGGACACAGGCTGTGCTTATTGTAGACTTGATCTTAAAGTAAATAGGAGTTTGCTTTGTATGAGTAGGAATATTAGAGTAACACTGATACAGAAGTAGGCACCCTTAATCTACTGTACACAGTGATCCTAGCATATCAGCTATGAGGACAAAGTAAAGTATGTTATCAGCTGGAATGTTTTGGTTATAAATCGGGTATCTCCATTACTCTAGGAATGTAGTTAGATTGATGGCTTATAGCCCAGAAAATACTGCGGGCATTTGTGGAGGAATAGGAAAACACATGAAAAGTCCTTGGAACAATACTTCACTAGTGTGTGTATCTTACACGCTGAGGACACAGCCAATATGGTCTATGGTGTACCTGCTGGGCTTTGTCATCTGGGACGTGTGCTTAACAGCTCTGAGGTGTGTTCTGGGCCTGCAGAGACAGATTAATGTATGTGACTAGCAAATGGTGGAGATCCAGGTTCCTTTTCTCTCCAGCGTACAGAAAACAGACCAGAACCTGTAATGGCTGCCCAAGTAGCCACTGAGTCCCTGCGGCACAGTGGCATGATAGCACAGCGGAGAAACTCTCTTCAGGAAGGGGAAGGTCTCCCAGAGGTGAAGCTGTGGTTTTTCTGACCCATCATAGGTGAAGGGGACAGTGTTATGTTTAAGAAAGGAGGAAAGGACTATGGCTGAACCACCAGGCAGGAACTCTAGGTTTAGCATCTGGTTTGATCAGGGATTTCCTGTAGGTCATTGTCAGCCGCCTCATTTGTAGACCAGACGGATGGTACTTCTCGCTGGAGCCCACTTGCACGAAGGGTTATGAATACTGAGGTGTTATGACCAATTATGTAAACACTTTAGCAGTGCTGACACATGCAATATAAGACCATATTTTAAATCTCAGTTGGCACTGTTTACCGAACATCTATTTTTACCTGCTTGTAAGAATGTTTAGCTTTATTTTTTTTCTTTTTCCCTAGAATGGGGCCACTTTAAGTGTTTCCCAGATATTACTCGTCATTTTCTTGACTGTAATGTAGTATGTTTGTGGTCACGTGATAGCTTGCAGTGGTTATGGAACTCCTTATATTCAAAAGGAATATTAAAAGAGATATTTCTACTTTTAGCTAGTATTAATGGAAGAGCAGGAGCAGACACTAATTGTATAGTTACCGAATGCCCCGCACCACAGTGTATATTCTGAGGACATCTGAGTTTCTTTGTTGTCTTTGGGTATGAAAGTCTTGGTCCTTGGGATGAGCATGAGAATAAATCACTTTTGATGATTTGCAGTTGCTGGTTGCAGACATTTATGAGTTACCCGATTGTGGAAATGGTACACTGCTCAACTGCAGCCGTTATCTTAGATGATTTGTTATATTCAGGCCAGACCTACTGTAGATGCTTTTCCTATTACAGCAGCATTATTGAGATATAAAGCTGGGTTTTCCATTTGTTGTTTAATGTTTCTGTGGCAGCAAAAGTGCTGGTCTGAAATAATTGCTTTACCAATATTAACTGAGTCTGCTGTATAAGGGTTTGTTAATCCTGCTGTAACACTCACTTTGCCTAAAATGTTATGAGGCTATTGTCTGGTCAAATGACTTCAATACCACAGATGAAGCGGTGTGTTATGACTAACAGGGTCATGTTTGGCCTTGCTCAGAGAAAGTTGTTTTTGGCATAAATTTTAGAAGATGTCTAGCTGGTACACTGTGTATGCATTTCCAACGCCTCTTCACTGAAAGATGTAATGGAGAATTATGGTTATTTGCTTTCTTGACTTGTCTGCCAGAAAAAACGCATCTATATTGTGGCTTGAAAAGGTCTCCAGTCACATATCATATCTATTATGACCTGTTTTAGTTCTTGAATTCAAGACTGCTTACAAAGTCATTTTGTTACCGTATGTCTAAGGACCATTAAAACACTAGCCAAGAGATTGGTGCTTGTGTATGTGTCTGTGAAAGAGAAAACACATAACCCTTGATTCTGCTTTTGTGCATACTAGCTTAAAATGCTCATTTCCTAGTAGCTTTGTCTGCTGGGCCAGCTTTAGGCTTAAATTATTGCAGAGCTATGATTTAATTTTGAAGTATGTGTGTATCAGGCACTTCCTGCCATAGGAATATTTCTGTGTGGAGGCAAGTGGTCATCTTGGCTTTGCTCTTTTGAGGGAGGAATGTAAGTGCACGACAGTTTGTAATCTCACCGGTATTTCTTGTGAGTTTTAGGATCTTTTCTTATGTCTTTTAAAACACTTGCCAGAAATATGTATACACCTCTAACAAACTTGCTCAGACTTCTGTGTTTTGAACTTTACAGATAAACACTGCTGGATGAAATTCATGTTTATGCTTTTGAAGGTAGATAAATTCAAATTTAGCACCTCAAAAGTTCCAAGTAATTTTTTGAGGGCTCTCAAATGAAGTAAATATCCAGACAAACTTGGTGAGACACAGCATGACAAGCAGGCTTTAGCTGACCTTTTGAGAAACTAGTTGTTCTCCAACATTTGACTCGCAAATCACAACAAAAGTTGAAGTGAATCAATCACATAAGCTTTCCTTTAGCCATAGATCATACACATAGAATATGATATGCTCAGAATTATTCATCAAGATATTAAAAGGCAGATTTGTGTAATATATTTCTTCTATGAAGTTAATAGTTGAGATGGCCAACTCTGCAATCCATAATTTTCCTATTAAGTTAGGACCCACTGTTGTGACCTCTGAAATCAGTTTAGCTGGCTAGAGTCTCTAAGCCCTGGTTATCACACCAAACAAATAGATTTTGGGACTACAACTCAAATATTTGTGTTAACTTTTAACTGACATAGACAATGAATAAGCTTTTCCCTTGGACCTCTCTGTAAATTTCAGAAGTAATGAGGACCAAATGTGAGAGAGGTTGTGTGGGCTGTAGCCCAAACATGTGGCATAAACTACCGGTGTCGTTAAGTTGGATCCCAATTTGTGTGGTGCCCAGAGAACTTTGGACCCATGGGAAGACTTTACATCAAGTGAAGTGAGTGGAAATTGCAACTCTTTTGTTTGTTTTCTCCTCCTTTAGACTGAAACCCCAGTGTAATTTAATTCCAAAGCCATTCCACTGACCTCAGGGCTGAGGTGTGGAGAGGTCAAACGACTTCCCCTGGTCAAACAGGATGCATGTGGCATAGCTATGAATAGAGTCCAAACGACTGGTCCAAAGTCGTAACCGTAAGGCCATTCTTAGTGTGACAAAAGCTGTGCTATTTTAAGCAGATTCAATCATTTGTCCCAGTTGTCATTATGGCTCAACTTTATGAAATACTGGAATGGTGGCAGAGAACATGAACTCTAGGTACTATGTAGTAAAAAGCTATGAATATGTCAATTGAGATCCAGTTCTGTAATTTCTGGGTGAAATTCAGAGAAAGACAGTTCGTGTAGCACATGGTGAAGTCTCTTCCCAGCAGTTCTGTGGCTTTGTATTTTACAAATATTTCAGTCCGTATTTTAACAGTTGGACTTCATGTTCTTAAAGGTCTTTTCCAACCTAAATGATTCTATGATTCTTTTTTTTGGTAATTCTGTTTTCTGTCCCAGGATCTAAAGGCTACTAGCACCAAGTGCCAGCCTGTGATAGTCCCATGAAGTTGTTTAGTAGTTAACTACATAAAGGGACAGGAAATAAAACATCCTGGTCAAACATTCTGAAACTTAAAATTAAGCAACTATATTCATAATTAAGTAACTGAATCAAGGAGGCTTAGTTTTCAGAGCTGCTTGTGACCTCAGCAAACAGGAACAGACTGCAAACAACTGAGGGTACACTTTACGCAGGCTGTTTACTATTAAAAAAACAACAACAAAAAAATACAGGATGAAGTCTAAACATGGTTATATTCATCCACACACAATACAACACTGTTCTGTAATCTGTGGCTGCCCCCAGGTCCTATTGGCAGGCCACAAACCACACTTTCCTGTTTATTGAAAAATATTTTCCTTGCTTTGACTCCTTTTTGCAACTCTGGACCAGCAGGGACCGAGCCAGTGAACATCATCAAACCTCCTTTACCTTTTCTAGCAAGTGGCCTGAAAGCCAAGCAGAAACTGCTGGCAAAAAGTCTTGTTTTCTCTACTGAGCCTCTGTTTGCAGACAAGTTCATGAAAATCTTTCCAGCCTGGAAATTAGGCCATTTGTCAAAGATCATACAGGAAACCAGTGACAGAATAAGGGATAGAACTAGATTTCTTCACTTTCAAGACCTAGACTTGAACTGCAAGACAATTCTGATTCTCATTTTTATTTATTAGCATTTTCAATTATTAGTAAGTTCAAACTCATGTATTTGAGACTGTGTGCTTCAAGAACAGAAAGAAACATGCCTGCTGAATGATGGTTAACAGTTATCCAAGAAGAAAAAATCTGAGTCCCATTGATGTAAACCAGCATGGTTCCACTGAAAATCCCCCTACTGCTTACCTTTTTCAGGGCAGGGCTTAACACCATGAGTCCTGCTATAGAAGTGCTTCGTATATGTGGATGTCATACATATACATAGGTAGAAGTTTCTGGGCTTTGCAAATGTAATTGTCAGTCTTCGCTGAGCCCTAGCTGTAGAGTCTAGTTTCAGCATCTGTGCAGTGGGAACCGTGGTAAGCAAAATTCCTCCTGCTCTTTTTGCCCTCACTGCTGGGGAGTTACTGCATTGGAAGAATAAGAGTTAGAGATAAGGGAAAATACAAGCTTGGAACAGCAATTACTTTCTAAAGGTGTGCTCTTTCAATGGAGGAATTTTAAACTACAAGAGGCTTGGTAAATATTTGGTATTCACTTATGTATGTTTTCTTTCTCCTGCTATACATCATCTTTGAAATTCTAAATATAAAATTACATTGTTGGGCATCAGGCAAATGTTTGTTATTGTCATTATGGTTTTTTTAGCACCATTGGGGAAAAAAAAAAGGCTTGGGAGGAAATGTTCGAATCCAAGTATTGTTTGTGCTAGCTTTTGAGAAGCTTCAAAGCAAAATTGGTTAGTGACTGGAATACAAGATATTAATCAGCAAGAGACTGAAAAATTTGATTTTTGTTTTGTTGTTGAAGTGCATAGATTTGATTTGAAGGTATAGTTCTATATACAGGCACAAACACTTAAAAATTTGATTATTAATCTGATTTTCCTCTGAAAACGTCTAAATGTAATACTACACCAGATGTTAGTGGTACTGCTCCTTGTTTATACCATTTCTTAGCAGCTGCTAAGCTATTTGAAAAAATGACTCAGATGGGTGGTACTGCTATTTGATGCAGAATCTACCCCCAAGGGGCACATAATTACATAAATGCAGCCCAATAAATGTCATCTTATCAGGACAGCAAACCAAATAACATACCTTCAGCCTGACGTAAATTAACAAAGGGCAAAGGTTATCAAATCTTCTGGACAGAACAGGCTGTATTGACTCATTACTTTTTCTTTTTTATCAAGAGATGTAAAATTACACAACTTTTTTTTTCCACCCTGGCCTATCCATCTGCAAATGAGAAATCTAACCCTGCTAATGTGTGTGCACATGCGTAGCTTCACTTGTGTCAGTAATCCTTTCAAAATAAGCGAACTACTTTTTGGAGGAAAGGTATGTACATGAATACAAGCTTGCAGATGTGGTTCTGCAGGCAGTGTGCTCTGGAGACGCCCCTCCTGTTGTCTTTAGCATGCTAAAATTAATGGAATTACAGGAATGCAGGGCTGAGTTCCAACAGTGCGGGTGATTTTTGGTTTCTGAATGGTACTAGTGCTCAGCAGTGTACTGTTGAGCACAGCTAATGACCTGGTAGTATCCTGCTCTCAGGGACAGTTTTTTGGTGCAGCTGAGTCCAGCCAGACTACATAGCTTTAAACAATAACAGAATTTATCAGAATATTTGTTTTGACCATAGCACATACTGCCACAGTCTGACAAAAGTATGTGCTGTGCTGCAGCTTTGTCTGTACTGTGGAATGGACTGAGTGCATTTTCCTGTTACACCTCTGCTGTCTGTTTTCCCATTGATTTCTTTTTTTTTCTGGATTTGCCTTTTGGTTTATAGTCTGCCTGAACATACCACCCCCACCACTCTTCCCTTAGGCGTTTTATAAGGCATTTCCTATGTGAAAAATCATATTGTACTTGTAAGTTCCAGAAGCTTTTGCAACAGAAGAAAACCGAGACTTGTTCTGTCTTGAAAAAGGGAAGACGCATATGTTTTCATCTATAACTCTTACAGTCTGTCTTATTCTCCTGGCAAGCTTTGTTTTCTGTCATCTATTACCTCCTTCTCAGCTCACTAGTGGAAGAATGCCACAATTGTATGTATTGTCCCTGAAATATGTTCCGTTTCCTTCTCGTCCTTTGCTGCATTAAGGAAATCTAATACATTGAATGTGTCTGAAAAAATCATTGTCCCTTGAGTCAAAGACAGATACATGATAGAGAGGAATAAACACACAAACTTTCAGTTCACTTTCACCACTGTCTATGATTTTGTTAACCGTAATTTGAGGTGTGTGTGTGGTAATTTTATAAAAAATGGCTCCTGGCACTTCTCTGATTTCTGACAAATATAATTCATAAAACTTGCTTAAAACAGGAACAGAGTAGTAAAATATGAAACCCGATTAGAAAAGAATAGAAAAATCACACTGCAGTAGAACTTTGCATCTGGACTTCCAGAAATTTACCAGTGACACTGTGCTCAGTGCTCTCTGTTAAGAAATAAATGCAAGGAAGACAGTTCCTGAAGATCAAGGCATTTCTTGAAATGCCTGTGACTAAAAGACACCACAAGCTTTGTGCTAGCTGAAGTGATGGCTAAAAAGTGATACATATGTGGACCTAAGTCAGTGTTTGGTTTTTTTATGACCAAGAACTTAAAGGAATTGCAGGTTACTATTTGCAGCACAGTAAAACATTTCTCCTTTGACTGTTCCATTTCTTTTCTTCCCTAGAAAGCAACGGTGCAACATGACATTTGAAGATTTTGAGAACTACTCTTACTTCTACGACTTGTCTGAGGAAGATGAATCACCCCAGTCCTCCCTCAGCATTGCCCATATGATTTCCCTTTCCTTTTACAGTGTGGCATTTCTGCTGGGAGTGCCAGGTAATGCCATAGTCATCTGGTTTATGGGCTTTAAGTGGGATAAATCTGTTTCCACACTCTGGTTCCTCAATCTGGCCATTGCAGATTTCATTTTTGTTCTCTTCCTGCCCCTCTATATTACGTATGTGGCAATGGGCTTCCACTGGCCTTTTGGGAAGTGGCTGTGTAAAATGAACTCGTTCATTGCACTACTTAATATGTTTGCCAGCGTTTTCTTCCTGACATTCATCAGCCTTGACCGCTACATCCGCCTAGTCCACCCAGTCTTCTCCTACAAGTATCGGACTGTAAGGAACACCCTCATTCTTAGTGGGATCATTTGGATGTCAGCTGCAATTATTGGTGGCCCTGCCTTATACTTTAGAGACACAGCTACAGTTCTCAACAATGTCACCATTTGCTACAACAATTTCCATGTACATGACAGAGAACTTATAGTGCTGACCCATCACATTCTCATTTGGGTGAGGCTTGCGTTCGGTTACCTCTTTCCTCTAGTGACTATGGTCATTTGCTACTCGTTGCTGATTGTCAAAGTGAAAAGAAGAACTGTATTGACTTCCAGCAGGCTTTTCTGGACCATCATTGCTGTAGTTGTAGCTTTTTTTGTGTGCTGGACACCGTATCACATATTCAGCATTGTGGAGCTCTCTGCTCACCATGATGAAAACTTGCATGGCTTACTGCAGGATGGCATTCCCCTCTCCACTGGCCTTGGTTTTATCAACAGTTGCCTGAATCCAATCCTCTATGTTCTGATAAGCAAAAGGTTCCAGGCCCAGGTCAAGACAACAGTCTCTGAGGTGCTAAAACTGGCACTGTGGGAGGTGAGCCGCTCAGGGACTGTCAGCGAGCAGTTGTGGAGCTCCGACAACACCCATGCGCCCATGCACTATTGTGAAACCGCTCAGTGACTGCTCTTGTCACCATCCTTCACCAAAGAGCTGACAGGAGGTTTGAAGGTGTTCTTGACTTCGCCTCTGCCAGTCAGATGTGCATCTTTGCATATACAGTTTTATGTCAACAGCTAGCTTCGTTGCACTTGCTGCTTTCCTTGAAAGGTTTTAAAAGGACACATCATCCGGGTGTGGTGTGCTCGCAACGCACACACAGCCCAAACTGAAAGCTGTCAGCAAAAGTGGAATTGCTCTAACTGGGTTTCTGGTCAGGAATATTGTTGTAATCCTGTTGTTTTGTTGTGGTTTTGTACCTCAATGATATAAAAAGAGAGCAGAAAACTATTCCCCCTTGCCACCACTGATAACACTCTTGATCAAGGCATTCTCATCCCAGAGGTGATGGCCACACATCAGTGGGTCACCAGTCTCCTTATTGTCGAGTATTGCCTTAAAAGTAGGAGTCACCTGGCTACATCCCAGCTAAGTAAAGCTATTGGTGGCTCTGCTCTGCACTTGGAGAAGAATCCCAAAACAGAAAATATGCTGACTCACTGCCTTCCCTTGTCAGAAAAGTATGGAAATAAAATCTGTTTTCTCCCAGTGCTCTTTATCTTACACTCAAAACTAAGATGGGAGATCCTGTGTTTTCTGGTCATTTATTCTTGTGCTTTTAGCACCAATTGGGTGCAAAATACTATGAGCAGGTATTTCATATAGGCATTAGGCTTATTTGAAATGTGCAAATAATTAGTGAAAATGTTTCTTACAGAAGGCCCTGTGCCACACTTGTTCTTCTTCTGTGTTTCAACTTTCAAGCTCAAAGAGGTTTACAACTATTGGTAGTTGTTTACTGTTCTGTCAAAGGTAAAGAAATGATATAACGTTTTGTTTGCCTTAATGCCAATCTTCAAAAAATGGGCAAAGTGAATTCAACAATATTCTCTTACAAATCTGTAGCCAAATTTGGATGACTTTGCCAAATGAGAAGCAAGCCAGTACATCCAGGAAACGCTGTCCACTCCCATAAGAAAGATGAAGTAGTCCTAGTTATGCTGTATTCTGTTCCAACTTGTTGCTTGCTGAAGAATCACACATGTGCCAATACAAACATATACGCTAGGTGGAGTGAACCAGTTTCTGATGCAATACTACTTAATTAAAAAGTTGAATGCGGGATTAAAACTAAAAGCATAGTTCCAATTTACCCAAGACTTTATTTTTTTCCTTGTTTTTGGCCTAGGTGTATAGCATAAATGTGCCTTTCAGATAATCTACCTAGTGGTCTATTGTCTGCCAACACACTGAAGTAGCATTTATTCGTAATTGAAGTCTTATATGTAAATATATTTGTTTTTGTATAAAGTATATATATAACGTGCATGCATGAGCACATCCACTATTGGCAGCTGTGCAAATACAAACAGCGTGACTGTGGTTCAGAGTTTGGGAGAGTCAGGCAGGATCAGTGGAATTTCAATGTATTTCACTTTGGGATGGAAAGCCGGTAAGCGGCACCCTTCCTTTGAGTCATTTGCAGCCTGGTACATAGTGACTCATCATAGTATGCTGAATGTGCCTAAATCAAACATTTTGCCATTTTTCTTCACATGTTCCCTGACATCTTTCTAAGAATGATGTATTAGTACTACTTTCCTGGCTGTACTCCAAGTAAAGTAATAAAGTTTTATTGTTTATTCCAAAGAGAGTGTTAATTTGCTTTTCTCAGCAGCAATATGCAGTGAGTATCTGTTCTTAGAACAGCTCCTTCCCAAAGATTTTGGAAGATGAAAGCAAGCCCTGACCCAGTCAACTACAGGAATTAAGGTTTATGCCAGCTTTCTTCTTGCATGTCAGCTATACGAGCACACATAATGCTATATAACGAGATTGATTTTCAAATGTAGAAACACACATGTGCTGTCTTGCGTAAATTACTAGAAAGCCTCCCCTAAAGTAGACAACAGAGATACAGAATAGAATTGAACAAGGCTAAAGTCAGCCCTGGTCTATGGAATTAAGTAGATTAACAATTTTGCAATGTAACCATCTCATTCACACCATCATCAGTTATAGAATTATCTCCAGATCATTTCTGCAAGAATAACGGAAGTTACCTAAAGAAAACGGGTAACACACCAAGTTTCTGTTTCCAAAGAGTGTCCAAAACAATACCAACAGTTCTACACTGCTTAGACCGAGGAATGCTCGTTCAACCTACCACAATGGAAAAAAAGCCAGAATAAGGGGATCTATCTCAAAACACTTCACAGGTAATAGCTCTATGATCAACCACTCATTCAGGAATAATAGCTATTGACACATTTCATAATGGATGGGTTCTAGTTACTTACTCTCACCTGCTTCCGGAAGGGTCTGAAGGCTGCTATGTGGATTGGTTTGTAACTGATACTTTTGTTGAAACTGTTTTCCCAGTATTCCTGTATGTCACATATCTAAGTTACGGAACTTTCTGATGATCTTTCTGTTATGGGGTGCACTTGGGATAGAAGCATCTCATTTAAGATGCTAAGTTTTCACATACCCAAATACTACACAAAAGCCCCTAATATAGATAAATACGGATTCTGTGGAATTCTCTTGCCCACATGCCTATCTATTTTGTAACTGGGAAGACTGCTCTCTAGGTTTTTTTGGCTTGTTCCTGTGCAGCAAGTTTCCTTCTAACACTGGGGGGGGGCAGTGGGGAAACTGGACAAAAGAAATCCCATCAACTGAAGAGTTTGTACATGCATGCTTAGAATAAATGAAAAACACACACACAAAAATCCAGTCCGGCAGGTCAGATGGATGGTTCATCCTGCTGTATTTTAACAAAGTTACAGTCTATAAATCAAGCCATTTTATCCACTTAGAGCTTTAATCTCAAGGTCAAGGAAAGAGTTTAAAGGTAAGAAGCACATTGAGTGGGAGGTCAGAAACATGATGGTCAAGGATAATAAGAACTACATTTTTGTGACACATTTTTTCCTGATGCAACATTTGCCAATTTTTTGCTTTCAGCAACACCACTGCAGAATTCCTAAGCCTAAGCTACATGATTTATTGGAAGCAACAGCTAGAGAATTGCCACAGAAAGGGTACTGTGCTCTAATTACACACAGAATAAAGCCAGTGTTTTAGGAGTTAAGTTTATGGAAGGAAGGTAGGAACGAAGCCTGTAATTATACTTATTCTCAATTCTTTAATCATGCTTTAAACCTCTAGCAGGCAGATTTTTTTGAGACAAATTATAAAATAAAACTCTTACATAAGCTGAAGTTGGCAGACCTTTAAACAAACAGGACCTGCTGTGCCAGATAACCAGAGATGCTTATTTTAGCTACTGCCGTCAGGCTTCTGCACTGAGCATCTTCATCTCTGTGACCTCAGCGTGGCACATAAAAGGCTTCCTGTTCATGGTCACAATAAATTCTTTACCTCAGTCCAACAGAAGGCCTAGAAATGTGAATTTGTCTAGAAGATTCACAACTGACAGTTTTTGCATTTGTATCATTCCTGTGGGTAGTTTTCAGAAAACAATTTAGTTCAGACAGGTTCTTCAATCTTTAAAAAAATGTCAACATCCATGTAGAAATCAGTCTGGAGCCAAGTAAGCAACTCAGACCAGTGTTAATTAGGCTACTTTCTCTTTGCATTTTAATTGAACACCTGTTTGTTGTTGTTTTAGCCTGGTGCATACTTGCAAGTTTATGAAGTGAATTACCCATCTGCGTTAGCCGAGGGCTGCGCTGCGGTCACGGCAGGCTGCGAATGCCGGCACTGCCACGCCGCGGGTCAGACACCGGTGCCGCGGTCCCCGTGGAAGGCACACGCTGCCCCCTGGTCGCCTCTCGAGGAACAGAGCCCCATGCCCCAGCCCCGCCACACCTGCCCGGGCCACCGGAGGCACAAGATGCACAGGCACCTTGGAGTGTGCAAAAGCCAGAGCTTTTATCAACACTTATTCACCGTACTAATTAAGAAGGCCCAGAATAGATGTGGAATTTTAAGTAATTCCACTGCAGAAGTCTTCACACCTTGGGTGAAGTGTCCACACAACAGATGTGGAGTTATCACAGTAGTCTCAGGTCCAGTCAAGTGTCTCACAAGGTCTCCTCATCTCCAGTGCACTGAGCTGCTCCTCACTGATCTTCATTTCCACTCCCTAGTGAAGCCAATTTAAAGCCACAGCCTATTTGGTTAGTCACCACCCCCTCTTAGAAGGAACTTACACTACTGTTTATCTGCTAAAAAAAATAATATAAATTTTTGTGCTTTGCCGGAGCCCTGTGCTTTTCCCTTAAAGCCATCCCTCCTTCTAGAGGAATTACAGATGTTTCTAATGGAGCAAAGAGCATTTCAGATTTTTAAAGCCATGTAAATATTAAATCTGGATTGATGGTAAATGTAAATTTTCTATTTCCTCATGCTCTTGGGTACTACAGTAAGTGCTGGAGCAACCCTGAAATTAAGTTTTACCTTCTACTTTACCCATCAACCAAATTTTACATTTATGAGTTGGATTACACTGTAATCTTGAATCAATCAGACACAGCACAATTTTTGCTATTACATTTATTCTAGATATATCAAGGTTTAAATCTTATTGAAAGCAGCTACATCCATTGATTGTACATAATCTTCAAATGCTGTTATTCTCTCTTCCAGCATATCTGTTCCAACTTTATCATCTTCAACAACACACTGAATCTGAAGCTTTTTGATACCATACCCAACCGGTACTAGCTTGGCTAAAAAAAAAAAAGAGAGAGAGAGAAAAAAAAGCATTTACTACTCCTTGATTGTGGAATCTCTTAAAAATTCTACAGACTGAACAGACCAAAGTTGTTTGCTGGAATACATGAAAACTTAATTTATTCTCTATTACAGACCACCTAACCAACACCACAGCATTCATTACAAGGTGCCTGGAAGAATTTCCTTTCAAGGGATTTCCCCCCCCCAAACCAGTGATGTGGGCGTTTGCTCGCTGCATCAGGAACTGTACAGGGAGATGCAGGATAGCAGAACCAAAGTTTTAAGCTTTTAAAACCTGTATTTGCATCTAAACCTCGCTGCTGCACTCACCTTTCTGACAATGTCAAGATACTGAAGTACTGCAGTATTGTAGCTCCTGCGCTGTTTTAGCTGCCTGCATTTCCACAGATCAGCGCACAGTGACCACAGGTCTACCCATTCATACACCATGGTAAGGGACCACACTATCTCCCCCTCCCTGCTTTGAATTTTTCTCCTACTTACAAGATCCCCAGACCAAGCCATCTGCTTGAATGCTTCGAACACACTCCTCCAGTTTGGCCATGTCTGTCTCATCATCCCAAGGTTTCACATCAAGCAAGATCGATGATTTGGCAACCACAGCTGGCTCTGGAGGAAGAACATCACCATTAAAAACTAGGGAATTTTCAAAAATCTCATTATGTGAAGCTGCAAACTAGCTTCACAAAAAGAACTTTCCTGGTTTCATGAATAAGAACCTTTTCACATAGCTGTGACAAGCCTTTTGTATCAACACACATTTCAAAAGTATTTTTTCAGCTATGCATATCCCAATGTTCAAAATTTAGATACAGGTTTTTCCTGAGAAACACTCCCAAGAAAACAGATTCAGAAGGAGACATTGTTTGTTACATAGGGAGTCCTTTACAGAGGATCTGAGAAGGAGCTTAATGCCATGTTAACAGTTTATCTTCCACAGAGGGAATACTGCAACTGTTACAGTTCTGAACAGTTCCAGACCAGTAGCTGTGGAGGGACTTGCGTATCACAGCCTCTTCCCTACAAAGAAAATCCAGAGGTCATCTCCATTTATACAAAAAGCTCAACCTCTGGGTAAAACAAACAAGTATTAAGCAGGACAAAAACTATGTTAAGGTTCCCTCCTGCTATGGGAAAGCCTAAGCTCACAGGCAATTCAAGCAAAACTAATTACTCCTGTCTCGTTCCAGTCAAGCTTAGCTATTACACTTAGATTTAAAAAAGTTCCTGGTAGACATTACTTTTGGACTTCTTTGATTCATATTGGGCCAGACGTTCTTCCCTCAGTTTCTTTGCTTCTTCACTTTCCTGAAAGAGAAGTTTAAAGTTACGGAAAGCCACCAAACCCACGCCTCTTGTAAGGTATTAACAAATTGACTGGCATCCACTCAGGCAAAAACAAATCATCACAACTGTCAGCCGAAAGATGGTGATTTTTTGTTTTATTCATCATGCTAACCAGTCAAAGTAGACAGATTATCCCATTGCAACACATTCCCTTCTGACTCTTGAGTTTTTACCTTCCAAGCTTTTCTGTTCTGCAAAGACAGCTGAATTTGAGAATTTCAAGTAAGATCTGGTATCAAGATCACAAATTTAAGTAACTAAGTAGTGAAGGCAAAACCCCACGTATCTGGGTATTTCTAAAAATCCAAATATAATAGAAAAAAAATCACAAGTACCTCCTCATCATCAGATCCAAAAAGATCAATGTCATCATCATCTTTGCTTTCTGTGGCTGCACCTGTTGTGTCCTCAACATCAGCAGGACCGTATTTCCCCAAAGCCTTCTTTACCCCTGGCAAGCTGAAGAAAAAAAGCAGGTATTAGGAACCTACTCAAATTATCAAAGCAAACACTGCTGATTTGTCAATGAACCTACAACTGTATTTACAGTGAAAATGCTGCACTGAAAAAATAATCCAATTCTGCTACTTGAAAGCAGAACCTCCCCAAAGACAACCCCCTCAATATTCCTGACATGCTCATTGAGACAAAAAACATATTCCATATTCAAAGACTGTTCACCTAAGCTGTGATCCTGCCCAACGTTGCTGCTCCACCCAAGTATATGGATAGAAAAAGCTTTCTTATTGGAATAATTTATCTGCAATATATTCTGTGTAGAAATAGTTATCAGCTACTTGTTCACGTTTCCCTAAAAGTATTTTCATTTCTTTAGAAACTAACAGTGACAGAAAACATGTTGTTGCAAGGTAACAGATCCTCTTCTGACTTCACAAGTTTCAGCGAATGTTTTATTCTGAAAGCTAGCTCACAACAGCAGGTGAGGGACCAAAACCCCCAACTTAATCTTCTCCTATAGCTCATATAGTTCTGTAGTCTTAGGATATGCTCATACTTCTATTGTTACTGTGAACTGCTGCTACAAGTCATAAAACTAGCTTTAGTTTTCAGGAACTGCAAGTAGTTTCAACAGAGTGGACTTCATGAAACAACTTTATAATCTCAGTCCCCTTCAGCATTGCAAGAGCTTCAGAAATGGACTGCTGACTGAGCCACCCAACTTCATAAGAGCTCCCTCCGAAAAGGGCAGAGGCATACAGAGGAAGCAGTGTAGCAATACTGACACTGCCTACATACACCACACCTTTTTAGAGAGGCCTGCAGTCTCAGTGTCTGATGTCAATACAGCACCTTTCATGAACATTAAAATCGCTACAAAAAAAAAAGATAACATTTGCTTTCCTATGTCCCCTTCTTTATATGTGCTTCTGCATTGCAAATAATTCTGTTTTATCCTCCAGGACTAAAAACCTGAAAGAACCACTTCCCTTAACTATTATCTTTATTTATTATATTTATCTTTAAAGATCTCTGTAATACTTACTAATCCATCTTGGTGCTACCTCTATGGGGTTGATTACTGATAGGTAACTTCCAGCTTTCAGCAGGTATGTGTAAATGGCGGCAACAAAATTGAAGTTTTTCTTACAAGCTTTAGCAGAAATGTCAGCAACTTAACAGAGACAGAATCAGGTTGCCTAAATTCTAAGTGAAAAGTGTAATGCACTGACAGAAGACGTTGGCTGTTTCTACAGCTGTTCCTATTCCAACAGCAACACAAAAAATGACGTGGCACCAGTGAAAAACGGTGTTCAAACTCCAAGAGACAAACACAACACTTTGTAGGCCAGTTCGCTCATATATTGCAGCAGTTTAACCATACCTTGCCTTTTGCTTTTCGTACGACTTAATATGATTGTACCACCGAAGAGCATGAAACAAGTCTGCAGGAGGTGGGGCCGCGATTGCTTCAAAGACTGCTATATCAGCCTGAGAAGGGACGTACCTGCGAAGAACAAGCCGAAGTTAGCCCCCTTCCTCGGTGCACGCAGGAAGATGTGAAGCAGCCGCCGCCGAGCACAGAGACGACAGCGCCGCAGCAGCAGCTCGGTGAGCCCGCCAGGCTGCTGCTAGGCCCAGCAGCGAGCACCGCACAAAGTGCGGGAAGCCAAGCGGGCTGGGCACCGCGGGCGCGCTGCAGCGGCCCGCATGCTCGGCCAGCTCCGGCGCTACGCCTCCCATAGCGGCTCTAACGGCAGCCGCTGCCGGGGTGGAAACACACGCGTGTGTGAAGGCCCCGCCGCGCCGGCACGGCCCCCGCCCTGCCCCCCCGCGCTGGCTCCCGTTAGGCCAGCGAGCCTCACCGCGGCCTGGCCAGGCTCACGTCCCCGAGCCCCAGCACTCCCCCAGCCTCCTCTCACCCCTCGATATAGCTCCTGTCAGCCAGGAAATCATTGAGGACCCGCAGGCCGGCGGCGGACTTAAGGTCCCCGAAGCCCATGACGGCAGCGGCGCGGCACACACGCTGCAACCCACGCCCTATGCCCGACCGCCGCAAAAAGAGGCACAGTGTCCCCTGCGCCCTCCTTATATAGCAGATGGTATCCCTCCGCTACTTCGCACAAACATATATCCCTCCGCAAGAAAGCACTGCGAGGTAGTTCCTCGCGGGTTAGCTGCTCTAGCGTAGGGCGCACAACAGGCGGGATATCAGGGACCTCGGGGAGGATCGGCGCAATAAATGCTAAGTTAATGGCAAAGCTCGGGAAGTTTTTCAGTGTTACAAGGGTACGGTAACATTCCCTATACCGTCGTCGTCCCCGTCGTCCCGCCCCCTCAGGCACCAGCGGAAGTTGTCGGAGTCGGGCGAAGGCTGAAGCGGAAGGAGACGGAAATTGCCGAGTGTGCGGTGTCTGACGGTGGCCGGGAAGGTGTCCCGAGAGCAGCGGAAATTGCCGAGTTCTATCGTTCGCCAATACTCTGACGGAAATCCCCGAAGCGGTTAGTTCCGAGGATTGCCGAACGCGCGCGTCCCCGAGCGGCGCGCGCCGCTGAGGCTGCCCGCTCCGGAGGTTGCCGAAGGAGGCTGCGGGCAGCGGTGGGAAGGCCCGAGGCCGCCGCCACAGAGGCCGGGGCGGAGGGCAGCCCGCGCAGCGGTGGGGAAGGCCGCGGCACCTACGCCGCCCGTCCCGCGTCAGGTAACGGCGGACGCCGTGGCGGGGACTGCGGCGGCAACTCCGCAGCACGGGGAGGGCAGGCTGGGGCGGCGCCGCCGCGGACGCCCTCCTCCTGTCGCCGTTCCCGGTGCCCTTGACGGGCTCGGCGGCGGGCCGGGGGCTGCCTGGCCGGCGGCGGCGCCTCCAAGGTGACCCCGCGCCGGGCAGCGCTGCTGCCCGCCGGGCCCTGGGCCCCGGGAGCCGGGCGGCCGGGCTCGCCGCCGCGCTGCACCGTCCGGCAGGGCCCCGGCGCCGTTCCCGGGGCAGCGGGGCCGGGGCGGGCGGGCGGAAAGCCCGGTGGGCCCAGGCCGGGGCGGGCCGCCTGCCGCAAGCCCCCGCGGTCGCTCGCCAGCGCCAAGCGGCTGCGGCGGTGCCGGCCCCTGCCAGGCTGCTCCTTCCCGCGGGCTCTGGCGGCGGTGCCGGCGGTGGCTGCAGCCGGGCTCCAGCTGTGCCGCTCAGCGCCTGGTGCGAGCTGCGTACGTGTGAAGAAGGGATAGGTATAAAAAGGGAACCGCGTCGTGCAGCTTGAGGAAGGAACTTACTCTCTTCTAACTCCGTACATGTAGGTGCATACGTTCTTTTTTGCAACTAGTACAGAAGTTGCTACTCTGCCTGTTTAAAACCTGTCAGCAAACATTTGAACTGGTAAAAACTGAGTGCTGTTCTCGTGTCTCCCCAAAGCGCCATGCTTCGCCTGATTCCTGTCCGCAGAACCTTGGCGGGGGTCGTCCAGTCCTCCAGAGTGCGTGGTAAGTGTCTCTAGTTGACGTGTGCATGTTTGGTGATAAAATCAATGTATCTGTAATGATTTACTGAAGGGCTTGTATTAATACTTTATTTGCGGCTCTGGAATGCCATGTTGCACTGTTTCTAGGACTGGAGTCCTACCAGTGCTGTAGAACTGTAAAATAAGGAGCATGGGGTCTGATGGTTTGCGTCTAGCAGTAACTGAAAGTTTTTGTTTTCTTTTTCCGTGTCTCTCAGGGCGTACAGCTGCAACAGCAGCCAGCGACCAAATAGAGGTGTTTGTGGATGGTCATCCTGTATTGGTGAACCCGGGAACCACAGTTCTTCAGGTGTGGGGAGTGGCATTCTGAATTTTTCTTGGATTCCCTATCTCACTTCTTGACAGCATGTTCTATTCGATGTAGAAAAAAAAACACCTAGCAACTTTTATGTTGTTTCTTGCAGTTCTTTAGGGATTATTTTTTTTGCTGACTGTGAGGCAATTTCATGTGGCAGAAATCCTTCGGGGAGTTCAGTGGTTATAAAAAAAGCATCTGCTGTGATTGCCTGAGAGAAGATGCATGCAGCTTGAACCCAGATGGCAAAAATGTATGCAATGCAATAACACTTTAATAAATTCTGGTTGAAAGTCTAGCTCTGAACTCTATGTGACCTGGTAGTTTTTCAGAACCTGTTGATTTTATATCTTAAAGAGGTGTCTCAGGTGAATGTGGGATTGTCTCCTTTTCGTTATTAGTTCTTGTGATTCAGAATGCCGATCCTTTGCTGCTTTTATTCTTATTGGTGTAGGAAGAAATGGAACCTGGATCTTCCAGCCTGTACTCAGCATCATTGCTTTTTCAGGCTAAAATTTCAAGTAGATCTTTTTCCAGTCTAACTTATTTTTAAGAAGCCGTTAAATGGGGAAATGGTGTAGTGAACTAGAACACTAACGTGTATAGTATTTATTTTAAAATACACACCTTATTCTTTGGATACAAGTTACTAATTTATTTAGGCATTAGAATGCCCTCATGAAGAGCTTAGTGTAAAATATTCTTAAGTGGTTTTTTTATTAGCTTTTTAGTTCTGCTTACATGTGATAATTTTTTGTGGAAATCATCAGAAAAAGTAGATCTTGTTAGTTCTTTTCATTGTATTCAGTGGTATTTCTTCTGGCAGGTATAGCTAGCACTATAGCCTAGATCCAGTCAGGCATGGGGATTTTATGCAGGAAAGGCCCTCTTTATCTGTTCTCTGGAAACCTGTCAATCTCTGTCCTATCTTCTTCACACATGTCATGGAAGAATATATGAGTTTGGGCTTCAACTGAAGATTGACTACGCTTGAGTACCTCCGTAGAGTGTATTCATGTTGTTGAATTATCAGAAATCATTATGCCCATTGTTGTTTCCTTTATATTTTTCAAAATTTCCTTTTATGCGCTTTTATTTAAATAGCGCATGCATTCTTCAAAAAGTTAATTGTATTGCTGGTGTCCTATCTATTAGAGAGAATTCTCTCTGTTCTTGGAGGAAAAAAGGAAAGACAGGTCAGTTCTCATTTCCTCAGTTACAAATTATGGAAAAAAAATTGTAATTGATTACCTGATATGTTTCTGCTTGATCACAATTTTTTATTTATGGCCACTTCTTAAGATAAAAGGTTGAATGTGCTATATTCCTGAGCACTAACGCTGATACTCTTTGAAAAACTGAGTATAGTTTTACGAGGTGGAACTGAAAGGTCTAACTAAAATTTAATTTTCCTTTGTTTCTTACTCTTTGTAGGCCTGTGAAAAGGCTGGAATTCAGATACCTCGTTTTTGTTACCATGATCGTCTCTCTGTTGCTGGAAATTGTAGGATGTGTCTTGTGGAAATAGAGAAAGCTCCAAAGGTATTTTATGTGTTTCACAGGAATTGTAATTTTCTGCTGTGCTTGGGGCACAGCATACATATCTTGTAAGTAATTGTACTATCATTAGCACACAGATTGTTGTCATTCAGCTGCTCAAAGCAGGTTTTTCCCTTTTCCCCACTGAACCGCAGTGATTGTCCATGGATGAAAGTGAGTTCTCAGGGATTATTTTGTTCCTGGACATGAGCAACATAGCTGTACGTTTTCAGTCAGATATATTTTTATATTCTGTAATTTAGGCTTCAGCTGCACATTTTCAGCTGATACTACACAGTTAGTAAACTTCAGATACTATATGAATTCGGCTGTAGGTTTAGGATCTGCAGATCTGTTCTAGCTAAACAGTGATTGCAGTTGCTTACTAGTTTGTTTTAATGCATTGTGTGCCATTGATAGCTGTTGTAAAATAGCCGTTAACTTCAGGATTGAACACTGTCTTCAGCAGTATTAAGAAATCTATGCAGATAGTTGAGGCATTCTTTTGGAGTTCAGTCTTGGGTTACACATTTATATTCACATAAAAAACTCTTCAGCTCACCTCAACTTGAATTCCATAGTTTGAGCTTTGCATCTCTGGAAATGCTGGTTTATCACTAAAGATAGAAGTTGTGATGGTCTGTCTCATGATGTGATTGAAAAGTAGGAGGTATTTGTTTTCTGAGCAGGAGTTCTTGTTAATCTTGTCATAATCTTGTGATGAATTTTATTCTAGACTCTTTATAGGCTTTGTTCAAACGTCTCATAAATGATGCATACTCTGAACTTCAGTTCTAGAGGTTTTCTTTGCTGAATCTATTTGATTTGCTCTACGACTGTTACAGCTGGCTTTTCTTCTTGCTATAACTACTTGAATTGGAACCCAAAAGTGTAACATTTTCAACTCCAAAAGTAAAGAAATCATAACTAATGTAACCTTTTTATATAGCCAATTATTAATCAGTATGGCTTCTAGTGACTTTATTGGTTTGATTTTCTTCGTTGTTGTTTTGGGTTTTTTTTTATCCTTGCAGCTATCTTTATTTTTAACAATATGTTAAATTAATAACAGATGTCTATGTAAGAACTGGGGGGATGCAGAGGCTGAGGTTTGTGCCCATGTTGAGGAGAAATATGTTGTGTTCATGCTTGTTTTTTATGATGATTGCAGCCAGTTGCTGCTTGTGCCATGCCAGTAATGAAGGGCTGGAACATACTGACAAACTCTGAGAAGTCCAGGAAAGCAAGGTACCTTTCTTTTAGCATCCTATAGCTGATTAGTTGCACTATCTGCTATGTAAAGCTGGTACTAACTTTAATTCCTGAACCCAACAGAGAGGGTGTAATGGAGTTCCTGCTGGCAAATCACCCATTGGACTGTCCTATCTGTGATCAGGGTGGAGAATGTGATCTACAGGTACAACAACCAATTAAATTGTGTAGGCTTATGTATTAATATTCTTGTCCTAGGTGAAATTGTGTTTTTTCAGCAGCCTGGAAATGTCAGTTTTCTGTTGTCTGTTCTAGGATCAATCGATGATGTTTGGCAGTGATAGGAGTAGATTTAGAGAGGGAAAACGTGCTGTGGAGGACAAGAACATTGGCCCATTAGTCAAAACAATCATGACTCGGTGTATACAGTGCACTCGATGTATCAGGTAACATCCTTTATTTTTCACTGGAGAGAATACTGAGCAGGCATATTTATATCAGTTTGTTACTTGTGAAAGAAACACCATGAGGGACAGTCAATATTTTTTATTTATTTTCTGACTACTTAAGAATTTTATTTCTGGTAGGGACTGATGCTGGTTTCGCTGAGCCACCAGACAGTTGTCATACAGGAAACAGGAAGGTGGTCGAAACATGAAAGTGAAGTCAGAGTTCTACAGGGCAGAACTGATCTCATGGTATTAGTGCCAGAATGGGTTTTAAAACATTAATTGATTTCCACAGCCGCAGTTGCAAGATTTATTTATTCTTCACAGCCTTTGGCAGCTATATTTATGCTGTTCTGTAGTCCTGAGCTTCAGTACCAGCTACCCTGAGCCAGATGGAAAAGAATACAATATACTTAGTTCCAGAAGGAACTTGTTAGTTAGGACTGACCTTGGACTCAGGCTGTGAAATTCAACGAGCACTGAATTGCTCTGGTTTTTGATTTAACTCTTACCTAATTTTTGTAGCTGTCTGAATGAAATTCTGCAGCTGTATAGTCCTGCATGTGATGGCACGAGTAATGCATCTGAACAATTGTTGTTTTCTTTAAGATGAATGAACTAAGGGTAATGTTTTATCCTTAGAAAATGAGATAAGGGATGAAAAACGTGCTTTGTTGCTGTTGTACATTCCAGATCTGGTTTTCATTCTTTTTGCATCTACCAGGTTTGCTAGTGAGGTTGCAGGGGTAGATGACTTGGGAACAACCGGAAGAGGAAATGATATGCAAGTTGGTACTTATGTTGAAAAAATGTTCATGTCTGAGTTATCAGGAAATATTATTGACATCTGCCCAGTTGGTGCTCTTACTTCCAAGCCATACGCCTTTACTGCACGCCCATGGGAAACAAGGTGTGTATCTTAACTCATACTGAAGAAGCAGTTTTCTCTGTTTGTCATACACTTTGTCTTAGAATATGTCCATCTATGATACCAAGGGTTTTCTCTGATGTTTATCCTCTGCGTTTTTGTAGTAGGCTTTTCCATAGACTGAATCTAAAACAAATTCTGTTATTCACTCACAGGCCATTCAAGAAAAGAAAGAATGTTATAATTTTAGACTGTTCTTCTCTTATTTTTACCCTAAAATGTTTTGGATGTGTAGGCTATGCTGGCTGCTCAGTTGAAGAAGTTGTGTAAAGGAAGATTCAAGTTCATTATCTCAGTAATTGTTGAGAATATAATTTACAATACCTCATGAAACTAAGCTTTTATGTATATCTAAAAACCTACAGCATGCTGTTGTTGTTTTTGTTACACAGTCTGGTTTTTATGGTTTAACCAGGCAGGTAGTTAAACACCACACAGCTGCTCGCTGTCCCCTCAACCCTCCCAGCCCAGTGGGATGTGGGAGAGCATTGAGGGAGGGGGAAGAAAAAGAAGTAAAATTAGTGAGTTGAGATAAAGACAGTTTAATAAGACAGAAAAAGAAGGGAAAATAATAATAATGATGATAAAAGAATTAGAATATAAAAAATAAGTGATGCACAATGCAGTTTGTCATCACCTGCCGACTGATGCTCAGCTGGTTCCTAAGCAGTAGCCCCCAGCCAGCTTTTCCCCCCTTTTTGTACCAAGCATGATGTCATATGGTATGGAGTACATCCCTTTGGCCAGTTTGAGTCAGATGTGCTGGCTGTGTCCCCACCCAGCTTCTTGTGCCCCCCCCAGCCTGCTCACAGGTGGGGTGGTGTGAGAAACTGGAAAGTCCCTGACAATGTAAGCACTGCTTAGCAACAACTGAAACAGCATGCTACCAACATTACTGTCATTCTAAATCCCAAATACAGCACTGTGCCAGCTGCTAGGAAGAAAATTAATGCTCTCCTAGCTGAAACCAGGTCAGCATCCACCCCTTATTCTATACCATTAATGTCATGCACAGGTCCCACACTTTCTAATGCATCCTTTCCAGTCTTTTGATATGTATACACAGATACTATTCTTTTAGTTAATGGGTCATCCCTCTAAAGTGGCTGTTGAGTTCATTTAGTCCATGACTTTGGGCTCCATTTGTCTTAATAGTCCTTCAGGGCTGGTGAGATGGTGCGAGGTATTTGAATGTTGCATGCTGAAGCTCTTCTGGTTTTATCATTGCTGCACTTTGCCCAGTTTTATCAAAATTCATTCTTCATTAATCTAGCTAATTTTTATTGTAATACTGTTCATATGGTATATAACAACCATAGTAGTGATGACATACAGTATTATATAGCAATTAAAGTCATACAATTCAAATCATTGGATATTCTCAATCAGAATCAAATCCCCTTGAGGTACACATCAGGCTTCCCCATCCTTCCATATTACCCGCCAAGTGCACCCAGGTCCTTCAGCAAAAGCAGTCCCACGGATGGGTTTGCCTTTGCCTGAAGCAGGAGTAACTGAGACAGTCTTCCTCAGCATATTTATGTGCACTACAGGGACTTTGTGTGTACTCCTAACTATCCAGCCTCGGGGAAGATCTCTGGGGGGTATTCTTAAATGGCTGTTCAACCCTAAACAAGACCTAAAACACATTCAGGAGACATAGCAATAAAAAAAAGACATTTCAACATCTTGAGGATATTCAGAATTCTCAAGAGCTACTGTTATTAGCATGGAGGAGGAGGGGAAGGTGGAGGAAGCTATCTCCCCCATAGACTGGCGCTCTGAGGAGAAAACGTAAAAGGTGTAATTATTAATAGCTTCCGATAGATGGCTCCCGAAGTATCGAGATGATGGCAGTGCTGAGTGTGAATATCAGATCAGTCTTGCGACGAGTGATTTTATCATGCCATAAGGCAGTGTTGAAGTACAACAAAAGGATAACCTTAGCCCAGCCCCCAGAGGTGATAAACAGCACAACAGGGAACGCATACTGCAAGTAAAGTTTACGTAATGCAACCCTGACGACAAGCGCAGCAACTCTGAGAGCAGATAAATCAAGGTTGTGACCAGTGACTATGAAACTAATATAATGAATGCTAATAACTCATTTGTTTTAACACGCAGTGGTCAAATCTGTGTCCCCACGTCGGGTGCCAAAAATGACTCTCATGGTTTAACCCTGCAGGTAGAAACACCACACAGCTGCTCGCTTGTTCCCCCCTGCCACCCTCCAGTGGGATGGGGGAGAGAACTGAGGTGGGGGGTAAAAAAAGGTAAAATTAGTGGGTTGAGATAAAGACAGTTCAATAGGACAGAAAAGGAAGGGAAATAATCACAGAATGCTCAGGGTTGGAAGGACTGCTGGAGATCATCTAGTCCAACCCCCTGCTAGAGCAGTTTCACCTAGAGCAGGTTGCACAGAGTCACGTCCATGTCCGTGTGGGTTTTGAATGTCTCCAGAGGAGATATCATCATCATAATGATAAAAGAAATAGAATATATGAAATAAGTGATGCACAGTGCCCACGACCCACCAAACAATGGCCAGCCAGTTCCCAAGCAGTGGTCCCTAGCCAGCTTTCCCCCTAGTTTGTATACTGAACGTGATGGTATGGGGTATTCGTTGGGCAGATTCTTGTGCCCTCCAGCCTACTTGTTGGTAGGATGGTGTGAGAAGCAGAGAAGTCCCTGACTTAATCTAAACACTGCTTAGCAACAACAGAAGCATCAGTGTGTTACCAATATTATTCCTTTTCTAAATCCAAAACACTGCACTGTGCTAGCTGCTAGGAAGGAAATTAACTCTATTCCAGCTGAAACGAGGACACTTGCTGCTTGTATATAGAAAACTGCAAATGGTTTATTTGTTCTTCTACACAGGAAGGTAGAGTCAATTGATGTTCTTGATGCAATTGGAAGCAACATCATAGTGAGCACGAGAACCGGAGAAGTGATGAGGATTTTGCCAAGGCTGCATGAAGATATCAATGAAGAATGGATTTCTGACAAAACGAGGTGTGTGGGAAGTGTTTGTACCTGCATGTGCACGCGTTGAAGGCACACTTTGCAGAACCAGATGTGTGGACAGTAGCACTGATTTCTGGATTCTACTGCTAATATTGTAAAGCTATAGTGAAGAATGATTAGTAAAACCTATTTAAAATATAATTGAGGTCACTGAGTTTTCTAATGTTTTCATTTTTGTAGTGGTTTTTTTTTTACAGTAACTTCTCTGTTTGTATCAGATTTTTTTGCTTGTTTTTGAGAGGGAAAAGTTAAACTTTCAGGGGAAATGTTTCTTGTGTTTTCTAATCATTGCAAGCTGTTAGAAAACTCGGTTGCAGAAAATAGTATACACAATTATCTTTGCCTTTGCGCTTTAATAATATTAGTGGTGTTCACTTAGGTTTGCTTATGATGGTCTGAAGCGCCAGAGACTTACGCAGCCAATGATCAAAAATGAAAAAGGACTATTTGTTTATGCCTCATGGGAGGATGTATTAAGTCGTGTTGCTGGTGTGGTAAGAACAATTTTCAATATATGTAGCATAAAATCAATTTCTAAAGCTGGACGTATTACAATGATTAATATGAAAAGTTGTGTAGAAAAGAGCTTTTTTTCTTTAGGGTTAGAGGGGAGCATTTGCCTTCTAATCCATTGTATTTCCACTTAAGTTTCTTTTGAATATTATTTCCTGTTTCATGGATTAGACCATCTGAAGAACTTTGTCTTATCGTGATTTCACTTGGGGAAATTACTTTTATTTAAATAGGAAACTAAAGTGTTCTTCATAAACTTAGGAGGAAGCAACTTTCCTGAATTACTCTGATCTGTCTGAAGACTTATTAAATTTAAACTGTGCTATCACCACTTTTGCCATCAAAGCCATTAATTCTTTATTACTTATATCTGAATTGTGCTTGCCTCAGTGCTTTCTCTGAGTAGTGATTGATTCTGCTGCTTAAATGAAGTGCTGCATGACTGCTCTGGATTTTGATTAAAAATTTTATGTGGGACGAAGTAGAATTGAATAACTGTAATTGAACTTTCTTCAAAGATGTTTTTGCCCGTGGTACAGTAGCAGGGTTTGTTACGAGAGCTATTGCTTCTCAGGTAATACCTTTGAGTTGAGTTTACTACCTGAGCTCGCGTTACGGAAGTTTGTATTCTGTCTGCACTGTAGCTTCATTAAAATAAAAGCATTCACCGGTCTTCCTCTCCTCACCAAATGAGAAATAGCCACATCTGAGCAATAACTCAAGTGGGAGAGACCTGCACAGAATACAGAGAGCTGTTCTTTGCTCATCATGAGCTCAAGGAGCTAGAGTTGCTGCCTTGCAGAAGTCAGACACTGCTGGTCCGTTTGTGCCGCTCCAGGCCGGCAGTTGCTCCGCTGGCTTTGACACGTGCTAATGGAACAAACATTTACCCAGGCTAAATGGGAATTTATTTCAATAGTTTATGCTTTCTTTCTCTCCAGCTACAGGCTGTCCAAGGTAAGGAAGTAGCCGCAATTGTAGGAGGACTGGTGGATGCAGAAGCACTAATAGCTCTGAAAGACTTACTGAATAGAGTAAACTGTGATACACTTTGCACTGAAGAGGTCTTCCCTACTGCTGGAGCTGGGTAAGAGTTTAGGCAAAGCCTGTCTGTAATTAGTACGTTAATGAACTTCGCAGTCAGCAAATCATCTCATGGTAAGATTCTGAAATGACCAAGGGTAGCAACTGCTGATGCATTAGCAGGTTTTGTTTGAATTTACAATATTTATGTGTAGAGTATTTATGGATTGTGAGTTGATACATCGTCTCTACTACAACATAGGGTTGCACGCTTTGCTGTATGTTGAGGTTGCTGCAGTTTAACAGTAGGCTACTGAAAGCCAGTTATAGTCTTGTGAGTTAGATAATTTAGTCTGTTTGTATTTGTGTTGTGAAAACTATAATATAATTATGATCTTGTAAACTGTAATAGCAGATAAAGTTTGTGAAGGCTGACAATAACTGTAAATGTAGGAAATAATCCACATTGTAATTCCTTTAATGTTTTCCTGTCTCCGATACTCATGAAAGAGAGAAGCTCTTACATCCTATTTGGGTTAGTAATTTGGATTTTGAGAAATCTTTTCTTTTCCCCCTCCTTTCTTTTCCTGAGATAAAAAAATGTTTTGAGCATTTATAATCTTTACCGTATCTTCATTTCTTCCCTTTACTGAATTCTCATCCTTTTTTTTTTTTTTTTTTTTTTTAACACTTTTTCATTATAGCACAGATTTGCGCTCTAACTACCTGCTTAATACCAAGATTGCTGGAGTGGAGGAGGCAGATGTCCTGCTTCTGGTTGGCACCAATCCACGCTTTGAGGCACCACTTTTTAATGCTAGAATTCGAAAGAGGTTTGTATTCCTTGGTGGTGAATAAGCATGGAAATCCATCTAGATTTGATACAATGCTCAGGTGGAGCTGCAGGCAGTAAATTGAGAGCGTTCATCCAGACGGACTCACTGGATTTAGTTCACCTTTTAGTAAAGGGAAAGGTGATATATGTGTAGACAAAAGGGGTCTCTACTCCCTGTAGTGTATACTTACGTTTTGTTCATTCTCACTTTGACATTTTATTTAAGTTCATAAACTCAGACATTTATTCCTTTGTTATATTACACAGACACCTCAGATTTTGTCTTACAGAAGTTTGTTAAAGCATATCCCTTAAGAATTATTTTCAGCATCGGTTTGCTGCTTTTTGTATTGTTGTAACAAATCAGACTTGCTGATTTTAGAAGCAGTCATTCAAGTTTAACATCTTTGGCAAGTAATGTGGCTTTCCCAAATTTTTGAACATAGCTAAATCAACAAAAAGATATATCAGGAGACAAATGAGGTTTATAAAAGTCTAGTTCTTCCTAATGCGCAGATCTTCCAAAATACATCATTTTAGACAACCGCGGCCTTAAAACTTTGAGAGGAAAAAATGCAATGAGATTTATGAACAATTCATATATTTTTATAAGACTGTGCTGAGAGCTACAAAAAAGGAAAATTTCTAGCCAGCTGATTTTTTTCTCTGTTTATCTAACAAATAAGTGGATTTCTAAAACTGAGCACTACCAAATCCAGAATTCTTTCTTCCTACCAACGACTTAACTTTTAACTCTTAGTTGCTTCAGAATTAGTCAAGCCAAACAAACGTAGCTGTAGGTGTGGGATTTTGTTTCATTTGTTTTTGCCTAATGCTGGAAAAGTGGTTTTTTTTTTAAAGTTGTAGCACTTGGTTTTATGCAACCTTTTTTTCCACTGAATTGGCAAAAGTTTGAGGGGAGGGAATTGAGTTAGGAAATTCTTACATAAGGTGTGTTGCTGCACTGGTCCCTGAATGTATATAAAGAAATAGTCCTTCTAAAAAAACCTAAGCTTGCTTAGCAGTCAGAATAATGCTAATGTGCATCTTACCAAAATAGTGAATGCCTTTGAAAGAATTTACATCCTATTTCAAGTTACTGCTGAAGTTATAATTAGTGGCTTTCGTTGAGTAAAGCTTTGTATTTCTTCAATTTTTATAAAATGTTTGCTGTGTTTTCAGCTGGCTTCACAATGACTTGCAGGTGGCCCTTGTTGGCTCTCCTGTGAATCTGACCTACACATATAACCATCTAGGAGAGTCCCCACAGATACTGGAGGACATTGCCTCTGGAAAACACGCATTCTGCAAGGTACACACAATTTATGAGTGTGACACTTAAATTTCATATATATTGAATAATAATCTGAATTCCTCACAGAGATGGATTTGAAGTACCGTATTGTATATGGGTTTATTTGCTTTTAATGACACGCAGAGATGAGGTAATGATTAGTATGCACCAGGTATGTGTGAACTGTTTACTATATTCACGTGTGTCAAACTTTGCAGTGCAGGAAACTCCTGGAATATTTTTTGATATAAAATGGGCTGTTTCAGCTGCTGCTGTTTCCACTTAAATGTCTGGTTCTCAAGAGTATAGTCCTGTATTGACAGGATAGTGTACTCCTTATAGCAGTTGCTCTTGGTCATTGTTTCACTCTGAGATGAAGCCATTTCAGAACCATAGCTTTGCATGGAAGACTTACATACAAATTACAGGATTTATTACATTGTCTGCACCAAGAATTGTCTTCAGTGTCATGGAGTGAATTTCTTGATTCTTCACTTGCACAGGTTCTCGACCAGGCCAAAAAGCCAGTGGTGGTGGTAGGCAGTGCAGCGCTGCAGCGCAGTGATGGAGCTGCTATCCATGCTGCTGTTTCCACCATTGCACAAAATGCCAGGACTAAGAGCGGTGTTGGTTCTGATTGGAAAGTCATGAACATCCTCCACAGGTTTGCTTTAAAGCTTTTTTGGGAACCATTTTCATTCACACTGGGCCTCCACAAGTTACCGTACGTGTGCAGAATTCTGTGTACACACAAGCAGGTTATCAGGTTAGAATTTATACTCCTGTAGGGAATATAAAAAATAGAAGTACAAACCAACAGAAACCTTTTAATAAAAACGGGTTCCTTGACTGGCAAACTTTTCTGGCTCTCCATGAGATTTTATTGATTTATTATTTAAATGTAGAATGTAAATTTATAAGTATAGAATACCAGAGAGCTTAATAACATACCACAGTCCTCAGCAGAATGCACAGCAGACCTCTGTCATTGCTGAGTGATTGCTTTTTATCTACAGGAAGAAAATCAAAATAGCAAGAGTATTTAAGTAATACAGTTTCTTAATTGTGCAGTTTCTTAACTGAACAGTTAATAGAAAAGCTTCAAAGCTTTTAGTTTTAGGGCTTTTGATCTTAGCTATTCAGTTTATTGGGATATTATTCCTTTTAACAAGCAAGCCTCGCTTGAGACAGTCCTTCCCCACTCTCTTTCTAAAACTCTGTCAAATTGACAACCTCCATAAAGGAAAAATTATTTCAGCAAATAAATGTAGTGGCACTTTGGATTCAGACACCCAACAGAGTCCTCCTGCCAAAAGCAGCTTAGTTGATGTAAAACTAGTATAGCAAGATTAAAGCTTGGTCCTCTGAAGGAAACTTGGATATAAAATCCTGCTGTTGAAACTGAAACCAAAACACTGATGAGTTAAAGAACACTTATGATAGCTTTTTTTTTTTATATGTGGTTTGGGAGTCTTCCATGTTACTGATGTTCATGCTTTTGGTGCACCATCCTCTCTACCTTAAGTGCATAAAGCAACTGAACTTATTGGAACCTATATGTTTGATTATGTCAGACAAACAGGAGTAACACTGAAAGATCTGTACTCTACAGAGATGATTTTTTTTTCCTTTTAAATGCGATTGCAAGTCTGGCACCTGATTATGCAAAACTGTTGATTTGGAAAAGACAACTGCCAGAAAATGAGAATGATTATTTCATTCTTTCAGAAGTATTTTTACGTGTGAATAAATGAATAGTGATGCAGTAGTGGTCTTAACTCTTAGATGCTTTAGAGTAGCGGATGTTCCAGTGCTGGTCTTTCATCTTCCACATGAGTGCCCTAAATTAAAGGACTGTTGAGTTCAGTTCATAGCTGCAATGTGAACCTTGATGTTCCAGGTGACAAGTGAGCTGCCTGCCACTAGGTCCTGACCTGGAATGTCTGCCTTTATTTTGCTATCTCATCTTAAATAGGTGAGATTCCCCATGAAAACTTCAAATGGCATCAGTTTGTCAAAATGCAAACCCAACCTGATATTCTGTCAAATCTGCTGTCAAAATTTTCAGCTTTCTTCATGCTTAATTTTTGTTCCGTTACTGTTAGAGACCTCTTATGTCCCTTCAAAATATTTAGTCAAAAAAAGAAGTTCAGTCTGCTCTGATGGGAGAGGGGAAATTCTGAAACAACTTGAACTCATAATGTGTTTGTTCCTGCAGGGTTGCAAGCCAGGTAGCTGCCTTGGATCTGGGTTTCAAACCAGGAGTGGAGGCAATTAGGAAAAATCCTCCCAAATTATTGTATCTCTTGGGAGCAGACTCGGGTTGTATAACACGTCAGGATTTGCCAAAGGATTGTTTTATCATCTATCAAGGTAATTAGTAGATGTAAATTATCCAATAGCTGGAGAGAAAGCCTGAACAGTGGCGTATTCTCCCAAACATATCTGACACTTTGATGAATTCTAGCCTTTATTTTCTATCAAGAAATGGAACTTCCAACACATAACTGAGATGCTGGTTACCTATTTCTTAGGTAAAGATGAGAAACTGTTGATGAATAATAAGGGAATATAAACCACTCAGGTCTTCTGGAGCATAGCTTGAAACCTGGCAGACAAAATGGCATTGGTTCCCAGCTGTTCTATCACACCAAAACGTGCTTGTTTCAGGCGCGCCCCCAAAGCTGAGTGACTATAGAGACCGAACTACCATTGACTACTGCTTGTAGTCTGTTCATTTTCCCCAAAGCATTAGGCAAGTAAGACCTCTGAGCAGTCACCCTAGTAGGTTTTATATTAATGGTTAAGCGAACCTTAGAAGCTCCTTTTTTTCTGGGAAAATCTGTATTGTGTTAATAAAGCATTTCTTTTTATTTTGACTTGCTAATGTCTTACGTGGTTGTGTACTGTTTCCTCTTTCCATGTATTTAGGACATCACGGGGATGTGGGAGCTCCCATGGCTGATGTTATTCTCCCAGGAGCAGCATATACAGAGAAGGCAGCTACGTATGTGAACACGGAGGGTAGGGCCCAGCAGACAAGAGTAGCAGTAACACCTCCTGGGATGGCAAGGGAAGACTGGAAAATTATTAGAGCTGTCTCTGAGGTACTGTTGCTGTTGTGAATTGCTTCTAATAGAAGTATATGGAGAGGTTAAGTTCTTCTTATATTGAAAAGTGTTTCCAAAAAAGAGGTACATTTTCAGGGAAATACACAACTGTAGTCTTAAGAAGTAATGTTTTGTATTGAATCCTTTGTTAATTCTGTGAGTTAAATCATTGTTTCCCTTTTGAGGATAGCACTAATACTGTGGCTGCTCTATGCTGTTGGAATGCATAACGGGTGAAGCTTTGTCTGCAAATTCTGCAGTGGCTTCAGAGGAAATTGGTGGGAGGATGTAGTTGCTTTTCAGAAAGAGAACAACGTGAACTCTGAAGACAGGGTCTGTTATCATTAGATAAGGTCAAATATGTGCTTACTACTCACTGGGTACGAGATGCATTGATAATTGTATCAACTTTTATATCATTTGGTGGTAAGCTAGGGAAAGTACAAGTGACATCAGTATGGAAGGAGAAAAGTACTTCTTGTCTTCACCCACCCGCGCCCCCCCCCCCCCCCCTTTGTATAGGAAACATGACAGCTTAGGTTTTTTGACATAGGGAAATTTAACTGTAGGCATCAGAAGTCCAATAAAATACTGTGACTTTGCTTCAGTTTGTACATTATAACTATCTGCGTTTTCAGGAGTGTAGATTTTTCTTGATTTTACTTTAGTTATGTTAATTGGCTGGTAATCTAAATTATTATGTATTAAATTCCTATACTTGATGGCATTTCTTTCTGTGAATCTCTTAGTTGGCTGGTATGACCTTGCCTTATGAGAACCTTGATCAAATACGGAAGCGTTTAGAAGAAGTATCTCCTAATCTGGTTCGATATGATGATGTGGAAGGGGCTAACTACTTCAGCCAGGCAAATGAATTGTCAAAGGTAATCAAAACTGAAGCATCTGGGCTTGATTTAGTGCTGTTACATAGCTTGATGCCTTTTAAAGAAACGGGCCTTCTTCAAATGTAGTACTACAAGCACGCTTTGACCTGCAGTGAATGCAGAATTCACTAAGCAAATGCTTTGGTAATGAGTTCCTATCATAAAACTGACTTTTTTTTTTTTTTTTTTTCTTTTTTCCCCTGTTACAGTTAGTGAAGCAACAGCTTCTTGCTGATCCTCTTGTTCCACCTCAGCTCACAATAAAAGACTTTTATATGACAGGTATGTATAGTATGGCCTTTCCATTCTGAAATCAGCAATACATTTTACTTAGTTTTACAGGAAGATTCTTGTGAAGCATTTGAAGCTTTTCACTAAGATATACAGGATTTGAGTCTTTTGAAGAAACAAAATTTTCCAGTAAAATGATTTGGAATTTGCAGAAAGCACAAGAGTATTGGACTGTATTTTCAACTAAGCAATTTTCTTTATCCTCTTTGTATGCAGTCTTGTACTAAATCTCTTTTATATTGTATCTGTATATTTTTGCAAATGAACAGTAAAAACACACTGACATGTGTTTGGATTTTTGGGTGGGTTTTTTTTTTCAGATTCAATCAGTAGAGCATCCCAGACGATGGCCAAGTGTGTGAAAGCTGTTGTTGAAGGTGCTCATGCAGTAGAAGAGCCAGCCAGCTGCTAGAGACTAATCAGACTGCACCCACCTCCATCCAAGTATCTGTTGCAGTTAACTGCTGTGACTGATTTTTTTTTTCTTCCAAAAATCTATTTGCTACATCGTTGTATTTCTTCATTCACATTTTCATCAGTTCAAATAGTCCCATATTATAGGACTGTCATTGTGTCTGAGAGAATGTGCAGCACTCAACTTACTGTACCCAGAGGCAAGCATACATGATGACTGTATACAAATAAATTATAATACCAAACAGTCCATGACCTATGTAATTCATATAGCTCAGACTTGTTGCGTGAAAAGAACTCAGTAAGCAGCTCAGACTCAGTAAGTTTTGATGTGCCAGGAACAAGTCTACATGGCAAAAATAGTAGATTGTAACCTTCTTCCAGAATATCCAGATACTTTAATTTTAAGCACTGGTGAGTGTGGACATGCTATTTTTGTAACGTACTTTCAGAGCAAGTTGTCTCTCCTAAGTCAAACATACCTGGTTTGTGTCAGTGTTCAGACCTACCACTGCTATAGATATTTTGTTGCACTTCAGAAACTACTTGTGGAGGAAATAAAAATAATTTTGATGTTGTGAAAAAGAAAAGCAGCTTTCACACAGGTTTCTCATATTGAACTGCTTTTAAAATTTAGCAAAAAGATGAAGGCCTTCAGCTACACCAGTTCAAATACAGGAAAGCTCTCAGAATAGTTTCTCTGTGCACTGATCTTCTTGTTGTGAAGTGAGAGAAGGGGTTGTGTGTGGTGGTTTTTGGATTTTGGTTTGGTTTTTTTTCTTTAAGCTTTAGAATTACTTCGGAACAACAACTCTCTCTTATGTTGGTTAATGTAAGTTTGGAAGGAGGATAGCTTCCTCTTCAACAGGCTACTAGGGTAACAAGGTTTACAGTAATCCTTCCAGGAATCAGGCAAATGGGAGCAGTATACATAAAGCCATCACTTCCAACTTTATTTTTACAAAACAAGTGCTAATTTTGCATGAGGAAAAGCTATATTTTTCAGTGTAGAATAATACTAAGTGCATGAGAATGCCACTGTAGAAACCTCAGCTGTATAAAATTCCTTTTTTCTTCTATGCTTGGAACTTTTCACTAACAAGCAAGTGATTTTTTTACAGAAATCGTTTTTTCTTATGCCCAGGAAGAAAACTCTTCCTGATCATCCTGGTATATACCCTAGTGTCCTTAAATTAAGCTGACTTAGTCTTAAATGCTCGGCATTGTTTGACTCAGCCTGCCATTGTCAAGTTACCAACAAGGTCAGTTCAATTGGTGGTATAAAATAAATGCAACTATTCACTTTATTCAAAGCTACTACTATGCATGTTAATGAGAAGTCTAGAAATACTGTAGTTACTTTTAATGGGGCAGTTCACAGGACCCCATAGTGTGCGTGTCCATGTGTGGTATAAAACCTTCATGTTGTCCTTCCAGAATGTTACTTTAGGAGGAAGAGGCGTTTATGGCAGGGACACAGCAAAAGAAGAATGTGTGTGAGAACATATGCCAAAAAGCAAGGCAGTTGGCTCTTCCCACAGATGGTAGGTTTAAGAGGAAAGGGTGTAGCTGAAGCCTATATTGAGTTACAACATTTGGTTCTCAGGTTCCTAGGATGAAAACTTTTTTTCCTGGAAATCCATGTTGTACAAACATGGGTGAATAATTTCAGCTGTGCAACAAATCAGTTATCACTTCTTCATGTCAAACAATTATAAAGATTCAAAAGCTTTAGAGAATTTTTTTTTTGCCTTAAATGCTATAGCATTATTTAATTCTGGGATATCTGGCCCATATTCTTGTTTTTTTGAAAGTCAGCATCCTTCAGGTAGTGCGTATAGAAGATCCCTATTTCTATTCAAAAAGTGTCCAGCCCTTATGCTGAAAGATAAACAAGGCTAAGAAGTACATGTCATACTGTCTGTCCTGCTTCTAACCTCTTACCCACCTAACTAATTACCAAGTATAAACTTTTCAGCCAAACCTGATAATAGCAACAAGGTTTCTACAAATTTTGACTGTTGGAAACTATATAGCAAAGAGAAATCTAAATTAGCATTCTTATCAACTAAGTTTACAGTGCAGCCCTTCCTTTATCTATTCTGTTTGCTCTGGTGGCTGGACAGTCAGTGCCTGTGTGGACTTTTGCCCGGTTCGTGATAAAAGGATAGTAGGGGCCTGCAAAGGAAGGGAGGTGATACAGGCTGGGTAAACTATTGGAACAAAGATTGCAGAAACAGGGCTATTCATGCAATTTAGTTCTGTTTATTTAAAAAAAAAAAAAGTTTGAAGTTACTGCTACTACTTGCTGGTTCTGAAGCTGCAACTTCAGATTAAAGCAGGGCATTATGAGAACGCAGCAATGAAGAGCTGAGACTATGGGAGATGGACATGCTCAAAGTATTGTTCTTGACTGTTAAAGAAAGGGCTTATTAGCTGGGTGCTACATTGCCTGAACACTCTGCTAATGCAGATAACCTGCAAATGCAGTGTTGGTGATTGCATTTATCCAGACTCTGTTGCGGGGTGGGCAGGGGAATTACTGTATTTAAAGCCAAGACCAGAACTGAAGGCAACTTAATTCCCCGAATGCAGCCCTAGTACCACCTGGTGGCCAACTGGCAGAATTTCTTACTGATTGCATTGCCAGTTACGGTCCAGTAACCCTCACCCCAATTCTTCTGTAACTCCTGCCTGCAGCCGGTATGACAAAGACCGGGGAGAGACAGGGATGGGTTTAGGCTTTTAAGTATCCTCTCAACAGAGCACTGTGTAAACATAGCTCTTACATGCAAGCATTTAACCCCAAACATGGCTTAGATTAAACCTTGCCTTCATGTAGCCTTGTCTTCAGCATAAGGTTGTGAGGAGTGGAGGAGGAAAGGGGTGTGTGTTAATTCAAGGTAAAACCCTACTAAGCACTTAACGTTTTCAAGCTAGTTTAGGCCGGGTTAACACCAGCAAGTCAGATTAAAGAAAAACAGACTGTCTCTGTCAAAACCCTGCAGGCGGATTTCAGCATATCTAAGTGTAAAGCTGTGACCTGAAAACATATTTTTAAAAAACCCTGTTCAATAGCTACCTTCCTGGAAGCACCAGCAGCCCATGGGTACATTCCTGCAGTTCCAGCCGGAGACTGCTTTAAATCCTGGGCAATCTAGTGAGCTTCTTCAATACAAAGAAACCAGACAATGTGGTCCCAAATGGAAGTCAAGTCAAACTGAGGTATGCTCTCAACTAGACTCTGAAACAGCCAACAAAACTAGGCCATTCATAAAAATAGTTATAACTGACATTTCCCTGCCCCCCCCATATTTTGAAGCGCAGCTCAAGGCAGAAAAGGAAGTGTCTGTAGCACTTCCCCAGGAAGTAAAACATTTGGGATCAATGCCTCTTCTGAGGCTGGGATTCCTGCAAGACAGTGTCTGGTATCTGCTTGGCTGGGGGATATGCTGTATATTACTGTCGAAGCCAACAGAAAAGCAGCAGAGATTCACAGAGCTCCAGAAAAAGCAGAACAGCAGCCTGGCATCAGCCTTAGTCCAGAGAGAAAAGTTAATAAAACCTCATCTCCATCCCTGTCCCCACACACCTCCTCCTCCTAAAATACTCCAAACAATGGCTAAGCCAAAACATCTTCTCCCAAAACAAGACACTATCTTAATGATTTGTTGTGTTGTACTTCAAATGTGCAATTAGATGAGATCACCTTCAGTGAAGGGCTGAAAGACTGACTTCCAAGGCACTGACAGGACAGGAACAGAGAAAGTGCTAACAAGCAAACTGATAGAAGAGGACTTAATTGTGACTGCCATCATGAAAAAAAATTAGCAGTAAGTAAGCAGGGAATTATGGAGAACACCTAGAAGTTAAGGACTTCGCTGTCAACTGAAGTAAGCTTTTTATCAGGAGTACAAGAACATGTTTTATGGGGTAAGTTCTCCCAGAGTTACCCAAGAAGCTGTGTTGCTCAAGAAGCAGGTCAAATTCCTATTTAAAAACTCCTATGATATCTATTAATAATAGGTTATCAGATAATTATTCATAAAATGTCAAATGGGCATAAAGGACCTTTGGGAATGAAACACTGATGTTTACAGAGTCACAAGGAAAACTTTGTTCAGAAACAAACACTGAATCCTTTGCTCTGTGTAGGGGTTTATACAAGTCACAGTCCTCTCTGTCATGTAGCATTTTACGCAAAAGACATTTTACAGTAACACATAGTAGCTGATGGAATGATGCCAGTAATGTGTCCTGAAGTACTGGGGTATCCCCAACTCCCCGCAGCTAAGCACAACAGAGAAACGGTACAGGGAGTCATAAATGACATACACAAAACCAGGGAGTCATAAATGACATATACAAAACCTTGCAATTCAAACCCTCTATGGGTGCCATGATCAGCAAAGCCTGGTATGCTAAACACTGTTAAGAAATGTTTTCCTCTGGCTACGTGCAAGCATGCATTCACAGTGCCTAACGCTGAGAAGCCTACCAAGATTGAGAGGCCTCTTTGCGTAGTAAGATACAATAGCTGGTAAAGACATCTCCTCACTCTGATGTGAATACTGAATTTTGAATATACCTAACATATTTCAAAGAAATAATTTTGTTTCTTCTTGGCACCTTCTGTACACCTGTGTCTATGTTTGACATGGATCAGAGGAACCACGCATCAAAAAAACCCATGAAGAGCAAAAAGCTTCATGTATAACAAATAACTTTCAAAATCCACTAGGATCTCATGACCCCTAGACACTAATAAAGCCTTGTGCTTTGATGTTAGCTCAACTCCAACTACTTCTGGAAAATCCTGTCCTGCATGCTTTTCATTTTTGAGTAACTCATCACAGGATATTCCACACCTTTATTTGAAGCATCTTATACTGGCTACTCTCAGAAGACTAAGAGATCGCTGATTTGATCCAGAGTGGGAAGTCTCATCTTTCCAATTTGCAGTTATGACCAAGACCCACTCTAACCTGAATGTAAACAAATAACTGAACTAGCAGCAGAAAGGCCTGGTGGTAAAACGTGTGGCTTCTTAACTGCTACAACGATAGTTAATGAAACACCAATAGACAGAAGCAGACAGTAATATACAATAGTATACTTTGAATTAGCAGTGGACTTCCCAGTAAAATGGGACTGTATCAGAGCATTCTGCTGGGACAGTTTATTCCAGTCATTGGTCTTCAATTTAAAGAAGTCTCCACAGGTGTCCATCATGTATTCTGGACAAGCTTCCCACAATTAGTAGTCTTACTATTTTGTCTTTGCTGAGCTTTAGGAAGACAATACCATTTATTTAATGCAGATTAAAATACACATTGATGATGAAGAACAGATTAGTTTAGTCTTAGTTAATTACTATTTTCAGTACAGTTCACTATCAATTAATTATATTATCATGCAATAGCTAGCATACATCTGCTCCCAACTGGTTAAATACTTCTGCAACTACCCACAGCAAAATTCCCATCACTCCAATATGCTTAATGAAGCTCCTATGACTTAGGAAAACAAGGCCAGTCATCTGTACTTTGTGTTGCTTTGGTAGCATTTATGACTTTAAATGAAGTAAAGCGAAGTTACTCTGTTCTACATATGGTTTGTCCTATACTTTCAGCTGCGCTATCTGCCATGTAGGAGTGCACTAAAAACATGGGTTTGAAGTAGTTTAGCAGCTGCATGTATGCCATAACCTGAATGTATTTGCTAGAGAAAAATCTTCAGACTGTAGACAATGTTTTTAGTATAGGGACTCCCACATTTGGAAAAGTGGCAAAAAGCATGCTGGTTATCAAATCGCACACAGGCTCACTGAAATTCAGATATGTTAGAGACAACCACTGCAATAAAACTTCCATGTAAAGAATATCTGAAAAATAAGAATAAGCATTTTTCAATAATACTAACATGTTGTGCTTTAGTTAGCTCGACCCCAGAACTTACCACAACTAAATAAACCAATACCACATAAAACTGCTGCTCAAGACATTGCTTAGAACAATATATCTAATGATAATTTTGGGTTTTATTTAATTTGTCACACCCTTAAATGCCTAAAGACAAGATCTGCTGTATAAGCGTGGCTCTATGTATGAAAGTCTCTAATAAACATCTATACACCTAGAGTTGTTCCTCCCCTTCACAATATTCACCTGCATTTTAAGTTGCTGATACCTTTCACAAACATTTGAAGACATTGGAACTGTTTCCTCAGAATGTATGTCTTTCAAGGAATAATCCCAAGATGCTTACGTTCCAACACTATTTGCTGAAAAACCCAGACCCTTCACCACAGGCACAGAGTCATGCTCTAGAAATTCCTGAGATCTGCACTTGGGGTGCATATGACCTTGGGAGAAAGTCAAGGTTCATTTCTTGATGTAGCCTCCTTCAGTAACTGGTATAAAACCTAAAGCATCTATTCTATTTTTATTAGACTCACAAAGCTTATTCACTAAGTCAGTGCCCTCCGCCTTGCTATTAATACCTGTGAGACAGATCAGCAAAGTATGCCTCATTACCCAGAAACTAGTGATTTAGGGAACATTAATGTTCTTTGACCACTCTGTGCTCAAGCGTACTACATTTACTGGCTGGAGCAGTTGGTCCAGCGACGCGGCCACTTCAAAGTCAAGGCAGACAGATATATTCTGTAATGAAGAAATAGAACTTCCAGAATACAATTTCTCATGTTGTGCAGGGGACATTTCTTGCTTTGGGTTTACACGCCATCCTTGTACAGAAGTCTGAGAGTTCAGTTTGCTCTCCAACATAATTTCAGAGTACTGCTCTACTCTGTCAAAATGATGCATCACCTAACTTAAGAGAAAAAGTCTTGTCCATAAAGATAAAAAAAGAAATAATCTGGTTTTATACCTTCTTTTAATTCCACAGTACTAAAGCTAGCAGACTTTGCTCCTTTAGGGTGTTAATGTGTAACATCTTGTCAGCAAAGCAAAATAATATTTGCAACTTTTAGTAAGTTACTGAAAAGCAAATCCTTTTAATCCTCTCAGGTAAACAAAGTTTTGTTAAATAAATTTCTCCATCCATAATGTATAGATTTCAATTTCTCTGTTGAATGATTACACAATAGTCCATGTAACTAAAATCTAGTGAATTTTTCCTCTTTACTTTGTCCTCCTTAAAAAGATTCAACTTTTTTTTGGTAGAAGACACTAAAAAATACCCCATTTCAGTTTTCCTATTCCAACCTAGATTCAAAATGTTTCTCCTTTTTCCCTTAGCATTAAGCTTCTGGCTTTGCAATTAACACACATCAAATAGATCTCAGGATGTCACCAAAATGTGTAATGTTACTATGATGCATGTTTAAATTTAGGCATGCAAGTAATCTGATTAAAGTCAGTATCTGCAAAGTCAAGCATATAAGCCAAAGAAAGGGTTTAATATTGTTTCTGTGTTCAGGTTCTCAAGTGCCTTCATAGCCATTTCTCTAATGTCTTGTATCATCTGCATCCCAATTAAAAAAAAACCAAAACAAGATACCCCTCAGTTGCTGTACAGATACTCTCAAGAGTACCACAGACTCAGTATAGACCAGTTGTTCATGGCATGCCTCTCTTCCTGAAACCCTAAAAATTATGTCTTAATAGTGCAATAAAGAGAACTAACCTGAATTATAGTTGAATTATACTGAACTACAAAATTACAGTTAAAAGAAGCAATTCTCTTGTTTAACATAAGGCTAGCTAGAAATCACTTAGTGCAGAAACTTGAATTTAGTACTCTAGCAAAACCCTACAGACTTGGTAAAGAGTTTTATGCAAGCAAGTATTGAATGATACTTCAAACACTTCTGAATTATTAATCAGGCCTCCAAGCACATGCAAAACTGGGGTCTGAGAATTTGGTCCTTCATTTATTTAGAATAAAAGAAAAGGAAATATTAATTTATCTCGCATTTGTTGAATTTCTAAATTCATTGAAAGAATTTATTTGCAATATTTAAAAAAATTTTTTTTTTAATCATCCCATATA
Organism: Falco biarmicus; assembly: GCF_023638135.1. Lineage (NCBI taxonomy): Eukaryota > Metazoa > Chordata > Aves > Falconiformes > Falconidae > Falco > Falco biarmicus. The sequence goes on from NC_079295.1 coordinate 15,459,878, forward strand.
TGACCAACATTTCTAATCCTTGCAATTCCTGTAATGAACTTTAGATACAGAATAGAAAAGTTGGTTTTGTTTAAAAATCTTACAAAAAGAATCATTAAACATCATGCTCTAAAGCACACAATAATGAATGGTAAAATTATGAAGTACCCTAATTATCACATTACTTCTATACAAAATAGAAAATATTTTAAAAATTACATAGGAGCAATATATTTGATTATTCTTGTTTTTCTAATGTCAGAACAGAACAATGCATTTAATGGATTAATAATCTGATATAGAAAAACAGCTCCTATGCAGTAATTCCATAGAATGCAACACATAGGATTATTAAAATGTGCTAGGCAGACTAACTATAATTTTTTTTTAAATTCCTGCTGAACAGAAAATACAGTTTGACAGAAAGACCAGCTGACTTTTAATTGTACTTTAATTCAAACCAATTTATCTAAATTAAAACCCCACTATAAACACACAAACTACACTCACTATACTAGCTAGGCAAACTCTCAAAGTATGTTTTAAAAAGGGAATGTATCTAAATTCAGGATTTTATTTTTTTTTTTAAGATTATAGTAACTGAGCTATAACAACATATTTCAGATTTGACAGAGGTAGGGGAGAGGTTGATAACATACTAAGTAATTCAATACCTTCATTCATATGACCTCAGTCTGACTGCAGTTCAATTAGCCTATACCACCTGAATAATTTTTACAATGGAAAAAACTTAAATACATTTTAAGATATATCTCATTAGTTTCCTAATTATTTCCTCTTCCTTCAGGACAAATAAAAAGGCATCTTTGCAGTTCATCTCTAAATAGTGCTGTGCATAATCCTATCACAAGAAACATTATCATAGGTCTGCTGAATACAGTTACCAGTGTCTTCACCTATAGATACACCATAGCATCTTGTATTGTTTTGACAGCATTTCATACACTTTTTACAGTCTAATAAAAACATCTGCAATAAAGAAAAACAGTTACTGTTTTACTCTACAAGATATTGTAGTATAAACTTATAGCATCTCTCAACTCTGTAAATAAGTCAGGAATAATAGTATTCATAAATATCAGGAACAAAGCCCCCAAATCAAATTAGTAACTTGAACCAAAGAAAGAACCAAAACAAGAACCAAAACAGATTTTAAAAGGCTGCAAGGTGCTTTGAAAACATTAAACCAGAGCTCAACTATTGCCTTCAAATTTCTCGCTACACGCTTTATTTTTTCACATCCCATCCTGAAGGACAGACCATGCTAAATTTATGACAGATTAGCAGAATTTCTCAGATATATATATCACAGGTTCTACTCACTTACATTAATCCCCCTATACCTTCTGTATATGGCCTACTTTAGGAAAAAAAATAAATAAAAGCTGTTTTTTTCCTACCTGTACATTCAGTTTTATTTACCCTTGAAAGAGAGGAAGACTTCATGGTACAGTTACATGAAACTATCCTACATCAATCACAGCTGTTCTGCTGAGAATACGAGTACCAAAAAAAAGTTACACTAACTTTCACAATTGCACACTAATTTTTAGAAATATGACAGAACGACAAAAAAGTTATCAACTTTATAAATTACAGAAAAAATTACAAATTTTTAATTTTTACAGAAAACCAAAATTACTAAAAATACATTTTTTACCATACCTCCTTTCAATTTTTTTCCAGAAAGCTGATCTTAATAGGTTATAAAGAAATTATTTCTTCGTCCACATGCCTTTATATTTTATTTTTATTTAAAATAAAAAGTCCCCAAAATTATAAAAAAATTGGTTTTGGCCATTCGGCTCCCTCCCCCAAATTGACACTTTATAAAAACCTTCTGTACTTTTTTTCCCCCTCCCTCTCTCCCTCTTACTACCTCCAAGATGGTAGGAAAGTTGTTGTTTTGGAGGGCAGAGGAGCCGCTCTCTGATGTTATGTCCTCTCAGTGCCTGTAGTGGTGCTGTAGGAGGCTGCTGGCTCTCTTCTTGAGCAGCCCCAGCAGCCCTGCCTTCTTTGCTGGAGAATATATTCAGGGATTCCCCTTAATAATCACCTACCCTCTGAGCACTTTGTAGTTTTAAAATAATAAAGAGCCCCCAAAGCTTCCTCCCCACAAAAAGCAGGATCTTCTCAGAGCCAGGGGGGCAGCAGCTCCTCAGCACAGAGCCCGAGCCCATTCCCAGTCCCTCTGCTGGGGAGGAAACTCTGATCTGTCAGCCCAACAGAGGGAAAGGGGGGAGAGGAGAGAGAGGAGAAAAAAAAAGCAGCTGGAAAGGTAAGCCAGGCCCGGCCTCAATCCCCGGGCTCGCGTAGCGCGGCAGGCGGTGCGAAGGGTGCAGGGCGGGCGGGGAGGCGGGCTACGCGAGGCCGGGGATCGGCCGGAGTGGCGTAGGCCGCAGCGGGGGGTGAGGGGAGCCGGGGCGGGTTTTGAGGCTTTCGGGCGCCGAGGGGAGCGCTGAAGGGGGGTGAGACGGTGGCCGGGGCCCAGCGGGAGGGTCGGGGTGCGGCGCCGCGGCGCCTTTGCCCGGGAGGTGAAGGGCGGTGGGAGAGAAACGGGGGCGGGGGGGCGCTAGGCCTCAGCGCGGCGCGGCGCGGCCCGGCAGCTCCGCTCCCCGCCCCGCCGGGCCCCCCGCGCCGGGCTCCGGGCCCAAAGCGGGCCGAGCCCCGCCGCCGCCGGAGCTTGGCGGCTGGGGGGAGGCGGCTGGGGGGAGGCGGCGGGGGCGCCACGGCCGCGGCCGCTCACCCCCCACCCCCCCCCGCGCGGGGCGGCGGGGCGAGAGGGGCCACGGGACGGGGGGGCTGGGGGCGGCATTAATTTGCCGAAATGACTTTTAATGAACGGTGGTGGCCGGGGGGGGGGTGTGGGCGCCCCCTCCCCCAGCCCGGTCCGGGGCCGCCGCGGCGGAGGCGGTGCCGGTCCCGCGGGGCGTGCGGGGCCGCGCTGGCCGCGGCCTGGAAAGTTTCGCGGCGTTTTTAGGGCGCTTTCCCCCCTCGCCACCGCCGCCCGCCCCACACCCGCGGCCGTGGGGACGGAGCCGGCGGGGCGGGGGCGCCCCGGGACATGGCCGCGGTCCCCCCCCCAGCCCCCGGTGTACACCCCCCCCCCCCCCCCTTCCCTCTCCCCCCGCCGTCGGTGTCCCCCAGCGACCGGGCCTCTGGCGGGCTGATTCGCCTCATAACTTCTTTTTTCTGGGGCGGGGGGAGGCGGTTTTGGGGGTGCGGGGAGGCTGTCAGGGTGCCCCTCGCCCCACAAGCGGCCGGCACACGGGGACCCCGGCCCAGCCCGGAGCTGGCAGCGGGGGGCTGCCCCCGCCTCGCCTTTAGCCCCCCTGCCATGTGCCGGGGCCCGGGCCGAGGTCTCTCAGCCGCCCCCTCTGTCCCAGGGCCACCTGGCGACGGCGGCGACAGCCCGCTGGCCCTGTACCCCCGGGAAGGGGCCGTCTCAGCAGCCCCTGCTCTGGCTGGGCTCGAGCCCAGGCCCCCTCTTCTGTCCCCGCTGGGGGACCCCTGGCTGTCCCCACCAGCCGGGGTCCTGCAGGGGAAGGGGGTTCCTGTGAGTTGCCGCAGCCCCCCAGGACTGAAAATGAAAGGATCCTTTTTTTCAGGGAAAACAACGTCTGGTAGTTGCGAAGTGAGTCCACTGGAAAACCCACCCAGGCGCTTCACCCCGCACAGGTGACAGGGCTCCGGTTCCTAACGCGGGAGGTGTCTCGGTTTGGTCATGTCCCTTAACGTGTCTTTTAGCTCAAAATGTTAACAGTTTTGTACAGGTAACCTCACATGAATTTTGGGAATGACAGTAATGCTTACCTTAAAGCCTTATCTTATACTGCCTGATTAAAATATGTAGTTCTATAGTTAGTTCTAACTTTGTTACTTAACAACATGTGATGAAGGTTTATTTTGAGGCTGCTCTCCATTTCTGTGGATCGATAGACTTAAAATTGGCAAATTTAGGGCGGCAAATTGTTCCCCTGTAGCTGAGCACCCTCTCTTATGGGCACCCCCGTACTGGCTGTGTCTCACGCTGAGGCTGTACCCGCCAGGTACCGCTGCTGATGGCTGAACCAGAGTGCCTGTGTTCTGTATGGAGCTGCCACTTACATACCTGGTGACATTTTTGCAGCCATCTTCAACCTTTTATGTGGTTTGTTTGTAACGTATACATGCGTCAGACAAGTTTTATTAATTGTAAAGCTAAATTATCTACAGAAAGCAACCCAAAATTTCCTTAGTGGGAGTTATTTTGATGGTTCAATATTTTTATGATGAGTGAATGAAGTTGTACATGGGGCCTGGTCCCACAGAGTTGCATGTACCATGTTCTCACAGTATGGTAGATCCGCAGGAGGTTCAAATTTATTGTAATATCAAATTGAAACTTTGATAGCTTATAACTGCTAAAAGGCTGCTCTGTGAGCTCTACTGCTTTATTTTATTTGTTGAGTATTCCTACTGAAGCAAGAACAATATTCCTGTATTGTGTGAAAATAAGCTTGTTAGTCTTTGCAGTAATGGGACTAAAAATAAGACTAAGGTATTTTTTTTTAACCTCGTATGCAAGTGCAGGTTATCTGTTATTTGAATAAATAAAATACAGCCTTTTCTTTGTTCAAGTACAGATGCAAGGTATGCTGTGGTATGTTTAGTCTCTGCTTTCTCTCAGGATCATGGCTTTGATATTTTGAGATAATGTTTTAAACTGCATTTCTGTGATGTTGCAATGGCCTAAATGTTCCATTTGTTGCTGCATCTGAAGGCCAGCTTTCGGCAGCCTGGCTCGCCCTGGCAAAGCCTGGCCTGTTTATAGCCACATTGAAATAAGTGTGCTTCTGTGCAAGCATGAGAATCTGCCTGTGAGGATGTGATTACAGGATCGGGGCTTGAGACCTTCTGCTGAAATAGAGAAATCCATCTTCAAAAGACTTCCAGAGATATGGAGCCTGTCTTGAACCTTAGGTCAAGATGAGCCATGTTTAGGAAATTATTTTATTGAAATCTTTAGGAATGTGCTGTTAGCAACAATTATGAATTTACCTACTAAACATCTTTTCTCTTTAGAAATCCTGTGAAGTTTCTAAAATTCCTGGAGTCTTAAATGTGTTGTTTTTTAGGCTTTGGGCTGTCTTTGTAATGTTTTCATTAAGGTACTAATTATCAGATGAGTGAATCGGCTGAAATTAAAATTCCTGCTTAAGTTCTTTTAGCGTAGGAAAACAAAAAGAAGGACCTGTTCAGTTTTGAAACAAGAAGAGTTATTTTCCCTCATCTTGGTTATGTTTTCTGTTGTTGATTGAAACTTGTTACAAGTCTGTAAGTTCTCTGGTCATTATTTTTATTATTAGGAATAATACTTAAGTTTAATTCTATATTCATTACATTATATTCTGAAGCATAACCTTATTACCAATATGGCCTAAAATATAGTGCTGCTTTTCTGTCAATAAATTGGACGTCTTTATGCCTTTTTGCAGAGTTGAAGTCGTAGGTTTCTAACAAGGAAGAATGAGGACAATGTTGCTGCTTCTATCTTCCTAGGTGGATTTTTACATATGAAAAAAAGTAGCCCAAATTATGATTCCAGGTGGTAACTAAAAATGTTGAGTAAGATCTTAACATGCTAAGTACCTTGATATGTCAGGGTGCCTGCATCTGTGTGCAGTACCTTGACTTTGTGCAGGGCTCTTCAGAGGTCTCCTTGAGTAAGGATTGTACTCTAGTTAATAGAAGTGTTTCCTACAGGAACTTGTAGTTGACTTCCGTTGCTTCCCAGTGTTTTCTGTCTCAATTTTGATGCTTTCACTAACAAAAAGACTATTGTTTCCAGAATTAGAGCAGACTTGGTTTGGTAACTGAGCGTAGTAGAGAATTGAGCTGTTAAATGACCAGAACTAAGCCAAAGTTATGGTTAGATCACAGAATGGGGACAGAAGTTACAACTTTGTGGTGTTGATGTTGACCACAATTAGATGTGGTGCAGCTTCTCTTGATAGAACAGAGGACTTCACAGAGAGGTACTGGTTGCCTGAAGTCTGTTGGCATGAAATAGAAAAAAGGCGTGGTTTTGCTTTCTCTCTAATAATACAGGTTTTACTTATACTGACAGAATGGTTTTACTATAAGGTAGCTTTAAAAGCTTGTCTTTTTGCAATGATTTTTATGGTCTCTATTCACCTCTGAGTGAATGAAATTCCATGTTGCCCAAACTCTTAAAATCTGTGTGTTTACTGTTAGTCTCAGCAAAAAGGTCAGACAGTGGTGATGCAGGGAATTGTTCTTTCTTGGTCAAGTTGAGGAATCAACAAAACTGCTATTTATGCCATTTTTATTTGTGGAAAGGCTGAGGTTCTTGGAAATCCATGTTCCATGTCTGGCCCCAAGCCGATGGTTTCGGAATGTGTAGATGATTGTACCTTGTCTGTGAGATGTCATGAACACACAAAGTGATTTAACATAAAATCTGCACTAGTATTAGCAAAGGCAATACAACGCAGTTCATGTATTTTGTTTGGATGCAATGTGTGAAGCTCTGAGCTCAGTCCTCTTAATTATACATCTTTTAACCACTGACATATAATTGCCTCACAATTTACAATGCATTTGGGGATTCCATTGCCTAAAAGGGTCTTATGTGTGTTGAATGTCAAGTTCTGAGCATACACTTAAGAATGTATCCAGCCCACGTGATTTGAAGTATTCTGATGTTTTCAGCATGGTGTTTTCTCAAAATTACTGATTGAGTTTTGGGGCTATAATGCTTTGGGCTTTGTAATAGTGATGGGCCATTAACTTCTCTGTAGACTAGAGATGATGTGAGGTACCAGATTTCTGTGCAACATCCATCATGGTGATACTCAGTATAGTGTAGCAAAAATTGCCCTGCAAAGTTTGCTGCTACACTGTTTCCCAGCCTCTCTGAAGGACCGCTTAACTGTTTTGGGAGAGGGTCTGTGGAGTATAGGGCTACAGCTTTGTTGTCTAGGAGCTGATGAGTGCAGCAAGGAAGCTGATGATGCCTGCTTGCCAGTACTAAAAACAGTTGGGAGCCGGCTTCTTCCTATGCCTGACAGCAGGTACTGACAGTTGCACAGGTGTGTACCTGTATGTATTTAAGTCTTTCCTTTCTCTTTTTACAGTCACTTTACAAACTGCCACCTGTTGTCTTATGGACCACCAGTGGCTGCACTCAGCAGGACAAGTAGCTCTGCTCTAAGTGGTGTCGCAGAGCGTGGCTTTGTTCTGTGTCCTGCCTGTCCTTGCTATAAAGCCTTGCTGGGATGCCAAGTTTGTTGCTCTTGACGTGTCCAGATAGGGTTCTGGCCAGAGGGAGGTTTTCTTCCAGTCAGCTGCTCAGGAATAAAAAATGGGAGAAGGGGAGAAATGAATGTATTATCAAATTACAAATGTTAGTGGTAATCTCATAAGAATGTAAGAAATACCCTGGTGGGTCAGATCAGGGGTCGATCCAACCTAGTGTTCTTTCTTGAGCAGCAAGAGTAAGTGATGCTATTTAGGAAGAGCATGAAATCCCAGCCATTTTTTTAGGGTTTTCTTCTCTTACTCCTTCACCATATTTGTTAAATTAGGCATGCTAGCAGGTACATCACTTATGTCCTCATCGTCTATGAACTTTTCCATCGTCTTTTTGAATGTGATGATACTGTCTGCTTCCATAGCCTCCTATGAGAGCAAGTTTGCTACCTGTGCGTAGTAAAAATGAAGAAGTACTTCTTTAATATGTTTTTGGACAATCTCCTGCTAGCTTCATGAAATACCCCTAGTTCTAATATTGTCTGATATTATATGACCATTCTATATTCACCTTATCCCCTACCATGATTTTTTAAACCTCAGTCATCTCTTACATCATTTGGCAATGGCACACATTTCTGGATTCTCTTCCGTTCTTTCACCATTGCTTCTGACTAGCCCAAAATCTTTTGTTTAGAAGCAGTTGTTTTGAGGAAAATCTAGATACCTCAAGAAGCAGCCTCTGGCTTCTTATTCATGGGTTGTGGCTAAAGGTAGTTTGAGCATATGCAGGCATAAATTATGTTTCTGTTAAACCTTTCTGTAGCTTCAATGTAGAGTATAAATGCAAAACCCAAAACAGCTTCCAGAAAGTTTTGTACCCTGGTATTTTCACTGTGAAGTACAGCTGCTTAAGCATTTGATTTTTTCCAGGGGAAGTCCATGTTTCCGTCATCTCTTACTGAATCCTGTGGGACAAAAATAATTTCTCCCCCACCCACTATTTAGCTACATGTAGTTTCAGTTCTCTTCTGTTAAGCAACATGTGCCTATTCCATACTTGTGCTACTTTTTATGTAGCAGCAAAAAGCTCTGTTAAGAACTCCTGTATATTTTGTTCAAAATAAAATACTGCATCAGATTAAACCAGACTCAATAGCTTTAAAAGTCTTTGTTATACATCTATCTAATCTATCTAATCTATCTATCTATCTATCTATCTATCTATCTATATCTGGTTTGCTATGGATGTAAAAAGGAAAAGCTCTTTTTAGATTGAGTACAACTTTAGTCTCTGATCCTGGCAGTATATCGACATAGTGCCACTGTCTTTCAAGGAGTCTGTGTAGGAATCTACCAACAAAGATATAATTGCAAGTTTAAGAGAGTTGCTGTATGTTTTTTTTAAATATAACATTGACTGCTAGGTATATTAGCTTTCTTTTTGTTTGTTGCACGGTAGTTGCACTAATTGATTCTTATCATGGCTATATTTGCATGAGCTTCTCTTAGTGTATATATGGACCCCAAAATACCCTAAGTATTATTGTCAGTATTTTTTCTTAAATGTTTCATATGGCATTTTACTTGTCCCCTGTATCTTTCAGACAAGTGAGAAGTAAAATACTGTGCCTGTCTTGACACAGTCAAGTTAAATGCAAAAATAAGACTTAATTATGAGTTAAATCCAAAAATAAGACTGGGGCACAAGAATAAATCCAGGATTATAGTGGCTGGGAACTGTGGAGCAGTTTCTTTACAGAAGCTTAACGGAGGCACACCAGGTATGCATTTCTTACTGTTCACTTTGGAACCATTCTGAGGAACTCTTTTTCTTTGGTCTGTTGCTTGATAACCTTCCAAAGAGAAAGGTTGTTGGGTTGTGCAAAAGAGGAGAAGGTCATTGATCCATCAAAAACTCTGCAAAGCATGATAGTAGTAGCTTAAAAGAAGGTTGTAAATAGAAAGAAATAGAGAACAGCATGTGTCACCCCAGCTGCAAGATGCACTTGTTCTTTCAAGGTTTTCATCCTGTCCAGTATGCCACCAAATACAAGCTTTGGTTAACTGTTGAGAGAAGCAAACTCTGGAGCAAATGGCTTTGTCAGCTATGTTGTGTTAGAGATGCAATTAGTTAAGACTCATTTGATTACTTTTGCTGACATAGTAATGAAGGAGGCTGTCTCTCAAACATATGGGACCCAAACCCAGATCACAACTCCCATATTAGGCATGTCACCGTGGGTTTTATGTTTTTCTTTCACATTGTTGCTGGATAATACTGAAAGCCTGAAAGGCTTGTTTGGTTCTTAGCATGCTAAAGAAGAGATAGATAGTTCCCACTTCCCATTCTCTGTTTTTGAAGGGCACAGCCAACAATGAACTTTTTTGTTCTTAAGACTGGTGTGTTGTGAAGGGTCATACTCCAGTGACTGGTTTCAAATGTATATAGTGTGTGCTCTGTACTTTCATGAGCTTCCATGCCTTGAGAGAAGTTGGGAAAGGTGATTGAAACTGGATTAGGTGTCCGTGCTTGTATTGTGGCTATTCGGTGTAAATAAAGCACGAGGCCCCTGTCCCTGGGGTTCTGCACTTGCATGTGTCCATGGAAAGGGAACTATGTATATAAACAGGAAATACGAAATGATCCTAATTATTGTCAAATGATTAATCAGGTCACTTGTGCTAGTTATATTTTGTAGCGCGTCTCCATTCTGTATGCTATGTTGCATGTGTGCATGTGCAACTCTTTCAAGAATTTTAAGTGTGTTTTTAAATTTTTAGTGATCTTCTGTCCTGCTTGTACAGTTAATGAAAGGCCTAGTTTATGCAGTTTACTGTTAGAGGTGTAATTAGCATGTTTTGTTTTTGTCCTAGTGACTTAAAATTGCTTTTCTAGATCCCCCCAGTGCCATAGTGCTTGTCATTTTCTCAAGGTGCTTTTATACAAGTGGAAAGTGAAGGTTTTTACCTTCACAAGAGGAAACTGCATCTTTCCTGCAAAGTCTGCATAGGCTTCCTCCTTGCAGTGGTGTTCTTGTCATTTGTGGCTTTGGGAACAAGTAAGTTGATTGAGGTGGTAATCTGCACATTGGTCACATGCCTCTAATTTGTTATATATTTCCTGAATATCACCTCCATGTACATTCCTTTGCTTGGTATATAACACCATTGGTATATATGAAACTGAACCAAGTACTGAATCTACCATATTCAAAAGAGTTTTATTCCAGTGTTTCAGAATAGCCTGAATAAAAGCTGCCTTTTGCAGGCTAAGCTGAGTGTAGCAGAGCAGCTGCAGAATATGTGTGCTGTTAATTTGATTGAAGCTACTTCAGGGTGGGTTTTTTGTTTGTTTGTTCATTTTTGTTTTGTTTTTTGTGGTTTGTTTGTTTTTTTTAAAGGTGATTAAGCCAAAGACTCCGTAGTGTTGAGAAATGAAAAAGTACTTTAGGATTGCTTGGGCTTGCACTGTAGGAGTCTATTTTAGGGGGAAAAAAAACCCCAGCCTCTTGCTGAAATGACATTTTGGCCCTCCTGTCATCAATGGGAATACTGCCTCTGATATTATTAATGCCCGCATTTACCTAAAATAAGTACAATGAGGTAGAGAAGCTCTGAAGAACCATAATGACCTCAGGAAGGACTGCATATTGATGCTTGTAGAAGCTGTGGGCAGCTACAAGATCTAAAGACTGTTCATTGGGTGTGGTACAGAACTTGCACTGCCTGGTGAAATTATAATTTTGCAGGGTAAGGGTAGTTGCCAGCCTTTCAGTAAGCAAAGATACTTGAAGCAAAACCTCTGCAATCAAATGAGTTAATCATCATTCAACTTGATTCCTGAAAGCAAGTGATCTAATCTGACACTTAACCTTTTCAACTTGTAGCTCCTAATCACTGTCTGGTAGATGAGTGGAGTTTTCTTCAGCAGGTTCAAGTGCAGTGGCAGTAGAATTTTTTTTCCCCCCCAACAATGTCCTTTCACAGTTTCCAAAGATCTGTGACTACTGATTGAAAACTTACTGTGCTAGTGGATTTGGCTTATTGGATGCTAGCTGAACCACAGGTTTAGTGACTGCATCTGGCCACTTACTTATTAAGCAGTAATAATATCTATTTTATTCTGACTGACTTTGACCTTTGTGATATTTTCCTTAGACAATCTGCTTCATCTTGATTCATCATCATTCCAGGATAGTGGTGTCCTTGGGGCTCTCTCTTAACATTGATATGGTACAGAAGATTTAAAATCAGGTATTGTTTTGGGTCTCTCTTCCCTGCCAAAATGAAACAGACAATCTAGAATTGAATGCATTTGTTTTCTTCTGTAAGTGATTTGTCTTAATATTTTGGTTCTTTCAGCTGATGTTCACAAGGAATAGAGTCACGTGATGTATGAAGGCAAACACATACACTTCTCTGAGGTTGACAATAAGCCCTTGTGCTCATATAGCCCCAAACTGTGCAAGCAGAGGCGACTTAACGGCTACGCCTTCTGTATCAGACACGTTCTGGAGGACAAGACTGCCCCCTTCAAGCAATGTGAATATGTGGCCAAGTATAACAGCCAACGCTGCACCAACCCCATCCCCAAATCTGAGGACCGTAGGTGAGTTGTGGTTACCCATCTGCAAAGTGGGAAGTGGCTGGGACATAGGCATGAGTTTTCTTTTAAGATGCTGCCTGTTTTCAGGATGAGAGAGGAACTGGCCTGAGCGGATTGAATTCCAGGATGTTCCTTTGAGGGTTTTGTTTTAAGACCAGTAAACTTTATTTTATTTTCTGTGGGAGCTGATTACTCAGACAGGGGGCAGTAACTTACTCCCAACGAAGTTTTCAGGAGAGTTCATTGCTTTTCTCAATTTCACTATAAACTGTGGATCAAACCTGCTACACAATACCTGCTGTTCTAATTAACTTGCTTTGTCGCTTACAGTACATGCTCTTAAAAACGCCTGCTTGTTTGGCCAGCTGTGCCAAAAGCACGCTTCCATCTGCTTCTTCAGGACAAACGGCTGAAAATGTGTACTGTCTGGGCTTAGGGAGCAGTGACACATAGGGATGAATTCAGATTTACAATTCAGTGTTTGTGATTTGGTACTGATCCGTAGTGTTGTATTACTGGAATAAAATAATTATTACTCGATAACAGATGAGCCAGCTGGTAAAGTGCTGTCCACTTCCTTTCTTCTTTGCTTCCCCCCTTCCTCTCCCCCTTCCCTGCCCAAATGAAGATGCCCAAGGTGCCCAGCTATTAAATGCCTTGCAAGAGATAGTACTTGAAGTTTTTGGAGAGCTGGGAATTCAAACCAGATTTCCTGAATTGCAGCCCATATTGTAACCACAAGGACATTCTCCCTTGCTCTTTTAAGACTTCCTGAACACCAGTCTCATTGGTGCTGCTTCGACTGCAGTAGCAGAATTTGTCTTAACTTGGCTGCCAGGTATATATGACTTTAATTTTTCAGAGTCATTGTTGCAGGTTTTGCCAGTAACACTATTTAATTAGCGCATGTGTTAACTATCTGAGGCTTGGTCTGCTAGAAACGATTTTTTTAAACTAAAATATAAACTATGCCAAAAAGGAATCAAACCACTATTCACTGACCTTTCACATTATTAGCTGCCATTCACTAACCTTTTGCATTATTAGCAGTGTTCCCACTGTGCCCTACATATAACTTCCTTCTCAGCTCACAGCTCCCTCTCTTGTCTGAAACAACAGTTGGACTGTGCTCTAAATTAACTTGCACTTCACCTGCCATTTCAGTTGAGGAGACTGATGAAGTGAGAAAAAAACATGAATGTTTGTCAAAAGCTGTAGGGCAAATGCTCAAATGGCACAAGATGAATAACTTTAAGCTGTAATTTGACAGTCTGTGACTGTTTCTTTGCTACTGTACAATTGAGGCTCTTTGGAAATAAGCTTGCAGAAACGGTGGTGGAAATTGCTTGCTCAAATGGTATGCTGTAATTTCAGATGCAAGTGCTGACTGAGCCAGAGTTGCTGTTTACCAGGGGTCATACTTAAAAACAATAGAAATAATAGTACTTCATGACACTTTTTTTTAGGTCTCGTGTTCCCATGGAATTTGAGATTTTTCTTTACACCTTGAATTGAGTTCGCACTTTGTTCTTTTTGATTTTTCTCAAGTTAAAGTGAAGTGTGGTCATGACATCTGGTGTATGTTATATTAGAATAATTCAATTGCATGTCGAGTGTCACATTACAGTACTTGAAGAGGACAGCAGGTGTCTGAAGGAGAAAATAAACTTTTAATTTCAAATGAGAGGATGTGATAGTTAGAATATTTTAAAAGACTGCTTCTAAGGGCAGAGTTTAATTTTAACAATAAAATTTAATGAGTGCTAGTGATAAGACTGTGCCTGCTCTAGATTTTTTTTTTTTTTTGGCAGTCAAACCTGTATCTGCTTCTTAGGAGACTTTTTTCACACTCCTTTTGATATAAAGATGTTTGCTATGTCTGAGTTCTTCACTCCTAGCTTTTAATTTTCTGTGTACAAAATTACTGTCAGATGGTCATTTTGTCACAGTTCTAGACATGTAACTGTACATGATCAGAAGCAGGCTGTATGATGCTCTGACAGCTATCTTCTTATATACTTTTAAAGATCATAAAAAGTAAAATGTCTTAACAGGGTGCATGCGTTATGTGCCTAAAGCTTTGTAGTCTGTCCATAGATAATTTAAAAAAATTATCACTTGACCCCAGGCAGATGAGATGCTACCAGCCACAAAGATATTTAATATGCTGCCATATTATTAGATTTCTTATTAACCATTAACATTCTACAAATTAAATCTATTAATAGTGCATGACTTCATTGCCTTATTTGAAGTCTAGTTTCTCTATTCAGTATCTTGGTTTTTTTAAAGAATATGTATGGGTTGATACAGACATGAGTTTTGTATCTGTATTTCCTCTGAATACATGTCTCCTAATTCTTTCTTATCCAAATGCACACATAGTGCAGTTCAACTTAATTTTTAAGTGTAGGGTTATTACAATTCAGCTGGGTTAAACACCATTTTATCTCTAATTCTCTTTCAAGAGAATCTTTAAATACTTTGTTAACATGTGAGGTGCTCACCAGTTTATTTGGATCGTCATTTAAATAAGTGATGGAACTTGATACCAGTCTGGGATGTACTGGGAAGCAGAATGCAGTTGTAGGTAGAAAACCTCACTGTCTAGATTCTTTCCCTCCCAGTGATGTGGGAAACAGTCCAGCTGAAGCCTTCAGAACCCATCACCTTTTGTGTGCTTCATGTTACCATAGTTTTAATGGCTATCAACCTACGGCTCTTACCATGTCTGCTGACTGTTTGACCTCACCTGCACAGAGTAAGTGCCTTTGGCACTGCGTAAGGAAGGGAGGGGAAAATTTTATTAGGTATCAATGTGATACTGTCAGCTGAGACTAACTCACAGGCAGGTTATAGAAGTGCCAAAGACAGGCACATCAGAATTGGCTCTTGTAGGGCCAGCTTGACCCTAATGGGTGTCATGCTTAGAGCGATGTGAAAGGGACTCTGCTACTTGCAGGTGCTATTCCAGTCTTCCCAGTAATCTGTCTTCAATGCAGCATGAACTACTAACTCCTTCCCTGGCATGACATCTGATCCAAAGAGTTTATTGTCTTAACTCAGCTGGTAATAGACTGCTTCCAGCAGAGTCAGTTAATGTCTGTGCTGGGCTCTGCAGCACTGTGTAAAGTCAGAGCCAGATTGGGCCAGGGCCAACTAAAAGCCCATCCTGGAACCTGGAGGATGGGGAAGTGGGTGTTCATGCCTGCTGGGCTCTGCATGGGACTAGCTAGAGCCTGACAAGGCCAAGGTTGAGTTGGTGCTAATAAGTTGTGCCTAGCCAAACTGCCTGTGTGTAGCCTTCTCTACCCAGAGAAGACTTGAGTGCTCTTCCCAGTTTCTTCTTGCTCCTTTTAGTCTTAAGGTGTATCAGTCTCAGTTATGCCAGAAGATGGGGAGTTGATTGACAAGAGGCTGTAGCACAGAGCCAAGGCCATGCATATAGGAGTCTGCAAATACACGTGATCTATATTTTCATTATGTTGTAGCCTGGCGTCTATGGGTTTATGTCCAGAGATGATGCCTGTGTAAGATACAGTTGGCTTTCAGCCATGCATTATGGTCAGCTGTAAGAGCCAAAGTGATACAAAAATGATTATGTTAGAGTTAAATGAACAAGCAAAACCCTTAATAGCCTAAAGCTCAGAGAATGTTAGCAAGTGCATTACCTTTTCAAAGGTGTATTCACCTTTCCTATTTTTTGCTTTCTCTTTGTTTTTCACAATGAAAACAGACTAGCCAGTTTTACCTCCTCACATCGGCACAAGCACAAGGTGGCAATATTTAAGTTGTGAAGAATATCAGGGAAACATTTGCATAGAGAAAAAAATCTTATTTTATTGGATTAAGAGGGGGAAAAAAGTTCCCTTGTGGTTACTTTGTCTGTTTGTTGTTTTCTGTCATACTAAAAGTGCTGTTGTAACTGATCTCAATCTTTTTCAAACAAAATATTTTAAAAGTGCTTCATTTTAATTATAGGAATAGTGCTGTTGACTTTAAGGAAGGCTTTATTGAGCCCACATTATATAATTTTATTTTTAGAAGTACATCTCTCATTATGAATTTACAGTATTCCAGTGTGTTCTAATAAGGACTCCACAAATTGCTGGCTTTCAGCTTGCCTCATCTAGATTTATTTATTGCTTACAACTTAATGTAATAAATAAATTATTTAGACAGTAATAAGTAGCAGTACTTTTCAGCCTTTTTTGATTTGTGAATTGTTACGGGTATGAATCCCTTGAGAAGCTACATATATGGAGATCATTACAGAGCATATATGAATTTGCTTTTTCGGTTTTACCTTTTATGGACCCTTTTAGAAGCAGTTCACACATTACTTCTTTAGGGGTGGGAGAACAAGTTGAAAGTCATGAAACTGAAGTGTTAAACCTTTTTTGGGATTTGGTTTGGGGTTTTCTGCTATTTTTTCCTCCATGAAGACCAGGAATAGTTTCCTTTTACCCTATTTGTTCAACAAAACTTACTTTTCTCAGATTCATACTGATCAGATTTAAAAGAACACCTTAATGGGTATTTCCTTGTCTTGTCCATAAATGCCTTGATGTAGACATCACTCTTTCCTCATATCTTTGTTTTCATGTATAAGCTGCAGGTTGTAGGTGGGATCCTGCAAGGGCAGAAGTCTGGTTGCTGGTGGCATTCTACAGAGGCAGGAGGGCCTGCCTGTGTGAAACAGGAAAAGGATCAGATCATGGTTCCTACATTTCTATCACCTGCTTGTTTGAGTCAGACAAAAATAAATTGTTTAGTACTTAATTTATGGCCACAGACAACATATTATAACTCTTCTTTAATTTTCATGACAAACTTTTAATGACTTTTTAATCTTTTTTTTTCCTCTTTTAAATAACATGACTTTAAAAGCTTTTCTTATATTAAAGAGCTTAAAATCCATGTTTGTGGATTGTATGTATACATATTCCTGGCATTGTGTAAACATTTTCTAGCAGCAAAGTATTTCTTTTAAACTAGATTTTTGTTTGAAGAGCATTCAGCTAATCCTCTGGCCACAAAATTCATCATGTTAAACTACTAAAACAGAATTTAAATATTTATGCTACTTGTTCATTAAGTGCAGATAGTGACCCTTCTCAGCAGGAATCTCAAGTGAGATTGTCCATATAAGAAACTGCTCCCTACTATAGAGGAATTCATAATAATAATGTGTGTGTTGATGAAAATGTTAGCTACTTCCAGTGAAAGAACAGCCACATGAAAGGAAGTGGTCTTCAAATGTACTTTTTCTTAGGAGCTTTTGAAATGAACAGAGTTAATGGCTTGAGTTCTTACTGTTTTATGTATCAGACAGTCAATTTGTTTTGTTCGCTTTGTTTTGTGAGTATTTACCCTATTAGAGAGTAAATATTCTGAATGATTGTGTGTGAATCTCCTATGAATAACGGCTGAAGACTTTTAAGATTACAAATTGTCACTTGTGTAAGTTTTTGTTTTCTATTACAGGTTGGGAACGCCAGTTACCTGTTGTATTAGAAGCAGTTGTGTACACTTACAAAACCTCTTGTGTTTTGATCTGTATTCACATGAGATGGGGGAGTATGGGTTTTTCTTTAGTGATGTCTGTTTTCTTTAGATTTTACTTTCAAGAGCTGAGCTAATAACCGACTGCTTTTACTTTTCAAAGGTACTGCAACAGCCACCTGCAGGTACTTGGCTTTATACCGAAAAAGGAGAGGAAGAAAAAGAATGATCCCATAGAGGAGGTAAAGGTCAGGCATCAGATGGATGCTATGGCTTTCAGTCTGACAGTGCCCACTCTGGCCTTGAAGATGCCCAACGGACTGGATGGGATGTCCCTCTCCCCGCCAGGGGCTAGGCTTCCTCTCCACTACCTGGAGGCAGAATTAGAAGACCCCTTTGCTTTCAATGAGGAAGATGATGACCTAAAGAAAGGGGCAACAGTGAGGAAGAAGTTGCAGAGCAAGTTGGCTCAAAACCGGCAGCGCCAGAGAGAGACAGAGATTTTAAAAGTTCGCCAAGAGCACTTTAGCCCCCTTCCTGCACCTTTGCAGCAGCAGCCTCTGCAGCAGCAGCACTCTCATCTGCCACCTTCATCAGCTTCGTTAAAGCCGACAGGGCTACCGCAGGGCGTAGTCTGCAAGTCACCTCAACCTCCGAACACCAGCCTACCAATGCAGGGAGTGGCACCCACCACACACACTATAGCACAAGCCCGGCAGTTGTCTAACAAGAGACCTCTGCCTCTCCTGCCACCTGCTAGGGCTCCTGTCGTGGACCCTCCAAGGACTGATCGGGTCCTCATGAAAGCCACAGCCTTCTCTCCGCACCTGTCCTGCATGAGCCGACTACAGAGACTGGTGAAACTGTGCACTCGAAAACAGCAGCTGGACACTGATCTGTTTCCACATTTAGGTGGGTAGATAATAGATGCACTGCCACCTTTTTGTTTTTTGGGTTTTTTTTCTAACCTGAAACCAAAAGACAAAAGGGGAATGTCTTCCTAGCCCTGTTCTGCATTTGTATGTGGTCCTTACAAAATAACCCTGAACTAGATAATCTCTTAGTTCGTTCTTTAGCCCTGTTCTCTATGAAGGGAATGCCTGGACCTGTCACATATGGTTTATGGCATTGGTTGTTCTTAATATTCTGTTAACCTTTTGAGAAATCAAGCCAAAGTGTAAAAAAGATTGCTTGGATGATACAGGCATTGTATAGAAGGTTTGCAACTTGAGTAGTAAAGGTGACGCCAGCTGTACCTACACGAGTGGAGAAGGTTAGATTGAATGTTAGATATGTGACAAGTGCACATTGCAAAAGGAGTGCAAGTAAAAGCTTGGAGATTTGGCCCATAATTCTCTACAGATCCAAATTTCCAGTTGACTTGGCTGGGAAAATTGGAGCGTAAGAGAATTTTTCTTGATGGGGCCTATTCATGTACAGAATACGGATGAGCAAAAGCAAAAGACTACTGCAGGAGGGCAGCACCGTTACAGAAGGTAGTTGGAGGGGTGGAGACTTGGCCACATACCAGTGCAGGAATAGTCTCCTCCTTATTATCTAGAAACTGTAATAATGGATTGCTGCTTGTGATAATGTAACTAAATACAACCAACTTGCTGCTATGGCAGTAGTGCTCTATAAAGCTTTAAAAAGGGAGCTGACCTTGTAGCTTATTTGTCTGATTATGAATAGAGACCTAGGTACACCTAACTGTTCTTCTTACCTCCCTCACCTTCCAAAGTTTACTTACTTTTCTGCTTACTTTTAGGTTGTACTGTTCTAACAAGTAAAATACTGACAGGGAAAAGGGAGATAGGAGTGAGTGTATGATATTAGAGCAGGAATGCCGTTTATGATGTTGAAAAAAAAAAAAAGACTTCAAACAAATCTGGACATTCTTCATATAACGTCTTATTTAATTGAAACATCTGTAATTTTTGCTATTTCAATTAACCTTTTTTTTAATTTGCTGTTAAGATCTGCCCTTTGGCACTCATGGGATAGCTTCACTGTTTGTTCAGAAGATAATTAGCATCCCATAGCATGTCTCCAAAGAATGTTGTTCTTCAGAAAACCACTTTGATGGTCCTACATATAATGCAGGTCGTTTGAGGGATGGCAACTCCAGAGGCATTGCTGAGTGTCACAGACCCCAATAGCTTAGAAAGTGACCTGCGTTTTGAAAGACTGTAGAAAGATCACTTTGTGTTTAATGTTTTACATTCTCAAGTGATGAAGAGGATACATTTTCCTAAAAAAAAAAGGCATAGTTAAAAAAACTGATTAGACCTATAAATGTACAGTTATGCAGATGCATAACTGTATGTGTGTGCAATTAGAACATTTTCTATTTGGAAAGGAATGGAATTCACATATTAATTATGTGAGAGTGGAAAATATATTTGTTATTTATTCATAGTATGTCTTAATATTAAAGACTAGTTGTGCTGGTTCAGAGAATTTCAGAATGTCTTTATGATAGAGTAGCACTAGAGACGACTGCACAGAATCTTTAAAAAGATGCTGCCAGTTTTATGTGTACCTACATCAGAGCCATGTAATTGGATATTAATGTAATTGCAGTCTTCAGTGTAAGTATCACTGAATCTGGATTAGATTTTATTCCTTAATTTCTGCAACACCCGTTAGAAGCAAAACAACGCAACCTCTGATTTTATTTTTAAACTCTGGATAAATAGTTTGTTACATGGTATCAATTGTGGACATCTTTATCCAATGATTAAGTTGTTTTTTCATTCCTTTATGGAAGTCGTGAGAGTAAAAAAAGAGTTGAAAGTCTAATTCTGGCATTTTATCAAATGTCTTAAGAGATCTTAATTCAGTTCAAATGCGTATCATAAAAATAGGAACAAAGTATAGAATTTTCAGGATGCTGAAGTTCCTGAAAAATAGGGTTTCTGATATTTCTGGTTTATGTTAGTGTTGCTTCTAAATGATGAAGGTGCTCCTCACAATTCTTTTCCATGGGTGTGTCTAATTCTGAAAGTAGGTGACCAGGTACTGATGCATTTCCTAAACTCAAAGCATTTGACTTCAGTATCATCCCAGATGTAGTAGTTTGGTTTATTTTAAGCAAAAATAAAGTGCCCCTTAACTGTATCCCAACTGCTGCTCCGTTTTCAAGGAGCACACAAGGAAGTGAAAGAGTAATAATGCTAGCTTGAAAATGCAGCTATGAGATTTTATCCCACCTGCTGCAAGGAATTGGCAAGAATTCCACTGGATGTAGGAGAGAGAGTAGGAAAAACTGCAAAAGTGGAAGGTCCAGATAAAATGTTCCACCTGAGAACTTACTGGACTCTGTTTCTGGCTGTCCTGCTCAACGATTGTGTTTAGCTTGACTAAGTGAGGCTGTTGGTGCATACAGTAAGTTGACTCTACTGCATCATCATTAAGTGAAAGCATGCTGGTTAGTAAAAGTGCAGGAGTATTTGCATCTCTCCCTTTAGCGCTCCTTTCATGCTAATGCATGCATTTGGCAGGCAATTACAGAGACTGAGCAGAGGAGCATCTTTTGTAGATGTTCTATATCTCTGTCCATGCTGCTCTGTCTTATTGTCTTCCTGCTCTCCCTGTGTTTTGGCACAGTCAGAATATAAACAGAAATGAAAGTGGCCTATTTAGATCATATAGTATTGAAAATTCCCAGGCAGTCAGTTCTTTGTGGCAGGGACTTCTCTCTTACCTTGTCTGTAAAGATTACATGTGCTTGGTATGAAAGCTGTAGTAGTTTTCTGTGGGTGAAGAAACTGGTGATTTTTCTTCCACTGCTGATGAATAAAGAAGCCAATAAGGATTTTAAAAGGAAAATTTGACAAAAATTAGTGCATGCTATTTGTACACTGTAATGGCACTGTTACTGTTTCCTGTGTAATTGAGAATATTATACGATTTAATCAAATGTAATTACGCTTGTGACTATACTACACATTCATCTTTTGTGCCATAGGTTACTCAGAGACTTATATGAGGTAGATACACTTTTCATCCAGCTTTCATGTTTTCAATTCCCTTAGGGCTGGATTGGTCTGAAGACAGTGGAGAAGAGTTGGAGGATTCAGAGCAAACCTCCCCTTACCAGGTTGCATGGTCTATCCGAGAAACCCTCGGCTATGAGAGACATGAGTGAGTATGATTCTTTGTATTCATGCTGGCCTTGATGCAATAAATCACATAAATGTGAGCTTCACTTCAAGTGGAGTCAATGGAACCAAAGCACTTGTTTGAGTGCTTTGCTGAAACAAAAGATTGTTTGAACTCATTTGTTTGTAAGAGCTATGAAACAGCTTGTCACCTTCTGTCCCAGTTTCCACCTAGCTTAGAGGCCTTCATGCAGTGTGCTATCAGAAGGATGCATCAGGAAAGAATTCAAGCTTATTTGCCGATATTTAATAGAGTTTATTGGGATTTATTCATGAACTTGTGTGCCTCGCTGAGGAGAGGTATTTCCTGAATTAGAACCAAATGAAGGGAGTTGCTGTTGGTTTCTTGTCTTTCCTATTATTTGTGAATAACTTTGTTAGTAAACTTGCTACATTTCACTCATTAGTCCTTATGATGATTTTGCAGGATGTTGTTTTAATGTGGTTTTTTTAAGGGACATAGCATTTCTTTTCATAATTATAATTATGAATTAAGCATAATGTTGAATAAACTTCTGTCAAATAGCTGGGAGCATCGAAAGAAGTGATGTGATTGAAGCGATAAGCAGAGCAGGTGTTAGCTGCTGGTGCAGAAAGGCTTACAGTGTTCTCCATATACTGCCAAGTCATGAATCTTACAGCAGGATATAATATATGTTTATTAATCCAAATTTTAAGGTGCAAAGTTAAAACAAAGCATTGCAAGTGTAGTATTGTAACGAAACTGAAGCATGTTGATAACAAAAGGAAATTGGGGACTCAATAAGTTTTGATTGTAATTTCTGTAACGTGATTTTCTTTTACATGCAGCTGGACTTTTTGATACTACAGCTCTCTCCCATTTGTTTAACTTTTAATAAAGTCAGAGTAGTGTTGTTAATGAAACCTTATTTTTTTGGTACATGGAAATTCTGAAACTTAACAGAACTTCTTACCATCTATAAAGACAGTCCACAAGGTGAACAACAAAGCTGTATCTGTCATCAGCACAGGCACCAGGATACTAAATACTGAGAGCCTTCAGCGAATGAAAGCTTAATAGCTTTGTGAAGACTTTCCTTTTTTAAAAGAAAGGTTTTTTTCTGTTATTAATAACCATTGTTTTTTAGGGCATCAGCAGTCAGAGAGTGAACTTTCACAAACACCAGTTTTAACTTAAAGAGCACTTTTAAATAAACTGTTTTGGGAAAGCATGAACAGACTTCCAGACTTCTAAATAATATGTAATTTTCAAAGCAGATATATCTATTAAACAACTTCCCTTACACTCTTTTCTCCTTGACATTTGATCTGGTTCTTCCATAGATCGCTATTTTTTTGTCAACTTATAAAGGTCATCTTTGTGTTTTGTCTTCTATTTGTCTTAACTTCCTTTGGATTCTTCCTACTCTTTTCACATACTGAGAGAAAATAATATCTTGTCTTGACATTTTCTGTTCCATTCTAGCATTTTATGCACTTCAGTTAAACACTGTCTTAACTAATCATGATGGATACATTTTTGTATGGTACTGGCTGCTTTTGTACTTCCATCAGCCTGCCCAGTGTTAGCTCTTCAGCAGCTTTCCTAATTTTGTTTATGGATAAACATTGATAGTTCACTTGATGTCAGCCTTCTAGAATTTTAATTCCTATTCTGCAAGCTTCTGTAGAGTCTTTTATTACCTGAAATGTTTCACTTTGACACTTTTGTAGTGTGATCTGTCTGTTGCTGAAGATGAATTAGTTCAGACTGTTTCTTGGGTGATTTGATTTGTCAAAATGACTCTGTTTTACTAATCTGGTGGTGCAGACTGCTGGCTCCTACCTTAGCCAATGACTTCTTGTCGTGGTTTAACCCCATCTGACAATTAAGCACCACGCAGCTGCTCATTCATTCCCCCTGCATTGGTGTGAGGGACATAATTGAAGAGTAAAAGTGAGAAAACTCATGGGTTGAGATAAAGACAGTTTAATAGGTAAAGCAAAAGCCGTGTGTGCAGGCAAAGCACAACAGTTCATTCGCCACTTCTCATGGGCAGGCAGGTGTTCAGGCATCCTCAGGAAAGCAGGGCTCCATCACGTGTAACAGTTACTTGGGAAGACAAACTCAATAATTCTGAATGTCCCCGCCTTCCTCCTTCTTCCTCCAGCTTATATACTGAGTGTGATGTTCTGTGGTATGGAATACCTCTTTGGCTAGTTCAGGTCAGCTGTCCTGGCTGTGTCTTCTCCCAATTTCCCGTGCCCCCCCCAGCCCTATCGCTGGCAGGATCTGAGAAACTGAAAAGTCCTTGACTTGGTATAAACATCACTTAGCAACAACTAAACCCATCAGTATATTATCAACATTATTTTCACACCAAATCCAAAACACAGCACTGCCCCAGCTTGCTAAGAAGAAAACTAACTATCCCAGCTGAAATCAGGACTCTTGTTATGGCTCTGAATTTTGGAGGCTAATTTTACCAGAAAACCAATGGAGATTGTTTCCTCAAACCTTTAGATTCTGAAATCATGTACCTAAGCTTATGGGAATTTACTAACTGTTTTTCATGGTAAAACTAAAGCTTTATTTTCTCGGTTCATTTGTGTCTGAGCTTGCAGTCCCTGGGTGAAAGGGTAACTCCACCAGCTAACTCCATTCTGTCCTTTTCCATTTGACTCTGTGGAAGACAGTGGGAGGGATTCTTCTCAGATCAGTAAAAAAAGTGGACAGTTAATATCTGCATTACTGGACAGCTTGTTCTCAGCCTTTCAGGTGTGGTGGTTGTAGAGGAAATCCTCTGGCTTTCTGTTGAACTTCTTGTGTGATACTCTAGCTGCTCTTAAACTCTCAACAATTCACCAGATTAGTTTAAAATTAATGACTTAACAGTAATAAATGTTTTAGTTTGTTTGCCTTCTGGTCTTTTAATCTGTAAAATTGTTGCAGTCATCTGTGGAAACACAGGCCAAATGTTTGCTTTTATTATTTTGTCCTTTAATTTTGAAAAATAGGGTTCCTGTGCTCGCAGCATTCCAGGATGTGGTGTTTTGAGGCAGGCACAAATTTCACATTTCAGTTCAAAGAGTAGTGCAGGAATGGGCACTGGGCACGGTGCAGGCAGGGCGGCCAGCAGGGAAAGCTGCTGGGGTGGGAGGAATTCCTTGCGGAAGCAGCAGTTCTGAGGGAAAGCAGGGGCTGTTCTCTACCACAGATTAATGAACCTTTACCCCAGATGGTTCAGTTACTGGGTCTTGTAGCTTAGAAAGTACTGGAAAACGAGTGACTTTAAAACAAAGTAGTTTTTCACTTCCTACGCTGAAATATAGATAAAGTGAGTGTTTCAAGTAGTAAGTTTGAAAAGAAAGTGTGAGGATTGGAGTCCCTCCTCATACCAGCTCACTCAAAGGATCAAATACCAACACTGGGTTGTCAAAGTTGGATTTATTAAGTCCCGATAACTAGAAAAACTAAAAGGAAGAAGGGAAGGTTCTTCAAATCCCTCCTTACAGGGGGTTTTGAACTACAGGTGCTGGGGTGTCTCAGAGTAGAGAGCATGTTCTTCTGGTTCCCGTGCTGCCCTTTTGCTCTTCCTTTCTGTTGCTTCGCGCTGCCTTTGTTTTCTTCATGAACACTCAGCAACAATTCCCCAGATGGTTACACATGACACTTTTAAAGGGAAGGGTTGGGAAGAAGCATTTTGGATTATCAAAAGGTTTGCATGCACTTTCAGAAATCTTTTAAAAAATGAAATGCCACACGTTAAGTTGAACTTCAGAAGTTATGTATGCAGCTTAAGAGAATAAACTAAATAGAAGTTGGTAAACTTGTTTATGAAAGGACAACAACAAAAGTACCTTTTGGTTTCAGTACTTGTCTAGGAAAAAAAAGGGCTTTTTTAAGGTTTCTTTGAACACATAAATATGTTGTAGTTATCTTACTGGCCTGGGAACAAAATTCTGAGCAGGCTTTTAGAAACCGTTTGCCTCAGAATAAGCCCTTGTCCACTGCAGGCATGATTTCTTTCTACATCTTGTATATATGTCTTCATCTACTTTTTAAAAATGCTTTTGTAAACTGCAGTTCAAAATATTTTAGCATACCATGACTTTTTTCCTGTTCGTTTCAATGGGAAGGAAGTAAAAAGTTTCAAAGCTAGAGATATTTGCATTAAAACCACCCTTTGTACCCAAAAGAAACACGTTTTATCCGCTAAGGAATATTCCTGTCTTTTCTTAAAGTTAATTTGTAACCACATTTAAAATTAAATCTGTATGCCTGCAACTGTGTTTAAAAATCTTGGCCCAGAGCAGAAAGGAAATGCCTGAGACCTTAAACTTACCTGTATCTAACAGGTTCCATCCATGTATTTCTGTTTTCTATTAATACATTGGAAAAAGGAAAATCTATATTAAATAGTACACAATTACATTTTTTTTAAGATATTTTTTCCCCAGTAGGCATTCTTTCCTAAAAGATGTTGAAAGTATAATTTCTTTATATTTTCAATGTGAAAATATTTTAAACATGACATATGTTAAATATTTTTAACAGGCTGTATTTGCTGCTAAGCATTTAATTGCAGAGGTTAATTACTTGTAATTTCTGCTTCTAGAAAATAATCTGTGATCTGTTTTAAAAACAAAATACATAGTATGGTTGACTTTACTTACAACTTCAGAAATAATGTGCATTTGTGTCAAGGCAGCATTCGTTCCTGTGGAGTTTTTGTGGGTAGCCTTAGTGGAGATGGATGCAGTCTTTTAAATTTGTCCTGTGTGTGAACAGAATAACAGTTTCCAGAAAGGAAAGTAGGTCTTAGTCATATTGTCTTTCCAAGGACAGCTATGGTGCCTGCATTTCTGGGTCTTACTTTATTTAGTAAATATTATGGCCAGTATTTTGCATCTCTTCTGTTATCAGTTAATTGTGGTCCACTTTGCTGTTTGCAGGTTTGGATGTCAGCTGGCCAAGCTCTGCCGTCTGAACCTTGGGAGCTTTTGATTTGCTTCATTTGTTTGAACTTGTTTTCTTCCACCTGCCTGCCTTTTGTTTTACAGATAGGAAAGTTAGCAAAAAGTTTCTCTGTTCTGTAAAGAAAACCTGAAATTAAAAACTGAACAAAGACTGCTTTGTTTAGATTCAGTACATGTTCTTTGTTGCTCCAGGAAAAAAAAATAATTCTGCAAACTCGTGCTTGTTGTGGAGGACTTTTGGGTAGCTTCATGGACCTTGTTGTTTTAACAAGTCCCAGTGATGATTTTATTATGTTTCATGATTTTTACTGAATTTAACTGAATGACATGGTTTGATGGTCTTGTTGATATTTGCCTGGACATTCAGAAAGCCAAGATAAATGGGAAGAGACTTTCTTAAGCAAACAAAGAATGGGATTAGTCCTTCATCTGGTCATTGTTTAACCCTGGTCTGATTTTCCCCTCAGTACCTTTGGAGTTAAATGTGAATTTCCTTTCCATGACTGTAATGTAACTCAACCTTAACCCTGCAACAAGGGGAAAGCAGTATCAACTGCTAGCTGTGTTAGTGTGTATCTTGGTTTAGAAAGGAACACACCACCTGGCAGAGTAAAAGGAACTGGAAAAAGTCAGCGGTTTTGGTACTTGTTAGCATTTGACCATCTTTTCCATCGTGACCTTTCTTCAATAAATTTCCACTACCTAGTTCCCCACCTTTGTCCTCTCCATTAATTGCACTTTAAGAGTTTGTCTCTTTTGCCGAGACATTTACAGTAAATAAAGGTTAACAGTATAGATTTTTTTGAACAGCAGGCTCCAGACATTTAAATGTGTCAGACTTGATGATAAATTGATGTAATCTCTAATAATGACATAATAAGAAGGGTAAGTACCTTTAGAATTCAAAAGGGATCCTGCTCTTACCATTTCTAAAGCATCCCTGCCTGATTTCAACTTTTGGATTTTTATGGGGCTAGAAGATGGATGCCAACTTAACAATTCTATTAAAATGACAAATTTGCTTCCTTGGGGAAAAAAAATATACTTAAAGCCCATTTGTTTTTATTTTCCCTTCTTCAGGTCCGATGATGACAATGCAGATGACAGGAGTTCCAGGGTGACCAGACTTTGCACTTACTTTCAGCAGAAATACAAGCACCTCTGCCGCCTGGAGCGGGCAGAATCTCGTCAGAAGAAATGCCGGCATACACTCCGGAAAGCCTTGCTGCAGGCGGCCAGCAGAGAGCCGGAGCGTGCTGGGCAACTGATACAAGAACTCCGAAGAGCTACGTGTGCTCATACCAGGTCAGACCTTCCCCTGTGACTCCAGTAACCCGGGGTCTGGACAGGGTGGAGCTGGGCAGAGTATCCAGCAGCTGAAATGTTGAACCTTGAAACTGGTAGGCATGCACAAGGCAGAAAAACCATGACACACAAATGCCTGTCAGTGGAGTGAAATAAATACGGCACACAGTGTTTTCCATGAAGACAGACATTTCTCTAGCTTTGTGTTTTGAAATGTGGATTGTTTGTTCAGCAGTATCTGGGCCCCATTTCTTAAATGTCACAAAAAAAGTTAGTTGCTTGTTAAAATTTATTCTTATTAATTGATCTATGTATTTTGGCTGCCTTCAAATATCTGGTACTTTACTAAGCCCAGTTCTTTAGAAGGTGTACAGCCTGGTCTGCAGTTCACTGCTTCAATTCAGATTTTGTTTTTCAGACAGCTTTTTTTGAAAAGTCTATACATCTTCTTAATTATCTTCCCAGCAAATCAAACTTCAGCTTATGCTTTTTGTTAGATTTAACTCAATCTAACATTAAATGAAATTTGGCAACAAAATAAATATCTTCTAACAACTCTGAAGGTTACCTTCTGTGGGAATTCTTTCTAGATAATGTCAACATCCCTCCAGCTCTTGGCATACTGAGAGTTGGTTGATTCATATTTGTGCAGAAACAGAGCAAGTCTGAACCCTGACATTATGTCTGGGATATCAGCAACATCCTTTTGCTGTCATGGTTTTGCTTTACAGGATGTGTGTGTAGGGGGTAGTGGTGGGCTAACGTGAGAGGCAAGCTGGATGGAGCAGGGTACTTAAAAGTGTATTCTGGTTATGGGATGGTTTTGTTCCCAGACAGTAGGCTGTGGTTCATGATAGTTGGAGGGTTTATTGTTGGGGACACAGAGTGATGCTGAAGAGCTGCTTGGAGGTGTAATGTAGAGGTACACTACTAGTTTATGAAGTTGTGTAAATATCTCCAAACTTAAACTACAGCAAAACTTTGCCAGAACTGGCAAGCTCTTGCTTTTTTTTTTTTTTTTTTTTTTTTTTGCATTATCTTGCCTTTTATTACACAAAAAAGATTACGTTGTTTTGGGTAGACTTGCAAAGCCAGGTGTGCCTGTCATCACTGCTCTGGTTAGTTTAAGTAACCACGAAGTCTTTTCAGTTATTAAATTTTTCACAGGAGTAATATTGCTAACTAAAACTTTGCTCAGTCAAAGTGCAGTCAATGACAGAAATGGCTGAAGGAAAACAGTCAGGCTACAGACAGCTTTTTGTCAACCTAGAAAACAACATGTGCAGAGGTGAAAGTCAGCCCTGGAATCTCCAGCTTTCTCTACATGAAAGGTGACAAAGGCCTTGAGCAGGCTAACACCAAGCGAGCTGTGTAACGCTTGCAGTACTCGTGCACACTGCTGTCTGGTCGCCTGCTTGCAGCTCAGGCTCAAAGCATTGAGGCTGTTGCTGAGGAAATGCTCAGCTTTGGGCACCTGCTGGTGGATTGGGCTGTAGCACGTTGATGAAGAAGAGCTTTTACCCATGTTGAGCACGCACAGGCTCTGCCACTCCAGAGCTCAGTCTAAGTTTGTCTGAGCACATGCTTGCATGTAAGCTCTGGCGATGCTCGGCATGTTTTGTTTTATGAACAGGCTTAGAAGTGCACTTGATTGCCCATGGAGGCATACCCAATACATTGTATTCTAAAGATTGACCTCATTTTAAGCGTCACCTGTGTTGACACTCACCTACTACTGTCCTTGGCTCTGTTGCTGGGTGTTGTAATATTTAGATGGTAGTAGCACACAGCACCTCTCATTGCAATTAAGGCCCTGTGAAATAAACAATAATCCTGTTACAGCAGTCACACCTTCACCTGTCATTGACATCTATTCTGTATCCCTGTATGGAGTCTGGTAGTAGTGTGCACCTATCTGGATCGGGACACACACACGTGTGTTATAATTTTTCATCCTTCTGTGCTACATTCAATGCAATAGTTGTGCCAAGTAACGAGATTGGGTTTTTGTCTCTAAACTCCTTTATGCTTTTTTTTCTTTCAGCACAAGCCAAGCAAGGCAGAGAGATCCAGAACCAACAACCTGTTGTGGGACTTCAAAGGGAGAACAGTGCACTAACAAGGCCCTTCCATTCACCAGGCATTGTTTTCAGCGTATCCTCTTTAACTCTGTTTGAGAGTTGTGTTCAGGCGTGGAAGCTGTTCTGTTTTAGGGTTTTTTGTTTGTTTGTTAGGTCTTTGCATTGAAAAATACATTTTCACAAAGGAATATTTATTTGTTAGTGTCTCATAAACTATTTTGCTTTTAATTTGTCTGTGTGATTTGGGTCTGTAGACAGTGAAGATAAGTAGTTTGCCACTGGAATCTAATATAGTCACATTATTTTACTTTGTAAGCTGTATTTAGTGGGTGCAAGAAACCTTTACAAAAACAATCATCTTTTGCGGATGATGTACAAGCCACGTGGCTTTCAGCTTTGTTACTTTCATGCAGTTCTTGGTAGGTTCCAGTAGACTACCTACCTATGAGCGGTTTATGGAAACGAGTTTTTATACATATTATAAAAAGATGGCTTACACTGACTAGAAAGGTAGAAATCTGATACTTTGCATTGTTTGAAGAAGCAGAATAGTAGGAGTCACAGAGTCTGTATTCTAGATGCGAAAGAATTCCCAGTGCTCAGGATTTCAAGCAAAGCCTGAAGAGGGTGTCAAGAGTCAATGCATGAAGATCGCAGAAAGGAGGGAGCACATTAGATGTGAGGTTTGATTCTGAAGATTATGAACAGGCAGACTTCTGACTTGGAATACTTAAGAATTCTGTAGACTTCATCTTTTTTGTTTTTAGCTGAAGACTTGAACAAGTGACTCCTTTTGTTAAAGCTTTTGGCTTTGGTATTTTAAGTGAGTGGTGCTGATCTGTTCCAGTTGCTGTCAGACTGCAGCACCTTTTCAGTCTTTCTGGTTTGCAGATGCCTTGTTTTTGTTGGTTGATTTTTGCAGGCCCCTTAAAAGTAGTTTGCACAGCAGTTCAAAAACTCTATGAGAGAGCACCGTGCCGTGCAGCTGTGTTTGGGGTTTGCCTCATGATTCTGATTTTTTTTTTTAAAGTTTAAGTCGTCTTGCTTCTTGGTGTGGGTAAAGCAGAGACGTCAAAGCTAGTGATCTTGCATTTGTGCCTGTTTTTTCCCCTTTGCGTTTTCTTCTCAATGGAAACAGTCTCTCTTATAAAATGAACAAGCTCTTGGTTCTGACTCATCTGTCCAAGTCTTCCATCTGGACTTTTCTGCAGGTTTTCCATTTTCTTTGTCCTTTCTTTTTGTGTTCTAACATTTCTTGAACATGCATTGTGATGTTGAGGTCTCAGAACTGTTCAAGATGGAAGGAGTACTTCTAATGTTGTTTGAAAAAACCCAATGAAATATCTGTTTGATTTGCTGTAAGTCTGGAAACATTTTCACTCCTGCAAGGGATTTTTCTGAAGGAAATCTCAGCAAGCTTACAGTTGGATTTACTTGACCTTTCTGTCTGATTGCACATCTTTTTTTCAGAGGAGCAGGAAGGATCTTGAAACTTCTTTGTGCTCTAAAGATAAATGCCAAGAATGTACCTTAAAAGACTGAATTAAGAAATACTCTTTTCTTTAATGTTTCAGTATGGATTGTCATTAGTCTGTAAGGAAATAGTCCTGTTGACTACACTGTTCGAACTGCTACTATTGATCTATTGATTAAGACTCCAGGAAAAGGCTTCTTTTGGCTCAGAACTCATTAGTGAAATGGCTGCTTCTATAAAACTATCTCAGTATATAAAAATCATTAGAGAGTCTGCATGAATGCAGTTTTTCACTTTAAAAGTTGGGTTTGAGCCTTACCTAGCTTTCAACTTGAATAAGAAAGTTCAAGTACTCATTAAAAATAGCATCTATGGACAGGTAGAGTTGAAGGCTGTGATCTTCATCAGATTGATAAATCAAAGGGCGTTCCTCCATCGTTGCCTCATGTGTTATTCCTGATGCAGAAATGCACAGATATCTTATTGAACCGTTCTCAGCAGCTCTTCTCAAGTTGCACAGCCAAGTTTGCAGATGGTCAACAGTGCTCTGTGCCAGTTTTTGACATTACACATCAGACACCTCTGTGTGAAGAACATGCCAAAAAAATGGTAAGTACAAAGCCAGAACTGTTACTATTTGTCTGTTGGGATGATCAGGAGTTTTAACCCATCTTTCTATGAATTCTTGCTTGACGACTAGCAAGTTTATAACTTAAGAGCTCATTTCCCTTTATTTTTCTTAAGGAGAACATGCCAAACACTTCCAATTAGTATAAATTATGTTGTGAAAAGTTTTACATGGTTTTGAGGGTATGATAAAGCATGCATGAGAATATCCTTCACTGGAAGAAGTTTGATTCCTGTCTTGAACAGAGATAGGAGAAAATCAATGTGAGAGATCCTGTGGTCACTTTATTTGGGCTCACTCCTGGCCCTTGGATCTGAATATAGTATGAGTGTGGTATCCTAAGAACACTGCATCTCAAGCAGTCTTAGTTCCTGGGGCCCAAAATATTTTCTAGAGGAAGTGTAGATAGCAATTATAAGCATACAAATAATGGTTTTGCTACTTTATTTACCTTTTTGGTGACTGTTAGAATTTATCTTTAACCTCCTTCAGGGATCTGTGGATCCCAGAGGAAAAGCAGTGGCCTGCCACAAGTTGAGAAAATGCAGACATGAAGATGATGTCCTCTGCTCACCCACTTCTGTCCTGTTCCTCCTTCAAGGCATTAGGTGTAAAACTCCCCCCCCCCCCCCTTTTTTTTTTTTTTTTTTTGTTCTCTTGTTAGGTTGTTGTGGGTTTTTTGTTAACCGTTTTTTTCCCAGCCATTCCAATACTTGTGAATTATGGAGTTACCTGGATTAAAATGTGAGGGTCTGAGCTATACAGATTTGTATGGGATTTTCCCCCCTCTCCCAGGCAATCTTCAGTGTCTCTCTCTTGGTTTACTTCTGTAGTACATACAATCCTCTGCCATTTCCAGTATGATGGCAACTGAAAACTGGCGATGGTTTGATTTATTTTTTAATTAGTCAACGATTGCTGTCCAAAAGCAATGAGGCCTTAGTTGTTTAGCCCCATCCTTACCCTAGCCCTACAGTATTAATTCTCTTTCCTCAGTGCTAGCCTTCTTTTATGGCAGTGGGCACTTGAGGATGCTAACTTCAGCTGCTGCACACTGTCCCCATTATCACCACCTCAAAACAGTGCTCAATCTTTGATACTTACAGGAATACTGCCAAAGTTAACAATTTTGCTCTGATTTAGTTAGGGTTTGCTATGATGATTTTTAAAGTGACACTGCCCAATCTCCTATCTAGCATACATCATAATTTGGTCTGTGTGATTTTTGCCATTGGGATCAACAAGGAAGGAAGCAGCTTATTTTTTGTTACCTTGCCTGGGTGCAAGCTAGCAGTCTTTCTTGCATTACATGTGAATGTCTGTGGAATGGCCAGGGGGAAAAATCAAGGGGAGTAATGCTCGTTCTTAATACGCTCCCACTGCTATTGTTTTAATCCCAAAGGACAATTTCTTGAGAGGGGACAGCTCCCGTAAAGTTCAGCACCAGCAGCAGAGGAAACCCAGGAAAAAAACGAAGCCACCTGCACTTACCAAAAAACACAAGAAGAAGAGAAGGCGAGGCCCACGCCGGCCTCAGAAACCCATTCCTCCTGCAGTGCCCCAAGGGAACCTCACCATGCCTGCCAGTGTCTCACTGCCAGTAGAGATGCCCCACATACGGTCAGTGGTAGCCTGGCCCCAGTTGCCCACTGCTAGCTTGAACGTTGTCAGTGAGCACTGTAGAAAGGTGTGATATTGCTGTGCTGATCAACATATGGAGTGGGGCTAGAAATTCCACCTCCTTGTAACTGTTGGGAAAAAAATGCAACCACCTTGGAGTGGGTCATTTCAGATTTTAGCAGTTATTGGGTTGGATGGGTAAAATGTGTTGCTCCTGATCTTATGTATTTAATCAAAAAGCGAAGTGTTTAGCTTCCAAAAGAAACTTTCTAAAAGCATTTTTTTCCTAGATGATGGGGGTGGGGGCAAAGGTGTGGGGAAACACCCATTATAGATGGATATGCATCGGCAATTGTCATTTGGAGGAATCAGAGTTGAACGCGGGGGACTAACGGTACTTTCTGTCCAGGAGCCCCTCCACACCAGAGCTGAGTGCCGATGAGCTGCCTGATGATATCGCCAATGAAATCACAGACATTCCACATGACTTGGAATTGAATCAGGAGGACTTCTCTGATGTCTTGCCGCGGCTGCCCGATGACTTGCAAGATTTTGACTTCTTCGAAGGTACCATTTTATTTTATTTTATGCTAACATAAACACAGTCAGTGAACTGAAGAGACGAGTGGTTTCTAAAATGCATTTTGAGGGGTTGCTTGCTTTTCTACAGAGGTAGTAAATTCTAGGTAAGGAAGTGTGTATTTGCTTTATTGTTGCTTTGTGAGCTCTGAAGTAAAGCAGACTTTAAGAAGGCTGGTGTGTTCTGCTTGCTGTTATAATTACTGCTCTGAAAATTCTAATTGGTTTAGTATTTTAATAATTCATTTTACATTTTTACTGCCTG
The DNA here is from genome assembly GCF_023638135.1 of Falco biarmicus. Classification (NCBI taxonomy): domain Eukaryota; kingdom Metazoa; phylum Chordata; class Aves; order Falconiformes; family Falconidae; genus Falco; species Falco biarmicus. The sequence continues at coordinate 15,494,302 of NC_079295.1, forward strand.
TCAGTGTTGCAGTTTAATCAAGAGTATTCTCAGTAATGGCATCTTTCTGCCATCGAGTGGGGCTGGAATCACAGTCAATATTGGCCTTTGATAAAAGGAGAAGAGAGTGAGAATAACATCATTAAATACATTTTTGAAACTAGCTTTTGATCAGAATGGTATCTGAATTTCTAGATTATAAAGCTCAGTACTGATCACATATAACAGAGAAATTAGAACAGCCCAGAACTGGGGTATGTGATTTCTTTGGTTGTTTTCTGATATGACGTAACACTAGACTGTGTTTGAGTTGAAATTAACCTAAATTACACTGACTATAAATTTTAGCTCCAGTCTGTAATGTGGTAAGTAGAAGGGAGTTTGTGGACTATTTGTGTTACTGCAGCATTGAGGAAAATCTTATTTAAGCGTTTTGTACTTCAAGTCTAGTAAGTTTGGGAGTCATATTGTATTGGAAGAGGAGGGCAGAGAGAGGGGGTTCCCTTGAGGAGGAATGTGTAATTTCTTGTTTTTCTTACCCTGCTTACCCAGTAAACACTGGTGAATGAAATTTTCTGTGTACCGCACACCATTCTAGAAGGTCGTCATACACTGCAGCTCTGTACTAACTGTGTACATCTGCATCCTTAGAGTGGCAGTGCTGGGCTCATCTGAGAGGAGTGTGCTAACTTCTGGTGTCCCTGTTTCTGCAGGTAAAAATGGAGATCTCCTTCCGACTACAGAAGAGGCTGAAGAGCTGGAACGGGCCCTACAGGCTGTAACTTCTCTTGAGTGCCTGAGTACCATTGGAGTACTTACACAGACAGATGGTGTGCCAGTTCAGGAGCTGTCAGATAGAGGGATAGGGGTGTTCTCTACAGGTGCCGGAGCTCCGGGAATGCAGTCTTTGAGTCGAGAGGTTAACACGGATTTGGGGGAGCTGTTGAATGGGCGTATAGTACATGATAATTTCTCCGGTCTGGAGCTGGATGAGAACTTGCTCCGTTCTGCTACCTTGTCCAACCCACCTACGCCCCTGGCAGGGCAGATCCAGGGGCAATTCTCAGCCCCAGCCAACGTCGGCCTTACTTCTGCCACTCTGATAAGCCAGAGTGGCCTTGGGGAGAGAGCCTTCCCAGGACAGTTTCATGGACTTCATGATGGCAGCCATGCCTCCCAGAGGCCCCACCCTGCCCAGCTGCTGAGCAAGGCAGATGACCTGATCACCTCACGACAGCAATACAGCAGTGACCATTCACACTCCTCACCCCATGGAAGCCATTATGATAGTGAGCATGTGCCGTCTCCCTACAGTGACCATATCACATCCCCTCACACCACATCCTTTTCTGGTGATAACTTGGCAGCTACCTTCTCAGCAGAGATGCCCATGATGGCACAGCACTTGCTCCCAACTCAGCTGGATGTGCCACTTAGCGGGGTGGTCAACCCCAGAACTCACTGGGGAAATCTTCCTGTCAATCTTGGGGACCCCTCTCCGTTTAGCAACCTTCTTGGTGCAGATGGACACCTCCTGTCCACCTCCCTGTCCACACCACCTACCACCTCGCACTCAGAGACCACACAGCCTGCCTTCGCCACTGTGACCCCCAACAGCTCCAGTGTGCTTCCGGGGTTACCGCAGACCAGTTTTAGTGGCATGGGTCCTGCCTCTGCTGAACTCATGGCCTCCACCTCCCCTAAACAACAGCTCCCTCAGTTCAGCGCAGCCTTCGGGCACCAGCTGAGCTCCCACAGTGGCATCCCCAAGGACCTGCAGCCCAGCCACAGCTCCATAGCTCCTCCCACGGGCTTCGCAGTGACCGGTGCCACCGCTACCAGTACCAATAATGCATCTGCGCCCTTCACCACCTCCAACTGAGCTTGTCTGCCTGCCTTCGTGCAGGTAGATGGGGGACCTGTGTTTTCTATCTTTCCTTTTTTCCTTTATTTTTTCTGTCCTCCTTCCCCCCCCTTTTTTTTTTTTTTTCTTTTTAAGAGGGGGTTGAGGAGAAAACCCCTGCTTCAGTACTGACCAGGGTTAGCCCTCTGTGAACCTTGCTGTAACGTTCACATGTGCTTGTTATGCACCGGTGCTCATTTATTGCAGGCAGGTTCACTGTTCCCCAATAATTCCTTAAGGATACAGCACAGTTACTGGATGTAATTGATTTTAGCAGTAAGACCTAGAAATGGGAAGATACCTCAGATTACTGATGCATGTTACTGTTCCCTAGGGTTTGGATCAGTGCTTGCCATCCCATTAGCATCTGGTAGAAAGTTTTCCAGTGGGCAGAAGTCTCTTGATTATTCTTAATTTTTTTTTAGTTTACTTTTTTTCCAAAGGTAGCATCTGGCATGGAAAACTTGGCTGCACACATTGATTTGAGAATGGTGCACTGAAGTCCTAAATCAAGGTCATAGTTCAAGGAAGAGTTTGGCAGTTTCTTAAAATAGTCTCTTGACCTCTTCTGTGTGCGTGTGTGTGTTTGGGGTGCAGGGAGCAGCAGTTCCTTTTCTTCTTTTGGTGAAGAAGTGGGCGTTGTCCCCTTCCAGAACTGGTCCCTGTTCTTACTGCATGCTGACTTTTGTTTTTTTATGATGATGATTTTTAATTCATTGAGCAGCAAGGGGATCAGTTGACTGGTTGCCCAGAACTCTGAAGGCTGATATGAAGTTAGCCCAGGGAAAAAAAGAAAGAAAAACGGAAGCATTGAAACATCATGGATTAGCGAAGATTCCTGTGCAGAAGTTCCCTCCCTTGCTGAATTACTGTGGCCTTGTAGCATTGATGATTTGCCTTTTCAAGTGTGGCTATGTCCGGAACTCCTTGCCTGACAGGCTGACAGGTATTTCCCAGCTGAAAGTGAAAGAATTTGTTGGTATTCTGCCCATCCACACAAGTCTAGGTCAGACCCTTAGGTAAATTTCAAATGGATGCATTTCTCAAATCATGTCTAGCTACTGAGACTTTCTTGCATAGTTTTACCCCCTCGGGAGCCATATAGTTTTTTTGACACTTGTAGGGTTTGATGCTCTCTGTATGGGAAGCTGAATGTATGTAAGGAACTAGCAGGTACCTATCAGCAGTCATGGCTAACCAAAAGAGAAATCATTAAAGCAAAATATATAGAGAATTCCTTCTGCTTGCAGGACAGTGTTGCTTTTAGTGCCCACCTGCTAAAGGTAGTATTCGGACCCTTTGGTGGTAATGTCACTTCTTAAAGAAAGGAGTCTGCTAGATTGTAGATTTTTAAAATTTTATTTTATGTTTTTTAATCCAAGAGAGAACAGCAGCAGAAATTCTGAGGTGTTTACTGGCATCTCTTATCAGGAAGGGGGAAAAGGAATTTGCTTGTGACTCTATAGGGCTCAAACTTGCTACTATATTCTGACTTTGACTGTAAAAGTAGCTCCTACTTAATATAACAAGTCTCTACTCTTCTTGGTTTATTTCTGAGATGCAGATGAGAGAGAATAGAAAATCCCACATTTCAGTCTCCTACTGTAGAAGACAGATTTCATTCTACCTTACAGTAAAACATCCTACCTGCGTGTATTCTAGTCTAATTCAGGAAATTAAGAGATACCAAGAACATGCGATAGGGAGGCCTAATAAATTGTTTGAGCAAGAGATCATTGAACAAAGTTTAGTCATTACATATTCATTTTGTTAGCAGTCAGGCCCACACCAAAATCTCTGACCCAAACCTTTCCTTCCATTTTGCTAAGGAACAGAATTTAAACAGGATAGGTCTTGTGTATTCTTACTGTTGTAGCAATCATACTATCCCTATTTTCTTGAAATATTTGTCCTTCTTAAATATAAAGGAGTATGGATGATGCATATGTCCTTTTCTGAAATTGCAAGTGTATGTGGGTGGAGGAAAGAAAAATGATTTTCATGCTTCTGTTGTTATGAAGTCCTTATTTCATACTTGGTAAAATAGATCTTAATAATATAAGCCGAATATTTTAAAGTGGTGATTTAAATATGTTTGTAACATTTAAATGTTTTTAAATCATGTAAAAAGTTGAATTGAAGCCTATGAAATCCTGCTTTGTGATTGTCCTGCTGATTGAGGAATGCCCAGTGGTATTGTGAAATGAGGCAAATCTGACAAGGCATTTATTTATTTTTGTATTATGTTCCCCATACTTTGTTGAGGAGACAACTGTTTGATTTGCAAATGATTTTCGTTGTGTCCGTATACCTTCTTCGATGTGTTTGGATGACTGGCTGAAAAAGAGTGGAGAACTAGTATACCAAATGGTTAAGTCTTTAATCTGCTTGTATATTCACGTCATTTCAGAGGATGTTAATTTCTATAAATGGGTTTCAGGACTTTGGTCTTGAAATCGTTCTTGTGCCCGTCAGACCTTTTAATGAAGCTGCAGCTAGTGCAGAGCGTATCTGCCCCACATCACATTTCTCTTTCTTAGGAAATGCCGGGGGGGAAAGGGAGGAGAGGAACTGAGAGACAAGGTCTGCTTGGTCACATTGCTATAAATTATGGAGGAGCTCTTTGGTCTTAGGTCACTGTGAGTTTGTACTGGTCTAACTCAGAACAGAACCCAGCTCCTAATCTGAGGATTGATTTCGACAGGGAATTTCAAAAGCTGTCAATGCTGTGTGGGTCTGTAATTCCCGTTTGAAATCAGTGGCCGTTACGTACCTGCATTCCTTTAAGGCAGCCTAGGATATCAGCTCTCTTCCCCCACTTAGACTTGGTATCCCTTGATGGCTCTTCCCTGAAAAGTGACTACATAACATTTTTTCAATGAGCAAACTAAGTTTGCAATAAAGCTGCACTTTTAAAAATAAACTTCCATTTGTATACATTGAAATAGGAATCCCTCTGTCCTGTCTGACACAGAGTTCTGAAATGGGCCACCACTCTTGCCTTTTCCTGGTTCACCTCCCAACTTTTCACTGCTGCCAATTTCATGGTTGCAGCCTACCAAGCAGTTACGGGTCTTGATCTTAGCGTTAGGAGGTTGATCATTGCAGGTGGGCTCCTACCACCACAGAACCTGGTGATTTCAGTGAATCAGTGTCTTTCTGTTGGGTGTGATAGGTCCAGTCTGAGAGGTATGTGCAGCCAGAGATGTTTCATGCCTCTTCCTCTGGAAAATACTGCAGGTCTGGTTAAGGTAGTCCTCAAGGCTGTTATTTATGTGGTTCCCAAGTAGAATCCATGCCATCTCACAAAGGTTTTTAAGTATAATCTCCTTGTATAGCTATTAGCACTCTGATCACCCTTTCACCAAAGAGCCAGTGTAGCAATTTCGGTCCATTGATTTGAGATGGTCGATACCTGTCGTGCCCTTTATGTGTTAACAAATGGAGTAAAGCTAGTTGAACCTAAAAGCTAATTTCTTTACATAAGATTTGAGTTCTAAAGAATTAAAAAAAAAAATTAGACTTAAAGTACCAGTAACATAATTTTTGGTAATAGTAGCACCTTAGTTAGTCTTTGTACAAAAGTACTTAACACAAGATGAACTTTGGCAGTGTACAGAGGTTCATCAGGAACAGTCTCATGCTGGTCTGGTGTGTAAGGCGTTCTGTAAGATACAATTTGATGTTTCCTTTCACTTAGGAAGACTATGCCAACTTTGAGGGGAGCCATATGCACTTAGATACCTCAGAGTTGATTTGTTCTTTGGCCTCGTAATTACTATGATACAAGAAGATGTACGTATGATGGAAAAGGTGCATCGTTTTGTCTCCTCCTGCCTTCCAGTTCCTATAGGTTCTTGCTTGGTTTCTTTCTCATTAGTAGCATGCTTCTGTCTATGGTTGGGCATAAAGGCTTTAAATCAGTAATGCTGAGAGCACAGTTGCAGGTGTGCCTCAGGCACTGTGGAGAAGGTGGCAACAGCTAGATTTCCCACTTTATTCAGCAGGTTAGTGAAATGAGGATTTGTAGTTCTCATTTGAAAAGCATTGGAAGGCCCTGAGAAGCTGATCACTTCCAAGGCAAAAATCAGAAATGGTGCTGCAAATACAAATGCAAGGAAAAAATAATGTCAGAGGAGAGTCATACTTAATAGCGAAGAGAAGCCAAGGGAAGCGGTGCTTTTTAGAAAGTTTTGAGTTTGGGGGTTTTGTTTGTTTGGTTGGTTGTTTTTTTTCTTGAGGGAGGCGGGTATTGAAATAATTGGGAAGTTCTGTTGTGAGCTGTTAGGCGCAGTGTGATGCCACTGGCTTCAGGGGCACGGCCAAGGCGACGGGCCTAGGACTGAACCTGCTGACCAGTAGCCAATTTCAGTTTGAAGCTTCATTTTGCTGTAACCACATCTAAATACAGTCTGGGATTGAATCTGTTTGCCAGGAAAGAAGAATCTCATGAAAGGAGTACAGTAAACAGTGGACAGATGTCTCCCCCGAGAAGCTGGCCCTGGTGGTTACATACACGTGGTGGTAGCCGGCTTCCAGACGGCGTCTCCTCCCTGAGCTCCTGCAGCACCGTGGCTGCTGCGTTTCCCTGTAGGCACTGGCTGGGCTCCGGGGGCACTTCTCCCTGTCTCTGTGCTGCAGCGAGCTGAGTCCGCTGGTGGACAGTGGTGGACAGTCTGAGCCTTTGGGCAGGGAGGAGAGAAAAGTTTTTTAGAAGGGCCAGCTAGCTGCAGTTGACCCTTTCAAGACTTGTAGGGCACAGTGATGGTGGCAGGAGGTCTTTTCAGCAGACAAACAATAGAAAACTTACCTGCAGTGATCTGCAGTGAGGTGTTTGTGTGGCTGTCCAGGCAGCTTCCCTGGTGGGATGTTTATTTTTGCTTTTGTATTTTTACCATTACGTGTGAAGGAGTCTCCTGTGCAGGCCAGTTGCAAGGTCCAGTGGTGGTGGAAATATTAACTGAAGGAATAGTTTTAGGCTAATGTGCTGACCAGGTCTCTTTAGGTCTTTCAGATCTTTTGGATAACATTTAATGATGGGGGTGTTGTGGCTGCTTCTTGTACCTCCTTTATTTTCTTCCTCTCTACATTCTTCATCATTCTTTCTTTCATTCTCCGGTTCTTAGATGCTTCTCCAACGTAAGTAATGCCAACCAGTAAGTCTTCTGTGGTCCTGAGTGAATCTGACTGTAAAATGAAAAGGAGGAGAGATTCCTGCAATTCATAACATACATTTTGGATGCTAGAATAGCAGTGTAGTAGATCAGAGTGTTTCTCAGATCAGTAAGATGATGTTTCACAGCACACTGATACGGCATAAACTAGACTCTGAGGGTGCAACATTGATTGTGGGAGTGCACATATTAGCAGTGAATGTGCAGGTATTTTTACCAAGAGTTTACCTTCTTACAAGTTCCTCTGTTGAGAAGTGCATCAGTAGAAAGCCATGAAGAAAAGTTTAAAGTATTCTGTTTAATATCCACAAACTGAAATAAACATAAGGAGGGTTGGTGGAAAAATCTGCATTTGTATTTACATTGTTAGGAGAGGTCTGGTCATGAGGGACCTTAGCTCTATCAGGTAAAGCTTTGGTTTTGTCTTTAAAACTACACAAAAACAGTGTTGTAGGAAAAGAAAAGTTCAGTGGAGAAGAAGGCGTTATAAAAGATATGTCTTAGAACAATTTTCTCGCTCGTGTCTTCAGCCTTTTTTTTAAAAAAAACCCCACAAACAATAGTGACTGTTTTGGGAGCTTTTCCCTTTGCTGTTCTGCTACTTCTCATGGTTGTTGGGTTCTTTGCTTTCCCCTATTTTACTCTGCTTTCACATACTCCTTCTCTGGCTACTATGGAATAATGTAGTGGAAGCATGAGAGGAGAAAGTGGGTTTGGCCATGGGTTGCCAGCAATAGTTGAAGGCTTTCTTTTTCTTCTCCTTGAAGTAAGTGTTGGCACCTCTTCAGTCTACTGTGGGTCATAGAAATCGGTTTAGAAGTGAACAGGATGAAACTTGGGGGTTTGACCTTAAAACTGTACTTACCTGAGGTAGAAAAATGCATTCTTCCTACTCCTACCCCTCACTAGTCCCCCAAACACACACACAGAGTGAGATGTCCAGAGTACCCGCGTATCGACTGCATGCGTGTGCTGAACTTGGTCCAGTAGTGCTAATTTTTTACCTGCTTTCTGCTGTCAGCCAGCACCCACAGGGGCAAACTCTGGATAGGTAACGTTCCCAGCTATCCTCTGGAAAACTTTATTTTTGGTGCAGATTGCTCTGATGTAGCTGACTGCGATGGCTTCTACCTTGGAGTGGGCTGATTTACCCTGAAATGACTGTCTAACCTGCGTCTTAAACAGTGTAGTTAGTTCCGGTGCAAATAGATTCATTCTGAAGTGATGGACAGTTTGATTCTCATGCAAAATAGCTACATCCTACCAGAAGGGGTTGAACCAGTTTCTCTGAACAGTGATGACCTTCACTGTACAGTTTTGGGTATGTCTCAGGGATTCCTTGTGGAAATAAGGGCAGTTAACAAAAAAACAAAAAAAACAAACAAAAAAAAAAACACACACAAAAAAAACCCACAACAAAAAAAAAAAAAAGAAAAAAAAAAGAAAAAAGTAAATAGTTTTAAAAGTAAATACTAATTTAAGGTAGAGCGTCACCTAAGTGAGAGCGTAAGAAGGAGAAATCTTTGTTCAGTTTTGTAGTCCACGGTGGTTTGGCTTAGGGACTCTTTCTCTTCTCGGGGCTCTCATCTCAAGTTCAACATACAGAATCTTTTTCATCACGCTCAGCTTTAAACTTTTTATTTAAAGATACCCTTCCCCAATGAGCTTTCAGAATACTTATTGTAGATTTTAAGAGAAATGGTATATTAATTTATGCTATTAACATCACCTCATAAATTATAAGTTTTATACTAAAGCTGTATTGAGTGTAATGAATTATGTTGCATATGTGTTTTTAATAGCTATAAAATTATATACAAGCTTTTTTGGAAAAACAAACTAGTGAAGCACCTTTTTACACTGGATCTTTGCCGTGTCAAGGTGTACAGCTATTCTTTGCTACCTTGCAGATATCTATATCTATATATAGATATATATATATAAATAAAATAAAATGGTATCCTGTATCAACAAGCATAGAACTCTTTTTAACCCTTATATTACTGTTCCTATAACTCTTTTTAAATTTTGTTTTGAGTGTTCCATTCTGCAATAATTTATCCGTGGTTTGTACCTATGATTAGAAATTTAGTTACAGGGTAAATAGATCAAATTGAAAAAATCCAACTCCTGTAGCTGGAAGTTGTGAACCAAGTTTGTAAGACCTTTTCTTTTTTTTAAATGTATTTATTTCCAGTTAGCTCTGTGAGTTGGAATTTGAAAAGTCAGAACATTAGGAATCTACAGTGTCTTATTCAGGAATTTTCCCTCTCCTTTCCTCACAAAGGAATTCCCACTGTGACTTATAAATAGAATTAGACTGCTTGTGTGCATGTATGTATTATATATACACACAAAAATATGCATTGGGGGGGATGTATGTGCGATACGAATGTGTATATTGTATGTAGGTCATAGTTTTGTAAAGAGCAAAGTAGTCGAGAGGTGATGGAATGTATTGTAGAAATGTGATTATTTAGTAGGGGGTTGTTAAGTCCTCACTGTTGTATAAATAACTGAAACTCTCTACTACATAATCTTCTGTTATAAGGCTAACTCTGATATCATGTCAATTTTACTGTTTTTTAAATGAGTTACATTGAGCCCTGTTTAAAATGCCATGAAAATACCAAGCTCCCAAAGACAGCCTTTAAATAAAACAAATGGGGGAGGAGGAGAGATGGGAGAAATGAGTCATGTTTTTCAGGAGAAATTGAAATGGGAAAGCTTGCATTCGGTGGGATGGGGAGGCACGGGTATTGCTCTGTCTTTGCATATTAATACCCGGATCTCTTAGGGGCTGACTTGGAAAATGTTGTCAATCAGTGTACTTGTGTTTTCAAATTAGGCGGTTAGGGGCACTGTTTGTCGAGTGATCTCCATCTATAAAAGGATCTTGTCTTCAAAGTAGATTCTTTTCTTTCCTGGTGGTCTTTGCATATATTAATTTTGCCCCCAGATTGCTGTTGTGGGATTGCAGAACAAAATACGCTTTCAATCCAGGGAGTTTCACTTGCGCTGTGAAATTCTGAATTCAATTATGGCCACTTAACTCTTTTTTTTTTTTTTTTCCTGTCATTGGAGAAGGAAGATTTCTTTATGGGAGTTCTCACTTGAAATTGTGAGAAGTCAGAAACATTCTTACAGATTGGCTTACTCTTCATACTGTTCTATTTAGGCTGGAGAAAGTAACCTAATTGTTATTTATTCATACAGTATCACTTTTCATGATGATGATCCTGTTGACTTTAAAAATCTGTTTAGAAAAACAGAGCTTCCAGTATTGCAGAGACATTTGGGTTTTTTTGAAGGCTTTTTTTAAGCAGTTGCAAATCAAATCTTAATTTTCAAAATTTTTTTTAATGCCCCCCCTCGGTATGTTGATATGCCCCCCAGGTGTCCCTCCCCCTTTCCTCCTCCCCGCAATTCGTTTCTGGCACATATGCATACAAGTGAAAGTGCAGGGAGGTGGAAGTTGTTAGAGGCCTTTCCTTCTCTTTAGTGGGTGGTAATGGGAGTTAGCAGCATACATCTTTATGCCTTCATGGGGAAGAATAGACCCATTTTTGTGTATACCTGTACAGAGAGATTTATCTGTATATGAGATGTTGGTAGCACTTTGCTGAATGTGGACTTGCCCTTATGATGTACAATAAATAAGTATGAATGCAATCAATCTAAATCTATATATACCTGCATACAGATGTATAGATGGAATTTACGTTGTATCACACACATGTACATTAGTTGTAACATGAGTGTGTGAGCTAAAGAGAGACTATCCATGTGACATATGTGTAACAGGTAAGCACTTGTGCCAAACAAGGTTGTTTCAATTCTTCTGAGGGATTTGGATGACATCAGTGACTGATGTGAGCTTGGTCACCATTGATTTGTGTTACCTCAGCCCTCACAGTGGAGTTTCCTTGGTACGTTTCTGCTTTTGTTTATTCTATAGAAATAGTTGAGGCCTCTTGCAATGCTGACCTCTTCTGCTTCCCTGCTCCATTGCCTTCATTCCAGCTCCTCCTCGTCCTTCCATCTCTAGTTTCTCTTGCAAGCAGCAGTCAGCTTTAATGGCCCAATCCAGCTCTGCTTATGCATTAGGCAAATTCTTTTGGTGGCTGTAGTGGCAGCTGAATTGGGCCCTGAGCACTTGCTTGAACTTACACAGATTTTCCTAGCTATTCAATTGTGCTTGAGTATGACTGCGACTGATTTGCAGATGAACACAACCTTTCCTTTGAACCTGATGCAAAGCTTCCTAGCATATTAAAAGGTTAACTCAGCACCGTATTTTAGAGGTAAATGTTCAAAATGAGGAAAATGCACCCCACCCACCCCCACCCCACCCCCGAAAAATTATCTTCACTTTTCAGCCCCAGGGAGAAAAAGGGAGTTCGGTTAGTTGTTTCCTGTAACGCATGCAGTAAGCAGAAGGCAGCCCTGTCTCTGTTCTGAGCAGTGGGGTTGTCATCAAACATATCAAGAGAAACACAGCTCGTTATATTTTACCATTAAACAGATTTTGAAACGAGCTGCAGAGTTGACCATTAACATGCTAGCACTTTGCATCTAATTGTGTACTGAATGATCTTGCTTATGCAAGTAAATTGTGGGTTTAAGTATTTTATTTTCTGTTTTCTGGCTAAATGGAGCTTCTGTATCCTTTTAGCAGAAAGCAGCTGTCAGAAACCTGGCCGGTCACATTTAAGCACTGTTGAAACTCCTGGCTAACTTAGGCTTCAGTGTCAGTGGAGAATGCTGCTCCAATTCTGTCATCGAGCTGTACCGCATTCCATGTTTTCAGTATCGATATGGCATGATTTTTCTTGGCCACAATTCAGCCATGGAATTTTGTCTTCCTTGCATCTCTTTTTAGAAAAAGGTAAACCGGTGTACCGTTCCATCTGAGCTTTCATGCAATCATATACGACAATTTCTATAATACATATGTTCGGGCGTGTGTCTGGGTATGTCCGTGTACTGTGTGTGTATAATACCTAATTATATGCACACGTATATTATGCTATTTCAGTTTATGTATGTGGAGAATGTACGTGTTGGTTCTCCCCTGATATATACTCATGCATACGTATATTAAATATGTATATAGGGTGTAGATGTCCTGCATATACATGTGTATATGTTGCGAACCTTGGTTGGCAATTTTTCCCCCCACTTTTTGCAAATTGCTGTCCCTATGACATATTTTTCACTGAAGCTGCATTATATAGAAGAAATGGAGAAATGTGTTATCAACGTTTTATTTTAAAAAGGAGACTGAATTACCGAAAGCCATTTGTAATTGTCTTTTGGATTTTTACTAGAAGGGTTGTTACTTTAAAAAAGGAAAAGGTAAAAAAAAAAAGAGAAAACAAAAAAAACAGAAGCAAGCAGACAAGCCCTTACTCCCACCATCACTCACATAGGCATAAGAAAGAAATGGAAACACAAGTTTCTAAGTATTTATTTCCTTTGGGGAATTCTGAGGCATACTGTAATTGCATTCTGCCCCATCCCCCTTTTGTCCAATTATAATTAATGATTCATGGTTTCTTTTACACAGCTTTTCCCCTCATTACTTCCGTAGATCATTGTTCACCTCCTACATTCAATAGTGCTGATATCACTAAGGAGATTTCATGTCCTTCTGTCCTTTTCAGGAGAAATACCAGAGCATCACTATTGTGTTACATTTTAACATACTTTGTGGAGGATGGATGTTTTTATTGAAGATGTCTTTAACAAGTCTTTAACTTACTTAATGTGAGAAGCCTTCATTGGAATATATCGTTTGTTTGTTTCCAACTGGTTTCTGAAACTTTTTTCACCAACAGATTAAGTAGTTCCCTTCTTATTTGATGCCTGAGATTTCAGGGTTTGGGTTTATTGTTGTGGGTTTATTTTTTGATGTTTTTTTTCCCCTCCAGTTCCCCAAAATGTTTGTCTGCAAGTGGAGCAAAACAGATGTCAGAATCTCAGCTAATATTCTTTTGCAGTTAAGGGTAAATATCTTTATCCTAGTCTTAATAAAAGAGAAGGTGGCAGAAGGACAATCCAAAGTGCTGAGAGGGAATGCTCGCCCTTTTTAAGGCTGTCTCAGAGAAGTTTGTGTTTGGTGTCATTTTAAAGGTAGCTTGATCATGCTTTGATATCAGAAACAGCCTTGTAACAAAGAGCCTCGTACAGTTGTTTGGCCACTAGAGTTTGAAATGTGAACAAGTTGCAGTGGGAAAGCAAAGGTGAGGCAGTGTATTTTGAACCAGTGAATTGTAGCTTGCAAACGTACCTGATTTTGAAGTAACTGCATGGTAGCAAGGATTAGCAGTCTCTTACACCCCTTCCTCCTTCCCTCTCATCCCTGACACGTATTTGGCATACCGTACATTGGGAAAAATAAACAACTTGCTCCAGCAAAGCTAAATCCACTTAATGACTGCTTAAAGGGAACATACAAACTTGCATTGCTGCATCCCGCCTCATGGTATTAGCTGGAAGACTAGCTAATACGCACAAAAAGCCCAGTCCAGGTTGCTTCTGCAGATGTGTCTAGTTTGGAGAGTGTGGTGCATGGGGATGCCTGAGAATAAGGGTCCCTTCCTACAGGGTCCCCGGCAGTGATAGTAACTCACACTACTGCTTCTAGTGCTGGAGGCTCACAGACAGCATTCCAGGGGCGGGTAGGAAAGCTCATGTTTGTACTTTCCCTTTAAATAGGAAAGGTTGGCTCACATGTTCCTCTTACTTCTCAATGAATGTACTGTATTACCATTTAAAAAAAAATAATCAATGAAATGATAATAGATTGGTCTCCTTTTGTTATCTGGTCCTTGTTTAATTTGTTTAAGGGTTTTTGTATACAAAAGTTTACATTTTTATGTATATTTTTCTTGTGTAAAAACTGATGTAATATGTGTATAAAACACTGTATGTATTATCTGTATATAGTGTGACAAAATGATTTTCTTTCTTTCTTTTGGATGTATTAATAAATCTTGCTGTGAAGTAGCCACGCTTACTATGATGAAACCCTCTTCTCCAAGCCATTTTGCTATGTCCAAGATAGATTAATGTTGCCCAGGCTGAAATCTAATCCATAAAGTGATTTTTATTTCTTTTTGAGACGTATCCTAAGTACAGTTATTAAACTGTCCTTTGCTTAGATAGCTGTAGAGTCTGATTCTGCTTTTGCTGTTCTCTATTGCTTTCTAATTACATTAGCTAATTAGTTTTGCAAACAACCCGGGGTCTTCAGTCTCAGTCCTGATTCTAATTATAGTGCTTTCTAGCGCTGGATCACTGGCCTGGAGACCAGATCCTCTTCATCTTGTTTTCTGGTTTGAGTTTGCAGAACTATACTTAAAATATAATTTAAGGGATAAAGGATAGAATTTTGTCTTCTATGTCATGATGTTTTCTGAGATATACTCAGAAATCTGTATTTATATACTTGGAAAGTATATACCTGCTTCACCACCAGAACTGGGAAGTTGGTGTTTGGCATTATTTGGAGGATTAGCATGTGGGTGAGAAATGATGGTTGCGGAGGTGCTGCGTGGGGCTCGGGTCAGTTCTCGGTCAGGGTTGCGAGGCCAGGGTATGCATGTGGTGACCACCTGGATTAGTCAGGCTCTGGGAATCACCACTGCCTTGTTCGGACCCAGCCAGCTGCGCACTGGAGATAAGCTGCTGTTCCTGCCACCTTGCTGGGCTGGTGTGAACTGGGCTGCCTTGGCTGGCACTGGCCTTCCAGTGCTGGTTTGGCTCTCAGGGAGCCGCTTTTCCACAGGAGCCTGCAGGAGGTCTTCTCTTCGGACAGAACTGCGCCTTGGACACTTTGCAGTAAGTAGATGGCTGCTGCATCTTCCTCTCACCAGTTGTTTCATGAAGTCTTCTGCTTTGCTTTCTGACTTAAAGATACGTGCTTCAACTGGTGTTTGCTTTGCAACGTGTTTGAGGTTGTGACTTAAAAGGGAAAAGCACTTGTGTCCTAGGCAAGACCATCTTCCAGGTTCTGTTTTTCATAAGCAGTCTCACTTAATGCTGATATGATCATCAGGATAACTATTGGCAGAGATTGATGAGAAGGGAATTCAGTAATTTGACTTTTCTTTTTAATGAATGGTGGCCCGGCCATTCTAGACGGTGTAATTAGAGCGGCATTTCACAGTGCCTGGTTGTAATTTAGGCCGAGAGATAAGCGGTGAGCGTCAGTGAATGATGTAGTCTTCCACGCTGACACACACTGCAAAGGTTTTTGGCAAGCTGGTTTGTGCTTTAATACCTTTCCTTCCTGGGAGGTGGGAGTACACCGAAAGTGCCGCATCGGACATTTGTCAAGACAGAACGATGACAAAAAAGATCAGATGCTTAAACAAAAGGAGAGTGCAGCAGCATAGGTTCAGTGCAGTATGGCTGCAGAAAATCTACCCCATGCTTGTGCATTCTAGGGAATTTTCAAGGTGATGGGCCTCTGAGGCATTTGGACACTGTAGGGGTAATAGTGACGAGGCAGTTCTGGGCTGTTATTGAAGCAGTGCTAGCTGTGCATGGGGATGTTGCAAAGCTGACCCCAAGGTGCTCCTGTCTCAAGTAGCATTCAGAATGGCAAGAAGTGGAAGAATTTATTCTTACGGAGAAAACAGTTGTTAAAAATCTGCTTTTAACAAAACAGCAGAAGTTGCTATTTGGTGTAAGATTTGAGGCCACAATGAGGAGTAAGGTGGAAGTTAGGAAAATGGGATGTCTTTTCTGGGGATGACTCCCTGGCAGAAGCAGGGTTGCCTGGTCTGGTCCCGAGCTGGGCGTTCTCCGGGATGGGCTTAATTGAGAGACGGGCTGAGAATCTGCTGCTAAGGCAGAGACCAACTGAATCACCTGGGGTTTATTTCCCAGCATTTCCATGAACAACAAAGAAATGCTGCTCTTAGAAAATGATTGCATGACTCTCAGTCTGAAGCTTTACAAAAACAACCGGTCATTTTTGTAGTGCCACATTTCAAAACACAAATAGGTTTTGTTTGAAGTATCAATTCAGGAAGATTGTGGTACATCTTTCTTTATATTTTAACATTCCTCTCAAGCTCCAACAGTAGCCTTTTAATAGTTGGCAATTATTTTCTCAGGAAAGCTCATTTTGTTTGTATTTGAAAAGCAGGTGACATTTTGTTACAAGAGCGAGTGTTGCTCTTGTATTCAGTGAAGCAATTGGAAGGAGAAACCATTATTAAATCCAGGGGCTGGCTTGTCTGCAGAGGTGAAGACAACCTCTCTCTCTCCCTGCAATTGTCCCATCTGCAGGAAATAACGGGCCATCTTCCGCGTTGCCCCCTGAAGCCCACACCCCCAGCCTGCAGCTGTCAGGTCTGAATGGAAGATATAGGATGCTTGTTTTAAGGGGCTAAGAGGTGACGTGTTTACTGGCATGAGCTTCAGCCCAGGAATGGCTGCCTTGTTTTGCTGTTATTGCTGATCTATGACTGGTATAAGGTGACAGTGAAGGGTCTTGGTACCACTGAATCTACTAAGACAATTGAAGTGTTGGTGCTAAAAATGTCCCTGAAAGCAAAGTAGCTTTGATATTCAGATGTGTTCTTGTGCTTCTGTAGGGGAACAGCCATACAAACTTTCTATGCCCGCATTCCATAACTCCCTTGACAGATGTCCTTAGGAACAAGAGGCTTGCATGTCCTGTTCACCCCTCACGTGTCGCTTACGATGGCTGATGTAGCCACCAGTGTGGAGAAGAGTCCTGTAATGTGAACTCGGTCTGGCTCTGACTGTTTCTGTTTCTGCTCAGCTTGTGCACCAGCTTCAGGTTCCTGCCTGTTTAAATTTAAAAAGCAAAGCCTTTGCTTTCATGCTGTGCGACTCTCGGTGGAAGAAACCCCCTGCAACCAGCCAGCAACTGTCCTAGGGGGCTCTTGCAAATGTGATTTTCAGGGCCTGCTACTGTGATGCCTACCAGGTAGCTGACACTGGTTAGGCTGCTGGTACAGATGTAAAGGCTGTCAATGCTGACCAATATTTCCTCCTCATAGCTTCCTTGTGTTCTGCAGCTCCACATTTTCTGGGTGCGTATCATGGACTTCAGCCACTTGCATCTTTCCCATTGCAGTCATGTTGATGCAGTGGGGCCCTTTGCAGCAGGAGAGAAAGTGCTGCAGTGAGAGGGTCTTCCAAGCTGCAGACAGGTGCTGTGAGCCTGTGCTGTGGCCCTAGGTCTGTGACCCAGTAAGGCTTGCCAGGAGCACAGCTGGCATCTGGTGCGGCACCCTCCCCTGCCTATATAGTCCTTCATCAGAACATCCGTGTGGTACCTGGTACAACGGGGTATAGCTCATACTAAAAAGAACTTCACACATGCAAAAAAATCTTGGTTGCTCTTGGGGTTTAAGTGTGTTGGAGCATTTCTCTTTAAGCTCTGGATTTCTTGCACTGAGGTTTTGTGTGTACCGAGAGTGGCAGTGGTCATGAAGAAATGCATTGGGTCCAGGCTCCAGCTGGAAGGGTGGCAGCAACTTTGCCTGATGCAGTGGTGCCAAAGCACTGGCAAGAATACAGAGGATGATTTATGTCAGATTTGCACCGGTACTCTGCCAAAGTTTGATTTTGAGCTGTGAGTCTCGGTTACAGTGCTGCCACATCAGCAGAGCTTCTCCATGTTTGTGCTGGTGGAATTTGTGCAGAACTAGACCCTGGAAGTGTTCACAAATATTTCCTGAAGTGACTATTGTCACCATTTATTCTTGGGTACCTGGTTACAGCTTCCCTGTGTCTCTCCATGGTGGTGCTGATCCCTTCCAGTGCTAGGACTGCTGCCTGAGGCCAGGGACCTTGTTCTTCCAAGGTTCTTACAACCAGTTTTGGGCAGTCTTCAAAATAATGCCTTTGTTGGATTTTATTTTCCTTTGCTAATGAAAAATGTTTTTGCCATCATCCCATTAGGATGAACCCAACTGGGATGGGGAGAGAGGTTTAAGGGGTGATTCTTTAAGTGCCTAGAAGCATACAGATGAGTTAAATACAAGACACATGAGTCATCTAGGGTTGTTCTTCACATATTCCTGCTGCCTGTTGGTGCAGACATTTAAACTTACTGCCTGAATCAACAGAGGATGCTTCCCTAAGTGTGTAGTCTTCTATAATTTGTGCTCTCAGCAATTTGCATGCATTTGCTATGGCTGCTTTAGTAAAGAGCTTTTTCAGTCCAGCTGAATGTTCAAAGTCAGTAAAGTCACCTGACATATCTGAGAGCACTTGGTTGCTGGTTTTTTAGTTTGGGGTTTTTTTCTTTGGTTTGGTTTTTTTTTCCTGTTTTTTGGGTGGATTTTTTCCCCCAACCGGTTTAATGCCTTGTTTAATCCTGCAGAACTTAATTTTTCTGTTAACCAGCATTTGCTCAGTGGAGCCAGAGAGTTTCCTCTGTTATTAATCTCAATTTTTCTGCTCTCCCTTGGGTCCTACTATTTAATAAAGCTTTTGAGGGTGGTTTTTTTTCTCCTCCTTTTTTGCCCAGTGTTTTGCCCATTCCACACTATGTTTTTGTCTTGTCTTCTCCATCTCCTTTCCCCTCAGACTGCAACTAAAATTGTTGCTGAAGAGATTCTGGTAGGCAAAATTAGATTCCTGGAAGTCTGAATTGTTCCTTGTCAGACCTTATCCTCTTCACTCAGCTCCTTTATTCTACCAGCTCTGGCCAGGTACAAAGCCTTGCTTGGCAGAGCAATTCCTAATACCCCTAATTAAGAAATTAGAATCAGTCAAGCTCTTGTACAAATATATATGTTGTCTGAGGTAGGCCCTTTCAAAGATGATGGAGATGAGTATCATGACAAATCTGTCTTGCAAGAATTTGGCAAAGCTGCTGTGGTATTTCGCATCCCTGCAAAGCTGGCTGCCTGTAGCAAATTGCCTGTGATGACACGCCAAAAAGGTGATGCCTTCATCAGACACCGTTTACCATCTAAAACGCTCAAAAAGCTAGCAGTTCTGCTCCCGTCGGTTCCCGATTTGCTGTGGTGTTGGCTGCTTTCATGCAGCCCTCTGCTACGGGGAGCAGAGTGTTTCAAGAAGACCACGCTGTGTCTCTGAGTATGTCCCTGCTTTGGGGCAGACTTGCCCACAGGCAGCACTACTGCCATCTGCCTTTGCCAGGTGACAGAGAGCGGGGCTGGCGGGTGGCAGCTTAACTCTTAATTAATTGAATACTTGCAGGCACTCTTTTACTTAATTTCTCCCCAGTAACAAGGGATAGTTATCTGCAAGCTTTCTACCTGTCTCTGCCTGCTTCTGCCTGGATTTTATGACTGGTGCTCTTAACCAGCTTCTGTATCAGGTTGCTCTAAGCGGAGTTTGTAAGAGGCAAACGAAGCATGGATCTTCTAGTGCCTCTAAGTGTAATCTAAACTGTACAGAAAATGGTGGAGGATATGCGCAGAAAAGAGCAAGTGGCTCAATGTGATGGAATGCATTCAGCACCGGTGGGTGACACAAAAAGACACTGTCCTTGTCTTTCAGTGCTGGTGCCTGCATGTGCTTTGGAAGCCCATCACACAGGCTGTCCGTTTCCCGTGCACCTCACTGTGTCTGTGGCAGCTGGCAGCACAGCTGGCTTCACCATCACCTTGCATACTCTGCGCTCCGCATCTTCCTCCTTGTCTGTGCTGCCCAGTGGCTGTCTCCTCTGGTGGGCATCCTGCAGATTTTGCTGTCTTGCACCCCAGCCTAGCGGGGTTCAAGTGGATCCAATCTCTTGCTAGCAGCTCTCTCTGGTCTGCTTTTGTCTCTTGTCCAAAGCTCCGGTTTGCAGTCTGTGGAGGTATGACAGACTATATTTTTCACTCTCTTGCTGCCTTATCAGCACCCCCCCCTACTCTGTTGCTCACCCTGTCCTATATGGGCAGCCATCCAGGAGCGAGACTCCCTGGCTGGAAAACTGGTGGATTTTAAACATCGTGTTCCCACCATGTTACTCTCTGGTCTTGTAATTGAAACACAGCCTGTGATGCATAATTCTTAACTACATCAGAACTATGTAAGAAAATCCTCTTTCTGCTTTGGTCATCTCTAATGCCATAAAAATAAATCCATTTGTTCATGTAATTCATAATTCAGACTTGTTTTCCTTCTGCCTCCTTTTTTAATACCAGCTGTTTGGAACTTGATTTGCAGCGGAAGGTGGTGTTTGATGGAAGGGATACACTCATGAGAGCAAACGGCTTCAACCCCTTGCACTCAGAGTATTAAGTTTTATGGCTTTCCCAGTGCTATAAAAGCAACACATCCGATTTTATTTTTCATTTTGGACATAATTCTGTTTATTTTTCTTGCAAGGTTTTATACCAAGATAAGCATTCTCAGAGGTTTTTGTTTACTCTGGGAAAATGGCTTGGCAAAGAAAAGTATTACTGTGCAAGGCTCGCATTGTGGAATTGGTTTATGGCTGTAATTTCTGTGTGAAAGATGCCAGACCATTAACAAATGGAGAATCAAGTTTTCTACTTCTATTTTCAAACAGGTAATTTGCTGATTATTTACCTAGGTATTGTTCCTTGCTAATAGCCGATCAGAGTCCATGGCGTGCTTATAATAATCCTGCTGTCATGATCTATGCAGGAGAAAAATGCAGCAGTGAGAGGAGGGCAGCGGTCCGAGACTTGCCCTGCTTTCTTCTGCAGTTGCCCTGGCTGCCTCACTGTGGATGCATACGGCATGCAGCGGTCAGCAGAGGCCCAGTTTCTCAAGAGAGGTAAGCTAGCATTAACGCAGCTAACTGCGAAGGTTTGTTTTCCCCAGCTGCAGGGCAGGACTTGGGTGGATGCCTGCTGGCTTGCTGTCTGGGCAGAAGGGGTCTGCCTGCACACGCACAAATGCACAAAGGTGGAAGAGCATCGTCATTACGGATTCAAGTATGGCTAAGGCAGGACTGTAGTATGTCCTTTCTTGAGATTCAGGCTATTTTCTGCAACCCAAGACCGGGACCTGAAAGCCATGTTTTTGAATTGTTTTAACTTTACAGCTGTAGTCTGCTCCGGGTCTCAGAGCGCACCACAACACAATGACCGCCTGTCAAACACTCCCTGATGGCGAAACCTCTCTGATGGATCAGAAAGCTTCACATCAAAAAGGTTTGCACTTTCTCTTTTCTTCACCAATGAACACTTGTTGGCAGTGCAACACAGCTCTCCTGTTTAGTCCCACCCTGTCTGAACTGCCCCCAAATGGAGCTGTGTCCTCCAGACCAGCACTGGGGTTGACACTAGCCCTGACCTGTGCCAGGCTGGCAGGGCTGTTTGAAGGGACCTTGGTCAGGAGTGTGGTCCCCAGCAAGTGCGTGGGAAGTGCTGCATGTGGTGTCAGGCCCTGGGAAGGAGCAAGTAGCGAGAACCCAGGCAGACAGCCAAGGGCAGGGCAAAGCTGCTGCAGCTTGCCTCAGAGGGTGACTTGACCTACTTGGTCCACCAGCTTTAGTTTTGCATTCCTGAATTTATTCCAGGATGCTCTACAAGGAGCAGCAGACCATTGTAAGAGGTTTTTGTAATATAACTATTGCCTGAATTTTTAATAATCAACCCAAAGTCATTCCTGACCTGTGCTGGGTTTTTTCTAGAGTGTCCATGCTGACACTGCTGGTGGGCACCTGGCAGCAATGACAGTGACAGCGTGTGAGCTGCAGGGCTGGGGCTGTGCAGGGGATGCTGAAGAGCAAGACGGAGCCCTCAGTTCCAATTGTTCTTTTCAAACCCAGAAATTACATTCTGCAATATGTGTTACAATCTGTGCAGAGGCTCACATGTGCAGAACCAATGCTCCCCAAGCAGCGTGAGATAAGGGAAAGCGTGGGGAAGTGGAATATCTTTATTACTTTTTTCAAAGGGAGATTCTCTTTCACTTTTCATTTCCTCTTGTGTTTCCTTTCTGTATTTGTGCTTTAACATGAGGTTTGATTCTATCTTGATAGCATTCAAATGAAGGCTTACATATTTCATCAGGATTGTCTCTTTTGTTTTCAGGCCTGAAAGTCCCAAACAATATGAAGCAGTCACAGCCGCGTACACATCTGGAGTCCTTTCATCCGCTCCAAACGGGCACTTTCCTTTATTCCTATTCACCCTCATTACTTAATTTCCTAAAGAGGCTGCAGCTCTTTAATGCCTGAGTGATGTACGTCAAAATGTCTCGCTAGGCTCTTCCACTATGTGGTAATTCAGTATATCCTGTTTCCAGAGCTGAGGAAATACGTTTCCTTCACTTTAGCTCATTACTCTTTAGGAAATTGCTTTTCTTCAATTATCCCGACAACCTGGATTTTGACAGCTCCAGACTCGCTGGGTGAAGTTCCTGCAGTCTCTGCAAACGCCTTTTTTCCTTGGGACTTCTCTGTCTGTCATCTATCATGTCCTTCCTAGAGAGGACCCTTTATTTGGGACTTCTTTTACCTCTGCCAATGGAGGCTGGGTGTCAGGACGCAAGTTACAATACTGATCTTGAAGGTTTACAAAAAACTTGCGGACTGTCCCCTCTCTGAGAAGGTAATGCGTTCGTTGCTTTGCAGGCTCACAGAGATCTCTGTAGGTGAACTTGTATTACCCACTCCTGGGTTAATGTAACTTTTATGGCCAAGTTTTATAAAAAAGAGTCATCATTTGCATTGTCTGGAGCAGGATCTTAAAGAAAGCATTAGCAAAGATAAACTACAGGGAGCACCCCTCAGCACTTCCTAATCTAAAAGCCACTTAACCTATCCAGAGGAAAAACCACAGATTATCTTGCAGAGAGCTGTCATGGGAGCTTTCACTTACAACCAAATACTGATGAGCTGAAACTCTGGCGGTCTGAACATCACTCTCCTTCCTCCTTTGCGCTATTGCTTATGCATGTGGGAAGATGGGCTTCCCCTTTCCCACACCTCGTGGTCCCTGAGCCCCCTCCCCAGCAACAGCTGAGGGAGCCAGCGCAGCCCTCGCTGTGCTGGTTTGCTCAGTAACTCTGGCATCTTCTTGCTGGCCCTTTCCCAGTGCTTTGTGGTGTCCTCTCATCTTGTCTTAAAAGGCTCATGTCCAAAGGGAGGGTGGCCCCATGCTGAGACAGCTGGTTATCCCACAGCTAAACCAGAAATGTCCTGTGCTGCTCCTGCACATGCTTCTTGATGCGGTAGGCTGCTAACAGCCACCTCTTGGGGACACAGAAGAGCACGTGCCTATGAGGAGTTCCCATGCCATGCGAGGGAGGAGGCGGCACAGATGGAAATCTAGACCAGTTCATAAGAACAAAACACTGTATCAACATGAAGGACTGTTCTTGCATTTGAACCCCAGACCTTAGTGAGCTCATTTCTTTCCTCAAAACTGCTTCACTTCACTGGCACAAGGGTCACGATTCCAAACTGCCCCACCTCTCCTAGAGGCTGTCCTGACCCAGTCAGCCATCTGTCTGCTGCAGAAATCCCATCTGCAAACAGAGTGATGCTCCTTGTTTTCAGTTTCCATCAGCTGTATGTGACAGGCTGGAGAACGGCAGTCCTTGGCTCCCCCCAGCCTCGCTCGAGAAGTAAAAGGCTCCTGGCCCTTCCCTTTCACCACATCCCACCAAGAGTTATGTACTTTATGGCCTTTTTTAACCAGCCGTTCACCAGTGACACTGGGTAAAATGCATTTATTCACTGGAGAGCTGCAGACACATGTTGATGTTGCTCCCTTCCTAACTGCTGCTCTGAGCATGTATCTCATTTTCAGGTGTAATGAACCTCTCGAAGCTTCTCCTTGTCTCATCTTCAATTCTGAACATTTTTTGGCAGTTTCCTGTGACAGGCTGATGGGAAAGAAGCTTTACTAGATGAGTGTACCTCTTGCTGATTGTTTTTTTTCCTCTTTTGTGATGAAGAAGCTCCTGTTGGGTATTCATCACCTGGGCTCCCTTTCAGGAGAGAAGGCAGACCGGCTGGTGGCAGATTCAGCTTTAACAGGCTGTCAGGTAAGTGGGCCTTGGGGGCCTTTTAGGGATGTGGCAACTGTGCCCGTCTGGCTCCGCAGTGGGGGTACCAGCTGCCCTGTCCTGCTGGTGTGGCTCTTCTGCAGGCTTCACCGGCTTGCCTTACTTTGGTCCTGGTTTCGTAGCTATTTTGTCACTTTTAAGGCAGCCTCAAACCCACAGGTGTGCTCTCCCGTTGACAACTTCTTCACCTCCTGTTAAAACCAGACACCAAACTGTGGGGAAAATTAATGGCACCTGCAAATTACACGCACTTAAATACTGAGCTGCATCATTTGCAAGTACAATCAAGTATTTTGGTATCTAAGGTCTGCACCTCATGCATCTGCATATCTTAATCATGTGAACAGCTGGAATTTGCTCCACAGGCCTGCTCAAGTTGGCAGGCTGGCATGCTGGTGTGGCTGTGCAGAGCATGGTGGAGTCGACTCCTCTGCACATCTAGCATTGTGCTTGCAATGTTGGTGATCCCTGCTGAAAAAAAGCAGCTCTTGCTCTTCCCCTGTCCTCCAGTGGCTTTAGGAACAGCTCTCTGTGGTTCCCTTCACCCACCTGATTGTTGCTGAGGACCCAAGATTCACCTTGGATCTCACATCAGGGTATCCCAGCCCAGCTGTGATCCTGCACCCCAGCCAGAAGATTTAGGTGAGATTTAGGTCCAGGAGACCTGCCTGGCCTTTGCTGAGCCCAGCATAGCTTTGGCCACTTATGAAGAGGACCTACATGCCCTTGGCCAAGGGTGCGGTTTTCTGAAGCCCACCAGGCCCTCTACATTGCCTCAGCTTTGCAGCAGGGCAGCATGTGCATGGTGTGCAAGCAGTTAAATCGAGCAGGGATGTGCTGCTCTTCCTCTCTCTGTGTTGTTTCCCTCCAGCTAATCTCAAATCATTTTGAAAGCTCATATTTTGATCTCCCTGTATACAGAAAACTTAATAGCTCCAAACCCTCATCCCAGCAGCACACAGGATCATCATTGCTGTGCTCGCTGTCAACACGCATAGCTTTCCATCATGTCCTGGGGCTCAGGGCTGTGGGCAGAGCTCTCCCGTGATACTTGCAGCTCCAACACCTTCGCGGCCTCTCCAGCAGTACCTCATGCCAGGGAATATGGGTGGAGGTTGGTTGCTCACCAGCTTCATGTGCCCCTCAGAGACAGGCAGTGGGAATTTCCTGGAATTGTGGGGAGAGGGAGCTGCAGCAGCAGGGCAGGGAGAGGGTTGTGTTGCTGGCTGAGGCAGCAGCTTGGTGTTGCCATGCTCATGGCAGCCCTGAGCTGGAAATAGCGGGGGCTGTTGGGGTGAGGGCACGTGGGGATTTCCAGGGTAAATGGAAAATGCTGTCCTTTGAACCACCCGGAAACCACCCCAGGTTGTTTTGTAGGTGGCTGGAAAGTTGGAGGCTCATGGCACTGTCCCGTGCCTCGGGCTCCTTGCTGCCCACAGAAGCACAGCTGTCTCCAGGGCTAAGTGCACAGTCCAGCACTTAGCAGGACCAACACTGGCTCTTCAGTGTAATGGACATGTGGAACACAACACACAGAAAATCCTACTTTTAATTCTAACATTTGTTTGCTGGAGCAGCTGCTTGACCCCCAAGCCCCTCTTGCCCTCCATCCTGTAGGGGCATAGCTGAAGGGCTGCCTGCAGTTCCTCCTGCAGCTGAAGCCAGTGATGTTTCCCCAGCAGAGCAGCCCTGTGCTTGGCCAGGGGATGCCAGTTGCCCTCCTCCTGCCCCAGCTTCCTCACCTCTCAGAAAAGGCTGAGGCTGCCATCTCTGTGGTCCAGCTGCGGGCAGTGCCATGCAAGGCTGGTGTTCATAGCCTTGCAGCCTGGCCCTTGTGCTGGCTAGCAGGGAAGCACATTTCTTCGGTTGGACTGCTGAGAAAATGCTGGGCTGAGCATGCAGGTGGGACAGGCAGGGCAAAAGCTGCTGTGGGGCACCTGCCCTGCAGAACATACGGACGGTGTGAAAGCATTAGACAGGCGAGCAATCCATGATCAAACAGAGCAGAATTACCTGCAAAGGCAAAAAAATCGAAGCGTGTCAGGGAAAGCAGGAACACAGAAGGGATAAAGAGCTCAGCGTTAGCCTCCTCTTGGGAGGAGCGTCAGGGCAATAATAACTTGCCAGGGCTTTGATTTCTGGTGAATGCCTATGACATGAGTGATTTGTTCGCTGCTGGCAGAAGATTTTGTTGGGGGTGAGGAGACCAGGGTGAGCGTCAGCTCTCTCCAGATAAGGAACTGTTTGATGTTGTGGCACCTCTGCCATTAAAGTGGGGAGAGCTGACGGGCTGCTCTGCAATGGGCACTTCAGTCCAGCAGCTCCAGCAAAGTCCTGTTATTATTGTTTCTTATTATTGCTGTAATTGTTGTTATTGCTATTATTTGTTATTATAGGTACCTGCCAAGACACATAGGCCAGTTTTTCTGCCTTCCTAAATGCCAGCACCGATTTTGTTAGCCATGAATCCATGGGCATGTAGGTGAGCAAGCCACAGCCTACCCTGCCTGCGTGCTGATGTGGGGGTGTTCATAGGGGGCTCCTTGGCGTGAACTGTACCAGGCATATGGGTGTCCATGCACATATCTGTAAGACAGACTGTCATTTCTTAACTGTCTTGCTCTTTCCTCCATACTGCATTGCCCAGAGCAGGTAAAACTGAGCTCTAGCATGTGGAGAAATGCATTTCTCCATATCCTTTTGGATGCCCAAGCCTTGGTGTCTCACAGGACTGTGGGCTGGGTGTGTTTGTGTCAAGTTCCTGATACATCCATGGGAAGTCAGAGCTAAAAGGATTTAGAGTGATGACGTTTTCAGGTGCAGAAAAACTAAGGCCTCCTTTGCATGGGACTTCTGTCCGGGAGCATCAAAAGTAATTTGGAAATCAGGTGTCCCACACTGTTTACAGGGAGGATCAATGTACATTTACATCCATGCCCCAGACCACGCAGACAAGGGTAGCTGGGTTCGGGTTCCCTTAAAAGCAAAGCAAGACATTGCAGTGACTTAGCTGGCATGGGATTGAGCCTCAGGCCAGGAGAGATGTGTCTCTATAAAACAAGGTCAGAGCCAACAGTGCTGTGGCAGACGGGCAGCCAGGGCGCAAGCAGGAGTACCATTGGCAAAGCTCTTGCAGACACTGATTTACAATTGCTGCTGTCTTTCCTGGCACAGAGGTGCACGGAGGAGGTGGGTGATGTCTGGATTCAGCTGATTCACAAGGTGGAAACAACCAGACAAGGTCTCTGCTGTGCCTGAGGTCTGTGGCACCCTGTGAGCTCAGCTGACAGCCCTCCCTGGGCCCTTTCCAAGTGCAGGCACGGCATGTGGAACCGGCTCTGAAACACACCGCACATGATGGCAGGAGCACTGCGAGACCACAGGAAAGCCTGGGTTGCAGATGAGGCTGTTAGCTCTCTTTCAGTCACCTAATGTACAAGTCCTTCTGAGAAGACACTGGCTTAATCTCAGCTCAACTGGAAAAATGCCGATGACTGGAAATGTCATCAGCTGCCTGTGGGCCAGGCTGGCCCTGAGCTGATAAGGAGCAGTGCAGAATAAAAATGTCAACACAAAACTGGAGAAACACTGAGGCCAGTTGCATCTCTTCTCCATCCTGCAGGAAGAGGGCCGCTCCGCTGCCAGTATTTCCAGTGGCTGGATTTTCCCCAAAGCCTAAGCAAGCAGCTCGTCTTGCTAAAGCAAGAGAGCAAGCGGCTGATCTCAGCGCTGCAGACAAAACCTGGAACTTTGGCCCCAGAGACTCAAAGAAGAGGGTAAGTAAACCCTACTTTTGTTGCTTTATAAACTTATTAAGGCAAATTTGTGATGTTCTGGGTTGGAACCTTGTTTACTTGAAGCTCTGGTAGATGGTGGGGGAAGGAGGCCCAACCAGGAGAGGTGACCCTCCTTGGCCACCACATTGGAACACCAAACACTGCAGCCCTTGGGCAAGGAGCAATGGCAGGAGAAACTACCCAACCTTCCCTCTCTGGCAGGAAGGACACGTTAATTCTCCACGGCGAAGTAGGTACAGAGCTCACACCTTGTGATTTCTGGAGCAGAACAGTGTCTGAAAGTGTCACCTGGGCCTTGAATCTGTCCGTGTCTCTTCTCCAAGTTTACAGAGGATATAAAACCGAAGGAAGTTGAGGGAAATATACATGCACAGCCCGCTGATGGTAAGTGCCTTATGAAGGCATGAAAGCAGCCTGTGAGCTTCTCCATCTGTGTCTCAGTGAGGAGTTTTTGAAGGAGAGATAGGAGCTGGAGAGAAGAGAGGCAGAGAGCGGTTTACAAAGGCCGCAGCTGACGTCAGCACTGGCTTGATGTCACCGAAGCACGGGGGTTAGCTGGGGGGTGTGCCTGTGTTCCTCGCGCCTGGATTTTCCCCTGGAAAAGGACCCAGCCCTGGCCCTTGCTTGCTCTGCCCCGGCGGAGCCGCCCGGGCTGGTGTCCCCCGCCCCGCGGTGCCCGGCCAGGCGGGCGGCTGGTGGCGGCTGCGCTGCGCCCTGCGGGGGTGCCGCCGTGGTTGTGGGTGGCCGTTTAGAGGCGGCCCCCGCCCCGGCCGGGGGTGCGGGCACAGGCCCCCGCCAGCTCAGACAAGCCCCCCGGCCGGGCTTCCCCCAGCTCCCGCTGGCAGAGCCCAGGGTTTACGGGGTCAGCTGAGAGATCAGGCGCCCCGGCTCCGGCCGGTGCCGCTCTCGGCCCCACATCCGCGGGCCCCGCGGGCAGCCGAGCGGCGGCTCCCGGGTTACAGCGGGCCGGGCAGGGCCGTGCCGGCCGCCCGCTCAGCCCCGCCGTGCCCATGGCCCCGCGGAGCGCTGCCCGCCCCGGCCCCGCTAGGTGGCGCTCGGCGCACACGCACCGGCCCGCGGGCCGCGCTCCGCCCGCCGCTGCCCCGGTGGCCCCAGCAGAGCCGCGGGGGCGAGCGGGCGGCGGGCAGCGCTTGCCCCTGGCCCGCTGTGCAGCCCCGGGGGTGGCGCGCCGGGGTCGGGGCGGGCGCGGCCGGGCCGTCTGTGCCGGGCCCCCGCCGGGGCGGGCGGGCGCCTGCCGTGTGGGGCTGCCGCCCCAGCCCAGCCGCACCCGGGCGGTCCCCGCGCTGAGGAGCTGAAGGTGGGAGCGGGGGTCGGGGGCAGGTACCGAGGGGCGGGTGGGAAGCGGTGCTGGGACAGCAGAGGGACACGGCGCGGCCGTGGCGGTTGGTGTGGCAGATGCCACCCCGCTGCCATGTGCCTTTGAAGCGCAGTGGCAGAGACTGGTCCGAGGGGAGACTTAAGGGTGCGCAGAGGGGTGGCCTGGCAGGCGCTGAACTCCTGATGTGTGGAAGGAAGCAGAAAGAAAAAAGCTTTGCTGGAACCCTTGTTGTCTGAATGGATAACTTAATCAGTGACATTAAGTCCTCCCAATTATTTCTTGCCACGGGTACTGCCTATTTATTAATTTACTTCATCTAAATCCATCAAGCAGTTGTCACACAGCAAGTAAACAAAAGCACCCCAGAGTTTTGATGGAACCGCATAAAAGTAATCAAAGTGGTTAATTATTGCCATTAATTACTGGCTTTGCAGATGGGGTGGCCACAACGAGTCGCTTGGTGCCCTGGGTGTTTGACAGCCAGGGCAGTGGGGCTGAGGGCAGTGGGGCTGGGGACAGTGGGGCTGGGGCAGGGGGCCCTACCAGCAGCAGGACACTCGTGGGGGGCCCGACGGCTGTGTGTGGGTATGCCCAGGCTGGGCTATGGAGGTTTGGTGGAGGCCGCTGGGCAGCGGTGGCGTGGGGTGCCGCTGTCCCCTTACCTCCCAGAGTGACTCGCTTCATCAGCCTTGGCTTCCTGCTCAGTCAGCAGCTGGGCAGCGGCTGAGGGGCTGCCCTGGGAAAGAATATGGTTCAGAGGCTGGAAAACTTTCCCTGGAGGAAGCCATGAAGGAAGTTTAAACTAATTTAGCATAACAAAGGAAAGGTTAAGAGGTGACTGAATCATCATCTCTAAGTACTTATTTAGGAATGAGACTTCTGGGAGCAGAGGGCTGTTTAATTTGGAGGACAAAGGCATAACAGCATCCGATGCCTGAAAGATGAAGACAGGCAAAAAAAGGGGCGTCTCCCTTCTTAATGCTTAAGGTTATCTACTAATGTGCTAGGGGATAGTAGAGTTTCCATCCTTCGATATCTTTAAATCCAGATTGAGGATATTTCTGAAAGAGGTGCCTGGGGTCAGGCAGAAATTATGGACTTGTGATTCTGTGGCCTGTGTCTTGCAGAAGTTCGTATTAAATGACTTTCTCTGATCCTTTGGCCTTAAGATCTATACATCTCTTGTGATAGCTAACAGCTGCTGCAAAGCTGCTAAATCCATCTGGTAGTTTGTAGATGACAATGACACGATACACTTTGTGTCCACCTACCCTAAAACATGGTCCTGACATCTAGCCGGGACCACTGTGCCATTGCAGACAGACAGCAGAGCATCCCTTGAACCCCCCTTTTTCCCGCAAATGGCTTTCAGTGGTGTAGCATTTTTCCCACACTAGTTTTCTGTCCAGGGATGGCTCAAGACTTGCTGCTGCTGCACAGTTTGATTTCTGTGGTCTGGGGTCTGCTGTTTGCTGAGGACTACTGAGGTATATGGCATCATCTGCAGGGGCTGTACGGCTTTACTTCTGCTGAGCTCTGGCTACTCTGAAAAGTGGCTGTCACTGCAACAGTAGGAATGGATACCTGCTTTTACAGGGAACTTCACAGTTTGGGAGAACGAGTCCTCTCTTGCCCCCAAGAAATGTTCAGGCTTCTGTTGGCCAAGTCCGAATTTGCCTGATGGGGGCACAGACCTAAAGCTCTCAGCTGCCAAATCCTCCTGATCCAAGTCTGCTGCATGGTCTGAATTTCTTCTCCTCGGAGTCCTTGAGTTGTTCAGCTGAATGTTGTGTTAATGCTGGGCTTTGAATTTGCTATTCCTCCCTTGAATTGCTATGCTCTGTTGCCCAACCATGCAGTAGCTCCTCAGCGGATGTAAATCAGTTTAGCTCCGCTGCCTTGGCTCCTCTGTCACGCACCCTGGCTCCCACCATCTCCCCGCAGCCCTGTGCCTGGAGGCAGCCACCACAGCAGCCTTACTTGCCCCCACGGGCCCTGCATAGGAAGGTGAGGTTTAGCTGGAGATGCCAATCTCCAAGCCCAGTTGGCTGAGGCAGAGCTTTGGTGGAGCGGTGCTCTTGGTAGGACTGGGCTGTTGTATCTCCCACCCTTTGGAACAGGCAGGTGAATTGTTGCTGGCTGTCAGGCCCCTCGGTGCTGGCTGTGTGGAGGATTCACCCCGGTGAACAATGTTGCCACGAGCAATAGGTAAGACAGCAGCATCTCGGCACTAGGTCCTTGACTTCAGCAGGCTTCCCAGTGGATTCAGGCTTACAGCATGACTCAGGGTATTGCAGTGTATCCTTAAGATAACATCTTTTGCTTGCCAACGTGTAGGCTGGCTGCCAAAGGTGGGGGAGGAGATCTGTTGTGAGTCTTTTGTATGTGCTCATAGTAAATAGATACATGCCAAATTGATTGCATTTGCCTTTCTATTTCTCCACTAGGAATGGAAGGAAGGGAAGAAGTAGTCCCCCTTGGTCTTCCCCAAACCAGTGCCCCGCACCGCTTGGTTCCTTGGGTGCCTGCAGCCACCTGCCACTGCTGCAGCCAGCAGGTATCCCAGAAACAACGGCATCAGGATCCAGTTTCTGCAGCGTGCTTTGAGATCCTTGACCTGCCAACCAGAATGCTCTCCCACTCTGCATCTGAACATACTGCTGGGTGAGAGAGGTGCTGGTGCCCCTGGTTACGGGTGAAGGGAACTGGGGCAGCAAGGCAGAGTGATGTGGGGGTGTCACTGGCTGGGGTCAGCCCTCGTCCTGCAGAGCTGGGCTGTGTGCTGGGCCAGCTTAGCCCCACCTCATGCTTGCAAAACCCCAGGACAGCATCAGTTTTTGATCTACTGCCTCGTTGCCAAACCATTAACTTTTCCAGTTTAAACGTTTAATACGATGGCCTTATTTTGAAGACTGCCAGCTGAGCTGCCTCTGCTTAGGACTATCATTTCCAACTGTTCCCTGGCAAGATGCTTTCTCAAATGATTTAAAACAAAATCATCAAAGTTGTAACCACATCTGTGGCTGCCTTTATCTCTGGGAGCAGGGAAAATTAGCTTGGGGGCTGTGAAGTGCTTTCTGAAATGGAAGTCTTCTCCTGCAGACAGCACAGCTCCTGGTGGTGGAAAGACCAGCCGCTAATGTGGCTCTCGCTGGAATTCCTGGCACTGGTTGCTGTGGCTGCGTGAAAAGAGCAGTCTAAAAGCCACCTGATTTAGGCTGTTATCCTAAATCAGCTGTGAGTTCTCTTTATGCACACCATTCAGCTGTGCTGATACATTGGCAGACCGACCCAGTAAGGAGCTCTATAGTGTTAGTGAGTGATTTTGCCTAAATGCTTCTCTGTTTCTATTAGCTCTTCCTAGGCAGCAGTATCGCTCCTCCGCCCTTTCCTAGCACAGCTGGCAGAGGAGGAAACAATACAAATGTTTGCCTCAGTGGAAGAGAAAAGCAAAGGTACAGAGCGCATCTGGAGCCGTCTCCTGTGCATTGCTCCTGAATTATCAGGCCAAATCGTCTGCTGGTGTAAAAAAAAAAACATCCCCCTCAATGGCATACCAATGAGGGTTACACCTTTTTATTGCAGCTGAGGCTCTGTCCCCGTCATCTCTAGGAAAAGTTGATTAGGTCCAGTGGATTGCTGACTTCTTTTATGAAGAAGCTGTAAAAAGTTCTTTTCTTCTGCTAGTGCTTCTCTCTGGGGAGTTGTTGGCAGAGAGAGGCAAGTCTCTCAGCAATAATACATTTCAAAGTTATTATGCCAGCAGAAAAGAAACACAAGGATTTGAACTTGGTAATATATATTTTTTTAGGACAGGCCAGAACACTAAAGGGACCCTTGCGCCTCTGCACTGCACAGACCTCCCCGGGTCTGCAGGGCGCCTGGCTCGCTGCATGGTGGGACAGTGGCAGCTGCAACTGGGACCCCATTTCGGGGCTAATCCCGGGGGGAGATCATAAATGCTCTTAGTTTTGGCTGCTTGGTCCTGCCACTGAGCCGGCTCCTGCACTGGCTGGGAGGGACGGAGGTTTGGATGGAGCTTGCCTGGCCTCTGGGCATGTCCTTCATTCTGGCTGCAGACAGGCTCACCTTCCCCCTCCACCCCACTGAGGTAACGAAGCGACTGGACACGGTGACACATTCACGTAAGGAAGAGAGCAGCTGAGCCCGAATCTTTGTGCTGCTGTGGTAATAATAGTGCTTTCATATAGGAAATGAGTAAATTGTCAGCCGAGACCTCCTCTTTTTGTAATGATTATCCCTCCACTAATGATTTGATACAATATTGGGTGACGTTGAGTGCTGCAGTATTGATGTTTAATGTGGTCCAAAGCAAGGGCTCAGGAAGCAGTAAAGATTTACTCCAGCTAATGTGTGAGGGCTGGATTGCGCCTGGGCCCCATGCTAGCCGATGGCCCGACATCTTTGCCATGGTGTGGCAGCCTCACCTAACAGCAGCTGCATTTCTGGCTAATGATTTAATGAAGGCTTCGCTGTATTTCCAATTACTGGAAAAAGCCATGATTCTTTTCTGCTACGTGTTATATAATCAACACTTGACACTCCGTGGAGCCAGGAGAGAGCACCTCATCTCTCTCTGTAAGCTCCTAATCAGTCTGCAGCAAAGCCTGCCCACCCCGCAGTGACATGCTGGGCTGTATGGAGCTGCTGCCCATGGAGCCAGGAGGTGGCTTCCCAGTTGGGGGGGGGATAGCAGAGGTAGAGCACTGCGCCGGGGCACCTACCCAGCCCCAGGACCCTCTTTGCCCCATGCATGGCTGAGATGGATGGAGCTGACGCAGGCTGGCGCCACAAATAAGGTGGCGTGGGAGGAAAACTTGGAAGGACAAATTACTGCGAGTATTGATTCCCCCAGCTGCTTGCAGAGGGATTTCACTTAGCAACACTGCCAATGACATTATGTGCAGGATCTTGTCCACGGCTGCTTCGGTGGCATTAAGAGAATTACTTTGGCCTAATGAATAAGAATAAGAATATTTCAACCTCCTCCCTGGAAAGTAATGGTGGATCATCAAGTGTGCAGCCAAGTTCAGGTCTAGTCACTTGCCAAGTGAATGCAAATGACAGGTTGTTTTATCTAATGGAGGCCATGGTGTGTTGGCCAAAACTGTTGTCTCTTTTCTCTGTGGATTGGTTTTCCCCCCACCCCTTCTAAATCAGACTGTTGCTGTTCCTGATTGGCTTTTTTTGATCAAGCAGAAGAGTATTTTGCTGACTCTTGCACTGAAATCAGTCTGTAAATTTGCACCAAAACTCCTCAATCAGCTGTATTTTATGCTGCGCTGTGGGAGGAAGCAGGAGCTGGTGTGCTAGTGGTCACTGCCAGCCTGCAATGGAGCCAGAGCTCCCCATGTTCTTCCAATTTGGAGCTGGTGAGATGCTCCTCAATGTCATTGCTGCCCCATCCCACCGAGACCAAGGGGACATTGTACAGCCAGCCCCTCACCCTGGGATTGGGCCCTTTGCTGGCACAGTGCCATGGGAGCACCTGGGCTGTGGTGTACTTGGCTTTGGGCAAAGCACTCACTCTTCCAGTACACCAACGCCTTAGCTGTTCAGCTGGGCACCCGCCAGCTGCTCGGCTCCAAAGCTCACCCCTCCTCTTCCAGCACAGCCCGTGGAAGTGCCAGTTCCCTGAGCTGCTGTTAGCAAGGTGTTTGCAGGGTAAAAGCCCCTGCGAAGGGCCAGCCCCTCCGCTGCTGTGCATGCACACAGCCTGAGTGCCAGGTCAGGTGCACTGAGCTGGGGGGTCCAGGTGGTGCAAAAACAGGGCTGCCCCCCCAGCCCAGCGCAGGGTCCAGCAAACTGGTGCTGGGGACTGGGTGGATCCTCTCTGATCAGGGCCTTAATTTAGTGCTACACTTACAGAGACTTATTAAATTCTTTGAACACAAGCCATCCCTCACCACAGCTCACAAATTACACGAGCATCAGACAAAATGCCATCATGAACAAATATTTTCAGATGGGACATGGCATTTTGCTTCATACAACAGCGATGAATTGTCATAGCAATGGCTGAGGGTGGGGTTTTTGCCCTGTTCTTCCATAAAAAAAACAGCAAGTGTTTGCAAAGTAAACTCTTGACATTTCAGACCAACCACCTTTCAAATGAAATGGCTGTGACTGCTTACTGGCGGTTAATCCTTGCGTGGAGATTTTTGCTTAAAGAGCTGGAGAGAGGTAGGGTTTTGTTTGTGTGTTCAGAATCAGGGTTCTGTCCTAATTAATTTCTTAGTTGACAGGGAGAACAGGTTTCTGCTTTGTTTCGCCAAGTGTTTTGATGTATGAGCAGAGATGTCGTGCGGGATGTGTGTTTGCAAAAGAGGCTGATGGGAAAGATCAAAACTGATTTGTTATGTTTGCAGAGAAAGAGGCTCCATATCCGCAAAACAGAGCAGGGAGTGACTGAAAGCCCCAGATGCTGGCATTCTGGAGCTGAAATTGTGGCTGTAAGCTGGTGACCAAAGTCCTGTTGACCGTGCAGAAGCCATGATTTCATGCCAGGTGTCTGTCACATCCTGGTCCGCCCCTCCCAGGCCCAGTGTCTGACCTGCCCTGGACGACACAAATCAGCACAGCTCTGGGCCCCTCTCCTGCAGGATGAGCTCAAGGGCTTCTCCTGCTCCAAGGCTGAGCAGAGCAGGGACTGCTGGGTGATTTGGGAATGAGCTGGGCCGGATGAGAAGCTAGATAGGTCTCGGACCATTTGCAAACAAGCTGCAAAATCATGCTGACAATAGGCTTGCAGAGCCGCCTTTTGGCTGGAACCACGCCTGGAAAATGTATTTCCCAAGCGGGGACTTCAGCAGTTACAAATCCCTGATTGATGTGGTTGGAGGACATGGCAAACACATGACCTCTTAACCATGATCAGCCAGGCTGAATTCTGCTATGTGCTTCTTTAACCCTCTCTGACACCACCCAGAATCTTCTGCCTCTGAGTGTCTCCAGCATTGGCCCATCCTGGTGCAACCCCCCCATCCCCACGGGCACAGGCAGATGGGAGCTCCCTGGAGGAGAGCTGACCCAACTGCTGGGAAAACGGCAGTGGAGAGCATGGGAACAGGGCAGGAGCTGTCTGCGTTGCTTCCATGGAGAGCCCGAGAATGACTGCTTGGTGCGAGACATCGCCAGGGCAGTGGCACTGATGCTGCTTGGGGTAGGACAGGGGATTGTCATCTCTTTCCTGACATGTGACTCTTTCTGATGGCTGTCAGTCCCTCTGGCTCTTTTTCTGCTGCCTAATCCTTTGCTTGCAGCCTTTGTCCTTTGTGGCAAACCACTGCCAGTGAGGGTGGGCTGTGGTGTGGGCGTCTCTGCTGGGATGGGTGGAGGTCCTGTTTGGACTCCACAGCCAAAACCTGTGCTTTCTAGCCATGGCAGCATGGCTTTGGAGACCCTCAAGGGCATGGGCACCATGGGGGGAACTCCCTGCCCCACCCTGCTGATTGCTGAGCATGTTCAGCCTTCACAGGCAGGCAGCAGCAGGGGGCTGCCATAGTCCACGGGCTGTCCTAACCTGTTTCTAACAAGCCTCTGAGAGCACAGCCCTCCTGGACTGACTGTCATCCACAGCAACACCGTGGCTGGGCCTGAAGTTGGTGCCAGCTGAGGTGCTTTGGCCAAGGTGCACGGATGGGGAGCTGGTCGCTCTCACCACTCCAAAGGGCCATGGCAACACCTCCTGATCTTGGCGTGAGCCGGCACTGTGCTTGGTAAGTTCAGAGGATGTTTTTAGGCAATTTGGGCTGGGAAGGATTCAAGAGGCGTTCTTTATTCTTCCTCTTTTTAAACAATAAATAATGGCAAAATCCATCCCCTGCCTTTTTAAAAAAAACAGCTCCTTTTCCTGATGGATAGATAATGAGATTCTCAAACTCATAAATCTGCTCCGACTTCATTACCTGCGTCTGTTGGAGATGATGTGAAGAGAACTTCATACAGAGGGGACTCTTGAAAGGTTACAAAGGGAACCAGCGGTCTTCAGAAAATCTTCATCCAGAGAAAACAGCCAAGAAAACCAGCGCAGAAAAAAGCACTCGAGCTGGATGAATAGGTGTCAGAGCTGAATGCGAGCAACACAGGATGCCTTGCTGTGAAAGTGAGCTGAAGCTGGTCCTCTGCGTGAGTAGCTCTGGTGCAGCAACTGACCTGTGGCTGCCATGCACAGCCCTCACCCCCAGCACCAGGCGTGCAAGGATGTGGCGGGCACCCTGCCATCACACACTTGAAGCCCCTGTGCTGGCTGGGGGGCCACAGACAGTGGCAGTGTTAAAGCAGAAAGCAGAGCTCAAATGCGCTGTTACTTTTTTATTTTCCCTCTGGTGAATGTGCCACCGTTTCAGCCTCTGCCCCAGGGCAGGGAGGCTGGTGAGGGGCAGCCCCGGGGCTCAGGCCCTGCTCCGGGCTGCTGGGTCCACTGGGTCCACTACAGTGGACAGCCCCATGAGTGGGGTGATGGCACATCACGGCCTTGCCACATGCCCGTGCTGCCCCACCTTCCCACTGGGCTCTCACGAGATCACCAGTGGGTGTGTGACATGGGAACGAGGAGGGATGCGAGAAATGGGCACGGGAAACAACTGTTTTTTAAGCTGGTTGGTAGATCAGTGGGAATCTGACCGGCTCCCAGGTGATCTGGTGGCAGCTCTGTGCTTGGTGTGGAGCCCTGGCCCAGGGACTGGCAAAACCCTGGAAAGATTCCAGTAATTCCTGAGCAGGGTGGCCATTTCTCAGCTGAGACAGGTGCCTGCTCGATGCAGCTGCAACCAAGAAAGCATCAGGTAAATAAGGATATGCCAGCCCATGCCTTGCCCTGGGGCCAGTCCCAGTGCTGTCAGGGGGCTGTGATTGCCAGGTGTGGTGAAACTGGGCTGGAGATGGTGCTGGAAAGTGCAGCCTGCTCCAGGAGCACAAGCTGTCATGCAAAGTCATGTCTGCGGTGTGATGCAATGATGTCTTGGTGATGTCATAATGCAAGCTGGCAGTTATCTTAGTGGTAGAGAGTCAGGCTTAAACTTTTCTCTCCCTGTTGCAAGGGGGAAATTAAAAGGCACTTTGCTTGCTGTCCTTTCTCTGCTCCCACTGACACCTCACCTTTTTTGAGCCAGGGAGGCAATCCAGAAAGCAGAGTTGCAAGCAGGGAGAGAGAAGGCGACATCTTTAAGCTGTGATCGTTGCAGAAGAATAACTGATCTCAGGCTCTGTGACTGCCAAAGAGTGATGCTTGAGCAATGTGGCGCCAGGAATCCTGAAGTCACTTTTGTAGCGCTGGAAAATGCAGCTGCTTTGGGATTTCAGCCCAAGACGGCTGTTATTATCCGCTGTGCAGAATGAAGCTTCTGTTGGGAGCTTTTACAAAGGCCATCAGTCTTCCCAAACAGTAGTTGTTTTTATCACCTGGCAGTAATGATACTCTCTGGTCCCTTTAATATCTGAGTGTGTTCCCAAAGTG
This sequence comes from Falco biarmicus, assembly GCF_023638135.1. Lineage (NCBI taxonomy): Eukaryota > Metazoa > Chordata > Aves > Falconiformes > Falconidae > Falco > Falco biarmicus. The sequence goes on from NC_079295.1 coordinate 15,532,970, forward strand.
AGACTGGGAAACTCATTTAGGGCTCGCACCCTCTGAGGGAAACAGCTTACAATTTTCTGCCAGGTAGCCCTTACCGTTGTGAGAATGGGCACAGCTCACCTAATAAAAACCTTGCTGACAGACACGACCTCCTGGAGGTTTATCTAAGTCATTTGTTGTGGAGCAGAGCAACATATATCATGGCTGCAATATGCGCCAAGCAGCAATCCTAATGCACGCGGTGTCTCTGCTGTAATTGATTTGCAGGCAAGACAAATACCCGGTGGAGAGTGTGAGTGGCTATGTGTACTCTCCCAGCTAAACCATTATAATGGTGTGTGAAATGGTATTGCTGAAGCCTGTGGCTAAAATCCAGCTGGTGGGCCGGCTGGCTGCATGCACTGGCTGGGGCACCCAGGCTGCAGTTCAGAAAAAGGTGCATTAAAAACTGGAGCAAAAGTGATGACCCTTGCCAACAATACATGTGCAATGTTGCATGTGCATTGACTTCCAGGTTTTGGCCAATGCTGAGATTTATTGTTCTTCCAGGTAAATGTTGGATGAGGAGAGGCCTTATCCACTTGCTTGTTTCAGTTGGTACATGTAGCAGGTGCCCTGGGTGGGAGGCAATGCCGCCTGCCGTCTGAGACCTGTGTGTCCAGACCCACCCTTTCCCAGAGATGGGGTGAGTGATGGGACCGACGCCACTTAAAATCACAGGGTTTTAAGTGAATTAGGGATGGCTGAAGTTGATGGGGATGGCTCAGCGTGGCCCCGTGGTTCCTCTCCCACCCTGGCTGTAAAGCCTGGGATGGCTCTTGGCACACCCAAGCCCCCTGCACTAGGAAATAGCCCTAAATGTTGTTGCTCATCTGGTATCTCACAGGCACGGGTGGAGGCAGCCGCGGTACTGGCTCTCCATCGCTCAGTGATGGGTGGATGTGGGGTACGGAGGTGCCCAGAGAGGTGTGAAACCTCTAATACCACTAAGCAGCCTCCCCAAAGATACGGGCTGGTGGGGGGAGCGGGCAGCAGGGAAAGGCTGCCATCTCCCAGCGAGCTGCTTAGTTTCATCGGCTGCACGGGGCGGCTCTGCGTCCCCCTGCATGGGATCAGGCAGTATTAGAGACTTGATCCTTGGGAGGTGCTGCGGGGAAAGTCTTATGATGCGAAATCGGAGGAGCTCAGCCTGTTTAGCTTATTAAAAAGAAGATCAAGAGGTGACTTAATTGTGCTGTGTGAGGTACCTTCACGGGGAGAGAAAGGCAGGTATTAAAGGGCTGTTTAATCTAGAGGAGAAAGGCATTGCACGAGCCTGCGCCTGGAAGCTGAAGCCAGACAAATTCAAATCGGGAATCAAACAGACCTTTTAAAACGTGAGTGTTAACAAAGATTAAACTATGCAGGAGAGCAGCCCATTCCCTCGCCTTTGATATATTTAGACCCAGACAGGATGCATTTCTGCACCATACACTTTTGCCAAGCAGGAGTTACCAGGCTCGGCACAGGAGTAATTGGATGCCAGACCTGGCCCTGCATCAGGGAGAGGTCAGCGAGATGATCTAATGGTCCCCGCTGGCCACTGGTCCTCCCGTGCCCCGCAGCTGTGATTTGTGTGCCTGCGGCTGGCTGGCTGACAGCAACGCAGCTCTACCAAGAAAAATTGGTGGGGAAATGCAAGGAACGTGGCATTGTGTCAACAGGGAGAAGAAGACAACAGGCGAAGACTGACAGGCATGTGGAGAGAGTAAAAGTATTAGAAAGGAAAGGCTTTTAGTCAGAAAATGGCTTTTTATAAAAAAACAGATCGTGGACTTTAGCAGATGTGGACTTTTTTTTGTGCATAGCCACCCCTGATTTTTCTCACAATTCCTTAAAAATAAAACCACCTCTCAAATTTTATATTGACTGGAAAATGAAGGTTTCAACAGGAAAACCTCATTTGGGGAAAGAAAAAGACAAACCATACCCCAATTTATGTAAGAAGGGTACAGTGAAACAATACCTGAAAACCTCAGCGAGACCCAAGAGCAGCTTAGGAACCACTCACTTAGCGCTAAAGTATGTTGTGAACTTATTTTCCTCTTTATTTTTCATGATTTGCTCCTGAGGGCTGGCAGGTGGGTATGGCTGCAGAGAGGACCTGCCATGGGTTACCCCTTGTAATTTTTAATAACGCTGGGATTCGGCAGAGCTCGTCTCTCACTCGGTGCCTGGAGTCACTGCCCCAGCCCTGTGGGCTGGCATGCCAGGGGCAGGATTTTGAGATGCAGCAAAAAAGCGTGGAGGGACATGCTGAGCCTCAGATGCCCCCAGGCTGAGCAACAGGCTCCTTCAGCAAAGGATGAAGCCTGCGGAGGGCTCTTGCTGAGTTGTTGTTGTTCAAGGTGCTTTTCATAATATTTAAAAAATGCGTTTGCCTCCGCTTGCAAATATTCAAACATCTTTAAAGTGCCTGTAGTGCCAAGCTGCTTCTTGCTCTGTTTTAGGAAAAATAACCTTTCTTTAAGGAAAAAGACCCACAAGCCCAAAGTTAACAGCGAGCAGACCAAGACTAAATTAACACCAGCAAGGTTTCAGCTGCCCCTCCAAAATATTGTGTCTCACAGCAAGGGGTCTGGGAAAAGATGGGAGAACAGATTGTTTTAGTGCATCTTTGTGGTTTCTCTGTGGCACAGATGAAGCTCAGGCTGGGTCCCTTTCCCCTTGCCAAGCCTGCAGTGGGGACTCCCAGCTCCCAAGGGTGGACAGTCGGAGGCATAGGCTCGGCAGTGCTGTGAGCTCCCATGGGTCCAGCGCTGCAGCGGCGATGCAACTTGGGACACAGCAACCAGCCAGTTTGAAGAAGCATGACCTGCAAAACCAGAGCACAAGCCCAAAAGGGGACCCTGGCAGTGAGAAGGAGACAAGGGACAGGGAAGGAGAGCCTGGTCCTTCTCTACTGCCATAAAGGTGGAGGTGAGAGAGCAGGAGAGTTAGGAGCATCAGCTGTGGTGTCATAGCTCTGTGAGGATTACGTTGGCCAGCTTCAGCAATGGAAATAGGCAGCTAACAGTGAGCTCCTCTTTGTAATAGAAAACAGTCAAAACAGCTTGAAAGCTATTCATAATGAGAGCTCTGAGAACAGCCAATGCTACACACACACAGAGCGAATACTGTCATTAAGTGCTCTTTGAATGACAGTCCCAGCAGTTCATTATCCCACATCACTGCTTGGGGAGGGTGGAGGAGGAGAGAGAGGGGTGAAGTTTTTTTTAAATAACGTTTCCCCACCCCCACCCCCCCACCCCAAAATAATCTCCACTGCAAAGCAGAGCAACAAAGGAGCAGTATAAAGATGGCATCCTACCTTGCTGGTGCCTTCTGAGGCTGTAGTGTGGGGCTCTTGTTAGGAACCGGTCAGGGAAATTTGGCACGGACTGGCAGGGGAAGGGGAGGGCCGCCTGGTGAGCATGGCTGAGGGCCCTCCGCAGAGCGAGGTTACGCAGGATTACCCCCGGCACAGGGATCCGCTGCTGTGGATCAGTTAAAGGTAGGCCTGCGGGGCTGCAGCAGTGGTGCTGGGAGGGCAAAGGCCAGGCTGTGGATAGGACACATGCCTGCAAGCCTGTCACTGCTAACAGCAACCTGCGCACCTGGGCAGCAGTTTGTTACGCTCGCTCTGCGTGGCTGATGTGGCACAGTGCAGCGTGGCACGGCGTGCGGGATGCTCTGGGCAGGCAGCCTGCTCTGCTCTGCTCCTGCACCCCATGTGGGTCACCCTGCATTGGGCCAGGGAGGCAGGAGTGCCAGCAGTGTGTCAAAAACCTGCACAGCAGGACCATGATGTTTCTTGGGGCACGGAGCTGGCTGGGGGCATCTGTCTGACCCATTTGCCACATGTGCAGCCCATCGCGGGGTGCCTGCAGGGCCTCGCTGGCTGCGATAGCACCTGGCAGCGCCTGGGCTTTTATAGTGCTCCGGGCATTCCATAGCCACCTGACATAGGGCACCTGGGAAGGGGACAGGTCTCCAGCTCTTCCTTTTACTTGCATGGGTTTTTATTGTTCAGCCCACAGCTGGCACTGCCACGGCTGATCACACCCACCCCTGCCGGCTGTGGAGCGAGAGCCTGCACAGGGCTCTGGCCCTGGCGGCACATCTCCGACAAAGGCTTTGCCAACCAGTGCCACCAAAACACAGTTCCAGCCTTGATTTTATTTCTTTTATTTTGTTAATGAATTGTATTTATCTCCATGCTTTCCTTTTTTTTTTTTTTTTTTAAGATATGGTTTCTAGGTGTATTTTTTCTCTCTGGAAACGCACACAGAAGTTTACTCTTAAGACCCTGGCTAACATTTCTGACCTACATTAGGCAGTGGCCCCAGCCGACATCAGCTCCAGCCCCACCACCCATTCACATCGAATGATGCACCGAGTGCTGGGAGCCGCCTCCTCCTTGCGAGCAGGTTGTGACTTACGTGGATGCAGGTGGGTGTGCCAGGCTATGTCTGAAGCCCCTGCACATAAGTAGTGCCCCCTGCACATGGGGACTGTGGGACAGGGGGGCAGCCAGGAGGAGAGTGGGTCTCCCAGCTCTTGTCTTGCAGTGGATCGGATCCTGTAGTTACCTGTGCTCAGGGAGGAGGTGCAGGATGCCGAGCCTGATGCGGGCAGAAGGCTGGCAGTGCTGTCTGCATTTGCAGTCTCAGCCAAAGTGTATCCTGCCGAGGCTAGATGGGGGCATCAAGAGGCAGTGTTTTATGATTAGCCTCCTTGTTTGAAAAGGAAGTTTGTTTTTGTCAGGGACAGCGTTACAGTGCAGCTGGGGTTGCCTGGGCATCCCCACATGTCCAGATGAGACCTTTTACACCCTGCTTGCCCCATTAGAGGAGCCCAGCACCTGGCTGCTGCCATCCAAATTTGTCAGGACATCTCCTGGGCATCAGGAGTAGCGTGGATGGGGCTTGTTAAAACTTGTGCAAATATTTTCCTAGCTGCCAAGTTGCCTGGGCAGCTGCAATGAGTCACTGTGGCTGCACTGTCGCTCTGTCCCCGTGCTTCAAAAGCATTACCTCCCCTTCATCTCCAGTATCTGGGGGAATCATCATCACTTATTCCCAAATCGGGATGCTTAATCTCTTAAATTCCTGCAACAGTGCTGTGTTCACAACCTTGCCATTATCCCGAGGCTGATAACCTCAGGCAGAAGTGTTCATTTTTTAAGTCATTGAGCAATGTCCTGTTTGTGACACCGTAGATATCCAGAAATACAAGATACGGCAGGCCTTTCCATCCTCCCAAATCACCTGCCGAACCCTCCACTGTTCGACCCAGCCTCACTGTCCTGCTTAGCCCTTGAAATAGATCCCGGTTTAGAGCAGCTCATCTGCAGGTCACACTACAGCCCCCTCCTCACGTGCTGCAGTCTGGCATCACTGCACAGCGGGGCCTGCCAGGGACTGCAGAGCGCTGTTTTAATGGTTTTATCATGACACCCAAAGCATTACACCGGCTCGCTCCCGAGTGTGGCACTGCTCTGTTTTAATGAGCTTTGCAGATTGCATCGGCAGCGTGGACCCGGCTGTTTGATGGTGGTCAGCGGGGCTAATTAATCTGGTGTGCGCCCTGTGCCTGCCTGCGGCCCCGGCTGGGGCGATGCTGATAGCGCAGCTGGGCTGTGGCTGAGATGTGGAACTGCTTTAGACAGTGTGCTTAAAGGGGCCTGTTCTCACCCAGCTCTCCCCTGTAAATTGAGGCTACCACTGTTTCTAATGTCAAAGACCAACTTCTTCCTTTGGGGAAAAAAAAAAAAATAAAAAAAAAATAAAAGACTGCTTTTGAAACAGCCCCCAAGTAGCACACTGTGACTCTCTCTGTGATGCTGCCAGGCCCCGATGAGGATGCTCCTCCTTGGTACCTGTGTCTGCATCTGACCTCGGCAGAGCTGGCAGGGCTGATGCTGGGGGTCTCTGTCCCAGGGAGATGGGCTCATGTGCTTTGTAGTCCCTTTCCCCCCGAGCCCCCGAGGCACACGGCCCACAGGGTGCCTGCGGGAAGGCTTAACCGCCCTGCTGCGTTTCCCCCAGCCCTTCAGCGTGTGTTGTGCTGAAGCTGGAAGGAGCTGTTTGGATGGCATTGAGGTGTTTGTATATTTGAAGTTAAGAAAAGGGAGAGTTGCCGAGATGGCTTTTCCTTTCCAGGAGAAAAGCCAGAGCTGGGGCTGGGCTTTTCTTACTCCTCCTTCCCCCTAAACCAAAAAAACCCCAAGTTTTTAGCTGCTTCAGCAGGTAATCACTGCCTGTGTGTCAGTGAGCCATGGAAAACCCCCTTTGCTCCATAAAAACTGGCAGACACATCTGTCACCCTCCTTTTGACGTCTGCCTTACTGCAGGTTGGCAGGGAAGCGGCACTTTCCAGGCACTGGGATTTTATTGCAGTGACAGCAACAGGCAGTGGCGGCGGGGCAGCCGTGGTGGGAGGCAGCACAGGTCCCCTGCCTGTCCCCATCCTCGTCCCTGTCCAGGCTGTGAGGGATGGGTGGCCCCAGCGCAGTGCTCGGCTTGGCCTTGGCGCAGGGCTGGGGGTGTCTGGGCAGGACCCCCAGCACCTGGGAAGCCCTCCCGGCAGGGGCTGGGCTTCCATTGTCCCCCACTGCGGGTGCAAGAGAGGGGTGCAGCGGGGACAGGTGGCTGCACAAGCCCATGGCTCCTAGTGACCCTGGCTAAAATGGCGTGTCACCCATCGGAAGTGTCAGGCTTGGTTTTCTGTGTGTTTGCAGGGTGTCTCCTCATCCAGCAAAATAAATCGATACATAAGAATTGCCGGGCGAGACGTGGTGGCAGGGTGCCAGTCCTAGCCCAGCCAATTAATTTGCAGTTCTCATTAATCTGGGCTAACCTTTGCTCACATTTCCACCATGAGCATGTTCAAAACAAGGCAGACATTTAACTTTGTTTTGGGCAATGTTACTCTAATGTGGCTTTTTTGTGCATAGCTCTCTCTTTTATGGTAATCAAATGTACTGCCAACTTTTCTCTTGCTATGTACACTAGCGAAAGGAACCAGATGCTTCGTGTTTTCCTCCGAAATATATCTGAATGTTGTTTTTTGTTTAGTGTTTTAGAGGGAGGGCTGGCTTACAGACAGCATTTTGCAAATCCAGCCCTTGCTGCACCCTGTTTCCCAACTTACGGTGGGTCCCGGCTGTGGCTCCTGGATGGATTTGCAGTCTCTCCTCAGCACAGTGGGGATGGGAGGCACCGCGGGGCCGATCCCCGGCTGGCCTGGTCTCAGCAGGGCACGGCTGCCACTGGGGGACAGCCCCGTGGCACGGGTCTCTGCTGACGTGAAGTGAAAGATGTGGGGGCTGGGCAGGGTGGCCCACTGACTTCTCGCACCACAGAGCATCTGCAGCCTGGGCATGTTGTGCAATCGGCCACGGCGCTCGGGGATGCTCTGGGGTCAGCCAGGAGCCACGTCCTGGAGAAGCCGATCCCCAGTTCAGGAGCAGGTTGAGCTGCTCATGAGGAGCAATACATGTGGATTTGCCTAGTCAGTGCTGGTCAGCTTCTGGAAATGGAGGAATTTTGCTGCAGCACACCCAAGGATGCTGGAGTTGTGCAGGGGTCCTTGTGCCCACCCCCCCTCTCTGGGTGGTTTGAGGCTGGTGCTCTGCATGGTGGGCTCTGCACCTCCTTATGCCCACGCAGGGTCTAAGCTGTTGAAGCTCACCCAACGAGTTCTTGCTGTGAAAAAAACAAGCAGCCTCAGGCAAGATTGTCAAAAATACCTGTGCCACCAGGGCACTGCTGGCTATTTTTAATAATTCTATCCTCTACCTCCATCTGTACTACTACTATTTTTATAATCGCTTCTCTGCTTTCAACTCCTTATCTTCTTTAGCTTTCCCTCTCCTTTTCACTCTTTATACCCTAAAATCTTTTCATCACTTTTTTTTTTTTCTTTTTGGGGTCTGATTGAGCTTTATTTCTTCTCCTCTGCCAGATTTATGTGAGTTGTCCTGTCCAGCAGCCGTTTGTCTCTGCCTGATGACAGACTTGCCTTCCCATCCCCCCAAATCAGATTCATGGCTGTTCTTTAAGGCCCTTTAATATTTTAATACTCTGACTATAAATTTCATTTTCTTTAAGCTTCAATCCTTCTGTGGGCCTTCCCGCGGCTGGGTCGGTGGCTGCTCCCCGACGTGATTTGCGGCGTGTCACAGGCAGCGTTTGGGGTGGCTTTGCTCCGTGCACGGGAGCGGAGGACAGGGGAGGGAGTGTAGCAGGAATTCGCTTTTCCTTAAGCTCAGACGATTCTTCAAAACTTGACAGGAATTGACTTTTTTTTTTTTTTTGCTTCCAAGCTGTGATTTGTTGTGGGCTTGTGGTGCTTTTTATTAAAATGCTCTCGTAGAGTGCTTAAAAAGGTTGGCTTTACACAGCCCCAGCTTCCTTCTTTAATAAATGCAGCCTTGGCTTACAGTTTTTCCCTCTGATGTGTCAGCTGGGGAACTTGCTCTCCATCTCAAATACACCCAGACTGCTTAAATCATCCTTATTTCTCTCGGAGGGAGAGAGACTTTCTGCTCTCAGAAACTTTTCATACCCTAAGTTAATAAAACTTCTCTGCTGAAAAGGACAGATGTGACACTGTGCTGAGGATTTCATGGCCAAGCGCTGGATTATTGCTGTGGTGTAAAAGGCTCCCCAGCTCTGGTAAGCATATTGGATGTCTTCTTAAAATACGAGGTTGAAACGCATTTGGCAACAGCTGTCCCTGAAAGCTGGTGGAAGACCTCACCCCCTTCACTGGTGTGGTAGAGCAGGACGTGTTGGGGAAACGCTTCCCAAGGGACAGCACAGCCCAGGGCTGCCTCTGCATCCTCCAACGCAGCCCACCGGTGAAGCGGTGAGGTGAGGGAAGGGCTGCCCTGTGCCTCTGCTGGAGGCCACTCCGCTCAGGAGTGTGCTTCGAGGACTGCAAAGCAAGCTGGGCTGGAAGCCAGGGCAGAATTACTCTCTGTATAAACCCGAGAGACCAGGAGGGCAAAAATAGTGCTAGAAATTTTGTTGGCGTTTGTAAAGAAGTCAGTCATCTCTGTTATTAAGCATGAGATTGGCAGCTGATCCAAAGGGTGACAAATCAGCCCTGCACCCCACCAGGAGGGACCTGATAGGAAATTATCAGCAGCATCTGGGACAGCTATTTCCTCTGGGTTTGTAAACATTTAACCGAGGGAATGTTAGCAAAGTCTTCTGCAGCAAACAGTCCTGAGCTGGCAGCCCATGCTGGCTCATTCCACAGGCCTCCACCCACTGCAGCAGCACAGGGAAGCAGGACTATATTTTTTCCTTTGATTTTTAGCACCCAGACCAAGGCGGGGGTAGAGCTGCTGAGTGTTTAATTTGGTGCTTTCTATTTTGGATATTAGTGGTGCAACTGAGTTATGATACAGCAGCCTAGAGAGGAGTCATCCCCCTTCAACAAATTAAGGATTATTTTCCTTATTAAACTGCTTTAGTCACGGAGAGTTTGTTGCCTTAAATGGGTTGCTGTGTATAACTGGCATTGATAGGAAAGCCTAATCCTACCTGATAAGTGAGAGTGACAATAGAGACCTACTGAATTCAGTGCAGATTTTGCTATGGATGTATATGGACCAAAACTCAGTGTCACCCTCTGTATTTACACCCACAGGGCTCTGCTGAGCACCCACTGGAGCAGCTGATGTAAGGCTGAAAGGACACAGTGTGGACAGAGCAGTGTGACACCAGCTGCGGTGGGGTGCCTGTGCTCAGCTCACCAGGAGTCAGCGCTTGGGGGTTCACCAACACCTTTTGTGTCCAGGTGGGTTTAGCCCTTTGGAGGAGTAAAGGGGGAAGGTGTGAGCTGTTTCTGTGCAGCTACAGTAAAGAGAGCAATCAATCTTCCCCGGGGAGGGGAAGTGGGGAGCTGCTTGGCAGAAAGAAGGTGCCTTTATGGGTGCTAGTCATCATGGTTTGAGCGCAGGGAGCCTGGCAGATATGAGCTGTAAAGGCAACGTGCTGCATACAGCATGCTCCCTGTGGTCCCCGTGTGGAGGGGATGGGAGCACTGGCCTCCCTGCCTGCCAAAGTCACTGTCCAGGGTAAAGCCAGCGCCAGGTTTCGCTCAACCCCTTTGGATAGTTGGTGATAATGCCAGGCTCTGGGAGACAGAGGAACTCTTCAGAGAGAGACAGGAGAGAGAGGTGACGGGAGTCTCCACTTGCACCTGCCTGCAATTAATTAATTACGAATCTACTCATTAGCTCAGCCCCATGGCTCCCCCTCACTGCCAAGCCCCCAGCTGTCCAGAGAGCAAGTCATTATTTGAAAAGATTTCCCATTAAACACAAAAGCAAAGGAATATTTCCAAGAAGAGGCAAGAGAGACAGCGAGCGTGTGTGCACGATTGCAATCAGCTCTCAAGGATGTGCTGGAGCGTCTGGATTCCCATCTCGGTGCAGCCTGAGAATGGTGAAATAGATTTCATTAGCCCGCTCAGTCACTGATTACTCTCGTGCTACACGGACCGCCCTCGTGGCCCCCCCACACTCCAGCTTCCTCTGGCAGTGGGTACCCGTGTGTGCATGGCAAGTGCACACAGGTGCCTCTGGGTCTCAGCCCATCCCCCCCAAAATGCGATCCGAGCTAAAAAATACACCCTGAGATTCCCATTTCCTGAAGCGGGTGCCTGCCTCCCCTTTGTGCCCAGGTGGCAGCTGCAGCCCGGCTTTCAGGCTTTTAACCCAGCCAGTGCACACATCTGCTTTGCCACCCGTTTTTCTATTACCTGCTTTCTGCTCCTCGCTTTAGCGGAGGCGCCTCTTTAACCGCAGTGATTTACAGGCGGTGTTACGGCAGGACGGGTCTGACACTGATTGAGTCGCTTATCTGCCGTCTCTGTCCTGCTCTCTGACAGCCTCTCCCCCAGGTATCAATCTGCACATCAGTTCTTTATTCCTGGGTAAGGGAAGAGCTGTCAAGGTTGCAGCTACACTGTCATCTTCATCTAAGCTGCCAGCTGCCCTTCATCGCTTAAAGACCCTCTTTAACACACATGTGCTTTGGGAGGGGGCCACCGTGTTGGAGGTAAGGAGATGGCAGAAAAATTTCATTTGCTCTCAGGGTGCCTGGGGCTTGATGGATTGGCTCTCCTTTGTCAGACTGCCCGTAAATAAACAAGAGTTTCCATGCCGTAGGTTCAGCCCCACTGCTTCTCCAGCTGGCTCCTGGCAGTGCGGTACAGGGAGAGCAGCAGGGTGCTGGGACCCTGGTGAGATGCAAGGCTCCCTCAGTCCAGAGTCACCATCAGGGCAGTGGGAGAGAGGGTGGAGAAGGCAAGTGCATGGGGCCAGGCTTGGCTTTGGCGTTTGCCTGGAGTCCTTGCTGCTGGATACCTCTTGTAACTGCTGAGCACAGGGCTGAAGCTGGATGGCAGAGGGCTAAGCCATCCCGGTCACTCCCTGCCATTGCAGGGCCGTGGGACCAGGACAGGGATAAGCTGGCACCCAGCTCCTGCAGGCTGGTGAGGTGGCTCAGCTGGGATGGTCTGGCTCCCAGTACAGCCTGGCAGAGAGGGTGCAGGCTGCTCCCTGTGTGGTGCCTGCACGGCCATGTGCTGTGCTGAGTGACCCCCGGCCATCACCACGCTGCGCAGTTGCACTGCAAAGCCTTGACTGCACCTTTCTGCTCAGCACCAAGCTGTTTTAGCCTTAAATGACATTTTTCTTAGCCTAAAGCCACACTCCTCTCCAGGATCGCCAGCAGCACCGTGCAGCAGTGCAGGGTGGCAGGCAGGGACATGTGGCTGCTTTTGGGTTTGTGTTCAGGTGCTGTTCTTTGGCCAGAGCAGCTTCCAGCCATCCCCAGCTCTGGGAGGACAGGCTGTGTCCCAGTGGGAGGACATGTGTGTGCACAGGGTCTGTGTAAAGCCCCCTGTCACCTGGGGGTGACCCGAAGGGGTGGGCAGTGTGCATGGCCCTGCGTGCCTTCAGCTGTGCCTCGGCTTCCCTGGGGTTTCTAGCTGCCCTTGGCCCTCTCAGTTCAGTTTCCTTACTGCTGCTCTTTGATAAATAAAAAAGCCACTGAAACATAATCTCTACCATAATGTTTATTAAATAGTAATTTTAAAAGGTTTTTATACAAATCATATAAACACAGTTTGATTTTTTTTTTTTTTTTTTTTTTTTTTTTTTTTTTACACCGAAGAATCACAGTAAAAGCTCTTTAAGTCCGTAAGTCCTGGCTCAGCCAGTGAATGGTCAAACACCTTGAACTGCAAACCTTGGAGAAGTTCCATTTCTGCATATAATTTCTTAATGGTTTAATTCCCATGCTCACCCCGGCACCTTCCCACAAAACGAAATCACCCAGCACTACAGCCCGCCTGTTAGCAACACGTCCTCACCATGGGAAGGGTGTGGAGGCAACAGCCCATTTCAGCAAAGGCATTAACACCAATTTCTTTTTTTTTTTTTTTCTTTTTTCTTTTAGGAGTTTCACAGAGGGAACTGCGATCAGCAAACCTAATCTATTTGCAGAGGAGGATGCAATGAGTTGAATGCACTGATGACTTTTTTTTTTTTTTTTTTTTCCCTGTTGAAGTTACAATCAAACACAGTTTTCTGTAGAAGAACAGTAAAGCACCCAGCAGAGGTAAGTGAGGTATCGGCTTTGCAGCATTATTGGCCTGCTCCCGCCCGGCAAGCGCACACGTGTGGGCCCTGCCCCATCTGGAAGGGTCAAGCAGGACATGCAGGGCGGACACTTCGCTGGGCCTGTGCCAAGTTAGTGCCAAGATCAGCAGTACTCTCCTGCCCCAGATCAAGAGATATATTAACACGAGTCAGTCCCACGGAATAAGTCACATACACGATACATACAGAGAATTCACGTGCGTGTGCAAACACACTATTTCTGAATATATGTATATATGAACTCTTCTCTCTGTACGCCTACTAGACACCATAACGTCACCTTTTTAATTATATATTTTCACCTATTGTTTGCCTAAGTCGACTTTTCTACTGTATGGTCCTTTCCCATTCATCCTTCCCCTTTCCTGTGATTTGAGGGGGATAAAATCACCAAGCAGCAGCAATGCAGCTTTGAAATGGTCTGGTACATTTCCTCTTACTGCCTCTGTTTCTTTTGTACAGTAAAATAACTCCCCTGTGGAATCTGTCCGTGAAGAACGCCAAAAGAAATAAGGTGATTCGAAAGGAGAATCTGAGTAACATTTACTGCTGTTCCTGTTGGGCGCACAGTGTGAGTTTAAAAAAACGAAGGTCTCTGTGTGTGCATGTCTCTGTGTGTGCGTGTATGAACTGTGGATGTTTTGATGACACAGCTGCCCGTATCTGCTTCCCCACTAACACAGGCATCTGCCTTCAAGTGGAGAAGTCTTTTTTTTCCCCCTAAAAACTTACTGTCTGATGGAGCTCTGCATGAAACACTAGACAAATATTCCTGTTCCCACTACACCAAGGAGCAGCTGTGGCACTGTCCGTGCTCATCTCCTCTCCAGATGTTGCTTGCCTCCCCAAACACCTGGCCTCCAGCGGGATGTGTTTGCAGGGGCTGTGCAGACTGAGCTTCACAGCACATCACACCTTCGGCTCTCTGCAGTTAGCGAGAAAAAAAAAAATAATCCATCCTCAACCCAAACTATTTGGTAGGCAAAAAGTAAAATCAGGACATGTCAGGTATTTCCAAAGAAAAACCCAACGTTCTGGAAAGGTTTCTTGCTTATGTATGTGCAAGCTGATAGGGGTGATCCGTCTGCACTGAATTGGAAATGAAGGCGTTGGTTTCGGGTCCAGCATTTGAACTCTTTTTCTCCATTAAACTGTTTTCATAACACTCCTCTCCCACGGCACAGCGGTAAGTGGAGAGCTATCAGCTGCCAGACAATGTAGCCAGACCACTTGAAAGTAGAAGGACCAGACTTCTTCAGCCGGGCTCTACCCAGTAGAGAGTGGCGAAGAAGAGTGTTTTGCCGGGGAAGGATGAAGGCCTCGCTTGTTGTTTGATACAGCACTGATCATCAGACAGAGGAAAAATACTTCTTCTAAGGCACTTGTTCAAAGTAAAACAAAACACAGCTCATAAATAAAACTTCGGGTTTTTGCTACTGATGAGGAGCAGCGCAGCTTTGCTCCGAAGGAGATACAGCGCAGCCCTTTGGTCCAGCGGGGCTGGCGGCCCCAGGGAGACGGGGAGCACCATGAAGGGGAGGGGGGCTGGTTCCTGGGGCTGTGGGCACGGCTCCAACCTCCTTCCTTGCTCATTTTCCCTCCTTGGCACTTTGGACAGGCCTCGGCACTGTGCCTCAAGACAAACCCCGAGTGAAGCCCCCTTCCCAAAGCCATCGCCTGAGCACTGGCAACCTGACAGGCTCTAGCTTTTGTTTGCTGCAATTTTCTCATTATAGCAAAAACAAAAAAAAAAAAAAAGGGCAGGATCAAGAGGGGTGGGAGATTCAAAGAAAGGCCTTCCTGATGAAGGCCTCAGCTGTTGCAGTCCAAGATCTGGATTTAATAAATGGCTGTTATTCACAAATCACTTTAAGGCTCTTCAGCTTCTCTCCAAGAGGTGCTTCTACACGTAGGGTTTCCTTTCTGTTTTATTTCTTAATGATTTCAGAAAGTGCTGCTGTTACCATCGACACTAAAGCCAGTATCCCACCTTTTCCCCCTACCAGGAGAAGGAAAGTTGAAGGTTACCACATGCTTCCATTTTCAGGACTGGAAACTGCAGCTTCCTGGACTTAGTGGGAAGTGCACAAATCCCTACAGCCAAAATGATACCTGGATGGGGTCTAAAATGGACAGGGGTGTGTGTGTGTGTTTGTTTTTTATTTTGAAAGACAGAATGGCTGAAGAAATTCCTCAGCCGTCTCAACAACTCACCAGAGAAAGGAGGTGGGATATAACGATCAACATTTAGTTCCTCACATCCAAAAGGTAAACCAGTCTCCCCACCACATCCCAGCCGCTCGCATCAGCAGAAAATGAAGATGAACCAACAAACAAGGGTCTCGGTCCCCCCTTGCCCAGCTCAGTCAGGTTTGCGGGAAAGCCCGCTCGGTCCTGGCAGAGCACGACCCACCAGCGGGACCTGGCAGCAGGAGTAGCGCCTCCCCTCGCTCCTCCCGCAAGCCTCCTTTCCCGTTATGGCATTCAGTTCCCATAGAAAACAGCAAAAAAATGTACCCCCCCGCCAGCCCATCTCACCGGGCACAATACCAAGGGTGATCCCCAGGGCACACATCAGGCCTCCGAGCAGCATTTCTGGTGGTTCATCTTGACTTTGTGCTTGATGCCGTCGTACAGCTCGAAGTTGTAGTTCTCCAGCGTGGTGGAGCTCCGTGAGGACAGCCCAGCGTACGAGCACGTGCAGTAGAGGAGCAGACCAGCGCAGATGGCTCCAAGGAGGACGCCCAAGGAGCTCATCGCTATGATGGTCACCAGGATGGGATCAAGGGTGTAGAGCCAGCTTTTTTCTTTGTCCAGCTTCGGGGTTCCTGGAGAGTTAGTAGAGAACAGTGTGTCGTTCCTATCCGATCCAAAGTAATCTGCAGTGGAATGGGCACTTATTATCCAGGGATCACTTTTTTCCCCCCACCTTCATGCATTTCTTACCCAGAGCTGTGGTGTCCTTACAAGAGTATAAGCCCACCCCCACCCCCCCCATAGGTATATTGCAGTGGGATTCACTAACCCTAGTCTAGAAGCAATGCAAAGCAGCAAACTACCAAGTCAGGTGTCCTGATTCACTTTTACATCTCAGGCTATGTAAACAGCATGCCAGCATTTTACACCCACTGAAACTCTGTCCCTTCAAGTGCCGTTGGGTTCAAAACTATGGAAACAATCTGTCACAGCTCCCAGATTTAATTTTCTCCATTTACAAGTCTAAAAGCCACGCAAGCAGCAATTAATGCTTGAAAGATCAGTTCCGCTTGTCCTAACACAAATACAATATATTGACTTTGCAAGGTTGCTGGCTGTTGAAAAAGGAAAACAAGAAAAGAAAATGAATATCTTTGTCCAGACACTAAGCCACCACTTCAGCGCTCATTCCCAATCGTGTTCTAGCTCCTAACCCTCACTGAAGCTGAGGTTTGTGAGTAATTGTAGCATCTGATACTGAAACACATGCTCACATAAGATAAATTATCCACATGGCATTTGAGTACCAACCTGAATCATCGTTGTCTTCGAAGTCTTGCTCAGAGATTGGAAAGTCATCCTCCATTCTTGGGAAGTTCACTAGAACAACAAAATGGGAAGCGACATTTGTTAGAAGAGGCCTTTTGGAGACTTCATTGTTACTGGTCACTGGACTGGGAGACAGGCCAGAAGCAATGGTTAAACTACTGCAAGGCTTTTCCTCATGGAAGGAGGAAGAACACTTCCTCTTTTTCCTTTGGCTGAAGCCAGTGAAGACACTTGTATACTTGAGAGAACAGGATCTTCTCGCTACATCACATTTCGTGATCACCAAATGACCAGCTTTTAAGAAGAAAAGAGAGCGAGCGAAAAGCAAAGAAACCAGATAACTTGAATAGCACTAAAATATTGTCATTGGTGCCTGCATAATGGCCATAATTCACTATTAACATGCTCATGGGTATTATCCCTGCAACTGTGAATAGGATCTTAGTGCCTATCATTACTTGCCACTAATGCTAGATCCATTTAGCACACTCCACTTTTCATCTTTTCCCATACATCTTACTGGACACAGAGCTTCAATGACCCAGTTTCTCTTTGGGTTTCAGATAAATTCATAGTAATTTGAGGAAGTCATGTATCATCATTACATGTTTTAATGCAAAAGCTGGTTGAAATGGGGAGAGCAGCAAATGGGTGTCCATATCTAGGCATTTATGTTAACATTTCTCTGATCTAAATTCCTTTTAGTGGTGACATTTCTTTTTATTGTTCAGCACAGATCAAGCACTAGTAACCAAATGCACATGCTGTAATCTGAGCAGAAGTTATTTTCCTGTGCAGTCTTCCTAGCATTATCTCTACGTATAGTTACTATGGCTCTGTCTCAGTTTTCCAAAAGAAAATGTCCTTTCATTTCGATCTGCTTAGATTTTTCAAAGCTGGCTGTAACTTGGGGTGCTTAACTGAGAAGGCACCTCAAAATGATCAGGAATGCAGAAAATCAGGGACTACTAGAAAGCGGTAGAAGTCACATCCTTGAAATAGTTGTGGTTAAAAACCAAGGCTACTTTGCCTCTTGTGCAAAAACAGCAAGAAGAGTTTAAAGAGGTTACTCATAAACAACCCAAAGCAAAGAATATAACCTGTGCCTAAAAAGCCATGTGCAAAGAAATTTTGCAAAACCTTAAAAAAGAATATTTATACAGAGATTTAGGACTTGAAAAGGCCTCCTGGATTGTCAAATCCATTTTTTTGCTATCCCAGGCAATGGTATCAGGTAATCCCTGTCACTTGCAGAGCAGGGTCTCTGCCGAACACCATGCTGCCCCGACACCACCTTACACCTGGCTGCAGTGATCCTCTGTGCTGGTACTAATGATACCTTCCCATATATTCATTCTTTGGGCAGAATTGTCTTTTGCCTTCTGCACTCAAAGGATTAAGGGATTTCTTTGCATTTTCAAGCGCATCTAGCAACAGGAACACACAAAACCCAGCACTTGCCCCTCCTGACGATGAGCTCTGTGTCTAGCGAGCCAGGTAATTAAGCCGACTCGAGGCTGCTGGTAGCTTGTTGAAGAAACATAGGTGCACACCATCTTCTGTAAATCCTCACTTTAGTGGCGGGTTCACATGATTTCTCAACACTTCCAGAACTGACAGGCCCAGATGGCAACATCTTAGGGCTGGGAGAACTGCCTGAGGGTCTCTTGCAAACATTTAGAGCTGAACATGTGGAAAAATAACTTGCAAAGCAGTTTGCATGCAGAGACGTCTGCTTTGCTAGTCCTCTGTCAGAAGACAAGCAGTGAAATTTGCCATCCGTGTCACCCACACAGCCCCAGGGAAACTGTAGGTTGCTCGAACACAAGCAAAGGTTGAAATCGGCCCACAGTCCGCCCAAGGAGCCCATGTGCATGGAAGGGCCGTTGGAAGTTTTTTGCCTTTCCGTATTGCAGCTCTCTAAATTTTGTGTGAGAACAAGCTAGCAATTTGGTGCTTTTTTATTTTCCCAGGGTAACCTTGAGGGAAAAGCCAGAAAAAACAAAGTATTGGTTAATCAACACTTTCAAAAGAACACCAGTTCTTCCAGGCTGAAAGGAATGCGCGCTGGGAAAACTTAAAAGGAGAGAACATTAATACAAAAAAGTCCAGCCCAAAATCTATTTACTCTTTTAGCAGTTTTCTCAATTCCCCATGCTAATACGACTCCAAGTCCTCCTTAAACGATATCTTCCTCCTCCTCGCCCATTCTCCTTCCTCCTCAGGCCCACGGTAGGCCCTCATTCTTCTGCTCCCCGCACACTATTTCATTGCTATCAGATTCTCTGTTGTCACACCAGCTTTGGAAAAATACAACTCAACGTTTCTTTTTCCTTAGTGGGGTTTCTCGAGCCATTAACGAGTCGGCTCTAGCAGTGCGGCCACCTGTGGAAACTGAAGCTGGAGGTCTCAGTTCAGTTCCTAGGGGTGATGGTTTCCCGTCACAGAAACCAGCCCTCTATTTGTCATCAGTTAGGCTCCTCCGTGACAAGCCTCAACAACATTGTCACAAGCAGAGCAGGCCATGGAAAGCGGTCCCCAGAAAAGCCCTGCAAGCTGCTGGGCACAATGGGAGGAACACACGTTGCCCCGTGCTGTGGAGAGTTGCTTCCTTAAAAGGCAGCTCTCGGGTGCAATTTACTTTGCATTTTAAAAGGGAAAAAATATGCTGGAGAAGGGTCGGCAAGAAGGCTAGGGGAAACTGTATTTAAACATGATGAATGCTTTCTCCTGAGTGAAAGGTCCTTTTTAAAGCACGTGTGCTGAACAATGGCTGTGAGCACCTAGCCAGTTATGCCCAAAAGATGATGTTAGTGATGCCGTTCAAAATGGCCGGATGCCGAGAACGGCTGTTATCTGTTGGATCTGAGAGCGCTGCCAGCTAAAAGGCTAATTTATGGGACCTGAAAAAAGAAAGATGAGATTCTAATCAAAGACAAGGCGCAACTAAAGTACCATGTTCGTACGAACTCACATGGGGGGAGAGTAGGAGAGAATTAGTATTACTAGAGGTTAAGGAGCTTCCATGTACATCTGTTTCAAAACAGCAGCAGGGGTGGGAAGGGCTGGGCCAGGGAGGGGGTTACTGGAAGGGGTGTGCCATGTGCTCCATACGCCTCGCCAGGGCGGATGGGGGAGGCACAAGAGCTGATGAGGGTCTCTGGTGTCTCACCACAGACATACACTTGCCTCTTGCAAGAAAACTCTCCAGATGTGCCGGAGACAGCTCACCTCTGCAAAGCTGAGGTCAGCGCATCCTATGGACCAGCATGTACCTCCTGCCAGCACACATGTCAGTGCCAGCCTGCCTGCGTGGGCTTGCCAGCAGTGCCCACCGCCTCAGGCAGCGACCTTTGCACAAGCCAAGGGCTATTGCTTTGGAAAGGACACCCAGTCCCAACTGCTGGAACCTAGGCACATTCCTCCAAGGCAAATGACCATCAATGCGGAAAAAAATGCTGTTTCTTTCTAGACTGACTTCGTCTGGTTTAAGTCCAGGCACAGAGCGCTGCCTCCTGCCAGATCCCTTCATCCCAGGGCAGAGCTGTGTCTATCACCACACATCTCTCTGCACACAGGCATTTACAGATGTCTTGGGCTCTTTCTAGGGGAAGAAAATGAGCCTCTCAGCAGGAGGTGCCTTTCCCAAATGATATATCAACCTTGTAGCAATTTCCAGCCCTTCATGTTGCCTGCCTGCAGCCTCTCAGGGAGCACAGGGGAGCCTGGTCCAGCGAGTGCCTGGGATGCACTCCTGCCATCCCTGTGCTCCTGCTCCCTGCATGGGTCTGGGGGCTCTGGGACCAAAGGGGATGCACCAGGTGATGGAAGTTTGTGGACTATGCTACGTACTGTCTTTCACTCCCCAGTGACATGACATCTGTGGCTGTGCCTCCCGCTGGCTGCCCTCTGGTCCTCTCCACAGTGGGGAAACAACTGTGTTGCTCACTTCCCTGAAAACAGCAAGTGCCCTCCTGCGTGCACACCCCTCTCTCCTGCTGCTACAACATCCACCTTGCCCACTGCTGTCCTGCCTGGCAAGGCGGGTGTCAGAGGTGCACAGCTGCTTTGCTGCCAAACAGCACCCACAAAGGCCTGAAACGTTAAATCCAGCTAAGCCCAGGAAAATGGGGTCAGAAATTACCGCTCCCCAGCCTTGGCAGAGAGAGGCAGAGCTCTGGCTCCACTCTCATCCTCGCTTTTCTCCCTTTGCTCATTCCCAGCCCTTTTCTCTCCACAGCAATAGCGTGACTCCAACACGCGTCATTTTGTTTTGACACAGCAGAGCAGCCGCCGTGGCCTTGCCTTGACACCGCTGCGTTTGGCGCCGCCGCGCTGCTCCTTCAGCTGGGAGCCCGGGGCTGGGGGCTGACACCTCCCACCCTCAGCGAACGGGGGGAAGCAGCACCAGGCACCGGGCACAAACACTCCCTCTGAAACCCCCACCGCTCTATTTCCAGCCGAAAATCTGCCTCACTTCTCTCTTCCCCGCTCCTCCAGAAACACAAAACAACTTTCGTTTACAAAAGGGCTAAATCCCTGCCAAAATTCAAATTGAAACAGTGCTTTGGCTACAGCTGAGCATTAAAGAAAGCGAACATGCAGCCTCTCCCCTGGCCCGGCCGCCCTCCACTGCACGGGAACCCCTGGACCTTGTCCTCAGATTGCCTCGGGGCTGCCCCAGGAGTGCTCGGTGCACACCGTGGCACCGTCTTCAAACCGAGGGATACTAAGGACCCTCTTGCACTCCTTGGCCTTCCCGCATGCAGACAAGTTGGGGAAGCATAGCTAGTCAGGTGAAGACGGCCACTGAAAGCACTTAGAGGCTCAAAGCCAGGCTGGCTGCTTGGTATGGAGACAAACATGAGCAGGCAGCTATTTCCAGCCCTGGCACTGCCCTCCGACGCGCGGCACCCTGCCCTTGCTGCCCACATGGCAGGTGGCCAAGGTGGCTGCCCAAAACACGGACCCTGCCAAACCCTCCCTGCAGCAGCCACATCCCCTGGTGCAGCCCGACCCTTTCCCAGCCACGTCTCGCTTTTGCACCTCTCCTCAGAGCCGGCACCAGACAAGGGAAACTGGTGCCGGTGTGCGCGTGTACGTACGCATTACAGTGGCACTACACAGCGTGGTTTTCCTCTCCCTCTCTCTTAGCACTGGACTACCCGGGTAAGGAGCCTCCATTCGGGTTCACACCGTGCTGGAGCTCACCAGTCCCAAACGGAGCAGCTCACCAGTGCAAGGGCAGCGCTGCCAGCCCACTACTGCCGTGCAATGGCTTGGAGCTGGGGGAGAAGCTGGCAGCTCTGCAGCATCTTGATATGTTTACCTCCCTCCCCGTTGTTGCTGTTTGTTTTTACAGCGGCAATGGCTAACGACACGATTCCTCAAACTGGCAGTCACGCCTGCAATCGCTGCTAAGAGCCGCCAAGGCCAGTGATGGAAGAGCTGTGGCGGAAAGCCAAGAGGCTGTCCGAGCTCGCCTCGGGGCTCTCGCTTGGTGCTTGTGCACCTCGCTCTGCTGCCCTGACACGGGATAAGCTGGGGCCAGCCCAAATAAAGTCAGTAGGCTTTCACAGGGTTTCCAGAGGGGCAAAAATCCCAACACGGCCCCATGCACGATCTGGTTTCTACCTTACTCCCTTGCATTCACCAGCAGAGGCATTTCAACCCTGCCCAGGAAAAGCCAACCTCGCCCTTACAAGCCTGGGGGAAAGCAGCTCTGGGCTCCCTGCACCAAGTGTCATCTTGCAGGTGCTTGCCCCGGCAGGAGGCTGACCCGGCCATGCGTCCCGTCTCCAGGCTGGGTGAACACGCACTGTGCTTTGCAGCCTGCTCCCGAGCGCTCATCTATCTCGGGCACACTGACATTGCCTGGGCAAGGTGCAGCATGGCACTCTTTGCTTTGCCAGGCCATTGCTCCCTCTTTTGCACCCTCCATTAGCCACCAGCTTTGCCCCATCACTTACAGAGTGCCCGTGGGTCCCCTCCTGCCAGCCGCACGGAGTCGCTTTCCCCACAGCATGGCAGCAACTGCAGAGATAAAAAGACTGAAACCATCACCCCCCACACCACAGGAGCCACGTCCTGACTCTCCCTGTGGCACACAGGAAACATCAGGCTTCTACCATAATGCCGCTTCCTGAAATATGGAGCCCCTACTGCTACCCCAAAAAGTTTACCCCCTTTTTTCTAAGTGGACTCTTAAATGCCTGCAGTTACCTGCAGAAGAGGTTGCATCAAAATCACATGAAGTCGTACTTATTTTCTTACAGTGTGCTAATTTTAGCTGCTTTCTTCCCTGTGATGTGCGGCAGCCTGAGCAGCACCCAGCTCTCCGGTCAATCTGGCTGTGGCGCACATACAGAATAATTAAACCCTGAACGATTTCTCCCTTTTCGTCTGTTTACTTAACAGAATTTTTTTCTTCCTTGCTGGGAAGCCATCAACCAGTGTCTCCCTCCCTGTTTTTTTGCATGTGCATATTTGTTTTGAATTTTGCTTGGACAGTCACTGAAGTGTACAAAATGCAAATTACAAGTGTATGGGCTTTGCTGTACAATTAGAGAAAAACAAAACCCACCAAAAAAAAAAGTGGCGTGGGTCCTCAGCTTTGCTTGTGTTTGAACAGCCAAAGCGAGGGATCATATTGAATTATTTTTCTGTTGATGGCCTGAATTCCTAGTAAAGCCAGGAAGTTTCATTGAAAAGCTGAGCTGTATGCCAGGGTAAAGAGTACAACAGAAGGAAAATAAATGCAGGAGGGAAATAAAAACCTCTCAAACTGGCAGCAAAATATATTTCACATGAAACGTGATGCTGCTGACTCGTCTGAGATGAGGTGCATCTAGAAAAGATAGGAAGGAGAGCGATGCTGCAGCAGAGGTCCCTGTAACAAGGCGGGAGGACTCAGGTGAAGGGAAGGCTGGGGACACACACCTCTCCAAACCCTCAGTGCTGCGACACCCGGGATGCTCCCACACAGTTCTCCTGTGCAGTCCGACACGCAGAGGCCCGGCAAGGATTCCCAGAAGAGGAATGCATTGCCTTTTGGTAACGGCTTACCCGGTTTTTTGTTGTTCTCAGGGACAGAGTGCGCGGCTCAGCTGAGCTGGCAGCCGAGCCGGCCCCCGGGGCCCTGGGAAGTTGGATGTCCTGTCTCCCGGTCCCGGCAGGAGAAATTCTGCATAATCACATTGAGCAATTTAGCACTTAAGCAACGTTAGCAAAATCCCCAAACAATCCCCAGTGTCAATCCAGCCACCCAAAACTCCCACTAAGGACTGGTACAAATGTAATGCATCTAAAAGCTGCTATTAATGGCCCAATCCTGAGTGCAGCGAGGCAGGGTGCACACACCAGCTGCGCTGCCGGGAGCTGGGGCTGCGCCCGGCAGGAATAGGCACTTCACTTTGCTAAAGAAAATAGCCCTGATGCTCCAAAAGAGAACATGGAGTTTTGAAAGGCCACTTTGCTTCAGCTGACAGTGTTCTTATTAGCAAAGAAAGAATAAGGAAGAAAAACCCCAAATATTTGTATAAAAATATCATCGTTTTATTACATTCCACACAATACATCTTCAAAGAGTTTCAAATTTCCACAAGATACTTTTCACACACAGGCAACTGGGCAATGCTGGGGATGTAAGGGCTCGAGGAGCGGGGGAGATCTGGGAATAAAAATCTTGAAGTGACCTTCTGTTTTGTCTTTGGTGATTTTCATTTGAAAGACAGGGTGCCACATTCCTCTCTGACACACCGATGCACACTGGCTAAGTTCATGGGGGCAAACCTGGTTGAAGTGAGGGGATCGTCTGACCTAGGGAGATTGAACTGACTTTGGAAACATGATGGTACTATCTGCTGACATGGCTTGGGCTGACCTGAAAACGCAGCAAGCACATGCCCTTACTTCATATATTCTCATGTGCGGCTGGCTGAGGAGGGGTGGGATTTCGCATCACAAACCATATGCAACACCAGTGTAACAAGGAGGCTTACAGAGAAAGTGCACTGGCCCTGCCTGCAAGGTGACAGGACCCCCCCAGGCTCCCTTCCAGCTCTGCTGGGACAGGCATGTCCCTCGAAAAGTTCCTGGGAGCCAGGCCCCGGTGGGATGCTGCCCCGAGCACCCACCACCCCTACCATGCTCACCATGCCAAATCACCCTGGGCTTTTCTGTGCTCCCTGCATGCTTTAGACACTTGCTGCTGCAGCTGAGGGGGCCCTGCTGAAATCTGTGAGCAGCATGAGGAGCTGAAACAGCCTGCATGAATAAAGGCAGGAGGGAGGGGAAAGCGACACCCCCATCTACAGAGAACCCCTGGGGAGAGGGCTCCGCTGCAATAGGGGCCAACACCACATATGCACAGCACCATTTGTGTTTCCACTTTTTCCCCAGACCAAAAGGAAGCTCAAGACGGCAGGGAATTTAACAGAGCTGCTTGTCTCGATTCATTTTATGCAATATTCATGGACAAAGGAGGGGTGGGGAGCACTAGCAAGTTTAGGAGCGGGGAGGGAATCTGATCACTCATCACAAATGAACACAAACAAGATGGAGAACCTTGCTCACCGGAGGTACTTTTTTTTGCCTGCAAACAGATTAGAGTTAACGATTCAAACCACTTTTGCATGTCATCATTCAGTAATTTATATAAGGCATTTCCACTACAATACGCTGGGCCATTCAACAGTCGGAGGCGTGTTGGAGGCTCCATCTCGCCTCCCTGGTTAAAGCAGCAGCAATAGCTGGGCCCCCCAGGTGCGCCTGCTAGGCTTTGCTTGCTAGATGTTAGATGCTTTAAGAAGCAGAACATTAGCAAACGGAAAACTAATTGACATTCTAGAAAGTCAACTGGCAATTTTTATGATTCAGCAGCTATGAATTGGGCAGAGGAGAAAAAAAAACCAAACCCAAAACCCAGAAAGGGGAATTATACTTGTCCCTTGAACATTTCTAGTAGAAAGACAAGAAGGAGCCCTCTCCCCCTTCCCTGTGTAAAAGCAAAACCATCAGCACCCAGAGGAGGATACTTACAAAATAAATAAACCTTCAATTCCCAAGAAACTACAGTATTTAGCATCCACCTTAGACCTGCTGAAGTCTATGTGTTACCCTAAGGCTGGCTTTAAAAGATACAAACAAAACATTCATTATGAGCTTCTCTAATATAAGGCAACTTCAAATAGATTCACTTGCGGGTGGGGGAAGAGGAGGGATCCTCCCCACCACTTCCAAACAATGGCTGTGTTATCGTGTTGGCTGCAGAAATAATAAGATGGAGAGATCTTACTTTTTGGATGTCTATGAACCTCTCTGGATTCTTCTAGCCATCTGAGGTGGACATTCCTACTGTCCAGCCTGGCCTCTTCTTCTCATTTTGCACCCGAGACATTAACGCTATCAAACAAGAAACCCAGCCAAAGCTAGATAAGGCAACAAAAAAGCATTGCTCTCTTCCCCAAGTAAACAAATCAGGGTATTCACCACAAACACGTCCCAGACCTTCCAGAGGGGAGGCGGGAAGGGGGAGAAATAATAATAAAAAATAATAATAATAATAAAAAAGCATTCCCTGTGCAAGTAGAAGCAACAACAAGCAAATATTAAAACGGGGCTGTTTCTAAAGATACATTCAGTCAGTCAGACGAGCACACTCCCATGCACACTCGCAGACACAGATTTAGCACGCACTCACACGCACAAGCCACGCACACAAGCTTCCAGGCTTGCCATCAAGTTTCCTTGCAGGTTGCCTACTGGGAGGAGATAAAAACAAACCAAACAAGCTTACCGACAAAAAAATATTCCCCAAACAAACGAACACAACAAAACAAAAAACCCCCACCCAACACCCCAAGACTCCTTGAAAAGTTATCGAAAGGGAGCGTTCACTTCTGAAGTGAAGGGGCGGTGTGTCTCTTCTGGCGATCCAAGATGCAGCATTAGTTTAGAGTTTGTAAAAGAATCGGGGAGGGCTGGGGGAACGGAGAAGGGATGGAGATGTCTAAGAGTTCACACGTATGCTAGGTAAGGAAAAAAGTGCAAAACTGAGGCAACGTATTTGAAGTCTTAGTTTCTGTCTGTCTGTCTGTTTTGTGTTTTGTTTGCTCTCTCGTTCCTGTTCGGCTCTCAGCAGCGCAAGTTGGGGTCTTGCTCTAGTTTTATGGTTAGGGTGGGCTCCACGGCCACAGGGGCCCCGTTGGCATAGTGGGAGGTTTTGTAGGTGATGGAGTGATCGCTCTTCTTGGCCGCATAGCGGAACCGGTGGTAGTGGAGCACAAGGGCCAGCGCGACGGAGACCAGCACCACAACAGCACCTCCGGCGGCAATAACGTAATACCAGTAGGCTGGGATGGGCTGCACTGACACCGTGTCCACTGTGGGCTCGGTCCCTGGCAGGAGGGTTGCCCCTGGGGAGGAGACACAGAACAGGGTTGCTAGGTGGGAGGCATGCAGACGCACAAAAAGAAACACACATGCTTTCAAGAGTACAGCACGGAGTAACACGAAGTCCCAGGGCCACCTCCGGATACGGGGCGTGCTCCTGGCAGGGAGCACAGCCTGGCATTTGCTGAGCCCACATATTCAAGGGCCTTTTTTTCCCCTTTTAATTAATTAGGCTGCCTGGATCGCAACACAAATTCCATATGCACGCTATTATTACTGTTATTTCTGGCACCAACGAATGTTTTTTCCCCTTCTTTTTTTTGGCCTTCTCCAGATCAGCCGCCTGGTTTTGTCTCTACATGGCAGATGTTGTCAAGCAGTGACAAAACACATCACGTTCCTAATTGGAGGAAGAGAGTAATCTCAGATGGCCAAGGAAGTTACCACAGAAGACCGGGAAAGAAATTACAGGGAGAAGCATTTGTCATTCTTGCGGAAAAGACAGAGAAGAAGATCTCTCTCTGAAAGTGCTCTGTACACAGATCAGGTCTCACCAGGCGCCCCATTCACAGACTTACAGATTTCCTTATTATCTTTTAAAGCAAGAAAGGATGGTTATGATTATTTACACGGCAGAGGCTGGGAAGTTCAACCCAATGCTCACGTAAGAAACTCATGCTCTCTGCAGCTTAAGCAAGTCAGGACTAGGAATTCATGCTGATAAAGCAAACACACCTAGGGAGGGCTGGAAAAGCACCTGCCTGCCTTGAATTCGAGGGCAGGCAGCGCCCAGGCTCGGCCCAGTGATGGCTAACCCTTCTTTCTCTTGCAGCTGCAGTGTGATGCAGGGCAGGGCTGCAAGGCGCTCTCTCCCTTCCCAGGTCATCCCGGGACAGCTCAGCGCACATCTGGTGCTCAGCCACACAGCAGCTCGCTGCCAGTCCGCAGAAGCATGCACACACACGCCTCGGGCAGCCGGTGCCTGTGCGCACACCCACGGCCCCAGACCAGCTCTGCACCGCTCCTCCTGCACATGCTGCTCCCACTCCCCAGCTCTGCTCTCGAGGGCGAGCTGTAAATAACTTGCGAGAGATGCACTTTTGCACCACATGTATTTACTGGCGGCTTCAAGGGGGCCAAAGGAGGGGAAACTCTCTGAAGGGTTCGCTCTGCTGCCGTACCTGCTGACCCCCGCGTCCCCCTCGCCCTCTCCTCTTGCCCCTGGCCCGCTGGTGGGGGCAGCCCTCTAGCTAGATGCTGGCAAGAAGAATTTTGGAAGCTCCGAATTTTTGGAAAGCTCCAGTTTGGTTTCCTGAGCAGTCTTGGAGGATGCCAAGGGAAAAAGACAAAACGGTGCAGGATGCACCCAGCTTTGCTAGCAGCAAAGGCATCTTGTGGCATGGCCTCCGCCCTCCCTCCAAGCACTGCCCTACCAGCAGAGCCACTGGCTGGTGAATTTGGGATGGTGACAGCTTTTCTGCTGCTGGTGGCACACAAGATGAAGCAAAATGATGGTTCCTCTGCCAGTCACAAGGCTTTCCTCCCCTCCCTATCCCCCAAAATCCAGGCACAGGGAGTAAGAGCGAACACTGCACCCAGATGCATAGGTATAACAAAACCCCCCTCTAAACCAAGGAAAAAAAAACCATGCAGGCAAGACAAATCCTGCTTTTACAGAGCAGGAGGCTGAGAACCACCCACATATTTGTCACTGTAGGCAAGAAATTTGGATGTCTCAGGGGAAGGCTACCTGCCAGATATGCCGCCCTCGCCCCATCTCACCCCAGTCACCCCTCACTGCCAGGAATGGGGGTGGCCCTGTCCTCTCTACCCCTGACGGTGCCTGGGGAAGGGGGTACACAGGCTGGGCTGTGTGCTGGGGGTGGTGAAAGCAGGGTGCAGACAGCCCTCCGACCTCCTTCTCTACCTCCACCAGCCACCCTGGCATGGGGGAACAGAAGCGGCACATCCCTGTGTATCCCCAAGCAGCTGCTGCTCCTCTCCCAGCTGCACAGGGGGTAGCAGTGTGGGACACCCCATGGGGGCTGCCACCAGGGTGACCATGTTCAACACCGCCCTGAGCTTTAGGGATAACCCGCAGCTGCCTCCCACCGCAGATCCAGCCGGCTGAGCTGCCCCAGACCCGTACACGACCCACCACCATCCCTGATGGATCAGCAACACCTCGCCTGGTGCCTGACAGTGCTGGGGCACGGGGCTGACCCCTGGGAAGGTCACAGGGCTGCTCACTGTGCAGAGGCCACTCGTGTTTACACTCAGTGACAGTCTCTGCTTACATGGCCTTGCTCCAATGAGGGATGTACAGGCAAACAGCCTCTCACATCACTGACACGCATCGGGCCCTGCCCCTGCCAGTGGAAACTGTGGTGGGGGGAGGGGGTTGGTGTCAGGATGCTAATGGCTCCCAAGCCTGCGGGGGAGCAGCGCTCTCCTCTGGGAATTGGAGGGGAAGGTTTCCATGGCCCCTGATGGCTGTACATTGCCTGGTGCAGGGCTTGGGAGTACAAAGGGTGGGTCTGGCCATAGAGGAGGATGTGCCATGGTGCCCAGCTGGCACCTCTTGCCCCTTCCCCACACACCTCTGCCCTCTGCCTGCCTGGGCATGGAGGGAGGCAGCGTGATGCACCCCAGATGATCCCACTTGTGCGAAGGATCCCTGGGGGATTTCAAGGCAGCTGTTGGTTCAAGACAACCTCTACTTGGCTCTGACCCACTCCAGATGTCCCCATGCAGCAGCCAGGGCTGCAAGTGTGAGGGCTGGTGCAGAACCCCACCTCGACCCTGTTTCCGCACCTCAGGGCCCTGTTGAGGAGACTGCAGAAATCTGGAGAGTTCATTTAGCAACTGAAGTCATTAAGGAATCACATTCAGTTGTCTCTAAGCCCTAACGAAGCCAATTCCCAGCATTAATGATTGCTCTTCCTTACACTGTCAGCCACTAAATATAGCTGCCCATCCACTCAGCACACAGCGCTGATGTTATCTGCTCTGTTTTTACTGGCTCTGCTGCTCTCTGGAAGTTTTCTCTTGTATCAGTGGAAAAGTTCTCTGCTCAGGGAGATGGAAAAGAAAAAATCTATCTTCTCAACCCAATAATTTTTCCACTCCCCTTTGCCTTCTCACACACGCGCACACACACACAAACGCGCCCTTCCTCATTTACTCACTAAGGCTCTTGTCTTAACAAAGAAATGCCTCCTGCTGTTGCTGTCAAGTTTGTGGGTGCTGGATTTATGCACAGCTTGGGACACCGGTCAGTGGAAACCTGATTTAATCTCTACAGGGTGGATGATTTCACATGGGTATGCTGCTGTGGTCACACCTTCAATCTGGCCAGGTACATCCCCCTCCTCTTCCCAACAGGGGAGACTCTACAGGGACCAGTTCTAGAACTGTGCAGCAAAAATCAAAACTCAAAAGAAGCAAGAGCAAAAGTCACTGGGGGAAAAAAAACAGAGAAAATCTTTTCCAGAGAGCTTCCTAGAGGGCTGCCTGCCTTGCTCTGCCACTGCTGAGTGTCACAGCTCATATTCCTTTCTGAAATCACTGACATTAACTGGTGTGGACAAGCAATACAGCTGGACTTTTCATAGATGGCACAGATGAAAGCGAGTATTACACTCATCTAACCCGAATACCACAAAACCAGTGTGAGCCTCAACCCCTTAATTGCTACGTGTCATTTCTCCAGGAAAATATCCCTGTCGTGATTTCAGGGTACCCAGTGTGGGAGAATGCACAGGTCCCAAAGGCAAATTCTCCCCATGGTTTGTCTCCACACTCTTTGGAACGTGTCTTTTATTTTTAACCTGATATTTATATAACTCCTTGCTTCCAGCCACTTGTTATACCTTTTCTTTAAGGGTGAGATACGTCAAGTCTCAAATGCAGCACAGTTTAAGCACACTTGACTGGTCTTGTAAGATCCCGACCCACTAGCTGAAAGATATTCCACCCACGCAATTCTCTCTTTTTGTTATTTGCCTTGTGATCCTGGAGCCTGGAAGGTGCATATTTTCAGCTTTGCTCCCAAGCCCAGTAGAGGAAGGATTTGCTATTATTTTTAATGGCATCTGACTTTTTCAGCTCATCATGTAATTGCAGGAGTGGGGGCTACAGAACTTCTCCACTTCCTGCACAGCCTTTCCTCTCCAGCTCCCTTTTTTTCTCCAGCCAGGGACTTCTTCCCCTCCTTTAACCCTCTCCTGTTGGAAACCTCTGTCTTGCTCTCATTTTAATTACTATCTTGCAATCTCCAATCTTCACCTTCACTTCTTCATCTTTTCCCTCTGCATTTTGCTCTTTCCATGGTCACTCCATCCCTCTGTTCGAGCTATTCCTGTCAGCCAGGGAAACCTTTTCAGCCTTTTGCTGCAATTTCTCCCCTACATGACCAGTACTAGGATGTCCTTGAGGGAGCTAGCAATGGGCAGGACCCCACTGGCACAAGCTGGCAAGCTCCTGTGTGAAGGGGAAGAGTGCCTGTGTCCTGGTTTTGGCTGGGATAGAGTTAATTTTCTTCTCAGCGGCTGGTACAATGCTGTGTTTTGGGTTTACCATGAGAATGATGTTGATGACACACTGATTTTTTTAGTTGTTGCCAAGTGATGTTTATACCAAGTTAAGGACTTCAGTTCCTTGGGCCCTGCCAGTAAGAGGGCTGGAGGGGCACAGGAAACTGGGAGGGTGCACAGCCAGGACAGGTGACCCAAACTAGCCAAAGGGATATTCCATACCATAAAAATGTTATGCCGAATACATAAACCGGGGGACTTAGCCAGGGCAGGCCAGATCGCTGCTCGGGGACTGGCTGGGCATCAGTCAGAGCATGGTGAGCAACTGTATTATGCATCACTTGGGCTTTTTCCCTTTGCCTTTGGATTTTATTCCTCTCCCCTTCTCCCTCCTTTTCATTACAATTGTTCTTGTTGTTTATTATTATTATTTTCATTTTATTTCCATTATTAAATTGCTCTTATCTCAGCCCTCAAGTTTTACCTTTTTCCCCGATTCTCCTCCCCATCCTGCTGGGGGAGGTGGCAGGGAGTGCGTGAGTGGCCACGCGGTACTTAGTTGCCAGCTGGAGTTAAACCACGACAGCCTGCAACAGCATCTGCCTGTGGTGCTTAGGGATCTCACTGTGCTGGGCACAGCAAACGCTGTCCCTACACAGCCAGCGTGCCCTGGGGAACATGATGGGGAAATGGAAGCTATACAGGCAGCAGGGCGCGGGGGGAAGAGGAAATGAAACAACATGAGTTAACTGGGCTTTGGGATAGACTCAATCTGAGGACTCAGAGGGATGTTCAAACTGAAGATTGCCATGCATGTTACAGGCTCCAAAACATAAGGGTGGTGTCTGCAAAACAGATACCAGAACAGAACATAGAGCAATAGCGTAAGTAAGGAAGGGTTGTGAGGCTTCAACTGTCAGCTGAGAATATTGCAGCAGATTTTCAGTACACCACAAGCCTGAGTAGCCGATAAATACGCAGCCTACAAACAAGCAAACCCAAATTCCTAGTTATTACAGTATGGGCATGACTGTAAAATACAGTGTTACACCCTATGCATGTCCCTCCCATTGGTAATGCTCCGCAGCCTGCATCGCACCCCACGGATGGAGGTGTGCATGTCACTTCAGTCTCAGCGTCTACTTTTTCTTTACTGCCACACACATGCCCACCAGAGACAGTTTCACCACGCACAGAAACGCAGCTGCTTCTAGGGTAGAGCCCAACCATATCTTGCAGCCCACCAGCAGAGTAGGGGATGGGAAGAATATGGACGTCATGTCCAAGTGAAAGCAAAGGGCGCATTGATTGCACTGACAAAACAACTTTCAAAGTTAAGGGGAGCCCAAAGTTTGCTCTTCATCACAACACAACACCCAGACATGTTCCTGAAGGGGCGGGCAGGAAAACAAAACCCAAAATCAAAATGTGGGGAAAAAAACCCCTCAGACAGACTAAACCGTTCTTCCCCACAAAAGCAGACAGCTTTTCCCAGCCCAGAGCAAGACAAACAGCATCCCCACTGACTGCTCAAAGAGCAAGGCAGTTTTTCTGAGTTCCTCACCTTTTCTCTTACTCTGTAGGTTTGATCGGGGAAATGCCAGTTTCTATCCTCCAGGCTAGTATTAAGCTATTAAATGCATCATTTCACCTTGTTTTCCTTTTATTGACTGTCACCTTCAGAGCTCTTCATGGCAGTTTGCTCTCCCACTTCTACCTCCCAACTCCCCTTCCATGCAGACCAGCCCCACCCTCCCTCCCCAGCAGTTTGACCACCACTGCCAGAGCATCTGTAACCAGCCTCCCCCCACAGTGATCTAAGTCATTGCCACCTCATTTCACTTTTAATTGGCTACAGGTTTTTCATTTAAGTCAGTTGATAACTACCCTTTACTTCTCTGCCTTCCCATTTTGGGCCAGGTGCCCCATGATGGCAGGTTTCCTAATGCTGTTCAGCCCCAGGACAGTGGGACTTGTCTGTTTGCCTGCCCCTTGTCACCTAGCGGGAGTCAGAGGGTGCCACCTCCTGCTGCTGCGGTGGGGGAGGTTTAGCACACACATATCACTGCTCAGAACTTTTGCTGTTTGTACAAGCACGCACATCGCTTTCCTTTGACATAAAAGCCCATTCCAGCAGAAAGAAACCACCAAGAGAAATGCAGTTTTACCTGGAAAGTGGAAGTTCTCACCTGGGAAAGCTGTGATGGGTTCTGCAAAGGAAAAAAACAAAACCCAGTATTAAAGAGGGGAATATCACAGACAAGGCCACAGCTCATGTCTCCCATTGGCGTGCAGCAGCCGAGTGGAGCAGGCATGTGGCTGTGCCCCACAGAAGCCACTGGCTGGGAACAGTGTGGGGTGCTAGCCAACCTCACCAGGATGGGGAGAAACCTTGTCTCAGCTGGGGACTGACCAGGCACAGTATGTTTCAACTCAGACATAGACTTCAGAGAAAAATATGTCTGAGGTTGAGTGTCATTTGGATTCAGCTGGCTGGCCTGAGTCATCCAAAGACAAAGCTCCACCTGGCCCAGTGGTGAAACCCCAACCCCCCCAAAAATTTCCAAGAGCAATTCAGTTTCTGGCTCAACTCTGGCATTGTTATTCACATGGGAACTGTGTTGCTCCTGGACATCCATGCCATGCTCCTCCTCCACCTCACAGTGACAAGAAACAAAGGCAAGTGATTTTTTTCTCCTTTCAAGATACTTTGAAGAAACCCATTACAAATTACTGGATCCGAAAAGCAATAATCGGTACTTATTACTGATTACTTTCTCGCAGAAGTAATAGGCTTCTGATTATTTTTAGATTACTTCTGCATTGTGCCTGTGAGTCACAGAAGCAGACTCTGGCTCTACAGAGTGCTATGAAATCATCACTCAAGTTCAGAATGCAAACGACACATTTGTCAAAGGAAAAAATTATTGTGACTTATTAGTGTTCTTTCACGCTAAGAAGGAATCAGATTACTTCCCAGGATTACATTTGAAAAAACAGTAGCCTGTGCTGGAGTCAGCCGTTCTCATGGCTCTGAGAGAGAGAGTGCAGCAATGTATCTCTACCGTTTCATTATTATTTTGGTGACATCGGAAATGACCCATGAGTTATGTTAAAGTTTGCAGTGGGAGCCCTTTGTTAGAAGTGACCTAAAACAAACTATCCCTATAGATTTTAAGATTCACATTCAGCTTCCTAGAATGGGACAAATAATTTTGTGTAGCAGCTTGTTGTTATTTTTAGGGCTGGCAACACATGAACTTTATAATTTATTAATGCTTTTGTTTTGAAATATTAAGCTTTAGGTTCATGAGGCCCTAGACACAGTAACACTGGTGCTAGGTGAATTGCTGAGCTCAAAAGACGTTAGATAGGAAATTCTATTAGTGTTAATCATCACTCTTGCTTCTTTTTAATGCTATAGAAGGCAAGGGATTAAAACACCACTGTCAAGCTTTAAATACCGGGAATTTGACATACAGAGTATTAGCTCCTTTGGCAGATGGAAGACAAGCAGAGTTCAAAGCATCAAAGAAACTAGGACCGACGGTGCTCAAGAGCACCTCTGGGGCAGTCCCAGTCCTCTGTTCTATTATTAATGCTGGTTCATGCACCATCTTCACCATTGCCTGCCTGCACAGGGTGGCAAGTGATGGGACCAGCCCCTCCCGGGCACCATTTGTCCCGTGGCTCCTCCCCTGAGATATACCCCCCAGAAGAAAGGCTCTGTCCCACCTGGCTTAGGAGGCACTGGGATCCTCCCCTCCCTTAGTGAGGGAGAGGAGAGCAGCTTCACTGAATAGGGCCTTTCAAAGCCCAAAGGGAGAGAGGCTCTGCTCCACCTGACTTTTTCCACTGGCTTCAGGATGGGTTGGTTGGACACTTTGTGGGTGTTTAACCATGAAACATACCTCCCCCAGGTCATGCAGGAGAGCAGGGCCTCGCTGTTGTGGGCAGCTCTCAGCACAGATCCCACTAACTGAATACTGCTGGTCCCGTGCACAACTGGGATGGCTCTAAATCCAAATCCAAGCTAGACAGTGACCAGAGCCATCAGAGGGTGTGCATGGATATGCTGGCTAGAGTAACAGGGCAGGGCAACAGCCCCACCAGCAAACCGCTAAAACGTACTTTTTCCACTTCTTTTTTTTAAAGTCCTCTGTCTTTCACATTGAATGAATCCACCTGGCTTTTGGCCTGGTTTGGGGAATGGTGAATTCTAGGACAAAAATTCCTTTTGTTATTCTGTTAACATTGCTGTAAAACCCCTCTGCTATTTTATTTCTTATTAGAGAAGACTCCTTTTGAACTCATTGGCCCCTCTAAGCATCCAATACTGATGGACAGCTGATTTCTTTTGTCCAGCACTTTCCTTTTAAATTTGGTGTATGTCCTTATCACATAGAATAGTCCCCTGGAAACCCTCAGCTGCTCTACCAGCCTTGCACAGCAGAGATGTGGTTCCTGCCTCTCACACCAATGCAGCCAGAGCCCTTGTCCCCCAGAGACTGAGTGGCCCCTCATTTCGTTCATGGGCAAGGAAAGTCCCAGCTGAGATCCAGAGGCTCCCAGTAACTCAGGCAGGTGAGAAGTGGCCCACTGGCAGCCCGTGAGCGAAGGCTCTCCAGCCCCAGCTGCCCTGTGCCCCCCCAGCACGTACCCATGCAGTTCTCCAGCGGGATGTCGGTGCCCAGCCGGATGTCATCAAGGGCGAGCTCTCCCGAGTGGCCGCTGTGTATAATTCCCTCAAACACAATCTATGAGAAATCAGGACAGAAATGTCAGTGCTAAGCTGGGAGGCACTGGGTGGCTGCTGCTCCTGGGGGAAAGGGTAAGAAATCTGCTCCTGGCTTTCCCTGCACACCTGCGGATGACCTGAGACTAGTGCTGCTTCCTTGCCCTGCCTCTGCCACCCCTTCCCCAGGGAAAGGTGCTCTGCAGAGATGGGTTCAGCAGAGAGATCGTTACCTGGCCTGGCAGCACTCGGCTTGCAATTTGTTCAATTAAATGCCTCTTGCACGGAATAAAAACTCAATAAATCAATGTTCCGCATCGCAGGCGACCCCCTGGCCCTTGCAGAAGTGATGCAAGTGGCATAACACTGACTTACAGCAGCAGTAGATTTGGCCCACGGTATTAACTGGGCTATGATCAGAAAAAGGAAGGTAAGGACACAAGATGCACAGCTACATTAACTGTAAAGTGCTGTTCCCATCAACATTATGTAAGAAGTATTGAAAATTTAGAGGAGAAGGGTCAATTTATTCGTACTTAATCACAGGCAAAATGTATCTGCAAAAATAAATAGTCATTAGCTCTAAGAACTGCTGAGTGGAGAGACTTGCATTATTTACATAATGATGCTGTTATTTAGCTAATGCCAGTATATTCACATTTAACGCACAAAGTAGTCAGCCAGCGCCCATCATTCTTATCTGAAGGCATATTGCGTTTACTGGTATTTTATGATAAAGCCAAACACACACATGCAAACTAGTCACACGGCTCCAGTGCAAAGCTTTTGCTTTATATGTCCCTGCCTATTCTTGAGCGTCCAAATAGTCACCTAGGGCTAAGTATTTCACAAACCTCCTCTCCACATTTTAGGTGCCCCCCTTCATCTGGGGTGCCTGGGTGGCCCAGACCCATGCCTGCCTGCAGGGACACCTCCCTGAAGGGCTGCCACCTGGCTGTGCAGGGGACACTGTCAGAGCTGTTAGTTCCAAGTTTGAGCCATCAACCCATGTGGGAGGCAGCAGTTCGGAGGGGTCAGTGGCCTGAGAGCGGCAGCACCCCAGGTCAGGGTTGGGGCTGGGAGCCAGCTGGAGCAAGGCTCCCTGCCGCAGTGGTCATCAAAGTGCTGCCTCAATCCTGCGAGCATGTTTCCTTCTGCTTTGGAGGCTGCTGGATGCCATGCTGATGCTCATTAACAAGT
The DNA here is from genome assembly GCF_023638135.1 of Falco biarmicus. Classification (NCBI taxonomy): domain Eukaryota; kingdom Metazoa; phylum Chordata; class Aves; order Falconiformes; family Falconidae; genus Falco; species Falco biarmicus. Next base: position 15,570,039 of record NC_079295.1, read on the forward strand.
GACAACAGTAGCCCTGGCTCCCTGGCAAACGGCACGCTGCCCAGAAGGGCTAACCACGCCAAAGGCACTCCTGGAAGCAGCAGCCTCTCCACGGGGTGCTAGCACGGCCGTGCCAGAGGGGCTCAGGCGGCTGCGGCAAGCAGCAGGGCTCCCTCCAGCTCATCCCTTCTCTTCCACTGATCTGAGAGGGGGACAGGGCTGCACCCAGCCCTCTGATCTGGTCTAAGGTATGTGAGAAGTGGATACACAAAGGAGCCTACATGCCCTCTTCCTTCTCCCCCATCAGCACTTGCAGCCGAGGCTGGAGAAGGGCTGTTTGCTGCCTGCCCATAAGAACGGGCTGTGCTCCCTCCCATCTTCCCACTTCTGGCTGAAGGGTTTGGGTTTGCTCCCTAGAGCTGTGCACCTGCCTCTGGTCAGACTATCTGATGGCCATCAACGGGGGAGGGAATGCACAAAACAAAATGAAAAAAAATAAAAAGAAAGAAAAGTATTTGCAAAGTGGGAGATTTGAGGAATATAAAAGGCAACAGGCTGAACAAAGGCCCAAGTCTGTGCAGAAGACAGGCACTCTCTGAATAACAAACAGTGTCGTTTAGTTACTATGGTAACTTGAGAAACACAATGAAAACAGCCAGTTCCCTAATGATGAATGGGCCCTGGCTCTGCAACGCTGAAATAAAGATGCTGGAGATGCCTGCCTGGTCCAGCACACCTTCCCCAAGCATCTTACCCTGTACTCCATGTCATAGCTCGGCAAGATGATGCGGCCTTCCCTCCACTCCTCCCCTTGGTCTTCTGCGATGACCCACAGCACCTTGTGCTCCTGGCTGGCTTCCCGCCAGACCCGCAGCATCACTCCATTGCTGCCCCACGCCTGGTACTGGAAGACCATGCAGACAGCACTTTGGGGCAGATAGATGGTGGGGCTGATGAGCCGAGCTCGCTGCCCTTCCCTCCTTCCACTGCTTTGCAGCTGCAGGTAATTCTTGCCATCTGTTTAAAGAGAAAAATACGTATTATTTGTTGTGGCCACTTGCAACAAGTGTCTCACCGCCTGCCAGGCAGCTTTGGCAGCGCTGGGCAGGACCTCACGGCCATGCCTGCAAGAGCAGGGTCTCGCACTGGCACCCTCTGAGCGCAGCAAGCCATGCTGCTGTGGTGCCCTGGGCAGCCTGGGCAGGGCACCGAGGAGCACGCTCCCCTCACCAGCCACCACCATCTGGTAGGAGACCGACAGCAAAACCAGAAAGCGGTAAGCTGAAGATCAGCATAATTAGGAGAAGTTAAAGAACAGTTATTGTCAGAAGAAGCGACACCATGATAATGACATTGGCGGGTGGGTGTGTGTGTGTGTTTATTCCGCTGGGAGCCTGCTCAGTTAACAAGCCTGAGGTGGGTTTTTCTAACCGCCGGTACTGAAAACTCATCTTATGATGGGGATCTCAAGCTGTGTTCATCCTGCCTCTTTTCATCCCCAGCGGTAAATACTCCACCATCAGGATCTAGCTGACAGTTTTGTTTTGAGGATACACATGACAAAATGAAGGCCTGGCTCTTAGTTTTTCCATAATGCAGCAAAACAGCCCCTAAAGCACAGCACAGAGGAAGGACGTGGTCCCAGCAAGTGAAGTAGGCACAGGCGACAGCCGGGTATTGCAAACTTGAAGGTAGCTGAAATACATGCAGCAGGGGATTTACTTGCTTTAATATTACATTTAAATTGTGCCATGCTTTTTGTGAATTCTCAGGGAGCAGATTTGGTATGTTTGATATCCCAGGAGAAGTTCAAGGCTGAGAGTGGAATTGGAGATACTTGATCTGAATACCAATAGCAGCAAAAGCCCGTGGATACAAATCCCTGGGCACAGCTGATTTGGTTTGGAATCAGTGGTTTCCAGCCCTCTCTGACGAGAAGCCTCCTCAAGGAGTTTCCCATTTGCAGCTTGGATGCCTGGAGTCCCTTAGCACAGACTGAAAGCCAAGCGTGTAGCTGACGTGGTCCTTACCTCCCCCCACTTCATGACCAATAGCAGGACAGAGCCCCTTGGGTTGCTCCAGCTGCAGTTCCTGCAGTACAAGGTGACACAGACAGGCCAACGGCAGATATTGCTGTATTTGGCATTTCAACAGAGGGATGGACATGCTACAGAGTGGGCACGTGTCACTGGTGCTTCATGCCAGCATGTGCATGCCACTCCGCAGCCCAGGGGGGTTACCCCTGCCCCAGGACCACGCCTGGGGATCCGTCGCTTCCCATCCCCACGTCTTAGCCTGCTGCACTTGACGGGCAAAGCTCTGAGCAGCAGCTTGCCTCCTGCTTGCCCTGCTCCCTCTGTGGCTTCAGTGCCCACAGCAATGGCAGAAGAGCAGCGTCTGCACTGAGAATGTTCACTAAGTGCACTGAAAACACCTCCAAAACTTAAACCAGAGAGATCAGAACTTAGAACCCCAATCCTGAGCATCGCAAGTCACGTCCCACTCGGAAAAGAGCATCTGACCTTGCTGCCAGTCAGCAATCCGGTGACATGCCAGCCCAAGGGAGACGTATCAGTGGTTGCACAGCCACTGGCCCTGCTACAAGTTTGTCACTGCCAGAGAGCTGGGCTGAAACCCATGTTTCATGTACCATGAGTGACACAGCTTTCTAAAATAAATTTAGGACAACAGCAGAAATATTTGCCATCACTCTACTCCTGGGATGTATGATCAAAATATTTCAAAAGCGTATCCACTCCATATGAACTTTCACTGATTTTGCTCCGTGAAGGACAAATCTGTCCCTGACCAGCCACATAAAGAGCAAGCAATATTTTCCAGCACCTATGAAATGTACCTGGGCCACTTGGCACTTTATGCCAACAACAGTAGCAGAAAAAACAGACGAAAGCATGTTTGCCCACTCCTGCTTGAGTGAATCACTTGAAGAAGTAGCATGCCGTTCTCTAATGGAGGAGTGTTCTTGTGATTTACCTCGGAGTGGTAGCGGTGGAGGAGGAGATGTGGGAGATAAATAAGTGGAGGAAGAAAAAAAAAAAATGAACAAGCTGTACTCCATGCCTAAGGAGCGATAAGGCATAATAAGTCATCAAGGTCTCCTGAATTAAAATCCTCTTTTTGTAATTCACTACAAGCCTCTTCAAAGAAAAAAGCAACAACAAGAAAAAAGCAGCAACAAACAAGGTAGAAGAGCAAATCAGACAGTGATCGTACGGTTATCTCACAGCTGAAATGGTCTCACAGGCAAATCTTTAACAAAAGCACCAGCCAGGCTCAAGAATGATCAAATCCAGGTCCCCAAAGTTCAGGACTGACTTTTGGTGCCAGTGTTCAGGCAGCCTGATCGAGTGCAGGGATGTTAGCTATCCTTGGATCCACCAAAGCCCACAGCTGACCCCAGGGGGCTGTGTTAATTGTGCAGCTGGACACCAGCCACGATCTGCACCCCTCACTGGGAGCCAGCGGTACCCAGCGTAGCTGCCTCCACCACTTCAGCAAAAGAGCCTGTGTGCCTCTGAGTCATACCTCTCCTTCCAGGGATGACACCAACCTCCTGTTTGTTCCCATTCCTATCAGGCTGTGAAATCAAAGAAACTCCTGAACTGCAGCCAAAACCAATGCCCCACTCAGCCACACAGGCTCTTTCAGAGCCATGGGAGCCCTCTCAAGCCCTGCATCTCCTGTGGTCCCCACCCAACGCTTGCTGGGGCCCACAGAGCTCTCCAGGGACCCAGTGGCAGTCCCAAGGGCTATGGGAGGCTCAGTCTTCAGGTGATGAACCCAGCTGCTCCCCTGCAAGTAGCAGTGGGTTTGGGCACCACATGCTCCCGCTCCTGGTACCAGTTTCTGGAGCAGAAAGCTGAGCACAAGCAGGCAGGACTTTCTGCGTCATTTGAAGATGAAATGGCTGGATCACTCTAGTGGCTAGTTGGACCTTCTGAAAAGCCTTATGAATTTGCTGAGACTGACTGAACAAGGACACTGTGGAGCTAATTGTTGGAACAGCATGTGGGAGCTTGGTGGTTCCAGTAGTCACTGTTTGATACAGTAAATGGAAGCCTTTGGCACAGAAAGCACCTGACAGGCTGATTTGCCCTGCTAAAATGCTTGAAGGGAGCCTTGCAACGATGAGCTGATCGATTCTTCCAGGATCAGAAATGCATTTTAATCTTTTTCCCAGAACTTTGCTTTGCAGCCTCTATTTCAGCTAATACAGCAGCTGCATCCCCCACTGAACTGGCACTGGTAGTTCAAAGTGACGGCTCAAAAAAGGCAGAACAAACCTGCTCAGGCATTTTAACCTACTGCTGGTTTTTGCAACTGATGCTACAGCATAAATCTCATGGAAGACTTATGGGATCATCTGGATGTAGGGGAGCCAGAGGAGCGTGAACATGCAACCACCCCAGCCAGACGATGGCAGTCACTTGTATGTGCATGGCAGTGAGTCCAGGATAAATCACCAGCTGGGCTCTGCAAACAAACCATCTGGCCAATGCGGTTTCCTCTTGGCATGCCCGTCCTCTCCTGCTAGCAAGCCATCTGAGAGGACATTAGGGGCAGCAGGGGATGAAGCCTCGCAGTTTCAGTCAGGCTGCAAGCCTGAGCCACGACAGCTTCCCCCCTCTGCAAGGTCAGCCTGCCTGTGCTTGGGTCCTACGCATCTCACTCCCTCTCCCAAGAAAAGCACCTTCCCTCACTGGTCTCAGCAGCACATCTGGAGGTTTTCCAGCAAAACCTGTCGGGCAGGATGTACACAAGCAATTACTGAGATTTCAGATTGCCCCCCCGCATTTCCACCTTGCTGGATATGGTTGAGTTACAAGCTGCTGCTCCTATGGAGGACCCACGCTGAATTGCCTTCACTTACGTCCCTCCAAAGGTCACCGCACTCTTCTTCATTGCAGAGCTTGTTTCACTGTGTGTTTCAGTGGCAGCGCTGTAGCCTGCTGGCAGCCACCTCTTGTCTGTCAAATCCCATAGGTGACACCTTCGGTCTGAGCCCCATCACCTGCCTGCACAGCCCCAAATGTCACTCTGGCCATGCTGTGCCAGGGCCAAGGGGACATCCCAGTGGGGTCTGATCCTGCCATTCTTACGGGGCATGTGAGCTGGAGGTTGCATCAGTCCTTGCCTTTCCCAGGAAGCGGATCAGCTCAGATCCCCTAGTGACTGCAGGGTGCTCTGGTAGCAGGGGGATGGCAGCTGCATGAATATGCAGATTGAAATTGGATAGTTATTATTTTTTAATTTTATTTTATTTTTTTTTTGGCAAGTCATACAAATTCACCTCAAAAGGCTGCCACCATAATTTCAGTGACAGGCCTCTCCTCAGTGACAGACTTTCATTTATGGAGGGAAATCAATCCTCCGTAAAACTAATATTTATATTAACTAGATCACTGTGTCTGCTGGAAAATCCCCTCAATTTTGATTATGTGTTAATTAGCCTGCCAAGTCCTTGCCGTTTCAGACTCTAAATCAGTCCATGAAAAGGCATAAACCCCCACACCTGCCCAGAACCAAGCCCTCCACCTGCTCTCTGGAGCCTTTCTAATGGATGGGCCATTACATCCTCTCTCTTAATTAAGCCTCACGTCCTCAACAGCATGGCATGATTGTGAGTCCTGCTGCCTCCCCTGGGAGTGCAGGGAGGGCACAGTGTCCCTGACAAACCAAATGCCAATTAGAGCCTGACATTTATGCTAAGTGAACTGCTTGCCACCACGCCGAGTCCACTGCCAGCCTGGCAGGCACCCTGTGTGCCCCTACATGAAACGGTGTGCGCAGATCCACCCGCGCCCCGCGTTTGTGCATGCACAATTAAAGGCATTAACAGAGCCATTGCTTCCACCACACAGGCTGCACATTGTGGCTTGCTCATGCATGCGTATGCTTTCCTAAACCAGGCTCTGTGACTCACAGGCTGCCAAGTCACTGCTGCGAAGTGACGGAGTGATGCACACGCTAAGATTTGAGAGACAGTGTCTTGTTTTCCAAAGAGCATTCCAGCCTGGTTTTATAGGCAGTGTGTGTCACTGGTGTCTGGGTCCAAAAAATGACTAAGGATTGAGACAGCAAGCAATGAAGAAATGGGTGAGCCGCAGAAGAATGGTTTCCTCTCTGCCTCCAGCCCAGCCCAGTGAGCAGGAGCTTTGCTGGCAATGCAGAGGCAGATGGTGCCTGTGCCCCTTCTCTCACGAAAGACTGTACGAGCATGAGGACAGCCACAGCCTGGCCCCAGCCCGTGGCCAGGACACTTGCACATCCCAGCCGACGCTAGCAAACCTGCCGTGATCTGGGTGCTGGGGCATCCCAGCTCCACCGTGCTGCAGGCAGCCAAAGCATGAATGACTTTTTAGAGTTTGCTGTCTTCACTGTGCAAACAAGTCAGGAGAGCTGCGTACAGCTTTGCTGAGAGGCAATCTGCACCACACATGGGGTGAGCAGGGAGAGACAGAGCCAGCTATGTGGCCTCCTTTCTCCTTCCCACAGTGTGCAGCTGCTCACTCATTGCACAGAAGTGCTTTACTTTCACACCACCCCACAAGCAAAACTCACTCCTACTTCAAAGGGGACAGGATTGACCCTAGAGGTCAAAATGTGTCCCCAAGGCACAAGCTCTGAGAGTAGTCTCATGAGAGTTAAGTGCAGACCCAGTTCAGTCCATTCCTGCTCCATTAACACCACGAAAACCTTTCTGCTAGTTTGCACAGAGTAGGATGAAGGCCTTCAGGCAGAATTTCTCATGGATCGCAGGAAAAATATGAAACTTTCCCTTTTAAGGATCCCATGGGAAAAACACAGGAATGGTAAAGGTTCACCATTGGCTCAAAAAAAGTACAACATTTGTTTTCCTTAAAAAAAAATAGCTCTTATAAAACTTCAATGCACTACAAACACCCCTCTGCTGGAAATGCTTCGAAACAAATAAACTTTTCCCTGCAGCGCCTGCCACCCAAATAAGCAGCATTCCTGACCCTCAAAGCCAGAAAGGCCACGGCCCACAACAGAAGCCCTCGGTGGGTTTTTGCAGCCCAGCCCAAGAGCTATGTGGTCTGGAGAGCCGCAAGGCTAAAATCGCTTTGTTTTCCGTGTGCATGTACAGCTGCCGACATCCGAACAACGTGGGGTTCACAGTGCTGCCAGGGCTCTGACCCTGCTGCCATGCTCCCCCAAATGAGAAGCAGTGTGTGGTGGAGGTGCAGATCCCACAGTGCTCTTCTAGGGCCATAAGATATTTACTTAACGACTGCAAGAAAACTGGAGGGGAAAAAAATGACTTACACGACTTCCAGCTTTTCAGTGCCGGCTTGATAGTGTAGCACCACTGAGAGCAATGCAACTGCACCTACCCGCTGCGGATATAACCCAGGATTTTTACACCCTTCAGGATCAAGACCCTGGTGAAATTCAGAGTTGGTGAAGAGTTGAGGTGCCCAACTTACCAACCCAGATTTCTTTTCAGGTCTTAAGACCTCTCTCTATCTTGACACAAATGGCACATTGACATTGCATGCAGCAGGAAGGGGCTCGAAACCTCACTGAAACCTGAACTTTTTGCTCCTTGAAGCTTGCTAGGTGCAGCTAAGGGGAATCTTTCTACAGATAGGAAGCATCTGAAAATCCATAGAGGGAAAAATCCTGGCAATCTCTTGTGGGGGCATGGAAAAGGGAGCAACAGTATTTTCTAGGCTTGCAAAGGGCAGGGTAACAGCTGGAACCATGCTGGGTTTCTGCTGAGTTGGGCACTTTGGGTCAACTTCCACCAACAGGGTCCCCAGACATGTAACGGGAGCCTGCAGGAGAGGACGTGGAGCTAATCCATGGTGTGAAGAGCCCAAGGAACAGAGGGCTAAAAAAAGAAATGCAGAGCTGCCTGAAAGAGTATCTTGGAAATAAAAATAGTGGAATGAGAGCAGTGGGTGTCTTGTCAGTCTTGAGAAGTCCTCCGTGCCAAAGACGAGGAGGAATTGCATACAGCGCATAAAATGAAATCGGGAGATATCTGAGGAATTCAGGCCTGTCTCTCAGCAGACTTTTCTAATCAAGTGCCTCACAGAGGATATTTCACCATGGTCATTTCCTCCCCCCCCTCTCTCATGCAGACTGAGCCAGGGGTCCTCCTTTCATTATTTTTTTTTTCCTTTTAATTTTAATTCTTGTTTTGCAATTTTCAGAAGAAGTAGAAACACATCCCACATGGCTCTTAAAGGCACAGCACATTTCCTTGCTACCGTGGAGCAGCCCAGGCTTCTAGCCCAGGCCAGCACCTTTAAATCACGAGTAAATTGGGATCCAGCAGCTTTGAGTTCCCGTTAGCTTTTGCCCTGCCCCTAAACCAAGCACAGCTGCTCTCCTTCACCCAACTGCTCACCCCAGGGTGGGGAATTCACAAGAAAAGACCACCCCGAACAAGGGCTTTTCATTCCTTGCTCCCTGGAGTCTGAAGATGAATTTTCTAAGTAGAAACAAAATGCTGGAGGGAACGTGAGGGAAAGGCAGGGGAAGAATGGGGGAGTGTGAACTAAACAATGCTTCGATTCTGTCCCACCGAGGGGCTGGCATCGCTTCTGTTTCATGTTTCTTGAGTTGCTTTTAAAAGCTGTGTGAGGAGGAAAAAAGCAAATAGTTGTTTCCTTTTGTGTCCTGTCTTCTTCATTTCTAAGAGCAGGACCAAAGCGAGGCAGGGCAGCGATGCCTTTGCATGCCGGCCACTCTGCAGCCTGGTGCGGCATGGGCAAGGCAGCGGCACGGCCGCCGACAGGGCTCATCTCTGCCCGATGCTGATGCCACGGCAGTGCCAACAACCAACCCTCAGCCTGTGCCAGGTGCCTGCTGCTGGCACCCTCCAGCACTGTGGGCAAGTCACTTCAGCCCTTGCAGCAGCCACCTCCTCTTCCTCCTCCTCCCCTGCCCATGACTTGCCAAGCGCCTGCACCCCGTCCGTGCTTCAGTGCCTGGCTCAGCCCGGTGCCGTAACCCAGAGCTCTGCGCACCAGCACGAGACTACATCACTGAGCGCAGTAGCAGAATGTTCCCCTGGCCACAGCAATGAGGTTTTGCAGTTCTTAACTAACTAAGAAAGAGAAGAAAGGGTAGAAGAAGGGTAAAACCCCCCCCAAAACTGCCTGCTGAGCCATCTGAGGCAGCACCAGCCTCTCCCGGACTGTGCACGTGCGCACACACGCGCATGCGCACATACGACACAGTCTTCTAAGAAACTATGGCCAACTAATTGTAGGGAGACTCAAGGGAGAGGAAATGAAATGAAAAATTGAGTCTGAGTTATAAAAATAAGTAATTTTTATCCTACTTGCAGGAGGCTTATATTAATTAAACATTATTACAGCAAAAGAGATGGGGAGGGTTATTAAGTCTGGGGCTTGCTGTAAGTGTTCTCTCCTGTTGCCTGAGGCTGCACTGAGCTCCAGATATTAATCTTCCAAAGCACTCAAATGCTGAAGAGATAAACACTTGAAATATGAAAATATTTTTCTCCATAGCAGACACAGTGTCCCTATGTCATGCCAAAGAATTTGTCAGATGTCCATATATGTTGCACTTAACAGCATTACCGTGTCTCTTGGAAAATGCCGAGCACCTCAGGAGCTGAAGAGAGAAATGATGTGTGCATTTATGTGGGGGTGATTTGTGTGTGGAGATGTAGCAGATTCTCCTCTTCCCATATGTTTCTGGAATACATATTTTCCTCTTTAGCACTGCCTACCAGGTGTTGGCTGCACGGCTTTCCAACTGGCTGGCAGCACTGCCAATCTGGCCAGTGCCTCTGCCAGGTGGCTAACAGGTTCGCCTGAATGTTTGCATCTCGAGACTCAACCTCACTGGGGGGAGGGCGGGGAGGAGCCCACAGCATGCATGGCACCCTGGGTGCATGGCACAGAAACACTGGAGTCACCAGGCATCGGAGCAGAGCTGCAGACAGGTAAGATCAGCCAGCTCTCCCTGGGGGAGCCCTGAGTTTGATAAGCAATGACTGATAGTGAAGAGAAGCGATGCTGCAGTGATGCAGTCAACTGTCACAAGGAAACTGGCAAATGTTCTTCATGCCACCCATGCCACAAAGTCAGTAAGGGTAAAGCAAGGGCACTAGTCCCAGGGCAAGTTCCAAGATGTGAGGCTGAAGAACCTGATCTATCAACCACACTGCCAGAGGCAGGCTCCCTTCCAACCCATGCCAGCACATCTCAGTGAGGTCCTCCATACATTAGGCTCTGCCATGCTCATGCAAATCTTCTGCTTCTAAAGCACAGTAGAGAAAAAGAGCAAAAGTCAAACAGCAAGAAGCTGGCGTATTTCAGCATTTTTAGGGCTTAGCTCATCTTTCACTTGGAGGAGGTTGAAATCCAGCCTATGCAAGCCCAGAGTGCAGAATAGCTGAAGACTATAGGCAGCCCGAGCAACATATGGGAGGAAGAAATGCATCTCTAACAAAAGAGGAAATGCATTCTGCAGAAAAAGCACTGGGTCCTACAGAAGATGTTTGGAACAGAATGTGGAACAGAGCCTGGGCTAACCTTCATAGTCACAGGGGGTTCAAAGCCCAGTGTCTGATTCAAGGCTATCTCAAGAGGATAGTTAGTACAACTCGGTGCCAGCGGTCACAGACCTATAAATAAGTCATGAACCATACAGCAAAGCATCTGAAAGCTTCCACAAAAGAAAACGTTCAGCTCTGCACAGCCTTCACAACTCTCGACAGCTGTCCAATAATCAGTCATACTGTTCACACGGAGAAAGCCCCATCAGCTCCCTCTTCCCTGTTTTGGTACGGTATTAACCGTCTTACCAGGCACAGTCTCAGAGCTTGGTTCAGAGTCGCCCATCCAGGTGCTTGTAGGCTGCACAGACCACGTATAACCCATTGCCAAGTCATGTGACCAACCACAGAGGTCTTCAGGGAGATCAAAGTTGCAGTTGAAGTTCACAGGGAGGTGGAAATCTTACGAAAAGAAATAGAAGCAAAATAATAAAGTTGGATTAAAAAATGACCTGCCCGTGAAGGGTTGCTATTAAAAAACAAGCCAAAACTAAAATAGCTGGCAAGCCATAAATACTGAAGAAAGCATGAAATCTCACTCACGCTGATGCTTTTAACCCATCTCACATTTCGTCAGCTCCAGGGATCAGCCTTAAATTCTGCATCATCAAAATGCTCACACCACGTCCTGTGGCTAATCCACCAAACTAAGCAAATATAAAAGCCAGTACCAAACGCTTGCAGACTCTAATCAGCACCTTCTCTTCAGCCCCTGGAGTGGTCAAATATTAAATGCCTTCTTAAATGTCAGGGAAGAGCGCTTCCTGAGTGCCCTGTGCTGATCAGTTCCTGCTCTGGCTCCAAAAGGAGAATCTCAAGTGCTCCAGAAACCCAGCTCCTGAGTGACAGATCTAGCCACTTGCACCAGACGGGAGCTGTCTGTCAACGTGGTGAGCTGTCACTCACCCCTTCCTACCTTCTTGTGGAAATGCTACCAGGGGAAACATGGGGCCACCATGAGCTCAGGCTTTTGGATTCTGAGTGAAAGGAGCCAGCCTCTATTTCTAGCTCCACTATGGACTCACCACATGGTCTTTGGGCGAGTCATTTAATTTTTCATCTGTGAAACAGAAGCAGAGTTAATTCCCCTGTGTCAACAGCTTTAAAAGCTCTGGAGAGCTTTCCTGCAGAGACAGGTCTGTGGGCAGGAGGGCATATACCAGAGGCTGCACGTAGCAGCAAGGCAGCTGCTGGCTCCTTCAGTTGGGGAAACAGCCAGAAGGCACAGAGGCTGCAGAAAAGATCCGAGACCATCCCAAAGACTCAGCGGACATGCACGTCAGAGTCCAATTATAGGCCGGGTTTTTCCTGAGCAAAGAGGAAGTTTTAAATCACAGTGCCCACAAAGTGAGTGATAGCCAGGAGGAGGTGAATGACTCAAGCGATAGGCATCAGGGAACTTTGCTGTGAGGGGCAGAGGGCTTTCTTTACATGCTCCCACTCCGAAATAAAACAATGCAGATCATGCATCCTTTTATTCCAATCTAATCTCATACCCTGGAGAGCAGCATTGTTTCTGTTTGGCTGTCATAAATCTGATTGTCCAGAGAAACACACTCATTGTTTATGGAGTACCAGAATGAAAATTGTTACTAAATCTGAGGGAAGCTGATGGGAAAGCTGCTTCCACGCTCCATGGTATACTCCGCTTGCTCTCCTGCCCTGGACTGCACCCAGGAACTGTGTTGTTGCAGAGATTATTACTGGCCTAAATTTCCTCTCTGCAGTTTCCCACATGCCTCAATGGTAGCAGGGTTGCACAAGTTTATCACTGAGGCAAAGCAATAAGCATCAGGCCCTTTGAGATACTTCTGCAACTTGCATTTCCAGAACTGAACTACAGCAGAATCCTGATGGGAGGTGTGAAAAAGCCAGTTAATGTTCTTTTTAGAATTTATTTATTTTAAATTTTTTCTCTGGGGCTGGAAGCTGAAATGACAGAAGTCCTAGGAGATATCTCAAAAGGCAGCTTTTCCTCAGGAGATTTCTTGTTGCAGTCCTTGCATAAATGCCTCAGCCCCAGCGCTGAGGCCCAGGCTTTGCTGTTGTGCCCAGGGGCACGTATCTCCTGCATACTGCACAGCTCTGCCAAGCCCTCTCTCCTTAATCTGGACATTTCACAAGCTTTAGATGCTCACATCCCCCTTGCAAGGAGCAGAATATGATGTCTGTTCTTTTACAGGTAGGAATCTGAGGCAGAGAAACTTAGCTCCCCCAGCACTGGCTTTTAACAAGCACAGCACGTAGTCTAAACTAACGTTCAGCCTCTTCTATAGTCAGTAGAGGCAGGCAAGCACCACAGATACCAAACCATTTCTGTATATCTGACAGCCATCTAAGGCCAGGAGGACAAACTCCTGCCTGGAGTTAGTGTTCCCCTCTCTCTGCTGCTGGCACAAGGCGCTCAAACTGTCCTCCGAAATTTTAAGCAGCTGATATTAGGGAAGATGATCCTTAACAGATAGGTGTTCAGGACATCAGCCTTCTCTACGTGTCGTGATTTACTCCCACAGTTGTGACCTCTGCAGGAGCTCAGCATACCAAGCAGCCTGAATCTCTTTCCTGAATCACCTTCTGAATTTATGACATCCAGCCAAGGGGATCTGGAACACAGGTGACTCTAAACAGGGCACTAAGTGAGTTTCCTCGGGTCACGTAAGGAAGCTGGGAGAACAGCTCTTCAAGTCCCGTACCGTAGGGACTGAATTAGCTGCTATCTCTTGCTCTTGCATCCTTTCTTGATATAACTTATCAGATTTTGTTTGGGTTTTTTTATCTTGGCCTATCACTAATAATATTACACTAAGCTTTCCAGGAATCAGCCCCATGTATAGGAACTAATGGGAAGATAAGAGTATTTGCTTAGCTCTTAACCCATCCCTTATTGAGATGAAGATGTGCTGCTCTGATACATACCCTCCTCTTCTCCACAGCTATCACCACACTCTGTTGCCTCTTCATCAGTTGGGTATGGGGTGGTGGTCTGTTCGCTCTTCAAAGTGGGCACCAGTGTCTCTGCAGTGGGCTTTACATCTGAAAAAAATGGAGCAGAGATGCTATTTGCCACAGACAGTACAAAAAGCCCAGGTAGGAGGAAACAAAGCAAAAAATCTTTTTCTTGTGTTCTTATAATGTTAGGAAGACATAGAACAAGAATACCATGAGATTTCCACGTGTTACAAATGTCAGCATGGTTTGAACTTCAAGTGAACTGGCTGTTTCCATATGGGAGTTCTTTTGATTTAGAGTTCCTGTTGGACAAGGCTCTCCTCTAGACATACATGCTACTTTTTCTCTTAATTTTTTAAACGACACTGGTGTTGGCAATCCACTTAGCTGTCATTACTGGATAAGAGAGATCACAGGCAGAATGTCTTTTTCTTTCATAAAGGCATATGACACGTTAAAAAAACCACACACAACATTCCCACCAATTGTGCCAATTTATAAAACAAGTCACTCAAACCCACAAATGACGTAACCACAAGCGGACCCAGAGGATCCCCTAGTGCGCTCTGGCTCGCTGCAGAAAGCATCTGGTTTCACACTCCAGGCTCCTGACTACGCTTTCAAAGGGTCTCTGTCCAATTTCCCTCTCTCCAACATGGCCCGTGTGAAACAACCTCCAAGCAGGTGTCAAGGGAAATTTAAGCAAGAAAGGGAAGGATATTAAGATCAACAGTAAACGACATTAGGTTCCAGCAGTCTCTCCTTTTACGGGCGCGTTAACTGGAGTACAGCAGGCTTGATTCTTTCCACTTTTAAAAAGAGGCTGCTTTGCTCAGTTATGTGTGATTGTGTTTCTTTGTCGGCACCCTTCAGGATATCATTTAATAAAGCCAGAAGCAGGAGGAAATGGCTAAATACATTGAATATTTTCCATAGGCTCCTTTCTGCCCTTTTATTTTCCTGTTATTAAACATGTTGCACATAAACTCTCAGCATTCTTTTACTTTTTTTTCCCCACTGGCTGTCTTTTGTTCAGGATAAAATACCAAATAACCTCAAAGTCTTTTAATTTGTCAGTTCAAATTTGTTACAACCCCATAAAACTCCAAATGCAACAAAGAAGCAAATTGCAAGCAGCCAGGCACAGAAAAATGTCATAAAAAAGGAAACAAAAAAAAAAAAAAAGCAGCAGGTGAAGGCAACATATCAAAAGCTGCAAGTTATTTAGAGCTGGTACATTTTTTTAGGTTGTTGTTCTTGTATATTGAGATTTATAGCTGAAATATGACAATGTGGAAGGACCTTGAAAGCCAAGTCCCATACGGGACACAGATGCTGAGAGGATGTAAATCAACAGTGCTGCATTGCCCTGGACAAGCCACAGATACGTATCTTGAAAAATCAGTTACCATGGCAGAGCTGAAACACGATGGTTACAAGAGATAATGAAAATAGCAGGCAGGACAACGTGATGTGTGAAACGGAAAGTGAAAAAGAGATCTTGCTTGCTTGCTTTCTCTCTCCCTGACCCAGCAAGTGTCTGTGCAACTGGTGGTAACTGCTGATCAAAATGCAAAGTCACTGTGCAATTGAAACCAGATGTTGGGAACTTCAAAGGAGAGAAAACCAGCTGCAAGTAAACATTCATCAATCTCCACTCTTCAGAGGAAAAATTTTGGCAGGTCTTTGAAAGAAGCCAATTGCTGACTCTCTGCTTCCCAATTTTTGAGGTACTAGCCAACTAGTTTGTGAGCTCAGTTGCTGTTCAGTTACCTGTTTGACTTGGTAATTAAGATGCTTGTTGCCGATAAGAAAGAGAAACAGCTGTGCAGGGTACATATGGGCTTAGGCCCTCACTTGAAAATATTTTCAATCAGCTTGTTTTAATCCATCTCTTAATCTTGTTCCCAAGCAAGTGTGGTTGCCTGGGTTTTCACAGCCAGTTCTGTAACTTGCCTGGGTCCTCCCAGCGAAGGAGGGCTGTACCTTGGCATTGTCGAGGACTGCTGCTTGTAGCCAGCCTGGGTTTAGCATGCAGATAATGCTATGGGCTATCTCTGCTCCCCAGGTTGCATCAGGGATACAAATGCTTTTTATAACATGGTGAATCCACAAGATTACAAGCCCTGCTCTGATTAGAAAGCTGAATGCCTTTAGATCAATAAAGCTACGAATATTTATGACTTGGCAGTTGAGTTTTAAACATTGCAATGTGGAAATGATTAGACAGCCACACTGAGAAATGACCATAAACCACCCTGCCTGGATAAAACATGGGCTGTTACTGCTGATACTGAAACTAAGCGTGGACATAGCCATAGAAGAAAATTTGGAAAAAATAGCACAAGAAGTTGGGGATGCCAAGTCCCTCTTATTCTGATTTGGAGGAGCGCAATGGTGGGGCTGACGTGTACATGGTCAGAGGTCTTGTGCAACTGCCTCCCTTTGCAGCAGTGATGCAGCACTGTGATGCACCAGCCAGCAGCGGTCTGCAGAGATGGGGCTGCTGGAGACTCCCGGGAGCTGCAGGCAGCAGCAATGCAGGAGCTGCCTGACCACTTCCACATGGAGCCTCAGCTCCCGCTGCTCGCATGAAAGCCACGGCGCCTGCTTCTCCTACAACATCCCAAAGATGCTGTAAGATTTAAATTCAGATCTAATCTTGATTTAAAGTCCAGATAATTTACAATGGATTCCCAGTCCAGGGGGAGATTTGCCATTGATTTCAAAGGTGAAAAATGATCATTATTAACTGTGTGTACGCGTGTTGTCTGATTTGCTGTTAAGTGTTTGTAATGCATCTCACAGCACATCACCCAAGGAAAGGGTAGTACAGACTCCAGAAAAGGGTGGAAAAAACCTCTGCATCCTTTAAGCTTCCTAGAATGGGAATTCTTATGACAAAATGCCTTCTACAGATGTGTTTATAAAATAGAAATCATACCTCTTTATCACTGACATCTGGACACCAGATTCAGATTTAAGCAGATTATTAAAAAATAAAATAAATTTTAAAAAGGGACAACTAACCACTGGCACTGAAAAGCTAGCATCAGACCCAATGAGCTGTTGGGTGTGTTTTTGGCTTTTGGGGATGAAACCATGGAGCTATCAATCACCACTGGGCCTCAGAGGGTCAGAGGCACAACCTTTGCTGATCCCAGTGAGTGTGTTAGATAGTTTTCACCTCTGTATTAAAAACAATGGTGGCTGCAAGGCATAACACTTGTGAAAAACAGGTGGGCAAAAGTGAACAAACTTCCCTGGTCTTAGGGATGCTGTAGAGATGTTGTAGAGTTAAATCCCCAATCTTTTTTCTGCAAAAGGAACATGGGGTTCAGTGAGAGAGGGACGTTTCTTTTTACAGCAAAGCCTTATCATGGCAACTCAGGTTACCTGTACTGGTTACTGCACCCCTCTTCTGCACCTCTGTTTCTCTCCCTATTTTTTATCTTACCCATGTGGATTAAAAAGCCCAAATGTTATCTAACACAGAGACTGGGAAAGCCTGCACATCCAGATAAAAAAATCTGAAAGGAGGGAGAGGGGAGCTGGGGAAAATTCCTGTATGGGGCTTTGTGTGAAAGCTTAGATTAGGGTCCAAACATTGCTGCTACATCCTGCATCAAGGCCAGTACTTTTTAGGGTGGAAGTAAAAAGATGGGGTCAGGCCACACTGCAGGGTCTGCCTTCGTGGCTGCAGTCTCCCTGCCATGGCACGGCCCTGAGGTGGGACTACAGGGAGAGATATAACCTTACACATGCACCTTGCTCGTTCAGTGCCTGCTGCAGCCCCGATGGAGCCAGTGGGCAGAGGTGCAGGGGCTCCTACCTGTCCAGTCGCAGCCCAGCACCTCCAGACGCATTCCTATTCCTGCTGGGGACCACCTCTCTGGGTGCACTCGGACGTATTGGGCAGGAACAGGATCAAACCTCCGGACTTCAGGGATATCGTAGTGGATATTGCCTTCAAAAAGCTAGAGAGAGAAAGAGAGGAAGGGGGGTGGGGAAGGCAAGTGATGCGTGTGTCCCACATGCTCTCCACCAGACTTGATAATTTGGGTCTGGCAGGATGCAGCCACAGTTTGAAATCGTTTAGCTGTCCGACTAGCGGCCATTGAGTCCATCTGAACAGAAATTGGGCTGTTCCTGCTCAGTTTCATAAGGACCAGATAGGCTGTTTTTAAGAAACTTGCACAATCTCTCTTGGCCTCTGCTTTATACCCAGGGGTCAGATTCTGATCCAAGCCACACAGGGGAAGCTTGGGAAATATCCACTGACTTCACATATAAATAAGATCAGATTTGTCCTTTGGCAAATAAAGAAGCTACTGCATGTTCTAATATAGTGTAAACGCTCATTCTTCCTCACAGTCCAAGTACTGCTGCTTTTCAGCTTACGTGCATGAACTCAAGTCTGTGGGGAATAAACAGAGGGCTAAAGATAGCATCAGGCCTTCTAAGACTCATTTGTAGGATCAGGAAAAATTAAAAGTTACCCAAATTTTCAGAAGCAGATGAGTTTGCATAAAACCAGAACAGACAGGAGCAGAGAATTCATTTATTCCTCAAGCCCCCTGTCACTCCCATACTGCTAAGTGGAAAGATTATGGGGAACTCCAGTGATATGGGAAAAACGTGGGGAATTTCAGGGTCACTCCAGTGTGGCAAAAGGGACTTAAGATTTAGCACATTTCCCAAAGAGAAGTTGTGATTCATCTTCCTCTTCCAGAGGTGTAAGCCACAACAGCAACATCTTTCCCCTTAAAATGCGTAATTAGTTTCTGTCAAACATAACCAAACACACCATCTTGTGCGCTCCGACCTGCAGGAGCTGGGAGGACCAGCAGGTGATGTCCACATCCCCAGACCTGGTCCACAATGAGAAATGAAGGGAAATTGCCTTCCTTCAGGCAAGGTGGAACTACAGCCTCCAGGGCAGCTTAGGAGCCACACCAGGGGACACAACCTAGGATTTCATGGTGACAACCCAAACTCCCAAGCTCTCTGTGGGGACTGACAGCTGATTTCCCAAGACCTCATCAGGCAGACTGAAGATAGCCAGAAAGATATCTCATTTTGCAGCTGCTCCAGGTACTGCTTACCTTGGCTTGCATTGTTTTAGGGTCCTGGATGAAGTCCCAGTCCTTTCCATTCATGCTGTAGGCCACCTTAAACTTCTTCACGAAGGAGCGAGACTCAGTGGTGGTCACACTGTCCCCTCCACGAGCCCCCTGGATAATGACGCCTTTGATATTCTTTGGGATGCCGAGGTCCACCTGCAGCCATTCCTCCCCAGGCTGGGCTTGGGGGACGCGGGGAAACCAGCCTGAGCGGCTGCTCACCAAGCGGGCCATGCTGGGAGACCAGTCATAGCCTCTGATGGAAGAGGCTGAGATCTGTGAGTCAGGGATAAGGCCAGAAAGCATTCCCAGCAAGCTGGAGCAAGGTGAATCTGTAGGGAAAGAAAGGGCATGAACAGCCAGGGCAGCTGAACAAAGCACTCGTGGGTTTCCCCACAGGTTTAAGGTCTGAGCACTGAACCAGCACCAGCACTGGGTGCTTCCCACTTGCCTCTGGGGTCTGGGTGCCTGTTCCCCCAAGCACATCCCTTGGGTTGGGTGCCTCCATGCTGCTCATAGTGTCACCATCCCCACCCCAAGCAGCCCATGACAGCTGCAGGGGACAGCACCCCAGGACAGGCTGTAAGAGGGACAGAGAGGAGGGCTGAGGCCAAGGAGAGGAGAGGACCCTCACCAGTGATGCGGCAGCCATACAGCTCCAGCCTCAGGGCAATGCCGTTGTGCCAGCTCTGGGGACGGATGCGCACGAAGCGTGTGAGCACCGGGCTGTGGATCTTGTTGAGAACCACCTCTGTGGCATCCTCATTGGCCTGAAATGTCTGCAAGGGAAAGAAGGCAAAAACAGTTATCTTCTCCCCAGGCAGAAAGAAATAACCAGATCAACAGCTAAAACTGTTAACAGGGAAGACTGAGGAGAGGCTTTCTGGGCAAGGCCAGCCTCCAGCCAGGGCAAGCACCCAGGGGCAGGCAGGGAGAGCTGAGCCGCTGGCAGGACAGCATTCCTCAACTCACCCATCAAGCAGGAGACACAGGAGCTTGCTGCCCCGCTGCCTCTCACAGCACCCTGAGGCACCTCAGACTGTAAGGCCACAGCTGCTTTGAGCTCACCCCCAAACCTAGAGCTGCTCCAACAAAAAAGCCCAGATGCACCTGAACAGTGCGTGAGACCTTGCCTCCCCTCTGCAGGTAAACGGGCTGACAACCTGACACATCCTCCTGCTGAGCTCCACCGGGAAACATCGTGCGCAAGCAGCAGTGTGAGCAGGGAGGATGCTGCCTCTGCCTGGGGTGACAAGATGCTGTCCCAGCCAGCCTCTCACCCCTGCCTCTCCCGCCAACATGCAGCCTACCACACAGAGACAGCTTTTCGGGAGAGTTTATGATGCGACATGATATGAAAAGGCTGTTGCCTTACCAGATGGCCATAATCAATAACTACCAGATGGACGTTAGATCCACCCCTCCTGCCCATTATTTTAATAGGCTGGACAAAGGCTGGATACTTGTGGTTCTGTTTCAGGCTGCACAGCCATAGTGCAGAAGAGAAGAGGGGAAAGAAGAAATAAGTACCCAACCCAAGGCAATTTTCAACCCTTTCTCTGCTTGCAGCATAAAGCACTAAAGCTCACAGACGGAGGCTGCAGGCATTGCTCGCTTTCCCTCCAAGCGCACAGTCTCTCAGGACAGGCTAGAGCATCCTCTAATCTCAGCTAGGAGCTGCATCCACACTGAGAAGCTGGCTGGGCTCTTCTGCAGGCTCCTACCCTGCATATGCCATGCTAAGCACAGGAGCTCCCACTAAGTTTATTTTGGAGCAGATCAGGAGGGTGTTATCTCTGGCACTGATCTTCTGTCAGAGACAAGAGTCAAACAATTCAACTGCAGATCCCCACGATCCACAACAGAAAATGGGGCGAGGTTGTATCCTGGTCTCTCACCCCAAATAGTGGTTAAGAAGCATTTTATAAGCCTTTCACTGGTTTAGGCCTGCAGACAGCACGTTATTGATCTTCCCCCAGGATCCAGCACGCCAGGGCGCACAGAGAGTGTTTGCAGAAAGGGACAGCAGCTGTTCACAGCACTGCAACCAGCTCTAGGCTATCCAGCCCAGGACGGTGGCACTCCTGCCAGGGCAGGGAGCAGTCACCCCCCAGAGGGCCTTGGTTACAAATTTGGCTGGTTACTGGGATTTGGGGTTGATGTGAACTTGAGCAGAAATGCTAATCTGGAGAATATATATCATGCTGCTACCATTTAGCAACACAGCATGGTTTATGTGTTTTTAATATCCTATTTTATCCTGTCTGACCCCACTTCCCATCCTTTTCCTTGCTCAGCAGACACCAAACACCCTTTTTTCCAGCAGGAGGTCTATGAGAAGAGTGGTTACTGTGAAACACTCCCCAGGCATGCGTGTGTATGTGTTGTAAACCTGTGGGAACACACACACAGGCTGAAAGGATACATTTCCACACCACAGCAAAGCCTCCAGGTTTATGTCAACACAGAAGCTGACACACAACACCTTACCTCTGAACCTAACACCGGAGGACAGGAAATGTTTATCTGAGCTGGTGCAACTATTATAGCATGAGGAGCACCACGTCAGGTCAGCCCAAAGATCCCTCTGTCCCAGGGGGCGGCTCCTGATGGTGGCCCAGCAGATGCCCAGGGGCAGCAAGCCCAGAGGAGTTTTCTCCTGGCAACCTCTTGCCTTCCCACAATCAGCAGTTTGAAGACTCCATGAGCCAAAGGTTGCATATGGACCAGCATGTTTTAACAGTCACTGACGAGGTTTGCTGCTCTTTTTGGTTTAACATATTTCCAGTTTTGTTCTTTTTTAGCTCTCTTCACACATATGAGTATCAGGGGCCAGAATCCAAATTTACACCAGCGTAATTTGTTGCTGACTTCTGCAAAGTCAAGCTTGACAGAAAGCAGAAGCAGGACTGAGCCCAAAAACTTTACCACTATCACATGCATTGCTGAAAGCATCTCTTACATGACCTTAGTCCCAACCACCTGCTTCCAAGGAGCGCAACCTCAATTCTGCTTTAGATCTGGGGCCCAGTAATCTCCTCAGATTAGATGACATTCAACAAGCTACATAACTCTGAATCCGGGGCCTTGACACCCTGGACTGCCAGTTTATAAGGGCAGAAACGGCACCTGGGTTCCAGCTCTCTTATCAGCCACATTGGCAGGATCTCCCCAGTGACCCTTGTTTCTGTAAAGCCCCAACTGATCATAGCACATCACTGCTTCTCACCCCGTTTAGCTTCAGAGAAAGGGGACATGTTCAGAGGGCAGGTGCTTAGTGCTGTTAGAGAAGTGGGGTCCCCCCACATGCCGGGCCTTTCAGCCTCCTTCACAAGTGGAAACGCACTGTGAGCCCTCAAGTCCCGACACTGCTGACCAGGGTCTGACCCTGAGCATGTGGTTCCTCTGCATTGAAAACACCAACCCCAGAGCCCGAGTGCACCGTGGAGAGAGTCCCATTGACTTGAACAGGCTCTACATCGTGCCTCAAATTAGCACTCACGGCATGGGAAGAACTAGCAGGAAAATGTGTGAAATTGGGAGCGCCAAGAAAGCAAAGATTTCTTTCCCCTTACCAAAATAGAACATTGCTATTCCTCCCATCCTATCTGCTTTTCATCCCACTCAGCACATATTTTGAGCCAAGTCTTCAAATGGTGTAAATCAACATATCGCCATCGAAGTATAAGAAGTCACGGTAATTTACACCAGCAGGAAAAAAAAAAAAAAAACCCTGGCTGTGATCTATGGAGATAGATAGATAGATATACACTCAGCAGAGAGCATGTATGCGCATGCACACGCACACGCACTGAAGGGTGACAGAGCCAGAAGACAAATGGGAAAACCATTAACAAATTAAAAGCACCTTCCAAGAAGCAGTCAAGGGAACTCATTTTCACTGCTGCCTCAAAGAGCTGCCTGTACCCTCCCCATATACCTTACGTTTACCTCTGTTTTAGTCCAGTCGGCAGGTCTACATGTAAAATTAAATTGATAATCAATGAGAGCTGACCTGCTTAATTAATTTGCTGCAGAAAGCAAGTGCTGGGAGATGATGTCTAGGCTAGAGGAGGACTGGGCAAGTTTTCCGTGTGCATGCACTTGCAAGCTCCACATCAACACTTACAAGTTGTATTTCTGACACGCTGGAACTGCCACGGGATGATGGGGGGATTTCTGAAGCTGCATTAGTTCCAGTGGGTACGGGACTTGTGCCAATGGCAGTTTGGAGTGAAGGGCAAGCGAGACAAAAAGTGCCATGAAGTCAAAGAGGCAGCAAGTCAGGAAGGGGGCAGACGGTAGCCTCTCTCCCGCTTTATTTATTGTGCTGCTTGGCCCCTATGCAATTTCTTGTGGAGCTAAAGAAAGAGGCTGGGGGAGGCAGAGGAGAGGGCCAAGGATGGCAGCAGCCCTGCCTTCGTCTGTATGTATGTGTCTCTCTGGACCCACTAGATTTACTGCAGGATTATGTTATTCCCGCGGAGACAGAGCCCTGGAACAGAGCATGCTAACAGGATTAGGGCTTCAGGATTTAGACAGAGAAGCATGAAGGAGAAAAGTAGGGGAGATTATTTTCCTTGTCAGATAGGGAAGGCATAAAATGGGGCATGTTTGATGGTGGGAGGATTCTGGCTCAAGTGGAGGGTGCATAGTTCTGGATTTATTAAATCCAGGAACAAGGAGGTAAAAGAAAAATTATACTTGGCAACACTCAACGAAGCACAGCCGCCTGAGCAAACCACAGCGTGCTAGGCTGGGCTTGCCAGCACTGTGTCTTTGAGAGGCTCCACTCAGATCTGGGAGACACCAGGGACATGAGGAGTGGCACTCTGTTAGCCTGCAAAGGAGATATCAGGCTCAGAAGTACAAAGCTGCAGCCTTGCTAGGAAAGCCAGGGCTGTAATTCTCCCCTGGTACTGCACCAAGGGTGAACGCGCAGGATGCCTTTCCCAAAGCCTGACATCTTTGTCCTGCCTGCAAAAGCAGCTGAAGCAGGCTGGGACCTGGGGATGCTTCTGGACAAACCCTCTGCACCATGATGTCTCTGTGCAGAAGCACTTGTGGCCCTCTGGCTGATCACACAAGCTTTTCCTGAGTTTTCCAGATAAAGAAGCCACAGGACTGAACACTTTTCTCTCCTGCTCACCGCCCCCCAGTGAAAGAACACAGGAGGCCTCAGCAAGAACAGAAAGGACAGAGGAATGCTCCTAAGATAAAGCACAAGGGTCTCCAAAAAGTCATCCTCAATATTCCCTGCCAGCACCAAACACTTCTGACATACCCAGCTCCATGCACAGCTGAGATATTCAGCTCTTTGCAGCAATTCAACCTGCCTTCTTGCATCCACCTAAAATACCACCCAGGAAGGTTAGCTGATAACAAGCACAAAGCCATCAGAACAAGTATGAAATGGCAAATGCACGTCACCTGGATCTTGCCACCATTTCTCATCCACTGACTGCTATAGGTTCTCAAAGCAAACGTTTCAGTTAAGTCCTCCCATTTTACAGACAGAGTAATGGAAGCAGGGAGAGCACCCATCACAGTCCCAACCCACCCTGAAACCCATCCTGTTCCCCTATCCCTTGCCACACTGGATGATCCCTGTGAGCTGATCTCCAGAGTTACTAAGACAGAGTGGCTCAGACCACGCTGAGCCAGAACCTGAGACCCTGCAAAGGAGGAAGTGGATCAGAATGGATGAGCACTTTGTTTTCTGATAAAATCCTCATAGTTGAATCTGTCCAAAGAAAATGGCCAAAAACAAAAGGTCAAATCCTGCCAGGTGAAGAAAACGGCCAAAAATAAAAGGTCAGATCCTGCCAGGTGTTCTTTTCCTTCCTTGGGTTCAAGAACGAGTTGTTTTCTAAAGACATTTGCAAACCGCTAGATAAGACCTCAGCGGCACGCACACCAGGGGTTGGTGCCTGGATGATAACCTCTGGGGCCATCGACCCCGGATGCCAGAGGGGGATGCAACAGAGAGCACAAGAGCCAGACCAGCCTTTTGGGGGCAGGGGTGGTTCGGCTGTTTCGTGGGGGTGTGCTAGTGGGTAGTAAGGGGCAAGTGTGGGGCAACACATGGTGGTGGCCACTCTTCTCCCCATCTCCTTTCTCAGGGGTCACACAGGAAGACAGCTCTGCACCTTTGGCTGGGCTGCTGGGTTAGCCTCTCCCCTTGATCCCATGTCCCAAGCAAGGACAGACCATCACCCCCTGGACAGCGGGACATCTGGGATGTGCTGGGCTGGGCTTTGTGCAGAGGGGGCTGCCAGGCAGGGGAAAAGCCCAGTAGGGTTGGGGCAGGAAGAAGGTAAACATGGGGCTTTTCTCCTACTGGCTGCAGATCTGCCGATGCCTCCCAACCCCAGAAACGCAGCAGCACTCAGCACGGAAACAGACCAGCCAGCTCTGTCTACTGTGAGCACGTATAAATCTTGTTTTCCTCTGCTTCATCCTGCCTTTCCCACTTCCCTTGCTGTGAGTGCCAGCAGCTGGGGACTCAAAAGGTGAGCCATCACGTTTCACAGGGAAACATCCTGGCCCCACTCTCCTCTGAAACACTGCGGGGAGGGGAAGCCGGAGGCAAGAGACCATCATGCCCTCCACACCCCTCTTGCACTCTCTGGTTTTCTCTTGCTTTTTAGTTCCCTGATGAAGATGTAAATGTTAGCTGACCTGCCTATAACACGACAGAGCTTTGCTTTTGGCCCACACAGCCAGCAGAAATTCAGAGCAGTGTTTGATACATCCCATATGCCTATGTGTGCATGTGCATATATATATATGTGTGTGTGTGTTTGTCTGTGTATATATATCTGTATGTGTATATATATATGTAGCTATCTGCATGTATATAGAGGAATAGAGAGAGAGTCCCCGTCTGTCCACCCCCTCTCCTCCCTCCCCACTGCTTATGGCACCAAATCAAGCTGCGGCAGACTTGACAAATCTATTTGGCATGGTTCACTCCACCGTTGCAGTCTGAACCGTGTGGAGCACTGCACTGATGCAAGGAGGAATCTGCACCTTGAATACAGACACCTGGGAGCTTGCCTAATGCAGGAACAGCAGGGATTAACGTGGGTGGGGAATGCAGGGGCAGAGGCCTCAGGACTAGGCCCACGAGCAAGAGCTTTGCCCTGGCCCTGCTGTGGCTCGGTGGGCTGGCAGCCGGTCGTTCGGCAGGGAGGGAAAGCAGTCACCTGGATGCAAGGGGTAGGAGAGTCACCAAAACCCAATTACTTATCCTCCAACCTCGGGAGGTATCTGCTAAATGGAAGCCAGAACATGGGAATGAAGCAAGACTGGAATAAAGGAGTGAAAAAGGAGATGTTTGATTTTTCCTCTTTTTTATGAAGAGAGAAAACAGAGCCGAAAAAAGCCGATAGGACTCAAGGACCAAATCCTGAAATGGTGGCAATTCATATGGCTATGGCATTGCTTTGGGTTGACACCAGCCAGGCTTTAGGGTCTTGCTGGAGTGATGTAAACTGGCCCAGCAGTACTGAAACCAGCTGTACTGTCCTGCTCCATATTGGCTAAGGATCCACTGCCCAGCGCCTGGGACTGCAAGATGGACCATCTACTCTCCCCTGCAACTAAAACTCCCCTCCACGCCAGACTCCTGCCCCAGTTAGACTCCAAAAGGTAAATTTATTGCCAGTGGTTATGTGAAGCACTGAACTAACTGTGTATTGAGCCCGTGTCTCTGCCCAGCATGCTGCCAATCTCCCATCTGCCTTGGCTTGCAGAAACAGTCCCAGCGAGACCCCAAACTTGCCCATTTTCCATGGGGTGAAGAGAGATGACCCTGGTTCACAAAATGGTCTGCCATGGCCAGTGGGTCCTGGGAGAGCACAGAGCTCCCACATCAGCACATGGCCACCACGTTAGGTTTATACATGAGCTCTGCCATGAGCTATGGCCCTGGAGCCAGCGTGCCTGAGGTCTCGGCGAGCCTGGCTGCTGACTCTCCTTATTGGGGAGCTGGGCTGCCCCATGCCTCCATTTCCCTACCTCTAAAATAGAACTAACACCACCTTACTGGCATGTGAGGAGCTTAAATACTCCAAATATTGGAGGTATGGGACCCTGCTAGGGGCCTCTGCACAGAGAGGACTCATTCTGCGAAGCAAAGTGAATTTGAACCGTGAGACACACTTGTGGGGAAGGGGAAATCACATGGCCCAGAAGGGAAGGAAATGTCTGGATGAATCCTGGACAAGGCAGGGTACTGCGTTTCATGCCAGCAGTGCCTGTGCCAGTAAACGGAGGAGACAGCTAATTTAACAGAAGAGCTGAGCAATCAGAAATTGCTGGGACGTGTGTGCAGAGGGAGGTGTGTGGGACCCCAGCCACTCTGTTCACACAGCCAGATTATGGCACATCAACAGGGAGGACCCGAGCTGCGGCAACAGTGCTAGTGGGCACCACAGAAGGGTAAGGAAAGGCTCTCCCAAGGTGCCCTTAAGCTGGGGACAACCACACGACCAAAGCAAGTGACAGAGCAGGACCAGCCTGGCACCATGGCTGCCTTAACCCCCCTCCCCATACGCCAAAGGTCCCGTGCAGACTGCCTTGAGCTTGTCTTGCCTGGCCATGCAGCAGCACCTGCAAGGCTTGGAACAGCTGAACACCCTTGCTCCCGTCTCTGTGTGCTTCCTAGAAACACAGCAAGATCGTGAAGCAGCTCCCACAGCTCAGTGCACCCTTGCTGACCGTGCCTGCTAGTGCAGATCCCACAGCTCTGGCAGCCTGAATTGCTCCTCATTATTTATTGTTCATTTTGTTCTCTGGGATGGTGTGATCGCCTCTTAGGATTTGTGCCCTTTCATTTCCAGGCCTCAGTAACTCCTGAACTACAGTTTCATGTGGTTTTGTGATTGTTAACCCAGCATGCAGACAGGTCTACGGCCATAAAAGCTCAATGAATCTTGTATAGCAAAACACAGGCTGTGAAAGCATTTTCTCCTTCATTTGCAGTCAAAGAACATACTCTCGCCACCACGAAAGATACAACAGCAGCCAGGTTTTCCAAGGAATAGTGTTTCCTCATTGCTGTGCAGAGGGGAAAGGACTATTTCTGCTCAGAGCAGTATCAGTCTTTTAACCCTCATCAGGAAAAGGGTCCCTCACAGATTAAACCCTCTAGGCCTATAAAATCTCTGTTTTCCCTCCTGTTGGCTGCAAGACTCACCACGGTGCATGCAAAAGAGACAAGAAGGCCTTTACCTTGTGGTTCTTCCCATGTCGGTACATCATCCAGTCCTCACCATTGGTGCTGACCTCCAGCTTGTAGGTACGTACGTAGTAGCCATTCTGGGTTTCTCTTGAGATGGCACCCTGTGTGGCAATGGCTGTGAGCACAGTCAGGAAGTGGAGGTCCACCTTTTGAAGGGAAAAAAGGATGAGAGAGAGCGGTGACCACCTGAGAGCCCAGGCTGGCTAGCTAGTTCCTCCCTCTGTCTCTGAAAAAATGAAACGGTGTGAATTCAGTCTGTCTCACTCCATCTGTGGGAGCACATTTGAACAGGCACAAACCCCCCAGGCTGACTTCAGCAGGATGCTCGCAAACAGTGCCATGGGACAAAAGCAACTAAGGATCTTGATGTCTGTCCATATGGGACCATCACAAAGCCTTCTTTCTGCCTCAGACGAAGCAACAGGATCTGCACAGAAGCTCACGTTCATTAAAGCATGACAGAGGCTGACTTTTTCCATGTAAAATAAAAGCATGATGTACAATTAGCAAGTGCTGCAGTTCTTGGTTTTCCCTTGTTTTGTTTTGGGTTTTGGTTTTTGTTTGTTTGTGGTTTTTTTTTTTTTACAACGTGGGTTGAGAAAGGTCAGCAGAGCTGGCTTGGTAGCACTGTCATGAATGAAGAATGAAATGTCTGCTAGAGGCAATGACATTCACCACCTCTTGTTCCTAGGGCCCTTTAGCAAGCAGTGTCTCACAGCAAAATGACACAGCCAGAAGTCCTATGTGGACAGAGACTGTGGCTCTAACCAGCTCCCAGGGAAAGCCTTTGCTCTGTCATCCCCCTACCTGACATTACCCCACTCATGCTCTCTGCATCACTGATGAGATAAATATTATTCTAGTTGGTTTTCCACATGCCCCCTGGAGACTTTGGTTCTCAGGCCAGTGGCGGAGTCAGTAAGTGGCAGACGTCCCTTAGTCTCTGTCAGTATGCTGGGAAGTCCATCAAGGTTTTGGGGAGGAAGGAGGGGGTGGGAGAGGGCCAGCAGGTCAAGTCAGCCCTCACGCTGACATGCTAATGGGAGAGCCAGCCAGCTGCATTTCACGGAGGCACTTGCAGCTCCCCTGCTGCTTGCTCTCCGTAAGCCACAGAGGCAATAAAAAATTCAACAAGCCTTATGTTCAAGGGTCAGTTTAACAGCGTGGCACTCCATTTGGTGGGGGAAGAGGTGAGTGGCCTGGAAAGCATGCATACCTGAAGGTACTCTTTGTTGCTGTCTACATTGGGAGTCCAGCCATTGTCATCACTGTTGAGTCGGCTCTGTTGAGGGGTCCATCGCCCATCTGAGTAGGTGGAGGAGGCACTGATCTGCATGTTGGAGATCCTGCCAGACTCCATCCCCAGCGGCACATTACACTGGAAGTCTGGAGTGGACACACACACACACAGATCAGCTTACAGTCTCCGTACTTCACTCCCAAGTGGAAGGCAGTGCTGAACTATCCTCCACAGCTAACCCTAAGCAAAGGTGCTGGCCTTTATGGTGCAAGATGACCATCTTGCAGGCTGTGTGTGCTCACAGAAGGCACTGAAAAATTAAAGATGGGGCAGCTTTATGTTTGCATGTCCCTCTGAAAACTAATACAGTCCAGATCTTTCTCCCTCTATCTCCTTCACTTTTGCAGTTTTGACACAATTCTGTCCTTTCCCTCTATCTCCACCAAGATGTCCCAAGTCCCCTTGCCACAAAGTTCCCTGTCTTCCTCAAGGCTGGAGGTGAAATCTAAGCACTGACAAGGCAAGGAGTATGGGCAGGCACAACGGGAGGGTGCTTACTGCTGTGCTGCCAGCTGGAATGTCAAGGCCTGGAACAGGCAGGTCTAAAGGTTTCATGTGCATGTAGGGTATGGATGCATGCGTGTACAGGGCTTTCTATATGTGCATGAGCTACATGTGAGATCAGCCCCATAGGAATTAATCAGCTGAGGATATGAAAGACTCTGATATGTTTTCATTTGGGTTTCCTCATTTCTAAGACTTTAAAAGTCACAATTAGCTCAATCTTATTGCACATCTCATGTATTTTATGGCAGCTGTCCTGTAAAAACAATAGCAAAGAAAACATTAATAGAAAATACTGCATGGGCCCAAGCATGCCATTGCTGTAAACCAATGGGGCTTCACCAAATTGCCTGTGTTTTTAATGTGGCCAGATCAACCCTGGGTGGAAATGATGGGCCAAGTTAAGATCTCAGTGGTATTATTAACGTTTCAATTTACACCAGCATAAATCAAAACAGGCCTGGCCCTTTAACAGTTTCTTGTGCTCGATTTCTCAAGCTTTGTGTGTCATTAACATTTTATTTCCCAATCTGTTTAAAGAACAGAATAGAAAGAAGATTAAAGAACAGATCAGCTGAGTGTGGAGATAGGTAATGGTGAAGAGCTTATGCTTGTCTGTAAGTTTCACAGCCTCAGCAGTACATTCCTAACTCAATCACAGAGCAAGAGCCTGTAACCCAGCTGCCCTCGTGCTGCACCAACCCCTGCTCTACCCTGTTCTCCATCATAAGCGTTCAGTGTCGGATCAGGGACCCCATCTCTTTCTCTGGGACTGAGCTTATTTTGTTGTATCACAGGTTCACCGTGAACAGAGGTCAAGAACTGTAGCTCTGATACAAAAATACCATGGGAAAACAAACTGAATCTTTCTTCGCCCGCAAGTGTTATCACAAAGAATCAAAATGTTCTTAATTCTCAAAACACACAACTTACTTCCTCACTCTGTATCAATTTAATTCCCTTAATAAGGGATCTAAACCAAATTTTGGTTTGAAAATCCTAGAGCTTTAGGCATTTTTTAATTAGACAAATTAGACAACCGAGAAATCCCGATTTGTAGTTTGGGGCTGCTGCACACACTGGGCTGAAGTCTCCCCCTAAATCCTTTGGGCTGAGCACACACATGCTGGATTCTATCCCAAAAGATATTGAGAAGACTTCACGAGCAAGTGAAAAGTCAAAGGTCAGAAAGTGTGATTCTTACTGAAATACCACTTCTATGAGAAACAGAGAACACACCTAGTGTAACTGCTGTCTGCATTGCTGCGGGGGGCGGGGGGGGGGGACGGACGGACGGGGGATGGGACGGGACAGCCCCTGGACACACTCCTGCCTGCCTCAATCTCGCATGTGCCAAGTGAAAGACTTGGGAAAAACAGGTGACATGACTGCCTCATACACACATGTTCCAACTTACTTTCTGGGACTTCCTGCTGGATCAAGTAGTACTGAGCAGAGAAACCATCTTTAGCCACTGCCAGGTCCGTGTGGAAGGTGAGCGAGAGGACGCCGGTGGTTGAGCGGATGTCCGATGGCATCTTAGTGCCACAGTACCTGCCTATCAAGGGGCCAACTGCAAAAGAAAGAGCAGCAAACTAACATCTGCTTTTTCACTGGCCTCCTGGGTCACCAGCAGGTTGGCATCACTCAGCAGGGATGCCTTAGCCAGGCTGTTAGGGATAAAAGCAAGGCTTTGAGGATGGACTATGTTTTACATCTGCTGGCCTGGTGCCATGCAGTACACACCGTACAAAAATATCCACTGCAGCGGGCGTTGCTCTGCAATTACTGGGAAATGCTCCAAACTGCTCGGTTTCTCAGTGGTTGTACAGGGTAGGGAGGTCCTCCCAGCACTGCATGAACCCGCTGCCCTTCCCTGAGGGAGAACTGGTGGTATCTCGGAGTGTCCCATGGGGCTTTCCAGTTCAGTGGTTACAACAGATCAGTATTTTGGGGTTTAACACATGCAGCCTTCTACGAGCACACTGTGCCCGCAGCTGGCCACGGAGCGCCGCAAAGGCAGGTTGCACGCTGCAGCCACATGTGAGGTTAGGCACATTTGGTGTTCAGATGCAGACTGCACAGTGTGGAGCTTTGTGAGACACCAGGAGAGGCGAGGACAGCGGGGTGCAGCACCCCATGACTTACCCTGAGGGATACCGTCCCAGATGTCCAGCCAGTCGTAC
Organism: Falco biarmicus; assembly: GCF_023638135.1. Classification (NCBI taxonomy): domain Eukaryota; kingdom Metazoa; phylum Chordata; class Aves; order Falconiformes; family Falconidae; genus Falco; species Falco biarmicus. The sequence continues at coordinate 15,601,909 of NC_079295.1, forward strand.
TTGCAGTCTCCTTCCCCTGCCTGCAGCGGGTCATGCTCGAGGTCAAAGAGCAGGAAGTGGAGGAGGATTTCTGTCTTTGGCTTGGCTATGATGGTGAAGACACAGTCCAGGTTGTGTGGATACTTGTCAGGGAAGCCAGGAGACTCAATAGTGCCGTTGGTGGCAGTGAAGTTTCTGGAGCAGTCCTCAGAACCTGTAGTGGCAGGGAAAAACCCACAGCTTTAGCAGCAATGCAGCTTAACGCCAACAGCTTGATACTGTGGAAACCCCATTTTGAGCTTAGAGGAGTTGTGTATTCACTTCTGGAAATGTTCTGTAACCCAAGAGCTATGTGAATTCCTGCAAGGACTGAGAGGGTGATTTTTAAAGCTTTCCACAGGTGAAGAGGCACGGTCCGTAAGTTCACTGGGGTGGGCAGCATGGTTCTAAATCCATCAGACAGCTCTGTAAACATAACCTGTACACCACTGCTTATCCTCCTGCCAATTATGCCAGAAACAGGACTAGAAGAGCGATCCCATCTAAAGCCACCCAAAGCCACGGCTGCGATTCAGCAGGCCAGCACCCCGTCATGTCCCTCCCAGGCAGTGGTGATGGCCTTGGTGGGGAAGGGAGCTGGGCTGGGGTTCCCCGCCAGCCCTATCCACTGTAAGCTGGGCCCCCAAACAGTGACCTGCCAGGAGACCTGTGTCCACCACCCCAAAGCCTGCCGAGGGGCCGGCCAGCCAGCGTGCAGGGGGCTGCCGTACACCTGCGGCTGCCACCCGCCAGCCATGCTGGCAACGGGCCACAGCAGTTCCAGGTCTGATGGAGGAGCCCCTGTTCGGGGAGGGGGCTGCCTGGGAAGAGGCAGAGTAACAGGGATGTCATCTTTTTGGAAAAGCTGTCCCCAGGGGCTGGTCTCCTGTAACCTTTACCCCTCCAGAACAGACATGTGTGCCTCAGTTTCCTCTTGAGAAAATCAGGAAGCACAAATATTTACACAGTGAAAAGGCCCGGGGGAGGGTGCCAATGTCTCCACTGTTAGCTGGAAACCCTCTGGAAGTGTGTGGTTAGCCTGCGGCCCCCTAAGACCCATGCAAGGGACAAGGGTCAGCTCCAGCATACATCCCCACAACACGGCCACGCCACGGCAAGAATGGGGGTAACAGGGGCTGTGGCAGGGTGAGCTCTGCTGAGAGGAGGAACAGAGCCCTCTTTCTCACAGGGTGAGCTGTCTGCACCAGAAATGCGAGTTATTTCTATCCTTAAGGAAGACCTTTGCGTGGCAAGGAAGGCAGACAATATTGCCTCTTATTTATTGCTGACCTCAGCACTGGCCTCGGCTGCAGCCAGGCCAGTTCAGTGCCCTGTCTCACACAGCCAAGGTGCCTCGGGGTGTCCGGGGAAAGGAGAATTTGTGTCGTATTCATACCACGGTGACTTTGAAACTGCTGCGCTGAGGAGACAGGACAATAGGCAACAGAAATCTGCAGCCTGGAGCTATCAAGAGTCAAAAGGGGATGGTCGAGAGGCTGCCGGCCACTGCTGCAACCCGGCATCAGCGTTTGCAAAGGTTTCTGCTTCAGTTTTACTGGGACACCCTCCTTCTCCTCTACAAACCCTTCTGCTCCAGCTCTTCCAGGCAGCACGAGTCTTCCCGGGACTAATGGAAGACTTGTTATTCAATTCAGCATTAACCTACAGGAGTCAGGCCAGCAGCCCGCAGTAATAGCAGGATCCCAGCACTGCATTATGCAGCGCCTAGCTGGAGAGCTACTCAGGAGAGGCTCTTAATTGACTACCTAATGAAGCAGCCAGCTTTTCTGGTGTGAACCTGTGGGGTAAAATACAGAGGCAAAAAATAAGGCCAAACACAAATCACTCTATAACGCTGCAAACAGGGATAAGGGTGTACTTCGTTCCAAACAGCTTGAAAGACAAATAGATAAATAGGGAAAATAACACAAGCTCCGAGCTAGGGAGAAAATCAAAGACTAAACCCAGAGTCAGGAACTGTCCTCTGGAGACAGGAGAGCGACATAACTATGTCACCGCCTTAGACAACAACAGTTTCCTCATGTGGGGGCTCTTATCGCATTTGGCATCTTTGTCTACAGTTTGGCTGATAGCAGCAAACACAATGATCAGCTTTTTATAAGGAAGCTGCAGATAATCAACGGGAGTCATGCTGACTTCGGCAGCACGGACCAGCCTGAGAGGAGGCTTTGATGCCCAGCGATGGAGAGCTCAGGCGAGCCCTGCCAAACCGACTCACAAAGTGAGCAGCAGGGAGGCTGGACCAGCCAGGGCAGGCGGCTCTTTTGTCAGCCCACAGACCACTGACTGATACCCATCAGGGGATTCAAAGACTGGTATGCAGTTGTTTGTATGCAGATTGCTCCTCTCTCACACAGTGATAAGGGAAATTTAGCACAAGGTGTGGAAATAAATGCTCAGTTGAAAAGAGTTGTTTTTTTAGGTCACCTTTGAGAAAGAAAGAAGCTGCAGCCAAGCTGCCTTTACTGATGTGGACAATGACAATCCGATGATGACCTTTAAAACTGATGACACCTTGCTGGCTACCCTGATGGCTCAGACCAAAACTTCACCCGTGCCTGCCTGCCTGCAAACAAAAGGCAAGGTATGCTTGTGCTGCGGTGGCCCCGCAGCCAGCACTGCCCACCGCCCTCCCTGGGAGCCCCGCGGGGGACAGGGGCTGGGTAGACAGGGTGGGCTGGGGGTGCTGCCAGATCACAGGCTCATCCCCGCCCCTGTGCCAAAATCTCTCTGCCAGGCTGGGTTTTGTGAGCGGTGGCTGTTTCTGGCTAGGATGGCTGCCTGCAGGGCAGGGTGGTGGCGAAAGGAGCCTCAGCATCACTTCAGACCTAAGGACAGCTCTGCGGGGACCTACATCGAGGGAGACAAACTCAGCTCCAGCCTCTGTCTAACACCCACTCTCTCCCAGATCAGCCCTTGCTTTCTCTCCCTCCCTACCAGCAGCAACAAATTCTCCTTTTCCCATGAATTTGGTCCCTTGCTGGCTCCCCCCCAGGCAGAGACGGTTCCTGCCTGCCATCCCTTCCCACAGCCACACTCAGCCTGGCCTGGCCACCTCAGCCAGCTGGACTACTCCTCATTGCCCGGCGCCCCCAATCTGGGCATGGACGCGATGTGAGGACAGGCACAACCCAGCACATTCTGCAGGGCTCGGAGGGGAAGCTTACAGACAGCAAGAGGCAAGGGCAGCTGAGGTGGGGCAGCAGCCTTCCCACCCAAACACAGGCATTCTTTGCCATCCTCCGTGCTGGCAGCTGGCTTCAGCAAACCCCAATAGCTGGATGAACCACTAAACTCTTCCAGGGCTCATATGCATCCTAATCATTATCAAACAGCAGCAGTGAGCTGGCTGCACCACAACAGCTCAACGACCAGTTATACAGCCCAGGCAACCACCAGCAACAGCACTTTCCTCATCCACCTGAACCTCCAGCCACCTCCTTCCTCATGATTTCACAATGAATTTGAGAAGTCCCATTCCCATCCTCTTGCAGTAGAGTCTCCACGTTCACATCTACCTGTGATGGGGTTGTGGGCTGTCTGCGCACCTCTGCCTGCTGCACAGGTGGGCCGAGGCCCCCGGGCACTGGCTGCCTTCCCTTTGAAGAGGCTGGGTAAGTGACACTGTTGTGCTCCTTTCTGGTTCTGCACCAGGCACAGGCATTTTTCATGCTGGATGCAATGACGTGGAAGCTGCGTGTGTGTTTTCCTCCAACGCACCACTGAAGGAATGTGGGCACAGGGCAGGCACCCGCATCCCCATGCAAAACACACTCTTGTTCCCTCGGCACACAGGCACACCTCTCCCACCCGCACACAGATAGCCGGTTTTATTTTCTCAAGCCTCCTTCTTCCCAGGCACACAATAGTGGCAAATATTTAGACAGAAACACTATTAAAAGGCCTTTGAGCAGCTTTTCCTTTCCTCAATAATAGTTTGGTATTAAACAGAATTATGAATAGTTCCTCTTATATCTGCCTGGAAAGGAGCTGCCTCAGCCCTTGACAGCACTGCTGACAGCAGTTCCTTGAAAACCACAGCTCCCCAGTTACAAACCCCTCTTCCACCGACAGAAAACACAGTGTTATTGATCAGCCCTGAATTGCAGCTCCACAGGAGGGGGAGCTCCATGCACTCCTAACAGAGGGACAATCTTCAGCCCTAACAAGCTCCACACATGCCAGGAAGATACATGCTTCTAGTCCTGAAATACAAGAAAGCATTGAAGGAGGAACCTTGCTTTTGATGCCACGCTGTGATCCAAAAATGCACTATGGTGCTCCACTAACATCTTTACCTTCTTGGAAATGTGATCCAACAGACTTGCTTAAATTAAAAAAAACCCAAAAACCACAAACCAACAAAAACAGCCCACACACAGGAAAAAAAGACAAGAGCCCTTTATCTCTGAGGAACATGTTAAAAATCATACTGAAAAGGTGGCCAAAGACATCTCCTTGTAAAGAACACCGTGGCGAACAGCCTGGGAGACAGGCAGTGACTCAGACACTCACCGGTCTTGTAGATCTCATAGCGCAGGGAGAAGCCAGCACCTTGCCGTGCGTAGTCCGAGGTGAACTTGATATAGAGAGAGGGGCCAGAAGAGGTGATGGTAGGAGGTGCTATGTTCCCACAGTGCTTGCCCAGCAGGTCTGCTGCTTCACTGTCCCCATCTCGGATCTCAATGTAGTCATACCTGTGGAGGCAGGTGAAATGGCAGTGAAACCATCTGTCAGGGAGATGCTTCAGGATGCCAGGAACAAACAAAACCTACTTTTTGTATCTGTGTATTTCACAGAACATCTTCCAGACAGGTACCTTAAACTGTCACACATACCATACCATGCAACCCCCAATACAATTTCTTCCCTTTTGTCTGTCTGGCTACATTTAAGTCCCTTCCTCTGTTACTCCTCACATCATTAATCGATTGCACCCACATCCACTTCAACTTCAGAGCCAACAAGCAAAATTTAGGACACAATTTACCTCCATTTCCACAAGACTTCTTTGGCATGGGAGAAGCTCAGACAAACTCTCCTGGGGCTGCTCTCCTTCCCTTACCTCTCTCCTTAAGTGTGATTGTGCCACTTAGCACAGCTCAGTTTATTCTGCTATTGAGGTGGGGGTTGGCCAAGTACACACCAAGCATTAAACAAATAGCCAGTGTTCAATCCCAGTGAGCAGGTAGCTGTTTTGTGCACTGTCTGACACCACACCGGTCCCTTTAACAAGTGCGGCCAGTACACTTACTTGGCACTTGGACAGCAATACTCATCATCTTCTAACAAAGATTTTCTGTGGATGAGAAGTGCTGCACATCCACTATTGCCTGATCCTTGTACACCCTATAACAGGCAATCTGCCTTTGTTAAACCCTGCCTGGAGATGTCCCACCTGCCCGCTGGCATGGCTCCTGGGCATCTGAACAGTCTGGGGGAGAAATGTGGAGGGCTGGAAGAATTGCATCCTGGTGCAGGACAAAAGGTTGTTGCAAAGTCTGGGTCAAAGGTGAAACTCCTACAGACTCCTTCATATTTTCTAGGCCATGACTAATGGCAAGGTAGTATCAGACTCTGTGTGCTGTGAAGAAACAAACAGCTTTTACGTGAACATCTTGTTCTTCAGCTACTTTCTAACACCCACGCTCTCCCTCTCCTCTTCTCCTCCTCTCTGGCCAGCACGCTGCTATTTACAGAAACTGCCCATCTCTCTTCCACTGTTTATTCGCTTTGTATCAACCTGTTTGAACAACATGCTACAGCTCTTCTCACGGGGCCAGGAAGGGAAAAAGCATTTCCAGGCTGCCAGAAATCTGCCTTTCTTCTTTGTCACAAGATCTCCTGTTTGGGAATGGAGAGTTGAAAGGAGAAGTAGCTTGCTGGATACAGAATGATCCTCATGTGACTCATTCCTGTTCTGCAAAGCACACATCAGCAGGCAACAACCTCAAAACAAACTTACAGGGACTCAGTGTGCTCCTCCACAAAGAAAGATGGCTCGGACAGCTTTGGTTTCACTCCTTTCTAGGACTAACTCGGGCTGGGAGCCAGAAGCAAAATGCCTGCAGATAAAATCCTGTCTACACTGGACCGAACAGCTAGCTGCAATCATCCAGCCTTTAACTTCATTACAAACTCAATTGGCTTGGCCAAGGTGAAATCCAAGTGGTCTTAAGAAGAGGCACTCACGAAGGAAGAGCATTTGTCTCAGCTGGTGGGTGGATGCACAGAGATGTAAATGAAGATCCAATCCATTCCCTCTGCTCTCTCCTCATCTCTGTGTAGCTCCCTATCACCTCATGACCCCTTATTACCCTGACACTGTCCAGCAGCACCCTGCATGACCCCACTAATGTCCATCATGTGTGGCTTGATCCCACCATCTCCCCAGGGAGGAGGAACGAACAGAGGGCAGTGTTAGTGCTTCTTTTAAGTAGAATTTTTTCCTCCTTGTTTGTCTATTTGTTTAAAGTAGTGCTGAGCAAACATTAGGGACATTTTGTTCTCTAAATAACTACTTGCTGTCAGTGTACTTGCAGCCCTTCCACATCCGAAGTACACATCTGTGCCCCAGGACTACTGGCTACTAGTGAAATCGTGACTATGTGGCAAAAAATTAATTTGGCGAAAGCGTGAATGTTGACAAAACACAGTTAACGAAGCGGATTGTAAAAGCTGCTGTTTGCATGGCACAGGCAGAGGTTAGTTGCATCCCAGGGAACCACATCTGTTTGTGTCCTCATGGGGTTAAAACTTGCCAACACAGGCTTCAACTACTTGACTATAATGATCAGTTCCTGCTGTAGCCAACACACCAAACATCCTAGCACTGTCCGCACAGCTCCTCAAACCACCCAGTGCTGTAGGAGCCCTGGCAATTTCAGAAACAAATTCTGGACCAAGAAATAGTTGCTTATTGAATGGGTGAATAACTTCCAATAATACATACAATTTGGGAATATTGCAATCTGCTCATGGGCAATCTGCAAATGGAAAATTAAAAGAATGAATCTAGTAAGTAAATCATCAGGAAATATTTGCCTCTCTGAATTAAATCCTGTTTGACTTCATCCAAACATCTAACTGAGCTTTCTCCTACTAGAGCTAATCCTTAATAAATCAAATGTTACAAATAACTAGAAAAAAGAAACCCTAGGAGAAAGTCAGGGACTCATTTTTGCCAAATGTAAAATTAATATAAATGCATAAGAGTTTTCCTCTTTAGCTAAAAAAAAAAAAAAACTTGGCCCAAGCCCTCTGCTCCTCAGGAGGCAAAACTCTCTTTCTTCAGGTCATAGAAACAGAGTGTGAACTGGGAGAATATTACACTGGGGAGATAACTCCTGCCCAGATAAGCAGGAGCATCTACGTCCTCTCCAAGGTAGCAATTAGGCTTTAGACTTTCAAAATGAAACACCAAAGCTGCCCGGTCCAAACCGTGAAACTTTCAAACTTAGCAACAACACTGGCTAATCCCCACCACAGCCTCTTTTGGCATCATGTGCCGCAGTCATGTGCATGCCTTGGCCCGCAATCAAACAAGCTGATAAACTCCATTCTCCTCACGTTGGGTCACTGGCCATGTTAAAATCCAGTTTGGCCAGACCTTTGCTTCTGTTAAGCCGAAGCATGGTTTCCAGACTTTTTCTTCCCGTGTGAAAAACCAGAAGAAAAACTGGAAGAAACCCCACCTCTGGGGATGCTTTCTACTCTAACCATTTCATTTCCAGATAATTACAGACTCGGGCACAGCCGGGTGGGATGCTTTTATGCAGCAACAGCATCTAAACTGTCTTGACCAGTGCCCAGCAATTTGCATTTCACTCATGTAACCAAATCCATTGTTTCAGTCAATGTGGAGAGGGCTGACCTCTCCGGCACTACCTCCACTGGGCAAGCTGCCATCTCCAAGCACAGTTCATGGCCACTTCTCCCCATCTAGGCATTGCTCCAATAAGCCAACCATAAATATGTGAGGGCAGGGTGCAGCACCCCATAACCCACGAGTAAAGTCAATGGATTAACCAACTCTTCTTGCCAGGAAGGTGACTGTAGTTGGCTGCTCCTCCAGTGGCAAAATATTTTCAGCTGCTGCTCGAGTGGGAAGGCCAGCCAGTTGGTTTGAAACTGCCTCAAACAGGTTTCCCCTAAGGAGTTTTAAGGCAGGGAGGCAAAGCTGAAGTGCTTTTAACTGCCCAGACAATGGGGGGTTTGAGAAAGGAGGGAAATGCATTGCTTAGATGCTCTTCTTAGAGCTGTTTAACAAAATTAAATGGAAAACATACAATGCTTACAAATATTGCTGCGTTTTTATTAAAGATTTTTAGTAGAAAGTGCTTTGCTGATGTTAAGAGAGCTTTTATAAACTAATTATAAAGCACTTCTAATGCCTGTATTACTCATGCTTGCTTTTCCACTCCAGTCAACCCTCTCTGCTTCCCAGTCTTCCCTTTCTCTTTATTTTCTCACAGTCACTTTGCTGCTGGCTCTCGAAACAAGTCTGTGAGGCATAATAAAGGCAAACAAGCCCTAAATGCAGTGATTATGAGAAGACTTCCAACTTTTCAGTCCTTTTCTGTTGTGAAATAGCTAATCTGCTCCCTGGCCATTGAGCTATGCTCCACTGTCCCCTGAGGCCAGCACAGACCTCCCAGGTGCCCACCCAGGCACTGGTGAGATCCAGAAACCCTACGACCCACCTGGGGAGCAGCTCCAGAAAGCCTGCACCATTCCTCTGGGTGCTCCTTTCCTGAGGCACACTGCTGGGCACAAAGCAGGGTTTGGGGACTCACACTGTTCCACACATAACCAACAAACCTATTGCCCCTCAGCCCCAGGTCCTAAGAGATGCTGAGTCCCTCCCCACCGAAACACACTTCAAGGACATTAGAAAGACATTAGCTTAGGATGGAGAAACACGAAAAAATAAATTATTTATATGTTCACAGCCATAACATGCGTCCTCTCAATACATAAGCTTGTGTGAGCCTTGCTTCAAAGCCCGAGGAGGGCTGCCTGCCTCCCTACACCAAGCTCTGACCTAGCTGGCAGCTTTCTCCATCTCCTCCTAGGGCTACTATTTGAAGTAGGTGAGGGCTGGCACAGAGCTAAGCCTGGTTTCCAGAGCTTGCCAGAGCTGAAGAGAGTTGCTAGGCTCTAACCTGAACTTCCCAGATGTTTAAGTGGGAGATACCATGTATAGGCATTTCCATGGGGCAAACAGCAACGATGGGATCCTCACGAGACCCTGCGAGGTAGGAAGGCAGGGGGGACCACTGGCTGGCCCAAGGTCACACAGGAAGCTTGCAGCACAGCCAAGAAGAGAAGCCAGCCTTCATTAGACAGATTATATCATATGGGAGGAGTCTGGCCCAGAAGGACAGAGAGACAAACAGGTACTGACTGCGTGCCAACAGCCCTGAATTTGGAAATGCCCAGCGCTGGCTTAAGCCTTCGAGACCGCTGGTCTGCTCGAACCATGTCTCATGGTGTCTTGAATGTAGGTGCTGAGAACAGGAAGAGAAACTGCAATTCTAGTGAAATTCAGCAGGTGTTAATACTCTGCAGGTAGCTGAGGGAAGGTATGGGGAACCTGCTTAGTTAGCCACAACGGCAGCTAGTAAATGCAGTTGTTCCCTTTGAAAAGGTGGCAGGTGGTTTGTTTCTCAGGAACTGTTATAAAAACCATAGTTTTTTAAAATATCCTCCAAGAAAAGGCTGTTTCTTAGAAATTAAATAGCAGCTGCAGTAGAGATGGTTAAAAAATAGTGAACCAGCAGCACTGTGCTTTTTTGCAATCAAGGGGTGGCTAGAGTTAATGTCCATTACATGCTAGCTGGCTTAGTCGATTTTTCTGTGTCACCACCCATCTTCATGCTCTTTCATACGCCACCTCCAAACCAAATTCTTATTTCATGGGTGGTTACACTGTGAAAGACAAGAAAACTTTTCTGTCGTGTTTATACAATCTTGAGCAACGGCAGGACGTACCCTTCAAAGGTTAAATAGCTGCAGAAGCCACTGGGGCCTTTTAAATGATTTTTTTTATAGCCATGATAGCAGAGGCAAACACCACTGCTGTCTGATGAAGCAAAAGCAATGAAGTTTAGCTGCCAGCACTTAATCAGAGTAATTAATTATAAATACAGCAGATGAATTGGATTCTCCTTTGACTTGAACTGGTTTTACACATGTGTAACTCATCATTTTAAGGGTAATCACTCCTAATTTATCCTGGGGTGAGAAGAGAATCAGTCCTCATAGACACAGATCCTGATACAGATTTGTGCACAGACCTAAAAAACTTGCATCATATTTAGCTTTAGCCAGCTACATGTCCTCTGCTCTCAGTGGAAGCAGACTCCTCACACTCAGCTTGGGATGGGATTAATCATTCTTCTGCCCTGACGATGGAGATAGTTTAAATCACTCTCGCTGATTGGACCTGCACTTTGCGTGGCTGAACATCGAAGAGATGAATCTCTGTCTGCAGCTTGTGGGGCTGGTTTTGCCCATGCTGAGGCAAAAGATGCTCACAGAAACAGGCAGAGCTTGTCCTTGTCTTGCCCTGATGGAAATAACTAGCCCTGGCAACAGCAGAGAGAAATAGGCTACCATTGCTCTGAATCTGAAGGGATTTGACTGGATTTCAGTGACTAAAATGACCAAAATCCAATGGCAGCAGGAGGAGACCCAGAGTGGGGGAGGGGGGGGGGCTAACAACACATAATTGCTTAGGATTTCTCGGAAGTTTGTCTTGAATTTGTTGCATCCAATTACATCTTTTGTAATCACAGTATTGTGGGGTTTTGTAATCATTCCACTGTGCTTTGGATTATTTTCTTTTCTCCCCAAAAATCTCACCAGAATTTCTGAGAAATGAGAAAAATGCAGTCATCCAGTCCAGAAAAAAAAAAAAAAAAAAAAAAAAGGAAAAAAAGACAGACAGAGAAGGAGAGAAAATAACCCTAACAGATTGGAAAACTTCTTCAAAAATGCCTTGAAGACAAAAAACGGAAACTACAAATAGCCTCTATTTATACTCCTTGGGTTGTTTTCACCCCCGTACAAGCACTGCCGATGGGAAGTCTTTCAGCAGTTACTGCTAACTTATGCTGGGGGGGGCAGGGGGGGCAGGGAAGGAAGAAAGGTAGCCAAAATACATCTTGCAAAAGGATGAAGAAAACATAGATGCAAACTGCTCCTGTGGCACGTTCTGATTCAGGAGGGAATTTCAGCTCCTAGCAGGCTGCATGCTGCTGTCATCCCCCCTCCCCGAGACCAGAGAGCAAAGGCTCCCCCGTGCTTTGCCCTTCATCCTTAGGTTGCCTTCTCCAAGCTGTGTTGCCAGATCACTGCAGAACCGTGCGTTGGAGTAGAGAAGCACTCTCATCTGGGGCATGTCTGGAAAACCGTTCATTATGTAAGAAAACAAGATGTGCTAATGTGCACTTTAGGGGTTTTCTGCAGGCTGTTGTTCAGGAGTTACACATGGCTGTTTAATTTTATTTCTATGAATTCCTCACCCTTCTATCTTTAGCTACAGGGGTCTTGCGTTGCAAGATGTTTCGGGTATTCTTTGGGGGGAAAAAAGTCATGGTGAAACCAGGAAGAAAGTATATAAAGCATGTTAAGAATAAACCCCCTTTCCACAGCATTCTGCCTCCTGTTTCTGCTCTAAGGCAACTGAAGCAACTCACAACACTTTCATACTCCAAACCGCAGGACACTTGAGAAACTGCATTTGCACTTTCCTCCTATCTATCTATCTGTGGAAAAAATTAGACTTTGGTTTCTGTGTCATTTTACTGTCACCACTCACAGGCACTTGACCACTAATAAAAAGGAAAAAAAGTATATAATAAAAGGTAACAACCACAAAAGGAAACTTTCCTGTTGAAAAGCAGCAGAGCAGGCAGAAGGCAAGGGGGTACTTTGCTTGCTTTGCAGTAAGGGGAACAGGTGAACAGGCTCCCATCTCCTGATGGGATCCAGTGCCCTACAGCCCAGCCAACAGATAGAGACCAGTCTGCACCAGGTTAGTGCTAGTGGCTGAAGGTCTGGGGACTGGCTGGTAGGTGCTCATAAGGATTAGGGGACGTGCTCACACGTTCTGCTGACATGTTCTGCTGTGCCAGCCCTGTTCCCAGAAGAAAACTCCCTCCACAGAGACATAGAGAGTGATGTCCCACTGCACCTCGCTGGCACAGTATCAGTCATGGCCTTAGACACAACATGCCGTGAAATGCAAAAGAGCTGGTAATAACTGGGATCAGATGGGAGCTTTGCAGCTCAGCATTCCACATATCATTCATTTGCACTGGCTTTTTTCAGCACAACAGTGAAACAAACACCTCATTAAGCACCTATTGTATAAAGGAGGTTGCAAGAACAGAGCCCTGAGCAGCCCACCCTGATGTTCCTGGCTGTCTGCGTCCCTCATTAATGATAGATGGTGACCCCAGAACCAGCCCACCACAGGACAGCTTTCTGACCCCCACAGTCTCAGCACAGCCTGTTACAACCCAGCTCCTGCCTTAGCTGAAGCACAAGTAAGCAAAGCTCTGCCACCAAAGCTGGCCTGCAGCCTCTGCTATTTGGACGCTTCCACAACAATCCAACTGTGCCAGCTTGTAGTAAGAATGATTTCTGGGGCAAACAGCACACCAAACCTGCCTGATCCTCCTTCTACGTTGTGTAGGTAGCACAGCATCTCCTGCTCCCTTGTCTCCCCAAAATATGGGCACTTGCAGCTCAACACCCTTCTGAGCCTCACCTCACTGAGGGTTTGAGCACAATAAATGCCTGGATGAGGGCAAGTGCTGTGCCATGCACACACCATGCCTTTCTGCATGTTCACAGCAGCGGTGGCCTCCCACTTTGGGTCTTGGAGGCAGCAAAATATCTATCTGGGGGCGCGGGAGGAATTAGCCGCTTGTAAGGGCTGGTTGGTACCCCTGAGGTGAGCTCTGCCCTGCCTGGGACAGCAGGTTGGAAAGGCAGGCATGCCGAGGCAGAGAGTGAGACAGAGATGAGGGAGTGGGCTGCTGCATGAAGCTGGTTGTTACTTTTGCTCCTTAATGCACTCTGGAAACAGGGGGATGGGAGCGTCCCTGTTTCTCCCACAAACAAGGGCCCTGCCACTGCTTTGTTCAGGAAAATTTTCTTTGAAGCAACCCTTTGTGTCACACTCTCTCTCAGCCACGGCAGTGCGCCTGCTTTGTCCTGCCAGCTCAGCCATGGAGTGTTTACAAGCCTCCCTCACCCTTCCAGGCTGTGGTTCAGCTCCATTGACACTGAAGGCAACAGACTCCTCTCTCGGCGTGTGATGAATCAATTACTTCCTCTGACACTCTATTACTATAGCCCTTACATCTCCAGATTGCAGATGAAAAGAGAGGCTGAGAAGGGGGACAGGGAAGGGGAGAGGTCTCCTGAGGTCTCCTTCAATTGAGTTGTTGGACATCTGAAGAAATCCCCATCTGCCATATTTAAAGACACAGAGAGATGTTTTGCTCCTGAACGGCAGAAAAATCAAGAAGATTTTCACAAAAGAAAACCTAAGAAATCAAATGGGTCAAAAAACTTCAGCAACGTGCAGTGAACATAGATCAATGGTGAGTCAGTCCCCTCTGCTGATGGAGATCCCAGACCTTGTTCCTGCCCGTGATTATCAGCCGAACATCGGTGTTACTGAAGGCACAACGTGTGAGAGCCAGGCGTTACACCTTCCCTTTTCACTGCAAAATAACAATGTAAATGAAACCTCACACCAACACTGCAGAAGAGGAAGGAAGCTGAGCACATGCCTCAAACTCTCGTGCTGCTGGCAGCTGGGAGTGTGTGTCCTGCTCCTTCAGCATCCGTCAACAACCCCAGTTCTGAGGGTTCCCTGGAGGTTTCTAATAGACTGAGCACTCCCCACGCAAACACCCTGCATGAGGCATGGCCTCAGCAGGGACGGGACTGAGCGCAGGGGCTCTCTCACCGCCAGCAAGCGAGGACTGCCTGTCTCAGCAAAGTGAGACCCCACCTCAAAACACGGGGGCACGCCATTCCCCACACCCACCGCAGTGGCTTCTATACCTCTGCAAGATGCGACATTTGGGGCAGCCATAACGTACACAAAGAACAGCTGTTTCTGTGCCATTTGCAACAGGACTAGGTCTTTGGCATAGGATTTCTGCTGTCAGACCTCACTACTCCAGGCTCTGCTTCTGGCACTAAACACTAATACCTCCATGTCTGACCCTGCGCTACTGTAAAACCACCACCACAGTACTGGACTGTGATTGCTCAGCGACACTGTACGCAGTCCTTGGGATTCGGGGGGGGGGGGGGAAAACAACAAACCCCCCCCAGGTTATCCATTCTTTCTAATGATCTACTGATCTACTCACTGAGGCAGCATAAGGAAGGCTTTCTATGGTGTGTTTGAACTGATATATCAAAGACAGTTGCTCAAAACATCCTAGCTGTGATTAGTGGACCATGACTGCTATTAACTTATAAGGAATTCCAGGATCACCAGACTGTGGTTTGCAACATATTATTACATTGCCATTCAATGGTGGTGTGCAGCCTCTTGACTTAAAGAAAATGGAGAACTAGTCTCAGACTAAAAACTAACCTCACCCAATTCTTTCAAATAAGCTCTGCACTGAGCTCTGGCCAAAAGCAACCAGAAATTTCTTCTGTTTTCAGTCTGCTCTTTGCAGTCTTTTTCTTTTTTTTTTTTTTTTTTTTTTTCATTCATATTTAATTGCAGAATTCACACCTGGCCAGAAAAGGCTAGGAATGAACCAGCCATCGTCTGCAGTGCTCTGACCTGCTCCTGTGTGATGCTGCTACGCGGCAGCCTTTTGAGGGGCGTGTGGAATGCACTGTTGCTATCTAGACTGGATTTTATGCCTGCAGATGCCCAGGTTTTCTCTTCTTTGTAAGGTGGGGAATGTAAAGTGATTTGCCAAAGCAGGAACAGTAAATCAATAGCAGAGAAGGGGAAAAACCCAAATCTCACAACACTCAGACCTGATATTGCTGGTGAGTCTGCCACTCCCCTGTTACAGCCTGACAATAGGGATGATATCCATTAAAAAGGCTGTGTGTAGCTAAGGCAAACAGTTGCTCATTAAAAACCTAAACCAGTTCCTACAGAAATCAAGGTAAAGCCTCTTACTGCCTTTACCAGGCTTTGGGCCTGTCCCTTAACAAAAAAAAAAAAAAAAGCCCCAAAAAAAAGCTAATTTTTTTTTATATCATTCTGGAACCCTCCTTACATTCACTGAACCTTCTAACTCCTGCATCCAGACAGCAAATCTGTGACAGAGAAGAGCACTGCTAACCCCGCTGTGTGATGAAAAAACCCGCAACCAACACTCATACCCCCACAGAGATTTGAGACCCACCTGTCTGGGATGAGCCTCTGTCAATGGGGTTGCCCCCAGTGAGCTGCAGCACTGTTGCAAAGACAGCCAAGGGCCTTGGGCTCTTTGCTGAAAGCACAAGCACCTCAGCGCCGTGGTTATCATCAGACCGTTTCAGTGGGATTGCTCTACTACTGTCCTATGGCATCCATGCTAAGTGGGGTCAGCAAAGATGCAAGGGGCTTAAAGCTGGAGCGTGGCTTACGCTGCACGCTCAGTAAAGGCACATGTTCCTGACACTCTTAGCTGGATCCTGAGCCCAGTTAGTGAGGAGCCACCACAGCCAGCCCTGTGCCTGCTCCCTCCCCAGAAGCTGTGGGGGACTCACGGGTCCTGCTCCCTCCCTCGCTGGCCAGAGAGGCTGAGTAATAAGACAGTACACCACCACCTCCTCCTCCTCACAATCAGGAAGGAGTGGGAAGAGGTCTCTATCTCTAACGCTATTGTTCCCAGTGTCACCAGCTGGCCCTCAATTAGTCATCATGCCAACAGGAAACAAGGTGCAAAGCCAGATCTGACTCCTATGTGCCGGATGTCGGTGAGCTGGCGGGACACAGGAGACTGTCCTTGAGGCCATCACCTTCTGCAGAGCCTGGGCTTGCTCTGTCCCTCCAGGGAGAGGCTCTGGGGCACAGGGAAGCACAGCTGTGGAGCAAGGGGTGCTCTCACAGGTCTGCGGGTGGGCAGCAGGCAAGAGAGATGTGAACAACCTTGAGCTGTTAACCTATGCGCTGGTCTAACGCCATCACAGCTAACCCATTCACTGACATTTCATTTCAGAAAATGACCTGGGCTTGACAGGAATTATGAACCATACAGCGGATGCTGGACAGAGTTAGAAAACGGTAGAAGCTCATTTGAAGAGAAGTTGAGCTGCAGTGTCATGTTACCCAGACTGAATTATTTCCTGTAAGTTAGAAATGTTGCTTCTGGCTACCCATGTCACAAATGTATGAGCAAGCAAATGCCTTCCTCAACATCTCATCTCTGACTTCCCCTCTTTGCAAAGTTAAAGCTCAACTCCCCCAGTGCTGCAGGAGATGCAGTCACTTCCCCTTGCATCCCAGCAAAGAACCCTCCCCAAGCTCTGGCGTTCCATAGTGCTCCAAACATATTTCTCTTTTCTAAGCATGTTCTCAATCTCAAGATGAACTGCATTGTTTCTAAAATGTTTACTAATAAGCTAATTATACATACTTTTCAAAGCATTTACTAATTAGCTGTCCATAATTGCTGCCTTGTCTACTCTTAACCTTCACTGATGGAAGGATGGTTTCTTGCAATATTATGCTCGTGTTTGAAGGAGATGGCCAAGAGAGCCAGGCTGAACGCTGCAGCCACCAGCTGCCTGCCTGCCCGTGGGCACTGGGGCTGGCTGCAGCTCCCCCCTGCCGCCTGAGCAAGGGACTCGGGCCAGCATCTGTGCTGCTCTCTAGGAAGGATGCAGAGCTGTTGCATTCCAGTGCCAGGCTTCCTGGAAGCACAGGAGATGGCCACGCTGCCATAAGAGGCCTTGACTGAGCCCACGGGCCTCACCCTTTGTACTGTGGCCTGGGAACACCAGCATGTTACTGCCAGTGTCCCCTGGCAGGTGGTGCTCTGTGAGACGGGCACTAGGAGTGTGGTGTCTTCCTGTGCCAAAACTTGGCCCCTCTGCCCTTCAGGCTGGGAGCAGGGGCATCTCCTGCCCTGCCCACCCAGTACCCAGCACAAACCGGGATGCTGAACATTCAGCTCTTTTGGAACCGCTGTGACACTTAGGAGGTCACAGTGACAACTACATACGTCTTCTCATTATGGTGGCTCCTGTTCCTGCTTTTGGAAGCCCTCAGGGCTTGACATGGGGAGACAAAGTCAGGAGGAAGAGCCCGACTGTGCACCTCTGGGCTGTCTCCAATTGGCCCGTTTTTGGAGCCCTGGGCCCCTGTCTCCAGAAACCTTTGCCAGCATTTGGCATGTGCCACCAGAGGGGGCTGCAAGCCACAGCAGCAGTCCCCCAAATCCTCCCCAGACAGGGATCCTACCGATCACATGCAACCCAGTTGCAGCATGGGCTACAGCAAAACCCGCTGGCATCTTCTGTCTATCAGTCAGGGTGGGTTTTTATTAAAAAAAATACCATTCCTCTGGCGCAGATGTTATGATTCAGCTGAAAGGTCTTCTGCTTGCAGCGGGAGCACGAGCTCATCCGCCGTAGTCTGGAGGGAGTGTGCCTCTGCGGTGTCTGTACAGCCATGTCCCGGCACTCAGTGGCAGCTCTGCCCAGCCTAATCCTCTGGCAGAGTCAGCCGAGTGCAGCCAGGGATGGTAGAGCCAGTAGTAAAATCTCAGGAGGGAACTTTTAATAGTCCAAAGAGAAGCCCAGCAGTGGGAGGGAGGCACGAATGGAAAAGGTGGTTATAAATGCAGTGATTCACTCAGAGCTGAGGTTTCTGACATGTATTTTCCAAACAAGCAGTGCAGATAGAACAGTGAAGCGGCAATTAGGAAGGCGCAGGCAGCTCAGCTACACAACTGCACGAGCTGGGGGACAGCCACCCCTGTTGCACACCTATTGCAAATGGTTCAGGTCTCTCCCGAGATCACAAATAAACCCCAGCATGCACAAGGCTGCCCAGCTACCACCATGCCACGTGGGGAGTGGAAATATTTTGCCGCCACAGCAGCAGCAGCGTGCTCTTCTCCACTGGATGCCACTTCCCTGTTCAGAGAGCAGATACTGACGGCACGGGGCTGCAGTGCCTGAGCAACAGCTGCGCTTGCAGCACAGAGAAGAAACGGCGAGCAGACAGGCCATTACGAATATTTCCAAATAGTTTGGCAGGTCTTTTATCAGAGCATCAAACTTCCCTTTTGGCTTTGCCATTACTGCTGTGGCCCCATGGCTGCAGGACAGCATGAACAACAGCCCAGGTCCCATACTCCCTGTCACAGTGTGCCCACCCTCCTGCAACAGGGATCCCTGCTGTGCTGGCACACAAGAGCCACAACAGCAGGAGGCCAATTTTCTTAACCTGAAGTGCCTTCCCAAAGTAAGGCACTTCCTCAGAGCAAGGATAGAGTATGAGAGCGAAAGAAAGAGCAAAAAATGTTCTGGGGCTTCAATTACACCAAATTACGTCTTTCATGATAGTGAGGTGGTGGCAGTGCAGTTACTTCTTAATGCAGCTGAACACAGCCAAAAAAAAAAAAAAAAAAAAAAAAAAAAAAAGGAAAGCCTAGATGTGCCTCCAGAAAAACAATAGCAACAAGCAGCACTGAGCAGCTGCCCCTGGCTGCCACCTCCAGGGCGTCCATCCCCAGCTGATGCTCCCTGGCTCCAGGCAGGGAGGGCTGGCTGCCCAAGCTGCTCTCCCCAGCCAGCGCCAGCAGCACCAGGTACACAGCCCCGTTCTGGCCAGCTGCTCACCGAGGGGAAGTCACTGACCCTTCCGCAGAGGTCCCCAGGGTGCCAGGCACTGTACCGAACACAGGAGGAAACGCCTCCTGTCCCAAAGGGAAATCTAAAGCAGATACAAGGAAGGCCAGAAAGGGCATAGTAAAACTAAAAAGACTTTTTCAGACACTTTTCTAGGCCTTGGAATGGGTTTTAGGAATGTAAATGTTATGCTTTATGAGGGAGAAACTTTAGCCTAATAAGGTAAAATGAAATGTTGAAGGAAGAAGCAGCACAGGAAGGGGTTATGGTGTTTACCTCTGGCAGCTGGAAGCACACAGGGCCCCGCTCCTGCTCTGAGGGCTGCCAGGTAGCAATACCAGAGCAGGGGGAACCTTGTCTGCCCAGAGACAGAATGCCATAATGGGGTTCATCAGCGTGTCACCTTTGTGTGAATGTGCTCTGTATTAATGATCCGATGTCAAAAGAAAGGCTCTGCCCTGAGATTGTTTCTTTGATGCTGAACTCCTGTAAAGGTTCCCACCTGCAGCTGCAATGAGGCCTTTACTTCTTAAAAGCCCCTCTGACACTCAGATGAGATATATTACCAGATGGTCATCTATTAGTACTGCTTAATGCCCAAGCATTACACAGTGTTAATACTTGTCTCCTGGTAGGTCACTTAAAAACAAAAATCTCTTCCTCCTATCAATTTCTTTCAGGCCATGTTTATCACGCACTGTTTTCATTTGGTTTGTCATGCTTCCTGTCCAGCACTAGCACTGTCCACAAAGTTCTTTCAAGCCCACTCCTTTGCAGTGCTGCATCTGGGGAGCAGGCACCCAAAGTCAGTTTGGCTGGGGGCTGGCAGAAGCCCAAGTGGATGAACCCTGTTTCACCTGCGCACAGGTTTGCAGCTGAGGGAAAGGAGGCGCAGGCAAACTTCACTTTCAGGAGAGGTTTGGTGTTAATACCTCGTTTCTAGAGAGCCACGTCACTGCAGGAGCTGACCTGAAGGGGAGACCCTGACAAACGCTCCACCATTAATGTCCCATATTGGGGACCAAAACCATCCAACTCAACTCTTTTTGCTTTAACAAAAGACTCCCTCATGCACATACATGCAAAACAGGAAAGGGTGAGACCACATAGCAGCCACTCAGATATGACACGGTAAAGTAGAAAGCAGCAAAGGGACAACATCTCCGGCATTCAGGCAGCCCCTCCAGCACGCACCACCTGCGGCTTGGGACCAGATCCTGCTCTCTCACAGGCGGCAAAACACAATAAAAGTTGTCGAGGGTGCTTAGAGCTAAAACTGACAGTTTCCTACATGTGCAGGAGATGCCAGGTGCCTGTGGGGGTTTCTGGCTCTCTGACCAACGTGGCTTTGCTTGCCTGAGACCTTGGAAAGGCAGAAGCTGGAGTCCTTCCTACCCAGCTCAACCCCTGCCCTGCAGACAATATTACCCTGCCCAATACATATTGCATACTCTGCAGACTGCGAATATAGGCCTATAAAGCTTTTATTACTGTGAATTTGGGGCAACTACATTAGCTATGAGAAGGCTATACAGTTCAGCCTGTGCAAGCAATAATAAAATCTGATAGCAACCATCATTCTCATGTGCACTGCAGAGGCCTTGTTGTGCTCACCTATGCTCACATTAAGCCTTTTGCTGCCTTCTCCCCTCTCCAAACACAGGCCTCATGCTGCAAAGTGCTAAATGCCTTGCACACACCATGACTTCAGGAGAAGTTCATGGTGCTCGAAGCCTTATTAGCCCAGGCTTTATCTGTAGGGGGTGATGAGATCCCCAGTGACATCAATCAGCACACCTTCATTAAGAGTTAGAGGAGCTATGCTGATTTATGGTGGCTGAGGATCCAGCTCTACATTTCATAACCTTCAGTACATCATCAAACCCATGCAGAATTCTTTGTTCTCCGCAGGACTGAATCTACAGTCCCATAAATGCTTCCGCTGTCCCTCTGTCCTTTTTGCAAACAGAGTTCCCCTCTCCATATATAACCCCTTTTTAATCAACAGGACCAGCATGTCTGGCAAGACTGCTGTGTCAGACCTGTTTTAGGAGACTCCAAGCTCCTTCACAGCTCAGGCATCCCTGTAGCTGGCTGTGGATTCCAGATTAAACACACAGGTTTATACGTCTGCTGAGACCATGTTATTAACTCAGCCTTTTATGGTGCCCTTTGATGCCATTAATTACTCTTTACTAGTTGTTAATTGTTTTTCCCTGACATCTAGTTTCCGAGTCCCTTCTTAGAAGGCCAAAAAAAAGCAAACAACCTCCAACCCCCCAGTTTACCAAACACAGCAGAATAAGCATTGTGGAAAGTCAGATCTAGCCCAAACAGCTCAGATCCCCAAGCCCCCAGCCTCACATAGTCCAAGCCTGGGTCTCCAGCCCAAGGGCTCTCTGTGCCATACCTCTGCTTAGTTACACACGAGGAAATTGCTCTGCTCTCTCAGCATGGTTTAAAAGCGAGTCCACTTCAACACTGAGAAAAACAAGCTGCCTTTTAACCAAAGTCAAACTCAGGTTGAAAGCCAGTTAGCTCTTGCTTTTAGGTGATATCAGGCTGAGTTAAGAACCACCAGTTCAGTGCAGAGTAGACTCATCCTATGGGTCCAAAGCAGCATCTTAAAACCCCCCAGCTGGTAGGCACACTTCCCCCTGAAAGGCAATGAGATACAGCACTATGGGGGCTCAAGGATGATGCTTGTTTTCACACGCAAGGAAGCATGAGGCTCATACTGCTAGGCAAAAGCAGGGAGAAGAGGTGACTATGTACTAGAGAGGAAGGGGAAGGCTCTTACTTGCAGTCGTGCTTTTCAATTTCAAAGTGAGGGTTGAAGTTGAGGATAATCTTCTGGTTGGATTCAGGGGCGTAGATGACCCACTCGCAGTTCTGGTGGGAAGGGTAGTCATTGGGGTACCCCGGGGAGGTGATGTACCCGGCATCCTTGGAGTTCAGGCGGCCCCCGCACGGCTGAGCTGCAGAGACACAGAGGGGAACAAGGCATTGAAACAGGTTCTGGGCATCGGTTGTGCACAGCAGGTCCCTCCAGGCCACTGCTAGGGGTGGTCTGATAAAGGTCATTTTCTAGGCCACTGACATCCATTTGGTACTCTAACATTTCATATTAATCTCTGGGCAAGGGCAATTATCCTACACAACAAACCTACTCCTTTTCCCCTCCACCTCCTGCCACACTTACACACCACATTTCACACAGACCAGGAAAGATAAATAAATGCTCTCGCTGAGGCAATTACAGAGCCATAAAGTAAAAGACAGACTGATATCAGATCATCTGGAGCTGCCTCATTTTGTCCATTCTTTTGCCTTCTTTGCAAGCTGCTCTGTGGCAGTGTCCCACAGCTGCCTCGGGAGAAACCAGCATTTGGATACTGCAAACTTGATACAGCTGCAGGAGTGCAGAAAGCTTTGCCGTTCCCAAGGAAGGAAACTGAGGCACAGTGGGGCTGATGGCGAGCTGAGGCCCACCCATGTGGCCAGCGGCAGAGCTGAGGACAGTGTCCAGCCCTCCCAGCCCCAGCCTGCAGCCCCACGACAGCCCTTCTCCGCTTGCTGTGCTCTCCCTCCCCAAGCCCGTCTGCCCTCACAACCCCATCTTGGCAGACTGGCCTCCCAAAACCTTTCAACCTAACCCAGCCATTGGAATTGCAGACACAGCAGTGGCGGTTTTGTGGGGCTAGCCCACAAATGGCTGGCAATGGCTGCGTGGTGAGCAGAGGAAGCCTTTCAGCTTTGGGTTAGAACAGGCCCTAGAGGGTGATTTCATCTTCAAAAAAACATTTAATCTCATGAACATTGCAAATCAGATTTATTATTACATTACTTGCTGGGAGGAAAATCTGCATCACAGGGTCAATTGATAACGCACTACAAATCCCAACAAAGTCCCTTTCTCCACGGGGCCCCTACTGCGTGCATCTTGCTGCCCCCCCTCCACCCCCTGCCACCACCCTGTCCCAGCACCCTGGCCCCACAGGCTGCCCCAAGAAGACAGCACTGCCTCTTCACACCCAGCAAAATGGCCAAAACCCAAAATCCTCCAGAGATCGGGCTGTTCCTGTCCCTCCTGCAGCAGCCCTTGCTGCAAAGCCCCGGCTCTGCCCAGGAGAAGCAAAGCAGCGCAGACTTGTGTGGGTTCAACCCTACACTGCAAGTCTGGCTCTGTCCCTCTGCCACGGGGTCCACCAGGCCCCGGGGGTGTCCCCTGTCAGGCTGTCACAAGTCTGCCTGCTCTTGGTGAGGACATCCCAGCCTGCCTTCAAACTGCCCTCTTGCTGGTGCCAACGCCAGCAGCAGGAGCGAGGCAGGGCACCTCGGTAGCAATGCTTCCTGGAAAAAAGCACTGTTGAATAAACAACCTGCTGCTTGCACGCTGCCTGCAGAAAATGCACATGCCCTGGGCAGGAACAAGGGCAGCAGGAAGGCCCTTTGAGGGGGATCAAGGCTTCCCTCACAATGAAAAAACGCTGTCTCAGTTTCCCCCTTGTTTTTCATGCCCTTTAGCACATTCATTCTTCAAAATAACTTTCTTCTCACACACCCAAAGGCAGCTCTGCAGCCCTCCCTTTTTTCTTAAAATAATCCTGTAAGTATTCTGAAAAATACAAGGGGAAAAATCGCAACACTGCCATGGAAGAGCTGAGAATACCAAAAAACATCTGGTTTTGTTCCACAGGAGAGCTTGCTCAACACACAAACATTTACAAACCTACGTTCTTGCACAAATCTCTTCTCTCAGCAAGGCATATTTGCCCACACACGTGTCTATGTGGGCTTGGGGGGCGAGAGAGAGAGATAAAGGGAGACATTCACATGGAAGACATTCACGGACTTGTTGACATCAATGTACAAATAGATGTGTAATTCACACTTCACTCATGTACGCACTTTCACACCTTCTCCTAAAAATTCACACCTCGTTTGCACACATGTCCACCCCCTCCAGCAAAAAGAAATATTCAAGCTGCAGATTATTTTTCTTGGAAAGGGCAAAGTCTCGAAACAATGGAAATACAGTCAATCCTTCCACACCTCGTCATCCCCTCCCTGTCTTTTCAGCTTTCACACACATGCTACCCGCTAGGCTGATACCACCAACATCACCCACCACTCAGAAGCTGCTAGCCCCTTACTCGCGCCGGATACTGTGAATACTCTGAGCCGTTGCAACTCAGCTCGTTGGAGGGGAACTGCAATGTGAACAGGGGTGTCAGGCTCCTGCTTGCTCCGGCTCTTCCCTGATAAATGAACTCAGGAGCAGAACCCCAGGTTTACCCTGACCTTAAGACTAAGGAAATCCCTAGGCTTGATCCTGATTTCAGGTCGGCTTGGTGCCCAAGTTACACTGCTGGTGCTGGTGAGGCCAGCCTGAGTGGGGGGCTGGAGACCAGCTCTCTGCACCTGTGGTCTCTACAGCAAAATGAGTTGAGCAGGTGAAACCACTGAGCGGACAGGAGCAGCGGCCACATTGCTCAGGTGTTCACATACCACCAGGAAAGTTTCACCATCTTTCTGCAGCAGGGAAAGCTTTCCACCTGTAGGAAAGTCTATCCGTGTCTCTCAGAGGAACAGATTTTGTCCTTTTATTCATCCCTCCCCAAGAAGGACCAGAGAAACCAAGGCTACTTCAGTACAGTGCTGCATTGTCCACACACAGCACCAGGCTGCATGGTAGGCAGCAGCATACCAGGGAAACCAGGCCTTCTTAAGAGTTATGAAAGTAATTCTGCCTCTTCAGATGTCTTTGTAATTGTTCTGTCAGGCTTTTTCTCTTTTGATTCACCGGTATCTAACAGATAAACACCTGCAAAACCACCACCACCAACAAAGTATCCATCACTGTACTGACGGGCAAAGAGTTTGCCGCAGCAGACATGCCAGCCACTGGCTTTCTGTATAAAATCAGGCCAGTTTTGTACACCGTAGAGAGCCAGGCTTCTACATAATTGTGTCCTTTCAAACAGACACACTGAATTCATGCTAAAAGAAGAAAAAGAAAAAAAGGTGAGCAGCATGGCTACTGCCCAGGCTGTATGCTTTGGAAGACAGACATGCTCCACACCCGATGGGCTCTGGAAGGTTTTGCCAGCCCTGAATCCACATAAAATTAAACTTAAATTCTGAAGCATAAACCAAGTATCTCAGGAGCATGGGACATCCCATTGCTCAGTAAGCAAAATGTAGTCATAGAAAGCAAACTGCCGGGGCGCCTGCCAGCCTGCATGGTGCAGGGGCCAGTGGAGTGCTGGGCTGATGGTGAGGCCACAGGAGAGCAGCCAGGCTCCTCGATGGGGGCTACGGAGGTCGACACTTCCTGGCAGCGTCAGAACAGACTGTGTTCAGGATGGGAAATCCCAAGATCCCCTCCTTCATTAAGGCCCACCACACGACTTGCATTACCTCAGCAACCCTCTCCTTGCAGGACCATCCCAACAGGGAAACTACACCAGAGGGCAACCACCAAGCCGCAGGGATGGGAAAGGAAAAGGACAACAACTAAGCCACAGGGATGGAAAAGGAAGACCTGGAGAAGTTCATGAAGGCAGACTCCTGCAAACGCCACACTTACAGCAGGCAACTCCAAAGTTTCCCACAGAGATGGGTATCAGCAGCTGAGCTCCTCACCCTTTGCAAGGGACAGACCCCTCTTTCCCTGCCCTGACCCGCTGGAGACATCCAGGCTGATGAAGTCTCCCCCAGGCTGCAATGAGCAATCATCACTCCAGGGACCCAAAAATAACAGTGAGGCCCCGGGAACCTCCACCCACACTTGGGGTTTTTCAGCTCTGCAGCTCATCAGTGCATGCTGAAAACTTAGGCCAGGAGCAGAGCGTTCTCCTACTTGAATTTCCTGCCTATTAAACCCCTCTGGATTTCCCTCTCCCCAGGAGAGCAGGGCTCACTGTTATTGTTGGACCTTCAACACAGAAGCTAAAGCCAACTCTGCCTGTAACAAAAATAATCATCACCAGAGAGGCCCATTTCATAACAAACACATACTACAGCCTCTCAGAGCTTGTAGCGTCCAGCAGAAAACTATCATGTGTTTTGATCTGCTGGGTTCAGTTTACTTTGAGGATGTTAATCTGGGCTGCGCACAAAATTTCATGTGTTCTTGTTGCCTTAGAGGCAAGCAGCAGGCACTGCTGCTTGTGCTGCTCAAGAAAAGCAGCCTTCCGGGGCAGCAAAGGAGCAAGGGAGAGAAATCCTGGGAGTTCCATGGCAAAGGGGTGCATCACCTAGCCTCATCACTTATTTCTCTTCTTCACATAAGGGCCTCACAGCCCAAGTCCACACTCTCATCCAACCACTGCAGATGATTTCTACATCCCAGGATTCAGCGCTGGCCAGAAGAGATTTGCCCTGCCAACCCTCCAACAGTGCAGCAAAATACGAGTCCTAGCACACATGACCTACTGCTCTCAGAGCTGCTGCACGTGGTGGAAGCCCTTGTGCAGCAAACCTTGTATTTCAGTCCCACTAAGAGTCAAATGGCTCTTCAAGAAGTTAAGTTTTTCAATGTCCATGTGCATCCAAGCACTTGGCCAAATCCTAGTAGGGAGAGGACAAATAGATCTTTTCTGCTGAGGATTTATTACCATTAATGTTCATTCTGCCTTGTTCCCCAGGCGCTGGCTCTGGGGGACAGTCCGGGCACGGCTGATGTGGCAGGGGTTCTCACCCTAAACTGGTAAGGTATGGCACCACTTGCGCATCGGGCAGGAACACAAATGCAAACTCTCATATTTAAATGATACAGCTTAGCCATTGGCCAAGGAGACAGACATAGTGCAGAGGAAGCTAATACAATTAGGTATTTTATCCCCAGTAGTATAGATCATTTTAGCAGAAGCATGTTTGCTTTGGATTGAGAGATAAAGCTTCAAAGGCTTCCTGAACAAATTAATGGACAAACACACCCAAACACCACAAAGCACTTACACACACATTTCATCCCAGAGTAGCACACACATCCATGTCCTGGGATTTCACACAACCAGGGAAAAGCCCCCTGGATATTTCATCGTGGGCCTTTACCAGTTTAACTAAAATTTCACTTAAAAGTGGAGGCACAGCAAAGCAGAATTTAAAGACTGCTTTTGTGATCTAAACTAGGGTTTTGTTTGATTCAAAGTGCCTCAAGCCTGTCACGAGACAGGCTCATAAAAACACTGTCTGGGCTTAAGCAAGAAAGGAACGCGCCAATCCATCAGTTGAGGAATGCAGCCATTTGACCACTTCCTAAGGCAACCAGGGAGGGATGCAATATATTCACTTTATAGCACTGGACAGCAGTGAGAGGGGAACGCCGGAAAGCTCAGCAAATGGAACAATTTAGCTGTGAGCCTTTGCAAAAAGGGATAATTTAAAATTATTTTTAAATAAGAAGGGAGTGTTGGAGGAAGGAAGAGAGAAGAGGAGATTCTGAGATTTCTGGTACCTGCACTTTCTCTGCCATGTTAATCCACAGATGAATTAACTGCAAACCTGAAACAGAGACCTACTCAAGCTTCAGTGTGGAAAATGAGAGGGCCAAATCCTGCCTGCAAATCCAGGTAATTTGCTTTGAAATCACTGGAGTTGAGCTGATTTCCACCCCTGCAGTTCTGAATAGCTGCCTTCTAGGGGCTGGCATCACTTTGTACCACTTGAGTCAGTGGCAACCTTGACCTTTAAATGTTGCCACTCCGGGGTTTTGATGGTGTCCCTGCTGCACCCCCAACCTTGTATCTTTGATGACATTTTATATCCTGGTTTTACATAGTGCCAGCTCTGCTAACTTTGTTATTTGTCATCTTCTATCACAGGCAAATGCAATTCCAATAGGGCAACTGGCTTAATAGTGTTAGTCTTTATATAGATACATGTGCACACAATTCTCCCGGCTTGCCTGCAAATGTAATCGGTGGGCCTGGAATTACAACTCCTGGCTACTCTGGTAATCATTCGAGAAAGTGCCTGAATGTGTGAATGCACATACAAGGGAGGGGGATAATTGCACATTGAACTTGCAGGAATCATGCCCATTTCTCCTGCCTCTGCGTTAGGCTCCCCAAGGGTTTGAAGTCTCATGGAAACACACTGCCATCACTCAGGAAATAGGTAGCACCTCCAGGAGACCTTTAAGCCGCAGATCAGGCAGTTTCTGAAGAAACCTTGCTGGTACCGCAGGGTGAGGAAACGGAGACTTGAGGAAGCTTGAAGGCTCAGAGCAGAGGCAGAAATAAAGCAGAGGCTCCCTGCATGGCAGCCTGCCACCCTACCTACAGGCCACACTAGGAAATAAAACAAGGAGGAAATAATGTGTTGAGCCACCCGTGTGAATGCTATCAATAACAGGTTGGTTCGAGGGCCATAGAGGAAAAGCAGGAAACATTTCTAACTCCACATGTTGGAGAAAGAGCCAGGGATTCACCTAGGATTCCTCTCTAAAGAGCTTCAGGCTTCATGAAAGGTGTTCAGTGCCTCTGAAATACTAATTAGTATTACTATTACGGTGATTCCAAGAAGGAAAAAAAAAAAAAGCCTATCTCATCTACCCCCCACACCCTCCCAGCTTCCTTGCACCTTTTGAGTCCATCTGTCAGGGTCCATCTGAAACAGAATCCCGGCTTTCCCCACCAGGCAAGGACAGTTTATTCATGCCTCTTCCCAAAGTGGCTGGCAGAGGCTCTCTGAATCCTGCAACACCCCTGCCTCAGCCCTCCCTCCCAGGGGCCCTGTTGGAGCTGCAGAGCAAAAATTCAATGCCTTGGCAGCAGGCAGCCCCATGGATGGGATGGGATGGGAAGCAATGCCTCTGGAGCCACCCGGGAAGAGGCCCCGCTGCAGCTCGCTCCACGCACGCTGCTGAGCAGCAGCGGCAGCTTCAGCCTTTACAATGGCTTGCTCAAATCCAGCTACTGGTGAGCCTCACTACTAGTGCCGAAGCTATTACACATTCTGGCGAGTGTCTTAAACACATTGTTTCCTGCTGAGCACATATTCAGCGGTCAAACAGAAAGAGAAAAGCAGGAGTGAGACTGGGGGTGTGCATGAGGGGGAAAGTTGCCAAGGGGCTCTGGGCGCAGGAGGGGCAGCATGGGGAAGGGAAGGATGCAGGAGCATGCATGAGTCTGCAGCAAGGTGGAGGGGACCAGAGGGGCTCTGTGTGTAAGAGAAGAGGTACAGATTTGCATGCTTGTGAAAAGAGGAGGAACCAGGGAGATAGTAAGTCTGTGTGTATGTGCCGTTGTCCACAAGGGGTTGGGGTTTTTCCTCTGTCCGCTCCCCACAGGCATCCCCTAAAACCCACGGTACAAAGGAGCCTTTCAACAACATGTAAGCAGAGTGACAGTGTCCTTTTGGTTTCACCATCTTCCTAGGAGGGTTGCAGGGAAAGGCAGGCACATTCAAGCCCCACACAGACAACACTTCACAGCTAGGGATGACCCACCAGTACAGCTGGGGCTGATGTCTTGCCTTTGTCTCAAACACAAGGGGAGAAATCAGGGCAGGTTTCAAAGACTCAGAGCCCAGCACCTCATCTCCGGAGCCCATTTTCTTTGGCTCATCAAGTGTGAAGAGAAAGGGAGAAACATTCAGACAGAAAGTCCCTACAGTCATCCATCCCTGCAAGTAGTACTTCAGGCTCACTACCTGTACCCCTTTCCCCCATCCTGTCTGGGGAGAGGCTGCCTCACCAAGGCTGTGGCCAGGGCCCCAGCCCCCCAGTGTTACCCTAGCTGTCCTCCCCCATGAAGTCCATGGGCACCGCCTGCACGTAGAAAAGGTTACAGAGCCGAACTGTGATTTCGAGTGTTTGGCCCTGTGCCTGCTGACCTCGTGCTGACAAGCCTCTCGTCTGTGTCTGTGCTTGTGTCTTTTCACTGCACAGGCATCGAGCCTGGCTGAGGATCTGGCCTTCTGCGATTGCGAGTTGGCTCAGGCAGGGAGAAGGCTGACCCTTTGATTCTGAGTATGATTAAAACCATGCTACTGTAGCGCTAAGCCGTGCGCAACACTGCTAGCAACAGCCCTGATTTATGTTGTTGCTAGTATTGCGGTTTCTACCAGGGTGTAGACAGGGATTTTGAAAATAGCCCAGCTACCTCTTTGTCTGTGTGTGTATTATAATTAGAAATGTGTCAAAGGGCTGTTACAGAGTGAGGGTAGACCTGGAAATGTTCACACCCCACTTCTGCCCCCACCTCCGTGCCTACACCGTCAGCCCCAGCTTGGGTGTGTGCAGGCACATCAGCTCTCTGCACTTCCCGGATTAGACAACTGTATTCCTGAGACCCCATGGGGACACAGTGGCGGTGACTTCACCACACAATGGAGAGCAAGTTTAGCAGCTTCCAGTTTGCTCTCAGGCTGCTGCAATCTGCCTCCACCACCATGGCTAAATGCTGACTTTTTCTGTTTCGATTTCAGATAGGATCATGGGTCTCAGATATAGACGATTTATTTTCCTAGCACAGCTGGTCTGTCGGAGGTCATGTAATTTGGCAGCAATCCCAGTGCTTAAAAATTAATTTTTCCTTATTAATACAACTGGGGGTCCCACAGGATAGTATCCCAGCCTTATCTGAACCTGACAGCTTCCTAAACCCCATGAAGGATGCTTTCTCCTCTCTGGCTATCTGCAATACAAGGCCACCATGTCCTGGAGCCTGGCGGCACCGGAGGTTTCTGCTAGGAAACCAACCCACCCGCCTGCCCAGAGCAGCATGCTGCTGGGATGGGGAGCGCTGCCTTCTATGCCCCAGCAAAGTGGGTTGCTTTCTCATTTTAACCTTCTAAGCCATGCAAGAGGTACCAGAGTAAATACTGGAAAAGGGGCTGGAGGGGGGAGAAGGAGCAGGGCAGGGAGATATGAAGCATCTCCATAGAGCCCCCTGGGACCTATATGCCTGCCTGTCACTGCGGACACCCTGTTTTTTCTGCAGCAGGAAAGTTAGGAAACCAAAATGCAGCATCCTGTCCTGGGTCAGAGCCCCCCACTATGCTTGTATCAGTCGTTTTCAGTGATGCTCCTGACAACTGTCTGATTCTTAGGCTAAAAAAGCTTTTGTTCCGAGTAAAAGCCAAGTTAACAGCACAACGGGCAAAAGGCATTACACTCAGCGCTTGAGTGGGTGTGTGTGTGCATGTTTCCATGTGTGCAGCCAAGTGCCTGCTGGGCAGCAATTTGTTTTGGTCCCCCTCCCCACCTTGCTACATCTCTTAAGACATTACCAAAAATACTAGCTTTTAAGCAAACTGTTTGGAAGACTTCAAGAGTGAGCTGAGTGAGCTTTGCTCAGAGCTGCATAAACATCATCTGAACAGCTCAGTACTTGGGTCACTCAAGTCTGTTACTTTCTTACTCGATTGCTTTTTACGGGAAGATTAAAAACACACAGCCATCCAGCCTTCAGATTTGTCTTCCAGGGTCTTCTACCTACTCCCCTCCACGGTTATCTCAGGGTTTGCTTGGCTAGATACAAATTGGCAGCTGCACTGTTTATCTCTTACTGTAGAAATATAGCATGAGGGTTTTTTCCGTGTGGATTATCATATTATTGTCTATTAAAAACATCTCCCCTCGCTACTAACCTCCCTTAGGGAACCTTAAGAGGGACTTTCGTAATGGGGGAAGGCTTTCAGATACACCAGATTGAAACATAAATCCATCTACTTCTGGCATGTTTTTCTTACTAGGCTGGCTAATTTACTAGAGCCGAGCATATCCCGATCGGGGTTCGTGTCCCGTTACCCCATACCTCTGCTCGCTAAGCTAGCAGTAAAGTCATCTGACAGGGCTCACAGCACCACAACATCTCGGCAAACAGCCGCTGGTGTCAGCCTCAAGGAGACAACTTCCTCGCTGGCTCCAGCACCATGTGATGCTCTGCTTAGCTGGGAAAACCCCGTGTTCAAATAAACATTTCTTGCAGCGACTGAATGGCCTCAGAGACAGGGTTGCCTCATGCACCCCTTCCAGTTAGAAGCCCTCACCCACGCAGGACAGAAGGGGACGCACACAGAGGCAGGCACAGGCGGCCGGCCGGGCTCAGCAGCCGCGGGGATGCAGCCGGGCTGGCAGCGCACCCTCGGGTTACAGCCCGGGCTGCCTCCGCGCAACACCCGCTCCAGGACACCAGGCGCTGCCTCTGCGACAGGGACCCTCTGAAAGCCCGTTGCGCTCAGCAGGGGCCTCCCAGGATTTTGCCCTTTCTCTTCACCCCATCGAGTGCCTATTCATTTCTTTTCCTATTTGAACAAAAGATGGGATTTTTTCCTTTCCTTTATAACCATAAGGAAGGACGCGATGCCAACCGGCAACTGAATGCACACGGCGTGTGTCTGCCGAGAACGTCTGTGCTTCGCTGCTGCTGCAAAAACGAGGGACTTTCTCAGGCAGCAGAGCTTCTGCCACCTCCCTTGTCAAGGGGGAGCTGGCGGTGTGCCCCCCGGGGCAGGAGAAGGCAGAGAGGCCGGGGGAAGGGCAGGGGCCGCCGCACGCACACCGCGCCTTTGCCACCTACCGCTGCCCGGGTCAGACCGCGGCTCAGGACCCCGCGTCCCCGCGGGCTCCCGGAGGCACGTCCCCAGGCCCCGGCTAACGGGAAGGGAAACCCACAGCCCAGCAGCTGCTGGCTTGGCACCGCCGTCCTGCCCGGCGGCTCCCGGGCTGCTGACCGCAGAAGGAGCCCCAGGAGAGCGGCGGGCGGCTGGGTGAGGCATATCCTTTTCCTCCAGTGACTGCTCCAGGTGGGGACCCTGCTGCCCCCGTTAGCCAGCCCCAAAGCCAGCGGCCGGGGAGAGCAGGGCCCAGCTTCAGCCCGCCCTTGCCCCTCTCCTGTCCCCAAGCCGAAGCTACGCAAGCACCGGGGCTTCATCCCCGCGCCTCCCGACAGCCCAGCCTAGCGTTTCAGCGAATACCAGAAAAACACACTCGCGCCCCAAAACGTGCCACGAACCCGGCAGGTCCCGGGACACCTCGGCGTTTGCGAAGTGAGCGGGGTCCCGCACGCCCGGCGGGCGGCCTTTCCCGGGGGGCTGCCCGGAGGTGCCTCCAGCGGGCGGGTGCCGCCACCTCCGGGCAGCCTCGCCTGCTCCCAGCGCCGCCCGGCGCGGCTGCCGGCTCCCTGCCAGGCGATTTTAAATTTCTCGCCTAAAGTTTCCCGAGGTTGCAACCGGGCATACGGGGCCGCGGGCATCCGGATGCGGGTGTCCGAGATGCGGCTAGTCCCTAGCGCTTCCCCTCCCTTCCCCGCGCCCCCACCACAAACACCCAGCACGCAACTTTCCAGCGCGGCTCCGTGCCCTCGCCCCTCCGTGCCGGGCGACGGGAGCTGCGCGGTTTCACCGGCTGCGCGCCTTGCCGGGGGGCTGCGCTATCCCCGCCCCGCCACACCCAGGAACCCCCCCAGCCCCGTGCTGCCAAGGCTGCGCGGCGCCGCCGATCCCTCATTTATTTCCTACGAGATGCCCGAGGCCAGGCAAAGCCCCTGTGCGTCCGTCCGGGCGCCCGAAAGTTGGCCGGGCCGGGCGGGCACCCTCGCCCGGGCGCGGCTGGGGGCATCCCCCGCTCCGGGGGGCGCCTTACCTGTCTCCGCCGTGCCTCCGGAACCGGGCAAGCACAGCCCTAGAAATCCCCACGCGAGGAGAAACGTATCCATCCTTCGGAAGAAATTAAAAAAAAACAAACCCAAAAACCAACGCCCGAGGCTGCGGGGCCGGGCGCGCCGCGCCCGCGTGGGCGCCCCACTCGCGAGCGGCTCCGGCGGGGCTCAGCGGGGGCCGGCGGCAGCGGCCTCCCCCGGGCCGGGGCGGGCGGTGCCGGCCGAACACCTCTCCCCTAGGGCGACCCGCGGGGCCGGCGCCTCGGCATCCCCCGGGGCGCGGCGGCGGTGCGGGCTGGGGCGCCGTCTGCGCCTCCTCTCCCTCCCCGCCGGCGCCTCGCAGCCTTTTCAGGCAGGGCGGCATGTGGCTGTCAGCGCCGCGCGGCGGCCCCGCCCCCCGCGCCCCCGCCCGCCCTCGCCCCGCCCCCTCGCCCCGCCCCGCCCGCGGCCGCGGGGAAGCGCGGAGGCTCGCGCGGCGCGGAGCGGTCCCGCCGCGCCGGGCGCGCCCCGGTTCGTGGGTACCGGCCGGCCCGTCCCCCGGGCGGCCGCGGCCCCGCGGCGAGGGCAGGCGGGCGGGCTCCGGCAGCGCCCGGCTGAGAGAGCTGCGGGAGAGCCGGGCCGCGCGAAGGGAGACACCCAGACATTGTCGGATGGGGGAGCATCAGGACAAGGATTGTCCCTGCTCCTGGGCTGCCGCCGCCGCCGCCGGCCGAGGCCCAGAAGCGCCGTGCCTCGGCCGCCGTGCCGCAGCGGGAGCGGGAGCGGGAGCGGGGCGCGCACGCTGCCTGGCGCTGACGCACCCGTGTTGCGGCGCGCAGGCTGGTGCGGGGGCAAACGCCAGAGCTGACCGGGAGGAGCGGCCACCGAGAAGCCCCCGCAGCGGCTCCCCCGCTCCCAGCCGCTCTCCGCACGGCGCTCCGCAAAACGCCAGCCGAGCGCGCTCGGAAAGTTTCCTCGCCGTGCCCCTGGGCAGGCCAGGGGTCCCTGCCTGGGCCGCAGCCGCCGGCACCCCGCCTTCACTTGCAGCTTACCCAGACGGACCCCAGCGGGCTCAGAGGCCAGTGCCTGGCAAAGTGGGGGTAACTCACACCTTCCTGTTTGGGAGGGGACATTTCAAAGCACACAAGTGACATGAGCCCTAAAACGCCACACCAAAACAAATCTTTTATGCTGTTGATCAGTCCCTAGATTATAGACTCCAGCTTCCAAACACACATAGACAAAGGGATTAAAACTGCGTTACCTCCGTTCCGTTTTTTTCAGTTGGTAATTAGTAAAGAGATACTGACATGTGGCAGAAGTGAGATACATCATTGTGTGGGTGAGAGGGAAAGTACAAACGTTTCACTGGTATTCGTTTAGGGTGATGAGACTAATTATTTTGTACTCTGCTGTCTATCAGTTAGGGGTAGCATCACCAGCTCGCGTCAATGAAATGCCAATGCCAACCTGCTTGAGCACATGCACACAATATGAACGCACTGAGTTCCTCCTAGGCCAGTGGAAGTTCATTGTCAGCAACAGATCTGGCCTGACAGATGGATCGGGTATTTCAGCCGTTACCCCGAGGGCTCTAGCATCCCTCTTCCCTCTCTGTGTTTTGATACCTGATTTTGCATCTTCCCTGGCTCAAATGTACTCCGACACCTGTTGAAGTCAATACAAAGCCAGTGGCAACCGAGTCTACTACCTTATTTACTGTATTTTGATGTGGAATTATGCAACTATTATTTACTACTTGCTTATAGTTAGACTACTATCAAGCTAGCAAAGTGTGATTTTTTCTGTGTATAAATAGCCCTCGCATATCATAACACAGATATCAGAGCATAATATAAAGGCACAGCATGAATCGTTCCTCTCTTGAGATGTACGTGGAGAAGGAAGAGGTTACCAAGCCCTAACCAGCGATGGCCCCATCATGCACACCATACACTGCAGGGGCAATTCTCCACCCATTACACTCAGATTTTCCCCTGGTTAAGGCCAACAGAAGACTGCAGACACAACCCTGAACTAATATCAGCTCTGATCTGCTACTCAGTGAAAGGAAGATAACCCTAGGAAAGAAAATGGTGATGGGAAATGAAGTTAACCTGCTGCTCCACAGAGGTTTCTCTCAGCTGCTTTTCAACAGCTCTCCACAAATCCAGCCCTGCATTTAGTGTCAGATCTCAAGTCTCCTCTCCACAACATGCCGCTATCAGGAAGAGAAAAGCACAACTGAAATACCAGGCAGTGCTACTGCCATTCCTACCACTTCAGGTATTCAGAACAGGATGATGACCAAACTGATGACACCTGCTAGTCCAGCTCAGGTACAAGAGTGACGAAAGTACTTCTTTGGGGAGCATTTAAGATTCAGAACCTTTCCCAGGTTTGAAGGAACTGAGCACAAAGTAATGCTGTGCACCTTGAACTTACTTCTGCCTGTTCCCAGGGGCAGCTGCTGCTGCTGTGGGCATTGCTCTGTACCCCAAGCAAGGCTGGACCTCATCAGCTCTCCGTGCCGGAGAAGTCCTGCTTCTGCCAAAGGGCTCAGGGCTCTGGTCTCTGTTCAGTCCTCCTGAGGATATTTAAAACCCACGAGTAAGCACTTGCCAAACCCATTGGGAACTGCAGCATTTTTCCATATCTGTATGTCAGAAACATCCAGAAAACCTCACTGAAAATGAGACAATATGTAATGTAATGGTACTGTAACATTTAATGTACCATCTGCATTAAATTTGGTTGAAGAAATTTTGCAGCCCAAGCGTTAGTCAGAGCTGTGATGCAGTGAAATTTCCCCATCTCTCTTCTCCCCTCCAGCAGAAAGCATTCCCCTCCTCAAGCGGTTGCTTAGTTCCCTGCTGCTGACCCAAGGGCCCGCATACCTAGGGCTTTCCCTGGCACTCTTCAGCTCTGCTCTTCTCTTCCCTCTAATTGCAGCTCCTTTTCAACATTGATCATACAGCCTCATTTATTTTCAATCACAGCTTCCTCTTTCTAAATGAGTCCTCCTCACCCCATGAACTGACCATCAGGAGGTGTCTGTAAAGCAGGAAAACCCCCAGCTTTTGCTTAGAGCCTTTCTCAATCCTGATTTAAAAGAAAATAAAAGCCAGGCATCATGTATTCCTGTAACCTTCTCTGGGCTCCAGAGTAGCTGGACAAACAGGGTCTCACCTCTAGTTTTATGTCAAAACACACTGTTTCCAACGCAGAACTTGACAGCCTTCCAGAGAAAACAACACGGCGGGACTGAAACAGGGTTAGGAATGAGAGTGGGGAAAAATGATACCCGGCCTAGATAAAACCGTAAGTATTGTCAGTCAGCAGGAGAGCAGGGACTCAGATGTTTTTGGCAGGAGAGCCGAGGAATGGGAGCACAGGCCATGGGGGCTGACGGCGTCGGTTGTCTCCGCAACTCCTTGCAGGAGCAGAGACTTCTTGCTGCAGTTTTCCTCCTCCAGACAGTGCTTTGAGATCCTCAGCTAAAAAGCTCTAAGTGCATCATATAAAGTGTTTTTATTAGTCTATCAGGTGCATGATTATGAGATTTCATTTTATAGCCACAAATAGCCAATAATTACCTTAGCATCCCATTAGCCCTAGTCTTCAGCCAGACTATTTGCTCGGGAATTTGTCCATGTTTAAAAAGCAGGCCAATACCCCAACTTGGAGAAAGACGTTTGGCACGTTGCATTCAAGCTCATAAACTTCCACTGTAGAAGTGGCTTAATTAGCAAGCTGCCCAGTTAATTTTTCATGGGCAGTAGCACCACGGCTGCTAATCTGCAGCTGAAAGCAGCGGCTGCAGGGAGAGCTCAGGGGCTGCCCTTTGGCTCTGCAGATGCTGTAGCAGGTCAGCACTTGCCTACCCCACTCCTTGCCCACCGTTACCGCTCGCCTCCTCCTAACACGTCTCCCCCCTGGATTTTTCCAGCTGCCAGCCTGACTGCAGGGCAGCGGGGAGCTGCTTCCTCCCCCGCCTCTCCTGCTCAGATATTTCATACAAGAGCAGCGCTGCTGGCGCGCAGAGGCTACTCCAGCGTTCACGCTGCCCAGCTGCGGTACGGCCTGAAGCTCAGGCGGCCACTGCGGACTCCTGGCCGGTACCGCCCTGGCCGCAGTGCCAGGAGCCGGTGGAGGGCTGCGGGGGCTGCCAGGGAGCAACACCTCTGCAGGGAAAACACGGGGATTGCTGAGGCAGCCTGGAAAGGAGAAATGAAAAGAAGGGAGGAAAAAAACAGAGGGAAAAAAGAAAAGTGCAGAGAAGGGAGGTGGCGAAAGAAACAAAGAGACGGAACAAGGGGATGGGGGAAAATTAATAAACAGCAAAAAACAGGGAAGAGAACAGAGGAAGCAAACTAATGGAGTTAAAATCCATCATCAGATTAGTGGAGAGAGGGAGAGCAGTTCCTCTCGGCTTGGGAGGTGCTCAGCTGCGGGAGGGGCGCAGGCGTGATGCCGGGAGCCTGTGCGCGGGGGTCGGCAGTGCCAGCTGGGGGGAGGAAAGCCCCTGCATCTTCAGAGTTAATAAAAAAATGCTTTCAGACTTCAGCAGGCTGACTAAATTAGGCTGAATATAAAGGTGCTGTATTATTTCTCAATACGGCAGCAGTATGAAAGGAGGCAACGGGTTTCTTTTGAAGCAGCTGCTGTGTAATCCAGGGCTTTCAGGTGTACTTCAACCAAACGCTCTCCTGGTTTCAGCAGGTTAACTTCATTAAAGGCTCCATCTACTGCTTTAATGTTCACTGAAATCCTGCTGGGTGGGTACATTAGGCAGAAATAACCCCCACAAGATGATTGCATGCTGTTGTTTGGCACAGTGAATGGACCTGGAAGGGGAAATGGAGTAGTGGAAGGGGTCACACAGTGACCCAGGCTGGAGAAGACAGATCTTGAACTACTGTAGCATGCCAGCAGGCCTGGCCCTTTGCTAACGGCAGCAGAGCCACCGCAGCAAAACCCCAAGCCTTCAGGGAGCCATCCCTCCTGACCCCATCTCCACGAATAACCTGCTCGGTTCCCACTTCACTTTGGTACCTTTCTCCACACAGCCACAGGTGCTGGTCCCCAGCTTGCAAGGAGGGTGCCAATCCCCTCCTCAGCTTCTCATCACCCGCAAAGAGGAGACCATGGAGCTGTAAAGGCTGTCTGTCCCTCCAACAGACCCTGGCAATTCTGTTGCCTTTGCTACTGAGGGCTTTGAATGGGCTTGAGTTTCTTACCCCACTGTAACAGTGGGGTGCAAGTTAAGCCTCTTGAAAAATCAAGTAACTTCTTGCTAGTGTGAGGTTACCCAAGCTCTGCATGTTCTTCTGCTAAAAGCACCCAAAATGGCCCACCGACCGTGGTCTCTGCAGGTCCCTACCCCCAGAGCAGCATCTGGTCAGCTTCACGCTGGAGAAACGCCGGTTGGACCATACTCTACGTGGGGTCGGCAGCACATTTTCCGCAAACTGAATTAGAGGGGAACATTTGTGGACCCCTACCTAGTTACAGTCACAAACCAAGGGCATCATTTAAAGTCTGCTGAAGCTGGTGAGAGCTCATCCATCAACTTCACTGACGTCTGGATGTGACCCAAGTGGCTGAGCCCTGCAAAGCCAGCATGACGTCTTTAACTGCAAGTGCTGCCATTGACTTCCGCTGGGCTGGCTTCCACGGTGTAAGTGTCATGCTCTGTAGTAAGTACTTACAGGGCTGTGTGCTCGGTGTTATAAAGGGCCACGCCAGCAATCTTATTAAAACACCTCCTTAAAAATACACAAATTCCTAAACCAACAAGTCATTTAGGCACCCCCACCCCCCCTCGCTTGAAACTTGGCAAAAAAATTCTTAGGCCAGAAGCGATTTCTTTTTCCTTATAAACAAAACACCATTACCACGCTTTGGCTCTTGGCTTGATAGATCCTGGCAAGAAAATGTCTGTGTGTATTCTAAAAGGGCTTTCTCCTTTGCTTATCATGCTTTAGCTTTTGACCTCTCCCCTCTCCCCCAGTGCCCAGGCACATTCCGGCATTGGCTCCTGCGGTGGTACGTCGCACAGCCCTACCAGCAAATGGGGCTTAGACACTCCCTCCAGCAGATAGCACATTCTTCTGGAGCACTGTCATGGGGGAAAGCTTTGAGCTATGAAAGGTTTTCTTTCCCTTTTAATCTTTTATTTTCTTTGATGTTCATTTTAAAATAAATTATTGTGCCTTATTTGTATTACAGTACCTGGCTCTGCAAGGACTGGGACCCCTCTGCTGTCCAAACACAGAGTCAAAGACAGTTCTTGCCTCAAACAGTTTACAATCTCAAGAGACAAAGCAGACAAAAACCAAGAGCCAGATACAACATGGATGACAAGCCCGTGGATTACTTTTGCGTTTAGTTAAGTTGTAAACTGTTGAGGGAGAGATTGCCATTTGACTACGCCTGTGCAATATCAGAGGTAGGAACTTTCTTCTGCTGCTGCTGGATACCCAGTTGTTTGGGGATGGGTTTTCAACACAGAGCTCTTAGGTGAGGATGTCCCAGAAAGTCAGTGATTCCTAAGGGAGCTACTGTTTTTCACCTGACATCACCAAGCATGTGTCGGCGATCCCCAAAAACCAATCTCAGAACTGAAAAAGCCATGTATATTCTGCTAATAAAAGACAGATGAGGACAGGAAAGGGAACAGACCTAGAGGATCCCAGCTGATAGCTGGAAGCAAGGCTGAGCTGTGTTTTCATCACAGCCAAACACCCCTGTGTTCAGAGAACATTTCAAAGCATGCTTGGCACAGAACTTATGTACATGCTTACCTTCCTAAAAATTTCATAATGGTGCTGTGATCTTACTGGAGACAGCTCTGCTGGATGTATCAGGCTGAAGGTTGTCTTCATAATCCTCCCTTTGACATACGTGCACATCTCAAGTCAGACCTTGCATTTACGCTGCTTCCTAGACAAGAAATCCATAGTCTCAAAGGAGTTCTACCCTGCTTCCTTTCCCTTTCTGTGAACGTTTTGAGGCACAGTCTTCATCCCAGAGGGAAACTCTGGGGACAGAGCGGCTTCCTTATTATTGCAGAGTAGCTCTTTTTCCCAAGAGGTGTCTTCCCTCTCTCCCCAGCATCCTACACGCAGACCCCATTGATTTTTCAGTGTAACTTCTCATGCAAGTCAGTGGTGCTGAGGCTGCTTCACAGTCAACAGAACGGCACTGAGGCCCATGCCTCAAATAACTACACTGGATAGTCCTGCGGGGACCTGGGACCTGCGGAACAATAGTCAGGAAGCTGCCCATTTTCTGGGCAGCTGGTACAGCAGGGCTGTGTTTTCTTCTGCTCAGCTGCCTCCACAGGACATTGGAGCATGTGGCCCTCTGCAAATTTAACTTGTGCTTCTCAGAAGTTCAGACTTAGGGCTTAGCGCCAAGAATTTGCTGAAGTAAAGAGGTACACTAGAATAACAACTATCAGGGACTCTGAAATGAGAGGCAGTTTTGGGGCCATGCAAGCCATAGATGAGGACAATCAGTAGGGTCTTTTGGTCTTCCTGAGCCAGACAAGTGGTCCAGAACCCAACCCAGTGTAGGCCTGTGGGCAGTATTGGACCTTTACCATTCTTTGTCTTGTTTCCATGTTAGCAAAGTGGAACGCTAATGCCTTTTCTCTCCCATCCCTTGCCTGACTTCTCTGCTTGATTTTGAACTCCTGAATAGTCTCTCCCCATGAGCAGCCGAGTGGATCCAGTGGCTACTGTAATACAAACAACGCTCAGTTGCAGGT
The DNA here is from genome assembly GCF_023638135.1 of Falco biarmicus. Classification (NCBI taxonomy): domain Eukaryota; kingdom Metazoa; phylum Chordata; class Aves; order Falconiformes; family Falconidae; genus Falco; species Falco biarmicus. The sequence goes on from NC_079295.1 coordinate 15,643,162, forward strand.
TTTTCTTTTTCCTCTTCAGTGTGCTACATTTATCAGCATCAACCACGAGCTCAGCACAGTCAGCCTTTCCCTTGCTCTCAGCACCTCAGAGCAGTTGGAGTCGTGAATCTTGCTATTAATAATACATTGTACAAACTTGGTAGAGAGCTCAAAGTTTTCCATGTGTGTGCTGGAGTTTGATTGTAACTGTGGGTATCATTATCATCAAAGAGACTGAGGAATGGCAGCTTTTAGTTAAACAAATGGAAAGCTGTATTTAGTCTCTTTTGCCACATTGTGATAGGAAAGAATAAAGGCTTTTAAATATGTTTTACAGCTGCTGTTTCTTAGGTTTTTCTGCCTTACAATAGTCTCCGTGGTTCTGATTGGGAAGTTGTTGCAAAAGCTTTTTGTTTTTAAGCCTCCTATTGAAATAATACATATTAATTGTCTCATTCCTGAGTTTTTTGTTGTGGCGGAAATTTTAGATGGGGGGGTGGAGGGACGAGCTGTAAAGCATCAACAGCTGAGAGGGGGCGCCCTGGGTGAGTAATGAGAGAGGGGGCTTAGGGGACACACTGCTAGCAGAGTGTGAAGGAGAAGATATGTCTCCCTGGAAAGTGAGAAGACAATTGGCAGAGGAACCCAGCGCTCTTTGGGGGAGAGCTGGGAAGGGGGAGCTGGAAATGCTCTGCAAGGAAGCTGGGTGGGAGCAGGGGCAATGCTAGAAAGGAGCAGCATGAGAGCGTACTCTTCTAAGAGAAGAAAAGAGCTGGATTCATCATACTGTGGCCACCAAAAATGAATACCAATGAAGCAATTAGCTCTGTAAGCAATGGGACAAATGAACACTGCTTTCCTAGAGGTGCTTAGCATGTGGCTGGACCCACAGGTATATAATAAAGGTGGAGCTCAGTTTTTTCCTGTTATGATGGTACTAACATGGTCTCTCTGTCCTGTCTCCCCAGATGTTTTTACAAACCTTGCAGAAGATTTGTATTTCTGACGAAATCATCCAATGGTTCAAAAGTTACTGTAGCAGCAGCAGCAGCAGCAGGGAATCACATACTCATATAGCATGTGTAAGTCTCTTCCTTTCCTTACAAACTTAAACTAAAAGTATATATGTATATCCTAATACTTGCAACACAGTGTTATCCCAAAGGGCTACGGGTAGTTTAGGAAAGCCATAGTGATTGCAACTACCTCCATTTTACATGACACAACACCGTGTTACTAGACCCATCCCAGGCAGAGCAGAGGCCCCCGTGCTCCTACCACCACTCACCACTCTCCTCTGTGCTCTAAGAAACATTTTGGCCTTTTACCTGCTGAAAAATATGGAGGCAGTGGCTTTCTCTTCTAAGATGTTCAGAATGGGGGTGCTGAGGAAAGGCAGTGTGAGCTCCCTTCTCTCTGCTCAGTCCCACAGCACTGCGCGCCAGGCCCGAGGTGGCTTGACTGGTTACGGTGCTGATGCCAAACAGAAGGTAAGCACCAAAGAAGCCTCATCTGTTAAACACGTGAAAGGTGAATTGACAGGAGTTCAAGCCAAGTACTGAAATGTAGCTGTGAATCTGAAAGCTTTGTTCCAAAGAATCAAAGTCCCACTTTAAAATAAGTCCAAAAAATCTCATCCTGCTTCCATTGAAGTCAATGGCAAAATTCCCACTGGTTTAACCAGGAACAGGATCAGGACACTTCCAGACAGATTTACAGCTAACACATGCTGTAATGCTCACATACTGCATGCGCTTACTTCTATTTCCAGCCATGTTAAAAAATTATAGCAAATGCCTATGGATTTGTGCGTATGAGTTATTGTGCTGCTAATGAGAGGAAGAATTACCCGAACATGGTTTAGATGGTCATCCGTTGCCAGCACAGATGAAATTGCTGGGTCATTCACTGGCTTCGTATTGCTTCATCCCATTAGCATTTCCATTAGAATTATTGCAAAATGTAACTCAATTTCTCTTTTTTTTTTTTTTTTTCTTTTGGCGGATGTGGGGAGGGATACAGGCTATGTTTGCAACTAGAGCTGCTAAGGAATTGGAACTGAAGCTGTAGGCACACTCTTGTGCCACGCTGCAGCCACTACCAGGACGCTCCTCTGACAGGACCACTTCTGCTTAACTGGGGGAATAGGAGAGGTTCTAGGTAATGAAACAAATGAAAACAACTTCTTACAGCTGAAGGCCACTACACATAATGCATGCACACTCATGCACTAGAAAGCTTTGCCTAATTCATTCCCACATGCTCCTTGCTTTGGGCAGCTGAGTCCATCCCTCTCAAACATAAAGAAGTTTGCAGTTTAAATCCCCCACAAAGATCTTGTTTTTCAGAAGTGCTGCAGAGAGCCACCAACCACTGGGTTTCTCAGAAGCCACTGTTTGCCAGTTCCTTTGGAAACGAGGCCCCATGTTCTTTGCAGCTATCATTACCAAAAAAAAAAAAAAAAAAGAAGAAAATCATCTCATGGCTGAAGCCTCCCTCCCCTCTCACTCCTGCCATTTGGGAAAAAAAAAAAATCTATTGTCTTCCTGTAATTGATCAAGCATAAACATTCAGCTCTACAGTTTTACAACTAATCACTCTACTTCTAAGACACGTGTTTGCAGCTATGCAAGGCACCAGCTGCTGTCATTCCAATGGATATTAATTTATATTGTCTCCCACTCCCGTCCTCCCTGTGCCGATACACAAAGGGAGCGGGGTGGCAGCGGGAGCTTTAGATGAAGACATCTGCTTGAAAGGCAGACAGTAGCTGTGCTGCTGAGATTGCACCTGGACTTTCACTGGAAAACCAGACACACCAGTTGCTTCCTGGCACTTCAGGCTTCGGTACGCACACAGGGTTTTGACTACTATTATTTCCTTATTTACCTCAATCCAAGGGAAATGAAATGTCGGGACAGAGGGAGAGAGGGAGAATTCAGGAGCAAACCTGAGCTGACTGAAATAAAACGTGACAGATATGCCAGGGGGTGTGGTGGGGGGTGCGGAGGGGGAAGACAGAAGCTGGAGCCTCTGATTTTGCCCCCCAACAGAAGTTCTTTCATGCTGGTTGGCTCTGCCCGGCTCTGGAGAGGCTGGCAGCTGTCCGGGCTTGTGTGCAGCATGAACCCAGCCGCTTGCAGCCTTGGGAGGAGGAGGTGGAGGGGAAGAGGACTTGTTGGTTGCCCTTCTGTGAGGTGTCCCCCCCCCCCGCCAGAGACAGGCAGAGCTTGACACCGGTGGCTCTAACCTGTGGCCCTGCTGCAAGCACACAAAGTTGGTCTCCCCCTTACCGCCCCGGCCAGCTCCCAATAACTGAACTTAAAAAGCACTGCACACAAATTCACAAGCTCTCCCTACCCGCAGCGTGATGGCTATAGCCCTGCACAGAATGGGCTCACGGAAGCTCACAAACCACCACAGAGTCTGCTACAGACCTCCTCTGGGACCACCACAAGCCACCTTCAGCCAGCACCCCTGGGGGAAAGTCCTGTGCACAGGGACATACAGGGACTAACACGCTCTGATAGAACAGTCTGTTCTGCTAAAGCATTCAGATACAATCTCCCAGATAAAACAAAGCTGAAGGCTTGACCATAGGGGATATGAAAGATTTCTTTCTCCTAAGAGCAGGGCTGTTTCCCAATCCCTCTGCGTTCGCTAATCAAATACCAATGTGACTGGGGTCACATTACATTATGGCTGTCAGCTGTAAGCCCATACTGTATTTTTCATGTCCTGTCCTGGGCTGCTGTGTGGTGCTGCTGTCTCACCCCCAGAGGCAGCACTACAAGACTTTTCCTTATTACTAGCCTTGTGGTTCTGCTTGGAAGCTCTGATCCAGGCTTGGGCCCGGTGCTGCCACATCCCATACAAATGACTAGTGAAAAGTTCACCAAGCAAAGAAGTTGGTTAAGTAGTAGCTCTGTAGCATTTAATTACACCAGTAAGGAGCTGAGGGATGGTAACGTGCAGTTCAGATGTGAGGTGCTGTTTGCCCACATTTCCTGCAGCAATTTTTCAAAATAAAGAACTAGGCTCAAACTGGGGACATATTTCTCTTTTTTTAAAATGCAGATGGACAAGAAGGTTCGGGATTCTTTTTTATAATGTCTGAGCTAGCAGGGTTCCAGAGACAAATTTAAAAATCCTTTCTTGTTATTACATTACATGCCTGAATTCCCACTGCTGTATACCACATAAAGTCACTTACCCCCTGTGAGTGGGTATAAAATACTGCTTCTGGTGGAGAATTCATATCTAGGCATGTTTTATTTTGCTTTTTGCCCAAGGTAAATGAGAATATGAGTGAAGGGTGGTGAGGGTATCTTTCTTCCCTGTTTTTTTCATTAACTGAAGCTGAACCTATTGATTCTTTTGGTAATCGCCTCAGAGTCTGTAGTTATGGGAAGGTGACACAAACATCTCTTTTTGCTCTGCAAAACTTGCCCTGTTACCAGAGCTCATGGTTTCACTCCTCTATTCTCCCCGCAGGTCTCCAGAGAGCTCTGCTTCCCCAGGGATGAGCAGGTTGCAGGGCACCAGCCATGTGAAATATTGGTGCTCCCTCTACACATACACCCTCACATAAGTCAAGATATTTTGGGACAGAAATGTTATTTTTAGCATCCCTGTCCCTTTGCCGCAGCCACTGTGAGGAAGAAGCTAAGGAGCACTGACCATTGTGCCATTAGACAGTTCTGACTGACTAGTCCCACTGAAATATATGACTCCTCCATGATGCTGTTGGGAAGTAATACATTTTAACATACGCTCGCCACCCCCTTCTTTTCTATAAACAGATGACATCTCGAAGGGGCAGGCTGCAGATGGTATTGTTTGTCTCTTAGCGGCACGCATATCCCAGGTTGAAGTTTCATGGGGGATTGTATCCAGGCCACTGGCAAGTCAATATCTCTGAAGTAGTGTCCATTTAAAGGGCTGCTTTCTAGCTGAACTCTTTGACAGAGACCTAAGGTCTCAAGGCAGATCAGGGAAGAGTCTCATGTTCCCCAAAACTCTTCCACTGGATTTCCCAGTCCACTACCCACACTTTCTGTCAAGGTTGTCCAGATTCCTAGGAGCTCTGAGCCAGATGATACTGCAATGATTTACTGAGGGTGTGAGATGACAAACGGACTGTGGCAAACGTTTCCTTGTGGCCTTGGCAGTGCCGACAGCTTGGAAAAATCTTGGGGAGTGAGAGAGGCTATGAAGCATGCACAGCTCAGACTTCCACTGCCCCAGCCTATTCCATTCCACATCCACATAGCAATCCTCACAGAGCACACATGCATCAAAGGAAGAAGCAGGTGTGGGGTTTTTTTCCAGTATTAGATAAACTCTTAGCTGTAACCTGGGATTAAAATCTCAGGGTTTGCCCACACACTGATCTGTATACTGCACCTCTGCAATACAACTCTGTGTAGAGACCCGTATTTGAAATAACAGCTACTTTTTTTCTTTTTTTTTTTTTTCCTTACCCTGCTTTTGGGATTGCCAGTGACTTCTGTGTGCACCAGTGCTCGCCTCGACACAGGAAACAAGGAGGGTTTCTCTGTCTTGAAAGTGTTAATTGTGTTGTGTTTGTAAGATCTTGGAGACCTGCAATCTCTGAGTGCCAAGTCGTCTCTTTCTTGCTTTCAATTCCAAGTACTACAATTCTGTGCGCCAAATACAAGTTACTTTTACACGTACTGTAGCTCAGTCCAAGGGAGAGTAAAGGGGCAGCTCAGATCTCCAAGCCCTTCCTATACACACATGGTGCCTCAGTGCCCTGGGGCTCTTCTGCAGGAGGGACTCAAGTGGGTCAAGCCATTGGGGTGTCAAGGCTTTGGGGCTGCCTGTCTTAGGAAGGAGCAGAACAGCTGTGAAACAGCTACACTAAACACTATATCCAGCCTCCATCCAGGACCATCAGTTAATCGTAAGATGGCCAGTTGCTGGCACCACTGAGGAGAACCATGCCTTGAAATACAGCCAGGTCCCCAGGGCCTCTCATTGCAGAGGTGAAGGGGACAGCTTGACCCTCCGAGAGACAGGAAAAACCCCAGGTGCCTGTGACTACGACCAGACTATGCAAGTGCCCAGGAGAGATGGAATCGCAAAACGATCTCCTCTGCCCTGCCGTCACCGCCCTGCCTCCCTGCTGCTGCCAGCACCTCAGCATCTCTTCACTTGTGCCACAGCAAGAAGGGTGACAAGGGGACACAAGGAACCACTTTCCCCAGCTTGCCACAGAAGAGGCAGATGAATAAGTGGCAGGAGGAGAGGATGTACTGTGATGCCCAGCGCTGCGGGGTCTCAGGGTGGATGTGGTCGTGCTGGAGCCTGGAGAGGTCGGGAGGCAGGACCTGCCTGATGAGGCTTCCATCTTGCTGCCCAGACAGGGGGTGAAGGGCTGCACTAAGGAGGAGCGGAGGGCTGGGAGGGGGCCAGGCATGATGCTGCGGCAGGAACCTCCTTCTCCTCGTTGGTTTTCAGCCATGTTAGCAGCCAGCATGCTTGACCCTGGCTGATCAAAGCCTCAATAGGACATTGCCTTCATCTTCCTGCCCTGTCACTGCCAGCGGGGGCATGAGTTATTCCTCTTTTGTGTGTGAGGCCCTCCTCCTGGGGACCTCCTCTTCCCTCTAATCAAATAATCAGATGCGTTTATTGTTGTGGAAATCGTGCCCTCCCCTGAAATGCCTGACCAGCAGCAGCTTCCTGGCTTTGTCTGCAGCCCGCCGCCTGCATCCCACCTCCCCTGGTGTGGCCTGGGGGGCTGCGCAGGGGCAGCCGGTCACGCAGAGGGCCAGCCCTGTGCATGTGGTGCCTGCACAGAGGGGACCGCTGAGGGGACCCCAGCAGCCAGGAGTGAAAACACACACACCCCAGGGTTTCTCTCTCCACGGCCAACTTTTACCAGGGGAGAAAGCCTGCCACATCCCAATAGGTTTGCATTTGGAGAGGTACCGCATCACACAAGTGAGGGAGAGGATGGCCACAACCACGGTGCTTCCCCTGCCTCCACTGAAGCCGGCTGAAGAGCCTGGAGGCTCTCCTTGTCCAGCCATGGTGGCCATGGGGCATGATGTGTCCCACCTGGGCTTCCCCCTGAGGCTGAGCGAAGCTGGCGGGGAGCTCTGCTCGCTTGCAGCCATCTTGCCTGCTGTGGTGGGCAGCAGCTCCACCTGGGACCCTCACCCGACCCGCTGCCTCTGCTGCTGCTCATGGGTGCTGACCCAAGATCAGCTGTGCACCACAGCCAGGCCCTGCGCCTCCTCCTCACCTGCGGCAGCCCTGCCTCGGGGGGTACACCACAGCAGGGACCTGCTGCTACGGGGTCTCATTTCACAGGCTCTCCAGCTTAATTTAAACATGCTTAATTTGTCTACTGACCCTCCTGCCCCACGTTGCATAATGCATATTTTTTCCTCTGATCCCATATCCTGTTAGGAAAAGAAATGTTCTGACTGCACAGCACCAGCCTGAATTTTTTGGGTGGTTTTTCTTTTTTTTTAGCCCAGTTCTTTTCCTGTGTTTACACTCCTAAAGCACAGCATTTATTAATCTGAGGATAAGGACAACTTGAAACATCTTAGCTTGAGAAGGCTCACAGCAGGGGTAAAAGTAAACTGAGCCCATGCACTGCTTAATCATCAGCCGGTGCTGGCCCGAAGCGCCAGGGCAGCCCCGCGGGACCCCAGGCCACCACAGGACCCCAGACCACCATGTGCAGGTTGCCGCCGGGCTGGACAGCCCCCAGCCCCGCCGCCCTCCTCGCACACAGCCCGCCTCGGCTGGGCTGCGGCAGGGCACGGCGTGTTTGGGTGCCTGCCGCTGAGTCACTGTGCCTGGAGCCTGCCTGCCTTGCACCGGGACCCACACAACGCGCTCATCTATGTTCGGCATTTGTTGGGACCATTTTGTATCTTCATGCTGATAGGCATTCTGGCTTGTGAGCCAAGGCTCTGGTTATAGGAGGTGTGGGGAGAAGGGCAGGACAGAGGTGAAAGGAGCAGAGTGAACTGGTAGGGAGCAGGCTTTTTTTAATAAATAAAGGTTTTCTTAAAAAAAAAAGAAAAAAGAAGGTTTAGCAAATTAAAGCAGACAAGCAGGTTACTTAGCAGCTAGAGGATAAACCTGAACATCCTGGGTACGTGAAACATCAAAGTATTCCCCAAAGCGGAGGGCCTTGAGAGCTGCCCTGTGGGCTCAGTACGCAGACCCTGCTCTGGTGAGGCTGTCTGCAGTGTGTTTTCGTTCCTGCCCCTGGGAGCACGTGTGCCCAGGGCAGCGCTGTACCCAGGCTCTCCTAGGATGGGGCGGCTGGTGGGTGTATTACTGGCTCTCTGCACCTAAAGCACAAATCCAGTTGGACCCAACCTCATTGAAGCTGGTGAGAGAACAAGTGCCTCTTGTTCAGCATAAACATCCAAGAGGAGACATGTAACCAAATAGCCAAAACAAAAACTGCACTCCTTGAAACACTGCCCCAGCCAGCACCCGTGCTGGGCCAAGGGCTCCCATTGTTCTCCCAGAGTCTGCAGGGCTGTGGGGACCCGAATTCAGCTGGCAGACAGGCTCCTCTCTCGCCTCTGGGGCCCGGGCAGCACTGGCCAAATGTCACTGCTGCCAGCCAAACCCATGACTGATACAAACCACGTTGCAGGATGACTTCAAACATTTGCTGGCATCCCTGAGCCAGCCCCTGCCAGGGGAACAAACAAGTCCTACAGAAAAAACCACCATCATAGAGCCCCTGCTGCAACAGTGACCACCCCGGCCATGCTTTAGGACCTGCTGCTCTGGTTGCCACCTCGATCTCCCCTGTACCCCTCACACAGGAAATTTTGGGAAGCAGCCATCCTGAGCTGAGGAAGCCCAGGTAGATGGGAACCTCAGTGTGCCCTGCACAGCAGGGCCCACAACAACACTGTCTCCCCCAGTGCCCCATGTTGCCCAGGCCATCAAGGTGACGTGCCTGTTACCCCCAGTCTACAAGGAAGAGGGAGGTTGCAGGGCTCCCTGGTGCCTCCACGCATAAGACATCCTAGGAAGGGGAAAAGCCACAACCTAAGTGAAACCTCACAATTTCCCCTCTTTTCCTAATGCTAAACACAGAAGAAAAGCCACAGGCGAGAGCCTCAGGAATTCAAACTTGGTGAATGCTGCCTCCGCTCTCAGGAAACTTGGCCAGAAGTAAACATGCAGAGGAATGTAACTGTTGCAGAAGATGGTGCTTGGCTTTTCAAATCCAAGCCCCTAAATACATTGTGCTTTGGCTGTGATTTAGCGTTCCTGCTTTGCTTTTCTGTTTTGTAGCAACGGCAGTGTAACCACTCTCTAACCCATCCTCACCCTCCAGCCTTGTTCCCATCACCGCTCTATCCACTCTGTTGTGCCATCAAAGCAATTTGGGGGACTGAGTTGGGAAATGATCCATGTTAAAAACAGCCCAGTGAAGAAAAAACTAGTTAAGTCTTTTTTTTTCAATAGCAGTTCAGTTACCTTTGTCCTCTCACAGCAATGAAAATCCCTGCAACTGGGGAAGGAGAAAGGACATTGGGGATGGGGGGGGGGACCAAGTGCTAGGGGGGAGGGATGGGGCAGGAGGGGGAGACTGGCAGCACGACTGCATTAAATGCACATTGGACTGAGGCCTCACTGTTCTTTTGTTATATATAAAGAAAAATGAGTGGCCTGGAGGGCTTACTTCCAACAGAGAGGACAGAAGAACAAGGAAGGAGGGAAGCAAGGAAAGACATTCTCCATTGCAAAGAGGATGCGTGCATGTGCCTCTGTGCACAGACCCAGAAACACTCTACTTGTCCCCAACACTCCCGTAACTGAGTTAGTTGTGGTTGATTTGGCGGAATCTGAATACAGAGCTGGCAACTGGACATATTAAGAGCACCTTTGATTTCCTCTGCTTGCTGAAATAACCAGTAGGCCATCAGGCTGCTTAACATAATCTTAGAGCATACGATTGCTCTAATTTATGCTTTAGACGTGCCACCTGCCCTCCCCACCTTGGCCAGGCCAGTGAGGACACTGCCGCTGTGCCATGGCCCTGGTGCCTGTCCAGGAGCACTCACCCGCTGCAGCAACTCTGGCAAATCTTTTCCACAGCCGTGGCAGAGGCCTCCCTGCAAACTCAGGCCACCTCTACAAATTGTCACTTACAGAGATGCAGGCGTTGGAGTGATGTGTAACATGTGGAAATGCTGCTCTGTCTGAAAACTTCCTCCTTGCTTTGCTGTGCGTGGCTCAGTCCTGGTTGTTCTGTACATCCATCGACTCATGAAGGTCACCGTTTCCAGCACTTTTCTCTTGTGCATACATTGCTGTTAACTACTGACTCTCCTTCGGAGAGAGGGAATGGCTAGAAGTAAACCAGCTTTTAGATCAAAAGCAGCAATACCTAAGTATATATGCATGTATATATGTGCATATATAATTAGGAGGAAGGGAAAAGGGAAAGGAGGAGGAAGGGAAGGCTGGTTCATTCACCTTTATTTACTGATAAACTAGTTTCTTCATATCTGTGCTATTTTTTATTCTCTTTTCATTCCTACAAAAGTTAAGGCAGATGAAGCCTCTTAAAATCATGCTTCCCGGTTTGAAAATCTAGGCTGCAATATTTTTTAATATTTTTTTTACTCTGGGTTGAAAGATGTGATGTATGAAAACTCCAATTTAACAGAGCCTAGAGATTAAATCACATTGCATAGGTAAGGTTTTGGCAGAGAAGCAGACACTGCTTCCTAACCAGTACTCAGACTTTGGAGAAGAATAGGGTAGGTTTTAATGTAAGTTTACTTTTCCTGTAATGAATTTTAATGACAGCTTTCACAACTGCTTCTGTGATTCCTAAGAGAAAATTAAAAACCTACACCTTGAAACTTACACGACAATGCTGCTAACATCTTGCAGCTTTTGGCATTATCTTGGAGAACCTTTCAGTCCTGTTTCTATGCCACATTGTTTTCCTCACAAAATGTATTTTAAATATGAAACATTGAATGTTCATTGCTTCTTTATATCAATTTTATTCATTACTTGCTGGAGGCAAAGGGCATGGTTTTATATAGGCTCTTCATTGAATGTCTTATTTTGCAATTTTACTCTACTGTACACATTTCCCAATAAATTATTTTCTTTCAGATGCAGATATTCTTCTGGAAAAGCGAAGCAGGGCTGTTTCCTCTGCACTGAGGCTTTGTTTTTTTTTTTCTGTGAGCACAGCCAACTCGTCTGGCTTGGGTTAGTTTGTCAGGCATATTTTGGGAATGGTTTGAGAATTAATTCTGTTTTAAAGACTATAATCACCTTTTTGGCCTCTGAAACTGGTTCAGGGTTTTTGTGCCAGGCCAGCAACAGAACAGCTTTTGTGCACGTCAAAGGCATGTTCTAGACAAGCAAAAAGATGGTGGAGACAAAAATCTGTGTCTTACTTGCAATCTATACCCATGAAGCAACCGAATCAAAAGTGACTGCAACTTGTCCCTGCCTGTAATGAGAGCACAGCCCCAGCCAGCCGTGTGGGACGCCAGCCGGGGCTGCATGCTTTGACTCTGTATCACTTTCAGGTGCCAGTAAAACGTGGGTTGTTGGTCACCTACGCTCACAGATGGCTCAAGGCTTCTCAGCAGTGAAGGCAAAAGTTATGTTTGAAGGTCAATATGGCTTTGGGGATGTCAGAGATCAGGAGGAACTGGGGATAAAAGAGGCAGCTAGGGGAAGGAGATTTTGGTGGTGTCAGTGATACCCAGGGAGGTGAAGGGCAGCGTGTGGGGAGCAGGCTGTGAGATTTGGGTGGCAAGAGGTGATCTAGGTGAGGGGTGCCTGTCCCTCCTCGTGCTGGTGATGCGTTACCTCGTAACTCCTACTTGCTCTTCTCCTTCCTCCCTCAGGCATGGGTAGCTTTGTGCTGCAAACAGGTCCTGACTCTTGGCTCAGTGGAGGCGTGTCACAAGCCTGGGATGCAAAATGGAAACTGGGGAGCAGCAGCCAGCGTATCAGGAAATGCCACCTTCCTTGTTGGTACGTGGACTTCACACATGTGGGACAATCCCCTCTTCCCTCCACCACATATTTGCTGCTCAGGTCTGACACGTGTTTTAATTTCTTATCCCTGTTCCTTTGCTCCAGTTGCCTCTCCCTATAATTCCCGCGCACCCCCCCCCCCCCCCCCCCCCGACTCCGGTTGTCTGTATCAGGCACTCCCTTCCAGCCCGTGAGGAAAAACAACGGCAGAGCTGCCCTCCCAGGAGCAGATCCCGTGCTTGTGAAGTAAAATGGATCCCTTCTTAGTCTCACTTGTCTCCATACTTGCGCAAGCCGTGCCTTGGTGCCTCCGCACCTTTTCTGCAGGGATGAGCACATCAAGCGCAGGGAGCCTGAGCAACCTCCTTAGACCTGCAGAGCCTTTGAACCAGAGGCCTCTGGGGCTTATTAGAAGCCCTGAATGCCTTCTGGGAGGCTGCAGAAGCAGCCCAGCTCCACTCCAATCTCGGTAATGGCATTTTGCTTCTGAAAGCCTCTCAAGTAGCACAGCTGCCAAATTGCAGCAGGTCACTGCATTTCTGCTGGGGTGAGTAACCCAGCTCTGAGACCCTCTGTGGGGAAAGGCATTACATCCCACGCTGCTTACAGTAGAATACACGTCTCATGAGGGTGTAGCATGGTTCATTAAAATTAATTAACAGTCAAATGGTTCCACATACTACTTTATGCAGACACAGCAGTGACTGCAAAACAAATCTTAACTCGTGCCCAGGTCCCAGGGAAGCGAGTGCTGCTGTGAGGAAACCGTGGGACACCACCACCAAGGCAGAAGGAACACCTTCTGAACCTGCAGTCACTGAGTTTCCAGCTTTACTGGAAGTTTTCCAGCTTTAACACACTCCTAGTTTGTCTTTTGCCACCCTTTGTACAACTTCAGCAGGAGAAACCGAGGCATTGCTGTTTAATTTGTTCAGTTTTTAGCTGAGTGCAAGTTATCACCCAGTAACTTTTAAAATTGGCATCTCTGTGAATTATAATTTAATACATACTAAAACTGACTTGCCCATGAACTATCTTCACCATAAATACCAAGATCTGCATTCAAAATGTTTTGAATTGCAGTACATGTGTATTTTTACTGAACCATTACTGCAATTTCTGCTGTATCTTGTTTTGTAAACCTCCTGGCACTTTCCTGTTCTTCTGTTTTGTTCTTTTACTCTTCCCTTTTTGTTTGTAATAAAACAAAATTTTCATCTTGAAAAGGCTACATTCTTCCTTCTCTTTTCACTTTTCACTTAAGTATCTGCTATTTTGAAAATTATTTAATCTAATATAACACTCTTGCCTGAATCTCAGTGTGCTCTGCAATGCAGCAGCTCTGATCCCATAAAGATTCATTTGTGCTTGTGCATAATCTGGAGTATGAAAAGCAGTGTCATCAGCTTCAGTGAAATGACCCACATACCTCACGTACCTGTGTAAAACTTTCAAGGAGTCCTAAATCTCCGACAAGATACTGCTGCAGCCATCTCACTGAAATACAGCCTCAGCCGGTGGGACCCTGTTACACAGCTGCAGAACACCTCCGTTATCAACAGCAAGTGAAGAGCTCGACGTTGAGGTGAAACTGTCTGGGGAACTTTAGCAACAAGCATGCAGTTGCCTAAGCTGAAATTTGTCAAGACGGCAAGCGACTTCTCTCTCACTTCTCCCTTCAATCAGGGCTATGAAATCAGGACTCCGGCTCTACAACTGAAGACAATGCAGATTTGAGAGGGAATCAAGTTAAGTCCTATGATGTTTTTTTTCTACAAGGAAGCACAGGGCTGTTGCATTTTTGTGTTTTGGGTTTTTTTTGTTTGTTGTTTGTTTTTTGTTTTTTTTAAAGTCAAAAAGTTACCTTACCGATCCTTACCCGGCCTGATCATGCATGATCTTCTAATATCAAATCACATCCAGGAGTGCGGATTACTTTGTAGATACAAAGAGGAAAACGACTGCACATACAAATACATAATCATATATAGTCTTAAAGCCTTTATTTTAATGCAAAATAAAACAGGTAAAATTTATATAGCCATATGTAACAAAAGATCAAAATCTTTGATGTGGTACTAGAAAAAACTTTTCAAATTGTGTGTTGAATTTCTCCCCCAAGACAATCACACGCAATTTTCAAATCAGTTTCACTTAAACACACAGGTATTGCCAGGATCACAAACACCTCTCTCTCCCTCGCAATAACAGAATAGTGTCTTATAAAGCCTTTTTTTCTATGCAGAGATAGCAAATAGCGCTTCCGATTTTGCATGCAAGGCTTAAGAGACTCTGCAGAACAGCTGTGACAGAGCACAGGTGTAGGGCCTTTTGGAAGTGCAAAGCAGTCCCTGCTCAGTGCAGCGTCAGGATGCGGCCCTGGCAGAGCAGTCAGTAGGATTCACTCACAGCACTAACTCTCTGATAAACAAATCTGTGATGGCTGGGAGGAGGAGGTAGCACAATTCATCTGTAAAAAAATTAGGCAGCATGTGAAGCTATTTCTAGATCAGGAAGCTGGAGTGAATTAGAATTCAGGGCTGCATGCACTTTTTCAAGGCAGGAGCCTTTTTTTTTTTTTAATGCTTAGTTCCCTACCCCCTTTTTTTTTTCCCTCCACAAAGGGCAACTGATATCTCTTTATGCATTTGAGGGGTGCCTAGAGACTTCTGCATCTTAATATATCACAGTGGTAACGTCTGCTCACGGGCCAAGATCATGGCTCACTAGTGGGTGGTCACTCAGAAAATCCACAGGCTCTTTTTCTATCTCTTAATCTTTCAACTGCTGGGCCCGGCTGGCCCTGTGCCAGAGCCAGAGATGCAGGCTGCATGCCACCAGCTCAGGAAATCAAAGCTTCCAGCTTCACGTGAAAGCGGGCCCCTCTCCCCCTTGTCTTGACTCCTGTTCACACGCACACTCACGGCACGCTGCTCTGGTGGCAAACCCAAACTCTCCCTTCACACCAGCTACGTCAGTAACTTTGCTGCTGGACTGGCACATTTTGGATGAGGGAGTGCGAGGCAATTACATGTCAAGAGCTTTTCAGACTCATAATTTTCCCAAACATATGGACATATGGGGAAAAGAACAACTTGTTACTTAACGGCTCTTTTGGATTTTGCAAGTGTGTATTTTCAACCGTCAGTTGTAGCACCTCGTGAATTCTGCACGGTACATATTTTTCCACAATATGGTGCTAAAATCATACATTTTACACTGCAGAGAAGCTGACTATATATACTGTAGTTACACATCATACTTTTGAAAATACCATACCTCTACCAGATATTAAACCAGCAAATGGCAATTTTCTCCCAGAACAATGGCACCAGAGATTGATGAGGTGCTCCGTAATACTTTTTGGTCTTGTTCCCCTAGCTAGGTCAGACTGTTCTTCCTCCTTAGCTCCTCACCTGTAGGATGCATCCATATATTATACTTGTAGCATTTATTTTTTTTTTTTTGGAAGAAGCTCTGTACTGGTCTAACAGCAGAAGCATCATTTAATAACCTGTTGGGTAAGATTAACAGCTCAGAAGGTGTTCGTTTGATCTGTCCGCCTCAACTGAGTGGAGCCGATGCAGTCAAGGGGAGGTCTTAAGGAGAGATTCAGGTTACAGGGAGACAATCGCGCAGGTCCTTCAAAGGCTATAAATAACCCAGGAGCTGTTTCCATCCAGATTTTATTTGGCCCTGGCTCTTGAAATACTGTAAATAAGTTCTGTTCACTGTGCTGTGATGCCATTTGAAGGGTTAGTTGAGAGTGATTTATAAAGGCAGTAGCTTATATTCAGAGCTGTTCTTAATTGTGGCCTGGCTTGATAAAGCCACTGTCGCAACCATATTAGTTTCTTTACAGCTGGATCAAATGTATCAGGGGTTATATTTCAAGGAGGGAAAGGAAAGTATTTTAATTTGTTTTTGCTTCACTTTCAGCGGGCCTTCATAACTCCAGTGGCTACCCTGTGGCTGCCAAGTCCTAGCTGAATATCCTACAGCATCTAAAACTCTTTGAGAGAAGTACAAGGCTGTGTACAGCACGTACACGACAGGATGAGTTTCCTCAGGGAATGTGCCTTATTTATGGAGGGTACCAAGAGACATCCAGCTTTACATCCAACCCTCCCTCCAGAGGTTTTTCCCTCTTACATTACTAGGGAAGAGGGCAGAAAGAAATGGAACAAGAACCGAATGCAGTTGCTTCATAATCTGTGCATTCCTCTCCCTCCCTCCCACCAATGCTTCTTCCTGACTGGATTCAGAGCTGTGTCTGCCCCTGCCCCAGGGAGTCCAGCCCTGTATCTGAATCACGGAGATGTTCCTCCACCACCCCAAAGCTGTCTCCTCTTCCCTGCTTCCCAGCCCTGCTGATGGGTAGAGAGCAGTGTGAAAGCAAAGGATAGAGCCTGCTGGCCAGCCTGGCAGCTGCACGTGCTCCCGTGCCTCAGGGTTATGCCAGTCTCTCAACAGCATTAGCAGCAGAAACGTTGCCTGGGATTAAATGCTGCTTCTCATCAGGGCCAGCATCTGCTTGGGGTGGCCTCCGGAAAGCAGCAGTGCACAGACCCACCCTGCCCTGCACCTTCCAGACCTCTTACTCTAACGAGCCCTTTTCCCAGGGGTATCTAGTAAAGGGACACGCTCCTAGAAGGACAAACCTTCCTCGTGGTATTTAATACCTGGGAAGTGACCTATGTGATTTAATCTGTTGCATACCAAAGGTGTCAAAAAGACATCAAAGAAACTCTTGTGCTTAATCCTGGGCCAGGCCAGTTTCTCCTGATGAAGAGAGAAGCCCAAACAGTTTAATAACACTCCCCAAAAGGCAGAAGTAGAGGAATTAAGGACACTTGAAAACTTCACAAAATATACTTCTAGGTGGCAAGTCTGTAAGGTTTCTCTGTGACAAAATCCTTGAGACAAATCTCTGAGCATCCACAGTGCTGTTAGGCCAGGTAGCACAGGTCCCACATGTTTCTGACCTCCTCCCAGGCTGGCTGGCTGCAGAGCAAACTCAGGCTGCGCAGGGCAAAGGGCCAGGCACATACAGCACTGCCCTGTCCCCCCAGCCCTGCTGCGCTGCTGGCCCCCTCTCCCCATCCGCACATCTCTTCCTACGCAATGCTGCAAACAACTTGCTACAAACAGCTGTTCCCTCCTCTTCCTTCTGGGCCCCAGGGTCTTGAAGCCCTCCCTGTTGCTTTCCCTTGCCTTTTCCCTCACCCCTTGCTGTGAAAACCCCCTTTCCCTGCTGGCCCCTGGCTGCAGGAACTCGAGTAGTTTGGCACTTGGCACTGGCCTGGCACTGCCTGAGGCTGAGCTTCACTGGGGGCACCGAGGGTGGCCCCCGCACCGACAGGTGCCTTGGTGCGGCGGCAGGCTGGCGAGGGCAGGGCACGCTGCCGGCAGGCACTGCGCCACAGCCCCGGCCAGGAAGGGGCTGCCCTGCCGGAGCCAAGGCAAGACCTGATACAGGAACTTAATACGAATTACGGAGTCCGTGCCCGCGGTCACTGCCTCAGCCACTTCTTATAGGCCAGCTCCACTGAAACCCCGAGAGCGACACATTGGCAGCAGCTGAGGATCTGATCTCCGAGGTTTACGTTTAAAGAGTGCGCACTAAGAAACACTCACAAGCGCACACACACGCACATCTAGAGACACACACTTAGGTGGGCGGCTGCCTTGTCCTCTGTGAGCCTGCCCAAGCACGGCAGCTAAAACTTCACGCCTTACTCCAAACGCAGTAGGTGCAGTAAGAGGAGAAGCTCGCTACACAAACTGCAAAAAATGAAGGCTACAAGATAAATGCTGGCACCACCAAACAGAAAGAGGAAGACAGAGGCCAGATTACAAATGTGGAACTGCAGCATCCTTAAAGCACAGAGCTGCTGGTCTGAACATGCCTGGAATGTGGCTGCTACCTTCGCAGCAGTCCCTTGTCAACTCATGATCACACACTGGATTACACAAGATCCCCGGCTTTGCACGAGGTCCGTACTGCATGCTGCGTTCTCGCTTAAAAGCTCTTCAACAGCACTCTGAAGTAAACTCTGCCCTTATACAGACAGCTACGTACTGTATAGGTGTAACTGGATTCGGTTAATAGCCCTGAGGTGTATTAAGTGTTGCGCTTCATTTCTAGCAGCCACTTTCTATTTTTAAAAGGAATTACAAAATACTCAACTGTCTGTACCTCACATACTCAAAACACATCGTACCTCATGTGGCTTTATATTGCCTGTTAGAAAGCACCTACGCTGAGCCCAGCTCAGTAAGAACGACTCCAGGTCTCGTGTGCCATTCTTACAGGCAGCTACGCTTGGGAACAACTTTACAAGGACGATGTCCAACGGGATTCCTCCTGGGCTGTGCTGGCCAGTCCAGTGTGTGGCTATACAGCTGCAGTCATGGGGTTCTTCTGCCTGGGATCCTGCTGTCTGTACTGGTACTGGTCTGGACTGGTCCCACGGTGTCGGACAATTTCATTGTAAGCTGGTGCTCGGTGGGACTGAGGAGGGGAAGGTGGCACATCCTGCCGGAGGGGTCCTTTATGCTGGTTTGTGACAGGCTGGGCTGGATAGTACTGGGGGTACCGCAATTCTGCCACTCTTGTGTCTGGCACACGCATGTAGTTCCCCTTAGACGGGTGGACAACAGGCTGTCCTCCTTGGTAGTAGGGAAGATCTCTCTCTTTGTATATTACTCGTGGCCCTGTTAAATATTCCAGTGGCTCTGCAGGTCCACGCCTGAGGAGAAAAACCATAATAAAGCACATAAAAAGGCAGTCTACTAGCCCAGCGACACGTTATTGTACTCATGATCTATGTTTACTTTAGGAAAGGAAATGCCACCTCAAGCATGACAGGTCCAGATGAATAAAAAGAACTTCTGAAGGGTAACAAGCCTCCCACCTGCAAGCTACAAAAGTCCGTAACACCCAGGACGCTGGAGGAAGGGTCCAGCGCACTCCACAGCCCTTTCACAATGGGGGAGCACTGGAGCCCTTCAGCTCCCAAAGTCAGCCTCCTGTGATCCATTTGCCATAATGGAAACAAAGCCCCTCTAAACAATGCATGTTTGACTGAATCTTATCTAGCCTGAGGATAAACAGATGAGTTGGGTCTGCAAGTCTGCAAATCCCATAAGCTTTACATGCACAAATATTCACGCTTTCCAAGCCATTTCCCACTATTTTTTCTCCTAACATGTCAGACTGTAAAACTTTCCAAACACTATAGCTGGAAAAACTGGAACTCCTGGAAGAAACACTAGGGATATGTCAGGCTACAATACCTGTGTTTAATGGGCGAGCTGCCAATGGGGTTTCAAAAAACCCCTCCTGTGATCTAGAAGGCCTGATATTACAACAGCCCTGTAACTTACCTGCATCAATATGGATCTGACAAGCTCTAGTTCACGTGAAAAGCAACATCTGAACATGTCATCCCTGAGGATGTGCCACAGAGCTCTCTCTGTAGCTTTCTGCATCTTAATTCCATGATTTGCACTAATGAAGCACTGATATTTTTTCCTAGTACATCTTAACTTGTGATACTTTTGAAATGGCAAAAATAATTGTTCTTACAGACATGTCACCAGAGCATCCCAAAAAGTTCAACTCAATTAGGAATTTTTGCCAGTCCGATTGCAAATGTCTTTGCACTTTGGGCAAAACCTCCCATTGTCTGCAGAGGAAGTTTCTCTCCAAGTGAGAGGTGAAGGAAAATGGCAGGGTTTTGACCCAAAACAGAGGCTGAAAGTATAAATCAATTACACCTGCTCTGTTGCTGCAGGACTGAACTCATCAGCTGTTTAAATATTCTTTGCATAGATTTATTAAAACAGTCATCATTCTGGTACAGCAGATCAGGTGTTCACAATTCATCAATGCCTCTCTTTTGTTCACACAGTGATTTTACAAGCATGCTCCCTCTTTCTTAATCTGGGCTCTCAAGACTCCACTGGAACTTGTTTTGCATGAAGTAAAACAAAACATGTGGTTTTCTGCTGCACTCATTTAAGCCCATGGGGTAAATCATGGACATAGGCAATGAACAAACACTATCTGCCTTGAAATGAACCTACAATTCTCCCCCTGGAATAACTTAGTGCAAATGTTTCCTGTTTAAAATGGAAACAGCAAAAGGAAGAATTCCAGGCCTTGGACTTTTAGGACCCTATGCTCCCCAGACACTTTTTGCTTTAAAAACAGAACATTATAAAAGACAGGCACTCCCAGCTTCCCCCCCTCCCAGTGAGATAGTCCAGACAAAGTGCTGAAGGGCCTGAAGCCACCCTCTGAGATACTAAAAGGACTCTTTACTGCTTGTATTGAGACAACTGCTGTCTCTGCTCACACACCTATGCCTTGCAACAAAGCCTAATTTTCACAGCAGACAAAACAGTTGCTCCATGTATTTCTATAGGAAAACTTGTTCTCTAAGTCAGTCCCATTACACTCAGATTTAATTCCTCTGTGTGCAAAAACACCGTTCCAATCATAAAAAAGCTTCTTCAATGGTTGGAACTGCTTTCTGTCAAGCAGCAAACCAACAGGAAGAAATGTCAAACCTGCACCCATCACCTTTTAATAAAGATAATGCTCAAAATCCTGTATATTAGATTTTATAATATGGTCTCATCAGCAGCTATAATCAACCAAATTCTTGTGGATCACATTAGAAAGGGACTGAGCCTGGAACCTGCTCAAGAATTCACTGAAGAGCCAGCTCTTAACTGCAAAATTGAATTACTCTAAAATAACAAATTCAAGATTAATTGGTACCAAAATGACTGTTGAGAACAGGACTGAGCCACCCGCATCAGCTACTGAGCCTTTAGCACACAGCTCATCCCTCAACTCACACAAGAGCTCTGGATGTTGCAGGAAAAGCAGCGGATGCGTTTTGCCATCCAGCCAAAAGAGCTGTTTCCAGGAAAGCTCGGCCAGTCCGGTTCTAGGGGACAGTGTGACACTGCTGCCACAGAAGCTGTGACTGTGCAGAGGGTAGAGCATTCAAGCAGCACTGACCTAGGACCGTGCAGTGAAGATGAGCCTGAGCAACCAGCAAGTGTGCCAGACCCGAGGTACGTACCCAAGCTGCTTGAGCTTGTGCCATCAGGTCTTCATTGCTGTTACCTATGCTACAAAACTAAATCCATCATTAGTTCACTTATAATTAGAATTAATACCACCTCTGGTTGTGTAGACAAACTGCAGAGGAACATGTGGATAGGGAAAAATCTTTCTTTAAAAAAATAAATACCCAGTCTGTCCACTCTCAGCACCAGTTTCCCTCCTCTGAGGGTGAAACACCCTAGGTGCTATCGTTCTCGAGTGTCTTCCTCCGAGTCAGGGCTCAGCAGCTGGGAGGAGAGGCTGTACACAGAGACAAGGCTTGAACCCACTTCATATGGAGCCTTTAGCAAAGCCCTGGGGAAGGTATGTGAGGGTTTTTTAGCAGCCTTGGCAATAACACAAGCAGTGACCTAACCAGTGATGACCAGAACTCTTGCATGAGTTGGGAAATGCTGGTAACTGCCCAGATGGCTGCCCCTAGGCAGCATGACCGGAGGAAACTTCATGAAAGACATCCTTGTGTCTGCACCACACTCTGCAGCCCAGTTCCCCTGGCGATCCCAGTGGGTGTCATGTGTGCAGGTACACATGCTACAGTGACAACGCTTTTCTTCCCTTTTACGGCCAGCACCACATGCTGAGGCTGAGTTATTTCCTGAGGATTCATTCTTCCCCACCTCCCCGCCATGCCCGGCGAAGCCTGCTCTTCGGGAGCTGCTCAGTGCGACCAGCCAGCATCCATAAACCTCTGACACAAACCTCCATCTGACAAGACTGAAAATACAGGAAAAACCAGCTCTTCCCTCCTCAAGTGTGTCAACTTAACCATCAGAAAGTCAATCTATTTAAGGTAGAAGAAACGCGTACAGGTACCAAGCTCTGGCTGTGGAAACGCTGTCACCATTAGGAGTGAGCCCGGGAGACAGGGCAGCTCCCGGCATGAAGAGCAGGCTCCTCTGACACAGCACCGTTTCCACGTGAGAGCTCACGGGGTGCAAGTATATGCCGTTGTTTATCCTTAAAGAAATTGCCATAACAACTCAAACCAAACACTTTCTACTTGGCAGCCCCTTGTAGATGCAATGTTTGTTTCTGCAAGAAGAAAAACCACCTCTGCCTTTTCACTTGGCAGACATTGCCACCTCTGAGGAGGCCCTAATGAAATTCTTCTCCCCTCCCTGGCTGTTTTTGTTGGCTCCTGATGAGTTCAGAGTTCACAGGGCCATATCACACCTCCCAAGTGACCCAAGGTTTGGGGGTCAAACCAATAACCTCAAGTGGAAAATCAGTGACCCAGGGGAGTGATCAAAAATCCACAAATTGGGTCAAGCAGGTCTAGCCACTCAAAGGGACCAGTCCAGGAGCGTGCCCTCTGAAAGGACATGCTGTGTAGGAGCTGCTCTGACTCTCAGCTGTTTTCCAGATTTTTGGCCAGTTGTTTGACCTGGGGGTCCAGTGAAATTAATGGCAGGCAGAAGGTAGGGAAGCTGGCACAACATCCTGAGAAGGAACTGATCTCAGAGCTCAAAAAGCGTTTTTGCTGACAGTTCAGCTCTGCTGGCTCCCACTGGAAGATACCACTGACGCGTGTCCAGCTAAAAGCAGAGGCTGCTGCTTCTGAAGCAAGCAGTGAAAGGAAGGGAGGCAGAAGCACCAGGTTCAAGGAAGGAGTGCAGCTGGTGGGGCAGTGTGAAAATGCACCCCTCAAAAATGTCATGGGCAAGGTGCCCCTTAAAATGTTCATTTTACTGTGAGGAAGTGAAATCTCAACTTCCCTGCAGGGAAATTATAGATCACATGGGTAGTTGCAAACATGTTTCGCCATATCATTTCATATGCTGGGTGGCAGCTCTTACTGGTTTATTTTCTAAATGATTCACCAGGGAAGAACTTGAAGAACTCCATTTTAAGCTTTAAGAGTCAAAGTAGCATCATCTAAATAAAGCAGGTAAATCGTGACTGACGTTCAGTTAACAGTATATGTGTTGTTTTTTTCCTATGACAAGTAAAGCCTGAGCTACTCTATCCCTCCTTTATTTATCTTCCAAGCACAAAGAATATAAAATCTAATATTTTCTGGCTTTGCTGCAGATTTTTAAGAGCTTCTAGGTTTATTTAAAACTGAACCAAAGGATTCAGAATACTTAAGAAAGGCTTCTTTTACCCAAAATGCTATTTAGTCATTGAAGTTAGATAGGTATCTCTACGCTTCAAAAACCTAACTAAAACGTTTTTTTCTTTCTGCAGTTCCACTTTTTTTTTTTTTTTTTTAAAGTCCCCATTTCAGTAATTCTTCAGTTGTGGAGAATCTCACAGGGCAGACTGGCCTAAATACCTGATGCTTCAAAAAACAACCAGAAAAAAATTATTTCATTTCAAGTTTACTCTGTTTCATTGTTAACCCCCATTTGCAGGTCACCTTTAACATCATCCACGAGACACATGCTTGGGTTATCTGAAAGAAAAGGAAAGCAAAATGACGGTCTGGCTGTTCATGCTGTGCCCCATCATGTTGGGGGTTTGGATTTCATCATGACAAAGAGTTTTTCTTGCCTCTGTTCTATAGGGAGAATCACAGAGGTCACCCTCTTAGTACCTGCTAAAAAGCAAGGAAGGGAATGCTCTCTTCTTACATCACTGTCTCCTGGCTGCTGAGGGAATATTTTGCAAGGGATATAATCTCACATGAAAAACTGCCTTCTTACTTTGTCAGGGAATACTTCTTGAAATAAACTTCAAAGACAGCCACAGACTAAGTGGCAAATGGAAAGCCCACATTTGGCTGCAGTCTCTTTCATGTCTAAGCAAGACATACAGAGACTCCGGGTGATGGCATCAGGCAGCTCAGGCTGCGATTAAAGAACAGGGGAAAGCAACAAGGTCCTATCTATGTCCAAATTCTCAGTGAAGAACTCTACTGTATGCATTGTGATTGCATGCTGCTTGTTCTCAGCCAGGAGGATCTACTTTTAAAGAAGAAAGGAGAAGCTGATGTAAGAATTAAATTATGCAAACAATCTTACAGTATCAAATACATTACACTGTCTTTATAAAGCTCTTCTCAACATACACTAAAAACAACTGACTAAAAAGATCATGTAGTCCCTATCTCTCCAGATACAGTATTAAAGACACTGCAGTGCTGTTTGTAGTCAGTGGCACTAAGAATTTCTGTTGCTTAATATTCAATGTGCACATAATTTAATATTTTTTTTTTTAAAATCACTGCAGGTTTCAAAAAAAATCACTGCATGACCCTGAGCTTCATTAAAGTCTGCCTCTGTATCTTAATAGGCAAGATACTCCTATAACAAATATTCTTTGCCGTTTCAGACCAATACTTCCAATGATGGGTTTTGCATTTAAAAAGCCACTAGAAATCAAATTTGGTATCAGTGCTAGGAAGAATCTGCAACACAAGGAAGTGCTCCGTAGCTGCTGTCTGTGAGAGAGGCTTGTATCTCTCAGAAGGCGGCAGATGTCTAGCAATGTCGTACTAACCCCAAACACACCACACACAGATTATTTATGAGCTGAGCTGGTGGAGGTGCTTTCTTCTCCTGTTCTTTTATCAACAATACAAGGCTAAAAAATCAGATAACGTAAACGAATACAATCCCTGGCTCTCACGTAGCACATGCCATGCAGAGAGAGCTGTTTTTAGTTTGAAGACTGTGTTTGGAATTCCTACAGTGTCAGGTTTCCAGTTACCAGACCCTCATCCCTGGGCCAGGCACGACTGCGGTTGGACTGGATTAGCAGAACACTCTGCAATGTATATTACATAGCTTTGACTTCTACAGGCTTTGCAGACCCATAAAAATAATGATCATTTCATGACCTGTGTTACCGGGGGGGGGGGGAGTGGAAAAATCTCTCTCTCCCCTTTTTAAAGTATTCATGTTTGTTTTAGATTTGGAGGATGAGGGATCCACACAAGTTTGTTTGAAATTCAAGCAAGAGTACATTTCAGATGCAATGCAGGCAGGCCTGATTCTCCTCCCTAGCAGGCAATTTTGCAAAGTTAAACAGTGGCCTCGACTGGCCTGAACATAAAAGCTTATATGCACAGTTTTCCTCTCTCTCTACAGTATCACAGCTTGGAATATTTAGAAACAAACAGCAAAAGCACCACAATCCCAAAAGGCAAGTGCATAGGCATATTTATATTACTCTAGTTGAAGTCTAGCCTTAAAGTGGCTGGAGAACAAAGTCCTTTTTTGCTTGCTGAGGGCTATGTTTTGAGAGAAGTTGCACCCTAGCAGCTCCCTGGGCAGTTCTTAGCAATTTAGGTGTCCTACTTGTTTTTATATCCAGGACCAAGCATAAAGTTTAGTCAGATACTACCTCTGCTTGCAGATAAGCAGACTGCAGAGACAACTCTAAGACAGGAACACAGCAGTCTGACAGGTTTAAAACTTTACAGTATGATTATTTAAGATTTCTTATGACAGCATGAACAGTCTATTTTGCATGCAAGCAAACTGATTGTTCTCAACCCCTAACGGAGCAAACTATGTCACAGATTGGTTAATATCAGAATTTAGAGTGCCATTTAATTAAACCCCTTCCCATCAGCAAAGCAATAAAACACTGCGTTACTCCTTTGCTCCAGCATTAGCTTATTTCCCACAGCAGACCTCAGACATGGTAATCCCATCCTGTAGGCAAAGCTCCCCTTTCTTTCCTTCCCTAAATCCAACCTACAAATATAGGAACAGCGATAATCAGGATTAAAACCCTCAAATCAACAGCAACAAAAACCCGAATATGCTAGCCAGTGCTCTATACATGCCCAATAAGCATTCAAAACAGCTAGTCCAATAATCCTTCCTACTCAATTCCTCACTTGTTTTGTTCATATGCTCTCAGGCATGGTACATCTCTTCTACCAGAAGGCACAAAATAAAGTAGCACCTATTGAACAAGACATCGCTATTCTGTGATCTCTTCAAGCTTAAAGAGATCTTAAGTAGATTGGTACTTTAAGTAGCAAGTCATTACAACATGTGTCATTTCACATGTTACTCATTATTCAACACAACATAATGCCGTGTGAGTCATTAACCTCTTGGCATTGGTAACCTACTCTCAAAGCTAAGCAGTCATGCTTGTTGCTCAGGAACCCCCATGCTCTGCCGGGGAGAGACCTGGATGAGATTTTAAGGTCCCTTTGGTCTTTTGTTTTGCAGATCAGCAGGGGCCGAAAGCTCTTCCTATAGACTAAAAAAGTTCTTGGCCTTTGGTCTCTTGCGTCACATTTCTGAGATGCGGGCCAAGTTACACCAGAGGGGAGAAAACTTCTTTTTAAAGGACATATGCATCTTAGGCCAGCAAGAGAAGTGAATGTTTCAGTTTCTCAGCTGAATTTTGCATTTCAATGCAGACTCAAACTAATATGAAGAAGTACTGAATGCATGCAGAACTGCCACTGGGGCAAGATGCTGAAGTGGCATCTTACAGCAGTATTTCTACTGCGTTACAGTAGAATGTGCAATAGCTCCAAAGGACATGGGGGCCCTGCTATCCCTGCCACGAGAAGAGCCAGCTACGTCCCTCAAGAGCAGGCAAGCAATGAGAAGGGAGAGACCCAGAGATGAGACCACAATGCTGGCCCAAGCACAAAAGCCAGAAATACTACCCAGATCTCTGTCTCACCCAAACCTCTACTGCCGATCCGTGCTTTCTTGGAGGCTATCAGGGTAGAAATTAAAGGTCCTGTGGTGGTTCAGGAGATTTTAATTTGATTTAAAAGAAATTCTGCTGCCTACCAAAATCCCGCTCTCAAAAGGAAACAAACACACTGCTCAGGCTCCTGGAGAACTCCTCCCAAGCAAGGAAGCCTCCTCCCTTCGCCTAACCATTCACAGCGCTACTGCTATCCATGCTGCTTTTGTAAAGTGCTTCCAAAGACACATAAACCCAAATTCTATCCTGTTCTCATTTTTCACGTGAAATGAATTTAAAGCATGGTGATTATTCAGCTGTGCTGTTCAAATTATTTTCAACAAATAACAGAAATCATTAAAAGAACCTTCCTAAGTAATAACAACCTGCACCCAGGTCTTTGCTATTCAGCTGCTGGGATCTTAACACGCTGTCTGATCTTTAGTGGGCTAGTAAAAACCGGTAAGAAGTGGTTATTAATGTTATTACCGAGCTTTTAGGCTTTTTTTTTTTTTCCAAAGTATCTCTCATTTAAATTAAAGCATTCCTTGCAGCGTTTTCTCCCATTGCCATGATGAAGCATGGCTGTCAATTCTGCCTCCAATGGCACAAACTGGGTAGTAAAACCATGCTTCAATAAAAAAGGAAAATGATTTTTGAAACCGATTGTAGCTGGTTATTTTTCCCTCCATTTCATTTCTTTCTGGGTCCAGACATTCTGTTAAACTCACCGAGATGTGTCATTCTTTTTTTTTCCCCTGTGGAACAAAGGCAAAGCTCAAGATCCAGAGGAGAATGATAGCTGCTTTTTGGGGGACCGTAAAGACAAGCAGCTCTTATTTCTTTCTTCAGGCAGTATTTCAGTCCCCATTGTTCCCCTACTGCTCATGTACTGATTTGCTCCCAAACAGGCAAACAGTCTGTAAGTACATCCTCCCCCCTGTATATTTTCTTTTGTTAGAACCATTCATTTCTATACAGGCATTAGATTATAGATTTCCTGGCTTGCCGCACTCCATTAACACTCTGGTAACCACCCCTTTTCCAGCCAGCCATTAAACACCACCTTTAATAATTGAGATTTAAAGGCTCAGGGCATGATAAACAGCTGAAGTTGTAACTTTACAGCTGCCTCTACAGAAGTGTGTAAATCTCTAGATTTGGATAGGCAAATCGGTTAATTAGACTTGCATTAAGTCACAAACTTTGCGGGTGCTCTGACAGCAGATGTCCTGAAATTGAGCTTTAAATAACAAGGGTCAAACCCCTCAATCCCACCGAGCTAGGAGAGACGGAAACGTCCCACCCGGTGCCCGGAGCGCAGTAGCACTGACTGCAGCTGCTGTGACTTGCAGACGGCTGCGAGTGCCCTGCGAAGCAGCCCATTCCAGCTGTGTTTATGCTGGCTTCTTCCTTAAGAGCTTCTACAGTTACACGAACATCAGTGCAGCTGCAGCAAGCGGAGCTACTGCTGACTGGACATGCTCTACCTGCTGCCCACGGTGAAGACGTCCCTTGTTTCGCCACCCTGCAGTTCCCGCCTGCCAGTGCACAGGTTGCTCTTGCAAAACTGGGCCCTGCAAGTTGCAGGGCTGAGCGCAGCTTCCCCCTGCCCCTACCTGTGGCTGAACAAACGCTACACGGATGGCCCTGAGTCACTGCTAGCCAGTAAATGTTCAAAGCTGGTGAGATCCAGAGCTGCAAGCCACTGGTCTCTTTAGGGACATGGGCAGTAAAAGGTTAACCTTCAGTCGTGAGGCCCAAGTGCCTGTGCTCCATCTCTGCATGAGTTATCTCCCTGTTGCTGCATTTAAAAATACTGTATGTAATTAACTGTTATCAGGTTGTTAAGCAGTGTGCTGAAGTGTGAACTTATCATTCAATTGTTTCCTTTATTTACAAAGTCCCTGCCATTCTCTAAGGCGGCAGCCTGGGACAGGCTGTTGACTTGCTCAGATGAGGAGGGTTTAGCGCACCAGATTCTGGTAGCAGAAGCAGATTCTGGAGAAGTGAGACACAGCCGTGAATCTGCTCAGTTCCTCAAACACCCCCTCAACACGCCCTGCAGAATAGCTGTGTGTGAATGAGAGACACACACGCCACTGCTACCAAATACATCACTCTAACGGTGCTTTGAGACCTGAACCACATAGCATGGAGGAAACGCACAATATAGCTCCCAACCACCGTAACCCAGCCTTACGGGCATAGTTAGAGGTTTTACTTGTATATATGGCACTGACTTTAATGCCTATAGATATATACAAGCTATGTGGGCCACTGACAGATGAAGACAAATTGACTGCTGACTTTCATCCACTTCTGTGCTCAGTTCTTCCCCTTACCCTTTTCATTTGCTGGACTTCATTTCCTTAAGAAAAACAAATCTGAAAGTCAGTGGACATCATGTTAGACCACAGGCTGGAGATGGGAAGACATGACAACACGATGAGATGTCACATCCCCTGCTGTCCTCTCTGCCTCCCTCCACGAGGTCTGAGTTTGGTTTCTTGGAGCCCATGACTCCCACCACTTTTTTTGCCACTTCCCCTTCCTGGCCTGGCTACTGTTCTCTTCTTTGGTTTCTTCCCCAGCAGTGCCAGCCCTGGCAATGCCTGCAAGGAGTCCAAGATGACATGAGACATCACCAGATCTATGTGATTGTCTGCCATGCATTCCTGGTCTGGGGCAGCACCATGGATCCAGCAGGACTTACTAGCATGGTCCCTGGGCACGCAGCATCCTTTGCTCTTTGGGAACTGGTGCAATCATCAACACCCCAGGCATATGTACATCCTCCCCCCCTCCCCCCCCAACACTTGTAACTGAGGAGATATGTAGCTTCTAAACAAATTTCTTCTGTGCCATCTGCACACCATGCTTCATGCCAGATGACAAGATAAAATTTGGAACAGCAAAGTTCTTGGAGCATGGCAACCTTCTAGAGAGAGCAAGCACAGCCTGTGGCAACACAGTTATATCAGCTTAGTCACATACCTAGAACAGAAGACATCAGGATGCTGAAGCTGGAAGTGGGAGCATACAGCAGAAGACAGAAAAAAAAATGCTTTAAAGACACACCAAAACACTGCATCCTTGAGCAATGGAAGCAATGCCAACAGCTGTTAATCAGTGATACCTTACAGAGGTGACAGCACAGCAGCTGGAAGATAGCGGCAAGCCAATGTTGAGGCAAAGAGAGGCTTTGGACAGCACCACCAGGTATAGACTTTAGTTTCTTTTGAACACATATATATGTCATGTGTCAAAGGCTACAGTGTGCAGTAGTCTTATGTGCAAGATGTGATGCTGTCAGTAGCTTCATCTTAGATCATGATGAACACCACCACAATCAGAGAGGCACCCCTACCCCATCCAGGAAGGCTACTACATGCCATCAGTGAGAAAAAGAGAAGCAATTGCACTTCCCGATCTGATCCTGGTAAGAACCTGGCAAAGATTCCAGACAGCATGTCTCAATTTGGCTGTGGGGGAAAAAAATAAAAACACCCTCTAACTTGAAACAATCTTTTACATAATGAATCAATCAATTATCTTTGCTCTAGTATGTTCAAATCAAGGGAATCATCACTGAAAATAACAACCAATTTATATAGCTCATTTAAAGCCACAGTAAGCTAGCTGCTGATTCACTAATGAACAATAAAGGTCACTACTACAGTATCATTCTAAGTATTTTCAGATTGCGTGATGTGATAGACTTGAAGTGGCAAGCTCATAAAAAAACCATCAAGATACTTTGCAGAGGGAAGTAAAGATGGAAAGAGACCTGTGCTCTGCCTAAATATCAGGCTGAGAAGACTGAATAACTCAATGCGATGAGGAACTTTGCGCCGGAGACTCAACCAGCCTCAGCCAAAGCCTTTGGATGTCAATGGAAGCATTTCAATGAGCTTTGGATTAGGCTCTTGTATAGGAGAATGGTATCTGAAAGGGGAGGAGAGGGCAGGGAGAGAATGAGACATCTGTATCCTGGAATGAAGTCAGGAAGTTAAAGCCTGACAGCCTTAGACAGCAAATAAATAGCTCAAGTACTAGATGTGGGTTGCTGAAATGCCTCACTCCACGTGGAAACATTCCTTTTCAATTGTGTCTTTCAGGTATTCAGAGAAAAGACTGGCCAAAATGTAGTTCATTTATTTTTTACTTTTGAGTCCTCATGATCTAGAGGGATACATATATGCAATTACTAAGAAACAAGACATCTACCAGATGAACAGCACACCTCTGCTACATGGATGTTACATTTATGATTATTAATAGTGTGGCAACTGGGGCAACGTAACAGAGTGTGCCCTAAACTGCAGTATCATGTCTTTGACTATCGCCAGAACCAGATGCTTCAGGAGAAGCTGTAATTAGCAGACAATTAATAGTCTGCATAAGCCTTACGGCATAACAACTTCTCCTTTCCTCCCCAGAAGCCAACTCAAACCAAAGCAACTATTAGTCTAAGTCCAGGTTTGCAGAAAGGTGCAGGTTTCAGAAACACAAAACACTTGGCGTGTCTGTACTTATAGATGTTGATTGTAAAAAAACCCCAACAACGATAATATTTGACAGACCTACTGTTTGAATCCCATAGGAAAAAAGCACAATATAGTAGAGAGAACCTATGGTGAGTTGAGAATGACATCTTTTCCAAACCACAATGTTAAATCTTGAATGCTGACTTGGGTTCCTCTTTAACGAAAATAACTGTAATTCTACTTTCAGTAAAATGGGATTTTCTTTAAAAGAACTCTGCAACATTTCAAAGGCCCCTCTTTTTTTAATGATCAAAAAGTAAACGGGAGAAATCTCCTGTCATATCAAGCAGCTACAATATAAACCATTACTCAAGAAGAATATTCCAGTTTCTAAGTCAGCAAAGCACAAAGCAGCAATACTATCTGAGGATGCAAAATGGTCTCTGTACACTAAAGTCCCTTGAAAAACTTACAAAACTTGTGGTATAAACTAGTACAACTGAAAATGAAATGTCTAAGCAGGAAAAGACCAGGGTTAAGGGTTCTGTATTGATTTTTTTTTTCACATCGGGATTAAAGTGATTTCAGCTGGGACCCAGAATTACAGATGTAATTATAATTTCCATTTATATTTTTAGACTGTGTACAAAGAAGTGTAATAATGGACAGCTGAACATTTTCCATTGTCCATTAAAAACGAAATGTTTCTGATGAAATCTCTCTAAGACCAAGGACCACTGCAGTAATCTCTCAATAACAGAGCTTTCCTCAGATGTTTGGTGACGAGAGAGAAGGGAGAGCTTTCAGCCCTTCACACAAAGAAATCAAAACCAAAATGACATTAAGGTTGCTATTCCCCTCAATAATACTAAAGAGATTCCAGGTTAAGATCAGTAACAAGTCTCTTCAAAGAAAAAGTCAGATTATTCATTAAATAATCTTTCTTGATATTATTTACAGGGTATTCAGCAAAAAGCATTGCATTACGGCAACATTAAGGAGGCATTATTTAAGCCACAGAAAGTGCAGGTAGTGAAAAAGTAAAATTTCTCTTAAGTACCACTGACTGTCTGCCATCCTTCCCCTACGCTTTACAATGCACGTTTAAGTCCAGGTTTCCTGGAGGCCTCTGATAGCGAGGCAAATGATTGCTATTGAAAAACAAAATGTATTCAAGGTAAAGCAGGTGCTTAAGTGCTCTGATGGATCTGGGCCTAAAAATTCAAGCTGTAAACCCCAACTCAATTTCAACTCACTAATTGAATTTGTGGTTTTTTTTGTTGTTGGCTTTTTTTTTTTTAAAAAAAAAAAAACCCTTCCTTTCATCTCAAACAGATCTGCTCTTTGCTTTCTGCCATAGAGCGTGGTGCAGTCAGTACCGCAGCGCAGCCTGTTCCGCTGAGCTGCTTCCACTTGCCATTCCAGAGGGGGCTGCCGCGTACCACACGGTATCCTTACAGAAAATGCTCAAAACCAGCATGGGTGTATTCAGGCAGCCTAAATTCAGCCTAATTCCCTAGGCAGTGAGAAACTCAGATGCCTTCAGAGACCCCATCAAAGCTAATCAGAGGACTACCAGAAGTCGAGTCTGCCTGTAAGAAACAGTACGCGCAGCAAAGCCACACAGGATTTCTGAGCACAGCTGCTGGAATCCTTAAAGCTTTTAACTGATTTTGGAAATCTTTAATTGCTTTACATATAGTTATAAAGTGTGTTTGCTGTTTGAGGATCTTTGGAAAGACTGCTAGTATGTCCTTTCTTCGACTCGTTTTGTCCCAGCTATTGTTTTGGATGGTTGATTTCAGTTCAAAAGCGTATCTATTACCTCTTCAAGAAAGCAAAACAAAGGGAAAAACTGTGACCATACCATACTTCTAAAAATACATTCTTTTTATACTGAAGACATCTCAGTTTTCAGTAAACAAATATTCCTTTTCTTTAAAGCATAACATCTTAGACCGAGCCAAAATTCACACAAAAATGCTAAATGAGGAACCAAAACCTGGTGACACATGGGTATGTACAACAGCACACTAACACTAGATCCAAGCAAAAAGCCATTCACATGGATTTTCAACTGTGAAAGCCTGCCGAGATTGGTTTTGTTTGCCAGGTTTTGTCATGATCTACAACAGACTACTCTCAAAGTACTTCACCTGGAAAACAAAGGCAATTTTTCTTCTCTAAATGAAGAAAAGTGCCAGCTACTCAACATCCGAGCACCTCCACTGGCTCGGGATTTTACTTGGTAACCTGGGCTGGGTTTTATTCACACATTTACTGCCCTCTCTGCCTGGAACTGGCTGCCAATTTCCAAGGTGCTGTCTCAGACTGTCTAATGCACAGATCCAATCTCCTTGCTGAATTACACCTGGAGTGGAACAAAAATGTCAGATAATTCACTTTCTATTAGAGTTAACACTCTCCTCCTCTTGCTTCCCATGTATGTTATACAGTGGATGTGTTTCCATGTTCTGCTGTTTTTTCAGCTGTTGCAAGCACATGAGCTATCAATTACTCTGTGAACAGAGAGAAGACGGTGACTTGAGGAAGAGTTTCCAGTTTACATGACTCCTCACCTCATCACTGCTCGAACATTTAAATGCATCCTGGTGGGCAGGAGGCCTGAAGCAGAGAGAGATTCCTTAGGCACTCTCCCCCCTGTCATTTCCCCCCTCATCGAATGGTTAATCAAAGCAGAATAACTCTTTAAACTAATACTTATTCCAACAGCTGTAGGATCTCACCGGCCCACACGGAACAGAGTGCAGCAGTGGAGGCCACAGCAATACCAGGCAGAAGGTATGAGTTCTGTCAACATCTCTATAGCCAGATTAAGTTATGTTTGGCAGACAAAGTTTTTGAGTACAGCAAAGACACTACCATTACTATAAAGATGTGGTTAAGTTTTTAGTATATGCATTATGGTATTTAATATATTTCTTAAATAAAGCTTGCTGAAAGTCTGACTAATGGCCTGTATCACATACCTACAAAGTTTTGCTAGTGTGTTTCTGGCATATCCATGACAATAGCTTATGCAGATTTTCCCAAATAATTATCGACAAAAGAACAGTATCACTGTGCATCTTGTGCTTTGTTTATACCAAATTTTAAAGAGCTGTTCTCGTAGAAAATTTGTACAGGTGCTAAGTGACAAAATTAGTGCTAATTTACATAACTATTAAACGCTAGAACAATGCCATCTTTTCCAAGCCTGGAGATGAGGGTAAAGATGCTTAAGAAAGCAGGAATTAATTTTCTTTAACAGAGTACAACAGGAGTTTTAGCTCCATGCTTCCTCTTAACAAAGTTACTGGTCCGTAACCACTAGTGATCTGAATATTTGTAATTCTTCAACAACCTTGAATTACATTAATTTTTAAGTCCTACTTTTACTTCACTTGTATCTGTGGTAAGATGGAATGGGGTGGAGAAGAACATACAAAGCAGGCAAAGATATATTCCTTTTTCTAGGATCTCCAAAATACAGACAGAGACTGCTAACATTGGTGGACAGAGTTCCTGGGGAAAAAACAAATAACCTCATCAGAGTTTACCAAATTACTACCAGACTGACCCATACAGCAAAGAAATGAAGGAATATGCTCTAACAGTGATCACATCTCAGTCTAAATTGACTGCTGACTGCAACTGGTATGAATATGTCCATGGATTATTGGTCAGGCTTACACTAGCTTCTACAATATTTCTTGCAGAATAAAGTGTTAGTCAATCTGTAACAATATACCCAAAGCATGACTTTCTAAAGTATCAGTTGAAAAGCAACATAAAAGCCTTAGGTGAATATATGGGCAAAGAAAGTTGGACAAAAATCTCTAGAATTTAGAATATTCTCTTGATATGTGTTTAAAAGGCTTCTGTGCAGAGAAATTAAATGTCACCTGCTTGCGAAATGGAAGCAGTTTGGCTGCCAATTGTATGACCTGTGTTGAAACAGCTGTTCTAGCAACTGATTTTACTATTAAATTCTTCAGTGATTCTCTTAATCCCAAATTAGATACCTCTTTCCTTTAATCACCAGTTTATATAAAAGCTCTCTTCTCACAAGGCAGGGTTTCACCAAGGATAACAAACAACTGCAGGTCTTCGTAAAGCACTGCTCTTGTGTTTCTCTATGGCTCACATCTCCCTCACCCTGTTTCTTATTTCTCAGTGGGTGGCACGCTGAGTGCTTATGACTCTGTCCCCTATGTGTCTGTAAAAGAACCCAGAACTATATTTGAGTTCCCGAGATTTCACAGCCCATCATTATCTTGCAGCATTCAATTAAGACTGTCCACATACAATTCACTTTCCTGCTTCATCAGTATAATCTTTCCTTTTTCTAGATACATACATAAGAATACCTATAAATGACCCACTGAAAGTGGCTTGCCATTAAAAGCTTGAAACTTGCTACCATGACAGTACAACTTCCTTGTTCTTTGTAACACCTTTCCCGTTTGTGGTGTGTGGTTTTTTTTTGGTTTTTTTTTTTTTTTTTTAATGAGCCTGCTTTGCAAAGATTGGAGGGAGACAAAGGATTTGGCTGGATTATGCAGAACTAACTGCAGCCTGGCTCTGAGCAACTGGTGCCATCGCAAAGCTGCTGCTTGCTTACAGGAACCTAGCTGAGCTGTGATAGAACACAGGAGGTTCATGCACAACCCTGTGAGAGCTGCAGGAAGCTCACTCAAGAATCCTGTTCCAACATCCTCAAAAATCACATATATTTACACCTGATGCTGTTGGCTTCCCACATTTCTCCTTTGTTAGCTGTTTTTAAAGCATGTTTGCTGACAACCACCTTTCAGCCGCACCTCCAGACCTATTCATCAAGGGAAAGACAAAGCCAAGAACTGCAGTGCAGTTGTCTTATTTTACAATGCACTGTCTCACAGAATAAAAAACTTATTTCCACATTTTTGCAGCCTAGAGTCCACACTTTTTCTGAATTATAACACAACAGAAGCAGCAACGTTTTTATTCCAAATATCTGTACCTATAAAGCAGCCAGCTGAGCTTCCCAGCCTGTTGGTCTCCTGAGTGATTTCAATATCCATCTCAACAATGCAATGGATAGATTTGCATTTTGTAGCACAAATCTTATTCCCCAGGTTTCACTCAGCACATCACTCTGTTGATGCACTGGATGGGATATATGCTTTTTTTTTTTTTTAATTTGATGATCTTCTTTTTAATTTGCATTCACTTATCTTTTTTCCACAGATCCTTCTTCTCAACCTAACCATTTTGTACTGACACTTCTTTCTATCATTAATATTTTGTTCCCTAACAGTTGTTTTGTTCTTTTACTCACTGGAGGCATAGTTAATACAGTTTTTTTTCCGAGGCAATGTCTCCATGCCTTCATTAAATTTTATAATATTAATTCAAGCCTTTTTATTCAAAGGCAATATTTTCCTCCACCTCCTGTATTTTTAAGCTGAACTTGGTGCCCTTTGTTTGAGTGGGAGGTCCTTATGCCTGGTTATACACTAAAATCCATACCAGATCCATGTTTTTTGTAAATGTGACACTTGAATGTATTTTTATTTACTCCAGCTAGTACCTCCTTGCAAAAAGCTGGCTGTTCAGTTTCAAAATATTAATTAGCTTTTAAACTATTCCACATTGTATTAACTGGGTTTTTTGCTGTGAGGAGTTGACTGACTTATTAAAAAAATTGACAAAACCCACCCCTGTCTGCTACCTCCTACATTTCCAAAGTATTCTTCTGGGACATCTGGCTTTTAGTGTTCTTTTCAAGCTATGTCCTACTTGTTGCAGACGTTTTCTTTGGTCAAATTTCTTTAGTTATTCCCATGGAAATTACAGAGGTAGCCTGCCAGCTGCAATCCATGATTTGATGTCATGAACCTCGACCTTTCTGACTTTCTAAAGTATACCTTTTCAGTATTAAGACTTAATTTGGTTTGGATAGAGGCATCCCGCTCATTTCAAGTGATATTTCTACTTTATTAGAAAGCTGGAGGTATGTTTTACAACCAAATCTCCTTCCTTTTGAATTCACCATAGAGATTTCTGTAATTGTGATCCTGTTAAAAATTTTCTTTCCTCCTTTCAGCAAGTCTTAAGAGAAAGACACAAGACCATGTTTTAAAACTTCTACAGTACACTGATCCTTTCCCACCTGCTCTGCTTTTAATGCCCAAGACTCCCTGTAGAAGGTACACACAAGTTATTTATAAACTCTGCACGTTACTGGACAAATGTATTTCAACAACATACACAAAAAAAGCCTTCAGACTTCACATACAACACTGAGGTGATATTAATACCATGGCACACTGCAGCAGAGGAACTGAAACTGAGATAAAACAGAACAAGTTGCAACAAGGCACTTCCAGCTTTCTGCTGCACGTATGTATCACAAATCTGGTGTCCTGCTATGGATTTGGATGCTGTCCTCCTTGAAATACAATGACCTCCCTGACATCTCAGAGATGCTGGGCAGTTTCCACAGCACTCAGTTTTATTATCTTGCAGAGTTAAGTGAAGTTAGTTAAGCAAATCTTACACTGTTTGATATCGGATATAGGCTAATTTTTTAATGAACACACCACCTTGGTTCCCAAGCTTGTGCTCTAGCATGTAAGAATGACCTTCTTTGCCCGTATTTCACCTTGGCTATTTATTGCAATGTAACTTGGAGGTCCTTGAGTAGGACCAATATTTCTATTAAACCCGACTCTAAATTCATCTGCCAGGACTTAAGACCCAACTAAAACCATACACATTTCATTTATAATTAGATCACCACCCTGGAAGATATATACAGACAAGATTTTGCTGCATTTTCAATGAAAGTACAGCTGTCAAGATAAAAATAATATTTAAAAAATATTCCTGAGTTACTGATACTACTTTAGATGATTAAAACAGAAGAGAAAGTTAATAATCAAGTATACTGTAGAACACATTGTTTGAATATTACTTACATTTCACATGACTAGGATGATGAATTTAGGTGGGCCACTCGTGTTTGTGCGCTACTTAGCTCTAATCCTATGTAAGACTCCAAATTATCAAGTCTTCTTACCTTTGCAGTTATGTCAGGGGAATATTAAAAAAATAATGGTTAGTTTTGAAAAATTAAAAAAGTCCACTCACAATTAGTTCTCAAATCTTTCTCTTGACCCTCTTTTAATTTTAATCAATATGAGAATTGGCGGAGATACAGACTTTTTCCAGCTACCTGGAAATACAGAATATTTTCCCATCATCCTGCCCGTCACTGTTTTCTACCACTTTGAAGGGAAAATCTGGGCATTACTAAAAATATTGTGTATTACTTTATGCATCAAAAGTTATTAGATTTGCTTTGTAACTGCATACGTCCAGCAAAGCGGTTTCACTGACAGACCATAACTTTGGTGATTCTGTACTGGGCTGATAAATAATTTCACTGCCACTAAAGTTTTGGCAAACTCCCCCCCCCTTTATAAAAATATATCTGCAGACGCTTTTTTTAACCAGGCAAATGATGCTCCAATTTAAACAGTGCTACAAGGCAGCAATGGCATTCCCTGTGACACCTGCAGTCTGCATCAGCATTGCCACCCCCTGCCTGCCATAAAGCATAATTTTGAGCTAAAAAACCCCCAAACACAAATTCAGTAGAGCCATGTAATGAAGTCCACCAAAGAGAGGAACCGTGGAAAACTGAGAGGCAGACTATGGCTAAGAAGTTTCTGAGCGCTAAGAAGGTCCCTGGAACACAACTTGGCAGAACAGCAGCAGTATTATGGGACAGAGCAACACTATTACTATGAACCACTGTGCCACTGCATGGCACTTGGTCAGTGCAGATGGGCCAACATCAAAAAAACAACCCGAACATCACATCCCTCAGCTGATGGCTATAATCACGACTGCACTGCTGCGTCAATGCTGCATAAAGTACTGTGGAATGTCAAGGAAGAAGGTAAACGAAGTATACAAAATGAGAAGAGGGACAGATTTTTTCAACATGGGATGGAATAAGTTAAACCAAAGTGATTTAAAGAAAATAAAAAGTGTTTTAACCCAACAAGCAGGGAATTTTGATTTAAATAATTGATTTCAAATCTTGCTTTTTCATCTGTGATCCTTGGTTAGTCAATTCCCATAGGCTGGGACTGCTCTGACAAGGTGATTTACAGCTAATTATAATCTGCACTAAAATTGTGATTTCTTTTTGTTAACTAGGAAAACACACACTATATATATTGAAGTTATATCAGTATATTAATTTCAGATTCTGCTAGACAATGGTAATGATGACTTATTTAACAGGCAACTTTTTCTTGTCATTTGTGCTAAGTCACTTTCTGATGATGTTTTTGGGATTCGACTAAATTACAGAAATCCTGCATTTTGAAATAAACTTGGGTAGTAAAATAAAGGCAGAACACTCAAGTGCAAGAAAAAACTAATGAAACTTACCAAGTAATCCATTCCCTCTGTTTGAGGAATCTTATCTCTTCGTGACACAGGAGTTACAGAAACTTTGCTTTTGATCCAAAGAGTTGGAAATGTTTTTGACTCGACTCTAGAGGCTACCTCATAAATTGACTGTACGGGGACTCTGGTCCCTTGAGTCAATGCTGTTTCATGCTCTATAGTGTAAGATCTAAGTGCTAATTTATTGAAAGGGAGGCTAAAAGATAACATAAATGATCACTGCATAGAAATACTGAAAGGGAAGCTTTTTGCGGGCTTGGCTCTTAAATCTAGCAGAAAAAATATTTACCAGGGTATCTAGAAACTGAAACTGGGTAATTTCAGACTTAAGAAAAAAATAAAAAAGGCATAATCTTTTTAAACAGTAAAATAATTAACTTTTGAAGAATGTAATGAATTCTCCACAATGTGACATTTAAATTTGAGGTTAGATGCTTTTTGTAAATACATTTATAAAAGTAATGTGACAGATCAAAATTGGAATTCAGTTTGACGCAAAACTGTAGAAGGTCCTGGAGGGCTCAGGCAAGGTGATCAAAACTGTCCTTTCTGGCTTCCTACCCAGAAGTGGAGTATGTGCTGCTTCTAGCTACCGCCTTAAGAGGTGCAAGTTGCACGGTCAACCTGAAGAGAAGCTTCCGGCACGGCAAGACTACATGCTGCCGCTGTACTGCAAGGCTAGTTCCTTAATACCTTTGCAAGTTTCCCAGTTTTAAGATGCATGTTACATTTAAGACAGATATTCCTGTGAGCCACTTACCAGCTTGCTCAGCGGTCTCCTCCCAGCCACAGCAATACAGCTCCACGCAACTACACAGCCTGAACTCATTTTTCCAGGCTAGCAGTTATTTCCTAAGACTCTTCCTGCCTTTCCAGCCCCACCCCTTTTCTCAACAAAAACACACGTTTTTCAGTTACATGAGGATTCCAGAGAAAGTCTGGATATTAGCTTTCCTTTGGAATCAGCATTTCTTACCAGGAAGATGGCTGAGCTTCCTAATCTACGCTCATCATGTCACCAGTGTCCTGTCTCAGTGTCTGACAGTCTGCTTTTGGTCACAGCCAGCTTTTCCATCAACACAGAAAAGAACGTGTCCTTGAACATGAGATTTCTCCAAACAAGGCTGCCATTGGCAAGACTGTGATTTACATTAAGACAGACTTACACAAGAGCAAGCTCAAAAATAAAACTATGAACAAACACAGCAGCTGCAGCTTCATATCTATTCCATAGTTTCATCAGGAAAATATTCTGGATTACACCAAAAAAGCAGGCATTAAAAATTGTTTGAAAAATACAAATGTTTTTCTGGCTCTCACACCCTTGCCTTGCTGCTCTTCCCAAAAGAAGAGGCTAAGAGGTTTAAGAATCAAGCCATTCTCCTAAGCAGGAAGATTTAACATTGCTTAATACTACTACTCAGCACTACTTAGCCGTAGCCCCAGGGCAACATGTAAGTATTGAGTGCAAAGAACTGTATCTCTCTTGCAAAGCCTTCCATTCTGTCTTTCCCACTTTGCTGCCTTTCTGCAGACAGAACAGCACAATGTAGTGTGAGATGAAGACCTGCCACTCTCCTGCCACAGCCACTTATCATCTAATTCAGATGTTTGCCTCTGTAGACGTTTCCAAACCAAGTCTACAGATTGGCATTATTTTACCTAGGAACTTAACTACGGAACTCAGCTGGCCAGTCATTAAGGCAGTCACATACAAAGCTTTCCTCCAAAGGCTGCTGCTTCCCATTTCCAGCTTTTAATTAAAAATGTAACCTTACACAGGAGCAGATCCTCCACTCAAAGGCAAAAAGGGTGTCAATGAGCTCAGTGAGACTGGGGCACTGGATTTCCTGCTGCATCTACTGGAAAGGCAAGCACATTTGACATAGCTAAATTCTTCAAATACATATTTGAATTTGTATTCAAATAGGCCAAATACAAAAATTAATTTGGCCCATAATATCTAGGCTTAAATTAGCAGCTTCAGACAAAGACAGAAAAATACAAAACAAAAGGGCAAAGCAGCAATGACATTTCAAAACTTACTTTTACAACTCAGCAGCAGATATGTTTGGATGCTGCTGGCAATCCGACGACTTCATGAAGGATGTGTGCCTTTACACAGGAACAGGGTACTGCCTTACAGGCACCAGACAGTCATAAAGCTATCTGGCATGTGATTATTCCTCCTTCTTTTCCAGTGGGGAGGAAAACCAAAGCTCTCTTATGCAATTTATCCATGCCCACACACACTGGCATGACTCCTGCTGGCTTCCAGGTAAGCAGAACAGTTTCACTGCGTAGGTCCCAGCTACTCTCGATATAGTACAGATTCCCTCCTCCCTCCTCATACAGTAAACCTGGCTGCACTCCAAGCACTTTTCCTTGTGTGTGCCACACCAGAGCAGCAGGCAAAGGCTGTATCCTCCTGGACTCAACACAATGTTGCAATAAGAATCTGTTTCCCAGCATCTACAACCCTCACCTGAAGCCTCTGAGTGTCTCTTACTAAACTGGACTTTACATGGCTAAGTGTGCAGACCATTATATCCCACATCCATACCAAATGCAGCTCAGTGGTTGGAGCAAGATGAGGACAGGACAAGACAAGGAGGGGAATAAACCCAAGGGCAGGAAACCATGAACCAGTACTAGAATGCTGGGGGGAAGAAAGCTGCTCTCTGACGAAATACTACCCTCTGTATTTTTTACCTTCCTATTTCTTTCTCTTTTTTTTTTTGCTTTAATAATGCTGCCCATTACAGTAGCATTCATGCATCCTCCACTGAGAACAGGTTGGCAAATGGGTGGGTTTTTACCTGGATTCCTCTATACTCCTGGGCAGTCAGCCACAAGAACAAAAGAAATCACTCATTTCCATTAGTGGCTGGCAATGAGACTGCATCCCCTTCTTCTGGATTTAGACTTCACTGTAGCAATCTAGTCATTTGTGACTGCCAGCGCTTAATTACTGCAGTAACGTGAAACCGCGAAACTTACAAAACCTAAGTATAAAATGCAGCAGCCACTTGCTGGACCGAGGCACACCCGAAGGTGTGCTGTTCCAAAGCTCTGCTCCTGCCAGGGTGGAAACCCTCTGGAGCCGCAGCAGTGGCACGGTGGCTGTGCGGCAGTGCGAGTGTTCAGGTCAGGAAGCACACACCACCCCGCTGAAGTGCATGCCCTCTCACTTCCAGCATAATCTTCTTAAGCACCGAAAGAAATGACACTCTTCACACCGATCTTGAAAAGCTTATTGAATGTTTGGATGACTTCCTAAATGGCGAGTCCCAGCCAGCTAAATACTCAAACCTGTCGTAAGAGCTGGAGAGTCATGTTTCTAGCAAGCTAAATGGAGATTTTGGGAAGAAGTGAAATTCATGACCTGATTCAGACAGACCTACCTTTTTTTTTAAAAAAAAAAAACACCACCACAAAAACACAGAGTGCAGAGGTGAGCATTACACACACCTAGGGGACATGCCGAGGATGCAGTGGGTTTGAAAAGGAACAGGACAGAAGGAATACAGAGAACACTGCAAGGGCACATCTGCATCTGCGCACATCTGTTGCGCTCGCTTCTGGTCATCCTT
Organism: Falco biarmicus; assembly: GCF_023638135.1. Taxonomy (NCBI): domain Eukaryota; kingdom Metazoa; phylum Chordata; class Aves; order Falconiformes; family Falconidae; genus Falco; species Falco biarmicus. The sequence continues at coordinate 15,686,478 of NC_079295.1, forward strand.
ACTTGAAAGGAATACCAGTGAAATAAAAAGAACTCTGGGTAATGGAAGTTACTTCACTGGGAAGCTTCCATTTTAAAGGATTGAAAAAATAAGGTTGGTTAGCTTGAAGGGAAAACAAATAAAAGGACAGATGACACAGGAATACGAAAACTCATATACAGTTACATTGGGCACCAACTGCTAATTTATTCTTGTAATCCACAAGATAGAAGTTTAAAATAGATTAGAAAGCGTGTACGTAACTAAACTACAGCTAACTAACCTGCAAAAATCACTGCTAAAGGCATGACAGGAGACACGAGTGTTGGAGGACTATGAAAAAAGATGGCTATTTACCAAGGAGAGGAAGAAATATCCACAGTCAGTCAAGAAACACATACAGGACAAGCTGCTGGAAAGCAGGCTTCTGTTAGGAAAGCCAGTTACCACACAGGACGAATTTCCAAAATGATGGCTGACACATATATTGTTTGAAGACAGTAACTAAACTACAGACACATCCTTTGGCCTTTGGTTTAGAAACTATGTACATTAAAAATGCCTACAAACATCCAACAATGTTTTGTGAGACAGCCTTTATATATCGGTTTCCAAAAGGAAGATATTCTTTGTATTTTCATCTGGAATTGGACACAGCATTACATATTTATCAATCAATCTCTCCAGTGATACTTCTGAATGTAAATAGCTCAGTGGAAAAAGAAGCAAAAAGAAACTATTCACTGTTTTTCTAAAAGCCAGCTTTTTTCACTACTCCACTGTGAAGAAATCAAGAATTTCTGGCTTGGAAATAGCTAGTTTTGCTTTACTTTTTACAAATTATCTTGCTTGTAGGTCCGGAGTAGTGGACTGGACAATCCCTCTAAGGTCCTTTCCAGACCTTCAGTTCTAAAGGGGCAATATTCATCTATTTTTGTTTTCCTTCCACTGCTTTCCATTATCTCTTACAGCATCCTCTCGCTCCCCTTTCTGGCTTGCTAAATCTTACACTCTGCTATTAGAACTCCCATAGAAATGAGACTGATTCTCTGAAATGCTTCCTTTTTTGTTATGCCCCACTGGTTTCAGACTAGAATTACTCTTCATTGAGTTGATAAGGATTAAAAATTAAAAAAAGCCCTCAGAGGATTCACTCTCATTTCCACAGCATTCAGTTAAAGCACAGAGATGCTCCACTGGAAAAGGACTGCCAGTCAGGCAGTCCTGGCAGCAATAGCGGGACTTCAGTAGCTGTGGCTGCTGTAGTGGAGGCTTTCCACAGCAGCACTCTGTCAATGACAGCTAGGATTATATCGCTATAAACTCGGTCATTTATGCTCTGCTACAACCTGTTACAACCCTTGCAGAGCCAGCTTCCTCAATGTCATGTTCTCTACCTATGGCTCATGACTCTTGCTGACATGTTCAATGAGAAACCTTTTTTATTTTAAATTAAAAAGTCAAAATTAATAGTACAGTTATAAAGATGGCACTAAATCAGCAGCAAAAGGTGACAAAACTGCAAAATAATCTCTCATGTTGGAGTCGGACATCAGCTGTGGGCTGATTTCCCTACCCATCGGAGGGAAGGTGGATCAGTGTGTGTATGAGGCTCAGTGCTGTACCTGGGTAAGGATGCATACTGCCTTTCCATCCCCTCAAAGTGAAGACTGTATGAGCTCCCATCTGGTCCTTTTCCAGGCACCTGTGGAGAGGAGACTAATTAGAGATGAAGATCAATTATGCAGCTCAGCTACTAACAATGCATCTCAAAACGATAAGCAGAAGACCCATGATGCTGCAACATGCCAAACTCAACAAAAGAGAGGCAGGGGCTCAAAGAAGCTCCAAATCCCATACATAATCTTATCACTGCTAACAAGAAAGGCTTCCATATCAAAGAACTGTTTAGAACACGTACAATCTTCAGAGTCTTTTCCTCCTCTGTGTGCTAGCTAGGATACTCTCTCTCCTTTCCTGGCTGGCCTTCCTCCTAGAATCCAGTAACATGAGGATGTAATCTAATTAAGCACACCCCTTCTGGTTCTAGTGGCATAATTACTTGAATCAAAGCTAGCATCTTAGTACCAAGTTTGCCGTTTTTTCTTCATTTGTGTGTTTTGCTCAAGTATAAAACGTGATATAAACAGGCTTTGTTTTCATTCTTAACACAAATCCAAAAACTTTCCCTAATACCACTGCAAAGCTAAGTACCCAACTGAGAGTTAAGTGCATTTATCATGCTCTGGTGCTGTTTCAAAAGTGAAGCATTAGTGCACTCGGTCAAAATGCCAGCTTGCTACTTGGTTTGTTTTCAAGATGGCAACTGGAGTTGGCTGAAGAGCACAATTCTATCAGGAAGGCTCCAACTGGGGTACAAAACGGTGAACTTCAATGCTTTTAGCACACAGGAGCTCTCCCAATTTCACTCACTCAATGCCTGCTGATGGCCCAAAGTGTTAAGAGCCTTGTTAAAATGGAGCTATTAGTCTTTTCCTCCATAAATGCAGGAGGCTCTGACTGCCTTCAGTATTTCCTACATTAGTATGTGTTCCTATTCTGGTGCTGCTAGAATCAGCAGTTTTATAAAGCAATATACTAAGAGGCCATTTAAAATCCCCTTCCCCTTTTACAGATTAATAGCAGAAAAGAAGATTTAATGCCTTTTCAAACATTTTTAACAATTCATTAAAAAGAAAAGAATAAATCACACCAAGCTTTCAGCCAAGGTCTGATTAGAAAAAGAGAAAACAAACAAAATTAACACATTTTTCACATTCTACAGGTTAGAGTACATTTCTGACAGTTCTGGATTTACACGCAATATGGCATTTTCACTGAAGAGATATATAAGCTTCTGCTATAGCAAAGGTTGTGCACTCTGGTGTAGTAAGTGTTATCTGTCTTGACATAACACTTCTCCATACAATCTCTTGTGGACTCATTACATAAGCCAAGCCCAACGCACAGTGAGGCACTATCCCTTGGAGTCACTAGGCAGGTTTAGGAATTCCTAGACACATACTGTTATGCACCTTGCCACTTACTGAACTTCCAAGATAATCATAAGTGAAACAAATTATTTAGCACAGGCCTATCGCTAACTCCCTTTTATCTGACTCAAAACAGAAAGGAGTCCTCATGGAACTGGTGGCCACAAGAAATAAACATCTCTGATTTGACATGACCCATGCTTTAGCAGTGCCTGACTTTGCACGAGTGAAAAATAACAATAATTGCCCTACATTTCAAAAAGAGGGCTGTAGGCTAAATGGATCATTCGTTCCTTTTTTCCACCAGAAAAAGTGACATTTAGAGAGAATTTATACAGATGGAGTCGCTTAGGTGAAGAGCCACAGCCACTTTGGCTGTTCTTACACTGCTAATTTGATCAGGCTGATAATTTCCCTTAATCCACCAGGTACGCAGTCAAAGAAGAGCCTCCATATTTCTGCTGTTTTATGAAGAAGAATGAGGGGGGAAAAAGTTAAATGTGTAATTTGGTTTGCTCAGCACAAAAGCCATGCAGTATACGGCCTACCTGCGTGGCTGTAGATAGGCTATTAATTATGTGCAGTGGCAAGGTGCATGTGAGCTCAAGGATGCACCTGGTAACTGTGCATTCACAACTCTGTGCAAATTTCCTGGTGATCACTCTCACACCTACCAGGAGTAATGGCAGCCAATGTGCAAAAACACTAACAGATCCAGAACTGCACCAGCATCGAGCAGTGATCCCCAAAGTTTTACCAGTCACCAGAAAGTAAAAAATATTTACATCATGAGGCCTTTTTGCAGCCTGAAAATACCCCTTTTCTGATGGTTTCCTACAGACCAAATAGAAGGTGATACCCCCTGCCAGGTCTGTTTGTATATATGATTTGAGAGACAGTTGCCATAGAAACACCCTGGCGATGGATACACAATTTTGCTAATTTGGATCCGTTGAGCCGGCTGTGTCTCCACACCCTATATAAAATCCCCAGTGCACTGGAAAAGCATGGTCTGGCTCTGCATGGCTAATTAAAGACTTAGCCATTTCTTCTCCTTTCCCTTCTCCATCTGTCCATGCGACAGTAAAAACATATCATCGCTCAGCCACCAGCAAAATGGTGCCCGGAATAAAATACTACCCCGATGAAAAGAGAAATTGCGAAAATGGAAACACCTCCTTCATAGAAGTTATTTCTGTTTCAGAGGGAGTCAAAGCAAAGAGTTCCTTGCTGTCTTTTACCACAAACTAAGCTAAAAATCAGTACGAAAGGCACTAACTAATGAGATCGAAATATTCCAGCTTCTCCTCCTTCCCTGAAACACAACGTACACAGCTGGCCCTCAGTCCAGGTGCAGAGGTTTTAACTACATAGTTAATAATCACAAAATACTTAGGTGAGCAAACAGTAACCTTAATAAAAAAGCATTAGAACCTGGAAATCCTATCAAAGCCAAATAGACACTGGCCATAAGGTGACCAGTGAGGCACTGGAGATGATAGAAGGTGCATTACTTAGTTGAGTCCATATCAGAGGCAGCTGGAAGAGCTTTTGAGACCCAACACCCCAATCAGTAAAGAAAGAACACAACAGCAGATGAAATACATGTTTCACAAATGTATGGTAATGCACAACAGAAAGAATGATCCAAAACATGCTCCTGTATTTTTAGGGTTTAAATTAACGACATCAACTTAAATAAGAGCCATCATTATGAAGCGATCATCTCTTAGTCTAGAGCGGCCTCAACTAACAAGCAAAACATGAATATGCAAAAATAATGAGGTAGAGATAAACACAGAAACAGACATCATCCCATCAGTGCAATTAAAAGAGCAGCATGCTTAAACTGAGAAAACGAAATGCTATCTTTGTCAAAAAACAACAGCAAACAATTCATGAAACTTAACTGTTGCGAAGTATTGGTATGGCCAAGCCCTTTGTAGAATGGAAGATTAATAAACCCGACACACATATGAATCAAAACAACTAGCACCAGCTCAGCAGAAGACAGAAAAGCCTTTGACAGGCTGAAGAGAGGTAAAGCCTCACAGAGTCAGCCATTCCCTGAAAGGGAGAGCAGGCAGAAGCCCCTGTACCAGCACATTATTCTCCTAATCGTCCCTTTGGGAATCCCAATGAATTCTCTGAAGCACATAGCACTGGCCACACCTGGAAACAAAGTACCAGACAAACAGGCAAGACACTGCATCCATATAACTCAGTGCTTTCACAGTCAGGATTTTCTGTGTGCCAGAACGATATTTTCTTCTACATAGCTAGTAGTATTTTTGCTGTTCAAGTCTCTTTTAACCGCCCCCCCCCCAGTAATTTCCATTAGCAAACAAAATTTCTGTGATAGAAATGCATCACTTCAGAGAAAACCCTGTAACACCTCTGCATCTTTAATTAAACCCCTGCCAGTCCCCCGAGGCAGAGCCAGGCTGGGGGAAGCACAGACTGAAGAGTGATGCAGGCACGGTGTGCTGCTCTCCTCGCTCAGTCCACAGCTTTCAGCAGGGGACCAATGTGAAGGGCCAAAAGGCAGAATAACAAGCACAGGCTGGGGGTCCCTCCACTTCCCTGGACAAGTGTAATTCACATTTGCTTCAGGACAGAAAACTGTAGAAAGAGGCATAGTTTCACATGCAGATCAAAAACAGAAAGGGAAAGCAACTGGAAAGAAAAAGAGAAAACAAAAGCTGCGCAGGTGTCAGTGCGAGCTGTATCCCTGGCAAACACAGTAACCGCATGGCACTTCGAGGAGTTTTCTAATACAGGGAAGTGGTAAGCTAGTATCTCTAACCTGCCAGTTCTCCCTAGGAAAACTTCCTAGGAAAAAACCGTAACAAATTATGTGAACATGCACTTGTAGATCAAGCCAGAAATAAATATCTTAGAGCATTCAAATATTTGCAAATAAATTTTAAGGCATAAGTAGAGTATACCTGCAGGCAGGTATCTAGAAGCAAGTCTAGGATTTGCCCGCAGGAAAATTCTGGGGCTGCAGAAGAACAATTCTTTAAGAGCAGAGAAAGGACTCATTTCATCCTGAAGCTTGAGACTACCTTGAAAACTGTGCGAGAAAGTGCAAGAGGCTGTGTTTGTTCCCTGGAGACACTGCATTTCATTCCTCCTCACCTGCCTTACAATCACTGCCTCCTGGAGCATTTGTGGAAGGCTAAAAGACGAGCTGCTAGCGTGAAAGCCTGCTTGCCCCTTTCATATGGATCAAGGTGTTTGGGGTTGGACAGCCATTGCGGTATGAACAACTATAGTGATTATTTTTAAAGTTTAGGCTTCATAAACCCAGAATCAACTTTTTCTTATGCATTCTCACACAGCTCAAGGTGAGAGCTACCACACTGCGAACAAAAGCCAGCAGCAACTCCCTGCCCCTAGCAGTGAGGACACATTCCACAGGACAGTGTGTTTTTGCTGGGGCTCTACCTCCTCTCACAAATTCCTGCCTGAGCTACCCGAGTGCCCTGTTCCAGGTCCATCCAGGTGAAGCTGGCACACTGAAGACTCAAGACCATGGGTACTGCTCATAAGGAAAAGAATGATGCAAAGCCATTTTCAGGGTGGCTGTCTCAGAAAGCTGCAGTCGCCGTTCCCTCTCCTGCAGGTATTTTAGTTTAGAGGTGCATATAGGAAACTTTGATCAGTTTGTTAAAAAAATTGTTTAAAGCCTAACTAGCTGCAGAAAAAGCACCACTCAGAGTCAGAAGTTTCACACTCTTAAAAAGGAATAATACAAAGTGGGTGTTGCATTCAGGCTCATTCATTTTTCACTTACACGCTAAACAACTCCTTTGCCTGTTTAATTTTTATTGTTAACCCTTTGTTTCACCCACTTCTGAACAATAAACCTCCTCCAAACATTTCAATTATTAAGATCAGAAAGAAAATGGGGTGTGTGTGCTGCCCACCAGCTAAGTAGCAATAGCATAACTTCATCAAGGCTGCTGTGATTTTAGCTATGTGTTTGTGAACCCAGTGCAAAACACTGATGACTCCATTGAGTCATGCCTGAATTAAAATTATGGGAGATCAGGAAGAGCTTATGAAGACAGGAGTCCTGGGACTCCTAACTTTCTCATTTATTCACTGTGTACACTCAGGAAAATCACTTGAGCTTGCGCATTGTAGTTTTCTTCCCATAAAAAATGGCATGGTACTACTATTGTATTTTATGACTGACATGCACTAAAAAACAGAGGCCATCCCAGGAAGGCTGCAGAGCAAGGCATGTGCTCTGCCATCACCCAAGTGCTTTGAAAATGCCACCCAGTTCTTCTTTTTGCCTTAAAGTCTGTGTATAAACATGGCACATAGGACCGCTGCATTGCTTAGTACTTTTTTCAACAGTCTTGTGATCATCTGTTAAAGGACTTGATTCAGATGCTGGTTTGACCTCTGTTCTCAAAGCTCTTCTTTTGTCTGTGAGCGTTTCTAATCACATGGGTTGAGATTCAGCATGCCAAAAAGAGCCATGGTATAACGGAATTTGCCCTTTAACCTTCAGGTCTCCCCTCTGCTGAGACACAGTTGGTTTTTGTTTTCAATTAAGTGAAAACTGAAGAAAAACTGAGAGGTAAAACTGGATTTGCTCCCCACCCCAGTCTCAATGTTTCGTACACAGGTGAAGCACCAAAATTCACCCATTTTATTTTTTGCATTTCAACAGTATGTTCGGTTCTAGGGACTGCAAGTGAAATTTAAGAGCATGATTTGATTCACGAACACTTCTTGGGCTGTTAAAACAGAAGTGGGTTATGTACAGCAGTGAGCTGGATGTTCCATGTGAAATGGAGGAAGCTGATCGAAGGGGTCTTCTTAATTCCTAACTGCTGTGATACCGTAATTATCCCACTCTCCAAGACCTCCAGCACAAAAAACATGTTTTCCTCCATCCAGCTTTTTTATGTTTTGCATCAAAAGGTAAAAATTAAAAATTCTACCAGTGTCCATGATTCAAAAGAATTTTCCTGATGTTTTCCTAACATACACAAAGAGGGATGTATTTTGCTTTCCTGGTTTTGCAATGAAAGTTGAAACAGTGATTTTGCGTTATTATAACACTCATCATTTCTCCCTCTAATTTGGATGGTTTTTAATAAAGCTCCATTGATTCCACTGAAAGAAATCCCTCCTGGCAAAAGCAGAACACACACGCTGATTGCTAAATATGCAGCAATTATCATATTCAGCAGCGCACTTTAATATCTTATTTATAGATGTATCTATCTATAATTTGCTTTAATTAAGTTGCATTGATTTTAATGACAGAAGCAGTCCTCAAAGAAGCGTCTAATGTTATATGAGCCCATTGGTACTGCTTTACCATTGTTTGGATATAAGACAGCACCTTTAATACTTCTTTTTGGTATTCTTGGTGGTGCTTTTCTTTGCTAAGTGGCTGCAATGGCAAGCCAAGATGATGTCCCACAGGAATTCTCAAAAAACACCTCCACCACTGCAGAGAGCACTTCCAGCTTTCCTGTTACAAACTTGTTCGTAGGACAGTTTTCAAGAAAAAGGAAGGAAGCGGTATCTCCCCATCAGGTCCTGAGAAACCTTGTGTTTCTGTTCCTGCTCCATTTTATAGACATCTCAGGACTGTAATTGTGAGAGGTTCTCAAATCATGGCCCGATGCCTTCAAAGTTTGTTTTGGGCAGTCCGGCAACCAACTTGAACTTTTTTGTTTCATTGCCAACAGAAAATACAGGGTAAATCACTTGGGAAGGTGAACCAACAGATGGCTACAAGTGCCTGTTCACCGCCCATCGTGATCTTGCAGACTCTTAAAGTTCTGTTTTCTGGGCTCAGTCACAGGGAATGTTGAGCCTTCTTTTTGTGAAGCACGCTGACTTTAAGCATTTTATACTATTCTGGTTTTGAGATTATTCCAAAGAACACTTGATGTTATTAGAACTGTGACAAAGTTTGTCAAAAAACATCTTGAGGAACTAAAGGAATGTATTGCTGCACTCCTAGCAGAGCCTCACAGCCTTGGTTTCTGCTGGGTGCTACCACATACCTTGGCCCCGATTCAGGAAAGCATGCTAAATACTGATGAGGGTGGTTTGTTTTAATTTCAATAGCATTTGATTCCTCTTGGAGGCATTCCCAAAGCTGACATACACCTGCATCTCTCAGTGGCTGTATCTCCTTTTTGGGTGAAAATACACAGGAAAAACATTTATATCTCTGTATCCTGCACACGTCTTCACACATTTGAATGCAGCATTCTAGTGATGATGATCTCGGCATTTCTCTCTCTGAAGTAACCCCATAAGATATTACTGGTTCATAGCAATTGAGGATCTCTCTCAGAGACTACTGAGGTAGCTTTATAACATTACTTATGCAGATCTTAATGTACCATTCACTGCTAGTAATTTTTTTCTAAAAGTGAAAAATAAACGCTGGCTTTTTAAATCACTGCCTTTTGGAATATATCAACACTAATTTTATAAGAATTGTTCATGTTAAAATGCAAGGGCATGATCTCAAAGGAAAAGCACCAAAGTAGCTATGGAAGTACATTTTCAGTTTCTGGTCATCATTTTTCATTCACTGATTATTGCTTAAGTGTTGATTAATAGTTATGTTCATGCTGCTAGAATACATTTCCCTTGGGTGAGAAAAACATACTTGTCTAAAGGAAAAAAAGACATAGTAATCAACCCATCCTTCCTCCTCTCTGTAAGAAACACAGGCACACACTCCAGAGTCACTGATGATCTTGGTTTTGCTGGTGAGTAGTTTTGAAAATTTTCACTTAGAAAATCAGCTGTATGCAATCAGAACACTACTTGGTCACTCAGATTGCTAGGCAATTAAATGCTCCCCTTCTGCCTGTCTGCCTCTCTCCCCACATATATATACATACGTACACATATATACATGCACACACAAATGTACATACTTACAGTCATTGTCCCTTCTCCCTATGCAATGAACACCAGGAACACTGATGACAGCAGTGCTCCATGCTGGAATTAAGCAGGGCTGATTATCTCAGGATTTACTTTTCCTCCTTGGTAATGCCCTACCTCTTGTTCAAGGAGGTGAAACGAATGGTTTAGATTTAGAGAGAGCGGAAAATTCTCTATAAAGGCAATAGACTGAGGGAAATACAAACACAGATGGGAACTTTAAAAGGGAAACAGGCTGTTCCCATAACAGTTTAAAAACATGGCAATTGCCTTAGCTTAGTAGAAAACAAGCTCTCAGCATTTGCTGCATCTTGCAACACTAAGCAGAGAGAAAATAGCAAAGATGGAGGTGAAGCCAAAGCTGCCAAGTTTGCACAGCCCCACAAAGATAATATTCTGCTTTCTGAACCCTAGCTCCAAGAGCCCCTGATCCCTGGTGCTGGAGGACTATGGTTTCCTGTGACCATGCAAAATGAGATAATTTCCTGGCCTGTGTCTGTCTCTGTGGGTGGCTTCTTTTTCCATTAGTCATATAATATGTTTTGGTTAATTCTACCTCTTAATTGTCTTTAATGAGCACCAGATTTGCAACACCCTCACTTGCAAACCTATTCTCAGAGTAGAAGCAAACAGAGGCCCTTGAGCTGAGAGCAACATTTAAAAGCAGCAAACCAAAAAATCCTCAGTACCCATCAGCATTGATTCTTTCCAGCTAAAGGGGCATTTCAATTGCTCTTCCACTGAACCAGGCCAATGTAATTAATCTCTTCCCAGCCACTGGAGGGAATAACTTAACTTGTCACTGAGATACGTTTGTGATGCAATATACAGCATACATAATAAATACATGTAAATACATTTCTAAAGCACATCTGCAGTTGTTCTACAATACTGTGCACAATTCTTCCCCCCCCCCCCCCGAAACCAGTCCTCTGCATTAGCTTGTTTGAAACTAAACTGCTTCTTGTTCCTCCCAGTTTTGCATTCTTTGCTCCTTTTCTCACTGTAATTAGTTTACCAGACTACTTATCCAAATGATTACTGCTTTTAAATGACAGTTGTCTTCTCTTTTACTCCAGTTCATTGTTGTGTGTCATTTTGTCTGGCTATCTGAATACCCAGTTCTCTAAAGCATTTTCTCATTATGTTATCTCCTGATATAAAGCATTTTGAAATACTTCATGAGACACACTGTATGAAGTAAATGGAATTGAATTTTCTCTCAAAGTCATGGGCTTTCAGCATCTTTCTCTAGCTAAGTCAGCAGAGTTCTTGGCATCAATGCCAGGGTGTAATGGCCACGCTTTGCAGCCCAGCTATGAGCTTGTGTTCTTTTTAGGGAAAATAAAATGACAGTGTCAGTACCTGGAAAGCAAACAGGGGACAGATCAATATTTCCATTTGTGATGAGGATGACAAGACAAAAATGTCTATGGTATTTTTGAGGTTTTTAACGCACACATTGAGATATTGCTATTTTGCCGTATCTACCTACATCTGGTTTTGGTGCTGAATGTGTGCACAGGGGGTCTATGCATGTGTATGTCAGGAAAGGAAAGAGGGAGGGGAAGGGGAAATAGCAGGGCATGGAACTAAATTGCAGAGCAAGTAGTGGAAATAGACAGTGAAAAGCTTCCTGCAGGCAGGCAGCTTCACAGGGGAGAGTGAGCCTTTCATTGTCTATAAAATCATGCCTTGCTGGAGGTCCTCAAGAGTAGAAGGGGTAGCGCCTACAGGCAGTAAATCTCTCACTGTTGTATTATTACATTCTAAACACTTAGCTACTGTACAAACCAGCACACTGTTTCAAAAGAAGAAAAAGGTGGAAGAAGTGGGAAAATGAACCAAGGGGAGAGGAAGAAGATGGCAATAAAATTGGGAAACACCCCCCTGCCACAGCAGGGGTGAAGAATACTTCACATCAAAGAAAAACAGCAGAGTAAATCATCACAGAATTAAAAGGTAACCTCAACTCCTTCCACTGTGATTTGACACCACTCTGGAACAGTACTTCTAGAATTTGAGTGGTTAGTCTGTGGCACGGGGTTTTAAATCCACCTTAATCTTGTTAAACATAGATGCCACTAAGGCAGTGCTCTCTCAGTGGCATCATGATAAAAGCTCTCCATCCTGCAAATTCAATATGGTTAACAGCAGCAACAAAAAAAAGTCCAAACCTGGATTAATACTGAGCAAACAACATCAGCATAAGCAGGCTTAGAGAAAGGAATTGCTTTCCATATGTTATGGCATCAGGTTCCTCCAGATCTTCAGATACCAGTCTGTAAATGTTACAGACATTGTTTCTACTGCTTGCAACTGCTGTTGGGTGGTGACCTTCTTCGCTTGCTGATACCAGTTTAGCAGTTGGTACAGTTTCTCTGAGATTTGGTACTGTCTGTTGTTTGCTGGTACCAGATGGATACCAGATGGGTAACTGTGGGCAATGGTTCCTCTGTGTTTCAGTCCCCAAAATCACTGCCTATAGGGTCAGTCTTGTCAGTTGACTCCTAAATGGCACTTCAAAGCAGCATTCTGAAAAACCTCAACATCTGTTCCTTACTCCTAATGACCTTAAAAAAACGTTGAGACATACTTTCCTTTAGCCAGGAGTTACTGTGCATCTGCAGAAAAAATACATCCTTGCAGATGCTTGCTGCCATCAAACTCACTCCTTGCTAATAGCAGCTTCAGAAGCCACCACCTCAACTCTGAAAGTCAGCACTGAATGTGAAGTATAATCAATATATTCTTTTCTGTGGTAGCTCCACAATGTAGGAGTTCAGAGATATTTCAAGGCATTTTTCAAACAGTACTTTAAGCAGTGAAGTGGAAGAACAAGAAAACAGAAAACTTAGAAGTGCCTTTGAAAGGCAGCACGGATACCTGAGGGCCAAATGTAAAGCATGGAGGGAAAGTAAGGATAGATTAAGTGATGGAAGAGATCTGTTTTAAGTATTAATTTGTGATTGGTCTTTCAAAATGTTGACCCAGTTGTCAAATGATAGACAGGGGCTGAAAGTTCAGTTAATGGTTTTGAATACTGCCTATTGTAGCTCCCTCCTATGTTATTCCATATGACTGCTTCTGTTTCTAAGAAAGGAAAAAAAAGTTTATTTAGGACAGTATGCAAGCATTTTGGTTAATTCTCTATACGTGCTACAGCAGAATGCTGTCTACAGAAAAATACAGCTGACATCAAAGCTTGTTCCCCACCCCCTGTCTTGCTTCATGGAGAAGTTATGATAAACAGGTTATGTGTTCCCTAAGGTTACCATGGAAACTCATTCTTTTCAGGCCATCATTTGCAAAGGTAAAATTTGCATTAAAATGTGATGGAATTTGATTTTGTGCATGTGTGTGTGAAACTCAAGTGGGGTCATGCTACCACATAGCATAGCTATTATTTCAAACCCAGGAGCATAAGCTTAAGAGAGAGATCTATTAATCTGTGTAAACACCTCAGTGACCAAATTACAGTTTAATTGCTAACTTGACAGGTATCTTCCTAGCAAATTAAGAGAAATACTTTGAAAATTAGCTTCAAATGCAAATGGAAATGTTAATACTGATCCACTGGTGGGTACCACTACATAGTATTTTACTAAATTCCCCTATAATCATTCCACAGGAAAGACTGAATTTAGATTGTCAGAATGACTTTGTTTTGATGATGGCAGACCAGGGATGGAAGGCACAGGCATGTATTACAAATTATAAAATTTTATCTAATCCTGAAGGAGTTATCCTTAAATTGCGAAGTACAGAATATGATTTGATATAACCATGCTTACTATGATACAAGAAACTTTTGGATCTTTTCAGAATCCCAATTTGTTCACTTTGTTTTGAGGTATAACACAACTTCAAAGCCATAATTTCACTCTAGGTATCTGCTATTCTGACTTTTCTTGGGAACCTGATGGTGTAAAACACATAGCTGTTCCAGGCTTCCCCAGGGTCCATACTCCTTGAGAGTCACTGCCATTATTTGTTGCCACATGAGCATTGGTCTTCCTAACACAGCAGTGCATCCTTTGCAGTCATAATTTTGACAATCATTACTTCCAGCCTACTAAGAAAACAGATGAATGGGCTAAACCCAGAAAAATCTCTAGAACTGGTGACCAGACTGCATTTTAGAAGAGATATCAGTAATTATCCTCTTGCTCAGTAATAAGCATCCACAACATATATATGTTGAATTTTATATGCTACTATATGACATCTATGCTACTCTGTGACACTGGAATATTCACATATCATCTGCCCTGAGCAGCAGGACCCCCTTTGGAGGCAGTAGGGCCAAACCTCATATTTCTTCTCGGAAGGCAGTTATCCCAGTATCACCTGGGTTACAGAAGACTCAGTATCTCCTGTCATACACGACTTATGACATACAGTTCAGTTGGAATGGCTCTAATAATATTGGGCAACATGACACTTAACACAGCAGCCAGGCCCTTTGATGAGGAAAAAGCAGCAAAAACACAGACAGCAGTATTTGTTGCTCTTGCTTTCTTATTGTTAATACAGATGCAGAGCAAGTGTGTCAAAACCACTAAAAACAAAATAATCAAATAAAAATAAACTCTTCAGATCAGGTTGGACAGTGCCAGTATTTTATAAGACTCCCTTCTGCATTGGGAAATTCCTGCTTACAGATTCAATCTACTAAACTAAGCAAGAATGTTAAAGGTTGAAAAAAACAAAACCCAAATGCAAACAAAAATTAAATTGATTACTAACTTTTTCAGAACTTCTCAAAACTCAGCACATTTGATAGAAGGAATGTGTTCCAGACGGATCCTGTACTGAGCAAGAAAGAAGGCGCTAGTGCTCCTTTTCCCTGTTCATGAATAGCTAGAGCTGAGGTTGAAAGTTGGAAAGAGCTGGCCCTGAGCAGAAAAGCTAAACTCACGTAGAGCACCAGCTTTACAGGGTAAATGGAGTTCTCTTTTCCCATATTTTGTACTTTATTTAAATGCAGTCTTGATATTAGATTAGCATCTGCACTACAGACCTTAGACTGGGAACTAATAAAGTTATCTGCCCAATCTCTCCATGTCTGAGTCAGTGACTTTCTTTTTCATTTTAAATAATTATAACAATGTCGCCTGTTTGTTGAGAAAAATAGAGCCTTTATATATTCATAGATAATTGCTTATACCCAGCACCCAGTGATACATTCTAATTACTTTTCACACCTTGGCTGTGAAGAAACCTTGAACTTTTTAGTGTTTTTTAACTGCAAGACAACAATGTAGCCAGAGCACTGACACCCTGACTGCTGAAACTGCGCCTAGGAGGAAATTTAACAAGCAGTTCTACTAATACATTTTGCAGTGAGGAACTTCAGCAAAACTCAATACCACCCAAGGCCTCCACCTCAGCTCTTATGCTGCAATAATGAGAAGCGCTGCACAGATATACAATAGAGGAACTCAATCCAGAAATCAAAAGTAATCAGAAGTCCATTATTTCAGTTGTCTTCTGTCACGTACTTAACTATAACAAATAAAAGATCTGTACTCTGTAACAGCCTCAATGACACTGCTGTATTGCTTGACCCAGCTTGTTTCAAGCTCGACCCTGCTCTGCACATGCTGGGCAACCATTGCTGTTTGCCTCACAAAGGTCATTCTGCTTTCCATTATGTTAAATGGACAAATTTTGCAGTGCTTTGTCAAAACTGCTCTTTGTTTTAGTGGGATGTTATCCCTAGCAGGCAAAGCTGGACAGTGACCAGCATCTTTAGGGAACAGGGTGCCATCTGGGACAACAGCAGCTAGGCAATTCTGGGGATCATCAGTATTTTTCAGGGACAAGGTTTCTTTTTAATCAGCAGCACGCTGAACAAGAACATAACCCAGAGAAATTAAGCTGTGAGAATTCAGAAAGAAGTCAGCTGTGTCAGCATGTATTTGATAAATGCACCAGATACCTGGTAGTAAAGGAAAAAGCTTGTGCCTAAGCAGGGGTCAAGCCTGAGGCCTGATTTCAGGCCTGATCTAATAAATACCCAAGCGCATGCTTAGCTTCAGACATGAATTTCAATGGCATTACAGACTTGTCTTGTGATTAAAAAATGAGTGTTGTTGTAACCAGGGCCCCTTTCTAGAAGTCGAAGCAGGCCTCTTACTAATGGCCTGAGGAAGAGGAGGTCAATTTTAAAAGGAAACCTACTTTTTTCCCTGCCTTGTAGTCAGACCCATGAGCAGCTGTATTTGATTCTATGGTATGTGGGGCACTGACTTGCTAGGGGCCAGGACAAAGCTGTCATGGAGAAGTACGTATCACTGAGAGTAAGGGAAGGTTCAAAGTGCACAGTATTAGCTTTATCAACATTACATGTCAAAGCTTGGTGTTAAAACCTCAATCCTCTCCCACCTTCCCCGTGCGATGATGGCCTGAGATGTGGCAGCCCGTGCACGTGTGCTCAGGGGAAAGCGGCCACAGAGTCACCTATCTGTGGAGCAATCAACAAGCAGACAGAAAACTTAAAGCCTGTACTTGCAGAAACTTGCCAAAACCGAAGCAAATTGCAAAGACCCAGCTACCGTGCTACTCAGCACTGCAGTGAAGCCAGATTACAGCCTAGCTCTGAAAAGGCTGTTTCTGTGTCCATCCAACTGTGCTCCGAAGGATAAAAGCTGCAGAGCTGTGGCCTGTCTATGTGGACAAATGTAGTAACTGTTTAGCATACTGTATAGCATGGATTACCTGTTCACAAACTCCCCTCATCAATATAATTACCAGTTAAAGGTCTGTTTCTTACCTACCTAAGCATATTGGCAAATTTGGAAAAACATTTACAACATAAAACCTCTAGGACCCTTCATATCACATCAACATGATCTCTGGCAGCTGTCACAATCTCTGTGATGCCCCACTCAAGTTCTCCGTTTGGGCCACATCAGAAGAACCTCTCCTAACTCTAAGGGACATGACCACTGGCACATGTGTTAACGTGGAACCTCTCAGTGCTGTGAGCCTGCAAGGACAGCCACAGCCTGGCAGCACCACATGTTTTTGTTTGATTTCCTTCAACTACTAATATGAAATCAGAGAAATGGCTTAGTGTTTGCCCTCCTCAGAATCACCTCCCTGCATTGAAATACAACAAAAAGCAGCTGTGTGATGAGGTACCTTGTGAAATAGGTGGCATGATATATTTCTGGAATTCAAATAATATTGTAGGATATAAACAGTACCAGTGGGCTTTGATAAGATGACATATGGCACCACAACTGTTTCCCTTGGTAAATAAGAGTGTGTACATAGTGTTAGCATGAAGACATGAGCATATCAGACTCCCCTCTGGTTCAAATAATCTGTGCCAAATTCAACCTTTGTGTAAGTAGGAATGACTCCAAACAACTTATAAGAGTCACTCTTTATTACTAGTATTAATGGAATTGAATTTGGCTTTCCTTGCATGTGCCATTTGGAGTTGTTTATTTTTCACATGAGGTTTGGCAGGGATTTCTCCAAAATAATTTCCCCCCAAAAGCCAGCCTGTAAATTTCAAAATCCTTCTGCTTAGTTTGAACAGCTCTTTAGAAAACATCCCAATCTGAAACCTTCATTATATAGAGATAAGTAGTGACCATAAATTATTGATTGGTGAGTCAATCATACAATCTAATAAAACGTTTTAGATATTATCTTAATTAATATTTTAACCACTTACACACAAATACTTCTGACCCATGGTTTTAAAAGCAGCTATACTTCAAGTAAGTTAACTTTTTTAAAAAAAAATATTCATTGTTTTCTACTAATAGTCTGTGGGCTCAGAAAGTCTGGAATTCACAGCAGTTTCTGCTATACGGTTTCACATAGTACATAAAATTGTCAGCTTCTCCCATTGCACTAGAAGACAGGAATGTTATTATTCTAGAAGTTGGAATTTTGGTTTCTAACCATGGTCCAACACAAATGTCTGTGCATTTTGGGAACTTAACCTATTTGAAATGCAACATCTGAACCTGGAACTAATTGATCATGAAAAGTACAAACAGCTCCTTATTCATCCTGAAGCAAGCATAGAACCCTTTGACACATTATGGAAAAATAATGCAGTTCTTAACGCTCCTTTTTTTGTTCTGGTTGATTTTTAGGCTTGGACTCCTGCCAGACATACAATAAAGTACTTGGCCTTTAACACAGACAGGCATGATTCTTCTTTCATACTTGCAACTGGGAACTGACAAAACTCAGTACATTACAGATTTGTTTCAATCTGAATGCTCACAGCTAGTATCCAGACAGGTTTTCGTGTATCTTTAGGTTATTTATCAGCTTGCAAATCTGATCTGCGAGTAAGGAAATGGCTTTTAGAACCAGTTAACATAAGGTTCAGTACAGTGAAGCTGATATAGTCACTAACAGGTGAAGAACTATTTGCACTATGGCAGGTGTCACATGCAGTCATTGGATGCACATTAAAAAGATAGAGTTTCAAGGATTCTCTGCCACCCTGAAGGAAAGAACTGATGTTCTAAGTAACTGGATTTGTACAAAGTCTGTAAGACAATCCAAGTAAATCCTCAAATAGATGATTAATTCCTCATTATTTAAATGCCCTTAAATACAAGTACAGATGCTAACTTCATGGCTTTGTCTTGACAGCTCTTTTGCTGTTTCTCATGATCTGCTATTAGTCTGTGACTCTAAAGCCCTGAAAAAGTGCCCCACGAAAAAAACCCTCCAGCTCCTAGGGAGACTAAGTTCTTGCAGCTTATTGCTTACATAGCTCTCTCAAGGTCTGACTGATACTGCAGTATATGATAATACTACATAAACATATTATGCCTCTTTCTGTAGGATTAGGTTTGCATAGCATATGTTTATGAGCACTTTGACTGATGTCCCACTAAGACATGAGGATGTATGCACATGCCTAGACTCTGTCTTGAACTGATACTCCCCAATATACCCTAGTCATCAGAAAATTTTAGAGTAATCTCCCATTACACTGCTAATAACAGGCATTCATTTTCCTAGACAATGTTTATACTTATCATCAGCCCGTCCTTTGGTTGGTTAGCTGACACTTACTTTACGCCTTGTGATCTACCCTATAGAATTTGGCTTATCCACTTATCCTAGTTATAAATCTGAAAGAGGGGTGGGGGCAGGGGTGGGGAGCAGCCCAAAGGATGCAAAACTCAACAACAAACCAAAGCATAAAGGAACTGGAAAAGAATTTCAAAGGATCTGGCTCTATAGCACAGACAGTGCTGTATACATGTGTCTGTTTATGGAGACACACTAAACTGAATTATTCAGTTACTTACAAAAAGAAAAAGAACAGACTGTGGGGAAGGGAGAGCAGAATGAAGGTGCAAGAGAGCGAAAAATTCATCCAGCAACAGATGAGAAGAACAGAGGAGAATTGGAAAATGGATGCAGGGGGGAGGAATGGATGATGAGAGAATAGCAGGCCTATTTAAAATGGATTTTTGACCTTATTTTTAAAACATTTATGGATCCCAATTGCCTGTCATGAGATCATTTTCCCTCACAATGCTAGCTTTTCAGCCGGCTCTGCACTTTAACTTGATTTATCCCACATTAAAAAAAGTAGATTGTTAGAAATACCCCTTCTATTAGAAATTCTGTCCCATTACAGTGTCAGCTAAAGGCCACTCGTCAATGTCAGCTTTATCAGATAGAAATTTGCCTCATGAGTTCTCAGATACTTTTTGGAAGACAAGACCCAGGGTCCATTTCTGAAGCTGTTGATTTGCGACGGGATAGCGTCTTCTCAAATTATCCTCTGTTATTTCCCAACTTATCTGCATGTTTCATGAGATGGTGGGAAGTGATTACAGCAGCTGCTGTGCATTAGAAAGTTATCTTATAGGAAAGCTGGCTTAGGTAAAACAGCTGACTGACAAAAGTATAAAAAGAACTAATTGAGTATTAAAAATATGTAGGGAGACCCAGCATCTCCTTTCAGGATGCAGCTTCCCTGGTGCAATAACCTCCTGCCGGAAGGAAGAAAACTTATACCAGAAGGTTTTCCTCCTCCTCAGCTGTCTGTCAACTCCTTAAAGAAAGACCTGCCATCCTGAAGATTCGAGTGAGTTTTATTTATTTACAATTATGCAATTAGTCATCAGCATGTCTCTTCACTGATGAGTAAAGGTGGGAAAAATCAGCTGTTGTTCAATCTGTGTTACCACAGCACTGCTGAGGGTCAGCAGCCCAAGGTGGGAAAGACTACATGGCTTAAAAAATACCTTGAGGATTTTCCTGGCAAGATGCTTTGAGACATTTGTTTTCCTTTTAGTATTTGGTTCTATTTTTGTTCCTTCTTTTCTGTCTGAATGGATTGATGTAACATATGTATTTTAAGGGTAAAACTACATGTAAGAGTAGAAATTTCAGCCAGGAGTCAAAAAAGAGCAAGCTGTGGCCACAGTATTTTCCAGACTGAAAGACAGTGCCTAGGAATGCAAGGCTGGATGGATCAATGGATGATCTTGTTGCAGTGAGGAGACCAGAAGTCTCTGAAATTTGTAAACCACTTCAACAAGAGGAACTGCTGCAGCAACAAACTTCAGAGTGTTAAAGCCCTCAAGGTAAACTCTGTTTTTTGAGCAGACTGCCATTCCTCACAAGAACAGTTAAAAATATTCTGCACTGGAAGGACAAAACCCAAAAAACAATCCTGGTGTCACTACTATTAATCACTTCAAGATTGTGATACTTAAAGCTCCATTTCAGTTGCTTTGATTAAGGACAACTTGCCTCACAGAAAAAGCAAAGCTTTGGAAATCAGTAATCTCTGGGCATTATACCTAATAGGAAAGGCTTAGAAAGGATTATCTAGAAGAAACCTTTGTGAATCTTAGGAAACTACACTGGACCATAAATCTCAACCTCCTCTGAGGATTAATAAAGCTTTATCAGTTTCAGATAAGCAGTAGAAATCCTCAGGCTGCTGAAGAGGTACCACTGGCCTGGTCTAGGACCTCTGTCAAGACACTCACGCCATACAATTTCAACAGAAAGACACATTTGATGCATATTCTCATTTTAGTTTACAAAGGCTATTCAGAAGAATGGCAGCTACAGAGTCCCAAATTTGAGTCACAAACTTTAAGAGAGTAGATGAAAGTTAACTGTTCTAAGAAAAGAGCTATTCTGCTGAAGGTGAGCAACACTTTGGTAACTGAATCAGAATAATATATATAACAACTTTTTTTGGGTTAATGAACAAATATATATGATAATTTATGTAAAAACACCCCTTTTAAGTCTATCTCTCTGTGATTGCAATAAAATCTAGTCTCACACAGGATTTTTTTTGACTACAACCCCAATCATTGAAGATTTCACTTCAGCATTCACACTGATTGTTTGGAGGACATTAACATTGGAGGACATTAACAATGTTAGTTCAGACTTCAGGTGTATTTAGATTCTTAAGATTTTAACATAATTCTGCCTCTTTTTAAACTAAAATTTCAAATTTAGCATAAATTGCATCTTATCAAAGTTACATTTTTGAATGCTGGTTGATTATAATTACTTCTAAAGAGACAGAGTCCAACTTTGAAACCTGCTCAGGTGGAGCTCTTAAGTACCACAGTTGTTATCCCATAGATTACAGCTGTTGCATTTTTTTAAAGCATTAAAAAATCTGGCACTGTTGATTTAATTGCTGGTTCTACCACAGCTTACTCTTCAGTAGTGGGGTAGATAATACTTCCCTGTTTAGTGTGACTCCTAGATGTAAAACAGGGAATACAACATGTCTGTAACAGTTCTATAGTGTTGGTAGAATATTTCAAGATCTTTTAATGGGAGAGAGGCAAATTATTCCATTTTTCATTTTATAGAAGTTACTCAGGATGTATCAAGGCCAGATTGCTACTGTCTGGTGTGCAGAACGAAGGGTAGGAGCACACATGCCTCAGTTTCCTCCCACTTGCTTTACAGCTAAGCACAGTGAGAGTCTGCTCTTCTAATGCTCTTGATAACCCAGGGAGTCATTAAATGAACTGCCAGAGTACCATAAATCCTGCTGAAAAGCCTTGATGCTACCACACGTGACAAGTTTGGCAGTGACTGCGTATCTTGTGCCTACAGAGAGGAAACCCAGGCCTAAATCAAACAGAGTGAACAGGCAAGTTATTCTTAGCCAAGTTGCCATATTATCAATGTTTTCTTTGGTGGGCTGGCATTAAGGATTTCTCCATTTCTACCAGCCTCCCAAATTCATGTTAAGATGACATAGGATTTCTGGAAAACACAAACAAATAAGCACCTTCTGCTAACCCTGAATGCTGCAAAAGCACTTTGCATCACACTGTGTACCCACCCAATGCTGGTCATAATCAGATGGCTGTGTTCTTCCTTCATCGTCCTCGTAGAAAGGTAAGCCTTCTCGCCTGGCCTGATGGTACTCCTTCCGTAACTTCTGGATACGATCAGCATTCCCACCACCTGCGCAGCCACTGAGAAAAATAAAAAATGCTAAATAAAACTCATATGTACACACATACCTAACATTTACCAGGTACCCATATGAGCGCAAACACAGAATTGCCACACTTGAGACAAATGGATTATGAATGTTTGAATCTCCTGATTTGCATAGTGCTCATGGCCCATTATCACCCTTAGTCTAGCTTTCTTGTAATAATAAAGCTACTAATTGTGAACTTGATCCCCATTTTTAAAAAAGGCTGTCCCTGTCCAAGAACTTAACAATTCCAGTACCAGACAAGAGACAACAGATGGATGCAGACAGATGGGGGAGTACAAGGAAACTTTTAACATTCCTATGAGCAGCTATAAATGGCTATCATATTTTAATAATAATAATGATGATGATGATAAGCTGGCAAAAAAAAAAGTTTCCTTTTGCTCCCACACTAAATGTGAAATTACCCTAAAATTACATTTGTTCAAGGTAAAGAATAAACTATATTCACAGAGAAGCACAGAAAGAAGTTTTATCTCACAAAAATCAGCCTCCCTCCCAGTTAAACAAAGAACTCAGACATCAGCCACAAAAATATATGGGAGGCAAGAGAGACAGGAAAGTGTACCATCAAATCTTGACACTATTTTTTAAAGTGGTAATTAAACAGTAATCTATTTATTAATCCTCAAAGACTCACTTGTATGCTAAACTGCACACACTGCAAACTGCCATGGTAAAACTAGTGGAGTTGCTTAGTTTATCAAGTTAAACACATGCCCGTCTTTGCAGATTTTGACCCTGGTGAGCCTTCCAAAACCTTACAGTGGACTTGTACTAATGTGGAAGCTCAAGCTATACCTGGAAGGATAAAAAAAAAAAAATATAAACCTGAAAATGCCTAAGAATGAAAAAGAATACAGCCACATTTGACATGAATAAATTCAGTTTCCTGCAGCTATTTCCAGCCCCGCTCTAGTCAGCACTGGGGTGAATACTGACTGTATGTCTCAGTAGCATTTACTGATATTCATGGGGAATTGTCACATAATTTATTTGTGGCCAGTCCTAAACTCAGACCATTGTTATTGCAGCACATCATCACAGTCTCATAATCTGCAACCTCAACTCTGCCCCACCAACAATGGGCTATAGAGATCCAGATTTCTTCACATGAGGACAGACTCTGTGGAGCATCTTGTCACGCCTGTCATGCCCGAATCTAGGGAAGCCTTTTATAGGATTTGCATAGCAAACTGCATTTGGAAAGCATATACAAAAGATTGGACATAAACCTATGAGTGCAACAATAAGCAGTTTCTAGTATCTAACAGCAATCTGGATTGTTTGGAAATTAATTACTAGTGAAGGGAAATTCCATGTAGGGTGCACATGTAACTGAATATGCAGCCAGGACTGGAAATGTTTACTTGCAGCATCAGTAGGTTTCCATGAAAAAAATCACTTAAATTACTTGCCTTCCCTTGGATCCTAAGTTATCCAGCCCCTCTACCCTATGAAGTCCCAGAGGTTTCAAGCTTCTCTGGCTGACTTACTGAACTCTTCCAGAGCATACAAAATTTTTCTCATGATCTGCCAAGACAGTGCAGAAAGCTTGCACAAACTCTCTGGACTACTGAGCAAAGAAAAAGTGCATCCCCTTTTCCCCTTGAATCTTGCCACAGATAAATGTCTCTATTTCTTGCATGAATTCTTGTCAAATAGTGGAAAACCATTTCCAGTTTGCAAAACACTGGAATTGAGGTCTAGCTAATGGGGGCTATCACTTAGAACAGTGAAGTTTGGTCCACAGCTCATGAGCAATACAATACCTGTGAAATCCCCTGCCTTTACTTATGAGTACAGATAAAGTGTTTAATTAGGGCTGCTAACATACAGATAAAGTCCAAAGTACTGGCCCTGTTGCTCTGCCAACATCATTACCCCAAGTAGCACCAGCTAAGAGAGGGAAATGCTGAAACACAGGGAAGGGGTCTAGTCTGACTCCAGCCGATCTGGCTCCCTGCAGCTCTGTGCAAACTGTATTAGCACCTGACACCAGTGGCCTAATGGCCACATACCCACTTTCTACCTCCAGGTATTTTGGCTGAAGAAGTAATCTGAAAATAGCATACAGGTTTGGTTCCCCCCTCCCCCCCCCTTTTAAAATGAAATCTGAGATTGATATATTGTAAGAGGCAGTTACAGCAGCCTTAGCTCCGTTCTGCAGATCTCCTGCAGGTGAACTTCCTTCTGCTTAAACCTATCGAGCCAGCAAGCAGACGTCAGCGTTGCAGAAATCAAGCTCATTATATATATTAAAAGACTGGGTCTGACAGCTTTTTCTTTGGAAAACCTCTGCCATGCCGTATTAAAGTACAAACCCTAACCATGAGAATGAGTAGGAACATTTGAATGAAAGATAGCAGCACATGGAAAGTTATCCATCTGGATTAGTGCGAAAACACAAGCATAATCTCTGTGGAAACAAGCAGCTCCATGAAGTCTGATTTCCTGTGCTTCTCTCCTGTGGGTTCTCTGGTGTCCGATAATGGGACTGAGTTTACACTGCAGCATTTCTCCCAAGCAAGGGCATTCATCTGGGTCTCTCTCGCAGGCTGCTTACTTTCATGAAGCTTAGTGATCCAGTATCTTTTGAAAATTGAATCACCTGTCAAGCCTGGTCAAAAATAGTCAGCAGGTTCAGAATGTGTTAGAAAGGTGGGGGGAATGGTTGGAAGAGGGTCGGTCAGTACATCAGCTTCATTTTTTCAGGAAACAGTTTAAAAGCTCCACAGGTTTTTTTTTTTCCTTCCCCATCACTGTTTATAGGCACAAATGTAAAAGACATTGGCTTTTGAAAAAGCTGTATGCTAGCTTACCACAAAAGTAATGTGAGATGAATATGATGCCCTGTGCAATGCTCATGAAACAGTTCTGAATTTCAAGTTGGCTCCTGACAATTATGTGAATATATGAGCCACATTCAAACTCACCAGATGAATTCAATCAGCACTGTGCAAATATCGCATACATAATCTATTAGTTTACCCCAAAGAAACTGAAGCATTGAATTCAAACAGAATGAAGTCATCAGTAATAAAAAAAAGAAACTGATAAGGCAATATTAAAAAAAAACAACACAATTTTCCAAGATTTGCAGAGAAGATCATACATTGACTGCAAACTATTCTCCCATCTGCCTATAAATACATAATTAAAAAATATTGGTTTGATCAGATAGCAGTTCTCAGACAGGGAAACAGCAGATGAATACCAGTTCAAATGTTTCAGATGCATGACTATACTGAAAAGGAACCTGAACTTACAGAAGAAATATAAGAACAATACTCCAATCAAAGTCAATTTATATTAAGGAGACTTACTGAAGCTATTCACCAAGCCTAGTAACTATAGCAGACAGATTTCTTTTACAGTAGCTTTACTTTTAACATAGTGCTCCCTCCTTAAGGAGATATAAATATTACAGTCCCCATCATATCTACAATTTTGTGCACAACTCACTTCCCTGACATGGCTCCCTGCACTATATGTTCTTCAGAGAACTGTGCCACCACACGCTTGCCATTCCCCTCCACCGGCACGCGTACCCAGACTTTAACATTTAATCTACCCACAGGCTTCTCTGCTGTCACGACAAGACTAAGAGAGCTATCCACTCTGCATTTTGCGACTGACTTCAGAACAATTTCCAAAAACGGTGCTACATGTAAGGAGACTGATTCAGAAGCAGCTGATACTTGGATAGAACTTGATGCTTTTGGGGGAAGTTTTAAAATAATGTCTACGTAGGGGGAAAAAAATCTCTGAGAAACTTTACAAAGAGTTTAGCAAAGACTTAGATGCTGATTTCAAACAGTAACAAAACCTGCCCAAAATCCCAAGCCACAAACAAGAGAAGTTCAACAGTTCTTCAAATAAGCTGCACGCACTGCAAGGATTACTATTTTTTTAATAGGAAAACAATTTTAAAATAATCTTATATGAACATTTAAAAGAGGAAAACACATATTCTTGTCAGCCGTTCTGTAGTTTTGCTAGATACAATCCTTACAAACCAAAGCTGCCTTCTGGCCTGAGTGAAAGATTTAAAAAAAGCTTGAGCAATCATTCTATCTGACGCTGCTGGGGCTGTACTACCAACTACATAAACTGCCAGAAGTCACTGTCTTCTGCCCTGTGCCTGAATATATCAGAGGCACTATACAGGTTCCACCTTGCCCACTGTGACTGTAAAAGGACCTGCTATGAAACAGCCATTCAACTGGAGCAGCTGGAATGGAATAGGCATCCCAAAACAAAAAAGAAACCATAATTTGGCACAGCTTAGCTTCAAGCTATCTCTAACATTATGTAAAATATGGCTGTGAAATTTCATCCCATCATCTCTGAAGAAATAGATGAACAAACACCACAGTAATAACCTCATATAGCCAATATGACAGACAAGTTATTTTTCTCAAAGAATCAAAAAATTGTCAGTTTTTAATACATATGGCTCAGGTTTTGCACAGTAAAATCTCCCCTCTGTTCTTCCTCCGAGTTGCTAATCTGGATTTCAATCATTCAGGTTAAAAATGTCATTTTTTAGATTACTGACTTCTTACTGCAGCTCTCTAGATAATACAAAATTAAAAACAAGTGTTGCATGTACAGAGTAAGATGAACCACTTAAAGCTGTATATAAACATACATTTAAAGAGGCAATAAACATTTTGTTTCCAGTGGTTTTCCTAAACACATTAATATTGCACAGGGCTTTTTTGCCAGCCACTTCTTTCAAACACTGATTTCACCCAGCTGACTGTCAGCTTCCAAACAAACAAGTAGTGCTTCCAAGTAAAAAAAAAAAAAAAGAAAAAAGAAAAAAAAAAGAAAAAAGAAAATTTTATTCTTTCAGGGAATTTTCCATTAACAAACAAATCCAAGACAAAACGTGTTTCACAGACTCAAGAGAACGGACAATCTTCCATTCACACTCTGCTATAAAACAACTAATTTTATATACTGAAAGGAACACAGTGGTCTGCGAAGATATACAGTATAAGGGAGTCCAACAGAGCATGTAAGAGTATCTTTCACTTAGGATAAAACTTTCATTTTGAAGTTACAACAAGTAAATATTTGAGTACATTACTCTTTTAGTTCCAGCCCTTGTCTTTCTACCCTGAAGTATTACATGGCTTATGAAGGTATCTCTGCAACCTCAATAGTAAGAGGGAATAAAAAGAATGGTGGGAAGCGATAAAAAGAAAATCAATGATAAGAACATAATTCTACAATATTTCAGCTTTCATCTTTGTCAACCACTAAAAGAAAGAGACTTTAGGAAGAAATGAACATTTGTTGTTTTCATATGCATTTGAGTAAATGCGTGATACTGAAATGAAAGACTTGTCAGAAATACCTTGTTGACATCACTGATACCACCTTGCAGGCTCAGGAATCATCGTTGATGTTCAGCCAGAGCCAGCCTGGGTTTTGGCTGTACACACGCCACGCTGAGGACCCAACCTAAGAACAATGTATTTCTAGCTAGCGGAACCACGCAAATGGCTTTGTTTGTCTCTGTAACACTTGCTTTTTGCTCTGGGCAGGAATATACCCTATGTATACACAATTACCATCTTTATCAATGGAGAGGGGCTCCAGTAGGCCAGTTGATGTGGAAACCTGTGCAAAGTGACTGGGAGGAAGACTTTGAGCCCAGTTGCATTTAGACAGGACTATCCTGAGAGGGTCTGTATGGACGGGCTGACACGAGAAGCGTTAAGACGGATGTTTCTCTTGATCCGTATGTACATAAACTAAAGTCAAGAATCACAAATGAACTGCAAGAAAACAAACTACACTGAAGAAGCTATTTATGCATGCTGGAGTTTATATGAACTTGCATACTAAAGTCCTCGAGTCAATCTAATTTACAAAAAAGTCGTAACTGTGCTTCAGTGGCACATACACTGTCACCTTTCAATTCTTTAGGCTAACATAAAAGCAGTACAACCACGTCTGTCCAAAAGGTCAAAGGCTCCTAGGGCAGCACGTGACTACCATTTGTCTGGATGTAAATTGAGTCCTACTGACCCTGTAACATCACTACTGACCTCTTGACATTAGGAGCTTAGTGGAAAGAGAGAAGATGATATTCCTAGGTTCCTACAGACTCATTAGGAAGAAAGAAGGAAAGAAAACCTTGCATGATACGAATTAGCAGTGTCATTAACCTTTTCTTTCCCCAAATAGCTCATAATATGTTTACAGAAGCCTCAGAAGAACAATCTGAGGATTGAGACCAACACATTTGTATCACTTTGAGTTTTTCCAAACTGTTTAAAAAAAAATCTCTTGGTGGCTTGACATAAAGCATCCTTTTACGTTTCCCTCCTTTCACACGACATACACCACCTTTTCCTGTTTGGCATGGCAGATGGCCTAGACATTCAGATGAGCATCATCTTTCCAATCCAGTCCACTTCTCATCTCCTTTATAACTTACAGTTGACTACAGCTGGCCAGAAATAATGGGAGGTATTAGCCTAATTTGTTGCTTTATGGAAACAAAATAGGCACACTGAGGTTTAACTTCACTGTAACAGTGGATACGGTATGTGCTACTCTAACAGAAACTTGTTATTTGCAATCAAGTAGGAAGGAAAGAAAAAAAGGGGACATTCTCTTGTTTGTAGCCAGCTTGTCATCTTTACTTCAAAGAAAAGACATTTTTTCCTTTTTTTCTGCTCAATGTATTGTGCCTCACCAAGGAAGGCAATCATCAAATTTTAACTAATAAAAAAAAGATGCCTTACAGTTCAGGCTGGTTAATGGCGATGCCTGTTTCTGGCATGTGACCAGTTTACTGCTGTCTTGTTGATCTGAGATGTGCACGTGTCTCCAAAGGGCTAGGAAAGCAGGGAGATTAGGGACTTGGCTGCTGACAACAACCAAACTCTCTATAAACAATACACAATGAAAATAATGAAAAACAGATTTTCCTGGTATTTTCAGTAGCCTCTAGACAATGCAACAGTTTCTGGTTTCTTCACTAAAGATGATATCAATTATGCCTTTTATCCATCACGCAGGAGTCACGTGTGAGGCATAATTGAGGGCCTTCTCTCCAAGGTAATTTCTTCTGGATTTACACGGCAAAGTATTTAAAATGCCTTTTTTGGCACTTTGTATTACAACATGGCTTGGGAGGGGGTATTTTACTTTACTGATGTAAAGCAGCTGGCATATATTCAATAGATAGGTCACATCAACACAGAGCAGATTTTCAGCCCTCCAAACTCCATTTACAGCAGCTTTTACAATTCAACAAAGCAAATGCTGAATGCTAAACTCTTGTGTGGAAATGTAGCTCTGTTTCTTAATGGCTATCACACCTGCCTGCAACTGGCTGCTAGGCTTTTTTTCAGTTGCAGACTATTGCCTTTTGCACTACAGTTTATTAAACTTACCGCTAAAGCTGAAATAATAAGTACTTTACAGACTTCCAATGAATTAGCCATTCAAGAGTCCCTCAGGAATTCCCTTTAGCACACACAAAGCAAAGGCAGAAGGGAGAGAAGGTGACAATTCAGTGCAGTCTTAATTTCTGTGCTCCCTTGTGAGGGAAGAATTGAGGATCTAAGAATTTGCTCGCAGTAGATGCTGCTGCCCATGTTCTAAAATGTATTTTGTTGAAAACTACAAAGCCCAAAGTAACTATCCATTTTCTCCCAGGAATTACCTCTCCAAGTTTCCCACTAGAGACTATATCTTGCTCTTTGTTACACACATTCAAAATCTATGCCACTGGCAGAGTAGCAGCAACTAATCCTCTATGTAGTTTGTTTTTATAATACCTGGCTTGGTAGAAATGAGGTAGAAATCTCAACCTCAACTCAGAAAAAAAAAGGTTTAATTTATACCATGTGCAAAGCATCAGGGAAAAGCACAAATCTCACAGCCAAAATACATCCTTACTATAAAGTTGGCTTTTTTCATTGTTTTTAATGAATGGTCACTACAAGAATACCATTAATCCAGTGTTAGGACTTTTACGGGAAAAAAAATACAAATGTAATTTATCTTTTTTAACTGTCAGCTGTATTTCTAAAGCTTTAAAGTCTATAGCTTCCAGCGGCCTTTTGTCTTTCTGCCATGGCAGGAATATCTTGGACAGCTGTAAGAGCTTTGTAAGCTATCTTTCTCAAAATCCATTAGCTAATTCAAGGAACCTAATTAGAGCTGCCATTTTGATGGAGCATATTGAATACTCTGTATAAACTAGTAACACCATCAATGTTTATTAAAAATTGCAAGAACCAAAGCTCTCAGTTCCATATAAATATTAATAGACAGATACACAATACTTACTGAAATATAGACGACATTATGTCCACAGAAGTACACACAGGTACACTTACAACCCAGTGTGATGCATTAATTCACAAAGGCTGAAGCACAGAAGCAAAACCTAGGGACAATTTTACACAAACCGTTGAAAATTGACTGGCTTCCATTTACACTATCCTTATGTGCATTAGGGGAGGCAAGGCACACTAAAGACGATATGTTTCTTGTGTTTTTCCTGAGTAGTGTGCTGACAATTTGGAGTGTATTTTGAGCTTACCTCAAGAATGCACTCCAGCTGGAAGCATTTTATAGCTCCTCTTAAACCAGCCACTCTAATCACCGTACTTTGTAGACATTTACACATATTCCAATACTACGCTGTTTAAGGGCATCCAAAGATTCAAAGGGAATTTGCACTGTAGAGTTAAAACTCAAATTTTGCTGTAGACAGCAACAAAACTGGTGAAAGGAGCCAGACATCTGGAGCAATGCTCTCCTACATTCTACTGTGTAAAAGCCCAACTTTAATGAAAAAGCAACTTGCAGACAAAGATACAACCCATGAAATACTGACCATTCTAAGCATATATCAGAGACCTAATTAGGGTAGGCTGTATAAGCATATGCCTTTGGCTGCAGAAATAAAGTTTTCTGGCTACTTCACAGTTTTGTTTTTAACTTGATACTTCATAAATGGAACTGCAGAAAACCTCATATGTTACCATTTCAATCTGACGTACACTTTCATATGCATCTAACAGTGCCTGGATTCTATTTATATGTACAACTAAATATACGTGCGTAGAAAAATCATCAGATTTGCTACAGAAAGACAGCAGATGTTCTTATTAAGCCACTGGCACATGCAAGGTGAAGCATGTAAGCCTTATAAGGAAAGCATTTAATGTTCCAACCACAAGCAAAAGAAAAGCAAAGACAACAAATGAAATTATTTCTAATGTATTTTACTAGCTGCGAGTGCAACACACAGCAAAATGAAAGCACTGTTGAGTATGCTCGAATGGCTCTTACAACACGTGGGCCTTCTCACAGAGGGGAGTATAATCCATATGCACGCTCGCACGCACTCTTTGGAATATCCTAACTCCAATATAATGATCCAAAGTTCACTACTTCTGAATATATGCTAAAATGACACTTGAAGCATTTAACAGATGTGCAAGAGAAACAGGCTTAATTATATTTTCTGCACTTTAGTAGTGCAAGGGGCTAAAAATTTTACGACAATCTTACCATGGGGACAACCCTGAAGGTAAATTCATTTTAGTTCTCTGATACAGCAGTATTTCCAAACTACAACTCAGATCTGAGCAGTTTCACAGGAACATGCTCAAAAGTCAAAACAACAGTTACCACTAGCTTCTCTCAGGAATTATATATGGCAAATTTAGCTTGTGGTTATTGCTCAACAGAAATCCTGCCAGATGCTGAAGCGGTTGATGGATTTTGCAAAGTTCTGCCACCTTCGAGGCCACCCTGCCCACCCTTCCAGCAGCCTCCCTCCTTGGGCACCTACCCTCCATGCAGCTGGGTCCCTCGGAGCACAGTTGTTTTGATCACATTCGCAAGGACTGGGGAGCGCACGTTCCTTCAACTAGCTTTCATCACAAGCTCCACATCAACAGAATTAAACACTTTATAAGCTGAACCACATTTCGGAGAAGTATTTCTGAACTCAGGGGCCAAAAGTTAGCAGTGTAACTTTATTACTTTTTATTATGCAGGCAGTGGAAGCTCCTGGGCTTCCAGACATGCACAGCTTTTCTAGCTCCTTCTTGTGATTGCAGCTTCACTGCACCTCTGAAATTACTCCCACTTTTCTACTTGGAGAAGTCCGGGCTGAATTTCAGATACTTAAGACTGAAGGTAAGCACTACTCTTTTTCAGTAATTGTTTTGAAAAACATTGAATTAAAAAGGAGAAAAAGAAATAATGAAATCTTCAAGTTATACTCAACCATTTCCTGGTGTATCTCACCTGGAGGAGGCAAGGGCAAGCCTATCTCGCTGCATTTAGCTGGGACATCCCAGAAATGTTACAGAAAAGTGTTCTGGTTCAGGCCCAGCTCTGTCTCTAGAGAATGACTCTTAGATGGTTTCAGCTACCATCTTTACACACACCTTACAAACCCTTTCACATCTGTTTTTGTCTTGCTTTCTTCATTCCCTGTTCTCATCCTGATGTCGGAAAGTCTTTCTCTTCATACCTTTCAGCCAAGGATGCCAGTTTCCTCCACCCACTTACTGGCTATCCACATCTACAAGCACATCCCTGTCCCATGGGCTGCTCTAATACAGAAACACCTCTGTGATATGCCTAGGTCAGCACCTCTCGTTCCAGCAGCACTCCTTCAGACCCAGCTCCCAGAAGCTTTTCACAAAGCAGCCTACCAGTAATGACGAGACTGCAGGCAGCGTGGGACACCCAACAGCACTTCTTCCTTTCTGCACTGGTTCAAGTAAGTGTGTTCACATCTAACACACTAACAGAGAATTACACTTGCAGTACTGGTAAACTTCTCCCTACTCTGAAGCACCCACATACTGTCCACAACTCTGCCCTGACCCAGCACTCTTCTTTATTCTCCCCATCCCTTAAGCTGCTCCAGCAATTCTGCCTCTTCTCTGTTCCAATTCTTTTCCCACTCCTTTGCAGCGTTTTGTAGGATTTTGCATTCACATCAGCTCACCCTTTCCTTCCCTGGAAGGTGGGACATAAGGGCAAGGGGACACTGGTCATGCCCCACTCACCTCATCGTTCCCACACCAGGACCTCTCTGGTCCTGCAGCCAGGAGAACCTACTACTGGAAAAACATGTCTAGGATCTGATCTGGCAGTTCAGGACAAGCACTTTTGGTGAAGTCTGCAGCCAAGTTTCTATCATGTGTGTGGGAAGTACTCTAAATCTTATAACTTAGTCAAATTGTCAACGTTCAAGGGGTGGCAAAAGGCACAGTCTGGTGTAAGACTAGGCTGTGTTCCCTTCCTAAATATAAAACGCCCGTTCCAGCGTATGGGAAGACTACAGCTTCTTATTGAAAGAATCATATGCTTATTATTATTACTTTTTACACAGACAAAACGACCCCTTATCTTGTCCCTCCAGCCCCCCCCCCCCCAAAAAAAAAAACAAAAAAAACCACCAAAACCCAAACAGCTGTCATGGTGTTCCATAAAAATTCAGCTTCAGCACACCTCCTACATAGGCATTTTCAACCCAAATGGCTGACGACTGGTTATTAACAGGTGGAAATACAGTTTCCCAGTGGAAGTCAGGCCAGCAACTCCCCTCACAGAACTGGTGCAGGCTGGTTTCTACAGCTGTCCCCCTCCCTTTCCTGTAGGACTGCATGCTCCCTGGTCCAAGGATCTGGCTGCATGTTCCTGGAGGCAGCACAAAGCTGGTTTGCTCCCGGCATCCGTGAGATGAGCACTTCCTAACAACCACAACACCTTTGAGGTACAGCCTGGTAAGCACGTAGTACTCTTGCATGTGCTCCAGATTACGCTGTAGTCAGCCTAATGAGAGACTTAATTGATGACTGCTACTTCCTTCGCTTGTCCATTAAGGTAAGTACAGCACATGGACATTT
This sequence comes from Falco biarmicus, assembly GCF_023638135.1. Lineage (NCBI taxonomy): Eukaryota > Metazoa > Chordata > Aves > Falconiformes > Falconidae > Falco > Falco biarmicus. The sequence continues at coordinate 15,720,812 of NC_079295.1, forward strand.
CAACCCATCAAAGATGAGAAAATGCATTAATTTTGATTTTCGTAGAGCTGTTAATAAATCTGACACTGTCTGGCAGTTTTCTTCATTTCCTACCATTTGACAGATACTGTGATCACAAGTTACAGAAGATGTTTTTCCTCTGAAATTATCACTCTAGTAATACAAGCCAGAAGGGAACTTTATCAAGATACCAAGAAGCTGGGTATCATTTTTATTTTTAACTTTATGTGGCTGGTTTGTGAATACCGCAATATGATTAAAAAAATAAATTCCATCCGGTACTATTAAAAATACATATACACACACACGTTACATATGACTGTACTACAGCAAATAATCATACTGTGTATTTATTAGTAAAAGTCAGTATTCCCCTCATATAATCAACCTGGCTCTACTTAGACCCCTTTACTTTAAGAACCCCTGCCACTGTTTTCTTCCTCTTTCTATCTCTCAAATTGACATTTGTATGGAATAAAAAAAAAAATCTTCCTTAATAATTTTTCATTACTAATGGCTTTTTTTTGGTATGTGTATTTGGGAGGAGGGAAGGCAAAGGGCAGGAAAAAGGAGCTTTAAGTGCTCTGCAAATGATCCTCCTGAATCTGGGCCTCATAAATCCTATCAAATGTTATATTTCATCAATAGGCTAGAAAAGCTTTTTTCTCTGCAATGATGAAGACTGGCTTTAAAATTTATGGTTTCATTTTAGAAATGGACTATAAAAAGAGTCTGACTTAGCTGTCTATCAATTGTAGCTGACATTAGCAAGTTAGGTGTGGACCTTCCAAGTGTTATAAGTATTTTTTTATTTATTATACATGTACATATACAGATATATGAGTACATGTATATCACTGTGGGTCTGTGCATGCACAAGTACACAGCTGGCTTTTCTTTATTTTGTCTTAAAAAATTTTTTCTTCCAGTGCAAGAGGATCTGAGATATTCTGCAGATTAGATTGCAAAGTGATAAAAGCATCCAGACTAGAGTTGGCTCAAAGATCTGCAGCAACACAAGCAAACTGCATTTTGCTGCCCAAATGATCGAGATAAAGTAGTTTATTTTGTTCTCATTTGTGGGGTGGTAAAATGCAATTCAGCAATGGCATAGCAAGGTTCAGCAGGAGGCAGGGAAGATTTCAATAGGCTGGGGGGGGCGGGGGGGATAGAGGAGGAGGGCAGGAAAGGACCAAAAATGTTTTACGTTGCGGAAGACAATTTGCAAAGAGAAGATCAGACTGGGGAAGAGAGGGTGCAGAGCTCCTGCACCTCTCATGCACGGGAAGGGAGGGAGGGAGACAGCCCCTGCCTGTGTGCAACTCTCTACCCCCACTCCCTTCCACAAGCCCTGGAAACAACTCTGCCTCCCCGAAGAGCTGCTCCTACTTGCTCTCCTGAACTCCCTGGGGAAGGAGAGTGCCGAGAATACAGCTCCTATTCCTTTTGCTGCCACTACTGATGGGAGCCATGTGGGAGCCACAGCTGTCCCCTACAAGCCCCAAAGCTTTCTCTGGCAGCCACAACTGCTGCTTCCTCAGATGGAGGAGGAGACAGCCTGTGCATGCTGCCGAAACACCCGCTCCTCCTGGTGTGGGTCTGAGCTGGAGGTCTGCAGCCAGTAACTGCTACTTAGTTCCCACTCTGCTTAAAAGCAGCCTCAAAGGTAACACTTCAAATGGAAGCATTACTGCTCCCCCAAATCCTCATGCTTGAAAAAGCAAACCACGTTTAAAATAAAAATGGTAAATAAGTGACATAGCTGCAGCTGGAGAAAGTGAAGCTGCACTCTGAATGTAGGGGAGACCATTTCTCCATCCATTACAGAAGAACCCATCCTACTCAGATAATTAATGATGGATTACGTGAAAAGAGCAAATCAGATCATGCCGTTGAGGCACTATATGAACTAAACAGAGGAGCAGTAAATCTAGATCTCACGTGGGATGGTTATTATTGCATATTGCCATTGCTGCTGCTGAGCCTGGCTGTAACATTGGTTTTGGTGGCTACACACAGAAAGGTCTGAAAGTCCTGTTCCTCATTATAAAACGAGGAGAAATCTCACCCTGGGGAACATGGACAAACCTGACAAGTGAATACTACAGAAAAGGTTGGGGGGAAGCAGTTAATGGTAGAGGTATTCCGAATCAAGACCAAGAAAACAAATTGCTTCTTCCATTGCCTCTATTTCATAACATGAACAAAATGAATAAATAAAAGAACCTGTCACTGATGCTGAGGACGTGTGTACACTGTGGCCTCAGAACACTCCTGAAACACCCTGTTGAGAGGGTATTCTTCAAGGCTTCTCTTGCCAGCCCTGCTGGGGACAGTGGAGGGACCCCGGCACTATTCAAATCCTTAATTTTTTCCTTTTTAAAAATCTCATCTGATTTCCACCTCCCCACAAAGGATGCTTTTTTAGTTTTGTTATTCCTTCTTCTTTCCTTGCTTCCTTATTTCCCCATCTCTACCCTGAGACTCATCTCCAGCTTTTCTTCTTTTTCATATTTTGCTTAAGCTTTTATGAAACTCTGACCTGTTTACAGAGTAAAAACCCACAAAGCTCAAGGGCTAATTTCTTACCCCTTACTCACCATCCCATATCTGGCTGCACTCAACAGTAACCAGAATTCATCATCATCAATGGATTTGCAGTGACATGCACTGTATTTGCTCAGATAATGGCCCATATATATTGCCTTTGAAATGAGGGTGTGACCATTACTTAGGGATATTCTCAAGCAGCAGTGATTGGCATTGCTGCAGGACATGTTTGCTTCATGTTTTGAAGGCAGACCTGCAGAAAAACAAGCTTTGAAGTGTTTTTTGGATGGTACTGTGCTCTCAGAAGGACACACCAATATTAACCTAAGCACATCACCTTTGAATTGGAGCAGGCCATTTGCTAGCTGGTTTGGAGCGCAGGGGAGGAACAGGCAAAACTGCCTCTGAAAGGCCAGGCAAACACATGAGGGTACAAGACCTTTCCAAATTCTGTAGCGAGGGCCAGGCTAAACAACGTAGGCTGGAGTGGCCTCACTCCAGCTTCTGACAGGTATCTTCCTTATCGCCACACAGCTTTGAGATGGTCTTCAAATCTTTCAAGACTGCTTCAGGAACATCTGCAGACAAAACACCACTTCAACATCTGTCAAGAGTTACAACTCAACTTGCAGCAGGCTCTGCACAGATGGGTAATAAAAAGACAATCCTGTTCCCACACACAACAGAACGACAGAAACAGTCAAAGCAGGTAGGGGAATGCAAGATAATACGGTAACAATACTGGTCTGCAGGATGCCTGACAGTAATATTTGGTGTTTTGGGAAGAAGGCAAATGTAACATGCCTTTACAGGCTGCAAAGACAACTTCAGAGTTTATGAGCTTCGCTGCTGTTCAAAGTCACTACAGACAGAATGTGATTTTTTTTTTTTTTATTTAAAAGAACTAACAACTTGATAGAGCTACTGGACAAATAGGACCAAGCTGCTTTGGTGACAGATAACTGTAAAAAGCGTATACAGAATATCTTGTGAGAATGCAGCCTCCAAAGCTACTATTTCCAGTGTAGGATAAATGTCCATCCACTTCTCCAGTCCTCAACTTTATAAGCTTGCCAACTGAGCACAAATGTGGATCACAGCCTCCATTCACGGAGCACGAGAGAGATAGATATGCTGTATCCCATCCAGCTCTGTACATTTGTCCCACCTGGAGAGGGGAAAGCAAGCTGGCCCACCAAGACTTGGGAGAAGGAGGAGGAGAGATTGTTTCTATCTGCTGTATTTTTCTGCAATGGCCAAGGTTTTAAACCCCATGGATGTGCATTATCACTGAGTTGAGCACAGTGACCACAAGATTTTTGCTTCCCTCGTTTTTCTCCATTCAAGTATATTCTTCCATTAATGCACAAAACTACCTTTTTTCTCCTGATGCAATTCACTGCTCCCCATGGGATAGGCATTAAAATTGATTCATGAATACACTACATTTACAGGCAAAAGTGAGAACAGAGAAACCCCCTTGACATCATGTTCCCCTCCAGGAGGGAGTCTGAGACACACTGAACAAAGAACCCTCAAATCTTCTGGCACACAGCTTTGAAATCAGAATGTGATTTCCAGTCTGTATCTCTTGCTTCGTTACAGAAGAGATGGCCCTTAAAATAGGCAATTAGCTTTGACCAGTAACGTTTAGGCTCCAAGCTTTTACTTTTGTTTTTCTGGAGATTCCACCCTGCAACAGGCGGCTTCCCTCCAGTCCTGCCCCCCAACCCCAGCTGCAGCAGTGGAAATACCTGAAGGATTCAGGCAGTTGGAGAAAATGCAACACCCTGGTTCTTGGGCCTCATCTGTTGTTTCACTCCTGAACATACATCTAGATATGACAAAGTCACGCTTATCAGATAGATCAGCAGATACACCGCCATCTGTGTTGTGGTGCAGAATTAGGTCAGAAGAGCATTCTGCTAGCCTGTGTTTTGCTGTTTAATCCTGCATAGAGTAGTCAGGGAGACAGCAATAAAGGACAACTTATCACACTAACCAACTTCTTCACCCCCTAATCCTGCTCCGTTTTCCAACCTTGAGAGGAAAACAAAACAGAAGTCGTACATTACTACTCTTTAACTGCATATTTCAATAGCATAAATTTATGAGAATAGAACTGAGGCCAGGAGGCAAATTTATTTTATGAAAATATATCATGTTTGAGGGCAAACTGAATGTTATAAAAATAAAGTCTGAAGAACGGTAGTTCTCAACTTTTAAGCTGTCTTCTTCTGCGATGCCGTAGCTGGGTCTTCCAGCCGGCCTCAACAGATGGTCACATTGGCCACCATCAGAATAGCAGTCTGGAAACAAGTGCCCTACAGCCCTGCCTCAGCATCTTGTCTGGAATACACTCTGAGGCAGCAGTTCTGTACTCACAGTTTAGAGATATTCCCAGTGCACTTGCTTAAGAATTCTTGAAATTTGTGAAGAGATTAAAGCCAAACTTCTGGTCCCTTAGAGGTCAGGGAAAATAACAGAATGTTGGTTACTAGCTTTTAAATGTTAATCATCACTATTCACACTAAAACCTTATTACACTAAAAACAACTGCTCTCCACACCAGTACACAGTATGAAAATCTGCCTTAAAATAGTATTAAAAAAAAGAAAAAAGAAAAATGGAATTTTCTCCTAAGCAGTAGGTAAGTTCAGCTGCAGAGGATTCCAGTACCTACATGCAATTTTTTGTTTCATGGAGGCTGTGCAACCATTCCTCCTTTCACACACAACTGTGCAAATCAGTATGTTAGTGATGCTTTTGCAAAGAAGGTTTGACAACAATAGAGAGTCCCCAGCCTGCTAAATAAGAAGTGACAACTCCATTTGAAAGCTGTCTCTGGATGTGTTTTATGTGCAGAAATTGTCTGTGACAGTTCAGATCAAAATAGAGTTTTCATTTCATGTGGGAGGTAAATGGACGATAGAATAGGTTACTTTAAATGCTGTAGTCTAGTCCAATTAATGTTTCAGACTTTTTTTTGTATGGATTTCTTCCATATTCTACACTCTAAACTTTGGCGTAAAAAACCCGTAAAACTCATTTTGTCAATAGCATGATGCAAAGAACAGGCCAAAAGGTAATAAAAGTGGTTAACAAAAACAGTCATGCAGAAGTATGGCAAAAAAGCTCAAGTTACAGTAATCTGGCTGTGAGACTAATAAGAATAAAACAGAAAAGAAAACATCACTTCATCATTCTTTCAGGGAGAACCAGGCAGGGGAATCAGTTCCAATTTCCCACCTCAATCAATAGAAATTTTGCCACTTTGATAGGAACAGGACTTGCACATCACACGTCTTTCTGAGGAGCAGATACAAATCCACATGCTATCATTTGGTTTTCAGATCGTGCAACATAAATATACAATTTCTAGCTTATGTGACTATACCAGTGACGCAACTTGTACTTAAAAAAAAAAGAGAAGTCAGATCTAAGATACTGCTCTGGTCTCTGATGCAAGGTTGCAGATTTTCATGTTTTCCAGAACATCATACTTGCTGATTCTTTCAAACATATGCCTCATTAAGTACCAGGCATGCTATACTACTGGAAATAAGACAGGACACAATATGAAAGCATTAATGATTTCATCTGTTTTTGTATTCTTTTATGTACTGTGGCAACTGCTGCAATCTTATCATATACACTGACTATCACATTGCTACCTACATCTACAGAAATGAAGCAGCCACTATCAAATGTATGCGTTTATCTAAATTCAGATGTGAACTGTCACTTTTCTTCCCAGTAAACACACGTTCATATTTGTTACCTGTAAATCAATCAGTTGTTTTCTGACCCATTTTAAAGAAATGTGTTTTCTTAAAGGTCTGGAGCCACTGCTGTGTTACTCAAGCACAACAGCAGCTCTCAAGCAGAACTGAAGGGAGCTGTGCTGTTTCAGTACCTGTAGCTTCCCAACTACCTTTTTGAAAGTTGATGGGGAAACCAGTGGCTCATGCATTGCTTTTTAGATGTAAGCACTAAGAAGTGTTAGTAGAGAAGCTATGGACCTAAGAGTGAGTGATCTCATCTCAAACGTGGGCCCACAAACCTTACATAATCTATTTTGTTTATGCCACACTTTAAACAATGCATATTTTGAATCTTTTCTGAGAAACAGCATTTTTCTTGGCACGATTTTCAATTTCCACCCACTTGGAAGAGCAGGTGTCTCTGTGTATCATTTCTCAACTCTGGGAATAAAGTAAACATGTAGAAAACGTGTTAAAATTGTGTTTCCTAATGTCAGGGGACATTAATTTAAGGTTCCATGGGCATTACAGAAGAACAGACCTCCACTATAAATGCACTGAGCTAGCAGAAACACTAACTGAGACAAGGCATTCAGAAGATATGAGACCTCAGTATCTCTACCGGCCAAACACTGAACACTAGTAATCTTATTCCTCGGAGGCAGGTTTTAACACAAAAGAGAAATTAACATCTATCTGTGCGCTAGGATCTTGAAAAGAAAAACAGCAGAACAATGAAGCTGCTCAGACATCTGGTCTATTTGCCATAGCTCATAGTAATGAGATAGCGGGCAGAGTGCTGATTAAAGGTGAAAAGGTACGAAAGAATACTGTTAATGATTTCAGAAGTCACACAGACATGCACAAAAATACCAGTGCTCAGACTAATAAATCTAAATTTTGGGAGGAATTCTCAAGCATTTATCATATTTAGATTGATAATCTATTTGCAGTAGTGCTTAAAGAAAGAGAATTAGACTTCTGCCTATTCAGTTTTGGAAGACAGAACATGTCACTAAGTGCAAGAGACTTTTCAAGCTCTGTAGCAAAGAGGTCAAAGTACCACCACTGCTGCAGACAGTGGTATTTACAGAGAAAAGGAGGAAAAGATCAATCCCTTCCCCCCAGTCCCCTTTACTCCCCCTCTCTGAAGCAGCTGCAGCTTAAACATTGCCATTGTATACAGAGGCACAAAATAATTGCCTCCTGTGGTTTTTTTTTGTTTGGTTTTGGTTTTTTGCCTTTTTCTGTGGGTTTTTTTTTTTCCAAATCGGAGACAGAGACAGCAGGAGATGTTAAAGGAAGAAAACAACACCTTATTCAGGTGAAGGACTGCAAACTGCTTGTCATTTGTGTACTAACAATCAGTAACAATTAGGAACTGGTTTATTGCTCTGATGCTGCTCTCCAACCCTCCTCCACAACCTCACACCCCTTTGTCATGTTACTGAAGTATCCGCTGATACCTAACCCGGGCACTCCAGCCGCAGAAGGCCTCCTCCTTCATTACCTGAGAGCAGAGCAGAAGCAATCCAGGTCCCCTGGTTAGCAGCACACTTACAGCATACAAGCGCTCAATTAAAGCAGCCCTTTCAGACAGCTATTGAGCGCTACGGTGACTCAGGCATAGAAAATAGCTGCCCTCTCTCCACCTCGCCACAAGACAGACCACGTTTTGAACGTGTTTTCGTTCCTCTGAAGACATGCTGTAGCTTACTTTTCAATTGCCAGGCCATATATAATACTTGCATTAGAAATGTGTTCTATGCTTAAACTTACAGGCTGGTCTCAAAATAATTGTTTTCCATGCATTTTATGTAAATACCATAATGATGATTTGCGGTTGATTCCCATTTACAAGGTAATAACCATATCCAGGACTAAGTAGGCATCAAAGCCTAGGGGCAGACGTGTTTGTAACAGATAAACTCCACAGCTGAAGGACATGTTCTAGCTAATACTGGTTTGAGAAGAAATGCCCCTAAGATACTATTACGCTGAAAAATTTTATTTATGATTAAAATTAAGCGAATGAAGAAATTAAACCATAAATATGGGTCAAAGACTGAATGATAAGATGTTGTTTGAAATTTTAAAGCATTAATTGGTTCCTTCTCATTTCTCTTTACTGCTTCCAAGTCCCTACAGAGAAGGGGCTAACAACCTCCCAGAGTGCAGATTCAACACAGGACCATGACACTGCAAAACTGTCACACTGACCTACTGATACACAAGGAGGAAACTGGAGAGAAAAAGAAGGGAGGAAAAATATCCAATTAAGAGGACATTCAATTGCTCTACAAGTTTGTTATATTTATTTCAATTTCAATACTTTCTAGAGCTACCTCACACTCACTCCTTTTGCATCTTTTTTATCATGAGCTGTTTTTTGGTTTTCTCCACTTCACCTTGGTGGAATGAAAAAATGAGGGCAGCTACCTATTTTGAAGGCAACTGAAGAGTATAAAAACTCTTTCATGCAATCACTCTCCACGGCTTGCCAAAAATGGCCTCCAGACGTCAAAGACAAGTTTTTGATAAAAAAAGATAACCGGCATGGTTATCTGAAGCAGCATCATTTTCTCACATCCCTCTGTCCTAATGAAAGACCTCGCCTTCTCTCAGATGTAGGCCACAATGTAGTTTAAGACAAGTTATTTACTTCATTTTCTATGACATGCTAACATCACTCTCCACAAAATAGTCACAATTCTCTTAGACATCCCAAGATCAATACTGATACCTTGATCAGTGTCGACAAATGCTCTGCTGCTGCGCGGCCTGCCAGAGAAACTGCTCCACAGTACACGTGGGACTCCCTACGGTGCCAGGTCTCCTTGCAGGAGGGAACGTTAAGGACTGCCACAGAGGTTCAGAGCATATACCAACTTAACTACATCAAACGACCTGAGCTGATGAAACAATAAACTATTTCTCGGCTTACTATGACCCCTTGGATTACTGTCTGTGCTAGTGGACTTGTGATCATGGATTGAAAAATAGCACGTTTTAGAGTTTGTCATCGACCGTATGCTCTGCACAGCTGTCAGACAATAATCACAATTATTCTCTTTTTATTCAGCATCCTGTTGCCTATTAAGCCATTTCCATCACATCTTGTCAGTCCTCCCAATATTTTTGCTAGTGCAATACTGAATGATTTTCAGCTTTTCAAACAACATCAATTTTTACAGTTTTCTGCTAACTGAAAGACCTGGTTCATGCTTCTCGCTATACTTGCTGTCAGCAATGCTGCTTACTAAGTGCTTGGGTAACCTTTCACCACTGGCATCTTGACATAAGCAGGGAGCAATGTCCTGGACTCTTTTTAGGAGCAGTCATTTTACTCTGCTATTAGATGCTTGAACCCTCCACGAGATGGTTCCCATCGACTCATTCTGAAGTCAGATCTGTGGCCCCGTTAGATCTTTTATGTCTTAATACGTTGAGAGTTAAGTCACTTTGTGGAACAGCAGAATAAAGATTAGCAGAAAAATCTTAAAAGATCTGCCAGCGTGAACCCCACATAAACTGGGACTGCAGAAAAATCTGTGTATGGCAAGAATTCCCTGGATGCGTGGAGACAACAGTTTCCACTCACAGTTAAACTGTATGAGTACCATAGGGATCTAAGGACTTTGGCTGGACATGAGCAGTCAGGCTGGAAAACCCCACCAGAGTTACTGTATCGTTCCTGGTGGCAGCCAGGTGAGAACCTGACAATGCTGGCAGGTCTGAGGTGTGCCCCATGGTTCTATGCTGCAGTCATCTCAGCTGGTGTAGGAGCTTTTCCTGGCGAACTGAGAAAACCAACAGAGTGTTTATTTTAAGAATGTATGAGAAATTGCAGGATGCTGCTTAAAGACTCTCGGGACTCAGGTATGCTCCTCACTGCTTAATGAGGAGAAAGGCTGGGCATTTGCTTTACCTATAGCTCAGAGGAACCTGTTAGCACAGGTCCCACTGACCTTGGATAGCCTCAAACACAAGAAAAGACACTGAAAACATTTTTCATGGCTCCAGTCAGTCTGTGTCCGTTTTCCCTGTCACATTTAAGCATTACTTCTCCATCCTTACTAGACAGATAGCACCGCTCTCTTAACTGGAGCTACTCAGCATTTTGAAGCAGTCCAGGGATAGCCCTTTCCCCCGCTTCTCCAAACTTAACCTTTTGTTCACTGCTTTAAGATTTCTGGGAAACTATTCTTTGTCTCCCACTAAACTTTGACTATTTTTTAAAAATCCCACAACAACAAAATCCCACACCCTCATCTACTGGTCAGTTTTACTAAACCAAGATTATCTCTACAGTGAAGGAAATAATCCCTTTCTTCCATTTAACTAGTAGCAGGTAGTCATGGCTTTGGGTAGGGCACGAGCTCCCCGAGATCAGCAATGTAGATTCATCTTACACTTGGCTACAGAGCAAAGCTCGCACAAGACCAAGTCATCAGGGCCTTCTCTGGAACTACCTGCATATGCAGAAGCTAGGAGATGGTAAGAAGCTGGGGCAAAACCAGCAGATAGTTAACTAAAAGATTGGGAACTGGGCTGAAAAGGAAAACAAAAGAAAACCAAACAGTTTCTTGGCAAAGGGCTTGCTGGAAGGCCAAGCCTCTCAACTGTGAGCAGCATTAACGACATTCTGCTTGTTTCTCTTCAGTCAGGGAAATGGGACAAGGTTAACATTCATCATGTAACCAGAACTGCAGTACAGAATAAACCCAATTGAAAAATACCTTCGTCCCACCCCCGCTTAGCTAGAGCAACTCTGCAAGGCTAATGATGCGGCCAAAGAGCCTCATCCTGACAGAAGACAACCTGGAGCAATGGAAGGCTGGGCACTTTGAAAACCCTAAAGTGTATGAAGTGTAACAGACTACTGGAGAGTAGTGGGAAAATAGAACCACATCAGATTTAACCACGTCCCTTACACTTTAATTAAAATAAGATTTAGCAGTTTTATTTAAGATTACCAAATCTTCAGAGGAAATGCATTTCTCTCTCTGCACTACTACCAGACAACTATGAATTACGAAGGAGAAAATACAGCACACAATGCTGCATTCATCCTGCATATCCACAGCAAGGTAGACTTCCTTGTTCAAGGAAAATACCCTAGTTACATTGCTTGCCTGCTAAATGGAAATTTCACATGATAATAGGGTTTGCGCTTTTAAGTATGGAAGTGACTGGCCTTATAACCAAGATTTTAACAGCTTCTCTTTTGAACAATTCTGACTGTTTAATTAATCTTCAGCCATTAACCATTCATTTAAAATGCGACTTACGAAATCTTAATTTTGCACATTATCAGCTGGTTCACAAACAGCTGTCTATAAGCAGAAGTGTAATGATCTTCCTCTCCCTTTCCTGGAGCTTACCAGCCCTATAGTCAATTCTGGCTTCTTAATTAACCATACATGCATATTGGCATGTAAAATTAAATGGTGTTTTGTCAAAAAAAATATTGTGCAGTGAAAAGTTAATACATATACACAATATTCTGCTGCTGATTAAAGGAGCAAGCATGAGCTTTTGGTCAAACAACATCCTGCGTAAGACAAAATTCAGCATCTCTTGCTCACACTAGGAAATAGGCTATGGCAGAAACACATGCAAGGCCATATGATTTCATTCCAGCTGCATGGACGATCTCATTTTGTCTTTATTTGTACATTTAAGAGGCTGACAACACCATCTGCATTTCACTCTGTATCCTCTGGTATGGTCTCATCTTCCAGTAACAGACCTGCTTTTTCTCCAGGGACCTATCTTTTGCATTTGCATCCAAACGACTGAAAGAATGAGACTTTACCAATAAATAGGCAGAATTAACGTAAAATAATTCCATGCAATAATATATCACATAAGAAGAGACAGGGCTGGAGGGAAAAAAAACAAAACACCACTGCAAACCTGAATGCTTAACACAGCTGCCAAAACTCAGGCTCACCAGCATCTGCAGCAGGACAGTCACGAGGGACTTGTGGGAGTGCAGTATATAAAATTTTACACATCTGTCAATAAGTGAGGTGATCCAAATGCAAACCCTAGCAGGCAGGATGCACGCAGGCAGATTTGTGACTGTTCCTGACAGATTTTATTTCTGCTGAAGAATGCACGGCCTTGAAGAAGCATGCACACACTACATAGCAGCAGCAGCTCTGCTCTGGTTAAAGTCTGACAACTTCCCTCTGTTTAGACACACTCTAAAATGCTCAGGGTCACCTGAGTTCCATGAAACGTGGGGTTTCCATGAGAACTGAATGATATGGCTAGTATCCCAAAGTTGTAAGATCTGGATGAGGGGTACCTGCAAAACAGCACTTTGAACTCTCTCTGTAGTTTTTCTTGAATACTACCAGTAGATTATTGTTTTTCCCCACATAGGTGGGAAATACAGCAAGGGCTCATTTAAACATGTCCCAGGAAGTCCAGTTACTCAGTATTTTCGCTAGTTAGCACAGTGAGTACGCAGCACCCATTAGTCCTTTCTGAGCAAGAAAATTGCAAAGAGTATCAGGAGCAAAAAACCACAATACAAGGGTAACTCCAGTGACACAGCCTACACTCCTGTCGAACTGGTGGCAAAAGGGGTTTCTGGACTGCTCTGCTTCCATGAGCAGGACACCTCCACTTAAGAGCCCCCAGCAACCACCAAGCCTCTGTTGTACTCACCAATGCCAGTCTGAATTTAACTGTTGTCAGAAATTTGTCAGCCAGGAAGGACAGTAAGCTGCGAAACATTAAGTTTCTGGTTTTAACATTACGGTGAATAGTGACAGATTGCAGCCAATCGTTCAGAAGGCCCTGTGGTGTTTCAGAAAGAGTAAATTCCAGAGGAATCGGAGGAAAGTCTTAGGGGGTGTCAGGTAGTATGCGACAGGAAAACTGTAGATGATTCTGGGACACCAAGCAGAAGGGGCTATATGGTAAGAGACAGTACATGCTTTGCTCATGACTTGTCATATTTTGTAAATCAAAATATGCCAATGCATAACTATAATTCTCTTTCTACTCTAACACAAGGTACAGTGGCAAAGGGTACATAAATATTACACAGCCTCATTCAATTTCTACCTTGCCTCCATGACATCCATCTTAAAGAATAATCATCCTTGAGTAAAGGATCATCTGCTTTACAGCAGCGGACTGCTTTTTTACTAGTCAGTAATAAAAGGTGCTGTAAATGGACATACCATGTGAGCAATGCCCACGGTACTCTGAACTGAGAACAAGAACACTTCAGTTTCTAGCTTATGACACATACCTGGGCAACCCTAACTTGCCCTTCTCGAACAAAGCCTTTTCTCTGCAGCTCTGGATTCCTATGGCCTTGGATTGAGCAGGATGGGAGTGACCTACACCTGCCCAAAAGTCAAGCATTTATGCCCATTTTTTAGTAAAAAATGCTCCCTTTGCTAAATTTAGCAAAACTCCAGACCCTTTTTTTGCTCTCCTCTCAGGCTTACACATAGCCTAAACTTGCCATTCAGTTTCTCAGGACACAGAGGAATTTTTTCCTTTGATCCTTTCCAGGGAGAAGCAGACTGCTCAATGTATGCCCCTCTTCCTCATGACTCTGGCCAGCTCTCAAAGTGGGATGTGAGTGGTACAGTTAGGGTTGCAAAGAGGTATGGGTTTCATTTCCCCATTTTCAACTTTGTATGCTGCTAGACTGAACATTCTGAAAGACTTCCATAAGGAAACTTTCGCCCTGAAATAAGGAAAATCCATTTTTCAATTAATTAATTAAGTATAAGGTTTTGCACAGTGGGACCCAACACAGCATCTCCAAAAAATGGAAAGCTGGATTGGACTGTGGCTTTAGACTCTACTCCTATGTAATAAAAGTGTTGGAATTTTTATTAGTATTTTTTAAAATCTGCAATGCGATACAGCTCTGTATCTATTCTCACTAAACAAAGGAAAACTGTATTCATTTTTGTCAGACCAGCACTTTGAAATTCCCCAAGATAAGACACATAAATAAATGAAGAATTATATTTGGCAATGAGTTTGGCATCAGACTTTAAATGCTTCATAGTTCTGGGCTGAGGAAACAAGTTGAGCAAAGTCTCTAGAATGTTTCCGGAGATGTACTCTGAGTGTTTGGATATTCTTGACAGCACCATGTTCAAAGGAGGAAAAAAAGAGGAAATTGCTTATTTGAAACGTGAGAAAGGGTTGCACCATGTGACATGCCTGACATTTAGAGTGATAATAGTGTTGTGCATATGCTCTTTTGGCTTTGGTCTGACACCTAGACTCTGCCATGGTGCAACTTCGCACTGTCATGGCACAACCTTGATGACTAAACTCAGAGAGATGTGACTTACCACTTGTTTCAGGAACATATGGGCCACAGATCACCCAGTCTCTGCCACAGGCAGGGGAAACGTACAGTGTCTCAGGCAAAGACCCTGACTGCAAGTTCCCCAGCTGCACAAGGTAGCTGTGCAGGCTGCACCATCCTTCGGGATGCCATTTGCATTACAGAAAAATTGTGGCTAATTAGAAATAAACAGAAAAATGCTTGATTTACAAAGAAAAGTGTGATTTTGCCAGCTAATTTTTTTTCACTCTCTTTAACATTCACAGAATACACTGATCATGCTAATGCTTTTGCTATATTCATTAATAAGGACAATTTACATTTATATAGCACCTCTCTTAGTTAAGAATTCCAAAGCTTTCAGCAAAATATACACAAAAAATTACATCTATTTCACTGAATATAGTCATATTCAGAATGAAAATCAACAATTGTGAAGCAGTGCAGAAGAACGTTACAGAACGGTTACAAATAAAACACAAAGCATGCCTGCCCCCCCCGCCCCCCCCCCCCCCCCCCCCCCGCCAAAATCCAAATCAGAAAACCCCTGAGATGCCAGATGCAAGCATGTAGGTAAAGGAGACGTTAGTATGAAAAGAGCAATGTGAAGCAGGTCTGTGTGAGCCCTGAGGAGCAGTGCTTGGAGGCAGCAAACATACTTCATAATGATTAAAGCAACAGACTTCATACATGTGCAGCCTATGGCCTTTCGGCATACTGAGGGAGATCTCAGTTTAAACTGCAAATCTACCGAGAAGAATGAACAAGGAACACTCAGTGGATTCTGGTGATCAGAAAAGGGAAGGTATGTGTGCACAAATTGTGAACAGCACTAACCTTCTTACTTTACAAGTGGCCTCCAAATTTTAGAAGGCATTAATAATTGTTAATACATTCTTCTCCAAAAATAAAATAAAATAAAAATAAAAATAAACTTCTTGTTTCAAATGATAAGTTTAAATTTTCTACCATAATGACACATAACTGGAATTCCAGACTGAAACGAAATCATCTGTTCTCTCTGTGTTCAAACCCCCCTTCCACCCCAAACCCCATTTACTCTAGTTGCTGATCAAGTCTCCACACACTATATTACAAGTTGAAAGTCAGAGGTGGGAGAAAAAGCCATCCATCTAAAGTAAAATTAATAGCAAAACTTTTGAGAGCGAGCATGCATGCGTTAGCAAGACAGAGGCATGAGCTATTACATGACAAATGTGTTGATAAATGTTCAGCCCTGCAAACACAAAATAACTTCGGTTCAGCTAATAAGCATCCATTATAGCCCTTTCCCATCATTTTGAGGCAGACAAGGTAGTTTTCATACTTGACCCTTGAAAGCAGATTTGTTTTTGTAATTAACATGTTATCCAGGGATTTTTCTTTCCACATCTCTTTCTGTGCTAAAGGGAGACTATTGAAAGGAGAAAGATTTCCTTGCCTGAAGTTGCCACTATATTCAGCAACTGCTGGCTGAGACCTCATGACCCACTGCGTAAGTTCACATAAAATTATTCACATTTGGCACATTTCTGCTAGCGAATAACAACAACCTTCTTGTCTCTGAGATAAAGGCAAGAAAGATTTTAAAAAAGAACAAAGGCAGCCTAATAAGGATCCCACGTTTCCTATTTTTTCCTAATCTGGTTAAAAACCCTCTACAAGCCTGAGAAATTCAACAAAGCAAAGTTGTTGTGGACTGTTTGTCTTTCAGTACAGAATCAACACAGATGGAACAGCCTCTCAGCGTGACTTCTGATCAGGGCCTCAGATATGAGGTAACTTTTCTCCAGTGTTAGATATTCTGGCTTTAGTTTTTCACCGGGTTATCATGCTATCATGCAATTACAGCTAAATCCACACTAAAATCCAGGATCCCAACACCGAATCCAAACCTGGTTGGGACTTGAATCTTGTCCACATAGCAAGTCAAGAGTTCATTCAGTGTAGTTACAACCACAATACCAGTAATCAAATAAAAGAGGCCAGAGGGAAAGACGAGCATTTCTTTTTGCTGCATGGAAAAACAACGTATAGACCACACTTCAACAATGATGACATTTTTAAAATGTAAAGCTATAAAGTCCTGTTAAATTCTCAAGCAACCTTTATGACAACGTCTCACTCCAATTGAGTTACACCTGTATATATTTATATTTGAAAAAATACATGAACCTGGATTTAGACTCCCTCCCACTAGGAATTCTCAGATCTTGCTCTATTGAGTGAACTCAACTTCTGATCCCTTTGCTATACAAATGATCATACAACTTCGGTGACAATTCCCTCAAGACTTTTATAGTAAAGCAAAACCTGTTAGATGGCCGAAAAGCTGCAGTCACTACCTCTTATTTCACCCTTTTCACCTTTACGAAGTAGGAGAAGAGTTAATAATATGAAGAAAAAAATTAGCCATGTCATTATGTTTGGAAAGATCTCTACCACACTGTATTTAGATGAAACTGAGAGATACTTAGCCCATTCCCTGCTACAAACTCAGATTTATGTCAGAAGTGTTTTATTACTATTTATATCAATGACTCTGTAGATGCTTTTAAAGTACTATGATGCCACAAACTGAAAACACTCCCATATCTGTGTTCAGGTATTTCTCCAAAATTAACAAGTGTGTTATCACATAGCACAGTTTGAGGCTATGGGGAGACACTACAGGTTGTAATACAAACTCAAGCGTGAACAGTTCCTCAAGTCCACGTCTTACTTTGTCAGCTTTTCTTTTCACGTAGACTTGTGTATCTTGCCGACCCATTCACACATTGGTTTGAAAAAAACCAACATCAATATATTAACGCCATGATAATAATGAAGTCTTACATTCTTTTAGCCCCAAATTCCAGAAGCAACCAGTTTTAAAATCATCATAATGGCGGGTACATCATCAACTCAAAAGAATTTCTGTTTTCTTTATAACCCGAAGAAAAATGGTCACGTTTTTCCCCAATGTTATCAACCTGGAAGCTTGACAGTAAGGGTTAAAAATTGCTCTTTCCTTCCCACTTGGTTATTGGAAAGGCTGAGAAAGGCAATCAGTCTTGTGAAGCCACACTTCACAGTCTGCATAAAAATACCATGATTCCCAGTCCTCTCCCCAACCTAATTGAAAGTGTGTAATATCACACAGCTGGGGAAAACGGAACCATAAATATATGCAATATATCATGCTATCATACAAAACCTGTTACTAATAGACACTTGATGATCAGCAGGATCGAAAGAGATCTGAAAACTGAGATTATTTTTGCTGCAGGGTAAGAACTTTTCCCGACTGAAAAAAGAAAAAGCACTTTCTCAGCAGTGCAGGAATTGGACTCGAGTCAGTTCATTCATTCTGTTTGTGAAATATGGACTTTCCTTTTAATGATTTCTGTTTGACTGCTGCCTTGCTCAAATGCTTTGGGGGTACTGCTGCAGCAAATCATGTTTTTCGTTAAGAGGAAATCCATGGCTTTGTAGTCAGTAAAGACAGGGGTTTGGAGTATCTGATCAGCCACCCCCTCCTCCTCCAGCCCCGGGCTCCCTCCCCACCCCACCAAGCTATCACTGTTTGTAATGCCAAGTGGCAATGTTACCTGTCACCTGGAGTCTGTGGGTAGTGCTGCTTGTTTATTTTTGCATACAGTCCTTCCAAGTGCTCCCTCTCCATTGGTGCGGAAGAAGAATCATGTGGATATACAAAGGTTTCTGCTACTGCTGGTGATGATGGCCTGTAGATGCTTGCTGCAGGATAAATCTCTCGGAAGTGGTTTACTCTGGCGTAATTTGGATCCACCTCATCATCATCAATGTCAGGTCCTCCAGGACCAGTAGAATAATCACTCAGGCCTCTCAGCTGCTTTTGCCGTAACTCTTGATGCTTTGCACCAATCCTAACAATGAAAAAGAAAAAAGAAATATACAGTTGGATATGCTTCAACAGCAACCACAGACACTGATTCATCACACAAATTTGGAGCACCAACCCCGAAACCCAACTGTTCAGACAGATCTTCCAGTACACTGTGAAACTGATGCCAGATAAAACAAAATTGTGCATGCAGCGAGTTTGTTCTTCATCTCTGGCAATCACCTTTATAACCAAGGATGGTCATCATTCTGATGAAAAAAAATTAATGCTGAATATAGTGTGGCTTTTCACAAGTATGCATGTGCATGTGTGTATGTGTGAACACATACAGTTTTAATTCTACACCTACCCTCCACACTGCAGTTAATATACCTAACTCAATCCGAAACTTTTTATCTAAATTAGCTGGTAAAATTGGTACTGTCCCTTGGTCACTTGACCCACCTAGATTCTCCTAAATACATTAACTTGTGAAAAGTAGATTAAATGTGAACATAAATGGAGAGATGGCACAGTTGTCTCAAATCAAAGGTCCACAATCAATTTGCTGAAGATTTAATTTATTTTTATTTATTTTGGCTACGTAAATGTGGAAATCGCACCTTATTATATAGGGGATAGGGACAAAGTAAAACAGCAAAGAAATTAATAGAAACCTGACAGAGATGAATTGGTACATATAAGTGAATTAAAGACAATTACTGGCAGTACTCCACTGTGATAAAGGCTTAAGTGGTATTACAAAATGCTGCTGCTAATCAGGGCCATCGTGTAATCTCTTTGGAATAGTAAAACATATTCAGGTAAATTTCAACCTCAGCTGATATTCAATGATTCAACATTCATGCTGGAGAAAAAAAACCAACCCTATAGCAAGGCTCTGTGAGCATGCAACTTCTGTTAAGTGCTCAGCTATCCTTCAACACAGTATAATTAAATGCAGTGAGATGGATCTGGCAGAATGCTGACCACAGTATGTAATAAATATCATTTACAGAAAATAATGGAGCATGGAGGAAGAAACAAAGAACGGAAGACAGATACAGAGATGCAGTGCCTGACAGAAGTCGTCAACATTTGCTGTTGACTGTATCTGAAGCACAGCAGCAGCGTAGAAAGGACAGTATATTTTGTACCATAGGAGAGTAAGTAAAAAAGGGTCTACCAGACTTGGTTACCCCAATGAAACATAGTGGCCTCGGAACTCTGCACAGTGAAAAATGAAGATGTTCTAGAGAAAGTCTAAAAGGCATGGAGAAAGTGATTCCCTAGAGAAATAAATGAGCACATTGGGAGCTTCCAGTCTGACAGACAGGAGCTATTAAGTGCAGAATGGGATTCATACCATTTATTTTGTTTCATTAGAATTGTATCATCAAAATAAATGCTAATACTTCTCAAATAATTTGCAGTTAAAGAGGTTTACAAATAAGTCTAATGAGAACAACATGCCTTTCTACACATATACTGGAGTACCTCAATGTGTATCACATGCTTTCCAGTTACACCTCTCCATTAACCATGCTAGGACATATCTAGGGGTGATGCTAGTTTTTAAACACTGAAAATGTAGTCATACTTTACAACGGGATGAGCCTGAGCCTGCATATGTCACAGCCCTTGACAGCTGGGGTGTGTGTGTGTGTGTGATCACTATCCACTCTGCCTTCCCTCAGGGAAGCAGATGACCTTTCTCCTCTAGTATTTGAGTACTGTGTGCCCCACAAGTACTGTGTGCAGTTTTGGGTCCCTCAATATAAGGAGGACATCAAAGTATTAGAGCATGTCCAGAGCTGGATGACACGACGGTGAAAGGCCTTGAAGGCAAGACTTAGGAGGAGCAGCTGGTTTGTTCAGCTTGGAGAAGGTCAGGGGGGTGACCTCATTGCAGTCAAGGGGTCTGGGTGTTGGCCATGGAGGGTGAGGTGCTGATCTCCTCTCTCTGGTGACCAGTGATGGGACATGAGCAAATGGAATGAAGCTGCATCTGGGTAAGTTCAGACTGGACATCAGCAAAAGCTTCTTCACAGAAAGGGTGGTTGGTCACTTCAACAGGCTCCCCAGGGAAGTGGTCATGACATCAAGCCTGTCAGGGATCAAGGAGCAACTGCATGATACTCTTAGTCATATGGTGTAGTTCTAGGTAGTCCTGAAAGGAACAGGGAGTTGGACTTGATGATACTTATGGGTCCCTTCCAACCTGAGATATTCCATGAAATATTTCACTATAAAGACCATGTAAGAGAACAGTATCTTCCTAATACACCATTCCTACTTTTCCTAAAGTTTCTGATCCCAGCCCCTTCGCTAATCTTCTTTAATTTTTCTTAAGATATAATTAAAAACACTCACAAAGCCTTACTACAGTAGTTCTTGGAGATGAAAGAATCGTAAGAAATAAGCTACGGTCTGTCTACATCTTTAACAGCTCTCAGGTTTCTACACTGAGGCTTCCTAACGATTCCTAAGAATTTCTCCTTTTTTCTTCTCAGAGCTTCTCTTTCCTGTACGATCACGTCTTCCTCCCATAACCTTCACTCCACTTCTCTTTTGCTGCAGGTTTTCATGCACACACACTCCCTATTTGTATTGAAATGGTTGCCTGGGGTCAGGATGAGCGCTATCCTCAAGTGCAACCTCACCCAGGGTAAGGCAGCGTCTTGAAGAAGTTGCAGACTTCAAAATGAGCCTTTGATTCTGCACAATTCTGACTCTATCCACAAGGGAGATTTTATTGGAGACTGTTATGGAGGGCATAGCCTCGTGTCAATACATGGTAAATTCAATTAGTAAAGCACATACCCTCTCATTTTACTGCTGATGGCCCTGGCTTAGCTGGCTGATGGCTTGTCAGGACAGCGAGAGTTTAATGGCATTTGCAGAACAACAGGACATACAACTTTTATTCTTTGTAAAACTAACGGTGACACTGGTACTGTCCTTGGTAAAAGTCATGCTTTTCTTCATAAAGCAATGGACAATGGCATGGGGAGAATGTCAACACTGAGGAGCTGTGTATGAAATCAGAAACTAAAAGCAGTGGTCAGCATGCATTTCTATCTAAACCACAAACTACCGTTAGCACATGAGTACTAATTAAGAGAGCAGCTGAAAGTGTGCAAAGCCATTCCAAGGGTTTGTGAATAAAGATAAAAGGGAGATTATGCAGCCAGGAGTGGTGGAGGGAGCCCATGTCCCTGAGTGAAACACCATGTTCATCATTCACATAAAGGAATTTGGGGTAAAGTTATGTCTTGGTCCATTCATATAAAACCCAGCCTTTTCAGGTAGCTCATCATCTGAGAGCACTCATCACTACAAGCATGGGGTGGATTTCCATTGCAAATAAGGCATCAGACATCAATGAAGCAGGAAGGGAGGTCTACGCTGCTGTTCTCCATCTTTTATACATACAGGCACTTCAAGAGAAACCCCCTTGCAGGAGGATTAATATTTTACATGTCCCACATGGGATTATGTCAGAAATGTAAAAAATGAAGGCACTATTTTTTATTTATTTTTTTTTAAAAAATAAATCACACAAATAACTGTTAGCTCCTGCACCCGATAACTGTCAGCCTGGCAGTAGTCCTTGCCTCTGATCACCCTGCTCTTCTACTAAAATGCATAAAGCACTTTGAGATTGTTGCTGTCTTCCAGATTAACTCTTAAAAACCTCGGAATATGGAGGGCTTCTCCCTCAATTAGTGACCAAAAAAGCCTAAACACAGATTTCAGTGCAGGAATATATCGTATGAGGTACAAGTTTCATAGCAGACACAGCTCCACGTGGGACGATACAGGCAGAAAAATGGGAGGACACTGCATTTCAAGGAATCACATATCAGTGCACAAGGCACAGCGCACCGTCCCAAGAAGGGTCACAGCAGTTTCTCAGAAAATGATGAGCCATAATGTTCTTTGGACCAATACATCACCTGTCCCCTAGGTATTTAAGACCTATTTGAAAGCAAGAGTAGTGCAGCACAGCAGTATCACGTGACTCTTGCTTTCATGTCTGACAGTGAGAGTAATTTGTCCTGCTATCAATACTGGTATATTCTGCACAGCAAAAGCTGGAATTAGGTCACCATAATTTTCTTTTGTTCCTGTGAATAAGCCTAGTTTCTTCAACTTCTCCTTATGAATGCAGTCTTCAATCACTGCCACTATTATAAGTCAAACCTGCTCAAGAACAATTATTTCCATTCTATATTATACAGACCAGTCAATATGAGGTTATGTGAAATTCTTCACAATCACTGTTTCCTCTTTTCAATACAGCTATTATAATTGCATTAATATTTCTTGTTTCCTTTTCACTCTTCTGCGCAAATCTATGAAATTTCCTCAGTGATCTCTTTTTCATTTCAATCCAAATGTTCAAATATAGGGAAACAATTAGACAGGTGCCTTTTCTTTCTATTTACCTGTCCTTTCATGCCTTCTCTTATGTTTTCCAGCTTTGAACTTTCTACACAATTTTGTAAAGTTTTAAATACCTTCCTGTATTTCAGCATCATGTTTTCACCCAGTTTTAAAGCTGGCTTTTCTATAGCATATCCCAGTGGGTGCCCAGTAATTCTACACTAAGGTACAAAAAAAATGAATGTGCTGTTCCTTCCATCACTCCTATAATGCTCTGCCGACCATGCTAAGCAGGCTACTTCTGCTATATCCCACTCTCGCTGTTTATCCTTTCTGCACCTCCCTCTGCATATCTCCCTATCTAAAATAGCAGTATCTACTCCCCGTCACAAAAAACCCCACCAAACAGAAAACCAACAAAACTTCCAAATCAACACAACTATCATAGCGACCAGCTTACTGAACAATTACTACAAGATTGCCCCAAACTCACAGTGCAGGATGGGTCTGGTTAAACAACTGGTGCAAATTTGTGACAAAAAGATAAAATGTCACTCAGCACCACGATGCTGGCAGTGAAATCAGATATGAGGAGAGGCACAGGTCACCATGTGAACAATTTAGTGTAGCGCTAAAGTTTCTACAAACTTCCTGATGAGGAAAAGGGATAAGAAAAACTCATACAGAATGAAGGGAAGTGAGATATATTTCCTTTTGGGTATCCCATATCAATTCTGCTTGCTCTCTTCCGCCACCTGAACATCATGCTCTTCAGTTAAATCACTACATGACAACTACGTGAACTTCCCTTAGCTGTGTTTCTGTAAAAACACAACCTTTGCACACAAGCAGCCAGAAGTGCTGTATCAAGCAATGCCCTTTTTTTTTCTCCTGTGACCCATCGTTTTCCTCAATAGCATTCAAACATGTATCCTATTCTAATCTTTTCTGTTGCTTTGAACACCCACTAGCTATCACTAGAACTTTTCTCTACAACAAATATTTTCAGGGGAAAAAAAAAAGTTTGATAAAATACATAACCTCAATAGAATTATAGGTAACATTTCTAAAACATATTGTATCCTATTTGTAGAAGTCAAATGAAGACAGGTCCTATATACTTGTGGAACTGGGACATGGTATTTTGAAAATGTCTTTCTACACCTCACATGCTGTTCAGTAGCATAACCCCAGAGCTATAAATCAAGGAAACACTCTCATTTATCCTTCAAACAATCTTCCTATCTGACATCCACACAAATCATATATGGTGATTTCTCATGTACTAACACATGAAAAGATGCATAAGCCTAGAGTGCAGCAGCCATAAAGGGTTAAACAGCCCAAACAGCTCCTTCCAGCTGCAGCTCAGACACATGATTGAGTTACTGTGGCTTAACAAGTTATTGTGTTTCTGCTGAGCTACTGTCAATGACCACATATGTATTCGCCGCCTGTGACAAACACAATGTAAAACGTTTTAGCCTGACATCAGTGACAGAGATACTGACAGGCAAAAGCTGGATTAAAGACTGCAGCGCACACACAGTGAGGCAGCTGCAGGAAAGGATAAGGACCACCTCAAGAAAACTCCAGAAGAGCTGAGCAGAAGTGACTTTTGGAGCAGACCCAGAAATGCTTTTGGGAATGGAATGAAGAGGCTAGGAAAAGCTCTAAGAGACACTCATCTCTTGGCCCACCAGACAGAAGCTGGGTGGATGGATGCTGAAGCTTCTAAAAGCAGTGCTCTAAGCCTCTGTGGAAATAAAAATACAGGACTTAATGTTACCAGCACAGCAGCCCAAAGGCAGCCAGGGTCATTAAAAGCCATGGAACCCAAAGACTGCCTTCAACAGGGAACAAACAGCAAGATGCTGGATGCAGCCCAGCCTGCAGTTCTGAAGGCCCAGCAGCAACCCTAGCTCAAAAGGAGCTTTGCACAGTAAGTCACAGCCTAACAAGCTGTCACCTTGGATCAGGACAAAACTCAATGCATCACGTCCTTCTGCCTCTGCCACCCCCAAGTGAGGGACAAGGCGCCTGCTGCCCAACATGAGACATGAGAAGCAATTCAGTGGCACAAACAGTTGGCGGATCTGGCCACAGCACAAAGCTGCAGGTGGCAAGCTCAGCCCAGGAGAGACCATGGGCTCTCTTACTTGGAGAGCTGCAAGGCTGCACTTCACGTCAGAGCAGTTTTGAATGGGGAAAACTGACCCTAACAGGCGCACAACAAAAAAGCACAATCTTTCCCGAGGTGTGTGAGCACCTCCTCCCTTGCATGCCCCATGAGTTCTGGGTCATGCTGTTTCTTCTGACTTTCCAGAGAAAAGTGTAGAAGTGATGCAACATTTTTTTTATTTCCATGCACTGACTGAGTGCTTAGTACTGAGCAGAGCACAAAGAATTACATGGTTTGAGCCCCAAGGTGCTTATATAAGTAGTCAAACACAGGACAGAAAATGCAGTTGCTGACCAAAACAGCGTATTTCACAGCAGGATCTTGTTTGTATCAGATGAATACAGCAACATTTCTTGTACGCTGGATTAAAAGCAATGGACTTTGTGGAAGTGCAAACAGGTACATGAATGAGCAAGGTGCTGGCTAAGTCAATGAAAGATGTTCTCAGGGAAGAAGTACAAACAATAAGCAAAGACAAAATGTGTTACAGAAACATGGCCATGGGTCTTTTAGGATAATGTCTATTCTGTTCACAGTAAGAGGAGCGGAATAAGAGCAGGTAAGTGAACATGTGTACGATCAGTTTGAGGTATACCTAGACCTCAAAAAAGGACCCAATCCTTCAAGTCTTTTGAGATCACTGAGATGCTAAACATTCTTCCACTCATTTGGTTGTTCCTTGAGAACAGCAGAATAAAACCTGCTGCACTGTTTTCTTCCCCTGCTCATGTGACTCTTCCCAAGATCTACATACCGCAATGATTACTCAATTTACATCTGATTTAATATCTTAATACTTCAACTGTGATTTTACATTACATTTCTGCTTTTGTCTCTCATTTACCTAATTCATACATATATTGAGTAATGGGTTGTCTAGAGCAAAGTAGCCTATTTCTGCAGGAGGTCACTTAGATTTCCATTGGGTTTAATGTTTTAATTCCTTTCTAGCTGCTAGCAAAATATATTTTGGTAACTAAAATCTTGTATTTTCATTCATTTACATAATAGTGGACTGAATACATCCTGCTTTCAGATATTTGTAAGTCATAATCACTGATGGGAATGGGTATATTTCACTTGAATATCTGAGGAGATAATTTCAGTGCAGTGCTTTTAATTTTTTTTTATTTCATAATCATTTTTCAGACAGACACAGTCTATAATGACATTAACAATCTTATTCAAACCTGCATCTTTTATCAGGAAAAGAGTAATTCATATTTTTTCAGCCATCATCTAGGAAAGCTCCAGAGGCAGGCAAGTCTCATAGTTAAATAAAATAAAAATCCACCTCTTTCCAGTAAATTGAGGACATCTGATATGGACTCATCAAGACTCAAACAATATCTAATTTAGTATTATCTTTCAGGGTATTCTACTGGAGGCATGTTTGTCAAAAACATCTTCTTCGTAAGCTATGCAAGTGTTTCTTCATTCCAGCTCATTCTATTGTGCTAGACTGAACATCTTCCCCCCCATAATTAGTATCTGTAATTGTAAACAAGAGCAGAAACAGTCTTGGAAATAAAAAAAGGCAAGCCACAAAATTCAAGGGAGTAAGAGACTGTAACTCAAGCTAAACAAAACAGATCTTATAACAGCATTAACTAGCCCACTGATAAAAAACACCAGGGCTAAATGAAAATAATGCCTGTTCTAGATAACTGCCCCATACCTGTACAATGCTGAAGTGACCAAAGCAGCTGCCTTTGGAGGGCTGTAAGTAAAGAAACAGAAGAAAGAAAAACCTGAGGAGGAGATAAGAGCTACACCGACCTTAAAATTTAAGATTATGACAAATTGAAGATGAAACATAGCCCTTTCATACCACGACATGAAGAGTGTGAGCTTTGGATAGACAAGACTGAGGTCTTAATGTTCTTCCATTTATTTCAGAGGTGACAGGGAGTGATTACCAACTTCCACAGGATCCTGCCCTCCAAAGAAAATCCTAGCTCTAATGAGGTCAGTACATTTCCCCCCACTCTGTGAACTTCAATGAGAACAGGATTTTACCTTTGCTGTTAAATCTGAGAAAGTTCTACTGTCTCTCTTTTGTTCATATTAGTTGTACACCGGGTGAAAAGCAGCAGATTATGGAAAGTCAACTATTGGAAAAGCCAAGTATCTTATATTCTGTCTTCTACAACATTACATAATTTTCTTTACTCACAACTTGCCTGAGTTATTTTTTTAAGTGACAATATCAGAAAAATTGAGGTTACAACAAACCATCTGAAAGCCACCCTGCTCCATCTCCTGCTGAGAGCAAGGCTGGCTGTGCAGATCAGGTTGCTCAGTCTCCCCTCAACAGGATGTTCCTTGCTTTGTGACAATGTGCATTAAATAGCGGAATCTATCCTAGAATAGTTAAAATTACTTTGGCATTTTTCACCTGAGACATTCTGGTACCTTCAACATCTCCAAGCTCTTCTTGCAAAACGGCCTTGAGTCTGCAAGGACTTTGCAGACCATAGGCAAGCTGCAGGCTTAGTTCTCAACACTGATTTGAAGGAATGCTAAGGCTGCTGTAATTTGTACTTTTCTGTTAAAAAGGTAAGTAACATGCTGGGCACATCATACCAGAGTCCTTTTTGCTAACATTAGTTCATTCTGAAACAATCATAAAAAGAGAATAAAAATAACAGAATCTCCTAGAAAGCAATTTAACTGCTTATATTTTAGTCATTGGAAACAAAGTCATGAATGGAAACAA
This sequence comes from Falco biarmicus, assembly GCF_023638135.1. Taxonomy (NCBI): domain Eukaryota; kingdom Metazoa; phylum Chordata; class Aves; order Falconiformes; family Falconidae; genus Falco; species Falco biarmicus. Next base: position 15,748,598 of record NC_079295.1, read on the forward strand.
TACTAATTGCAGTCAAAGCCAAAGATTCACCTCTCCAACCAAGAAAAAGCAAATTGTTTCAGAGAAGTTCATCAGATAAACTGTGAACAAGCATAAAGTAACTGCAGTATACCTGCAGAAAAACTATAGGGAGGCAGAGACATCAATCTAGGCACTTATTCATTGCCACTGACTGTAGTAAGTATCCGTCAAAACCACTGAGGATCGTAACGCTGTCCTAAGAAAAATACCAGAGACCACTGTAATGACCATGGGAAGACAGAACATCGATTTGACACCTCATGAAAACCCAACATCCACAACCACATGCAGTAATATAGCTCAGAACAGACCCAGGAAGACTGACACCTACTGGGTCCCCAGGGCCTCCTCCTTCAGTGAAGGGGCGTTCTGGGAACCCCTCCTGCATAGATACTCGCAGCTCCACTTAGCTAGTGAGACCTCATGAGTTCGCACAACCGGCTCTGCAGCTGCACAGACATTATGCCTTCATTCGAATGAAACCCTAGCAGTGGAAGGAGAAAGCCTGTCTCTGTGTGATATGATACTCCATGCACTTCTCTTTATTCTACACATACGACATTGAACCTGGAACCTATTGAACAGAATCTCTCTCTTCAAGAACAGGAACAGTTTTTATCTGTTAGTCTGTGATTCACAGGTTGTTTCTAATTAACAGTCCTGGATTAGAAAGCAAAACTCAGCTTTGACTGAGCAGACAAAGCTTTAAGACTTTCACGTATTTTGGCTTAAGAGCATTATGGAGAATTACACATACAGACCGATTTCCTGCCTACCTGCCTATCCCCACAACCTGTATTCTCATTTTTCTCCCGTAGGTAAGGGAGTCTGAGAACAGGAATTCTGTGCTGTGGCACTACTTCAAAGCACATGCCAAAGATTCATGATAGACTTTCATAAATCACATATGGAAGGGCAAGGAATGAAATGCAGCTTCCAAATCATTCTTATGCCCTTATTGATTCTGGGGTAGGCAAGAGCTGACCTACATTCAGTACTGCATCGAAGAAATCCCCAGGCCAGGTTAGTCTGTATCCTAGAAAGCACTTCATTACCCAGGCTGGCAAGTACGCTGGTCAGTTACACTGTATTAGTTTTGTCTGTAAAAGTTTCTGAGAGCAGTTATTTCTGTTTTACCATGTCATTTTACAAAAACATCAAGTAATAAAGCTCTGATATATTACAGGAAATAACCACACACTGCAATGCCCATCAAGAAAGAGCCAGGCCACTGCCCCTGAGCCGCTCTGAGGTGGGCGGGTGGCACAGCTTGTGAAAACTGGTTTCCAGAGCAAAGTGAAACCAGTGTCTCAGTGAAGGGCAAACCAAGAATGCTAAATGGCTTGGAGAAGAATTTAGGTGCTTAAATTCAGAGGGCACAGCTATGACACCTGTAAAAGTGCTACTTCCATCAGTCTCTGTAACCTGGAGCAGTACTGCAACAGTTAAAGAAAAAAGGCCAATTCCGTGTGCCATTCTGTTATCCTGAGTTCTTAATGTTCTTGAACCTGGACAATCTGGGATCAACTCTCAGCCAATGCTGTCTTAAAAATGTCCTCCAGCAGTGGATTAACCACATGAAGCAGCTCAAAAATTGCTATTTGGTTCTAAATGGCACATCACAACCTGTGAAAGGTAGGTGAGACCCATCCACCTCAGCTACTCATAACCAAACATCAGTCTCTCAGTGTTCCATGGTAGGTTTTTATTACACGTTCTGGTATGCAGAGCAGCAGCAGATCTAAAATGAGAATCACTCAGAATCAACAGGTTGGGATTAATCTGTCCTCCTGTCCAGTGCAAGTGCTGCCACAGTAATAAACAGATATCTGATAACTTCATACTGTCAGCACAAAATGAAACTATGACCTTGACCTGTGCAACACCATCCAGTAATTTTTTCATAACTTCAACATACCATACTACACAGCTATGATCTAATAAGAATCTAAAAGTAATTAACTGGAATTTTTGAAAACTGAAGCCTTAATCAAATATGTATTCTTATCAGGGTTGCAAGCCAGCAATAAATTGGGACATTTAAAAAACTGGGATCCAATCCAATCTGTGATCTGATCAGGGTTCAATGGTTATAATAAATTGGGAGTATTAAAACTGGGATCACATCCAACACTTTATTTTGTCTAAACCACAGGACCTAGCTGTGCTGCAAAGTCAGGAATACTCAATGAACAGACATACCATGTTAGATTAACCCTTAATAAATAATGATGCATAAGCTCAGGAGTCCCAAAAACATGTGGTTTAGCACAGCACTTAATGGTGAGAAGAGCAATTACCAACATTTTACCAGAGATCAATATGAGCTATAAACAGCCATAATAACGCTTTTAGATTTGGCAAGTGGATAACACAGGCACAAAAGCTACACGGAGTCAGCAACAATATGTGTGTGTGTGTGTATGAGTGTGCTCTAAGACGTACTATGGAATTAAAAAAAAAATATTTTGATTTTTGTAGCAGTCTGAATTTCAACTTTTGATTCAAAACAATTTAACTTTTCTACCATACTGCCATGCATGCAGCTACTCCTGTTTTCATTTTGATTTCCAGTAACATACAAATTGTTTGTAATTAAATATAATGAAACAAATGTTGATAGAAATGGAATGAAGTTTCACTCAAAAGTATTCTCTCATACACAAGCGGTCTCTAAATGTTTTTATTTCTGTAAAGACGCACTCCCTTCGTACAGGGATCTTGCAGCTGCAAAATTAAACCTCTGTTCGCCAAATATCAAAAACATATGTATTGATTTTCTAACTATGGGAACAGGCAACAAGCATCAGAACTGATAGGACAAGAGAGAAGTGCTCTTCAGTTGCTGGAAGTTGCCGAAAAGCAAAGGAAATAACAAGTCTTTAATATAAAAATGGACCCCATGTAATTTTACCCAAATTTGAGATTCAATGTAACTTAAGCATTCATTTCAGATGTTCAGAAAGCAAGGGCCAGATGTTCCTTCTGCTTCTCTAACGCTCGAAAACTTTATACTATTAAAAAAAAAATACCCTCAATTAATTCCAACAAGGACTACAAAACCAAGATTGTTTTTACAAAACAACAGACGACTCCTATGAACTAGTGCAGAGTAGTATTTTTGAGACAGAGTACCTCCTTGTACACCAAATCATATGCTACTTTTAAAAAACAGCCTATTTTTAACAAGGCACTACATTTTGTGAAATTTTATTCTAACATCAAGCAAATCTTCAACTCTGCTAGAAGAGAGACTTTGGTCTCAGCAGGAATATTCCAGTAAAATAATCCTAAACAAACAGGAAAAAATAGTTTTCTTTCAATTGATAGTCATTTTATTTGCATTTGAAAGGCAAACAAATTATTACGTGTAAAACTCAAGTGCCTAATATATTTATCCTGTTTGTTTTACAATGATTTTCCAATGTTAGAAAATTAAAAGGCAACCCCAAATGAGTGGGAAAAAGATGGAGGAAGGGAGGAAGAAAAATCTTGTTTTGAGGGAACAAAAAGAGAGGATCTCTTCCAGTATTTAATAACGTAGCGAACATCTTGTTGTTAAGATGATAAATTCTGAGTAATTTACACAGAACACACTAAAAATACAGATTTGAGTCATCTTGATCAAAATAAACCTCAGACGTAGCACTTGCTTTTTCCTTTTATGGGCAGATTCTAGACCTTTGGAGCACATGCTTTATTACAGCCAAACTCTTTGAAGCATGTGCAAAATAATGAGTTTATTTAAAATAGGGCGTCAGTCCAATGAACCACTTGACTTGTGTCAGGAAGTACAAACCACCACCTCAGAGAACTGTATCACCACATAAGTCAGTCCTCCTGAACTATCCGTGTCATCAGCTTCTGGTTTTCTCCAGTCAAGTTTCAGTGACGTTGTGTCACGGCACAAGGAAAGCTAAGGGAGGCAGGGGGAGAAGGAGGAAACAGTGAAATTCAGAGGAGGTGCTGAATTCACATTCAATTGGACACAGCTAAGGCTATTACTAAAGAAGGAATGCCTAACATCCTAAGTTCCTGTTAACCACTTGACGCTTGTGGAAGTAGTAGTCATATAATAAAGTACTGGCTTTGAAAAGAAAGGAGGCCTGGGGCTGAGGTCTGGAACAAATTCCTAGCCTGACAGGGACTTTTTAGGAACCTGGTCAAGCAGCTGCACTGCCTGCATGTCAGATTCCCACCCACAGGACGCATTTTTTTTCCCTCCCAGATTTTCTCTCTTCTACCTCAATTGTAAGTGCTTGGGGTCAGGCCCAAGCTTCCCTAACAGCAACGAGCACAATGAGACCTTGATCTTGGTGGGAATACAAGCAGGGAAAAAATAATGATGTCAGCATTTCAGAGCAGGATGTGGAGCTGCTTCGGAGAACTGCAGCTACAAGGCAGCACAGACAGTTGTACTGAAAACTGAGAATAGGACAATGTGGAATGGAAATAAAAATTACTAAGCTAGAAAACCACGAAATTTATTTTCACTTTTTGAGGCTCAAATCTGAAACTTGGCAGCCCATAAAAGGAGTTGCCAGGCAAATCTATGCCAAGGACCAATGTGCAGGCAAGTCCAATCCTTCTGGGAAGCATCTGCACTACAGAGTGAGTGCTGTATACTCTGTCTGCATACGCCTACTAGCTCTAACACATTCTGGATGTGCCAGACTTGTTGCACACGCACTTTACAATTCCTTCTCTGTGCAAGCAGGAAATCCAGCCTATTCTGAGCATGATGGACTTGCGCTCACGCAGCACACCTACGTAAGATCTGATGTTTCCTGTCAGAGCCAGAGTCACCGAGTTTGTACTGTGCAGCCAACCCATAATTGTGCAGTGAATACATCTGACATTTCTGCACGTCTGTAAATCTTGTCAAAATTTCTGAAAGAAGGCTGCATCTTTTACAGAAAGCCTGTCCTTGCAATTTTGTGAAATATTATTGTACCTATTCAACGCCAGTCAAAAAACTGCAAAACTCCGAGAGATGGCCTACTCCTGTAAACTGGAAATGCACTTCCTACTGAAAAAATATTTCTCAGCTGAGATCTTGGAACAGTATACTGGTTTTTGGAGAGCTGCCAAGCATATATTGCATGCAAAACCAACATCTAAAACCATGCGAGGTCCACAGCTGCTAAGATGCTGAAATACACTTGATCATTAATCCTGTCACACCCAGCCCAAAAATCAACTACTCTGACCTCTTCCACTAGCATCCGAAACGGACAGCTCGGCCTCTGAAAAAAACTCTCAGATGAAAAATCACAGTATTTGGTAGAATGACAGATCCTGATATTTAAGAAAACTGAAGTTTAAGCAAAAAAACCTGATTCAAAATTGTAATAATCAGACTGAGGATGTAAATTGAAAATTACTTATACAGCTAATCTTGGAAAGGTAAAATTAGGTGCGTGTTTAAGCTAAGGCTATAAAAGTCAAATGTTAGAAAAGTGATTTGTATCTTGTTCAAGCTGGTAAATACAGGATTTGTTCACAGGTATCAGGGGACAAAACATGCTACATATTTATCAAGTATTCTGTAGTCTGTTCCACTATTACATCCCTAGTAGTTTTAACATACGCTCATTTCACTCTCAGCAAGAACAGCTTTGAAAATACGCCTATGTTCTAGTAAGCTTCAGTGATGCTTGGTTTTATAAATATAAGACCAAGTATGCAGGATTGCAGCTAGTGAAGTCATAGAAGCAGAAGATCTATGGTGTAGATGTGCCACCCAGTTTTCTTTGCCAATATGTGCATTAAGATCTTGGACTTGAATTACACTACAGAATTACTAAATCTTGGGACAGAGCTATAAAATTTGTCTTTACTGCCTTACTGAGCATCATCACCAGGTGAACAGGCAACAACTAGGCAAAAGGACTGAATTACCTTCAAGTCAAGTAATGTTTCCTTCCACTGATTTTAATCAATTTCCCGAACAGTTCTTATCCACATATGAGAACTAACTTCCTTATATAATTTTCCTCTAGGAAAAATAAAGTCTCTTCTGTTTTATGATCAACTCAAGAAGGGTTCAATAGTCAGCCTGTAGATAGTCTTATGTGGGCAAACATATACAGCCATGCTCTTACTTCATTTAGAAAGTTGAAGCAAATTGCTTGTTTTTACAGCATGTGCTGCATTGCTTTGAAGATAACATAGGGAAAATTTCTTCACTCTTTTTTTTTTTTTTATTATTTTTACTTTTTGATTTTAATCCCCCAACATATAAGATGTATTACCTGACAAAAAGTATGATATTTCTATTCTTGACTATTATAGAAGAAGAATCAAGTGAGTGAGTTAAAAATATAATCTTGGTTCATCCACTTCTCAACACACCTGCTGCTCTCCATTTCAGTCGCAAACTCTTTCAGGTCAAAACTGACATCATTACTAGAGAAACCTGAATGATGAAGACATTGAGCTGCCAGTTTCTAATGCAGCCTTACCAAGTTACTGTCAATCAGTGATTGTAATTTAAAAAAAAGCATACAACGCTAAGAAATATTAAGAACAATTATCTTGTGTCCAATTGGAACGTTAGACCTCTAGACAGAAGGGTTCATTCCTTGCAGCCTGCCAAAATTTTAGTAAATGACACTGGCCCTTTAACAGATGGGATACATGCTTCTTAGCTTGCCAGGATCCTAATAAAAGACACTGGCTTCTTTAAAATGAAGGACACATACCTCTCAAATTGCCAGTATCCAAATTGGGAGTCAGCAGTTTAAAATAAAGGCACTCATCAATCTGGCAAAATCAAGGGCACGGCATAGAAATTTTAAAACAAATGGTACAAAGTTTCTCCCGACACTACTTAACTTAGATGAACTAAATACTTAAACACTGGCTAAGCATATCCAGTAGCAGCACTGCAGCAACTGGATACCTTACTAGACTTTAAACCAGTAAATGTTAGCAACAGACAGAAGGGTTGGGGTTGTTGGGGTTTGGATTTATTTCTTTTCCCCATCAAACCCATCAGCTACCACTTACATGGCTGACCACACACTACATGGCTCAAGTGAAAGCAGGGTGTCTTTTCCCTGGGCACTGACCAACACCACAAAGGCTGGCCTGTATGGGAAGACTCTGCCTACCCAAAAGGAACCATACCTGCTTCCATTCCATCTCCCAGGAGCAGGATGCTCCAGTGAAGGAGACACCTCTGAAAGCTTTCCCCATGCCCTGACAACCTGCATTACTACAACTTGGAAAGTTTTACAGCAACTGCAGACACCTCTTTGAGAGCCAGCAAGGATGGGCTCTTTAACTTTTCTGGTAGCAGCCACCATAGGGAAACAAAGACCTTCTTCAGCATATCATGAAGTACATCTGGATGAGCTGTGGAAAGGGAGAGAGGAGTTTGCTGAGCTTTCTCAGCACTTACAAACTGTCCCTAGCACCTGAAGGGCAGACATGGGGAAAAGTAGAAAACTAAATTTTCTTTACCTGGAAAGATAACGAAGTTGCTGAGATTGGGCATGAAAAATGAGTATTTTATGAACAAGACCAAGAACTGGGCTTATTCACATCAGTGGTTCCTTTCATCTTAGTCTCAGAGCTTTACCTCAGAAATATGGCAACTGACAGCTGGCACACACCTAGCTTCTTGCCTTGCCCATCTCATCCGCCCCACTGCTTGCAGACCTTTGTCTCTTCAGACTGATTTTAACCGTCTGAACCTGCTTTCTTCCTGGTGTCTCTTGGCCTACTCAGCATTTGTGGAGCAGATATTTCTGCAACACGTGGCTAACCAGCAAACACGGCACAGAAAAGAACATACCCAAGTACAAACACTACCACTTGATAGCACAGCTAGCTGAAGCCAAAGAAATCTGAATTGCTGAAAACCACAGAAGAAGCTGTCAGGAGAGAAGGGAGGAGGTTCTCAATTTAGAGAAGCAAATTAAAAAATTACTAAGTCAGCTGGTCTTGGGAATGGGCAGAGGTGAAACAGCTTTTAAAGGAATTGTTCTTCACCAGCTTACCAGAAATTGTGATCTGAATAGTAGCTACCAGAGTGAAGTGCAAAAAACCTGCAGGAGACAGGCAAGCTCCTCCTGTCACACAGCAACCCTGACTCGACTCTGCCAGAAGACCAGCCTGCGTTGCCTGGACCTGACTGCCAGCGGACATGGTCTGGGACATCTCCAGCCAGGCTGTCTGTCTGTCCCTTCAAGCAATCCCTTGCTTTGAAGTTTTTCATCTGATGAACACAGATGCCACCATCATTTACTCACCTTTCACGTTCATCTTTCATTTTCTCCAGCTCCTCCTCTTTAAGCACGTCTTGCTTTGGATTCCCCTTCTGATCTGTTTTCCCACTTTTATCTTCTTTTTTCTTTCCAAATCTGTTTAAGATAGCAAGGAAGGAGTCAGGAGGAAATAATTACTAGAAGAAAAATCAAAACTTATGCATCATAAACCACAGAAATTTTAGGCAATCAAAACACTGTTTTTATCTAAGTTACTCAGATTTCCCACTTGGCAAAATAAATTACCAGTAATGAATGGACCATATGCAATAGGAAGGACTAGTTAGGTTACAAATTGATTTGGGCCCTGTACTTTTGAAAGCTATTGCCTGAAACAAAGTTGAAAAGCCCCACCAAACCTGACACGCAAGTCACTGCAGGGCTGCACTATTAATATGGCACATTTTAAAGTGGCTGAACATTCTTCTTGCCACAGGACAGCTCTCTGAAAGTAATCTGCAGTGGCTGTGGTGTCAGCACCCAAACTGGACCATGTGTTCTAGTCTTATCAGTAACTACTGTCTCTCATTCATGTCTGGCCTTAATTAAAGGATTTGTTCTTTGTTTAAGTAAGGATGCAATCGGAAATAAAATCTTGCTGTGTTCTGAGAGTACAAAAATAGCCAGTTCATAAGAGCTCCTTTTTCAAGTACTTCTGGGTTTTTCTTTCTGCCTAGTAATATACTATCATGTAATATTTATGCTATGAAAGTCCTCCGGAGACCCCAATCAGTTCAGGGGTCCCACTGTTCTATACACTGTACAAATATGCGTAACAAGTCTGCTTTGCGCAGTCTATAAAAGGTGACTGAACTGGGGAGCTACATTTCATTTCTGATGGAGCTAGATGGAACATGGGGGTCAAGTATGTCAAATATGCTCATGAATGAAGGACCAAAAAGTACAAAAACCTCCTCTCCTCTTCCCCAGTCAGAAATTCTCAGTTCCCCAAGTAAGTAAATGATCAGTCTCTATCTGTCCATGCAAATCAATATTGTCCTTGCATGCATGACAACAACGTAAAGTAACGATTTCTTCATTAAGTATACCATATTACGAAGTAAATACTCTGACTCAGAACTGCAAACTCCTCTGTGAAAGTCTGCAGCATTGTCTTGGTGATCTTTCTTTTACCCTTTTTATTTTTCATGTCAGCCCAAACTGCCTCAAGTGGAATAGCTGAATTACTGTGCATATACTTAAGCTGTAAATCATTGACTTTAGGTGTCTCCTCTGACAAAAGCAGAAATCTTGCAAATACTCTGTCAGGCTCATAAATTAATGATCCAAATTTTTTTGTGAATGTAATCAATAATTCTGAGCTTGTGGTCAAATAAAGTTCTTAGGGACTCCGCAGCAAGTCTTTCAGACAATAAGAACCTGGTTAAAAAGGGAATGATGGGCATGAGAGACAGGCACATAGTGTGTGGTGCTAATGAGAAGGGCAAATACTGCTGCTAACAACATGAGATGCTTTATCCTGGCTCTGCCAAGGATTGTGCTGAAGAGTAGGAGGAGTCGTATCTCAGTGCGTGGTTTTCTCTTCCTTTTTTTAATGTGTGGCAATAGGGATAGATAGTGTCTTACGTTCTTTGAGGGGTCCTTTGATAAAAAATATGCATACCCCTAATCTATAAACAATCTTCAATTCCTTTTTTTAGGTCTCTAGACATTTCAGTGCTTCCAGAAAGACTGCAGGTACTTTCCATACTTTTGCTTTTCCTGAGTATAGAGCAGTACACTAATTCCACTACTGCCTTCTGAGTTCTAGCAGTCCCAAGAGAATGTGGAGCCACAAACCTCATCAGAGGGTGGTAGCAGCAGTGAAGGCAGCAGTTGGGAAACACAAGAGAGAGAGGTTGTACATACAGAGTGAGAAGATGCAAAGTGAGAAGGGCTCACAGATACAAGATGACCCAGGTGAAAAAGAAAAGCTTGATGAAACTGCATATATTGCTCTCTACAGAGCTGTCAGGCAGCCAAACAATAAATCGCCTGGGGATGAGCACCAGCAGGCTGCACCTGAAAGACCCCTGCTTTCTAACACTTGCACATGCTGCGATGGTCTCATGGCAGTTTTCTCAAGAGAGGCTGTATTAGCACTTGCATCTTGGTCATAATCCAACTCTGGTACTTTTTTTATATTCAGGCTGCCTGCTTTTCTCCCACAGTTTCAATTACAGGTTTGCAGAGTCTCATATTCGACTGTAGGATGTATTGATTATTAAAACATTATTCTTGGGCATTTTGTATTGCTGCAGGGAGTTGAAGTTAGATATGTTGCATACTCGAGAGAAATGTATATATATAAAAATAATTTTTAACATACTTCCCTTTCAAGTCTAGAAATTATTTCTTGCTTACTGGGGAAATAAATTTTAAACAAAATAAAGCGACAATTTTGATTGTAGTAACTGCCAACATAACAACTCTTATCAAAAATAGTGCTCTTTGCTGGTAGAGCTGTTCCTGCCATAAAACTGGCAAGTTCCAGTGTAATTATAAATTGGGAATATTGAGTTGGTCTTGATGAAAACAACTTTTGCTTTTTTTGCTATTTTTAGCTTTAGATGGGATTTGCGCAGGCTTACAATTTTTACCTGTTACACTAAGTATACAGCGTCTAGCTCAAGGCTAGGGAAACATTCAGATTTTTGGTCTCTTTTGCACATTTCTATACCATAAAAATCCATTCTCTTTTATTATTATTGTAATGTTTTTCAGCTCAATAAAAATCTTGCACAAACACTAAAAAAATAAAAGCAGAAAAAAATCTTTAACACTGTTAAGAAAAGCAATATAGGATAGACAGCATTAAACCACAAAGCCCCCAGTAGCATCTCTGCCTGAATTTATACACTGTCCTAAAATTTATGGTCTGCTCACTGATGCGTTCTAATTGCCATGGGCTTCCGATGATAAAATTAGCTTCCACCCATTGTAATTTTGCATGGGTTTGTGCACTACAGGCTTAATGGTTCTCTACTGCTTATGGGAACAAAAAAAATGAAGAGTACTTGCTGTCCAACTGGGTTTGATCACGTTCTCACTGATATCAATGTGAGGCTCTCCACTGATCCCAACAAGGACAGGATAAAACCTATTGTCAAAATCATACTATAGAATTAATCAAATCCATATTAAAATTCTATGAAAACTGAATGGCTTTAGGATTTGGAGTTTCCAATTCCCCAGGCAACAAATAATTGGATTGTGGTAAAATCTGCCTTCCATATTAATACTATTTTCAGAAGAATAAAAACAATGAAAAAATGTATGGCACGCATTTTTGAAACGTCTGTTTTGCTATACTCTGCACAGCAAAATTCTCTTCAACTTAATATACGACGGAATTGTTACTCTGAAAACCTTATGTAATAAATGGAGACATATAACAACCAGACCTGAAACCAAATGAATCAACTGTATCCTCTCATTCTATATCCATCTATAATCGATTTATGTCAAATGAAGCCACTTGTAATCACGACAGGAAAAAAATCTGTTATCTTCCCAGCTTGAGTGACTGCCGCAGTTCTCTGATTATCCACTGTAAATGCTTGGGAAGTACTGTTACAGAAGTTGAAGCCCTAATACCCCTAGTATACTTTTCAGTTGAGAATATTAATATTCCAACTACTCAGAGCACAGTCTTCCTGTAAACAAAAGGATAAAGGGATTTTCTTTATATGATCAGACCTCTGAGCACTTCATCCTTATGGGAAAACCCCATATGCAATGGTTGAAAACAGGCTGTGCAAGAGCAAGGATCTACCCTATTTCTATTAATTTCAAAGGATGCCCTGCAAGTAACTAAAAATTTTCCTCTTCGAAGCATTAAATAAATGAAGTCTCTGAATACCAAATGTGTGTTGTCATCTTGCAGTATTTATTACCATTCTATTTGTATAGCATTAAAGCATATGCATGCTTTTTTTCAAGGCTTCCAAGGGATAAAAATTAAAACAAACCTCCTATAGACCTGTTCTGTTGTACTTGGGCTAAACGTCTTATATGCAAGACCTAAAGCTGTGGTCATGGCAACACTTTGTTTCCGTGTGGAGCTGCGAGCGTGGAGATCTCAAATGTGTTGATATTTGCTTCAAGGATTAAAAAGCAGGCAGGTCTATAAAGTCCCAGACTTCTAAGCAGCAGAAACATCTGGTGGGTGGAACCCTAACAAGCTTGCTGACTAAATTCAGCAATTTGGATTTCCTCGTTAATTCAGTTGGCCTAGATCAGTAGGTGTCACTGCAGCTAACAGGGTGCAGAACGAAATTGCAAACATCTGCAGGGAAGTAATTCAAGAGGGCCTATGACACAGTCAAGCAAGATACAAAGCCTAACAATGTCATAAAATCCTGACATCTCCAGAAATGATCTGTAAAAAAAACAGAGTGATTTGTAAAGTACATATAAGAAAAGCTCTGACTCCTAGTCATTTCACAGCAAATGGGGAAAAATGCTGAGATTATTAAAGCAGGTCCCTTATGAAAGACTAGAAATAACCCTTAAAATTAAATTTAAATGTGAGTATGAATGAATGAGTGAGCAAGAAAGATAAAGATACTAATAAGGTATGATTTTCAGGTCCACACAGGGACTATAAAAAGCTTATTAACTGCCACTACTGCCGTGTGTTTTAAGTTGTTTTATCACTCAGCTTTACAGCAGAAGAAATACTTTAGAAGCTGTGCTGTGCTTTGATTAATCACTTTCATACATACACTTTTACGGAGTATTAAACATTGCCGTAAAGATCCTTAGTGAGTCAGACTTGTTGGTGATTACAGACCAGGCTCATTTTACATTTATGTTAATAGCAGCATTAATGAAATACATCTTTTACATTTTTAGTGGCTCTCTAAATACCTAAAAGGTTTGTTATTAAATGTTTACTTATTGGGCAGAAGTATGCCATTGAGTATTACATCAGTGGGACCAACAGCTTTGCAAGAGCTGAAATAAAACTACAAAAAGAAGAGAACATGTTTTGGTAAAACATATTTTGACATTTTGAGAACAGAGCACACATAGCAAGGGATGGACAACACTGTTCAAATCTTTACCAATATCCAAGAAGATGAAAGTACCTCCATGACATGAATTAAACTTCTAATAAAAGGGCAGCTATGTGTGGGGGCCTCTGAGCCGCGAGGGGTGAGCATCTCTTTTCCTTGCCCCACTGCCACTCCCCCTGCTCCCCACAGTGAGCAGATCCCATTCTCTTCGTGGAGGATTTAGCCCCAGTGACATCAAGATGCCTCAGTGTATGAGATCTGTTGCAGCAAGACCTCCTCATGACAAAGCCTTACCCAGGAGCTGGTTTTGACCCAACCTCCCTGCTTTGGCAGGGTAAGAGAAAAGCCATGGTAAGATGACAAGCAAAGGAGAAGGTCATTTCGGCCCCTCCTGCTCCCTGCTCCCAGGTGGAAAGTGCCTCCAACTCAGAGGAAAGGGAGAGGAAGGGGTAAAATGGGAACACCACCACCGGGCTGCGCAGTGCTGCACACACCACCAGTACTGTTTGGTAAGTTGGAAAGAGCTTTGGAAAAATAAAGAAAAAAGATCCACTTTTAACTAGATTTAATGAGGTTTGCTTGCAGGAAAGAGTTACACGGCTAGCCTGGTGCCTCCCAGCTCTCCCACCTGCTGCAGCTCACTCCCAGGGCAGCACCAAGTGAGAGGCAGTCGGCAAGAGCAGCAACTTTCCACAGTGAATAGGGCAGCTTCGGCAATCAAAAATAGCTCCCATGAAAGGGAGAAATGACCAAACCTCTGATTTATTATATCAATGGAGGCACATGGCAATTTATTAAGGTGTCCTGTGCTACAATTATTATTTGTGTTCTGCAAATGTAGCTAAACTTCATGAATGTGAGTGTCCTCGTATTTAGCAATCTTCAGATTATTTTGGGAGAGAATCCATAGTATTCTAATGTTGCAGGAGTTAAACTGGTTATGGTCAGCAAGAAAAGAGAAGGTTATGTAGAAAATGCAAATATAAAGAAATCCACATTACTAACAGCGATATATGTTGCTCCTGTAATATCAACATTAAGCAAACAAGTGATTTTTTTTGTTTTTTATTTTTAATTTACTGTATCAGGCTGCTGGAGCTAGACTAAAATGACTGAGATTCCAGATGCAGTCTAATGGGAGTAAAACTTATCTTTTTAACAACTCTGATTAAACACAACCTCCCCCCACCCATTTATTTCTTTGATGCCCAAATTAGCATCCTTTCTGCAGCATGCTGAATTAATTAGTACAGTGACAAAGAATTAGTCCAGATAAGATCAAAGCTGAAACCATATTTATCTGGAATTTGAAATTAAGAGCAGAGAGTATTAACCCCCAACACTTCAAGGAGCTTTCCACATTGCATACTTAGTAAGCCTTCCCGGAGTTCATTCAAAATAAATCAACAGTGCAATTTTTTCCCCACTGAAGTTTTGCTAAAAGGAAAATACATTTGCCGTGAAGCCTGCGACAATGGGGAACTGCCTTTAATGCATACCCTGTACATGCTACTCATTATGTAACTTGTAGGCATCAGTAGAACAAAGCAAACAAAGCTGAGAAAAGACAGTTAATCACATGTGTATTAATGCTTGGATCATCACGTTGTTCACAGACTTAAGGGCTAATGAAAGAATTCCCAGCACCAAATCTGAGAAGCTGCTTGCTGTAACACCTCACAGGTAAATAATCTATAATCTTCAATGAAGAGGGTCATATGCTGAAAGCAAATGCCAAACAGAAGCTGTAAGTTACACACTGAAGTTTACTCTGAGAGTATCAACCATGGAAACAGCAACAGAAGAAAAATCTTCATTGCTGGTACCAGTCTTGGATATTATCTATGTTTCAGTATCAGATAAAAGACTGGAGGCTGTTTGCCATGTATAATGCAAGAGGTTGCTCTTCGCCTAGAAATTGCAGAACAAAGGCAATCTAAATAATCGCCTTTAAATCTCTTCACCTATCATCTTCCCCAAGCCTTTGAGCCCCGTATCCTTATTTCTTAAATGAAGAGCTTGCTCTTATTTTACATAGAAGTGAGTTACTGTAACTCATTCTGGTAATTAGAGATTGGGAAATCCCTATCAGTGGGGCAGTTCTGTCCATCTGTACCATATATCAAATCTTACTTCTGTAGCATATGAAATGACCAAAGACAAAAACCAAGGAATGTGACGGTACCCTATGAAGAAGATGGTACCCTAAGAAGTTAGAAGTGGTAGCTGCAAAGCCACAAAGTCCATCTACTGAACCAATGGAATGGAATAACTCTCATTGGCTGCTATGTAAATATAGACAACAGAAGGCAGCTATGAAGAGTCATCCTTCACACTTCCAGGAATTTAAAACATGCTGAGGTAGTCTGAGTGTTGGAGATGGTGTTTATGAAGAGGGATTACGACTACTATTACATGACCAGGAAAATTGTGATGTTGAATGGCAGCTACGCATCTGCTTCCATGAAATGATGCTTCAGTCCTCTGCTGACCATGTTGCTAGTCTTTCTGCTCACCAGTAAAAGAATCTGCATTCCACATCACATATATCAAGAAAGAAAAAACTGCAGTAATAGAGCACAGCTGTGATTTACAGCTTGATCAGAAGGAGGAAAAAAATGATTTATAGTCTGTCCAATGCAACAAGCCCTGCTTGCTTGTCCACCAGACTGTGCAAATACCCTCCACCCAAGTAAGGATTTATTCCCATATACTCTTATTTTCCCCTACTTCTCATACAACATCAGCCATTTTCCCCTCTTGGTTCCACCTTACAGGCAAGTAGTTTCTTCTGAAGTACTAATCGTGTCCCAGACAGTGCACAGAAACATGGCTGTGCCTACTCTGTATGGAGTCTGCAAATGCCAATCTGCCAACCCCAGAGGAACACGTTAATCACACCCAAGCCTTGGGCACAGTAACTCCATACTCAAAGCAAAGACCAGAGTACTAAGCCCCTGACTCTGCCTTCTCAATTCCCATTTCATAGTCATCCATCTTCTCATGTCTCCATGAGAAGAAAGAGAGAATCAGGTAGTTAGGCTAGCTGCTGATTTTTCCAGGAATTTGTTACTCTCTGTCACGCAGAAAAAGATAAATGCAGTTTCTGACTGAACCTGTTCCTCTAAGGTTCAGTCAGTAATACAAAGTAGGAGACAGAGACTCCCAGTACAATCTGTGTGTGTTGCCAGCTGCTCCTCCAGAACTACTTGCTGACTTTGTGGTTTTCTCACACGTGGATTTGGAAATTCTGCCGTCAAGTGACAGCCAGCATGCCTCGGTGTCCCACCAGCACCTCCAGCCCCCCGTAGTTAACAGGGCCACTTGAAGGTGGGACAGGGGAAAGACCAAGTGAAGGGAGCTAAAAGATAGTCTTTGGGTGCCAAACTTGACAACAGCAGGCTGCTGAGTTTTTTCTTTTCTGTTTCATGCTTCCTCATCTATAGTGTGTCTCTTTCCCTATTACTAGCCACACGACCCCAGAATTCACTGACTTATCAACTGCATATGTATTTATTATGCATGTTTATATGGGGAAGGACTTTTCATTTTTCTCATATCGTAACTCATGCTATTTGGTGCTCTTCTTCGTGTTTCAGCTACTGAGGCACTATATGAGAATCTCCACTCACACTACAAAACTTTTTGCTCAGCCCTTTTGGCTATGAAAAAACAACATGCAACTGTGACATTATCGGAACTGCAGATACGAAACTCATGAGGCAAATTAAATACATGACATTTGCAAAGCAAAACTGAAAACCTGCTACATTTGCACTCAGAGCCATGATACCTCGAGGTGTCAGACTTGCTAATCATCTCACCACTGCAGTACTGACCTTCTCAATCAAACCACGTGCCTTCCTTTCCTTACATGCCACAGTGGAGATTTGTTGGGGCTTATGTGACTTTCATGAAGTGAAACCACTCTTTGCAGGTTCCAACAAGATGTCCAGGAAAAACATGACTCTTGAAAAATAGCAGGAGTACAAAGGACTCCCCTGTGTTTTTACTGAGACAGCACCTCAGCCTTCATGAAAGCT